>NC_047039.1:78291187-79491187 GCF_011762595.2 Tursiops truncatus | reverse complement strand
AATCAGTCTAATGTGCATCATTTAAACTTTATATTGAACGGTTTAGATTTCACTTTTATTTTAATGCAAAGAAATAAACAGTTGTCTCCAAACGATTCCCTTATTCAGAAATTTTTTTCCAAGAAGCATAGGGGAGAAAAAAAAAGCATTTCATATAAACTACTGTACTGAATTCACATTGTCCTCAGCTCTTAAGAAATTGTTTATGAGCCCTTTATATTAACTCCTTGACCTAAAACTCCAGGAACAGAAAATAACCCTTCATGTGATAAAAATCAGTGCAACATTGCCAGAGCCTGTGCTTGAAGGGCCAGAAGTCCTGCCTGGAGGCTGTTAGCATAGTTAGGACTTTTGAGGGCTGTTTCACAGAGAAACTCCCTGACATGAGTGAGGTCCAGTTGTGCATGTGGACCACACAGAACAGCATGTGAGTTTTTAGTACATCACAAAGCCTGGTGGACTTTTTCTATGCAAGAGCCAAAACTTTGGGGGAAGGGGAGGAAGGAAAACAAGGACTAGTTTAGAGGCAGAATGAGTATGGGAGGACTAGACAACTGAAGTCCTAAGCATTGCACTGTGTGGGACTGGCTCTCATGTTCCACTTCAAGGTGATATGTTTCAAGCCTGGATGAAAGGGGGAAGAATTTCAATACATCTTTTTCTAGGCTGTCACTTCAGGTGACATGTTAAAGCTGTGAGTTGTTTTTGTAAAGGAACATGTTCACTGCTGGTGTTTATTGTTTTGTGACACTCCTTGAGATCAGCTGACACTCAGAAGTTATGAGTTGAAAACCTGGATTAAGGAGTTGTAGCCTGGCTTTCAGAGAGCCATGTGCTGCCGTGCTTAAGGAGAGTCTTTCAATAGCTGGTTCTGTCCCTCTTACCCTCCCCAGGTCTTTCTGGTCTATGGCTTGACTTCCCTGTCTTAGCATGGACTGTTTGCTTACACTTTCTCTCATCCCAACTCCATAATTTATTTGTAAGCATCTTTATACCAGTGTTGTAGCCTCCATTGCTTTGATACATATGGCAACCAGTTATCCAGTCTCAAATTGTGTACACCGTCTGACAAAGGATATCTTGATTTATAGAACTATGAATATGAAAGAGATTGGAACAAGTGATAAATAAGTTCATTTAATTATTCAGTTAATAAGTAACCATTATTAAAAAGAAAAAAATTATGTGAAAATGTTTTCTCTCAAAGTTGGGGACACGTGGCCATGAAATCTACTTTGTATTTCTATTGTCTGTTTCCCTAACCATGTTCAGTTTCTCTGCCATGTATAAATTTTCTCAGAAAGGATCTCATGATTAATTTCTTCCCATCTGGAATTTGTTGTTGTTGTTTGCCTCTACTTGTTGGTTTCTTGTTGATAAGTTGTCTTTGAGTGTTCCTAAGTCACATCATTTGTGTGTACCCTCTCTGCCATTCTAGGGTGGGAGTATCATCATAACATGCTGTCCCATGATAAGAAAGAATGAGGTGGTCCACCCTTGTGGATGCTGAACCCTGGTGAGGCACCATGTGTCCTGGGTCAGCCAGTGTAGTTTAGGAGATTTGAGCCTTTGTGATCTAGGCAGAATTTGCTGGGGCCTAAAGGATAATGCATTAACCAGAGTGTATCATAAGTGATCTTCAGAGCTGGCTGTCAAAAGAAAGGAGAATGGTTCTTAAAGCTATATGAAATCATGCTTTGTTTTCAGGTTAATAAAGAGAAATAACAGCATTTGGGGAGGGGAGGGAGAGTATTCCTTTGTTTATTCAGATTTTACTTTTTTTTTCTTCTGAAAAGCTAAACTATACAGTTGTAGTATTTGTAAAGCCACGGTCTATGTTTGATTTTTAATCAGGGATATGCAGAAAATTTTGTTAGATTAGCAGAATTTTCTGAACCCTGATTTTTCAAAAATGGCAGTTTACTGAAGTATTTTTGCTACAAAGTAGCTGTCAGGTTATTGTCTCTTCCAGGCCTTTATTCTATCAGTGAATTTCTAGTGAATTGAATTCTTTGGACACTTTTCAGCCTTGAATTTTAGTTGAGCTTCCTGTTTATCACTATTCTTGAAATCCTTCTGCCTTTGCTTCAGTGAACTGTTCTGTCCTGATCATTCACTGTCTCTGTTTTGTATTTCTTTTTAGGTGCTTTGGTGGCTTTTTCTTTGTTCATGCCTCAAATCTGCAATGGCTAACTGGCAATCTGTGGTTCAAATCTGGTTTGTTGACGTGTTTTATTTGGCCCTCAGTGTGTTTTGAAAATGTTTATAGTAGTTGCCAATAATAAAAATATAATATTTTATATTAAGAATTTGAATGTAACTTGGGGGGAAGTGACCTGGCTGCACTGGGTGGCCGTTCCCCTGTGGCAGTGATCCTCAGAGCTGCTCCTCTGGGAGGGGCACATGTTTGCTCCAGTGCTTTGGCTCCATGCTGTGCACTTCACTCGTTTGTTGTCATCTAGCATCTGTACATTGCATTTGCAGACCATCTTCCATGGTATATTCACCAGGTTCTCATCTGAGGCCTCTCCTCTCCTCTCCACATGCTCTTCCTGAGCACCTCTGCCTCTATCAGTCGCGAAAGCCAGGCGGACGAGTCTGTTTGCCATCTTAAGGAATGTGTTTTCAGTTCAGTGGTTATGCCTGCTTTTCAATGTTTGAATTCATTTCTTCTTTGCATTTTAATGATGTTCTTTTCGTTGCTTTCAGATCTATAAAGTTTGATAGCTTGAAACAATTTTCTGGCTATGTATGTTAATTGAGACTTTTTATCTGCTTGTAGTGATTTCCAACTGTCATTTGAGTCTACCATGTCCCAGCAACTGAGTGGTCGTCGTATTGTGCATATAAACGATATAAAGATTAAATTGCTTTGTTTTTACTTTTTAATTTAAGTATATGTACAGCAGCATTGTCATTTTTCTTACTCTTGCAACTTTCCTACCTTTGCTTTAATACCTTTGTGTAAAAACCTGTCTTTGAGGTTTATACAATATTGCCTTTACCCCTCTTTGTGATCATCCACTAAAACTTCTGGCACAGACATTTCTCTCATCCTGTTCCCCTCAATTCATGAGAGATTTTGTCATCTGGTTCATAGTATTGCTATCCTCACTCTAAATCTTGCCACTGCAATGCCTGTGGACAATCCATTTAATATGCTGCCCACTAGGAGCTTAAAATCTACTTGGAGATAACAAACACAGTAAGTACATAAAAACAGTAAAAGTCTTACATAAAAATAACATTTTAAGTCATCTATAGAAGAAGTGGCATAGGTCTGTGTTTGATAAATTGCTAATAAAGTTATATAAGCAGTTTTTTGAAGGGTGGAAATCTCTTTCAGCCTAGATTCATGTTTCCGTGTAGAGGGATATCACTCCATGTAATTCCCTTGGCCCATCTTTGTCCAGGGAGGAGTGGCTGATCTTATTGGATAATTTGGGCAAGGAACTAGTCAGGGCCTAGCTCTCAGTCCCTCTCCTTTCTCCTTTCCTGGGGAGCAAGGTACCGATAGCCTGTTCCTCTATGTTTTCCAGAAACTGACCTCTGTGTGGGGAAACCTGTGGTTTTCCGACTGTGACTGTGATTGCGCTGGTGAATTAGCTCAGTTCTTTTTTTAAAAAAATTAATTAATTAATTTATGGCTGCATTGGGTCTCCATTGCTGCACACGGGCTTTCTCTAGTTGCGGCCAGTGGGGGATACTCTTCGTTGTGGAGCACCAGCTTCTCACTGCTGTGGCTTCTCTTGTTGTGGAGCACGGGCTCTAGGTGCGGGCCTCAGTAGCTGTGGCTCACAGGCTGCAGAGCACAGGCTCAGTAGTTGTGGCACACGGGCGTAGTTGCTCCGCGGCATGTGGGATCTTCCCAGACCGGGGCATGAACCTGTGTCCCCTGCATCGGCAGGCGGACTGTCAACCACTGCACTACCAGGAAAGCCTGGCAGGTGGATTCTTAACCACTACGCCACCACGGAAGCCCTAGCTCAGTTCTTGGGTGAAGTTTTAGGAAGACATTGTTGCTATGCCTTTAAGTTACATTTAGAAATATGAGCTTTACCTATAATAAAGCTGACAATTTGATCTCCATCTATTTGACTTTTCTGTCTTGTTTCTCAATTATTCCAGAAGTGGGTAGGTAGGTAGGTAGCTGGGAGGAAGGGATTTTATTTAATGATCCCCTAAACCCCAGTGGTAATCATTGCTAAAATGTTCATAGGGAACATGATGCTAGCTTTTTTGAGGTTTGAGGTGAGTATTGAGAGATGGCAGAATTCAGGTAGGATTTTTTAAATGTGGTGACTTGAGAAATTCAGGCAGATGAAGATGAGTTCAAAGAACAGGAACTTGAACTCAAGTTCAAGCCGGCTTGAGCAAAAGGCTTTGGTAAGATGTTGGTAGTGATGAGACCAGGAAGATTGACCAGGGCAGATTGTATAGGACTTTGAATGCCTGATTGAGAAATTTGACTTTTTAATCTTATAAGTATCAGAAAACAATTGACAGTTCCTATGTAGGGGAATGGTAATGTTAAAGTTATATGTTAGGAAAGAGTTTTATGAATTGATGTTTCAATAAAGTATAATACATACAAGAATATATCATCATTAGTGTCTAAGAGTAGGCTAACATTCAGTGGTAACAGCTATAAGTACCACCTAATCTTCACTGTAAATCATTTTGGAAGCACAAATGATTTAATAGGAAATAATCTTTCTTGAAGGTAGTCATTCCTTAAGTAGCTGTGATTTCTTTGAACAGAAGGCTGCTTCATAGGCTGATTTAGATGGACTTGGAGTCATCTTTTAGCATTAGAATTAACTTCCCAAAGCAAGCCTTTTTGAAGGAGGTGTACAAGTTTTTTATTGAGGGTGGTTTTTATGAATGTATGTTGGACCGTTTGTAGTGTCTGACAAAATAAAATGAGATGAGAAAAATAGTTTTGGAATCCATCCAAGGTGATATGATTCAGTGTTAAGAAAGATTTGGCAGAGTAACCCTGAGCAGGTAAAAAGCCTGCTAAATGAAATTACATAAATTACATCTTTACTTAGCAGCTGACGTTCATGGAGAGTTTGGCTATGTGTCATGTGGATGGCTGAGGCCACAATAGGTGCCTACCAGTGTGGGCAGAGACCATTTTGTAACCCCAACAGTACGGTGTGAAATAGAGAAGGGTGCTCGTTTTTTCTTTCTCATAATTTCTTCTACCACTTTCTCCTCTACCCACACCAGCACCCCATTCTCCCACTTCCTAGCCACTATCGTGGTTAAAGGAGCCATGCCCAGCTTTGCCTGGGCTGTGTTAGATTGGCTGGCAGATGGAACCAAAAATAAGTCTGCTCATGGGGTGTCAGACCATGAGCTACTTTAGGAAAAACATGTTTTGGGTAGAGAGGTTAAATCAGTATCTGGGGTTATATAAGTGCTTTGTAAGAGTAATTTTCATTTTAATTATACAGGTAATACCTTTTTCTCTTTTGTTATTAGTTTTCAATTATGCAAGTAGTGCTTGTAATTGAAGATGCAAACAATATAAAATATGTAAATACCCCCAGTCCCATTATCCTTTTCAAGGATAATTATTGTTAACGGTTTGTATATATTCCCAGATAAATTGGACCTTATTGTATTTATTGTTATGCAGCTTGCTTTTTTTCACTTAACAATATATCTTGGTGGCCTTTCTATGTCAGTAACTTTTAGGAATGCTGTATAATAAGTAGATCATAGGAAGGAACAGCAATGATTTACTTAACCACTTTCATATTGATGGATACTGGTAAGATTTTCCTAGTTACAGACTATGCCAGACAATTTCTGGAGGTCTGGAAAAGGAGGTTGGTACTTTAACTTTTTCTTTGATATATTATAAGAATAACCACTTATTAACCCCCTTTGTGCCAGACACAGTGCTAAATTTTTTACATACATCGTATAAACTTTGCAACAACCTGTGTCATAGGTGTTAACACCCCTTCCCAGGTAAGGAAAAAAATTGAAGCTCATTTGCCCAAGGTCTCACAGCCCATGAATGAAAGAACAAGGGTTAAAACCCAAGCCTGTGTCATCACAAAACCTTGCTCCTTTTCCACTTCTCATTTCTAAGTCTAAATATATTATTAGCAAGTAAAAAAAAATTTTTTTTCTGCCAGTGATGTTGTTAGAATTAGCTTGAATATAATTTTCATGTTCTAATTTAAAATTCACTTCTTGTTTATTTGTAGTTCTGTAGTTTTCCTCTCTGTTGCTTTTCATGCATAGCTCTATTCTGCGTAGATTTGAAATATGGCAATAGGAATTGGCCCCTGTGGCTCATTCTATCTCCTATTCTAGTTTGTGGGTTAGAGAGTAGCAGTATACTATGTAGCAGTATTCAAGACTGAGAGAAATTTCTATTTAATGATTCTTTTTTTAAATTGAAGTATAGTTGATTTACACTGTTGTGTTAATTACTGCTGTACAGCAAAGTGATTCAGTTATATATATATTCTTTTTGTAAAAAAATATCTTCCATTATGGTTTATCATAGGATATTGAATATAGTTCTTTGGGCTATACAGTAGGACCTTGTTTATCCATCCTATACATAAAAGCTCACATCTGCTAACCCCAACCTCCCACTCCAGCCCTCACCAACCCCATCCTCCTTGGCAACCACCAGTCTGTTCTCTGTGTCTGTGATTCTGTTTCTGTTTCATAGATAGGTTCATTTGTGTCATAGTTTATTTACTTTTTTTTTATTTTAATTTTTTATCTGCACTGCACGGCATGTGGGATCCTATTTCCCCGACCAGGGATCAAACCTGCACCCCCTGCATTGGAAGTACGGAATCTTAGCCACTGGAATGCCAGGGAAGTCCCTGTGTCATAGTTTAGCTTCCACATATAAATGATATCATATGGTATTTGTCATTCTGTTTCTGACTTACTTCACTTAGTATGATAATCTCTAGTTGCATCCATGTTGCTGCAAATGGCATTATTTCGTTCTTTTTTATGGCTGAGTAGTATTCCATTGTATATATGTACCACGTCTTCTTTATCCATTCATCTGTCCATGGACATTTAGGTTGTTTCGATGTCTTGGCTATTGTGAATAGTGCTGCTACGAACATAGGGATGGACAGAAGACCTAAATAGACATTTCTCCAAAGACGAAGTACAGATGGCCAATAGGCACATGAAAAGATGCTCAACATTGCTAATTTTTTTTAAAATAAATTAATTTATTTTTGACTATGTTGGGTCTTCATTGCTGTGTGCGGGCTTTCTCTAGTTGCAGCAGGCGGGGGCTACTGTTCGTTGTGGTGCACAGGCTTCTCATTGAGGTAGCTTCTCTTGTTGCAGAGCACGGGCTCTAGGCGCACGGGCTTCAGTAGTTGTGGCTCATGGGCTCTAGAGCTCAGGCTCAGTAGTTGTGGTGCATGGGCTTAGTTGCTCCGCGGCATGTGGGATCTTCCCAGACCAGGGCTCAAACCTGTGTCCCCTGCATTGGCAGGCAGATTCCTTAAGCACTGTGCCACTAAGGAAGCCCCAACATCTCTAATGATTAGAGAAATGCAAATCAAAACTACAGTGAGGTACCACTTCACAACAGTCAGAACGGCCATCATTAAAAAGTCTTTGAATAATAAATGCTGGAGGGGGTGGAGAAAAGGGAACCCTCCTGCACTGTCGGTGGGAATGTAAGTTGGTGCAGCCACTGTGGAAAACAGTATGGAGGTTCCTCAGAAAACTAAAAGTAGAATTAACATATGATCCAGCAGTCCCACTCCTGGGAATATATCCAGACAAAAACTATAATTCAAAAAGATACATGCACCTAATAATAATTCTTAAGCTTCTGAGGTCTGCATTGTAAAACTTATTACCTTGTGCATTGCTTTGCCCTCCCCCAGGCCGTGGCACTCTAAGGTAGTGAGAGCAAGAGAGAGGGCATCTCTACCCAAGCAGGGGACGATGTCAGGCCTCTTACCTAGCCAGCTGGGTAGAGGGAACTTTTTTCCTTCCAGTTAGGAATGGCGTTGACACTTGCCCCACCCCCTACCTCTTTGGCTTTGTGGAAGTAAGTGAATCTGAGAATGAGCGTGCTTTCCTACCTCCAGGCCTTTTGCTCAGCTCAGTGAAAGCTCTTCTCTGTACTGTACTGTATGTCCTGAAGCTCTTCCTGCTTGTAAGGGGATTGGGATGAAGTGTGGGGGGAGAAATCTTGAATACTTGATTTTAGAGTAGTGAACCTGAGAGGATCTGTTAAAAACCATTCACTTACAGTCCAAGTAAAACTTCTTGACAAGCTATTTTAGGGTCAACCTCTGATATTTAGGCCTTGTTTCCCTTCCTAGGTTGAAAGCTGCCTGAAGATGGGGACCATATTTTTGCTGCCTTTACCCTCCTTCCAGCACCAAGCTCAGTCTGACAGCAAGTAGCATTAATTGGCTTATCACTCATCAGGTGATAAGTGAACAACACTGGATTTTAGAGTGTTGCCCTTAGAAAGGTTTGAATTCAGGTGGAAAGGATTAGTTACCCAGATGGAGGATAAATATTTTACAATTAAGGATGTGCGAATAATTTTAGGCAAGATACAACAGTAACTGACCAAGCTTAGGTAGATTTTCCTCTGAGTTGATTTTACATACTGGCATTTATATTTGGTCTCACTAACATCATCGTAGATAACCAAGAATTGATATACGAAGATATTTTAATTGTAAGATTTGTTGAGAAAAAAAGCAGATAGTATACATGTGACCCATCTGATGCTGGGTGAGAAGTGGCATCTTCGATAGTAAGATTGACGCATGAATTCTCTCACTTTTCTTGCCCTGATCAGCTGAAATGCCAGGAGAGGGAGGGAGGGGCTGGCCATGTGCCACTGCAGCCTAAGTGGACTTTTAAGTAGCCATTCCTGTCCTATTTGCTTCCTCAATGTTTAGCTGTGTAGGGGCAACCAAAAGGGAAAAAGGAAGGGCCTGACTTTTTGCTGGTGGTAGAAGCTGCTTTCTTTCAGATCTAGCAGATCAGGAAACAAACTTCAAAGATTAGTGACCCAGGTTGCCATGGCAAGGCTAAAAGATGGATGATTATTCATTTTTATATTATTTATTCTTATGTTCCCATTCTTTTTTTTTTTTTTTTTTTTGCGGGCCTCTCACTGTTGTGGCCTCTCCCGTTGCGGAGCACAGACTCTGGACGCGCAGACTCAGCGGCCATGGCTCACGGGCCCAGCCGCTCCGCGGCATGTGGGATCTTCCCGGACCGGGGCACGAACCCGTATCCCCTGCATCGGCAGGCGGACTCTCAACCACTGCGCCACCAGGGAAGCCCATGTTCCCATTCTTTAGTGCTAATCTTATTGTGTCTGTTTCCTGCTATTGATTATGCTTCTGTAAATTAGAATATCTTCCACACATTACAGAAGGAAAAAATGGATATAAATGAATCTAAGATGATAATTCAAAATATGCTATTTAAGTTTATCATTACTATTTTAATAATGGGCAGTCATGTTTCAGAAAAGGAGCTGAGTGGTTTAGCTCTTTCCAAACTGAATTGGGCTGTCTTTTCGTTTGGATCATGAGTTTCATGTCAGCTTTCCCATGGAGATCATTTAGTACATCCCTGGATACTTTACAATGAACTTTCCCCAATTTTTTAGTTTTCTACTCTTCACATTTTGGTACCTTCCTCATAAAAACAAAACAGAACACCCTGCTACCACTTAGGAGTGATCAAAGCCTAATTTTAGTGGAAGATTCATCTATAAAACGTTATTACACAATTATGAATATACCCTCAGAAGGCTATCTTTAGCATTAGGAGCTGACAGCATTATGTGGGAAGCTTAATATTTAAATGAATTGTTTTGCGATTTTGAAACAGGTGATTTTTTTTTTTTTTGAGGCAAGTCAGAGAATTTTTTTTTAATTGAAGTATATAGTTGATTTACAGTGTTGGGCTAACTTATGCTGTACACAAAGTGACTCAGTTATACACATATATACATTCTTTTTTTATATTCTTTTCCATTATGGTTTACTCCAGGAGATTGGATGTAGTTCCCTGTGCTATACATTAGAACCTTGTTGTTTATCCATTCTAAATGTCATAGTTTGCATCTCCTAACCCCAAACTCCCAGTCCATCCCTCTCCCTTCCCCCTTCCCCCTTCCCCCTTCCCCCTTGGCAACCACAAGTCTGTTCTCTATATCTGTGAGTCTGTTTCTGAAACAGGTTATATTTTTTAAGAAATAAAAATCTCTAAGTCCTGCTAGGTAAGAAAACACAGAATTGCAAAGAACTAGATTATATTTGTTGCCTAGAAAACCCTACTCTTCTTACGAGGGCTTATCTGTTTCTGAAATTTCTATTACTATCATTTTGATACAAACACAAAATGTGACATAATTATGTTGGAAGACTGGGTGAGATAGGAAGTGAAACAGGAGGGATGGAAGAGTTTAGTCGTCTGATAGTGGCATGACAGAAATTCAATAAATAACTCATAAAATTTGATAGCCAAACAATCGTCATATATGCATATTATGTAGGAAAATTGAGGTCAGTACTGGAGGAAATGCCTAGAAGATTTGACGATACTGGCCTCTGGGAAGGGAGACTGGGTTGGGGGGGGGGTGGGCAGTGGAAGAGTTCTTTTTTCATCATAAACCACTTCATTCTTTTTTATTTTTTAAACTTATGTGCATGTGTTACTTTTACATGATGGCATTTCACAGAGTTGACTGGGAAATGCGTCTTTATAGAATTGGTTAAAATATAAGGTAAATGAAGGGCAGAGACCTTGTCTTATTTATCCCATGTCCCTAGGATAGACTTGACACAGTGAGGGTTTGATAAATACTTAATGAATGAAGCAATTGCAGAGATGAAATTTCTGGAGTATGAATGAGATTAGAACCTTCAGGATAGAAGACAAATGCTCTCCACTGAGCTGTAAACGACATAGAGCAAGGGGTCTTGCTTGCTTTTTGTTGTGTCCTGTACATAGGTGTCTGGTATAGAGTAGGTGCTCAGCAAATGCTCAGGGCTCTCTTTAAAATAGACAATTCAAGAATTATAGCCTTGAGGGCAAGAAGTAAGGGTACTTCCCTCAGCTTGTGTATTGTTGCATCTATCCAGCTGAAGCATACTCCTTGCCTCACTTGGTTGATCCTTTGTTAGGCATAAAATCAGAGCTAATCAATTGCACAAAGTCTTTGTATATTCAGTAAACTTTTTTAGTAGGGCTTTCTATGTACAAAACTTGGCATTAGGCTCTATAGAGGTTATAAAGATGAATAAGGCTCAGTGTCTGACTCCAAAGAAAATATAGTCCAGAAGGGGAAATCAAATTTCTATGTGTTTAACTATTATGTACAAAACATATTATGAGGCCTAAGCAGCTTGTGTGGGAGAAAGGAGGAAGGCATAATTAAATCTCACAGAGGGTGGGAGGGTAGAGAGACTGATTAAAGTGCAGACCAGGGAAGGGAGGGGATGAATCAGGAAGGCTTCCTTTGCTTTCTGTTCCCCTCTCCTCCCCACCTCACCCCCGCCTTTCACTCTTTTATTTCCTTTCTGCCTTCCTTTGTTTCTGCATTTACCTAGTGCCTGCCATGAGCCAGGAAACGTGCTACCTGCTAGAATTGAAAGATAAATTAAGGATCTTATGGTCTGGTTGGAGAGACAGACATGTAACCAAAAAATTACAGTATGATGAGTGCGATGAAAGAGTTCTAGCAAAAAATTAAGGAGTTAGGCAGTGTCTCACAGGAAAATCAGCAGCCTTGGTTTGAATAGAAGTGTTATTTATAACACCATTTCTTGAATTACAATGTGCCAGGCACTGTGCTGTGAGCATTTTTATATATTTACTCTTAATAATAATCCTCAGAACAACTCTGTGAAGTAGGTATAAGTAGATATTACTCTTCCCACTTTAGAGATGAGGAAGGCATGTGATATGTTAAATGACATGCCTTAGACCACATATTCAGTAAATGACTGAACTATATCTAGGTCTGACTCCAAGGTTTATTCTATTCAAGAAACAACTAGAGGAATCCTTATAGATTGCTGGTAGAATTGTAAAATGATACAGCCACTTTGGAAAACAGTTCCTTAAAAGGTTGAGTAGAGGTACATATGACCCAACAGTTCCACTCAAGAGAAATGAAAACAAACATCGACCCAAAAATGAATGTCATAACAGCACTATTCACAATAGTTCTGAAGTGGAAACAACCCACAGGTCCCATCAGTTGATGAATGGTTATCCATACACTGGAATATGTAGTCACAAAAAGGAAATGAATTGATAACATGCTATAACATGGATGAACCTTGCAAACAAACATTAAGCTAGGTGAAAGAAGTCAGTTACAAAGACCACATTTTATGATTTCATTTATATGAAATGTCCAGAATAGGCATATATACAAGTTAGATTAGTGATTGTCAGGGGCTCATAGAAGGGGAAAAGGAGGTAATGGCCTGGGGTTTCTTTTTAGGGGGTAATGAAAATGTTCTAAAATTGATTGTGATGGGTGCACAACTTTGTGAATATACTAAAAAAAAAACACTTTTAACTTTATACTTTAAATGGACGAATTGAATGGTATGTGTTTAAAACAAAACATTGTTTAAACAAAATAGTTTAAAACAAAACATCCTGAGACTCTGAAATTGAATTTTCTGCTGTAGGTAGCTAGAAGTATCATTACTTATTGTAAAAA
Organism: Tursiops truncatus; assembly: GCF_011762595.2. Classification (NCBI taxonomy): domain Eukaryota; kingdom Metazoa; phylum Chordata; class Mammalia; order Artiodactyla; family Delphinidae; genus Tursiops; species Tursiops truncatus. The sequence goes on along the minus strand of NC_047039.1, from coordinate 79,478,451 downwards.
TAAATAAGCAACTGATCGTCACTTACAGAGTAAGACTGGCTTTTTCCTCGCATGTTATTTATCAACATTTACTTTACGTTAATGTCTTTTTTTTTTCAGCTGCTTTGGGTGTTAGTTGCTGCATGCGGGCTTTCTCTAGTTGCTGCATGTGGGCTTTCTCTAGTTGCAGCAGGCGGGGGCTACTCTTCGTTGTGGTGCACCGGCTTCTCATTGAGGTAGCTTCTCTTGTGGAGCACAGGCTCTAGGTGCACAGGCTTCAGTAGTTGTGGCTCACGGGCTCTAGAGCACAGGCTCAGTAGTTGTGGTGCACGGGCTTAGTTGCTCCATGGCATGTGGGATCTTCCCGGACCAGGGATCGAACCCATGTCCCCTGCATTGGCAGGCAGATTCTTAATCACTGCACCACCAGGGAAGTCCCTAATAATGTCTTAAAGTGTATTATTAGCTAATAGAGTTCGTCTAGTAAGTTTTAAGTAAGATTTCTAAAAATAGTGCAGCCTGTTTTGTAAGTTCATTTGGAGAAAGTTTGAAGCATTGAGGATAGATGTGTAAATAAAGTTGGGTTTTAACAATTGGTTGATACTTAAATCTTTGGAGCAGACATATGGAAATTGTTGGTTGTTAAAACTCGGAACCTTCCTGGCACTTTTCTTCAAAGCCATGCCATAGACTCTGGTATCCCGGTAGCAGTTGTGAAGGCTGCTGCAAGTGATGTGATTAAAACCCAGAGAGATCATGTTGCAGAGTGTAGCAGCCCCCAGGCCAAGTATTGGATAAGGCTCAATATGTTTTCGTGTCCTGCTACAAAATCAGGCACTTAAAAATAATTCTTTCTGCTAGAGTGAAAGGAAAAGAGCCCTGAATAAGCAGTAGATGGGAGCAGAACCAAAAAATTAGACTTAAGTGCTGAGAGTCTCTTTTGGACAGTAATTACAGTGACAGTTACTTATAAAGTACAGGCAAGTTCCTGGGGGTGGATTTTTAAAAAGTCTACCTGTCTGTCTTATTGTAGAATGAACAAAAAAGTAGCTGTTTGGTTTTTTTATATTATTGATTGAGTTCAGATGCTTTTTAGTATCTATGCCAATTATTTGGATTGTGGTGGCTGGTAGGCTAATTAAGTTTTCAAAAGACTGATTTGGAAGGGTTGTTAATACCTCAGAAAATGGGACCAGATTTCAGAATAATTAATTAAATTTATAGAATACCCACTATGTGCAAGGGCCTGTACCAGTGTCCTAAAGAATCTAAAAGCAGTGTAAGACCTAGCATCTTTTATCTGAATTTTACTGTCTCCTTGCTGGAACTTATAAATCCATCTGCTGCAATGCATAATTGAATTCTCCCTTGCTAATCTTTGGATTATCAAAGAGATTCTGTCTGAGACATGACTTCCATCTTGGCCCACTTGTGACCCTAGTTAATCACTTGACCTCCTTGGGATGTGTGGACAGTAGTTGTTCTAAGCCTTGATCATCATCTCATGTACTTAACTGGTATATAAAAAGCCCTAGGTAGATCACTGAGGCATGAGGTTCAGTCCTTACCTGCCCAATGCTGTCCTTGAGCCAGGCCAGGCGAGTGATTCTATCTATGTCTCTACTCCCAGTTCTCTGTATGTGTTTGGGGGAGGATGGGATGGAGAGGAGAGAGACATCACCTTTGAGGGGTTTCATGAACGAGCCAGGTAAGCGCTCATAGGTTGGTCTCAACTGCCTTCTCCAAGGTACTTTTGTCAGAAGCCATTACAGATTTGGACTGGAGCTTAATAACAAAAAGAATGGAGTAAAAATTTCCCTGCCTACACTTAGGCTAACGGTTGCATCTTAGCAGAACATCCTAACAGTTGCCACCAAGATTATTTTGTAGACAGGGTCTCAAAGGAGATAGAAGATAATGGATAGTTAACCTCAAGAATCCTGCTCATGGTCATGGGGGTGCTGTTGGAGTCCTCTTTTTTTTTTTTTGGCCTTGCTGTGTGGCTTGTGGCATCTTAGTTCCCCAATTGGGGATCGCCCCACCTGCAGTAGAATCTGTGCCCCACCTGCAGTAGAATCTAGGAGCCCTAACCACTGGACTGCCAGGGAATTCCCTCTTTTTTTTTTTGAGTCTTTTTTCTTGAGTTTGTTTGTCCTATTTGGTCTAGTATTCCTAGGGATACTGGGAGCTAGCCTTGGAGTTAGGCCCTTTTTTTAATGAGCAAAAATAAGAAAAAAATTTCCTCCTGTTACCCAGGGATTACCATTGTTAGTATCATGGTGTATATTCTTCTGAACGTTTCCTTTGTATATCTGTGTACACATATACATATTTATTTAACCATCATGAAAGCATAGTATTCATATTCTCTATTCCGCTTTTTTAAAATCTTATTTATTTTTAAAATAAATTTATTTTTATTTTCTTTTTGGCTGTGTTGGGTCTTCGTTGCTGTGCGCGAGCTTTCTCTAGTTGCGGCGAGTGGGGGCTGCTCTTCGTTGTGGTACACAGGCTTCTCACTGCGGTGGCTTCTCTTGTTGCAGAGCACGGGCTCTAGGTGCACGGGCTTCAGTAGTTGTGGCATGCGGGCTCAGTAGTTGTGGCTCGCAGGCTCTAGAGCGCAGACTCAGTAGTTGTGGCACACGGGCTTAGTTGCTCCACGGCATGTGGGAACTTCCCAGACCAGGGCTCGAACCCATGTCCCCTGCATTGGCAGGCAGATTCTTTACCACTGCGCCACCAGGGAAGCTCCGCTTTTTTTTAAGTTAGCATTTTATTTCAGTAAGTTTTCATCTCATCTAATTTTACCATATTCAGATTTTTCCAATTCTCTCCCAAATATCCTTTTTAACTAGTTTATTTAAAGTGATATGCAATCGTATGCACATTGTATCTATTTCCTTTAATTTCTTTTAATCTAGCACAGTTCCTATCTTTTCTTTTTCATTTTATAATAATAATAACACTGACTTATTGAGAACTTCTGCAGAACCAACTTTTGGATGAGCTGATTGCTTCCTGTGATGTCTATCCCTTGTATTTCCTGTAAACTGCCAATTATATCCAATAGTTTGATGGAGCGAAGGAAAGTATTTTTTGCTTGGATGCCAAACAGAGCTTATGTCTGAATTTCACAGTGTATCACATCAGAAGTCACATCTGGTTGGCCCACTGTTAACGATGCCAAGATTGGCCATTGGATTAAGGTGGTGGGATTAGGTCTCTTTACAGTGTAGTTAGGTTCTCCGTGCAACCATAGATAACGTGGGTAGCGTTACTTTGGCACTTTACAAACCCCCATCAACCATGCACTTAATGACTTTAGCCTAATTGGTGACCCTTGCCTAAATCAACAGTTTTATGGGGCTTGCAAAATGATGTTTTCTAATTCTGAAATTCCTTCTGTATCTATTAGCTGGCATTCTTCTGCAATGTAGAACTAGGGCTATTCAGTTACTCTAAAAGGTAGGATAAATGCATGAGTTTTAAAAAGTTGCTATTAAGGGACTCCCAGATTTTCATTGATATGTGTTTTGGTTAGCTACAGTCTTTTCTTGTTGTTGTTTTTAATGCTTAAACTGGTAAAAGTTTGGCCAGTGGGAGCCGCTTTTTAATGCTTAAACTGGTAAAAGTTTGGCCAGTGGGAGCCGCTTTTGGTCCTGTAGAACAGGTTTCAGAAAGCATGTGGTGCTTAGGTTGGTGCTATTGCTCTCCCCATTGTCCACTTTTGTAGCTCAAAACCTTTACTTTAAAATCCTCAAATCTTTGGGAATTTCCTGGCGTCCAGTGGTTAGGACTCCACGCTCTCACTGCCAAGGGCCTGGGCTCAGTGCCTGGTCAGGGAACCAGGATCCCGCACGCTGCCTGGTGCGGCCAAAAAAAACAAACAAAACCAAAAATGAGTCTAGGAAATGCTTGAGAGGGGCTCACTTCATACTTCTAGATTAACCCACTACTATTACAATGCAAACCCCCATCCTCACATGTGCACATTGAGGAATAATTCTAACAGTGCTCAAAATGCCACATTTTCATGACAACTTAAAGAGCCTAACCACTTTTAAAGAGATGTGCACATTTTGCCCAAGTCTCTGCAGTTCAGTTTTGTGGTTTAATGCCCCTCATTTTTTATACCCAGATTTCGAGGAATATGCATATATCTCAACAATGGTTTTCTGCTGATGTTTATCTAAGAAGATAATATGTTAATGTTTCACAAACTCAGTACAACATTTTTTTTCTTCAAAGCAATATGCAGAAGAGCTTCAGTTATTGATACATTCCAATTATCCTTGAGAGAACGTGACATTTGGAAAACCATGCTGCATGTCAACAAAGAGGGTGTGGGTTCTAGATGGGCCTGGCACTAAGAGGCCTTATTACTGCATATGAAGAAATGGTGTTGTTTGACAGTGTCTTAAGGATATAACATAATAGCATGATAATTTGCTACAGGTGTGTTTATTGTGTTTTAGTTCCCTTTTAGGAAAGAAGAAGAGGTAGGAGACATGATCAGGAAGGTCTAGGATACCTAGGTCATGTGAGACCTCATAGACCAAGGAGTAAGGACTTCGTATTTTATTTTGAGTGAGAGACGGAACAAGATTTTCAAAGGAGGAATGACATGATCTGTCTGAACCTTGAAAAGGGTCATTCTACATGGAGAATCGACTGGGGAGGAGGTAGGGAAAGTTCATGGGGAAAGAGTGGAACTAAGACCAGTCAGGAAACCATTGCATTAGTTCAGGCTTTGGCTTGGGTAGCCTCAGTGGATGATGCTGAGTAGTTATATTTCAGGCACATTTTTGAAGTGGGACCAGCAGGATTTGCCAACTCATCAAATGTGGGATGTGAATTAAAGAGAGGAGTTGAGGAAGATGCCAAGGGTTTTGGCCAGAGCAGCTGGTGAATAGTTCTGCCATTTACTGAAACTGGAGGCAGGTTTAGAGGAGAAGATCAAGAGCTCAGTTTTGGACGTGTTATGTTTGAGATGCTGTTTAGATATCTAAGTGATTTCGAATAGGTAGCAGAATATGGAAATCTGGGTTTCCTTGGGGTGGGAGGTGGGAGAGTCAGAGCTTGGAAGTAAAGATTTCGGTGTCATCAGCCACGGGACTAGTTGGGATCACTAAAGGAGTGAATATAGATAGAAAAGAGAAGTCTGAGGATCGATCCTCGGGACATTCCAACCTTTGTAATGGGAAGATGAGAATCCAGCAAATGGGACTGAGTGGCAGTCAGTGATGTAGGAAGCTTTTGTGAGGCCAAGTGAAGAAAAGGGTTTCACAAAGGAGAGTAGGGTCAGCTGGGTCAAATGCTGCCGGTAGATCAAGAAAGGTTAGGATTCAGAACTGACCATTAGATTTTGCAGTATAGTGGTCTCCGGGAACATGACAAATAATGTCTCTGCTTTACCTCACTACCTTTACCCTTGTGGACTTAAAACACTATCTGATATTCTTGGCAGTTGCTCAGAAACTTCTCCACTTGCCACCGCTGTTTCAACCTCGACGTCTTTGTGTTTCCTAGTTCTAAACTACGGGCTTCATACCCCAACTTGAGCCCTCACTTCTGTTCTCTTCCCTCGATTTCACATACTTGTCTGACTCTTCCCAAGATGTTGCACATCTATTTTCCCTTATAATGCTCCTGATCTGGTTCTCCCTCTGGTCCCAGCACTTTCTGCTAACCATTTTGGGAGTTTGTAACTATTTTGGGTGTGTCATGGACTCCTTTGGTAATCAGATGAAGTTTATAGGCCCCTCTCCAGGAGAATACTTTTAATTGCATAAAATAAAATACATGAGATTACAAAGAAAACCAATCATACTGGAATGTAGTTATCAAAATATTAAAAACTAATTTGTGATAAAAATATATTTGTTATTATATTTAATGTATTAAATAACACATTCTAGCAGTGGGCCTAAGAGCTATTGTAAATTTAGAGTAATGATAAGTGTAAATGATATTGCAGTATACCTCCAGCAACTGTATTATATGAAAATATATGTGGTTTTTATTAGAGACAAAATCGCAGGTACTGTCAATCCTAACGTGGTTTGTTGTTGTATTCATAATAGAGTGGATTTTTTACATTTAGTTTCAAGTTAATGAAAATAAAGATAAAATTTTATTCCCATGTAAGTCTTGGTTAAGAACCTAGAGAGAGAACTATCATGCAGGTGTGAGGAGAGCACTGAGTGCTCACCAGGTGGGGGAGCAAGCCTGGTCTGCATGGAAGCATCCTGCCACATTTCTCATGGGGAGTGGAGGATTCAGACATTGACTTTATGCCTTGAGTAGTAGAGTGCCAGGGTAGGTTCTTGAGCAGGAATAATAACTTTATAAAATGCATTTGAAAAAATCAGAAAACCCATGGTAAACACTGTCATTTAATGTATGTTTGGCTAGATTCTTTCAATTTTCAAAAATTGGCTCCTTTATTTTAGTATAGAAGGTTTCTTCTTTTGCCTCTGTGTGCTTCTTTCCCTGACTAGCTATCCAAAGTTGCTTACGATCTGTATTTTATTCTTCAGGAGTTCAGTTTGAGTGATCTGTCTACATTCTTTTTCTTATGGGGCAGGGACAGCTGGAGAGGGAAACTGGTGCTTTTGTGCTTTCATTTGCCTCTAGGATGCTTCTGCATTGTTTTCCAGCAAAGGGCCCTTCCCTTTGTGGCAAAGGAGTGAATTCTGATATTCAGGGGAAAAAATCAGAGAGAAACCTTGCCCATTTAAAAATTGGGTTCTATTTTCTTCCTGTTGAGTTTTGTTTTTCGGTTTTTTCTTTTTGGCTGCACAGCTTGTGGGATCTTAGTTCCCCAAGGGATCAAACCAGGGTCCCGTTGTGAAAGCATGGAGTCCTAACCACTGGACCACCAGGGAATTCCCATTACTGTTGAATTTTAAGAGTTCTTTGAATACTTTTGGGTATCATTCCTTTATTAGATACACATTTTGCAGATATTTTCTAGCAGCATGTGGCGTTGTCTTTTCATTTTCTTAAGTGTCTTTCACAGAGCAGAAGTTTTTAATTTTATTGAAGTCCATTTTACCATTTTTTTCTTGATGGATTATGCTTTGGTGTCAAGCCAAGGTCACTTAGATTTTTTCCTGTTATCTTCTAGAAGTTTTAGAGTTTTGTGTTTTACATTTAGGTCTATGATCCATTTTGAGTTAATTTTTGTGAAAGGTGTATGGTTAGTTTCTAGGTTCTTTTTTTTGTATGTGGATGTGTCTATTCACTTATTTTTAATACTCTCTTTTGGAAGAGATTTTTAAGTTGCTAAATAATGTATCTCAATCTTCATCTTTCCAACTACATGGAGTCCACGTTTTTGACAATGGTCCCATAGTTATTAGATGGTATTATGTGAACTATTTCTAACAAAGTTTCATTTTTCTTACATTGTGTCCAAGAGAAACACACATAACATGATACGTTAAATACAACGGTTTTGCGTAAGAGTAAGATAAATGTCTGTTTTGGTACCTCTTTGAAAGGTATCTAAATGTATGCTTATAATCATCAGTTCTTAGGGTTCTTTTCACCAGTCTAACTTCAGTATTACATGATATTAGACTAATAGGAGACTGAAAGTATAATTTTTACTAACTCCTTGAAACTCATCTACTGAATTTTTTTTTTTAATAATAAAGTTTTTTTTTTTTTTGGCGGTATGGGGGCCTCTCACTATTGTGGCCTCTCGCGTTGTGCAGCACACGGTCCGGACGCGCAGGCTCAGCAGCCATGGCTCACGGGCCTAGCCACTCCACGGCATGTGGGATCTTCCCAGACCAGGGCACGAACCTGTGTCCCCTGCATCGGCAGGCGGACTCTCAACCACTGTGCCACCAGGGAAGCCCCTATAATTCAGATTTTTAAAATTATTTTATTTTTATTTTTGGCTGCATTAGGTCTTCGTTGCTGCACGCGGGCTTTCTCTAGTTGCGCCCAGCGGGGGCTACTCTTTGTTGCGGTGCGTGGGCTTCTCATTGCGGTGGCTTCTCTTGTTACAGAGCACGGGCTTCAGTAGTTGTGGCACTTGGGCTCAGTAGTTGTGGCTCACAGGCTCTAGAGTGCAGGCTTAGTAGTTGTGGTGCATGAACTTAGTTGTTCCGTGGCATGTGGGATCTTCCCGGACCAGGGCTCGAACCCATGTCCTCTGCATATTGGCAGGCGGATTCTTAACCACTGTGCCACCAGGGAAGCCCTCACCTACCAAATTTTTGACAGAATAGTTTATGTTGTGATTAGATTTGTCATTCTACTATCCCAGGAGATTTTAGTATTTGGGGACATTGTCGTATATATATTCTTTCTTCCAAATTATGGTTGTAGAATATGTTAAATGATGTTAACTGTTATCAGTACCAGTGGGAACTCTATGGTTTATATTATTCTCATCCATAATTGTAACTTTTTGGCACCTGTACCTTCCGCCATCTCATCCTTCCCAGAATTGTCATCCAGTGGCAAAAACTTGTTAAGCTTATTAATATTTCCGAGAAATAGAAATTAGAAAGATCTTTTGATGTGATCAGACTTTTTAAATTGTTTTTTTATGCTAATACTTTGTTGATAAATTTTCTTTTATTGAATTAGTTAAGGAATCAGGCTGAGTAGATTATAGTGACACACTATATTACATATGCTGTCAGTATGCTATATATATATATACACACACACACATACACACACACATATACTGTATGCTACAACTTTATTTAGTATTTTTATTCCTGTGTTTCAGTGAGGTTGTTTTCTTATTTTGATCCTTTTTATATTTTATAATCAATGTTATTTAAAATGAGTTGGGAAACAACAGTTTATATTGGGAAGTTAAGAATAGTCACTGTCACTGGGATTATTGATTCTGTACATTTGAAGAAATTATCTGGTAAAGTTATCTAGTAAGGATTGTTGTGTGTTTTTTTTGGCTGCACTGCGAGCCTTGTAGGATCTTAGTTCACTGACTAGGGATTGAACCTGGGCTCCCGGCAGTGACAGAAAGCGCAGAGTCCTAACCACTGGACCTGCAGGGAATTCCCCTAGGACTTTTTATCCTTTGTAGTTTTTAATAATTTTCTCTGTTGTAACCAGTTATTTTCTCATTTTCTTTTTATGAATGCGTAAGAGTAATATATGATAAAAATCTGCCTTTGAGGTCTAAAAGAGTTATTTCAGTAAGTGTAAAACCAAAATTTTTATTGTTAAGAAAATGTGTCAAAGTTTAGTTGGCAGCATTCTTTCTCAAGCATATAGAATAATTGGACATCTGATTTGATGGCATTGTAAATTTTATAATTTTATTTGTCAGTGTAATGTCCACAGGAGTGACAGGGGGATGTTTTCTTAGGTTCAACTAAACATTTGCACATTCAGACTGGTAAAACCACCATAGGTCTCACTTGGCAACATTTATTCAGAAGAATATAGGACAGAAGCTATAACTTATCAGTAAGACAGTGGGAGTCCTTGCAGCAGTTGATTCTTTCTGAAGTGATCTTCTCACAGCTTAGGTCTGAAGTGCTCTTCTCACAGCTTAGATTCAAAGAGATGAAATCCACATTGTGTGGTGCAGAGAACTCCATGGGCATAGTTTCCAGGATCTTTCGCCAGGACATGCCTAATTAGGTAACATGTCACCATACTCAGAGAAGTTCAAGAACGTGGCTTCCTACTAAGTGGCTATTGTACTTCCAGTCCAGATGCAATTTACTAATTTGGTAATTTCTATCTTAAGAAATGTTGCCAGGTAACATAGGTGGTATGCTGTTTAATCAGGTTAACAGGGATTAACCCAAGGTTGAATTCTCATACATTGGGAGAACGGGTTTTGCTCATCTTTGGTCCACAGTCATGCATGCTGATTTTTCATTTACACCTTCTTCTTTTAGTATCATCTTTCAGAAGGTTTTTCTTACTCCAAGATTATTTTTTAAATGTCATTTGTTTTCCTATTGGTTAGAAATGTCACTTTTGTCATAGAGCAGTTATTAGGAGATAGTTCTTCAAATTAACAAATGGTTGTGTATATTAAAAATGTATTTTTTAAAGTAATAAAAACCTATTTATAATCTTACGATTGTGTATTAGATTGTGTTATTTGTATGCTGAAAATTTATAGGGTCAATTTTTTCCTCAAAGAAACTATGTGTAGTCTGAAAAGCAGTATACTTTTTTCTAAATAGAAGTTTGCCTTATTGAAGGCTGTTGTGCTTTCTTAGGTGGCCTTACTCTGAAAACTAACCACTTAGTGTAGTAGAAAGTGGTGAATTAGGGGTTTGAATAATGGGGTTCTGGTTTCAGACCTGCAACTTCACTGACTGCTCCGTTGTGCAAGTCAGCCTCTCTGTGTTTTGTTTTGCTCAAACTGCATGAATAACAATCCCTATCCTGCCTATTTCCGAGTATTGTTGAGGATTAGATGGGATGATGGATATAAAGGCACTTTTAACTGGTAAAGCCGTTTAAATATAAGGAATTATTGCATCTTAACTTTTCCTCCCTTTCTCTTGTAGGTAGTGTTGGTGCTTCTTTTCAGTGCCAGTCCATCCATCACGACCACATTTGTCATGATGACAGTGACAAGGTGAGGTCCGTGTTGATGTCTACAATGGTGAAAATGCATGCTGCCCTTACATCACTGGATTCACTTGCATAACTGGTCGTAGGGGCAGAAGAGTGTGACTTGGGGGGCACAATGTTGAGATGCAGAGAGCCTTGCTGGTTTGTGTGCCAGCTCACTAAGACTGCTCCAGAAAACTTGCAGATAATTCCCAGGAGGTGGGCTGGACTCCTGATAACGCATTTCCTTACCCCCATTCCTGTCTCTGTCACTGTGCTGCTTCTTTTCCTGCACAGCCTGGATGGATTATCTTAATATATGAACAGGTGCTCCCAAAGCTGATAACTATTTCATCAATTTGTGTCTGTTTTCAATTTGAAATACCTCAGACATTCCGATTTGGTTTGTTTTGTGGCTGATTGTATTACGGCTTATTCTCATGCTTACTTTTTTTTGGCTGTTTCCAAAGCCCAATTTAAATGTTGAGGAATGACGGTGGAACCTGTCTGATTCATGCAAAAGAATCCTGCTTTGGGCCTTTTTTATTTTTTAAATCAGGTCCAGACTTTTGGTATTTTGCTTCTGTTCTTTTTATCTCTAAAGAAACTGGTCTTTGGGGGCTTTCCAGTACTCATCAGCACCCTTGATGGCCCAGCCCTTGAAGTAGATACTAATGTGGGCTTGGTGTTTGGAACGGCTGGCTGCTGATATTGGATGGGCTTAAATTTAGTCTTTTCCATCATCAGTTTCCAGTGGTCTCCCTCCCATTTCCTGTGTCTTGTATGCAGGAATGTATCAGTCCCCTGGTAGTTTCCCCAGGCAGACCAATCCAAGTGCTGTTTTTCTGCGCTGTTGTAATCAAGATCCTCCTCCCTCATCCTGTTGGAGCTTGATCAAGATGTTGGTTGATCATTGGGATTTTCCAAATGGCCTTTTTGTTCTGTGTGTTGCTCTCTCTGTCTTTGTGAGCTTTGCTCAGTCAGATTTCAGTCTGTTTACAGAGAGAGTGGTATGATTTTAGTATTCCAGATTCTCTCTTATTATGATAATAATCCAGAGGCATGGGTTTAACTTTTAACTTCTTTTAGAAGCAAGCCACTGAAAAAGACTTCTAGACTATATAGTTAGCTCCCTAAAATTCAGTATACCACAGATTTTAGACGAGCATTTGAAAATAAGACTGATAGAAAAGGCAAAATCACTTTTGGTCAGTAATATTACAAAGAATTGTGTTACATCATTGTAAAGATGTTTGGGGGTTAAAATTTCTTTCCGCAGCTAGGTATAATATGCCTCTATCCATTGTTCATTTACAGTGGAGAAGCCAGACTATTCTCTGTTCTGTCTCCAGGTTTAGAGTCAAGAGATGAGATTTCTGTCCATTTCTGCCAGATACTTTTTATCTACTTTAAAATGTTTTTCCTCCTAATTTCTGAATCTTTGTATGACTCATCTTGTGCTTTTAGGATGGGATCTTTCCTGAAATACATGGGGGGAGGGCAGAGAAATTTTAGGGATTTTTGTCACTTGATCAGCAGATCAAAGAACTGTCAGAGACTGCTCTCCTCTCCTGCCTACCATGCATATATTTATGATGGTTTACCAGAGGGAAATGGAGAGAATGGATTAGGGTCTCTTGACTATATTTATAATTGATTCAACTGATTCAGTCAGCAAATAATATTTGTTGATAGGCAGCTATGTTTCTTGGCACTTAGGGAATATATCAGGATACAAAACAAAGATTGCTGTTTTTTCATGAGTGCAGTCTAACTGGGGGAGGCAGACAAAAAAATAAACATAACACATAAGTAATATAGTATGCTACAATAAGCACAATGGATTAAAGAAATGTACAGCAGAATAAGTGGGATGAGGACCACCATGAGTTGGATGTTACAGATTGCAGTTTTGAATAGGATCATTAGACATCATTCTGGGGAGGAGAGTGGTGGATAGGACAAGAATCAGATCTCTGTGTTTGTAGCAGCTTCTGACTTCTTTCTTTCTATAATAAATGGGTATTGGTTTTGCAAAAGCAGCAACAAAACCTGCTGCCTGATATCTGATATATGCCACTTGGATAGGTATGTGTGTTCTCTCTCTCTCTCTCTCTCTCTCTTTCCCTCTGTCTGTCTCTCTCTCTCTCTCTCTCTCTCTCTCTCTCTCTCTCTGAGAATTGAAGGGATTATAGAGCACAGCTAATTCAACCCTCTTTTTAAAATAAACTTGCAAGCTGTGACCCCAGTGGGAGAAGAGACTTGTTCAGGAGTCACCATGGAGTGCTGCAGCTAGATCACATCTTCTGTCCCTGATACAAGCCATGTAAAGTAATTGTCTAGCTATTCTGAAAACATTGTCAAAACACATATTGATGCTTTGCTTATTATCCTCACTTAGCTTTCAGGCATGGTCCATTTCTCAGATTTGGGAACAAAAGTTGATTTTTCTTAAACATTGTCTGAATTTTAACTAATCCATGTGTGATGTGGGTGGAACAAAGGAGAAAAAGGGCCAGTCCATTTGTCGGACCTCCATTCTACAACCTTGGAAGTGGTGGCAAGCCCCCAAATTCCATGGTTTGGCTTGTTTTCCAACTTAAGTTTCTCTGCTGCTGTACATCGGCTTGTCACTACAGTGTGGGAAGGAGCTGTTTCCAGCTCTGAGGTTTACTGTTAACTACTGTGAGTTACATACTCTCATGTTCAGTTTATATTGGGCATAGCAATTGACACAAAGCCCTCCAGCAATATTTTTATATTCATTCACAATGTCATACCCTATAATTTCCAGGTAGCAAACACTTATTATATATCAATATTTGAGTACCTATTATGAACTAAGCATTGTTCTAGGCATTGGGGACAGTGTATTGAACAAAACAGACAGGAATCTTTACTCTTATGGAACTTGCTCTCTGTAAGTGGGTTAGGGAGATGGCAAGACATAAATAAAGATACTGTTAGTTCATTTGTGTTATGAAGAATAATAAATCAGGTAAGGGATATAGGAGTATTGGGAGAAGATTACCTTCTAAACACCCTTTGAAATAGGGGTTGTTTTATCCCCATTTGTAGGTGAGGAATGTGAGACATAGATTAAGTAGTTTCCCCAAGGTTACCCAGTTAGTAAGTAGTAAAACTGTGATTCAAACACAAGCTACCTAATTCCAGAGTCTGTACTTGACCATCTGAAGAAATCTGTTCCTAATGTAGCTTTACCCACTCAACTCTGACATGCTCAGGGGAAAATATCTTCAAGTGGAGAAGGCCCTGGAGAATCACAGTGAACCAAGTCACTTGGCAGGTAATCTTTGCCTGTCAGTTTTTTCTTGCCCAGCTCCTTTTGGCCTCCATTGTGATTCATGACTATTTGTTACTCCAGGCTTCTCTAACCTGACACCCCTGCCCTGATTCATACTCAGAAATCTGTGCTTCTTTATAAGAAACCTCACATTGTGTGTTGCTGTATTGCACTGATCAAATGTGATGGTTATGTAGAAGCAGTTTAAAAGTATAAAGAATAACACAAAAATGTGATTGTGATAGCATATTTATGTTTCACTTAGATACTGAAGTTAACCTAAATCAGCTAATGTCACCTTGGGATTATTAAGTAGTCATCTTCACAGTGAGAACAAGCTTGACATGGGGGAATAGGTCTGTCCTGAGAATGAGATAAAACATTGAACAATATGATAAAAGGAGACTATTCCTTCAGGTGAGATGAATTAATTTGTAGCCTCAATGGTACACTCTTTCATAGTGGCCTGGTAATACTTCTGGGAAGTCTGGCCATTTGAGAGAGGGAAATGGAGAGTTCTTTCTAAACTGCATGTGAATGGCTCCTCAGAGCAGAAGTCTTTTCTGGACAAAACTTCCTTTTGCTAGCCTTCAGTCCCTTTGTCATGGAAGACGGTACCAATCTGAGTTGTGTACAGGTATTCGCACACAGACTGCTTTCAGAAAGATGGGAAATGTGCTATACTGGTTTTTCTTCCATGACTGTATACTTCCTTTTATCTTAATTTTTTAAGTTTTTAGTTTTTTAAAAAATTACATGTTGATTGTAAAAAGATATGCAGCACTACCTTCAATCCCTCTCCCCAGAAGTAACAGCAATTGGAATTTTAGTATTAACCAGATTTTTTAAAGTTATATTTGTGTAAAATATTTTTCATCTTTTCAAACAGTGGTTTTTAGTATATTCAAAGAGTTGTTCATCTATCTCTACTATCTAATTTTAGAACACTTACCACCACCCCGCAAAAAACCTATACCCATTAACAATCACTCCCCATTATTCCTTCCCGCCAGCTCCTGGCAACCACTAATCTTTCTGTCTCTATGGATTTGCCTGTTCTGCACATTTCGTATAAATGGAATCACACAATATGTGGCCTTTTGTGTCTGGCTTCTCTCACTTAGCATGATGATTTCATGGGTTTGTCTATGTTGTAGCATAAATCAGTACTTCATTCCTTTTTATGGGTGAATAATATTCCATTGTGTGGATCTAGCACATTTTGTTTATCAGTTCCCCAGTTAGTGGATATTTGTTTCCATGCTCTGGTTATTGTGAATAACACTGCTGTGAACATTTGCCTGTGAGTGTGTTTTTGTTTTCACATGATTTTAACAATTTGAGGATCTGCCAAACTTTTCCAAAGTGGCTGCACCATTTTGCATTCCAATTGAGGGTTCCAGTTTCTTCACATACTTGCCAATACTTTTTTCCTGGTTGTCTTTTATAAATTGATTGATTGATTGATAGCTACTTTGGTTCTTCGTTGCTGTGTGTGGCTTTCTCCAGTTGCAACGAGCAGGGGCTACTCTTCGTTGCGGTGCACGGGCTTCTCATTGCGGTGGCTTCTCTTGTTGCGGAGCACGGGCTCTAGGCACGCGGGCTTCAGTAGTTGTGGCACACGGGCTCAGTAGTTGTGGCTCGCGGGCTCTAGAGTGCAGGCTCAGTAGTTGTGGCGCACAGGCTTAGTTGCTCTGTGGCATGTGGGATCTTCCCAGACCAGGGCTTGAACCCGTGTCCCCTGCATTAGCCAGTGGATTCTTAACCACTGCGCCACCAGGGAAGCCTCTGGTTGTCTTTTAAATTATAGCCACTGTAGTGAGTGTGAAGTGGCATCTTATTGTGGTTTTAATTTGCATTTCTCTAGTGACTAACTATGCTGAGTATCTTTTTATATGTTTATTGGCCATTCCTAAATCTTCTCTGGTCAGTTAAAAAATGTCAGTTAAAAGTCCTTTTATTGTTCTTGCCCCTTGTGCTTAAAAATCTCCCTATGCCTCGTATTATTATTTTATTTATTTATTTCTTGCTTGCTTGCTGCGTTGGGTCTTCGTTGCCGCACGCGGGCTTTCTCTAGTTGCGGTGAGCGGGGGCTACTCTTCGTCGTGCTTCTCATTGAGGTGGCTTCTCTTTGTTGTGGAGCACAGGCTCTAGGCATGAGGGCTGCAGTAGTTGTGGCTCGCGGGTTCTAGAGCGCAGGCTCAGTAGTTGTGGCACACAGGCTTAGTTGCTCTGCGGCATGTGGGATCTTCCTGGAGCAGGGCTCGAACCTCTGTCCCCTGCATTGGCAGGTGGATTCTTAACCACTGGACCACCGGGGAAGTCCATATGCCTCGTATTATATCGTTACATGTGTTCCATTAGGGAAATGTGGGGAAATAGAATATGTCATAAGTAAACATACCATCTTTCAATAGATAACACTCTTAACATGCATTTTTTTCCTTCAAATTTTTCTTTGCATTCTCTGCATGGTTAAAACAAAACTAAAGCACTGATTATTTATGGCTGTGTAATTAATTATCCTAAAACTCAGTGGTGCAAAGCATATCTTTTGGTATCTTTCATGGTTCTGGGTTTTCCTGTGCTCAGCTAGGTGGGCTCTTGCTTGGAATTTCTCATGCAGTTGCAGTCAGATGGTGGCTAAGGTTGGAGTCATCTCGATGTCTTCACTCACATGTCTGATGGTTGATGCTGGTTGTTAGCTGGGACTTCAACTGGGGCCCTCAGCCTGAGCACCTATATGTAGCATGGGCTTCCTCACAGTATGGCAGCTTTGATTCTAAGAGTGACTGTCCCAAGAGGACCACACAGGTGCTGTATGGCCTTTTATGACCCAACTTCAGAAGTCACAAAGCTTCACTTCCACCATAGTTACAGGCCTTACCAAATTCAAGAGGAGGGAGCATCAATCCTACCACTGGGGAGGAATGTCTACATAATAAGAAGAGAATGAAGGATGGGAGAACGTATCAATGGCCATATTGAAAAATATAATCTGCACATTATATATACATTAAACATCAGTTAAAATGTCTACATAATGTTCCACCATAAGGGTACATGGTAATTTATTTAACTTGTCTTCAATTGTGGAGCTTTAGGTCATTTTTTAAAAATTGTGCATTTATTCATTCAGCAAATATTTATAAGTGTCTACTATGTGCCAGGGATAACTGAGTCACCAGAGTACCATGGTGAAAAGACTGACAAAGAAGGTCCTTGTTCTTTGGGTGCTTATTTTTTGTGGATGGGACAGAAAATGAACTGTATATGTAAACCAGTAAATAATCAGATACTCTTAAGTACTGTGCAAGTAATTGGGCAGTTGGCTACTCTAGATTAGGTGTTAGGGAAGGCCTTTAAGAAGATGACACTTAAGCTAAGATCTGACAGATGGAAAAGAACAAATCGAGACAATCTGGACCATAGGAGAACATGCTAGGGAGAGGAAACATCTAGTGCAAAGGCCATAAGGCTAGAAATTGAAACAAACAGAAGGAAAGCTGTTGTGCACAAGCAAGGTGGATGAGGGTGGAAGTGGTGGTATGAGATGAGGTTGAAGGGGTAGGCACAGACTAGATCAAGTGGATCTTGGTAAGCCAGGGAAAGAAGTTTCAATTCTGCGTATTATGGAAGCCTTTTGGAAGGTTTTAAGCAAAGGAGTGATGTTATATTTTTTTAAATATCCCTTTTCCTATTGTGATAAGAATTTTTTTAAATTGTGGTAAAATCTGCAATATAAAATTTACCATCTTAACCATTTTTAGGTGTACAGTTCAGTAGTGTTAATAAGTACATTCACATCGTACAACCAATCTGTAGAACTCTTTTGTGTTGCAAAATGGAAACTATATCTGTTAAACAATAATTCACTCTCTTCTCCCCCCAACCCTTGGCAGTCGCCCTTTACTTTCTGTCTCTGAATTTGAGCGCTCTATGTACCTCATACAAGTGAAGTCATATAATAGTTGTCTTTTTGTGACTGACTTAGCATAATGTTGTCAAAGTTCATCCATGTTGTAGCATGCCTCAGAACTTCCTTCCCTTTAAAGCCTGAATAATATTCCATTGTATGTGTATAATACATTTTGTTTATTCATCCATGGATGGCCACTTGGGTTGCTTCCACGTTTTGGCTATTGTGAATAATGCTGCTGGAACATAGGTGCACAAATATCTCTTTTAGACCCTGCTTTCAACTCTTTTGGGTATATGCCTAGAAGTGGAATTGTTAGATCATTTCTTTCTTTCTTTCTTTTCTATTTTTAATGTTTTGAGGAACCACTATTTTGTTTTCCAAAGTGACTGCACCATTTTACATTCCCATCAGGAGTGCACAAGGATTCCAGTTTTTCCACATCCTTGTCACCACTTGTTGTTTTCTGTTTTTGTTTTGTTTAATAGTAGCCATCCTAATGAGTGTGAGGTAGTATCATTGTGGTTTTGATTTGCATTTCCCTCCTGACTAGTGATGTTGAACATATTTTCATGTGCTTAACTGGACATTTGTACGTCTTTGGAGAAGTGTCTGTTTCAGTGCTTTGCCCATTTTATAATCAGGTTTTGGATTTTGTTTGGTTGTAGTTCTTTATATATTCTGGATATTAACCTCTTATCAGACATGATTTGGAAATATTTTCTATTCCGTAGGTTGCCTTTTCATTTTGAAGTAATCCAATTTATCTATTTTTTTCTCTTGTTGCCTGTGAGTTTCAGAATGAGCTCTTCCTTATATATGTCCTAAGATTATAATTGTTTTTCTTTTGTTAGAAATAAGGAAAAGGGACTTCCCTGGTAGTCTAATTGGTTAAGACTCCATGCTTCCAATGCAGGGGGCATGGGTTCGATCCCTTGTTGGGGAACTAAGATCTCGCATGCTGCTCGGTGTGGCCAAAAAAAAAAAAAAAAAAGAAAAGAAATAAGGAAAAGACAAAATCTGACAAGAAATCCATAACTACTAAAGAAATCTAATTCCAAGTTCAGATAGCTAACCAGCAAATTCTACCAAACATTTAAAGGAGGCATAACACCAATCTTATAGAAACTCTTGTAGAGAATAGAAAAAGAGAGAATACTCTGTGATTCATTTTCTGAGGCTAGCATAATATCTGTAACAAAACTTGATAAGGACATTACAAAAAATGGAAAATAACAGCTAATCTCACTTAAGAACACAGATGTAAAAATTCTAAGCAAAATATTAGCAAACCAAATCCAACAATATATAAAAAGAGTAGTGCAGTATGACATGATTTTATTAGGAATGTAAAATTGGTTTAACCTCCAAAAAACAATCGAGGTAATTCACCCAGTAACAGAAAATCCATGATTATCTCATATACAGAAAATTTTGATGAAATTAAATATCCATTTTATGATAAACTTTTAACAAATTTGAAATAAGAAAGAACTCCCTTGATTTGCTAAAGGAATCTACAAAAAACCTACGGCCAACATCATACTTAATGGTGAAATGTTGGAAGCGTTCCAGTTTTTTTTGTTTGTTTGTTTTTGCTGTATGCAGGCCTCTCACTATTGTGGCCTTTCCCGTTGCGGGCTCCGGACGCGCAGGCTCAGCGGCCATGGCTCACGGGCCCAGCCATTCCGCAGCATGTGGGATCTTCCCGGACCGGGGCACGAACCTGTGTCCCCTGCGTCGGCAGGTGGACTCTCAACCACTGCGCCACCAGGGAAGCCCAGCTTTCCAGTTTTGGAATAAGATGAAGATGCATGCTCTCACTTGTATCTATTTAGCATTGAACTGGAGGTCCTAGCAAGTGCAGACAAGAGGAAACCACGTGGGAAAGAAAGAAATTGAACAGTCATTCTCTGCCAACAGGACTGTATATGTAGAAAACTGAAAAAAAATTAACAAAACTATTAGAATTAATAATTATATATAAAACCTAGAATAGACCCTAGAACAAATGTGCAAGACCTCTACAGAAAACTGTGAAGCATTATTGAAAAAATCAACAACTCTGGTAAATAGAAGGGTTCATCTTACCTGTTTACAGATTGAAGATTCAATATTGTAAAGATATCAATACCACCTAATTTATCTCTGGATCCCATGCTGCCCAATAAAAAAATCTTAGCTGTCATTCCCATGTGTTAGACTGGTAGGGCACCAGGGTAGACAATCCCAGTGACCAGATACATTGGAAGGAACTGCAATATTTTCCTCTTTGGTAAGCAACATACTGGTATATTTTTATTTTAGAAGTTGAGGGGACTTAAATGACTTAGGTACCCCAGGGAGAAGTTTTTAGTAGGCATTCACAGTTTTCATTTCTGTCATGAAAACGAATTTTAAAGGGCAGTCTTGGAGTCAGAATTCTCAAAAGTTCTTGCTACAAGCAACTACTTTTCGCACAAGTGCTGTACTGTCCCCTAGCCACATGTGACTGTTTAAACAATCCTGGTTAATGCATTAGTTGCACTAGCCCCATTTCAGGTGCTCACTCAGTAGCCATATGTATGTAGCTAATGGCTACCTTTTGGATGCTGCAGATGTTGAACATTTCCATCATTGCAAAAAGATCCATTGGACACCTCTCCAACAAGGCTTCCCACCTTTTTGGACCGACACCAAGTAAAATTTTAGGTGGACTGGGGTTGAGCCACTGCTCTGGCATAATTTACTTCCTGCCACATTAGGTGGTCAGTGGCCCACCTTAAAACGTAACCCACTCATCAGGTGTTTATTAGCAGGGTACCAGATTTTCTGGTTAAGAAAATCAACTAGAAAAGAAATTGCAGTACGAATTTCCAACGATTCAACCTTGAGGTGTGGGGAGCATTGTTTACATGTAGACAGACTTCTTAGGTGAAGCCTTCAGATCCCGGTTAACTAAGATCTCAGCCATTTGAGAAGGGTTCTCAAAGAGTGCCTGACAAAGGATTGGCTGAAGCCCAGGGGGAATTCACATAAGCTTAAGGGTTAGGAACCCTGGAGGACTGTAATAGATATTTGCTGCTGAAATTCAGCACTTGAGGAACCTGACTCTTAGGATTGGACAGCTTCCAAATGGTAATTTCCCTCCCTGTTCCCAATTTTTGTCTCTATTTCCCCCTCTCATTACATAGCCCATGCCCAAGTAAACAAGAAAAGCTGTTTCAGGGTGGTCTGTATTATGTAAGGAAGCTTGTATAGCTGAGATTCTGTTGGAAGATCTGTAATGCTAGGTGAATCCACAGCAGTAAAGGGGGTATTATGGGGGATCCAGATGTTAGAAGTGGATTACATTGGATGCACCTAAAGGTGTGGTTGGGATTTATGACTCTGTACTGTGAAATGAGGGGGGGGGGAACCTTAAAAGTTTGAATGTAATCATCTCCAAATTGGCTGCTTTGGAAGACTAGCAGAGAGGGCTTTGGGAGAACAGTCAGCTAGATAACTGGGCTACATATGGTGGTGTGGGGCTGGGGGAGGGGACTTGTTCATGGGGGCCAGTTATCTCATTCTAGCCTCTCTTTGTCCAGGAGTTGTAAAAACCTGTGATGTTATTGCTGGAACTTTGAATTCAGCAGTTGCTAAGCACCTGCTGTTGTATTTCAGGCTGTAGGTTTAGACCTTAGGGTTACAGAGTCAAAACAGGTCGCCCAGTGTGATATGGGAGACAGATGTTCACAAATAATTACCCTTTCGTGTTATTCATATCAATGCATAGAGGTTCAGAGGGTCCTGGAACATCATTTTAGTGTGGTTCCCTAATTTTCTACAGGAGGCAGCTGAGGCCCACAGCAGGAAGGAGACTGGTTTAAGTAATGCCAAAAGAACCAGAACCTGGGCTTTTGATGATTGGACTGAAATATGATCATCATCCTTGAAGACATAATTCCTATCTGCTTAAAACCCACTTCTTCGATACTGTCCCCTTGACTGCCCTCTTTTCCTCCGATACCATTTAAACTATTTTGTCCTTGTATTTATTGCGCTTTTATGGAAGATCTTACTTCCTCTTTTAGATCTCGAACGTGATTAGGACAGGCACCATGCCAGCTTCGGTCTTCGTACCTATCTCATTTCCTGTCCTCAGCACAATATGAATAACTGTTTAATTGAGCCTTACAGTAGGACAAGTTGGGTTTGAACCTGACTCTCCATTGAGACACCTTGGCCAAAGACACCTTGGCCAAATCACCTCTCTCTACGTCAATAAAAATTCCTAACATTTGGGCCACATGAATACATACTATATTGGGAATTTGAGTGAGGTTAATTACTGTTTGATGGCTGAGTTTTGGAGGCGGTACGCACGGACTTGCAGCAGCACTTGGGGAGAAATATATAGAACGCCTAGGCTCGGCCCGCCCGCAGCCCGGCATAGCGGCAGCCTTTCCGGGCGCCAGGCACGGGGGGCGGGGCGGGGCGGGGCTGCGCAGGGGTGCGGCGCGACGGCTCTGTTGCCGGAACTAGTCCGAGTCGCGCGCCTGGACGATTGCAGCCCGCCCCGCCCCCTTCCCCCCGCGGGTGGAAACAAAGGGGGCTCCGCGCGCGGAGATAAGCCGAGGGGGAAAGGGGCGGAGCGACTGGCGGTCTCGCGCCCTGGGATCGCGAGGTTTGTTCAGGAGAGGGGGCGGGGTGGGGTGGGAGCGACCCAGACCCGAGAAGTGGGAGGGCCGCGTGCTCGCGCATCTTGCGGCCTAGCGGTGGGGTTGTCGCTTGCGCGCGCAGCGCAGGGTACTGCGCCGGCGCGCCCGGTCAGCGAGCACCGGGGAGGGGTGCAGCGGGGCGGGGCCCCCTCGTGCAGCGGTGCGGGGTCGTGCGGCGGCCGGGGCGGTTAGGGCGCGGGGGTCGAGAGGATGGAGACCCCGAGGCGTTAGCCGACTTTTGTCAGCTCTGGGCGTGCAGCCGTCGTTTCTTGGCGCGGCCCGTGTGATGGTGCCGGGAGGAAGGAAGCGCCGTGATAGCGCGTCGGTCGGAGCCCGGGTTCCAGGGTTGAGAAGGCCCGGGAACAGAGGATCTGGCGAGCTGGCCGCTGGCTGGACGAGCGGTCACAATAGGAGGCGGTGGCCCAGCGAGGAGCCGCGGGAGTAGCCCCGCAGGGCGGAGCCTTCCTTTGCAGGTACTGGCTGCCGCAGCCGTTGGTTCCCGCACGAGGGCGGGACGGGCCGAGCCTTGGGCCGTTGGGAGCCTGCGGGGCCGCGCTAGAGATGAGGTTGCTTGGTGTTCAGCGGGGCGCGGCCGGGCCGCCCGGCGCTCTTTGTTTCCGAGGCAGCGGCGAGGAGGTGCGGGCACAGCCCTCGGGAGCGCCGGCCCGCCGCGTCTGGCAGATGGCCTCGCTCTTTTGCTCCCTCCCTTTTTGCTCAGGCGCAGGTGAAATGATGTCACTCAGGACAACGCAGAACCCAGTCAGAAGGGTCCTGTCTGCGTCCTTGTGACGCCGCGGGTTTCTGAACAGGCTGCGTTTTGTTCTCGGGTTGGGAATTCTTCCTTTCAGGGCTGAAGAATGGAAGAGGTTGGTTTTGAGCCGAGAGTTTTTCAAAGTATTGAGGGCCAAAGAGTAAAGTTTTCGTTTACGTGTGTAGGACTTGTAAGACCTTGTTTTTTTCTTTATGCTGCAAAAATGATGTATACTGTTAACATTAAAAGTTGGGTATGTTAGTTCTTGCACCGTAAATAGAAACGAATAATGTAATATTGAATTGCCTTTTCTCTTTTCTTACGAGGCGCACTTAATATACGAAAATTTAAGTATGCAAATCATTCACAGTCGTTTATTACCTTAGAATTGCAGGCCTTTTTGGATACTATTTGGCCTCGATTGCAGGTACTGTTGTTAACACAATTACCGCAAAATTCCTTTAAGTAGGTAGCAGCCCTGGTAACTAGTCTAAATTTTTTTTAAAAATCCATTCTCTCAGTTCTTAAGAAATCAAAACTTAATGAGGATCTAGGGACAGTTGGGATCAAAGTAAAATTGTTTCTGTCTTCCATTGGAAGAAATTGGGTTTCTATAGGAGTAACAATACAAGACCAAATATAGAGGTCAGATCAGTTACATTGCAGCTGGCATGTATTCAATACTTGCAGTAAATAGATGAAAATTACTAACTGGATTTTTAAGTAGGAATTGTATCATTTAATGTACTCCAACTCTTGCTGGCTCATAAACGTATTGGCATAGTATATTTCACTTGAAAACTTATTAAACCTTAAATCTATTCATTATAGGGGTTCAATTTTAAGTTGATATTTGTAATTTTTTGTAAGGCTTGTTTCTAAAAGACTTGGTAGCCTTGAGAGGCTATAGTTGAATAAATTTTGCCACAAATTAGCCACGTGCTCCTCGAGTCCTCATCTGTAAAATATGAGAGTTGGATTTAAATGTTCTCTATGGTCCCTCCACTTCTGATATCTTCTGTGACTCTGGAAGGTAGTGTGTTTCGGTACTTGTTGAGTTTTATCTACCCATCCAATTTTTATAGCTAAACTTAAGTTAGAAGTTATTAATCTGAGTAACTATTGAGAATTTTCTGTACTAGAGCAACCTGAATTTTGAGCAAGGGTGGACAGAGGATGGCACAGTTAGACATAATTGAATATGTTAGCATCATAATGTGGAGTGTAGACCTGTTGTGTCTGCAGTTGCTTTGGATGAGGCTTTTAGTTACATCGCTAGACTGTTTATTTTATTTATTTTTGGCTGTGTTGGGTCATCGTTACTGCGTGCAGGCTTTCTCTAGTTGTGGCGAGCAGGGGCTACTCTTCTTTGCGGTGCACACACAGGCTACTCATTACCGTGACTTCCCTTGTTGCAGAGCACGGGCTCTAGGCGCGCGGGCTTCAGTAGTTGTGGCATGCGGGCTCAATAGTTGTGGCTTGCGGGCTCTAGAATGCAGGCTCAGTAGTTGTGGCGCACGGGCTTAGTTGCTCCGTGGCATGGGGGATCTTCCCGGACCAGGGCTCGAACCTGTGTCCCCTGCATTGGCAGGCGGATTCTTAACCACTGCGTCACCAGGGAAGCCCCAGTAAGGTAGTTCTTGATTAGTCCTGTGATTGTTGTGTAGTGTCTGGGTCTAGTCACTAGTTTTCTGGTTGTTTTCCTGCTAACCACATATATCAGGCATCTGTTTTCATGTCGGTTCATCTTTGGTTAAATCATAGTTTGCTTTATGTTTTCTCTCGACAGTGTATGGATTGTAAACACATATTTGAACTCTATAGTTGTAGTCTAGTTAATTTGTTCAGTAAATGTTAGATTCCTAACATCACGTTGTCTATCTGTAGATGAAGCAAATGCTTGAACTCTATAATGAATTAACGAGTGAGATTTGAGCAAGTAGACAAAGAGGGGCCACGTACAGTCTTATTTTTCCCCAGCTTTTCTGTCATTTCATGTTCCTTTTTTTTTTTTCATGTTCGTTTTTAAAAGATCTGAACAGCTTTCCTTCTCCCCTCTATGTTAGGGGACCCTGTTGTCCTCATTTATTCCTGTTGAATTTGTCCCTCCCTAGACTGAATCTCTTTGAGGGCAAGAAATATTTCTTTTTGTTTTCACAGCATCTAGCACATGGTAGAAATGCAATAAGTATTTGAATTAATTGTGACTTTTATTCAGTAAGACTTACAAAGCACTCAGTCACACTTCATCTTTTCAAATGTGTGTATGTGTGTGTATATATGTATAAATTTTTTATTGATTTGGACTGGTCATGGTCTAGATATTTTCCAAATCCATGTAATTCTTAAGAGATAAATCTTGAAAAGATGGTTTAGAGCAATCTACTTTGAGGTTACCAGCGTAAGTAAAATGATTTTAGACATACTTCCTTCAGGGGAAAATAATCCTTGTGCATGCAAATCTGGATTGTAGAACTGAAGGAAAGAAAAATTCATTAAAAGAATGTGTAAATCTTAACTTTTCCTAACCTTTATGTTCACTTGCTCAGTACATGTAATAGTTAGAGACTTCCTTAGTTGCACGTGCCTCCCTTCCCCCCTTTCCCATTAATTTGTTGGACTGTGGGGTGAGAAAGGAGGGTGGAGCCTTTTGGCTATTTTCACCAGCCCTGGTTCTGCTCTGTTCCCAGAAAGACATGGGCCCAGTTTGTTGTTTGCCTTAACTCAAGAATGGGAATAATAGTTTATTTTAAAAAGACAGTGTCCCATTGCTGGACAGTAATGATCCTTCCCCGGTAAGTAGTACCAGTTCTTGAATGGTTTAATGACTGCATAATAGTCCGCCAAGCACACATACCATAATCTCACTTAAGAAATACTTATTTGTTAAACATTTAGGTTACTTCTAGTTCCCTTTTAAATTGTTGCTGTAATGTGATGGACATATTTGTGCTTATGGCTTTTCTCATATTTTGGAATATAATCTCAGAATTTGTCAGATGAAAGATCAATTATTCAAACTGTTAATTTGTTAATGAAATCTCCTTGATTACTTTCCAGGAGATTAATATTTGCCATCATGGAAGCAGTGAGAATATTTGGAGTTTTAGATAATTTGGATTCGACCTCTTCATTTTGTAGGTACCCAGACTTGGACCTAGAGGAGTAAGGCACTTGTTGGAGTCAACGTTGACCAAGCACCTAACTCATCATTTTTTGGGTTTTTTTTTTTTCCCTTTGTCTGTTAGCCTATGATTTGAGTGCCTTTGAGCAGATGGTATGCAGCTTTTGTAACAGTGAACAATTTTTTTTCTGGAGAGTAATGTGGCCATTTTGGAGAAGGCTGTTTGGCCTTTTGAGCAATTTATTTTGTGGAAAGTACATTATTTAATACTGGCCTAGAGATCATACACCTGTATATCCTCTACTTCACTTATCTGAGAAAAATGTAAATGAAGGAAGCTGTCATCAGAAGTGATTTTGGAGGAAGCAAGTTCTGGGACAATATGTAGACCTAAGTCCAATGTTATTTTTAACACAATAACTGCAACAATTTGCCACGGTAACAATAATACTACACTCTTAACAGAAAGGTTAAATTGTTGGTTATATTATGGTTACCAAGACAGGGAAAGGCCACATTAAACAGAAGATGTCCTTAAAATAGAAATGTGTTATTGCTTAAAAGGTTAAACTGTTTTCTATAATTCTAGTCTTGTGAAATAGAAAACAGTTATGCTGGGTGAATTAGTCATGTAGTTATATGTAAATAAACATTAGAAATGAGAAGTGTAGGGAGTTGCAGATTCAGTCCAATCTCAGGAATGTTTTCATGGCAGGACTTTTTAAATATAGGTGCATCCTGAGAGAAGGCTGAAGTTACCATGTCCTTATAATGCTCAGCAGTTGGTAGATTAGGGAAAAATAGAACTATTGATTTTCATATATAGTATAATCTCAGTAATCTTAACTGAGGGAGAGTTAGGGAAGTAGTGGAAGTCAGAAGCAAGTTACAAGGAAACAAATTTATTTTTAAATGCTTAAAATAGCTTTAAATAGGCATTGTGGAATAGTTGTTCCTTACTAATCCAACTAGATAGATTATAAAGAAGAATGTTACTTTTAAAATTCTTCAGTTAGAAGGTGGTTTAGTGGGTTGAGTCTGAACCTTAGAGCCAGATAGACTTGGCTTCAAATTATGGCTCTGGTGTTTATGAGATGTTTCGCTTTAAGCAAGTTGGTTAACCCTAACTTGCAGTATGTAAAGATCAGAAAGCCCAGCTTGGTTCCTGGCATGAAGTTTACTATTACCAGATTGAGGTTTTAAAAACTGCTGTATTGCTTAGATAAAAAGTCATCTTTCATAATTAATACAGCTAGAATTTTGGAGAAGAAACTCCTTGAGTGTGGCACAACAGTTTTTATTCTATTATGTACATGTTTGTTATGTTAGTCTTCTATTGTGTGTAACAAATAACCACAGATTTAGTAGCTTAAAACACAAATCTGTTATCTCACAGTTTCCATGGATCGAAGTCCTTGTATGGGTTAGCTGTAGAGTCTTCTGTTCAGGGTCTTATTTGGCTGGAGCTGTGAGTTTTATTAGAGACTTGATGGCCTCTTCCAAGCTCACTGTTGTTGGTGTAATGTGGTTCTTGTGATTATAGGGCTGAGGTTCCCCCATTTTCTTGCTAGCTGTCAACTGGTGACCATTCTCAGTTCCTAGGTGCCCTCAGGTCTCTACCACATGGCCCCCTTCATATGACTTCTCAGAACCTAGCAGCTTAGTCTATAAGGTTGGCAGGAGAATCTCTTTAGGAAGGGCTCAACTTCTCTTTTGAGAGCTTTCTCTCATTAAGTCAGGCCTACCCAAGGTAATCTCCCCTTTGATTAACTTAAAATTCAGTGACTTGGAATCTTAATTATATTTGAAAATCCCTTCACCTCTGTGAAAGGGTTTGTGTAATTTAGGTCATATAATTTAACCTAATCATGGGAATGAAATTCACCATATTTACAGTCCTACCCACACACCAGGGAGGGATGGATTATACAGGAGATATACACCAGAGGTGGGAATCTTGGCGACCATCTTAGAATTCTCTCTTCCCTTCTCTCCCCCTACTCCCCCGCCCCCCCGCTTCCCCCTGCAAGGACCAGGGTTTGCCAGTTTTTTACACGTATTACTGAAATCTGTTTTCCCAGCCAGCTCTTGTACTAGCAGTTTGTGAGACTGCTTTAGCTATGATAGTTGAAGGTAGATGGCCTTGTTAAAACGCTCTTCAAATGTACTTATTGTGCAAAGTGTAAGCTTAAGATTGCAGAAAGAACATGAAGCCTACATCAAGGAACAGAGACCATTTTGAGAAAGGAGAGAACTGCTTTAAAGTAGTAAAAGCACTCCTTACATTAAATGAGTCAGGAATGTGAAACTACTTCTTCCTTTGAAATATTTTCTACTCTTGCCCTCAGATAAACCCAGGGCTCCTACCTCTACTCTGATTTTTGCCTGTATTATGGCATTTAAAACATTATCCTGTAGTTGGCTGCTTGCATCTTTCTTTTTAAAACTAGAATAAGCTCCTTGAGCGTGGGATCCATGTTTTATTTCATTTTCTAACATAACTCTTTGCTTATAAGAGGAAGTGAGTAAATATTCCTTGATTCAGTCATTCATATTTCATCACAGTGGTAAAGGGTATTGGCACATTCATGTTTATAGTACAGAGAAAAGTTTTAGTTCATGTCCAAAACATTTTGTGGAGCAGTACTAATGAATTCTAAAGTTACTGCCGTCAATTTTGCTTTCAATCCTAGGAAGGTCTTTGGAAGTAATTTTACTGTTAGCAACAGGCCTGGTCATTTATCTGTTTACCAGGCTCGTAGCAAACCAGAAACAAAAATTTATAAAGGGGCTAAAGAAGGTTATTATAGCAGGATTATTCATGTAATTAGCATGCCACTTTATGATCTGTCTCTGCCTTCCTCTCTGGCTGCTTCCTTACTGACCAGTTACACTGAACATTTTGTAGTTTCTTGACTACACTGTTAGCAATTACCTCTCCAAAGCACCAGTATGGACCATTATCACAGAAAGATACTTTTTTTTTTTCTTTTTTTTTTTTTTGCGGTACGTGGGCCTCTCACTGTTGTGGCCTCTCCCGTTGAGCACAGGCTCCGGACGCACAGGCTCAGACTGCAATGGCTCACGGGCCCAGCCGCTCCGCGGCATGTGGGATCTTCCCAGACCGGGGCACGAACCCGTGTCCCCTGCATTGGCAGGTGGACTCTCAACCACTGCGCCACCAGGGAAGCCCGAAAGATACTTTTTTATACAGTGATTTGCTTTTGTTTCTTTTTTATAGCGTATACTTCTTGAAGGTAGGAAATCGTAACTATCTTTTGTTTTTAGTGCCTGTCACAGAATAGACACTTAACATGTAAGGGAATGAGTGCAGCAATGAAACTAAAAACAAGACAGCCTTAAAGACATGGTCTTTAGTGTAGGAACAAGCGGGTACATAAACCTTAACCCCCAAAGGCAGTTCACGCCACAGCACAGTGGAACAGGTGATACTCATGATGTCTGTGATCAAAAATGCTACAGATTAAGTATACTTACATATGAGTTTAAGGGGATTAACTCACAATTTAGTCAAGCATTTAAAACATGCAGTCATTTACTTTGAGGCTTATGATCTTGTCCTTTATTCATTAGGAAGGTTGCTAGGTTTGTGTTGAATAGAGCTGAGATCTCCACAATGAAAATCTTGTTTTCTATACTTGGGATCACTATAGAAATTTTGCCATAGATGTTCTGAAATCTCTCTTCCCTTGCATGATCATTTGGAATGTTAGCTTAAAAAGAGAATGAAAAATTAATCATCGCCAGGTAGACACTAATCTTTCTGTACTTAAGTGATTTTTACTTCAGGTTTTCTTGACATGAAGTCTTATCTGTCATTTAGGGTTTCAGAATTAATGCCAACAGAAAAGATATCAATAGATATTATATGGGAAACATAGGAAGGACTTTTCCTTCTTGAGCAGTGCTATTTTGCCTTTAAAGAAAGTTTTTATAAGTGAGATCCATTGCCAGAGGCAACCTTTGTCATCCTTATATTTGTTTTGATGTTTAAGATTAATTTTTTATTTCTTTTCAGTCTCTGCTAACAAAATCATCAGATACCTAGAAAATCCAGACTATCCTTCATAGGCATGATTCTCCACATTGGTGCAGCTAGCCATGAACTATCCTTTTCTTCTCCCTCTTTTTCCCAGATATCTCCCGGGGCCAATTCAGCACCTCTACCTGGCCATCCTAACAAGGTGATTTGTGAAAGGGTGAGACTTCAGAGCCTGTTCCCTCTCCTCCCAAGTGATCAGAACACTACCATTCAAGAGGATGCTCACTTCAAAGCTTTCTTCCAGGTTCTTATATATTTACCCTTTCCCTTCATAGGGCTGAAAGCCACAAGATACATTCTAGGTTGTTTCTAGGAAGGCTTGAGACAAAATTCTCAGAATCTTCTTACTTCTTATTTTCTATTATATGTGGGAATAAGTATTCTTCTTAGAGGGAGTCTTTAACATAACTTTTTCAGCCAGCTTTTCTGAAGAATGTTTGTCTTGTCTTGAGCTGCTGTTACTATTTGACCACTTAATATTCTTGTTTTTTTATCTTTTGGTCTTAGTCACTTGTCCTAATAGGTCTAGTTCTGTAGGAGGGTAGAAGATATTACAGAATATGTGAAGTTGTATAGGGAAGGAAAAATGGGAGCATGTAAGGTATTTTTTAAAGTCATCACTACTTATTTGCTTAACATCCAGAGTTTGATAGTAATGCATATTTCAAAGAGAAAACATGGTTACTTGCTTTCTGTAACTTTTTATACCTGTGGGTAAAATGTGTTTAAAAATTTGGTTACATACAAAATGAAAACAAATTAAGGTATGAATGGATTTAAACTGTCATTAGGTTATTAACAAGAATACTAGGATGTGCTCACATAAATCATTGGCTACTACATTTACAATCCATTATTGCTAGAGAAGCAAGTTTTAGTAATGGAATTCGTTATTACCACAAAGGAAACTAAGTTACAGAATTGCTTTTGTATACTAGGGTTGTGGGCCAAGTCATGTAAATTGTATACTAGGGTTGTGGGCCAAGTCATGTAATTGTACATGTGTATATAAACCTGAGGTAGTGAGAGTTGCTAATCAAATCTAGGACTTTTGGATAGAGCTAGCTCATTTTCTGTTTGTGTGGGAGTGACAGGTTGGGACTTGGGACTAGTTCTGAAAGAGAAATGCTTGTGACACATTAAATTGGAGGTGTAGGATTTCTGAGGGTAGGTGTTTAGGTGATCTAGGGCTCTTTAATCTGCTTTCTTTGTTAATATTTGTGCCAGGTTCTCTGCTTTGTGTGTATTGTCTCCTTTTGTTTTTAACCGTCATAATAAACTAGTCCTGGATGGTTTTCTAGATGAAGAAATAGGCTCAGAGAATCTCGCTGAGATGCCCAATTACATATCTAGTTGTTGGCAGAACAGAAATTCAAATCCAACTTTTGCTATTTCTTGTCTACTATATCATACCAGCTTTGGATGTTAACAGATAATTCTGTAAACACAGTTCAGTGTATGTTAAGAGACATCATCTGTATTGAATTGAATGGCATATTGACTGCCATTTTGGATACAGCATTAGCTTGCAAGAGCTTGATCTTTAACAATAGACCAATATAGCTAAGGAAGAAATTGACTTTGTACCGTCGCTACTGCCACTAATAAACAGTTATTTGACACTTTCTGTGTTCTCCAGACCTCCTTTGAGTCTTTAAGCATTAACTCAATATTAACTTTAAACTCAAAGAGTAGCTGCCAAATGCAATAGATTAAACCCATGTTTTGGGACTTCCCTGGTGGCACAGTGGTTAAGAATCTGCCTGCCAATGCAGAGGACACGGGTTCAAGCCCTGATCCATGCCTACATGCCACAGAGCAGCTAAGCCCGTGTGCCACAACTACTGAAGCCCGCATGCCTAGAGCCCGTGCTCCGCAACAAGAAAAGCCACTGCGATGAGAAGCCTGCGCACCGCAACAAAGAGTAGCCCCCGCTCGCCGCTACTAGAGAAAGCCTGCATGCAGCAACAAAGACCTAAGCAACCATAAATATATAAATTAATTAGTTTTTTAAAAAAAGAATTAAACCCATGTTTTGAAGATAAAACCAAAAAGTTAGACTCAGTTCCATTGGATGTTGCAGAAAGGTGAAGGGTGTTACTGTTAAGTTTTTATTTATAGTCCTAATTTAACTTAAATCTTACTTTTCTCTAATTTTAGAATAAGGCCCTCAATGTACTTTGCTCCCAAGAGAGACTGGAGATTTTCTTTGCCCACTTATTACCCTCCCACTGTTCCACATGAAGCAAAGTAAATCCTTCTCATATCTCCTTCGAGATACTGTCAGATACCTTCAACCAATTCTGATACCATGATTAGGTGTGATTTCTTAGTTCCAGTTATGGTTCTCATCCTTATAAAACTTAGTTGCCATGTAAAAACGAGAACCTATGCAGCCACGTCGTATCCTCAGAAAGTTACTCCCTTAATGCAGTTTTCTCTCGGCTTTCCTCCAAGTTCCTTTCCTCCCAACTCTTTCTGCTTTTCCTTCCCCCTTGACTCCATCCATTCTAAACAGACTCACCTACCTCTTCCATTTTTTTCTTAAAACACCCTCTTCACTTCCATATTGTAGCTGAAACTAGTCTCTTTTACGAGGACATCATTTTCCCTGTAGCCTTTTCTAAGGGTAAAGAAATTACTGCTTTTTCCTGCTCCAAGCATGGGATTGGGTATGTAGCTAGTAGGTAGGATGGTCATAGAGGTGAAGGAAAGTGTTGATACACTCCTGGATCCTTGTTTTTAATCACTAGTCTTTGAACAAAAAGCTTATCCTGGTTTGTTTTTTTTTTGCGGTATGCGGTCCTCACACTGTCGTGGCCCCTCCCGCCACGGAGCACAGGCTCCGGACGCGCAGGCCCAGCGGCCACAGCCCGCCGGCCCATCTGCTCCGCGGCATGCGGGATCCTCCTGGACTGGGGCACGAACCCGCGTCCCCTGCATCGGCAGGCGGACTCCCAACCACTGCGTCACCAGGGAAGCCCCTCATCCTGTTTTTGATCTCTTTTTTCATCTCCACTACTTACCAAGTTTGTGTCACTGTCCTTGTTTATTAAAGACTTTTGCACTTTGCTGCTTTTTACTTGTTTTTCTAGTCAAAATCTTTCAAATTTTGTATGTTTTTTAATTTTAAAAATTATGAAATATTTCATATATGCAAGTTATAAAATATAAAGAAGACATATGTATAAGTTTTAAAAAACCACCATCTAGCTTAAGAAATCAACTATTGCCAATGTTTTTGAAGCTTCCATATTATATTCAGGTGCTGTCCCAAACCTGTGCCTTGGGTAAACCTCTGTTGAATTTTGTGTTCAGTATCTCTTTGCTTTTCTGTGTGGTTTTTACTACATATAGTATACCTCAATACTATACTGTTTAGTTTCTGAACTTAATGTAAATGGTATCATACTTTGTGTATTTTTGCCATTGTGAAATTCATCTATATTGATTGCATGTGGCTGTGTCCTGTAGATTCATTTTCCTGCTTTTAGCGTTACATTTATATGAACGTACTGTACTATAGTTTATCCCTTCTCTTTTTGATGGACATTTGGGTAGTCTCCACTTTTCTATTATTATTATTAGAAACAGTGTTGCCATGAATATTCTTGTATGTTTCCTGGTGTACATTTATTTGGTATTTTAATGTTCCTTTAAAAATGATGGCTTTGTGTATTTCTTGCTCTTTTTTTTCCCCTACAAAAGAGGTTTAAGTAGATGCACATTTGCATCTCTATAAAAATAAGCCTATATTTAAAATTAGAATCAAAGTGCCTCCTGTAATTTTTTTAAATTAAAATTAAGGTATAATTAACATACAGTAAAATTCACCTTTTTCCGTGTACAGGTCTGTGAGTTTTGACAAACACATACAGATGTGGGACCATTACAATCAAGATATAGGATAGTTTCAGCACCCCCCAAAATTCCCTCATGTCTGTTTGCTATCTGCGCCCTATAATTTTAAAATTAGCATTTTCGTGCTACCAACCAATTCAGTGATTGTGATTGAAGATTGTATGCTTTCATTAAAAAGTCATGTACATCATGGGGAACTTGAATTTCAGGTGTGGCACAACCCTTGATTTCAGGTGTGTGTGTGTTTAACATACACATACATTCTTTTAAAAAATATTTTCCATTATGGTTTATCATAGGATATTGAATATAGTTTTCTGTGCTATACAGTAGGACCTTGTTGTTTATCCATTCTATATAGAAAAGCTAACCCCAGCCTCCCACTCCACCCCTCCCCCAGTCCTCTCCCCCTTGGCAACCACAAGTCTGTTCTCTATGTCTGTGAGTTTGTTTCTGTTCTGTAGATAGGTTCATTGGTACCATACTTTAGTGATATCATATGGTATTTGTCTTTCTCTTTCTGACTTCACTTAGCATGATAATCTCTAGTTGCATCCATGTTGCTGCACATGGCATTATTTCGTTCTTTTTTATGGCTGGGTAGTATTCCATTTGTGTGTGTTCTTTTTTATGGCTGGGTAGTATTCCATTTGATGGACATTTAGGTGGTTTCCATGTCTTGGCTATTGTGTACAATGCTGCTATGAACGTAAGGGTGCGTGTATTTTTTTTTCAGTATGCAGGCCTCTCACTGTTGTGGCCTCTCACCCATTGCGGAGCACAGGCTCCGGACACGCAGGCTCAGTGGCCATGGTTCACGGGCCCAGCTGCTCCGCGGCATGTGGAATCTTCCCGGACCGGGGCATCGGCAGGTGGACTTTCAACCACTGCGCCACCAGGGAAGCCCGCATGTATCTTTTTGAATTAGAGTTTTGTCTGGATATATGCTCAGGAGTGGGATTGCTGGATTGTATGGTAATTCTGTTTTTAGTTTTCTGAGGACCCTCCATACTGTTTTCCATAGTGGCTGTACCAACTTACATTCCCACCAACAGTGTAGGAGGGTTCCCTTTTCTCTTCAGGGCTGTGTGTGTATGTGTGTGTGCATGCACGCACGTTTCTTAATACAGCTATTTGATAACTTTATTTTGTAAATTTACTAAAGTTAGGTGATTGAAATTTGCTGATTTATACATATAAAGAAATAGATTTCTGAAAGTACTGTAAAAATGTCTCTTCTCCAGCAAATTTATAGACTTAACAAAAATTTTAGCCAAAAAAAAAAAAGAAATATTTTATTTTAGAGCTTTACGAAGTTATTCTTTTCCTCCCCATTAATTAATTTATTTACTTTTGGCTGCGTTGGGTCTTCATTGCTGTGCGCACGCAGGCTTTCTCTAGTTGTGGTGAGCGGGGGCTACTCTTCGTTCTGGTGTGCAGGCTTCTCACTGTGGTGGCTTCTCTTGTTGTGGAGCACGGGCTCAGTAGTTGTGGCTCGCAGGCTCTAGAGCGCAAGCTCAGTAGTTGTGGCACACGGGCTTAGTTGCTCCATGGCAAGTAGGATCTTCCTGGACCAGGGCTCAAACCCGTGTCCCCTGCATTGGCAGGCAGATTCTTAACCACTGAGCCACCAGGGAAGTCCTAGAGTTATCCTTAAATTCATAAGATCATCAAAGGAAAGACAGGAACAAAAACTTTTCCAAAAATTGTCATAAAGGGAAATACACCATAAAGATACTAAATCATATTGTAAAGAAATAGTTTCAAGTCAGTGAGTTCCATATTGTTAAAACACAGTGGATGGGAAACAACCTAAGTGTCCATCATCGGATGAATGGATAAAGATGTGGCACATATATACAATGGAAATTACTCAACCATAAAAAGAAATGAAATTGAGCTATTTGTAATGAGGTGGATAGACCTAGAGTGTCATACAGAGTGAAGTAAGTCAGAAAGAGAAAGACAAATACCGTATGCTAACACATATATATGGAATTCAAGGAAAAAAAAAGTCATGAAGAACTTAGGGGTAAGACAGGAATAAAGACACAGACCTACTAGAGAATGGACTTGAGGATATGGGGAGGGGGAAGGATAAGCTGTGACAAAGCGAGAGAGAGGCACGGGCATATATACACTACCAAACGTAAGGTAGATAGCTAGTGGGAAGCAGGAAGCAGCCGCATAGCACAGGGAGATGAGCTTGGTGCTTTGTGACCTCCTGGAGGGGTGGGATAGGGAGGGTGAGAGGGAGGGAGATGCAAGAGGGAAGAGATATGGGAATATATGTATAACTGATTCATTTTGTTATAAAGCAGAAACTAACACACCATTGTAAAACAATTACACTCCAATAAAGATGTTAGAAAAAAAAAACAGTGCATGTTTTGCAGCCCTCATTCTACATGACCTCTTAGTTGAACCCTTGAAACTCCATTACACTGGCTTTCACCACCACACTCCACTCTCCTCTCATCAGGTACTCAACATAAAATGTTGGAGCTTCTCAGAGTTCAGTATTGGGCTTCCTTTTCATTTTATAAACTATTTTGAACAATTTTTGTCAATGCCTGTAACTTCGTTGACGTACCATCTATCTGTAGTATACCAAAAAGTCCTGAATTAACATATCTAGTCTGAGCTTCAGTTGTCTGCAGAACGACTCCATGTGGAGGGATCCCTTGATTCACAGGGATCCCTTGATTTCAGGTTGTTCTTAGCAGCTTTTCTGTTTTTGTTGGTTTCATGGTTATGCTTCAGATTATTTCATTGATCCTTGTTTATAGCTTCTGTGGAACTAAATATAGCATTTGAAAACAGTACAATTACAGCATCAAGGTAAATCAG
This sequence comes from Tursiops truncatus, assembly GCF_011762595.2. NCBI lineage: Eukaryota > Metazoa > Chordata > Mammalia > Artiodactyla > Delphinidae > Tursiops > Tursiops truncatus. The sequence continues at coordinate 79,441,346 of NC_047039.1, read as the reverse complement.
TTTTTGTGAACCAGTGATGTTCTAAGAAAAATCTAGGACTTAAGGTTGTTAATACATTATTCAGAAATTAGCCAAACAGGCCTCCCTAAACTCAGGAAGCCACTGCTGGGTTAGCAGTTATGGCCAACGAATATAGAAACATAATATTTTCACATGGTATTTTATCCTCTTCATTATGGTGGAATTGCAATATGTTATACCACTACATTCCCTTTGCAAGCACTCACTGCACATAAAATTGTTCTGTTCTTTGGCCTTTTATGAAAAAACACAGACTTGGACCATGTAAAAAGCAAAGTTCTGATTTTTTTTTTTAATGCATGGTCTGGTAACTTTTGAAAACAGAATATTTGAAGTCTCTTTTCCCTCCCGTACCTACAAGTAAAATAACATTCCAGGAGGATGTACTGTTTGAGTGGTTATGAGGTTGGATTTTGTTCTGAAATCTTTCGAGCTGAGGAATCAAAGCTGTGCATTAGAAAATTAAAGTCCTTTGTAAAGTATATGAAACAGGACTATATATATGTTGTGTAGTTCAAAGGCAGTATATTCACTGAATTGTCTTTTGTACATCTTCACTAATAGAAACATATTTTACATAAATTTGAATATAGTTTAAACAAAGACTTTGTGGAAAATTAAATGAAAGAATGTGTAGAGATCATTTTGTACATTATGTGATTCAAATGTAAAGTTATTAATTATTATTTACAAAAAGGGATCTGTCTTGGTGGTTATTCTTTATTAGCAAGTTGCTTTATGTAGAGTGTTTCAGTTTTCTAAGTGCTTTCATGTCTCTTATTTTAAATGAATGGAATTCAGTAAGTATTTCCTCTCCTGGGCCATTTAAATTTAATGGTTGTGGAATGAGAAACTTAATCTTTTGTCAGATAGAATAAGGCAAATAGAGTCTGGAAGTTTAAAAGAGGATTGGGAACTCATAAATCTTGCTATGCTTATTTATTTGTAAATCTGAGATGAATGGTAGTCCTGAATAATGAGAGGAGAGGGGACCAGATTATTGGAGATTTTATCTCCCCGACTCTAGTTGCCCCCTTGTTCCTTTGAGAAGTCCTTGGGGCTCACTAGTGTTTGCTGGAATCAGAGGCACTTTTCAATCACCATTTTTAATCTAGGACTTGGAACCTGTTTATGCTTTGGGGAAAGTTTGCATTATCTTCAAGACTTCCTGACTGACATATATATAAATATTATTTATATTTTATGTGTGCGTGTTTATACATATGCACGTGTATTTGTTTTTTTTTTCTCCCATGGTATTTAGCATTTAATCATTTCTGATTTGCTTTTTTTGAAACTGTGGAATACTTTCTTATGGGTTGTTTTCACTTCTAATAATGATGTTTTGGTTATAAAGATTTGGTGTAACAGAGGTGTAATCCTGTACTCATTTTATCAGATGCTGAATACTGAGTATAAAAGCTAGCTGGCTAATTTTCTTCTGTCCTTCCTCCCTTGATCCCTGAATCTGCATCCGTATTCTGTACTGTAATATCTCTACAGTATTCTGTACCAGTAGAGACAGTACTAGTACCTGACTTGACTCAACATCTTACAGGTTTAAGTTGTCAACATCTGGTACTTTCTAGTCAGCCTACAGGCACAGAGTCAGCAGGGACAGGAGGGAACTGCTCCCCCCTGAGATTTCAAAACGTAAATTTTTCTGTAATGGTGAATTTATCCTTAGGGACTTTTCTTAAGAGAGTCCCTTATCTCTTAGTTCAGTGGTTCTCAGGGTGTAGTCACAGACGAGCAGTACCAAGCATCATATGGGATCATGTTAGAAATGCAAAATTCTTGGGTCCCAATCCAAACTGTCTGAATGAGAGACTGGGGAGTGGACCCAACAATCTGGTGTTTCTGATGCATGCAAAAGTTTGAGAACCACTGGCCTAGGTAATAGGAGTATTCCTCCAGATTCTGCTTTGCATTTACTTCTGTCAAGAGTCGTTGTGGTACCATAATTCTAGATCAGTTTTTATATTAATTTCTAAGTTTAGAGGTTCACAGACAACATGGGTAGTGAAAAATTTGAACCCCAGCCTTGGTGTGAGGAGCTAACCTGTGGTTTGAGTTCTCAGGGATGTGATCCCTTCTCCAGTTCTCAGTACATACAGAGTAGACACTCTGTGCCAATGGCTGACTTCTTCTAGTCTTCCCTTTTATTGAAAGCATAGTACTTTGGAAATTTTGGCCTTATGCAGGGGTCTCAGTGATAGGACCTTATCTTCTGTCCCTCCTGCGAATATCAAAAAACAAACCTGGTTTTCAGTTTTCCTCTTTGTTTCTGGTCCTTGGAAATTTCTCTTTTTCTCTGAATCCAGCAATACCTTTAAATTTTTTTTTTTGTATTTAAACCATTATTTCTAGATGTTTATGTTAGGATTTTCACTTCTGGTCCATGATTTTGTCACAGAAGTCGTTACAGTTACTTTATATCAAAGTTTATTTGATAAAATACTTATTTTATTATACTTATTTATACTTATTTCTGTTCTGTAACTACAACAGTGATCTTTCATGCCTTGTCCTATGTTGATTATAATAATTGAAAACCAGTAAACATTCTTCATAGTATTAGGATACTTGTATAGTCATTGCAGAACCAAGTAGCATGTTTGGCCCATGGAGGAGGAGTTGTAATCTTTTGACTACCTGTCCTACTCAGAGGATGCTTTAGGTGACAAAACGATATGGATTTGTTTTCATCTTTGTCCTCCACTCTCTGATTGCCTTTTTTAAAAAAAATATTTATTTTCTTTATTTTTTTGGCTGCATTGGGTCTTTGTTGCAGCACACGGGGTCTTCATCGAGGCGCGTGGGCTCTTCATTGGGGCACGCGGGCTTCTCTAGTTGTGGTGTGCGGGTTTTCTCTCTCTAGTTGTGGCGCGCAGGCTCCAGAGCACATGCGCTCTGTAGTTTGTGGCACGCGGGCTCTCTAGTTGAGGTGCGCGGACTTAGGTGCCCGACCAGGGATTGAACCCGCGTCCCCTGCATTGGAAGGCAGATTCTTTACCACTGGACCAGCAGGGAAGTCCCTGATTGCCTTTTTATATTTCTTATGATAAGAGAGCTGTGGGCTTAAGTTTTATTAAGAACTTGTAAGTTCTCAATCATACTGTTTTTGAATCCACATTGTGTATGGTATTTTTCTCAGAGTCCTCTGATTCTTTCTAATTTGTAATGATTGTTTTTCAGACCTGCTGTACTGCCATCACCCTGGGATTTCTTTTCATTGCACTTCTGGGTTACTTCTATTTCTTGGATCCTGTATTTATATATATGTCCCCAGGTGAAGGAGAGAGCATGCACGCATACATAAAAATCAATCAAGTAAAATTTTCTGAATGGATATGTGAGAAGCAACTTTGAATCTTAATACATCTGGCAAGGTCTTTGTTTTTTCCCTTATACTAGACTAATAGTTTGATTGGAGTATAAAACTCTATATTCAACATTATTTTCCCCCAGAAAATAGCATCTTTTGTTTTCTGTGGGAAGTCTAATGCTAATCTAATTCTTTTTCTTTGTAGGTTACTCCCCCTTTCTTTTTCTGGAAACTAAGAATTTTTTACACAGTTCCTTAGAGTATTAAAATTGATAAGGAATACGATGAAACCATATTGCATATAGTAAAATAACCTTTTAGTAATCCCATGTCACTAAATATCAGTTGTGGTTTCCTGTTACTTTGAGTGAAAAAGTAAGGCTTATTACCATAATCCTAATGAAGAGCTCACTTCCACATATTTCCCTTCACTTCCTAGTCTTTTTTTTTTTTTTGGCTGTACGTGGGCCTATCACTGTTGTGGCCTCTCCCGTTGCAGAGCACAGGCTCCGGATGCGCAGGCTCAGTGGCCATGGCTCACGGGCCCAGCCGCTCCACGGCATGTGGGATCTTCCCGAACCGGGGCACGAACCTGTGTCCCCTGCATTGGCAGGCGGACTCTCAACCACTGCGCCACCAGGGGAGCCCCACTTCCTAGTCTTTGTCTCCTCTTACACACTGGGAACCTTTCACAACACAAAGAGAAGGGATGGGAGACTTTCTCAGTCATCTTTCCTTATCTCCACTCTTAAAAGTAATGCATTTGTTGTAAAATAAGAATATGCTAACCCACAACCTGAACATCACTGAAAATATGTAAAGGTTGATAGCCTGAGTGTTTTTTCAATACTTAGTTATTTTGTGGATCTGTAGCATTCTCCTCCATTTGGGCAGTGAATTTTTAGAATTCAGAGTTCCATGTCCTAGCCTGCATCAAGCTTTGCGGTACAGGTTTATACATATGAAAGCCAATGATTATGATTGGTTGCTAGCATATTGTACCTCAGAAAGTCAATGTTAATCAAGTCTGTTTTACCACACGTGGAGATCACATTTCTAATGCTTATGTGTAGTTCATGTATGAGTTTGTCAAGTCTTAGTTGTTCTGTTGTTTTGTTTTAATCAGAATATCTAAATATTAATGGTTATTTTTCACTTTCTAAGTTTTAGGATTATCAGAACATAACTGATTTTCTTATTAAAATCAAGGGGTTAAAAACAACTACTTTTAATAGCACCATTAAATATAGGGAGAAAATAAGGTTAGTGTGAGGAAAGTTACAAGAGCATTTGTATATGGTTCTGAAAACTATTTTCTATTTTAGTTATAACAAATGTGAATTATAATATTCTTAAGTATAGAAGGAAAATGACATGGTTTTTTGAATACATCTGCTAAATAATTTAGAATGATCAAAAGTAACCATTTAGCAGTTTGCTTCATTCCCGTCAGTTTAATCAGTTCTGTTTTATATGCTTATATTTTAAACTGTAACATAGTATGTAACCTCATATATTCTTTAGCTAATATTAACATTTTTGTTGTAGCAGCAGGTGCCAATCAAAAGTTCCCTAATGCCCAAATGATTAGAATTTGCAGGAGTAGACTGGAGATAGGAGAGGCTCTATTAGAAAACACACAGCCCTCATCAGACTTTCAGTTAACTTGTAATTTTGACAGTTTTGATGAGAGACTCAATTGGAAAATTGAGTTGTGTGGGGAATCCTGGAGAGTTAATAATTCAGTTAAGTGATCCATACCAATTTTATAGCTAAACCCTTGAAAACTTGAGACTGTGCTTCAACATTAACAGGTATGGGTTTTTAATTATCTACCACTCCCATGATCTACCTGAAATGCCATGTCTTTCCCAAAGATATTCTATGACATTCTAGTTAAGAACTGATGAACTAGATCAGTTGACTGTTTTTTAATGTTTTAAATAAATTTTACTTTGTCCACATAAACATTATTAAATAATAAATGTAATGGCCTTAAATAACAGGAATAAAGAGGCAAGCAATTATGATTTTAAATCAAATCAAGGGCCTACTTAAATTATACCCCCTTAAGCAGAAACTGACACACCGTTGTAAAGCAATTATACCCCAATAAAGATGTTAAAAAAAAATTATACCCCCTCCTAAATTGATCTCTCAGCTAAGAATTAATGCCTAAAAGAGTAACTCTTAACTGATGGGAGGACATAGTAGATTTTCTCAGCTGAATTAGAGCTTTAAAGAGGTGGTCAAGTACCATAGAAATTGTTTATTGCCCTGTTGTGTACCTTGTGTGTTGTTACCTGGTTAATTTTATGATATTTTAAAGAAAAGTTAACTTTTCATTTGATATTATTTACTGTGTATCTCCCTTTCCCACCCCACCCCACCCCACCCCTCGTTTCTTTTAAAGGTATTTAATTCAGGTTGATAGTGTATTTTTTCCCTCCTTTACACTTTGTGGTAAACATACTTAAACACCTATGCATGTAAACAGTAATGCAAAAATCCTTAAAAGATTTTATTCAGTTGATTGATTTTGTTGCATTGGCAGAGTGAAGATAGTCCAAGTCCCAAGAGACAGCGCCTCTCTCATTCAGTCTTTGATTATACATCAGCATCACCAGCTCCCTCACCACCAATGCGACCATGGGAGATGACATCAAATAGGCAGCCCCCTTCAGTTCGACCAAGCCAACATCACTTCTCAGGGGAACGATGCAACACACCTGCACGCAACAGAAGAAGGTTAGTTGGTTACAGTTACTTATTAAATTTGTGGTCATTGGTAGATTTGTGAATTTTTTTTTAACATCAGAAAGCATTTTTTCTGTAGGAATTTTATAAACACATCAACACCTTTTTACTTGTACGCTTACACACGAGAAACAACGTTACAAGTTGTTTAGATTTCTACAGTCCGTCATGAGAGTTCATTTAGCTTGTGACTGACAGAAGAAGGAATTGAAAGGCTAAATTGGTTTACCTAAAATCAATCCGTACCATTATATGTGAATTCAACTACTTTAAGGTTTAAGACTTTTTGTGGGCTAGCCTTCAATCCATATTACTGAAAAATGCATTTTATAGTTTATAACTATAAGGAAATATAGAACCATGGTCTTAGGAATGAGCAGCCTCTTTTTCGTGCAATTCTTATCCACTCCATTCTTAGAAATGAATAACCTCTCTCCAGATATTCCTTCTGTATCCTCTAAGGCAACTGGGAGCTTAATTAAGTTTCTTTAAAATTGTGGAGCCTGTGATATGAAGAGTGACTGAAATTTAGTTTGACTTTCAGTCCTGTCTTCCATATAGGACTTGCCCCTTGCTTTTCCTTCCCAGGGGAATACATTTCCTGAGCTGCTTCCTCTTTAGTAGTTGTCTGAGGTCATACCTTTCTTCTTCCAAGGAAATAGAGCATACTTGGGGTGAGACAACTGTTTGTATGTCCAGGATGTGGTATTACAGACTAAATGTTTGTGTCTCCTGAAGATCCATAGGTTGATGCCTTAGCCCCCAGTGTGGATGTATTTAGAGATGAGGCCTCTAAGGAAGTAATTTAGGCTGAATGAGGTCATAAGGATGGGGCCCTGATCCAAGAGGATTAGTGTCCTTATAAGAGGAGACTCTAGGAAGAGAGCTCTCGCTAGAAACCAGCCATGCTGGCACCTTGATCTTGGACATAGTCTCTAGGACTGTGAGAAAATGAATTTCTATTGTTTAAGTGAGTCTGTGGTATTTTATTAGGGCAGCCCTAGGAAACTAATACTGAAGGAGTCTTAAAACCCATCATTCATTGTTCCAAATAAGACAAGATAAACCTGTTCCTGAGCTGTATTCTGTTGACACACTAAGACTTTTACATTATCTGGTGCAGTATTACCCAATTATATGGGAATGTTTAAGTAAAATAATGTTATGCCAACCAGGTAAAATATTTTATAGCTGTTAAATGTTATAGCATGAGGAAATAAGGTTGGTTGTTTCAAGGTTACAGCCTGAGCCCCTGCTGTAATCTTTCCTATTGCTTTATGGCGAAATGTGACGTACATTCAGGAGAACTTGTAAAACAAGTGTACACTTAAAAGGATAACACACAGGTGTGCCCAACACCTAGGTTAAAATAGAGCATTAAAAACCCTCCTTCTGATAACCCCTGTCCTGTGATTTGTCGTCACTCGCAAACATTTGAGGAAAGCCAACATTTGAGGAAAGCCAACAAAGTGAAAGAAGGGCACTGAAACTCAACACAAGAAAGAACTTGAAGAAACCATTAATAGAAGAAATAAAACAATTAAGAGAATAAACAAAATAGAATTTTAGAATAAGTGTAGCATGAGAGAAGTGGAAGAGATTGTATCCATAAAAATCAACTGGAAATCTTAGTTGGTAAAATTAATAAACAGGCAGAAAAAGCATCTTGGTCCCTGGAAGATCAAGTGAAGGAATTTTCCCAGAATGTAGTGTAAAAGGGCAAAATGGAAAGTGTGGAAAAGAAATTTAAATATAGGCAAGAGTCATCAGTTCTGAATATGTCTAATCATATTTCCAGGCGGAAACAATAGAAGGGAACAATTTAGACAGAAATAGTACAAAATCATTTTCAAGAATTGAAGAGGGACTTCTCTGGTGGCTCAGTGGTTAAGAATCTGCCTGCCAATGCAGGGGATGCAGGTTTGAGCCCTGGTCCGGGAAGATCCCACATGCCACGGAGCAACTAAGCCTATGCGCCACAACTACTGAGCCTGCGCTCTAGAGCCTGTGAGCCACAACTACTGAAGCCTATGTGCCACAACTACTGGAGACCGTGCTCCACAACGAGAGAAGCCATTGCAATGAGAAGCCCGCGCCACAACGAAGAGTAGCCCCCGCTCGCCGCAACTAGAGAAAGCCCGTGTGCAGCAACGAAGACCCAATGCATCCATAAATAAATAAATATTTTTTAAAAAATTGAAGAAAGACTGAGTGTTGAGCAAGATCTTGGTGAAATTTAAGAATATGCACAAACATTCAGAGATGAAGAATGTTGAACAATAAGAGATCCTCCCTGAATCATACATCATGATCAAGAGGGATTTATCCTGGGGTTGCAAGGATTTTTCAGTATCCACAAGTCAATCAGTGTGATACACAACATTAACAAATTGAAGAATAAAAACCATATAATCGTTTCAATAGATGTAGAAAAAGCTTTTGATAAGATTTAGCATCCATTTATGATTGGATAACTCTCCAGAAAGTAGGCATGGAGGGCACATACCTCAACATAACAAAGGCCTTATATGACAAACCTACAGCTGACATCATACTCAACGGTGAAAACCTGAAAGCGTTCCCTCCAAGATCAGGAATAAGACGAGGATGTCCACTATCGCCACTTTTACTTAACATAGTTTTGGATGTCGTAGCCAAAGCAGTCAGACAGGAAAAAGAAAAGGAATCCAAGTTGGAAAGGAAGAAGTAAAATTGTCACTGTTTGCAGATGATGTGATACTATGCATAGAAAATCCTAAAGATGCCACCAGGATACTGCCAGAGCTCATCAATGAATTCAGTGGAGTTGCAGGTTACAGAATTAATATACATAAATCTGTTGCATTTCTATACGTGAATGACAAACCATCAAATCAAAAGAATACCATCTCATTTACCATCACATCAAAAAGAATAAAATACCTAGGAATAAACCTACTTAAGGAGTTAGAAGACCTGTACTTGGAAAACTGTAAGGCACTGATGAAAAAAATTGAGGATGACAAAAACAGATGGAAAGATATACCGTGTTCTTGGATTGGAAGAATTAATATTGTTAAAAGGACCATACTACCCAAGGCAATCTACAAATTCAGTGCAGTCTCCATCAAAATACCAATGGCATTTTTCGCAGAACTAGAACAAATAATTTTAAAGTTTGTATGGAGACACAAAATATCCTGAATGGCCAAAACAATCTTGAGAAAAAACAACAGAGCTGAAGGAATCATGCTCCCTGACTTCAGACTATATACTACAAAGCTACAGTCATCAAGACAGTATGATACTGGCATAAAAACAGACACATAGATCAATGGAACAGGATGGAAAGCCCAGAAATAAACCCACGCAGTATGGTCAGTCTGTGGCAAAGGAGGCAAGAATATACAATGGAGAAAAGACAGCCTCTTCAGTAAGTGGTGCTGGGAAAACTGGACAGCTACATGTAAAAAAAATAAAATTAGAACATTCTCTAACACAATATACAGAAATAAATTCAAAATGGATTAAACAGCTAAATGTAAGACCAGATACTATAAAACTCCTAGAGGAAAACATAGGTGAACTCTTTCACATAAATTGCAGCAGTATTTTTTGGATCTGTCTCCTAAAGAGAAGAAAATTAAAGCAAAAATAAACAAATCGGACTTAATTAAACTTAAAAGCTTTTGCACAGCACAAAATTCATTGACAAAATGAAAGGACAGCCTACTGAATGGGAGAAGATGTTTGCAAATGATATGACCAATATGGGATTAATATCGAACATATATAAACAACTCATACAACTCAATGTCAAAAAAAAACTCAGTTAAAAAATGGGCAGAAGACCTGAGTAGACAGTTTTTCAGAGAGGAAGTGCAGGTGGCCAACAGGTACATGGAAAGATGCTCAGTATTGCTAATCATCAGGGAGATGCAAATCCAAACCACAATGAGATACCACCTCACACCTGGCAGAACAGCTATTATCGAAAAGAACGCAAAAAACAAATGTTAGCAAAGGTGTGGAAAAAAGAGAACCCTTATACACTGTTGGTGGGAATGTAAATTGGTGCAGCCACTATGGAAAATAGTATGAAGATTTCTCAGAAACACTAAAAACAAAACTACCATATGATCCAGCAGTTTCACTCCTGGGTAGATATCCAAAAAAACCAAAAATACTAATTCAGAAACATATGCACCCCAGTGTTCATAGCAGCATTATTTACGATTGCCAAGGTATGGAAGCAACCTAAGTGTCCATCAACAGGTGAATGGATAAAGGATGTGTGTGTGTGTGTGTGTGTGTGTGTGTGTGTGTGTTTTCCACACAATGGAATACTACTCAGCCATTAAAAAGGCCGAAATTTTGCCATTTGCAGCAACATGGATGGACTTGGAGGGCATTATGCCAAGTAAAATAAGTCAGAGAAAAACAAATACTGTATGACATCACTTATATATATGGAATCTAAAAAATACAGCTAACTAGTTGAATGTAAAAAAAGAAGCAGACTCACAGATACAGAGAACAAACTAGTGGTTACCGGTGGGGAGAGGGAAGGAGGACGGAGAGGGCTAATATAAGGGTAGGGGATAAGAGGTACAAACTATCAGGTATAAAATAAGCTGCAAGGATACATATACAACACGGGGAGTATAGCCAGTATTTCATAATGACTATAAGTGGAACATAACCTTTAAAATTGTGAATCACTGTATTGTACACCTGTAACTTACGTAATATTGTACAGCAACTACAATTAAAAAAGAAATAATAAAAGAAAAAAAAAGAGAACCTTCTTGAAAGAATTATTAAATACTGTACTCTAGGAAGTGGAAGAATAAATGTAAGAAGTAGGATTTAATACCATTTGATTAGGAAAGGAAACAAAAAAGACATGCTGCTAAGTCTGAATAAAGGTCTGTTGTTCAAAAAAAAAGAAAAAATTTCCGGAAAGATCTGAATGTAAAATGGGGACAGAGCAGAGAGAAGTAAAAATGTGCAATCTAGATGTTTTCAGAAAAATTGAATTATGTGTTTAAAAATTCAAGTGTAGTCACTAGAAGAATAGAACTGGAACATATAGCTTCCACACAATGAAACAGATAAACAACATATATAGAAAATGCAATCCAACAAAAGGCAGGTCAGTGAGACCAGGAGGGAAGAGCTTTGTGCTGTTCACAAGTGATACATCTAAAACAAAGTGACAAAGTAGTACCTATCATAGATATAAAAGTCAACTGAAAGAAATATTTGTTCATCTTATCACTGTTTATTATTTCTAGATTTTCCAATAATTCTGCTTTCTAAATGTTCTACTACAAAGGCATACATAACAGATTTAATGAGAGGCAATTCAGTAAAGACAAGGACCAAAATTGTCAAGGAACTTATGTGTCAGCGTGAGAGCTTGGGTCTTAATTTGTGTTAAGTTTGAGTTACTGAAATTATGTTTGAGTAGGGAAGTGAGAGCAAGAAGCAACAACAGAATAAAACAATATTAAAAGGGACCCTTAAAGTTTGTGGACAGGCTGAGTGTTTTTTCGGGAGATGAGTGATCTGGGCATATATTTTCTATTTTGATTGTAAGGTACACATTTTTTCACATCATAATGTCTCTAAATTGGTGGTATAGTATAATCTAATTGGCAGCTTTCCTCCTCTTTTTAGTGATACATTAAACAGTCCTTTAAAATATTTTTACAGGTATAAAGCTATGTACATATACGTGAATTAGTATACATAGATAAATTTTCTTGTTCTTTTCTCTTAGAGAGACTAGAAATAGTGTAGCAGTCAGCGCACTTACCTTCTAAATACCATTCCACAGTCAAAGGAACCAGGGCTCTGGAAAACTGGTTAATTCCAGAGTTGGTATAGGGAAAATACAAGATAAGCCTAGAGCATATTGTCCGTATAGTAAGGAACAGTAGTAAAAGGGCACAGGAGCTAAACTGAATGTGCTCCCATTGGACAAAGTTGAAATAATTTTAACAACAAAATAAAACAATAGTGTGGATTATAACCTAAAGAATAAAATAAATATCCATTAGCCCATACTCATAAATAAGTGAATAAACAAATAAATGGGAGAGAGGGAACAGTTCTTCCTTATGGAATTCCAATTAATACATGTGGAAGAAATGAGGGGAGTAGAAAATCACCATTAGAATATTATAATAGTGATAGCTGAAGGTCCATTCATGCATGCTAAAGTTATTGGCAAAACTTTTAGCAGAAGCAGAATATTTGCATGGTCTCAAAGTATCTCCCCCCCCCCCCCAAGTATTTGGTAATTACAAAGGGAAGAATGGTGATTTTGTAGTAGAGGGTCTTGGCAGAAACCAATTTAGCCAAGTGATTGGTGGTAAATACATAGGCATGAGTGATGCATGTGATGTCATGTGCCCCTGGATACAATGCACTGAAAAGGGCCTATCACCTCTGTGATATCCTTTCCAGTAATGCATAACGTCATGCAGATCATGCGAAAACATCAGACAAATCTGGGTTAAAGGGTATTCTGCAGAGTAAATATGTCTTCAGAGGTATCAAGGTCGTGAAAGACTGAGGAACTGTCATGGATTGGAGAAGACTAAGGAACCATGACCACTATATGCAATGATGGGATCCTGCACTGGATTTTTAGACCGTGAGGGGATATTGGTAGAAAAACTGGGTAAAATCTGAATACATTCTGTTGTTTAGTTAACAGTATGATACCAAGGTTTATTTCCTAATTTTGATAATTATTCTAATGGAAGATATTAACATGAAGGAAAGCTGGGTGAGGGGTACACAAAAATTATATTAAAATTATCTCAAAACATTAAAGTGAGTTCGAAGGTGGATGGCATCTGAAAATCAGTGAAATACAGTATGTCAGTTTTGAAGCAGAAATGCAAAAAAGAGTTATGCTGAAAATAAAGATAGAGGAAGCAATAAATGGAGCAAGAACCTGGGGGTTAGTTTTAAGAGCACTGTAGAGGAGTTGATGTTGCAAAGGAGTGTCCCTTTTTCTTTTTAAGACTGGGCAGTTGAGAGTGAGAAGAAACAGATTTAGAGGTGCAGAGTGCAACAATTAAGGGAAAGGTGACCTGTCCTCAGTAAATGCTGCTGAGGTGGCTGTGTGCAGCTGTGTCTTGAAGGGGGCTGTTCGGCCTCTTTTGCCTAATGTGGAGTACATTTTTAATGAGGCCTGCTGCTTTTTCGAATTGTTATGCGTGCTGAGGCATTGTAAAAAGCAGTGGAGCTGAATTGTGGAATTGTAGGGAAGTGGAAGTTGGAAGTCTACTCATGATAACTTGTTATTTGTGTTAAACTATGTCCATGACAAGTGCATGGGGAGTAAAAGTGGTTTCCTTCAGTAACCAGATTCTACCTAAAAATTCTGTATATTACTGGAACATTTATGCTGATGCTATTTTGCCATCATTTCCATTCTCGGCATTTACCCAATTACTCGATTATTTGCAATTGTCAACAAATTAAATGTGTTTTAGTTATTTTATGTATTTTCTACTCTCATTTTTTAAAATTGTCATTTTGGGCATATAGGAACTATGTCTTTTCTATGTGTCTTAGCCAGATAGACAAACATAAAATGCCCATTAGTCATATGTGGATTACAGCCAAGGTACATATGCAAATTAAAATTTGTTCTAAAATGTTTATAAAATAAAGGAGGCAAAATAATAGGTTAAACCATATGAAATTGCTGATATTTGACTATATTTGCCTATAAAAGGATCAATTTTATACAATTAAACCCCCTCCCCCAAAATGACAGTGATTGGCTATTGATTTCTAAATAATCTCAGAGCTGATTATCAATTTTGTTTACTTCTGTTATATTTTGAAAAACATATACATTCTATTTAAATTTGTAAGTGTTCAGAGCTGATGATGAACCACAGCAATTCTTTAATACTCAAGCCTACCTTAGCATATACTACTAATGGATTACAACGAGAGACAATACCGAATCCTGATGGATCACAACAGTAAACATTATAACAACCTTTTTGACATTTTTGCTATATTACAGTCCTCCTGTCAGGCGCCAGAGAGGAAGAAGGGATCGTCTGTCTCGACATAATTCCATTAGTCAAGATGAAAATTATCACCATCTCCCTTATGCACAGCAGCAAGCAATAGAGGAACCTCGAGCCTTCCACCCTCCGAATGTATCTCCCCGTCTATTACACCCTGCTGCTCATCCACCCCAGCAGAATGCAGTAATGGTTGACATACATGATCAGGTATAGTAACAGAATGCCCAGGAAATACAGATGCTGAAAGTTGGTAGCAGTTTATTGAGGTTGGTTGTTTTTTATTGTAGATTTCTTCTAATTTTACCTAAAAGGAAACAATTTTACCCAAAATGAAGCTATTTTAGGTAAGTTCATCATTCTTCATTGAGGATTAAAATTTAAATTCTACACAGCTTCCTTAGAAGAAGGTTGAACTTTAAAAAATTAGGATCAAGGTTGTGAAAGCTCAGAATGACTTCATTATAATAGTTGGTTTAAAATGACCAATACAGGATTTATAGCGGATATCAGACAGCTGGTGGTTTGAGTCTATATTCCTGTTTCCCTGTCCCTTCCGGTTTCTTCTGGAGTAATTCAGTAGGCAAGACAGTTGGGTGCATCTTTGATTACAAGTTTCTCTAGGTCTCCATGGAGATGACAGGTACAGAGCTTCCTTTCCCTTTGTTCCTTCCAGGAACTGAGGGACTAGCTGAGAAGAGGGTTTGCCAGTCCTTAGAGCCTGAGGCCAAAATTGTATGATTTTCTGAGGTCAAAAAAGACACAAATCTAGGGACTTCGCTTGTGGTCCAGTGGGTAAGACTCCATGCTCCCAATGCAGGGGGCCGGGTTCAATCCCTGGTCGGGGAACTAGATCCCACATGCATGCCGCAACTAAAAGATCCTGCATGCCAGAACTAAGAATCGGTGCAGCCAAAATAAATAAGTAAATAAATATTATTTTAAAAAAGACAAATCTAGACATATTCTTATAAAGTTTATGGATTTTAAAGATAAGGAAAAAAAATCTTCCAAGTTTGTAGACAGCAGAAATTACAAAGGAAAGGAAATCAAATCAGACTAGCGTTTGATTTTTTTTTTTTTTAATCTACTGCACTGGATGCTGGAAAACAATGAAAGTACCGTATACTGACAGTTGAAAGAAAATGTGATTTTGCTCAGACATCCTTCTTCCTTCAGCCATGTTCTTTCCCTTTATGTTCATGAAACACTTAAAAAAATTAATCACATAATAATAAGTTTTAAAAAGAAAAGTTTTTCCAGACCATATTTTTTGTGGTCATAATCTGATAAAACTGTAAATCATAAGTTTTAAAAAAAGATTTTAAAAAAATGACACTGAAATATTTGAGACAAGGTTGTAAAGGAAAAATCTTCATACCATAGTCAGTGGGACAGGCCAAAGCTGTTCTCCAAGAAATTTTATAAACCTTCATTATGAACACTAATTGCTTGAGTAATTAGGGTGAAATGTTACAGAATAAACCAAAAGGAATTGGGATGAATAACTTACCAGGCAAACAACTAAAATTAATGATTTGAAAATCTATTCTTTTAATAAGGGAAGTAGCACAAAGAAAACCCAATCCTAGTGCTTTGAAAAGTTGGTAAGGATGGCACACCTCTTCTGAGCTTGGTTATAGAAAAAAGAACAAATGTAAAGAAGAGTAGGAATGATAAAAAGATATATCTCTATATGTAGGAAACATTCAAAGAATTTTTTCAGTTGTAAAATGAAAATAGCACCTGTTTCATAAGGGGTGTTGAAAGAATTAAGAGTTAATCCATTCTGAGCACTTAAACTAGTGCAAGTGGTAAGTGCTCAAGTATTGCTTCATTATTAACTATTATAATGAAATTTTATATATAACCCTGGGGGGGACAAAAGAAAACTTGAAGTTCCAAAAATTGACCCAATAATAACAGGAAAATTTGAATTACCACAGAAGTGTGAAAGCTAATCAGAGATTTACCAAGGCACGGTGACAAGATAGCTTCACAGCTGTTTTCTCTAACCTTTAGAGAGTGCTCAAATAATTCCAGGCAGCTTTTTTTTAATAAGTCAAACTCTCTATTTTGTGAAACCAGCATAGTTTTAATACCAAAAGCAAATAAAGATAGTAATCCCCCCAAACTCCCTAATGCATAGGCAGAATTTCTAAATAGATGTTTAGAAAGTACACTATAGCACCATATCAAAAGAGTAATAAACTGTGACCAAATAAGATCTATTCCAAGTAAGAGACGATAGTTTTGTATGAAAATCATACCGCATTAGCAAATAATAGAAGAAAAAGCATATGATTATAATCAAAAGATGTTGAAAAGTCAGTTAAAGTTTACTAAGAACTCTAACAAAATAGAGCAAGAAGGAAATTAATTATAATAAATAAAACTAATAGCAAGTATCCTAATCTGTGAGTGACAAATCAGTAACTAGAGAGATACTTGCTCTGTTCGTATTTATTCAGTGTTATGTTAGGAGTTCTACCAAATGCAGAATGATATTGTAATGGATATAAAACATTGAAAGAAATCATTGTATCTTTCTCCCTCTCATTATATAATTGTAGTAGAAGAAAACACAAGATATTCTAGTTTGAAAGAATTTGATACAGTGCCTAAATGCAAATTACATGTACAGAAAGCAATAACTTATGTCGATCAGCTGATGAATAGATGCAATACGGTGTATCTGTGCAGTGGAATATTACTCAAAAAGTAGTGAAGTACTAATTCATGCTACCACATGGGTTAACCTTGAAAACATGCTTAGTAAAAGAAGCCAGTCACAAAAGGCTACAGATTCACAGTTTGTATGATTTCATTTATATGAAATGTCTAAAATAGGCAAATCCATAGAAACAAAGTACGAATGAAGTGATTGCTTATCATTAGTAGAATAAATTAGGATACCTTCATACCATGGAATGAATCTATTACAAAGAATTACTTAGAATTATGCCAGGAATGTGAGTGATATCTGCAAGATATGGTTGAGCAAGAAAAACAAAATTGAGGCAAGTGTTACGTTCAATTTTGTAAAACATGGTGATTAAATATTTGTATACATAGGACTCTGAACATAGAGAAAAATTCAGAGAAATATATACTAGGCGTGAGGGGGGTGAGTGCTAAAGTGAAGGGAAAGGGAAGGAGGGTAGAGATGGAACCAAAGAAAGAAAAGGAAAAGACTTAATTTCAGAAAAGATGGTATCTCGTTTATGTAAAGTTACTTATTGAGTCTACATATTGAAAAATGAAACAATTGCATATGTAAACACCAGAACAATACAAGACGTAGAAAACCTGAACAGACCAATAGCTATGGAAGAAATTAAAGGCATAATAAAAAACCTGTCTTTATAGATTACATCTGAATTCTGTCTAATCTCTATAAAGAACTAAAAGTTCCAATTTAAACTATTCCACATCATAGACAAAGATAGAAATTTTCAAAGTATATTTTGTGAAGCTTACATAACCTTAATAATAAAACCTCAGACAGTACAACAGATGAAAGCGTTCAACTAGTTTCCCTCTTGAATACAGATGCAGATGCTTTAAATAATAAACCATAGCTAGTGTTATACTAAAATAGTCTATTAGCAAAGTTGAAATAATGATTATTAGAGTTTATCCTGGCAGTGCAGGATAAGTTCAACATTAGGAAAACTTTTTTTTAGTTTGTTTTTGTTTTGGGCTGCGTTGGTGCTGCGTTGGGTCTTTGTTGCTGTGCGCGGGCTTTCTCTAGTTGCGGCGAGCAGGGGCTACTCTTTGTTGCCGTGCGTGGGCTTCTCCTTGCGGTGGCTTCTCTTGTTGTGGAGCACAGGCTCTAGAGCGGAGGCTCAGTAGTTGTGGCGCACAGGCTTAGTTGCCCCATGGTAGGTGGGATCTTCTTGGACCGGTGCTCAAACCTGTGTCCCCTGCATTGGCAGACGGATTCTTAACCACTGTGCCACCAGGGAAGCCCAGGAAATGTTTTAAGGTAATAGATTTCATCAACACTCTAAAGGGAGAATGTTTTGTTAATAGATGCAAAAATATAAAATTTAGCCATCATGTCCAATAAAAGGTCTTATAATGGAAGAGGGAGTTTTATTTTCTAGAGCTGGTAGGCAAGGTTATTGAGACCGTCCCCATTGATTGAGGACAATTGACCATACTAGATAAATTATTAATATCCTAAAAGCATCAAAAGAGCTTAAAGATCAGAAGGAATTGCCAGGTCAAAATTTAAGGGATAGTAGGGATGATAGTTCTATCCTGAAGGCATGTTGTTCATTTATGCAAACTTGAACTTCAATTTTAAGTCCCATCATGAGGCACAAGAGAACAGGAATCAGAGACCACTGTTTAAGGAGTCCCCTCCTACATAGGTGACCCTTCTTAGGTAAAATAGGCACCTTAAAGGGCTGTATCCTTAGAATAAGAGTGATCAGAAACAAATGTAATTTGCGGCCAAATTCATATCAGACTGTGAAATTAGTGAAAGTACTTGGGATGGCAGGGGCCTAGAAAACATGCAGATTCTCTTTGGAGGAAGAAATCTTCAGGCTAGTTTTCAAAAAATTCAGGGACAGTAAGCAGTAAACAAAGTTAACCAAGTATGTGAGGAAAAAAGGACTACAAATGAAAACCAACAGAAATAGATCTACAGTGAGTTCACATAATCTATTTCTTTCTTTTTTTTCTTGATCTTTATTGGAGTATAATTGCTTCACAATACTGTGTTAGTTTCTGTTGCACAACGAAGCGTATCAGCCTTATGCGTACACATGTCCCCCTATCCCCTCCCTCTTTAGCCTCCCTCCCATCCTCCCTATCCCACCCTTCTATGTCATCTCAAAGCACTGAGCCAGTCTCCCTGTGCTACGCTGCTGCTTCTCACCAGCCAGCTATTTTACATTCAGTAGTGTATATATGTCGATGCTACTCTCACTCTGCCCCAGCTTCACCCTCCAACCCCATGTCTTCAAGTCCATTTTCTGTGTCTACCTCTTTATTCCTGCCCTGCAACTACGTTCATCAGTACCTTTTTTTTTTAAGATTCCATATATATGCATTAGCATACAGTATTTGTTTTTCTCTTTCTGACTTACTTCACGCTGTATGACAGACTCTAGGTCCATCCACCTCACTACAAATAACTCAATTTCATTTCTTTTTATGGCTGAGTAATATTCCATTGTATATATGTGCCACATCTTCATTATCCATTCATCTTGTCAGTGGACATTTAGGTTGCTTCCATGTCCTGGCTATTGTAAATAGTGCTGCAGTGAACATTGTGGTACATGTCTCTTTCTGAATTATGGTTTTCTCAGGGTATATGCCCAGTAGTGGGATTGCTGGGTCATATGGTAGTTCTATTTTTAGTTGTTTTTTTTTTTTTTTTGCGGCACGCAGGCCTCTCACCGTTGTGGCCTCTCCCGTTGCAGAGCACAGGCTCCAGACGTGCAGGCTCAGTGGCCATGGCTTACAGGCCTAGCCGCTCCAAGGCATGTGGGATCTTCCTGGACCGGGGAACGAACCTGCATCCCCTGCATCGGCAGGCGGACTCTCAACCACTGCGCCACCAGGGAAGCCCCTATTTTTAGTTTTTTAAGGAACCTCCATACTGTTCTCCATAGTGGCTGTATCAGTTTACATTCCTACCAACAGTGCAAGAGAGTTCCCTTTTCTCCACACCCTCTCTGACATTTACTGTTTGTAGATTTTTTGATGATGGCCGTTCTGAGCGTCAAGAGGTGATACCTCATTATAGTTTTGATTTGCATTTCTCTAATATTAATTAGTGATGTTGAGCATCTTTTCATGTGCCTCTTGGCCATCTGTATGTCTTCCTTGGTGAAATGTCTGTTTAGGTCTTCCACTCATTTTTTAACTGGATTATTTGTTTTTTTGATATTGAGCTCCATGAGCTGTTTGTATATTTTGGAAGTTAATCCTTTGTTGTTTCACTTGCAAATATTTTCTACCATTCTGAGGGTTGTCTTTTTGTCTTGTTTACGGTTTCCTTTGCTGTGCAAAAGCTTTTAAGTTTAATTAAGTCCAGTTTGTTTATTTTTGTTTTTATTTCTGTTACTTTAGGAGGTGGGTCAAAAAAGATCTTGCTGTGGTTTATGTCAAAGAGTGTTTTTCCTATGTTTTCCTCTAAGAGTTTTATAGTGTCTGGTCTTACATTGAGGTCTTTAATCCACTTTGAGTTTATTTTTGTGTATGGTGTTAGGGAGTGTTCTAATTTCATTCTTGTACATGTAGCTGCCCAATTTTCCCAGCACCACTTATTGAAGAGGCTGTCTTTTCTCCATTGTATGTTCTTGCCTCCTTTGTTGTAAATTAGGTGCCCATATGTGCGTGGGTTTATCTCTGGGCATTCTATCTTGTACCATTGATCTGTATTTCTGTTTTTATGCCAGTACCATACTGTCTTGAATACTGTAGCTTTGTGGTATAGTTTGAAGTCAGGGAGCCTGATTCCTCCAACTCCGTTTTTCTTTCTCAAGATTACTTTGGCTATTCGGGGTCTTTTGTGTTTCCATACAAATTGTAAAGTTTTTTGTTCTAATTCTGTGAAGGATGCCATTGGTAGTTTGATAGGGATTGCATTGAATCTGTAGATTGCTGTATTGTGATCTGTAGATAACAATATTGATTCTTCCAATCCAAGAACATGGTATATTTCTCCATCTGTTTATGTCATTTTTGATTTCTTTTGTCAGTGTTACATAGTTTGCTGAGTACAAGTCTTTCGCCTCCTTAGGCAGGTTTATTCCTAGGTATTTTATTCTTTTTGTTGCGGTGGTAAATGGGAGTGTTTCCTTAATTTCTCTTTCTGATTTTTCGTTGTTGGTGTATAGGAATGCCAGAGATTTCTGTGCATTAATTTTGTATCCTGCAACCTTACCGAATCCATTGATTAGTTCTAGTAGTTTTCTGGTGGCATCTTAGGATTTTCTATGTATAGTATCACGTCATCTGCAAACGGTGACGGTTTTACTGCTTCTTTTCCAATTTGTATTCCTTTTCTTTCTTTTTCTTCTCTGATTGCCGTGGCTAGGACTTCCAAGACTATGTTGAATAATAGTGGCAAGAGTGGACATCCTTGTCTTGTTCCTGATCTTAGTGGAAATGCTTTCAGTTTTTCTCCATTGAGTATGATGTTTGCTGTGGGTTTGTCATATTTGGCCTTTATTATGTTGAGGTAGGTTCCTTCTATGCCCATTTTCTGGAGAGTTTTTATCATAAATTGGTGTTGAATTTTGTCAAAAGCTTTTTCTGCATCTGAGATAATATGGTTTTTATTCCTTAATTTGTTAATGTGGTGTATCACATTGATTGATTTGCGTATATTGAAGAATCCTTGCATCCCTGGGATAAATCCCACTTGATCATGGTGATCCTTTTAATGTGCTGTTGGATTCTGTTTGCTAGTATTTTGTTCAGGATTTTTGTATCTATGTTCATCAGTGATATTGGTCTATAATTTTCTTTTTGTGTGTTATATTTTTCTGGTTTTGGTATCAGGGTGATGGTGGTTTCGTAGAATGAATTTGGGAGTGTTTCTCCCTCTGCAGTTTTTTGGAAGAGTTTGAGAAGGATCGGTATTAGCTCTTCTTTACATGTTTGATAGAATTCGCCTGTGAAGCCATCTGGTCCTGGACTTTTGTTTGTTGGAATATTTTTAATTATGTTTTCAATTTAATTACTTATGTTAGGTCTGTTTATATTTTCTAATTCTTCCTGGTTCAGTCTTGTAAAATTGTACCTTTCCAAGAATTTGTCCATTTCTTCATGGTTGTCCATTTTATTGGCATATAGTTGTTTGTAGTAGTCTTTTATAAAACTTTGTATTTCTCCAGTGTCAGTTGTGATTTCTCTTTTTTCATTTCTAATTTTATTGATTTGTGTCCTCTCCCTTTTTTCTTGATGAGTCTGGCTAAGGGTTTATCAATTATGTTTATCTTCTCAAAGAGCCAGGCTTTAGTTTTATTGATCTTTGCTGTTGTTTTCTTTGTTTATATTTCATTTATTTCTGCTCTGATCTTTATGATTTCTTTCCTTCTACTGACTTTGGGTTTTCTTTGTTCTTCTTTCTCTAGTTGTTTTAAGTATAGGGTTAGATTGTTTATTTGAGATTTTTCTTGTTTCTTGAGGCGAGATTGAATTGCTATAAACTTCCCTCTTAGAACTACTTTTGCTGCATCCCATAGGTTTAGGGTTGTCGTGTTTTTGTTGTCATTTGTTTCTATGTATTTTTTAATTTCTTCTTTGATTTCTTCAGTGATCTCTTGGTTATCGACTAGCGCAGTGTTTAGCCTCCATGTATTTGTGTTTTTACAGGTTTTTCCCTGTAATTGATTACCAGTCTCATAGCGTTGTGGTCAGAAAAGATGCATGCTATGATTTCAATTTTCTTAAATTTTCCGAGGCTTGATTTGTGACCCAAGATGTGATCTGTCCTGGAGGATGTTCCATGTCCACTTGAGAAGAAAGTGTATTCTGCCACTTGTGGGTGTAGTGTTCTATAAATATCCATTAGATCTGTCTGATCTATTGTGTCATTTAAAGCTTGTGTTTCCTTCTTTATTTTGTTTGGATGATCTGTCCATTGGTGTAAGTGGGGTGTTAAAAGTCCCCTACTATTATTGTGTTACTGTCGATCTCTCCTTTCATGGTTGTTAGCATTTGCCTTATGTATTGAAGTGCTCCTATGTTGGGTGCATAAACATTTATAATTGTTATATCTTATTCTTAGATTGATCCTTTGATCATTATGTAGTGTCCCTCCTTAGCCCTGTTAACAGTCTTTATTTTAAAGTCTATTTTATCTGATACGAGTATTGCTACTTCAGCTTCCTTTTGATTTCCATTTGCATGGGATATCTTTTTCCATCCCTTCACTTTCAGTCTGTATTTGTCCCTAGGTCTGAAGTGGGTCTCTTGTAGACAGCATATATATGGGTCTTGTTTTTGTATCCATTCAGCCAGTCTGTGTCTTTTGGTTGGGGCATCTAATCTGTTTACATTCAGGTTTATTGTTGATATGTATGTTCCTATTACCATTCTCTTAATTGTTTTGGGTTTGTTTTTGTGGGGTTTTTTCTTCTCTTGTGTTTCCCACTTAGAGAAATTTCTTTAGCATTTGTTGTAAAGCTGGTTTGATGGTGCTGAATTCTCTTAGCTTTTGTTTGTCTGAAAAGCTTTTGACTGCTCCGTAGAATCTGAATGAGATCCTTGCCTTGGTTGTAGGTTTTTCTCTTTCATTACTTTAAGTATATTCTGCCACTCCCTTCTGGCCTTCAGAATTTCTGCTGAAAAATCAGCTGATAACCTTATAGGGATTCCTTTGTATGTTATTTTTTGTTTTTCCCTTGCTGCTTTTAATATTTTTTCTTTGAATTTAATTTTTGTTAGTTTGGTTAATATGTATCTTGGTGTGTTTTTCCTAGGGTTTATCCTGTATGGGACTCTCTGTGCTTCCTGGACTTGGGTGACTATTTCCTTTCCCATGTTAGGGAAGTTTTCCACTATAATCTCTTCAAATATTTTCTCAGACCCTTTCTTTTTCTCTTCTTCTTCTGGGACCCCTGTAATTCGAATGTTGGTGCATTTAGTATTGTCCCAGAGGTCTGTGAGATTGTCTTCAATTCTTTTCATTCTTATTTCTTTATTCTGCTCCTCAGCAGTTATTTCCACCATTTTGTCTTCCAACTCACTTATTCATTCTTTTGCCTCAGTTATTCTGTTATTGATTCCTTCTAGTGTATTTTTCATTTCATTTATTGTGTTGTTCATCTCTGTTTGTTTGTTCTTTAGTTCTTCTAGATCTTTGTTAAACATTTCTTGTATTTTCTCAATCGTGCCTCCATTCTGTTTCCGAGATTCTGGATCTTCTTTACTGTCATTACTCTGAATTCTTTTTCAGGTAGATTGACTTTTTCCTCTTCATTTATTTGGTCTTATAGGTTTTTACCTTGCTCCTTCATCTGTGACATATGTTTTTGCACCCTCTCTCTCTCTCTTTTTTTTTTTTTTGATGAGTGCGATTGTGATCCTGTCTTAATGGTGGTTTGGCCTGAGGCTTCTAACACTGCGGTTTGTAGGCTGTTGGGTAGAGCTGGGTCTTGGTGCTGAGATGCGGAACTCCGTGAGACCTCACTCTGATGAATGTTCCCTGGGGTCTGAGGTTCTCTGCTAGTCCAGTGGTTCGGCCTCAGAGCTCCCACCACAGGAGCTTCAGCCCGACCCCAGGCTTGTGAACCAAGATCCTGCAAGCTGCCTGGGGCACGGTTGGGGCGGTGGGAACCACAACAATAACAAAGTAAAAAATAAAATTAGACTAGGAAACTAACAGATGTTAGGAAGAATATAAAAATAAAAATATAGATGAAACAACAGCTGGAAGGTACATCAGTACCACAGTAGTAAAAAGGAGGGGGGAAAAGGAAAAAAAGTGGGGAGGAGGCCTTGGCTGTGGAGGGCGGGGCCTAAGCAAGGGTGAGGTTTGGGCGGTGGGTGGGGCCAATGCTCAGGACCCACAGGGCTGGAAAAGGCCCTGTGGGGGGTGGGGCTTAGGCTCAAGGAACAGAAAGAACCCAGGTATGCCCCCCACTTCTGGTCTCAGAGGGCAGGGGACCTCACCTGGGAGTCCAGAAGGCTTCCTGGGCTCGAGTGGGTGGGGCAAACTCCCTCCCACCTCTCCTCCTCTGGTCTGGGAGGGCCCCTCCCACCTGCCTCTCCTGATCTCCCTGGCCTGAGGGGCACTGATCCTGTCTGGCCTGCATTTCTCCTCCCCACTCAGTCCCCCTACATCCTACTAGTTCACTTTGGAGTTCCTCCCATCTCCTTGGCCATCAGAGTCCCCCACCAGCAGCTGGCAGGTGCCCTAGTTGTGGGGAGATGCTAGCTCCGCATATTCCCACACAGCCATCTTCTGCGTTTGTTCCACATAACCTATTTCAAACAGCATAATTAATGGTAAAACTTTGAGTGCTTTGAGTGTTGTCTTTTAGAAATAAGTACTGAAACATTTATGAAGTGATAGGTTCCTAGGATTTGCTTCAGCAAAGTACGGGAAGGGGAGAAGTTGATGGGAGTGGATTGGATATATGGTTTTGTGGTTTTGGAGGCTATATGCTAGATATGGGGGTTCATTATACTGGTATTGAACATGTTTGAAATTCCCCATAATAAATATGCAAATAAGAAAGTAAAATTGAAAAATCAAAATAATACAAAGGAAGTTAAGAATCTTTAAAAGATGTTCAAGCCCTCTATGTAGAAGATTGTAAAACTGTCTAAATACTAAAAGATTTGGCTTGAAAGATCAAAATTTGTAAAAACTGTCTGCTTTCAAAACTGACATACAGGGTGAGTAGAATTAGTGTACTCCCAAGTAAATTTCCAGTTAAGTTTTTTGATGTTACTTGAGAAGCTGATTCTGCAATTTCTATGACATTTTAAAGGACCTGGGATTATCCAGAGCAGGGAAAAGCAGAGTATTGCTGGCTGTTTTTGTAGAGTCTTATTGGAATACAACTATGCTTATTTATTTATCTGTCATTTGTGGCTGCTTTGTGCAGGGACCAGGATGGCCCACAAGCTTAAAGTATTTACTTTTCTGGCCCTATATGAAATAGTTGGCCAACTAACGCTCTGGTCTAGAATCTCTAAGGCCACTTGGTCCTCAGCGTATGTCTTGGATCAGCTGATCATCAGCAGCAGCATCACCTAGACATTTGTTAAAAATGCAGATTCTCAGACTATACAATAGACTTACTAGGTAAGGGATCCAGCAATCTGTTTTAACCCAGGTGATTCTAATGCACACTACAATTAAGAGAACCTCTGGTGTATAATTCTGAAGTAGAACAAGGTGGGTAGAGTAGCTCTTCCAATTATTAGGACTAATTATAAAGCTATATGAAGGTATTTTTGCCAGAATAATTAAATATGCTAGTGAAATAGAATATACGCTCAGAGATAAACTAACAGATTTAAGAATACTTTATATGTGATATATAACTGCAGATGAGTTGGGAGAAGACAGAATTTTTAATAAATGATGCTGGGACAATTAGATATCCAAATGAAAACATGAAACTGGATCCTTTATCTCATACCATCTACAAATGTCAGTTCCAGGTAGATTAAAGACGTAAATGTTAATGGCAATATAAGCTTTTAAGAAAGTAAAATGGGAATGGCTTCATGACCTTAAGTAGGGAAGGCTTTCTTTAAGACATAGGAAAAGCACTAACTATACGGAGAACTGTTGATAAATTAAAGAACTTATGTTCATTGTGAGAAATAGACTTAGACATATATTTTGGTCACTTAATTTTTGGCAAAAATGCCAAGGGAATTCCAGGAGAGAAAGGAAGGTCTTTTTCAGTAATGGTGTGAAAACAACTGGATATCTATGTGGATAAATTTGAACCTTGGCTCCTACTTCATATAGTACACAAAAATAAAGTTGGTTTCTAGATTTAAATGTGAAAGATAAAGAAAAGAAAATAAAAGAGATGTCTTCATAAGGTAGGCAAAGATTTCTTAAACAGGATATATGAAGGTACTAGCTGCTTGGTAAAACACCAACATACTGGATTTCATTAAAATAAAAAATTTCTGCTCATCCAAAAGCCAGTATTTTAAAGGTGAAAAAGCAAGCCACTGTCTGGAAGAAAATATTCTCAATACTATTTCTGAGAAGGGAGTAGAATCCAGAACATTAAAGATTTTGTATACATATCCATTAAAATCAGATCTAAGATAGGTGCCTGTGAGCATCATTTTTGAAGGTTCTTCATTAGTAACGCAGAAAGACAAGAGTAATAATTGTGTTGAGTCTTAGCAAATATAGTTGTATACATAGAAAAGGAGATTGTAATTTTTAAAAGTACTAGAATTAAAAAATTGGATAACGTTGTTAGATTCGAGAAACATAAAATTAGTAACTTTTCTCATTACTAGCACTTAACCAATTTGACGTGGGGACTTCCCTGGCGATCCAGTGGTTAAGACTCTGAGCTTCCACTGCAGGGGGCAAGTGTTTGATCCCTGGTTGGGGGACTAAGATCCCACATGCCATGTGGTATGGCCAAAAAAGAAAAAGAAAGAAGAAAAAAGGCAGTTTGACATGGAAATAGAGAAAAATAATCTATCAGCAATATAACAAAGTCTGCAAACTTACAAAAGAATTTTGAGGAATAAATTTAATAAGAATAATATAATCTTTATGAAGAAAACTAATTTCTTGAAGGTACAGTACTGTAGTAGTGAACATGTAATGACATGTATTCCAATGAAAAGCTGTAATATAAAATTATGTCCTTTGTAAAATAACATTTAATACAATTAATATAAATTAGGATTCCAGTGGGTTTTGAAACTGGATAAAATTACTTAAGGTTATTTACATAAGAATAAATGTGTGAAAATGGCCCAAAAATAAAATGAAAAGAAAGTATGGTAATGAGAAGAATTTGTCTTACTAGCTACTAACTTTTCTAGTAAGATACTAGAATTGACACAGCACAAATTTGGCAGGAAATAGATCCAGGTATGTTTGGGAAGTTATTGATGGAAAAAAGATGTATTTCAGTTTAGAGGAAAAGGGAGGGTTTATTTACCATTAAATAAAGGGTTTAACAGAAGATAAAACATGAACTGGGAAAATATTTTTGTTCCACGTATCTCTAATTAGAAAGCCAAACTATAATGTTAATGGACAACCTTGTAGAAAGTGGGCAGTGAGCAAAGGCTATAGATTATTTACATAAATATGTAATGGTTAATAAACATATTAAAAGATGTTGAACCTTTCTAATCAGAGAAATGCAAATTTAAAGCAAGCCGGTTGTGATATTGTTTTTTTTCACCTCCCCCATTCTTCTAGTAGGTAAGCATGCTTGTAATGCAAATACATCTACCTGGAATGGAGATGCTGGGAGTCCTATTGTTACTGTTGGGATTGTGACTTAATCCATCCAGACTTTTGCTAAAGTTTAAAATACATTCACCCCTTTACCCAGTCACCCCTATGAAATAAATGAAACTAATATGTAAGGATATATGTTCAGTGACATTTTTTATGGTTGTATTTGAATTGGTAAAAAGAGTGAATACAACTTGAATGTCCACTAGTATATAAATGATAGGACTGTGTTAAAGTGATGAGTGTACTTGAAATATCTTGTTAGTGTCAGAAAGAATGAATTGCTTTTAATTTCCTTGAAGAGATATCTACAATACTAATTGAAAAAAGTAAGTTGCAGGGTAATATCTCATTTCTGTTAAGAACAAAACCAAACATGACAATAGTTCATGGATAATCATGCTAGCATATGTTTATATACTCATGGAGAATGATGTGGGAGAACACATTATTAATATTGATTTCTTCCAGATAGATAGGGTGGGAATAAAACTGGCCAGGAGAGAAGGAAATTATTTAACTTTTTAAAAATGCTATCAATACTTTACATTGTTTCACTAGTTGCAATTAAACAAAGTTTTTTTTTCTGTTGAATGTCACCAGGTCATTAGAAGATATGTTTCATTTTTCCAAATGTCCTCTTTAGAAAAATTTTCTGCTCTTAAGAGCAGGCTAGAAGAGTTAATATAGCAATTCATTATTCTCCTGGACTTTTTAAGTCTTTTTGAGGGAAGACTTTAGACCCAGGTCTCTGGGTATCATATAGTACTCTTGAAACAGTCACCTTTCTTTTCTTTTGATAAGAATATTTTGGTTGAAACTGTAGTACATTGTGAAAATATGTGCAGCGAAGAGGAGAATCAATAAATGCCCAGATCTTAATTTTTAATAGTTGATGTTTTATCCAAACAGTTAAAACTTCTAATGTTCTGTTTTTCTTTCCTAATAGCTCCATCAGGGCACCGTTCCTGTTTCTTACACAGTAACAACAGTGGCACCACATGGGATTCCCCTCTGCACAGGCCAGCACATCCCTGCTTGCAGTACACAACAGGTCCCAGGATGCTCTGTGGTTTTCAGTGGACAGCACCTCCCTGTCTGTAGTGTGCCTCCTCCAGTAAGTCTGTGCAGTCCTTCTTTAGAGTGGCTAAATGTGTTATATAAGCAAAACCTGAGAGACTTGTACCTTTTCAGTTTCAAGTAAAAAAGGCAATTTTATTGCAACAGAAATTTCAATAGCACCTGTACAGTAACAGTTTAATAAAATTAGCTTTAAAACTTGATAACGTTTTTACATTAATTAAATTACACATATTTTAATATCCTTTGAAGGTCAAAGCATGTTCCTCACATATCAGCACTTTATAATTAAACCTTGATAAAGACTGGGCTTGGGGTTTTAACATAGGATATTGGACTGGTTAGTAATAAAGTCTCAGAGACTTTAGTGATCAACATTAATAGTCTCAGCACTTACTGGGTTTTAACAGGCACTTTGAATACTTGGTCTTACTTATTCCTCACTATAGGAAGCCTGATGAAACTGAAAATGACTTGCTTAATATCATAAAGAAAAATTAGCTTGAGAAAACAGGGGTTCACGCTCACTTCTTTCTGCCTCTTACAAGCTATGCTTTATCCTTTACCAGCCCCCAGTCTATCCTCCTTATTTCAAAAATGAGGTTGCTGAAAACCAGAGGATTTAAATGACTTGTCGAAGGTCAATAATGTCTTCAAAGTAAATCACTTTGCTAAATCTTAATATAATCCTAATATCCGTGTTTGAATTTGAGATTAAAACAAACACATACATACAAATACCAACACCAATTTAACAGATTAATTTACCCATGCTTGGTTTCTCAGTAATAGATTATAGAACCAGTGTTCTAAATTAGCAGACTAAAATATTGAGAGACCATAAAGCATTTAGTTGTGAGTTGGCTCTTAGAAATAAAATCTACAAGATTGAAAAGGAGAGCTTCTTGGAAAGTAGTAGTATCTGCTGTATTTTAAACCAAGTGGAAAGAGATTCCTCTTCTGTGCAGCACTTTCCCTCCATTTCATAGGTGTTACAAAAGCTTAAGTAAAAGGTACGTGTTTTGACTGGTTTATAAGAACTATATAAGATCCAGAATAATTACTAGTTACCATTATTTTACTAACAGATGCAAAATACACTAGTATTTCATTGTTAATATAGGTTATTAAAACGTTTTGGTATGATTTTTGGGAGGGATATGGCAGTAACATTTTAATCTCACTGTATAGGTTTTTTAAAATTAATTATATATTCTAATACTTTTAACAAAAAATAATGGTTTCTCTTACAGATGCTTCAAGCATGTTCAGTTCAGCACTTACCAGTACCATACGCTGCGTTTCCACCCCTTATTTCTAGCGATCCATTTCTTTTACATCCTCCTCACCTTTCTCCCCATCATCCTCCTCATTTGCCACCTCCAGGCCAGTTTGTCCCTTTTCAAACACAGCAGTCACGATCGGTAGGTATCTCTACTCTTACTTATATCCTTAACTTTCACAGAATGTTTAGACCTAAAAGACAGATTAATTCAGTAGATGTAAGTTGTTACCATTTAAAAATTATAACTTAGGCACTTCTGTGGTTCTTAAAAGAATTAAGGAATCCCCACTGATACAAATATATATAGATATAATTTATCTAGAATTATCTTGGCTTCTTAAGTTTTTCTAGTTATTTTATATGTCACTTATCTAATCAAATTTATTCTTTCGTATCTGCAGTCCTTTGGGAAGTAAATGTAAAAAAAATACAGTCTGGTTTTTCCTTTCATGTGTTTCTAAAATGGAAAATGAAAATATTATAGAATTATTTATACTCGTTAGAATAATATTTATATTCATTTAGGCAAGTAAATTAATCCTTTGAACCTCAACTGTTTTTTCCAAAGGCTGGTTTTCTACTGTGTTTTGATGAAAAGTATATGAGATAGTCTATTAATATAGTTAACTCTGTCCTGGGGATGGAATGTAGCTGAGAGGCATATTATTTCACCGGGCTGGAAGAGGTAAGCACTGTATCAGTGGAAGGAAAGACACAGGAAGAAGACCCCATTGTTTTTTTGGACAGGCCAAGTTGAACCATCTGAACCATCAGGCATTAAGGGAGAATAGGGGAAAGAACATATAGAAATGGTTAGAGTGGAACTGGAGTGGAAATGGTTGGCCCTGTGAAAGGAGCTTGACGGTTACTCTAGCAGAGCCTGACCATCCTTTACTTAGGATTTATGCCCCATGCTCGGTCTCAGGCAGAGGTGAGAGGTGAGGTTACCTGGCTAATCTGAAAAGTTAAAGTTATTCCTACCAAAAAATCTTTTATTAGAATCAGGATAGGATTCATGCCAGGATGTTCCTTAGGAAGCTTTTCCCGTACCTGGGAATTCAAGGTTAAAACTAAATTTAGTCATCATACAAGCATACATAAACTTCCTCAATCAAGCGTACATAAGCTTCCAAAGTAAAGTGTTAGCAGTTACTTGTATTTGAATACTGTGTTGCCATTTTCTAACTGTGGAAAGAAGTTAGACTAACATTTAAGAATGTATGTTCCCAAGAGAATCAAAATGAAAATATTATCCCCAAAATGTCCTAATAGCCAAAAAGTGGAAACAGTCCAAAAGTCCATTAACTGATGAATGGATAAAGCATGGCATATCTACAGTTGATTATTATTCAACTATAAAAAGGAATGAAGTACTAATACACAAACTACACAAACACAAGATGGATAAACCTTGAAAACATTCTGCTAAGTGAAAGGAGCCAGATACAAGGGCCACATAGTATATGATTCCATATATATGAAATATCCAGAATAAGCAAATCTGTAGCAAATGTGCTTTGCATAGCACTGTGTGCTTTTTGAGCATTGTCTCAGTGTTCACAACACACTTTTTAAGTAGGCTGTGAACATATCAGTTCTGTAGATGATAGTATTGAGGTTCAGATTATAAGTAATTTATATATAAGCCACATGGCTCATTAGTTGCAGTACCAAGAGTTTGTCTAATGCCAAAGCCTGTAAACTTTCTACTATAGTGTACAGCCTGCTGTGTTCTATTCCATTTAGCCTTATTTAGTTCTCATTTACAATATGTACTGTTTGATTTCATCTGTTAAAGGTTGTTTCTGAAAACCTGATGTAGGTCAGTGTGCCATGACTAAAAAAGTAATATTAACTTTCATATAATTGGCTTACTACATGACTTTTTGTCTTTCCTTCTGTCATTTTTAAAGAACGTTCAAATAGTGAAAGAAATATTTAATAACATGTTTGAGAGATTTTCTTACTGAAATTCAGGTAAAGGCAGTAAGATTTTACTATAGGCTGTATGTCCACATGTATGAATTTAGATTGATGTAAACATCAAGAAATGCATGACCTTAAAGATGTATTTTGGGGTTTTTGATTTTTGTTACTATAAAGCACAATCTGTTTAAATATTGGAAGTATATTAGTTTGCTTTTTCCCACCCCTCAGCCTCTGCAAAGGATAGAAAACGAAGTGGAACTCTTAGGAGAACATCTTCCTGTAGGAGGTTTTACTTACCCGCCATCAGCCCATCCCCCAACATTGCCTCCATCAGCTCCTTTGCAGTTCTTAACACATGATCCTTTGCATCAGGAGGTTTCCTTTGGAGTAGTAAGTTTTCATTCATTGTTATTAATTTATTACTTGATTACTTGTTTTGAGTTCTGTTTCTTTTCTTTTTTTTTTTTTAATATTTATTTATTTATTTGGCTGCACCAGGTCTTAGTTGCAGCATGCGGGATCTTTAGTTGTGGCATGTGGGATCTAGTTCCCTGACAAGGGATGGAACCCGGGCCCCCTGCATTGGGAGCGCGGAGTCTTGACCACTGGACAACCAGGGAAGCCCCTCGAGTTCTGTTTCAGTATAACTCTACATGTTTAGAATTTTAAATGTATTCTTGCAGTCAGTTGGAAAATTATATTTAGAAGTACACCTAAGTGTACGTTTTAAACAAGCTGTCGCATCTGTGTTAACATTTAAGAAATACTAAATACCACTTGAACAGTAAACTTCCTAGGTTTTTAAAAAGAGACTTTATTCGACAGCTTAAAAAGTTGTGAACGTAGAATGATTTAAAATTGTTTTACCATTTTTTTCTCCACAGTCTTACCCTCCATTTATGCCTCGGAGGCTCACAGGACGTAGTAGATATCGATCCCAGCAGCCAATACCACCTCCCCCTTATCATCCCAGCTTACTGCCATATGTGTTGTAAGTTCTGTCTTTTTTATTTTAATGAGTTCTGAATTTTGACATCCTTGAGATTCTCTTTCCTTTATGAACATTTCTGTGTGGTATATATTTAATTTAGAGTGTGTTAGATATTTGTTTTTATTTAACAATATTAAGAGGTCCCCCCCTCTTTCAATTGTTAAGAGGTTGGGGTCGGGGGGACCATTTAAGGGTGAAAGAAAGAGCAAGGACAAGGTAGAAGTTGGGGGGCGTGGGGGAGAAATTTGTGAGCCAGAAGATAGGTTTAACGAATCAAAAGATAGAGAAGTTTAAATTTTTTGCCTCTTTTACGGCTGGCATCACTTGCCACCTTCTTTTGGTTATCGAGCATTTGATGATGCTACTTCTCTCAGAGGAAGAGGGAGAAGGAAGTTGTATTTTTGTGCCTTAGAAATACTCTTCTAGGATTAAGTTTGTAACAGAAACACCCATAGCTTAAATATGACAATTCTTTATTTCTTTCTCATGTAATAAAGTCTAGAAGTAGGCAGTTCAAACATGGTTTGTTAGCTCCATAACCCTGAGGAATGATTCTACTATCTTCAGAATTTTATGGCTTCCTCTGCATGATATAAGATGACTCCTCAGGCTCTAGCCATTACATCCACATTCCAGCTAGCAAAAATGAAGATGGATCTCTCTGCCTACCTGCCTCCTCTCAAGGATACTTCCTAGAAATTGCATGTATGACTCCTGCCTACGCCCCATTGGCCAGAATTTAGTCTCATGTCTGTAACTACCTTCTAGGAAGGCTGGGGAATGTTGTCTTTATACCAGAGGGCCATGTGCCTGTATCATACTATTTTGATAATTGTAGCTTTATTGTAAGTCTTAAAATCAGATGGTATAAATCTCCCAACTTCATTCTTAAACTGATTTTATTTAAAGTCTTTTTCATGTCCATATAAATTTTAAAATCAGCAATCAGTTTCTACTTTTAAAAAGTTGGCATTGTGGTAGGGATTACATGAAATCTGTAGGTGAGTTTTGGAAGAGAATTGACATCTTTAACAGTATTGAGTCTTCTGGCCTACTTATATGGTATATTTCTCTATTCATCTTTTAAAATTTATCCTAGCAGTATTTTTACAGTTTATATTATACAGGTCTTGCACATGTTTAGTTAAATTCATCCATAGTGTTTCATGTTTTTTTATGCTGTTGTGAATGGTATTTTTTTAATGTCAGTTTTTAATTGTTTATTACTAGTGAAGTCAGTTTCTTTAAAAGGTTGTCACTGATCAACACTGACCATTCTTTATCCATTTAGCACTGGCCTTGTTCTTCTCATCCTGTTCATTGAAATAATGTATTAATGCATTATCAATGCTTGTGTTGCTTATTTTCATTGCAGATCAATGCTTCCAGTGCCACCTGCAGTGGGCCCAACTTTCAGCTTTGAATTGGATGTGGAAGATGGAGAAGTAGAAAATTACGAGGTTAGTAGGTGAAATGTGAATTAATTTGGGGAATTTTGTACGCATAAAAATATTGTGCTACTCAACTCATTGATGTAATTAAACATTTATTAGGTAAATCCATTGTATATTTCAAGATACAGATGTGGGCTTCCCTGGTGGTGCAGTTGGTTGGGGGTCTGCCTGCCGATGCGAGGGACACGGGTTCGTGCCCCGGTCCGGGAAGAGCCCACATGACGCGGAGCGGCTGGACCTGTGAGCCATGGCCGCTGAGCCTGCGCGTCCGGAGCCTGTGCTCCGTGGCGGAAGAGGCTGCAGGAATGAGAGGCCTACGTATCACAAAAAAAAAAAGAAAAAAAAGATACAAATGTGTCAAAAATACTGTTCATCCTTAAAGATATTTCAGCATGTACCACACAGTTATGATAACAAAATAGACTTTGGTGCTCTGTTAGAATTACATACAATTCCTGTGAAAGAATGTAAAAGAAAATGGTGAATTATGAGTGGATGTTCTGAAACCATGCCAGTTCTGAACTATGGGAACTGCAAATAGAAAAGAGTACATCTTGAAAGACATTTTAACACTGGAATCAACAGGATTTGATCATTGAATGGTTTGTGGTAGTGTCAGGGTTATAAGTGGGAAGGTCGCAAGAGAAGATGCTTTGCAAAAGGACTACAATAGCTAGTGCAGAAGGCAAACTCAAAGATGATGGGGCAAATAGACAGTGTTGACATTGTCATATTATTTGAGGTTAGGAATAGGACAGACAGTTAAGGGTTGGAAGGCACATTTGGATTTGGAAATGTTGAATGTGAGTGACTATGTGACTGTTTTTGTACTGCCTTACCCCAGCCTCACTCTATTTATGAGTCTCTATTTATGCAGTATGAATACTGGAACAGGGTTTTTTTCATTTTTTTAGGTGAATTGAACCTGGGAACAGGGAGGAAAGACACATATGCAAACACAGTCTTGCAGCACCTTTTTTTTTTGCATGTGGAAGAGATCAGGCCAAATGCTATCTATGTCCTTTTGTAATTTTTAAAATGCCATTATGTTACTTTCTGCATACAGTCACAATGCAGTGTCCTTTGGATTGCATTCTCAGATTTCTTGAGAAAGGGGCTATAATAATTTCCTGTTTCTACACTGTTTATGCTAGTTTTGTACAGAGTAGTAAGAAAAGGAGTTGGTTATCCTTTAGGCATTCTGTATTAAAATTAAGTCATAAGTCATGTTGCTGAAAAGGACAGCTCTTTGTTAAATCATATACATATCAGTGAAAAAACAGTGATACATACCATCCTAGTATAAGAAAAATATTTTGTGTTTGGCATTGGAGTCCCTTTCTTGTTTTTTTTTAATTTTAATTTTAATTTTTATCTTTTGGCCCCGCCATGTGGCAGCAGGATCTTAGTTTCCTGACCAGGGATCAAACCTGCGCCCCTGCAGTGGAAGCGTGGAGTCTTAACCACTGGACTGCTAGGAAAGTCCCAGGAGTCCCTTTCTAAATTGTATTTTGGGTTGACTATGTTTAATCTTCTGCAAAGTCATACTTTAATCCAGTCAATAGTCTTGTTTACTTTTCTGGTTTTGTCTCATAGTATACATGCCTACAACACACCCTAGTCCAGAGTACTCACCACTTTTTGAGTCTGCCCTATACATCCTTGCTTCAGTGCCTTTATTCCCCTTGATTCTTCTGCTTAAGAACTTTTCCCCCTTCCTGCACATGGCCATCTTTCAAGAACCAGTTAAAAACCTGCTACCTCTGTGAAAGGCATTTCTAGCTCATTCCCAGGTCTATGTGAGTCTCTCCCTCCTTTTTGCTCTCATAGGTCTTACAAAACAATACATACTAATCATGTCCTGCCTTCAGTTGTCTTGCTTTCAGATCATGTAGGTTTGTTGAGGGCTCAATTATCATTACATTCTCCATCCAATAAGGGTTTAAAATAATGGTCATAAATTATATTACTTGACCTATAGAATATAAAATATAGGTGTAAAAGATATATCACCTCTATCATAAACTTTATAGCTAATTGTAATCAGCATCAATTAAATTTAACAAATTACCATCTACTTAGGGACATGCATGGGGAAGGGGGAGCAATTTATTTAGAAGACACAATTCTCCAAATAAAGCTGCACCAAAAGCAGTGTTGCAGCAGCATCATGTTAAAACACAGTTATCACAGCATTGATTATTGATATTATGGGAAATTAAATTTATTCCTCTCATTGTCCATCATTATTTCTTTGTTACCTATCCTCTTAACCCTGTGGCAGCCTTAAAAAAATAAAAAAGAGGGGAAGCAGCATGCACATGGCTGCCTGATTGTAGGATAAAGCAAATAAGCAATTAGAGCCATTGAAAACTGGGAGAAAGGAGGTACTAGTGTAAAATCAAGCATAATAGCTGCAATGTGTTGAAACATATCAACTGTGTTAAAAACCATGAATTCATAAGTGATACTTCAAAAAATAAAAGAAAAACTCATTGGCCTTATCCTGCCTATTTTATATAAATTAAACTACTGAGTATAGTTTAATATGAGGCAACTGATCAGTGTAGAAGTATTTCATCTAATGAAGAAAGAGTGATAGAATACTACCGTTTTGCCATCTTTAATGAACTAATGGATATAGGCAGTGTTCCATCAGTGCTAACTAACATAACAACTAGACGTGCTGAGCCTTACGATGGAAATAGTAAAATCTTCCAATTTATAGTAAGTACAGGGGACAAGGAAGGCACGTTATTAAACCACATGAGTCAGGGATGGGGAGGTTCAGTCAGCAAAATTCAGACTACGAATTTCTATAGGCCATTAACCTGGTTTCTTTAACAAATAAAAGAGTAAAAAAAAATACTTGAGATGTCAAGCAGTGGTAACATGGATTTATTTGGATCCTAATTTGAACAAACTATTTCAAAAAGTGTTTTGAAAATAATTGAAACAATCAGAGGTATTTGACATTAAGGAATTACTAATTCTGGGGGTGTAATGATGTTAGTGTGGTTATATTCTTTTAAAAAGTGTTTTAGTTTTTAGATTGGTGGTGGTTCTCAACCTGGGGACAATTTTATCCCTTAGAGGCTATTTAGCAACATCTGGAGATATTTTTGTAGAGGCCAGGGTTACTGCTAAACATCCTACAGTGCACAGAAAAACGTCCCACAAAATTTTATCCAGCCCCAAATGTCCAAAATGCTGAGGTTGACAGACTGTCTTAAAGATAACAAACAGAACTATTTCACCAATGAAATACCATGTTTTAGTTTTCTTTCAAAATAATCTGGGGTTTAGGAGTGGACAGTAAAAGATGAAATAAATTAGCTGTGAATTGTTGAGCCTGGGTAATGAGCATATGGAAGTAGTTTCTTTATACTATTTCTCTACTTCTGTATGTATTTAAAATTTTTCCATAATAAAGGTAGTTTAAAATATATATATATTGGAATATAAAATTTAAAGAAAAATGCAGCTATGTCTCTCTTTCCCTCTGCAGGCCCTGTTAAACCTAGCAGAGCGACTGGGAGAGGCCAAGCCTCGAGGACTGACTAAAGCAGACATTGAACAACTTCCTTCTTACCGGTTCAATCCTAACAACCACCAGTCAGAACAGACTTTGTAAGTATATTTTCCTGACCTCATTCTGTGTTAAATTTCGTTTTCCACCTTTTGTGAAATAAAAGCTTGGAAGTCAAAGATAACCTGATAAAGATAAGTAGTGACTATTTCATACTCCAGGCCTATGCTGTCCAGTAAGATAGTTGCTAGTCACATGGGGCTATTTAAATTAAATAAAATAAAAGTTAAAATTTTTAGTTGCACTAGCTAGTGATGCTATATCAGGAGATGTAGATGTAGAACACTTCTATCACCTGAGAAAGTTCTGTTGGACAGTGCTGTTCTGGATTTTTAGGTGGCCTAGAAATCTTATGGTTTTTAATTCAAACACTAGAATTATATTAGATTGAAGTTTCATACCTGTAAAATTTGAGGGTTTTACCTGAAGATTCTCCTTATTATAGTATCTTTTTTAATAGCAACTCTGCTAGATACAATTCACATTTAAAGTGTATAATCCAATGGGTTTTAGTATATTCATAGAATTTTGCAACTCTGATTTTGATTTGCATCATCACAATCAAGTTTACACCATTTTCATCACCCGCAATAGAAACCTCATCTATTAGTAACCACTCCCCATTTCTCCCCAACCCTCTAAACCCTGGCTCAGCCCCCTACTGTATCACTTCATTCCTAATTGGCTATACCATTTTACATTCCCACCAGCAGTGTATAGAAGTTTTCAGTTTCTCCACATCCTCACCAACGCTTGTTATTGTCTGTCTTTTGATTCTAGCCATCCTAGTGGGAGTGAAGTGGTATCTCACTGATTTGATTTCCATTTCCCAGGTGGCTAGTGATGTTGAGCTCTTTTACTATACTTATTGGCCATTTATATATCTTTAGAGAAATGTGTATTCACATTCTTT
Source organism: Tursiops truncatus (assembly GCF_011762595.2). NCBI lineage: Eukaryota > Metazoa > Chordata > Mammalia > Artiodactyla > Delphinidae > Tursiops > Tursiops truncatus. The sequence continues at coordinate 79,402,015 of NC_047039.1, read as the reverse complement.
GTCCATTTTTTAATTGGGTTGTCTTTATTGAGTTGTAGAAGTTATTTGCATATTATACATATAAATCCTTATAAGATTTATGATTTTCAAAAATATCTTCCATTCTGTGAGTTAGTTGTCTTTTCACTTTATAGATTGGCATCTTTAGAAGCACTTTTTTTTTTAATGGATGAAGTTCAGTTTATCTGTGTTTTCTGGTTGTTGTTTCTTGTGCTTTTGATACTATCTCTAAGAAACCATTGCCTATTCCAAGGTCATGAAGATTTACTCCTGTGTTTCCTTCTAAAAGTTTAATTGTATTTAGCTTTTACATTTAGGCTTTTCATTTTTTAGTTAATTTTCGTATATTGTGTGAGGTAGGGGTCCAACTTCATTCTTTCGCATATGGGTATCCAGCTGTTCCAACCCCATTTGTTGAATATAATAGTATCTTCAGTATTAAGGTTGTCTTGGATGTTAAGCCGGAAATTTTCTTGATGATCTCTCACTCAGTAAAGCAAAGCACTCCTACTAAATTTCTTAATATCATGCTTTTTTCGAGGTATTGATAGATTATTTTGTTTTAAAATTTAAATATTTTGATAAGTGAGACAGTAAGTGGTTTTGTGTAGGCTTCGATAGTTGTAACAAAATAGAAACCCCACTTGGTTTTATGGTTAAACAATCTTTTTGCTTTATTTTAGGTGTGTAGTATGCATGTGTGATTTTGAGTCAAGGCAGCTACTTAGAGTTTTACCCTGTAACCACGAGTTCCATGCCAAGTGTGTCGACAAATGGCTTAAGGTAAAATGATGGCATCTGAAGAGAATGACATCGCATTTTCTTTCTTATGCATCATAGTTTCATGTAGAGTAAGTCCATGGTTTGGTGGAGGGTGATTAAGGAGACAAAATTGAAACACAGCTTTCAGTATGATTTCTGCAAATTAAGAGAAAGACCAGTAGAAATGAACTACAATCATCAGTGTGGGAGTGATTGAGCAAAATCTGAAAATGGGTTTTCTGTCCTTGATAATCAATATGTCCTAACTTTCTTCTAAGAGTTTAGAGGGGACCTCACTGGAGGTTCTTTGTCAGAGATTTACATGAGAAATAAACCTCTAGTGCTTTTACATAATTCTGACCATTTTCTCCTTTGTGTATATGGGTCGGGGGGAGTCCAGAGACACAAATTCTAATAGTATGCCAGGGTGAAATTATTTCAGGGACTTCTTATTTTCTATTTTTTATAATAGTAGGATAAAAATGTGATGAAGTAAAATAATTTAATAAACTTAATGGTTTGTTTTAGATTATTCTGAGTAGGAGATGATAATACTGGCTTAGATAACTTCACGGTTGGTGAGGAAGACAGATGAGTTAAAATAAAATAGAATCAGTCCTCTTGTGTGAGCACAGATTAAGGGTACCCAGTTTAGTCCAAACTGAATCCTGAAGGCAAAGAGTCTAGACTTTTTAGAAAAATGAGGTTATTATATATGCATAGCCCTGACATGTGAGAACAGAGAATGACCAGAAAATCACGGGTTCCATGTGGCTGATGGCTAGAGTGTGAGGGAGAGAGGCAAGAGAAGAGAGGGGTTCAGAGGTAAAACCAGGAGCCAGCTTATTGCAAAGTCACTGTGAAGTGTGCGGGAGTTTGGACTTGATCCTGAAAACATGTGAGAGGATATGTTTTAGAAAGATCACGGCCACAGTTTGGAGAATGGAATAGAGATAATTTCTGAGAGACAGAGAGATGAAATAAGGATGTTCTGGGCCAGATGGAGAAGAAACAGTAGAAGTTGGATGAAAAGAAGAGTACTTGATTTGAGAGCTATCATAATGTAAAAATGAGAGTATTTGATGAAAAATGCTTCGTAGAACGTAAGAGAGCAGGTGTTGCTTAATGTTTCTGATTTTAGCAGCACAGCCAATGGTAGTGCCATTTGTTGAGATGGAGTTTTAAGCCAGTTATTAAATTTGTCTAAACTGGTGATGGGTAGTTTTGTCTGTATGTTGAAACGGACCTATTAAAAAATTATTCATAGGCTATTGTTTTTGAGGTTTGTGGAGTATATTTTGAAAGATTAAATGATTGCTTTGTACCTTCTTAAAGAAACAAAGAATGTAAAAACTATGTGGAAAGTAAAAATAGTTCTATTGCTTTTAATATGTTTCACCGTATAAGTCAAAATTCAAACAAGTTTTCTCTTCTGTGTTTCAGGCAAATCGTACTTGCCCAATCTGCCGAGCTGATGCTTCAGAAGTGCATCGGGATTCAGAATGACCAACTTAAGAGCACAAATTTAATTTGGGTGTTCCTTATCACATGTATATATGGACTATCCATTGAACTTAATCTGTGTGGCTTCCAGCCCTCCCTTTACCAAAAGGGTCAATGGACCTTTCTTTGCACTGTGTGACTTAATCAACTATAAAAGCTTACAATTAGTCTTCACAATTATGGGATTGTTATACTAACCGTGTGATTGGAACTCCAAAGACTTTTTCTTTAGCTTAATTTTGTGTGTGCACTAACATTCCCTGGTTTTCGTGTGATCATTCCGAGTGTTGCTGCAAGATTACAGTGGACGTGATCTTTTAGCATGTGCTTTTATAAAAAGTGGTAGCTCCAGATGATATAGCAATCTACCTTATATAGAGCCTTCAGAAACTGTGAGTGGAAATGAATGCAGCGTATGACTGTTGGTGATAAATGTAACTGTGTGTGTGTGAGAGAGAATGTGTGAAACTACTTGTGTGAGGGCATGGTAGCTCAAGTGTGTATGAGATCCTGTATACCAGCATGTACCAAGAATGTGTGTGTAGTTTTAATTATGCTGCAATGTATAATCTGGTGTGTTATTTAAACAGCACTAGTACTGTACACTGGTTTTTTCCCTTGTGTTTGCTGTTGCACACTGATTGATAAGGGTGCATCAATTATAAGCATTGAATACTCCATCCCCTTCCCTTCCAATGAATGGAATGAGAAAAGCCTTCTTCCTTTGCTTCAGGCAGCTGTCACCTTCTCTTCGTTGGTGATCCCACGTGGGTCACTTAAGGAAAAAAGTGTAACAGATTCTCACTCCATGAACCTGATAGTTTCATTCTGTTGTGAAAAAGAAATTTTTAAATCTCCAACTTGCTGTTTCCAAAAAGAAGGTGCAATATCATACATCATCAATTAGCAATATTAGCATTTCAATCAATGATTTGAATGTTGATACTCTCTTGTTTTCCCTTTACCTTTCCAGTAAGCTTCTTACCGGAAGTACTTGTGATTTTTTTTTTTTTAATGTTTAGATTTGTAGTCTATTCTGAAGATATTTGAGTAATATATTTCTAAGAAATACCACTGGTCCCATGAAGTCTCACCTCCTCTACTTCCACCAGAACAAAATCTGTTAACTCAGCTTGACTTCTTTGTTCAAGCTCCCATAGGCAACTAAATTGTTTTCAGAAAACTATATTTCTGTCCTGCCAAGCTCCAGTTCTGAAAGTTGTCTAGTTCTTTTCCCCTCAGTAAATGTGCTTCTCATCGAAATCCTCATTTCCAGGATAGATCAAGTGCTGTGACAGCTCAAGTTCTTTAGACCTGATGTGCTTTGATGTTTTATTGCTTTTCTTTTTAATTTTTGTTTGAATGAGAAAAAGATTAATTTAACAGGTGTCCAGAATACTTGCAGTATAAATGAAGATTTGATTTTTGTATAAAAAATAATGCTGTAAAACAGGAATTGACCTTCATTTAGTTGATCTGAAAATAATACATAGCTGTGTGGGTTTTTTTAACAGGTTCATTGAGCATAATTCAGATTGTTTAAAATCATTTTTCCAGCAATGTTTGGATTCCTCTCTCATTCTTCTAGTGTGCTCAACATTGCCTCTTCCTGCAGTTGATGTCCTTGCTCTGTTTGCAGTAGCACAAGCTGCATAACTCCAGTCGGGACTGTAATGACTTGCTGCCAGCCTCACTCAGCTTTCAGTTGGCTCTGTGTCCGTTTCTACTCAGTGTTAACTACTTGTTACTGCCGTGCTACTTGCCTTCCCTTGAAGACTCTATAAGCTCATCACAGCTTAGAGTTCAGTAAAGTCAATTCACACAGAAGCACAATTTTGCCCTTTTCCAGACACTGTTGCCTCTATTTAGTCATACAAGTAGGATTTTGTGTACCTTCTGTTTGCCCCTGTATTTGTCAGTGCATCAGAAATACATCTAAACAGTGGTAAAATGCACGTTACTTTTAAATCATTAGAATATCCTCCACCTGTTCCTGATGAATCAAGTGTGTTAAAGACCAAAATTATTGGCGTAATAATCAGTTACATTACAAATCACGTATAGTTTAATCTTTATTTTTTTTAATTAAGAAATCATGTTTAAAATGGCAAAAGCCCATCTTATACATAGACTTTTATATAGCTGCAAAAAATTTATATCTGTACAGATCTAACATAACACTACTACACTCAGTATTCATTTTATTGAAGCATGCAAGTAAAGCACTTTTTCTAATTTATATAGATACCTAATTAACAAGGCACATTGTACTAATGACTAGGAAAAGTAGCTCTTTCCTCCCTCCCTCTGACGAATTCTTAATACCCCTTTTCCATTAAAAGTTTGAGAGGTTGTTGGCAATTTAGGAGGCAGCAGGGTCTATTTTGGTAAAATCCTGAATGAATTGTTGCACTCTCGTGACTGATCTGTCTTTGGGAATGTCTTCTTTGCATGGGGCTCTTAAGGATGTGTGCAGACTTGCTTATTAAGTGGTTAGTGCATATTAGGAGCATACATGCATGTGTTCTGAACCAGCTTAGACTAGACTAGCCACAGTGAGCAACTTTGTGGCTAGCAGAAGAGAAAGAACAGTTGATTCATACCCAGCTGTTGACACCTTGGGTGATACACCAGATAGCAGGCAGATGTTGGTTTGTTGCCTTCTTCCTCTTTCCTCCTAAAACAATTTTGGCTTTACCACCTTAACTCTGCTGTGTTTTTTGTTTTTCTATGCATGAATTACCATCTTTGTTTGTTTGTTTTTAGCTCCCCCTCTTCCCCAAACAGAACAAAACAAAAAACAAGTCCTCCAGGTATCAAGATCTCATTAGGATTTTCTGTCCTGAATTTTTTTGAGCAAAATCTGGAAAACGTGAAAGCATATTTAGATTTTATACACTCTCTGAAATGTGATTTGTTAAGATTCTTATATTTGGGCCTCTTATAACATTTTGAAAGAGATCTACCAACTCACTTATGAGAATATTTTTCACAGATATCTTTAGGCCTGTTAGAAAGCTATTTTCCCCCTGTTGGTACATTTGGTTACCTCATTTTGCTGTTTCTTTCAGATTATGAAAGCTTACAGGGGTGTATCTTTGGAATCAGTTGCTGAGTCATTTCCTCAAATCATACTCCATTGTATCAGTTAACATAGTTTTAAATGTACGTATTATAAATATCTGTAACCAAATCATTTGAAGGCTTGATAAATTTTTAACAAAGTTTGTACATTTTTTATGAAAGTTACTAGTAATGCTTTACTAAGTAGTGCAATGAATTTTTATTTTTAATCCCTGTGCCCAATTTTGGAGTTGAGAGGGTTGTTGGTAATAAATGTATGATGTACACTTAAAACATTCGGTTGTGTTTGGTGTTACTGTGTTAGGGAAGGGTAGGGGTTGTGTATGTTTGGAGGGAGGGGTGTAGAGAGGGATTCTCACAGGAAGATAGAGCTCTTGAGCTACTAGCAGCCAGATTTAACTTTTAGGCAGTAATTCAGATTTTTGTTTCTGTGTTTGTGTATAAACAACTTAGAAACATAAAAGCAACTTGCATTGTAACTCATATGGTACATATTTATATCTTTACAAAGGCCAAGAAGATAGCTTGAGTGTAGGCATACACATGGTGTATAAGCTTATTGAACATTAAGGTTACATAAGTGGGCAGCTAGATTTCTTTCTGTGTATGTCAACTATAAGATGTAGGAAATAAGAGTACAAAAGATAATTGGGGGAGATGCAAGAGGGAGGAGATACAGGGATATATGTATATGTATAGCTGATTCACTTTGTTATAAAGCAGAAACTAACACACATTGTAAAGCAATTATACTCCAATAAAGATGTTTAAAAAAATAAACTATGGAAACCAAAAAAAAAGATAATTGGGCAGATTTGTTCACATTAGCTATGTCTGACTTGTCAATATAATATGGAAAGAGGAGCCTCTGCTTATCATTTTCCATACATGTTTGTGTAATTGCTTTCCTTTGACTAAAAAAGGAAGAAAGTAAAGCAGTCTATATATATGCTGAAAGTAGAAGTAAAATACCAAAAAAAAAAATGAGGCTAATAGATCCCAATTCTCACTCTTTCAGGAAGCAGTCCTTTGGCTTAAGGTGATACCCTCAGCTTGGCTCCAGTCCTCCCTTGACAGAAGCATTCAGAAAAGGGACTAAGTCCTGATTGTTTCCCTCATTTTCCCAGCATACTTGAAAGAGTGAGTGTTTGTGTTGGACTTTGAATGACTCAAAACTTGTACTGTCTTACTGCAGAAGCATTTACTGCCCAGTCAGTACCTATGCACTCTCTCCCATCCCCCTTCCTACAATAAGGCAGCGAGGCCTGTGCAGCTGGGTTTGACCAAAGGACTATAAGCTTAGGCCATGGGGGAGCATTTAAAAGCTAGCTCTCTTTTCCTCTGCCATGTTGATGGCATCCCTGGATCCTGAGCCACTGTCTGGAAGAGAGCTGTCCTAGAAAGCCACTGGACTCCACAGATTTTCTGCTAACAATAAGTAGAGGTCCTTAAACTACCCTTCATCAGGACTTCATCTTTGCCAGTTTATTTCCCCCCTTTACAAGTCTTTTTAGTCTTATTCTAACTACATTTTGATAATACTAATCCTCAAATGTGCCAATTAAACATCACTGGCTACAGTTAACTTTTACTAGATCACGAGATCTGATTTGCACCACAGGATAAAATTCTTCTGAATGTTTGTGGTCAGATCACTATCAAATGTTTCAAGTCTCCTGTGTGCTTCAGACTAATGAACTGTATAGACAAGGATGTCCAATAGAAGTGTAATTAGCCACATACATAATTTTTTAAATTTTAGTGGCTATGTTAAAAAATAAAAAAGTTTTTAAAAAATATATTCAACCTAGCATACCCAAAATATTTCAATATGTAGTCAGTATAAAAGATTATTGAGATAACTTTGTATTTTCTCGTACCAAGTCTTTTAATCCAGTGTATAAATTGTATTTACAATACATCTCAATTTAGCTACATTTCAAATGCTCAAATAGCCACATGTGGATGGTGGCTACCATGTTGGACAGGACAGACCTAGATGCCAGGTTATCTGGTTTCCAACTAATTGAAGGTTACTCTTGATATCCCAAGGCTTCTTAATGTTTTCATTGCATGCCTTTATAAACTACAGTATGATTAGAAATATGTTACTCTTTGTAGAGTGGAATGTAACTCGTTGCTATATTCAATACATAAATACGTAAAAATCAGACTTAGTTCCTGTGAACATCGTATATAGCTTCCCTGGCTAACATTCAAGAACAAAGTTCCTTGTTTGTCAGTTAATTCCCAAATCAAACATTTGCTTATAGCACCTTCAGGATTCATACCTATTTAAAAGATTAACTTGCCAATCAGAAAATTGGGCATTCTGAAGAGAGTAAGAAACTGAACCCACACGGAGAGGGTGGGGTGGATCCCAGCTGAGATTGCTTTACATACAGTGCACATGCTCTTAACCTTTTTCATGTGGCTATCTCTTGCCTCCCAAACTGGCAGGAGATGTAGGAATAAGAAAGATTTGAAGAAAAAAAAATGAACATAGTGACAGCAAGGGATACTGAATGTCATCTTATATTTTGGAAATGTGCTGCAGAATCAGTATGGATGTTTTCTCACTACAAAGAGGGAGAGAATTAGGAGGAAGGAACCCACATTCCCTTCAGACCTCTGATTCTTGGTCTACACATGGAAACAAAGTATAGCGGCTGGTTAATAGAAGGACCTACAGCCCACACCCAGCACTCTGCCAGTACCCAACCAGGTACACAGTAAAGGTGTTTACCAGCTGCCGCCTTAGCCTCCCTTTCAGTGTTAGAATCCCTTCCCCACAGCCCTCCCTTAATAGGGCTTAATAAGAGATTCTAAAGCAGCCTCCCTCTTCCCACTACCACAGTACTTTCAGGTTTAGATGAGAATAAGCTTTATATTATCCAGCCTTCTTGGTAGTTATTATCTTTTAATAAAGAAGAGTTCTCCAAACATGTGCCAAGTAGGTTTCTGACAGTGCCAACGTAATCCTGGTAATAATAGACATTTCTGTAGTCAGTGCAAGCAATATGGTGTCCACATGTTTTAGTTCTTTTTCTCCCCTTCTGCTTTTGGATATGTTCTTACTGGACTTCAGCTAAATCAGAGAACAATAACCTTGCCTCCATTACCAAAACAAAGCCAGCTTTGCCAAGAAAAAAATGTACCTCAATCTATGGCGATTCAGGCTCAGAATGCCCCAGTTTGATATCAGTGAGGAGGAACATAGATTGCATTTACTCTAATTCCACAATATCTAAAAGAAACTTGGATCCTCTATCTAATCCAAGCTACTAAATTTTAGTTGGAGCAAATCAGAAAGGAAAAAGTGCAAGGTCAGTCAATTCCTGTTTCCCACAAAATAAGGAGAGATCCAAGTCCTTCCTAAGGAGTCTGCTATGAACAGACTATGCTACACAAGTTTTTATTAAGCACCAGCTTAGGCCAGGCAGCTTCAGAATCAGGAGGTCTTAATGTTTTAGTTTTCTATGACTGCCGTAACAAATTTCCACAAATTTGGTGACTTAGAACAAATTGAATCTCTCAGCTTTTGGGCCAGAAATTCAAAATCGGTGTTGGCAGCCTTGTTTTACCCTGGAGGCTCCGAGTGAGAATCTTCCGTGCTTCTTTCTCCTTGGAGTTCTTCGGCCTGTAGGCACGAAACTCCAGTCTCTGCCTGTCTATACATGGGTCTTCACGTCTCCCCTGCATCTCTGTGTGTCTTCAACTGAATGGAAGTCCCCACACCTCTACATAGAAGTCAGCTATAGGGGTACCTCCAAGGGAAAGCCAGGTTTGTCCAATCTCAGTAAATTTTTTGAATCTGTTTCAATGAACTCAAAATTCCAGAATTTCTTTTCTTTTTTTTTTTTACAATTTATTATTTTATTTTTGGCTGTGTTGGGTCTTCGTTGCTGCGCACGGGCTTTCTCTAGTTGCAGTAGGCAGGGACTACTCTTTGTTGGTGGTGCGTGGGCTTCTCACTGTGGTGGCTTCTCTTGTTGCAGAGCACGGGCTCTAGGCGCGTGGGCTTCAATAGTTGTGGCAGGTGGGCTCAGTAGTTGTGGCTCGAGGGCTCTAGAGCACAGGCTCAGTAGTTGTGGTGCACGGGCTTAGTTGCTCCGCGGCATGTGGGATTTTCCCAGACCAGGGCTCGAACCTGTGTCCCCTGCATTGGCAGGCGGATTCTTAACCACTGCACCACAAGGGAAGTCCCCCAGAATTTCTTGTAAAGCATGACCAAAATAATTTTGACTTGGAAAGTGTTGAAGGGGCTCCTTCCTTTATCTTCAGTTCATTCTTGCAGCCAAAGATAAACCTCAGTCATGCTCTCACAGATTGATTCAGAGTAGCACAGCTTCCTAGTATATCCATGAAATTGACTGTGAGAGTTCAATATGAAATGTACCGTCAGGTAAGTGAACAATTAGCAATTTTTTTTAAAGGGGGAGTGAATAAATAGGAACAAGCCTGCATTCTATGTCCCAGGTGTACGATTTGATCCATGAGGGTTCCTTTGTTGAATCAAAATCTGTTGAACCTTGAAAACATTATGGTAAGTGAAAGAAGCCAGATGAAAGGCCACATATGGTATGATTCCATTTATGTGAAATGTTAAAGGCAGATCTGTAGACACAGAAAGTAGATTAGCAGTTGACTAGGCTGACTTAGGAGGGCTGGGGGTGACAGCCAAGGAGTATGGGTTCCTTCTTGGGGTAATGAAAGTATTCTGAAATTGTGATGGGTGCACAATTCTGTGAATATATTGAAAGCCATTGAATTGTACACTTTAAATGGGTGAACTGTATGTGAATTATATCTCAATAAAGCTGTTTTTCAAAAACACAACACAATACCCACCAGAATGTCTATAATTAAGAAGATTAACAATACCGTGTGTTGGTGAGGGCATGAAGCAAAGGGAATTCTCATACACTGTTGATGAGAATATAAGTTGGGACAACCGAGTTAGAAAACTGCTTGATAGTATCTACTAAAGCTAAGCATATCCTATAACCCAGTAATTTCTCTCCTAGGTATACACCAAACAGAAATGCATACACAAAAAGTACGTACAAGAATGTTCACAGCAGACTCTAATAGCCCCAAACTGGAAACAACCCAAATTTTTACCAACTACTGAATTGATAAATTATGGTTGATTTTTGCAGTGGTTTTTAAAACAGCAGAGAGAATAAAGTACAAATACACAGAGCAACATGGATGAATCTCAACGAATATATTGAATAAGACACAAAAGAATACATACTGATCATTCCAATTATTGAAATTTCAAAGTCAAGCAAAATGGGTCTATGCCATGAGAAGGCCTGACAGTGGTTATCCTTGGCAGCAGTGGTAGTGACTGAAAGGAGCAGAGGGCACAAGGGGCATCTGGGCTGTTAGGAATTTTCTGTTTGTTAATCTATGTGCTTCTTTGCACAGTGGTTCTATTTGAGAAATTAATTGTAATCTGTGCTTACGATTTGTTCAGTTTTCTGTATATATCATTTTATGAACTTTATTTTAAAAATAAATGGTAGGTCCCACTCTGTGACCCTTTGGTAGAAGCACAGGTATACAATGCACGTGGACAAATGAATTTTTATCTTTTTTTTTTTTTTTTTTTTTTTTGCCACATGGCTTGCAGGATCTTAGTTCCTCGACCAGGGATTGAACCAGGGCCCACCTAACTGCTGGACCACCGCCAGGGAACTCCAAATTTTTGTCATATTAAATGAACCATACCAGGTACATCAATACCCCCAATGTTGCATCACATAAAACTTAAGCTCCCCAAATTAAACACTTCCCCATCCCAAAACATCTGTGTTTTGAATTTGCTTTTTAAGTTAAACAGAAAGTGTGAGAGCAGCAACAATATTTCCAGAATATTGCCTCCATGCTAATAAAAGGTAAGTATTTAAGCATGACATCTACACCAGGGGGCACTGTTGTACAAAACCAGGTTCCAAATAAAAGCCTTTTAATGTACAGGTCAGGACTGATGTGGTTATAAACATCCAAAATCTGTTTTAATGTTGCTTTTATTTACAGAAAGCATACATTAAAAAAATCTGTTTCCCCGAATAGTACAGGATCACTACAGCTAAAAGACTCCTTTCTTCAAGTGCCTTTGGCTGTTACAGTCCTCTTCTCACTCCCATCTTCCTGTTTCTCTCTTGAGTTTCTTCTCTCTCCTGTCTCTCTGAGTTTCTTTGGCCTGCAGCTTTAATATCAGGGCTCCCTAGGACACGTCCCTCACCCTCTGGTTTTCTCATTCCGCACCCTTTCTCTTTGAGTGACCGCATCCTGTCCTACTGATTCAACTGATCAGTCCTCATGACCCAGAGATTCACATCTCCGGTCCCAGCTTCTCTCCAGAGTTTCTGCCTACTGAACATTCCCTCCTGAACTTCCGCCTCCCCATTCCGAACAGCCCACAGGCACTCAAACTCAGTGCATCCAAATGTGAACTTATCAGATTTCCCCCAAACTTGTTTCTCCTCCTGCATTCTCTGTTTCCATTGCTGACCCCACCACCCACCCAAATAACGCAGCCAGAAACAGGGAAGTCGTCCCTGACTCATCCATCTTGTGCCTCTGTGATATCTAATCAGTCTCCCCTTTGTCTCCTCCCCTTCCTCCACATCCCCCTAGTTCAGGTTCCATCATCTGCCTTTACAAGCTCTTGCTTCCAGCTATGCACCCCACCCCCTCATATTCAGACCTCTCCACAGCCTCCAAAACGAGTCCTTCAAAGTATTAATCTGGCTCCCTTCACCCCCATCCCCACCCATAGCCTCAAACCCTTAAAAGGCTCTCATTGCCTGCAGGACACAGTCCAAGCTTACAGCAGGAGCCCCTCTCCAACAAAAGCCCCATTTCGGTCTGCTGCTGACTGTGGTCCCAGCCTCAATGCTCAAGACCCCTTTGCCTTGTAACTTACCCTCTAACAGTATCAATCTGCTGAAGGTTCCCCAGACACGTCGTATTCCTTCTTTCTTTATATTTTCTCAAGCATACCCCTCTGCCCGGAAGGCCTCTTCCTCCCTTGCTCTCTACTCGAATGACTCAACTCAGGTATCGCCAGAAGAACTTTCCTGGTACTGTAAGTCAGGTCAGGTGCTTTAACTCCTTCTGTAACAGCCTGGGATGAGCCATTTCTCTTCCCCAGGGTGTTGTCAGCACTTGTGGGGTTTGTTCGCTAGCCTCTGAGCATCTTGAGTCTGCACTGAGGCATGTCTTTACCTCTAGGGCCTAGCACAGAATCTGGCGCAGGGTAAAGGTTCAAGAAATGTTTCCTGAGTGAAGGAATGGAGAATGGCTCCCCAGCTTGAATGGTTAGGTAGGTGGCTGGTGGGAACAATCACCCAAGGGATGAATCTGCACGAGGAGCAGTTGTGACAAAAGTGAGGACGGGAGACGAGAGCGTGAAGGATGGGGGCCTGGCCTTTTAGACTCCCGGTGAAGTGCACACGCAAGGGCAGATGTCCAATGGGCAACTGGATGACCAGGTTTGGAGCTCTGGAGAGAAGCCTGGGCCATTGGGTTTTGGAAGCGTTCAATTGTGTCAGCTAAGAAGACAAGGCTGACTTCAGAGGCCTCAGGAGGGAGTCTCCTCAGGGCTGGCCGAGAGGTGGGGGACCAACCCTCCCTTCCTCATGAGCTAGAGCATGCTGACCTGGGCCAGGCTCCTGGTGGCTCTGAATAGTGGAAGATAAACAGACACTCCTTTACTCAAACATGCTAGGGAGAGGCTGCCCCAGCTGTCAGTGACTCTCCCAGTTCTGAGAGAACCGCACTTCCTGGATTCGCATGTGGGGTGAATTGGTTCAGGTCAACATTGACTCAGGCAGGTGAGAGCCTCGCCCCTCATACTGGCCTCACTCACTAGTAGACCCCGATCAGGAGCAAGCCCTGGCCTGGGCACCGAACACAGATGCCATCGGTTCTTTGACCACCTAGGGTCCAGCAGGGCCGATTCTCCAGAGAGGGCCTTGCTTGCCCCCCAGGGGATGGAGTGTTATGATCCTTCCCGGGAATCCACCACCCAATCTCAACCTGGATCCAAAGGCCATGCTGGAGGAAATGCCCCAGAATTTCTTCACGACACAACGTGGCAGAGAACTCTGAGGTCCCAAGTGACTATTTCATCACGGGCTCTCATCCACTTTGTGAATTGCATAATAAACAGCCACAGGGGCTGCTTGGACCAAATGCCCACAGAGTGAAAAAGTAGGCAACCAGCAGAAGTTGTGGGTTCCAAGCTCCTTTCTCAGCAACCCGCTAGCCGAAAGGTGTGATCCCTTTTGCTGGTCTGCAGAGAAAATACTGCTTCTGGGGTATCTGCTCAGGTCACCATGGCCTTACTTAGCTGACACCCATCCAAAGGGAGGCCAGGGGAGCGGCCATTTCGGATAACGTCATTCACCCCCTGTGTCGGGGTGTGCCTTCCCAGGATTTGGGGAGGAAGAAAAGGACAGTGACTTACTGGCCTCTTCTCCTGCCTCAAGGCCTGGAGAAGCAGAGAACAGGTCTGCCGGAGGAGAGAAGAATGAAGCAGAAACACAGAAATGAGCGGAGACAAAAGAGAGTCTTGATGGCTTTTCAGTCCCTGGTTCTTTTCCCACCTGTGTCTCAGCCCTCAGGCTCCACGAGATAACCCTTGCATCCTTACGACAAATGTCCAGGGTTTTGACTCGGCTAAGTCCACTCCAACTCACTGAGAATCCTAATCAGTCCTGGAAATGCGCCACTAATTAGCTCTGTGCCCATGGGTAATTTGCTTAACCTCTTTGGGCATCATTTCCTCGTCTGTCAACCGAGGATAATAAGGTTCTTCACAGGATCAAAGGAACTAAATCAGATAATGTAGTGCAAGGGAAAGTGCTGACGATAGTACCACCCACACAGCAGGCTCATGACTGATGACTTTCCCATCGACTCCTTCCCTAAGAGATCAAAGGCCCCACAAAGATCTGGAGAGAAGACTCCAGAGTCATTCACATATTGGTGATGGGTGGTTGAAACCCAGAATTGGATAAAAAATCAGTTCTTTTTCCCCCTAAAAGAGGACTAGAGCATTGAGTGTCTTCTGAAACTGAAGAGGCAGCATCTTTCTCTGTACTATGTTCTTAGGATGGCAGATCTAGATGCTTGCCTAAAGGATATTTTTCATTACCTACCATTCCCTCATTTTTCCTTAAAGTCTCCACCAACCTCCCCATGCAGCACGTTCTCAGGAGGAAATGGACTTCAGTCCTGGCTCCAGGTGGGCCCTGGGTAGTTAAAGCCAGTGAGGACATTCCATTCCTCTGGGCACAGTCAGGGCTTTGAGGGGCAAGTTATGGTGAATCTCCAGCTCTTCTTTGGAATGTTGGTTCAGAAATGCCCTCTGTCCCCCTGGATGTAAACATGGATGTATGTGTCCCTTCTGGCTACCCAGAGTCATCCTACAGGGATTAGCCTCAGGATGAAGCTGACCCCGTGAAGGCAAAGGAGATTTGTAAAGAAATGGGACCAAAGTTCACTTTCATCTGACTTCTGGCCATGTGAGCCAGCAAAGCCCCTGTTCAATTTGGCTTTTCTGTAACTGGCAAAATAGGATCATAACTGATAGAACCGTGAAAACATCTTCTGGGGTTCATGATTTCAAAAAGATAACCATAAACAGTGCCAGTGTTTAAACAGAAGCAGCACTAGTATTTGAGATGAAGGACAATTTATGCAAATTTCTCCCCAAACATCAGAGTTCTCAACCAAAGTTTTTACCCCAAGGAAATTCCTCTAATCACCTGGATTTAGCTATTACTCATATGTCAATAATGATCAGATTTGTGTCTCTCCTGAGCCTCAGATTGGATGTCCCCTTGGCAGCTCAGAAAGAAGAGAGGTGCTGAAGTTGAAAGGCCTGGGCTGTTGATCAGGTCATCCTTCCAGAAGTTAGCCCTCTCAAATTGCAGTTGTCAGCAGCAGTAATCCTGAATTTCTGACCTTGTGTTAAGACCACATAGGGGTACAGAAATAGTTGCATATGGAGGCCCATGCCTGCCACGGTTACTTCAGCATAAATATTTAATAAGCAGAAAGGCTAAGCGTGAGAGAGGTCAAGAGAAAGACAACCTGTAGTCAAGCTGTTTTATAAAAGAAACTGTGTTACAAGGCAGGGCATTAGTTTTTTGCTGCATAACAAATTATTCCAAAACTTAACAGGTTAAAATAATAAACATGTATTATGTCACACAGTTTCTGAGGCTCAGGAATCTAGCAGCGGCTTAGCTGGTTCTGGCTCAAGGTGTGATTTAAGTGATTCACACTTCAAGGTGTGAATGAAGATGTGATTAATCTGTCAGCAGGGGCTGCAGTCTCTGGAGACTCGACTGGGGCTGAAAGGTCTGCATCCAAGCTCATTTATGTGGTTGTTGGCAGCCCTCAGTCCCTCACTTATGGCCTCTCCATAGGGCTGCTTCACATGGTAGCTTGCTTCCCACAAAGCAAATGATCCAAGAAAGAGAACTCAGGTCTTTCATAACCTGGTAAGCTTATAACCTCATCTTGGAAGTGACATGACATCTCTTTTGCCATATTCTATTGGTCACACAGACCAGCCCTGGCACAGTGTGGGAGGGGACTACTCAAAGGTGTGGCTACTGGGAGGCAGGGATCAGCAGGGGCCTTCTTGGAGGCAGCACATTTCAAGATGTCCCGAGAGGCATAGGAGAACATCTCTAGGGGCACAGGAGAATAATTGTGCATCTCCTGGAGGTCTGGCACCAAAGCCCTAAGCAGCTAACTGCAAAGGAGAAATGTTCTTGATGTCTCCCAATTTATCCCTCTTGAATTAAATACTGAATAATTATGTTACATCACCTTTTCCACCAAAACTTTTACATAAATGAGATGCTCTCATAAACCCCGTGGCATACATTGGGTATGTCCAGTGCTAAGCTTCTCCCAGTTTGAGAAGCAGGGCAGGGGGACCTCTTCCAGGGCTGGTGGGATGGTCTGGGGAAGCCAAAATGACAACTGTTTAGAAGAATCAGCAGCTAAATTAAAAGCCTGCCTGTGGTAGCTCGTAAGCATATGTACACATACACACACATACCCTCTTTCCGTCTCTGTTTCAGCTGAGACCCCAAAGGCTGAGAGTACATGATAGAGGCTTAATTCTCCTGCATCCCAAGAGAGGAGCCAGACCACATATGCAGGACATGCTAAGATGTCCTGAAACCAGCCTTGCTGACATTAATGCTCACCCCATCCAGCCCACAAGGGACAGAGGGCTGGAGAGTTACTGGAGTGCTGAGGCTTCCTGTCCCCTCTCCCCACACTCCCCACAGGGAGGGAGAGATGCTTCCCCTTTACCTAAAGTAATGTGAGAGGAACCTTCAGGGAACAACTAGAGGGCTTACATGTGCCCTCTGGACTTTGGGGGACAGAGGGGACAGGGTCTGATGCCTGGCTGAGAAGTGTAGCAGGGCTGCGTGGAGAGGCTGGGCAGGGCTGCACTGGCAGGAGCTGCCTTACCACTGACAGTGCTGGACAGCAAGCTTGAGAGTGAGCTCCCTGCATTTGAATTTCTAGAAGGATAGAACCCTGAACATTAGCAGCGACTCTCTCTGCAGAGCGGAGTGGAATTAGGGGTCAAAAGGTGTGGAAAGAAACTCTGATGTTTTAATCCAAATACTTCTACATTGCCCAAAATAAACATGTTTATATGTTACCATAAAAGGAGAAAATAAAGGAATTTTTAAAAAGTACATACAGGGCTTCCCTGGTGGCGCAGTGGTTGAGAATCTGCCTGCCAATGCAGGGAACACGGGTTCGAGCCCTGGTCTGGGAAGATCCCACATGCCGCGGAGCAACTGGGCCCGTGGGCCACGACTACTGAGCCTGCGCGGCTGGAGCCTGTGCTCTGCAACAAGAGAGGCCGCGACAGTGAGAGGCCTGCGCACCGCGATGAAGAGTGGCCCCCACTTGCCGCAACTAGAGAAAGCCCTCGCACAGAAACAAAGACCCAACACAGCCATAAATTAATTAATTAATTTTTTTAAAAAAGTGACTGATTCACTTAGGATTAGACCAAAAAAAGTACATACAATGAACACATAACAATAAATGGTTTGCTCAAGGGGTAGTACTGAGAAACATTATTTCCAGTGATTTCAGATTTTCATTATGTTGAATTGTTTTACAATAAACACGTTTTATTTTTAGAAGCAGAAAAATATCCAGAGATAGCACTGAATGAATGAATGAAAGCTACCAGAAAGAACAGCTTTGCATCCCTCTTCTCTCTCATTTAAATGCAGAACTCTGACTAGTTGAGTAGGACGGCAGCTGGCCAGTCCCGATCTCTGCTGTGGGGCAGCAGGTGTCAGGCCCAGAGAACTCCTCTTTTCTCTGGCTGCCCACACCGAGGAGGGGGCTTTCAGCCAGCACTGGGAACGGGTCTGTGCTCCTGACCAGCCACCGTGGGGACACCAGCACCTTGAGAGTCCTGGCTGTCTCTGGCTGGGACTCTGCCACCTGCCAGACCTCGCTGCTCCCTCAGTTCTCCCCGTGTGAGCCTGGCTCCCCAGAACCGCACCCACCTGCCCCCTTGCCCCTCCTCCCTCTTCCTCTTCCACTGATCTTCAACCATGGTTAACCTTCTGACAGGGAAGCCGAGGCACCCTGGGACGAGAGTCACCCAAGGTTCAAGCAGGGAGTGAGAGGCAGGGCTGCCAGCTGCCAGCAGAGCCTCTCCCATCTGGTCCGCATCCCTCCCTGTTGGCTCATGGCCACACCCTTCCCTCCTCCAGGACTGACTTGGGTTAATGGGGTGGCCCCAGAGTCAACGTGTCCTTGACACATGGCCAGACTCCTCAATAGCCTTCTTAATGAAACGTGGAAGCTGCAAAGTTCAAGTGGGTGTTTAGTATTGAGCTTTGGCTCATACACTCAGTGATCAAATAGCAATAGACTCATCGAACAAAGACCATAAAGTTCATCTCAGCCTTCTTAAGGAAAAGATGTTTGGAGTCTGGAAGTTTTTCAGTAGGCTGGGCAGGTGTTAGAAGCAGCCTGGGAGTTTTGAGCAGACAGTTGCTGAGTCTGTGAGGGGTACCCAAAGGCTATGGGCTCTGAGCCTCTGCTGGTTCAGCTCTAACTTATGAGCTTGGATTCGGCTATACAGCGTGTTGGGGGACGGCAGCGGGGAGTATGGGCCATGATCTTCCCTTTCTGCATGTCTCCGGGGACCTCCACCCATTCCGCTCCCGACATCTCCATCCTGTTCTCAGGCCTTCAATCAACTTTTGAGGGCAAAAGACATGAGCAGCAAAGGGCTTTGTGTCTTCTGAAAAGGATGTTGAAACGGAACTCAACATATATCTTGTGTTTTCAGAACCTCCCTTTGCTGGCTGCTGTTCTGAGCTCTTGACCTTTCCGTGTGCTCTGACTCACCCCTCTGGCAGGCCGGCGAAGCCTATGGACCTCGTCTCACATTGCTGATTCTAATGTAAAATAACCACAAAGGGCTATAGAGGGAACCGAGCATATGAGAATATAGTTATTAGAATATAAACAAATTTGTGATGTGGAAAAAATGCTAGTTTACTAATGCATTAAATGACACGATCTAGCAATAGGTCTAATTACGGCTGTGCTTTTGAAAAAGTGATGGATGTAAGTGATATTTCAGGGTCTCTGGGACAACCAGAGTATGATGGTGAAAGCATCTGTGATTCTAGTTGTGACAAAGTCACAGGTTCTCTGAAGCATGTGGTTTGTTACCCACATGCTTAACTGAAGGGCAATGTAAATTGCAGTTAGAAGTTAATGAAAATCAGGGTGTAATTTTTTCCTTGCTAAGGAAAAACAGACCCTCTCGGTTCTATCTGTGGGCATCTGACTGTGAGCCCCCGAGTCAAGGCTTGTGCAGTGGGCTCTTTGCCTGGTAGTGCTGGCCTGGGTCTTGCAGCCTGGCTCCCCCTTTATTTTCACCTCTCTCTCTCTCTCTCTCTCTCTCTCTCTCACCCTCTCACCTCCTTTGGCCTCTTCTAAGTGCTATTCATGCAGGGCTAAATGTTACATTTTCCGATTAAGATTGACTTGGCAAGAGGCAGGAATTATGTGTAACTTCCCCGAGCTTTCCATGAGTGTCAGACTCCAAACCCAGGTCTGTCAGTGTCCAAAATAATGTTCTTCCCACTAGGCCTGGGGCTCTTCCCCCCAGAAGAGCAATGCCTGTCCCTGCCTCCCTCTGGCTGTAGAAAGTGTTCATCTAAACAAAGAGTGGGGCCTGTGATAGGGGGATTTTCAAGCTGCCAGTGCACCTTGGGCAGCCGAGCGCTCCCTTGGCCTTGCCTGTCTGTTCTTCAAGTGCTCTGGCCTGGCACACCCCAACATGTGCGGGTTTCAAAATGTCATTTGGCAAAGATTTAAAAATAATGCTCCCCCCATCGTCGGCACTGCCAAAACTGGAGAAAAGGATCCAACCCCAAACCTCTCCCTCCAGAGGCCAGACTTGCCTATGTTTATTGTCTCCGTGTACTGCAAACATTAATCAGACAGCCTCTTTGACCAGACACAGGGAAAATAAAGGTCACACTATCTCCTGCACACAGAGCTCTGAGGCTGAACAAAGGCAGACCCACAAAGGCAGACGTCTGCTTCTGCTCTCTTTGCCTCAGATTTAAAAACCTGTTCATTAGACCTCTTTCTGGATGGCTCACCTGGCCCCCATCAACACCCTTGTCACCCTGCTCTAGTCCACTGAGGGATCCAGACGGCCACCTCAGGTCCATTCGTGCATCTATTCACCCATTCACCAAATGCTCCTTGAATATGAAGGTATGTGTGTATCCTGGCACTATGGGGATGAAACCAATCTCAGCTCACAATCATTGGATTAAATTCTCTTTTAAGAAGGTCTTAAAGCCATGTTCTTGTGGTGCATTTTTATTTTTTCTAGAAACACTTTTAAAAAGAAGGTAGCTTGTATCAGAAAGCAATTTATACATAACCTATACATTATGGGTGATTGTTATTTTATTTTTTTTTAACTTATTTTATTTATTTTTATTTTTGGCTGCATTGGGTCTTTGTTGCTGCGCGCGAGCTTTCTCTAGTTGTGGTGAGTGGGGGCTACTCTTCGTTGCAGGGCGCGGGCTTCTCATTGCGGTGGCTTCTCTTGTTTCGGGGGCTCTAGGCGTGCGGGCTTCAGTAGTTGTGGCACACGGTCTCAGTAGTTGTGGCTCACGGGCTCTAGAGCGCAGGCTCAGTAGTTGTGGCACACAGGCTTTGTTGCTCCGTGGCATGAGGGATCTTCCCAGACCAGGGCTCAAACCCGTGTTCCCTGCATTGGCAGGCGGATTCTTAACCACGGCGCCACCAGGGAAGCCCTGGCTGGTTGTTATAAATACAAAACAGACAGAGCTTTAGTTCTGATCTGAAGGACTAGAGGGTAGAAATCTGGCCTCCCTCCCCTGGCAGCCAGTGCTCTCTAGGCCACCACAGGGACAGTCCCATGTAAACCCTTGGCTCCAGGAGTTTGTGTCTGGCTTAGCCTTATACCACCACCCTCACAGGAAGCATGCCCCTGCTTCAGCCATCCTTTGAGGCCCAGTGGAGCCTTTCCTGTCCACACTGAAGTGATGCCCTCTCCTCTGCATGGACATACTGTTGCCTATGCTTTTTATTGGATGATGGTCTTGTGATTTTTATGACATTTCTTGCATTCTTGCCTTGCATGCATTTAACGTTGCTAAGTTATTTAATTCAGCTGTGCCTAGGTCTTCTCTCCAGGTTCTGAAGGTGCTTCTTTATAATATTTTTTACATCTGAACCCTTTTTTCAGTTAGCCCAAGCCCTTGTCACTTCATCCCTGAGTATAACCATTTATTTAGCATCAAGTGCCTACTTGATGCCAGGCCTTGTTCTTTTTTCTCTGCTTTATTGAGGTATTATTAACAAATAAAATTGTAAGGTATTTAAAATGTGCACATGATGATTTGTATATGTCTACATTGTGAAAGTACTCCTACCATTGAACTAATAAACACATCCATCACCTCATGTATTTACCAGTTTGTTTGTTTTTCTTGGTGAGAACACAAGTTCTTACTGTTTCAGCAAATTGCAGTTATACGAAACAGTATTATCAGTATAGTCCCCACGTCACATATTAGATCCTCAGGGCTTATTCATCTTATCTCTGACAGTTTGTATACCAGCCTCCATACTGTTTTCCATAATGGATGTAACAATTTTCATTCCCACTAATAGTGCAAAAGGGTTCCCTTTTCTACACATCCTCACCAGCATTTATTTCTTGTCATTTTCATAAGAGCCATTCCAACAGGTGTGAGGTGATATCTCACTGTGGTTTTGATTTGCATTTCCCTGATGATTAGTGATGTTGTGCACCTTCTCATATATTTGTTGGCCATTTGTATGTCTTCTTTGGAGAAATGTCTATTCAAGTCCTTTGCCCATTTAAAAAAAAATATTTATTTATTTGGCTGCGCTGGGTCTTAGCTGCGTCATGCAGGATCTTCGTTGCCGCACACGGGATCTTTAGTTGCAGCATGCGAACTCTTAGTTGTGGCATGTGGGGTCTAACTCCCTGATCGGGGATCGAACCCAGGCCCCCTGCACTGGGAGTGTGGAGTCTTAGCCACTGGAGCACCAGGGAAGTCCCCCCTTTTGCCCATTTTTAAATGGGGTTATTTGGGAGTTTTTTGCTATTGAATTGTATAACTTTCTTGTATATTTGAGGTATTACCACAGATATGTGGTTTGCAAATATTTTCTCTCATTCCATAGGTTGCCTTTTCATTTTGTTTTTTTAACTTTTTTTTTTTTAATTTATTATTTTTTGGCTGCGTTTGGTCTTCATTGCTGTGTGCGAGCTTTCTCTAGTTGCGATGAGCGGGGGCTACTCTTTGTTGCAGTGTGTGGGCTTCTCATTGTGGTGGCTTCTCTTTGTTGTGGAGCACAGGCTCCAGGCACATGGGTTGCAGTAGTTGTGGCCCGTGGACTCAGTAGTTGTGGCTTGCGGGCTCTAGAGTGCAGGCTCAGTAGTTGTGGCGCACGGGCTTAGTTGCTCCATGGCATATGGGGTCTTCAGGGACCAGGGCTCGAACCTGTGTCCCCTGCACTGGCAGGCAGATTCTTTTTTTGTTGTTTTTTGTTTTGCGGTACGCGGGCCTCTCACTGTTGTGTCCTCTCCTGTTGCGGAGCACAGGCTCCGAACATGCAGGCTCAGCAGCCATGGCTCACGGGCCCAGCCGCTCTGCGGCATGTGGGATCCTCCTGGACTGGGGCACGAACCCATGTCCCCTGCATCGGCAGGCAGACTCTCAACCACTGTGCCACCAGGGAACCCCTGGCAGGCAGATTCTTAACCACTGCACCACCAGGGAAGTCCCTACCTTTTCATTTTGTTGATGGTTTCCTTTCCTTTGCAGAAGCTTCTCAGCTTGATGTAGTGCTGCTTGTTTATTTTTGCTTTTGTTGCCTTTTCTTTTGGTGTCAACTCCCAAAAATATCATCTCAAGACCAGTGTTAAGGAGCTTAGTCCCTATGTTTTCTTCCAGAGGTTTTACAGTTTCAGGTCAAGTCTTTAACCCATTTTGAGTTATTTTTTGTGTATTTTGTAAGACAGTGGTCCAATTTCATTCTTTTGCATGTGGCAGGCTAGTTTTCCCAACACCCTTTATTGAAGAAACTATCCTTTCCCCATTATATGTTCTTGGCTCCTTTGTCAAAAAGTAATTGACCATATATGCATGGGTTTATTTCTGGCCTCTCTAGTTTGTTCCATTGGTCTATGTCCATTTTCATGTCAATACCATACTGTTTTGATTACTATAGCTTTGTAATATAGTTTGAAATCAGGGTGCAGGATGCCTCCAGCTTTGTTCTTCCTCAAGATTGCTTTGGTTATTTGGAGTCTTTTCTTGTTCCATACAAATTTTAGAATTTTTTTTTCTGTGAAAATTCCATTGGAATCTCTAGAGGGATTACATTGAACCTATAGATAGTTTGGGGTAGCCCACTTAAAAACTGCTTCTTTGGGCTTCCCTGGTGGCACAGTGGTTAAGAGTCCACCTGCCGATGCAGGGGACATGGGTTCGTGCCCCGGTCTGGGAAGATCCCACATGCCGCGGAGCGGCTGGGCCTGTGAGCCATGGCCACTGAGCCTGCGGGTCCGGAGCCTGTGCTCCGCAACGGGAGAGGCCACCACAGTGAGAGGCCTGTGTACCGCAAAAAAAAAAAAACAAAAAAACAAAAAAACCTGCTTCTTTGTTTGCTATTGTCCTGGGGGCCTCGTGGATGCAAGCCCTCTTGGCTCTCAGAGCTGGGTGATCTGGGGGACTGTCCTTCGGGTGGCAGCCCTAAAAATTGGGGTGTGGACAAACTCCTTCTAGGGAGGTACTGATGACAATGTTATTGTTGGAGCAACTGGTTGGAGAAGGCAGGGGAAGCGCCCACCAGCTTTCCTAAACTCCAGACTCTGGACTCTAGGAAGGATCGTAGCCAGCCCCTCGTTGTGGGCTAAATTAGAACCCAGACCCTCAGGCAGCAGCTTGTAAAGTAAGCAATCAAACCTCTTTCATGGAAAGCCTAGGAGGTGGGCGTTTTTTTGAGCTCCCTCTGTGCTGAGCCCTGTGCAGGGATAGCTGCGGGGAACGCTCAGGCACGGATAAGGAACGGTTCGTTTGTTTGCTATAGTACTGTGGGTCTTGTGGACACCGGCCCCATTGTCTTTCAGAGCTAGGTGTTTTGCGGGCCTGTCCCTCAGGTGGGAGTCTTAAAAGTTGGGGGGCTAGACACCTTGTTTTTAACCCAGTGAGACCCATTTTGGACTTCTGACTTCCAGAACTCTGAAATATGTGAGTTAAATAATAAGTATGTGTTGTTTTAAGCCACTAAGTTGGTGGTAATTTGTTGCAGCAGCCATAGGAAAATAACATAGAGAAGTGAAGGGGTGTCATGGAGACAACTTGGAGTGGTGGCATGGTGACAGTCTGGAGAGTGCCTACCCAACTCACAACTCCTGTTCAGTGCCAGCCAATATTTCTTAGAAGGAATAAAGGTTCAGAGTTGTCAAATTTTTCAATTTTCCAAATAAGGTGAAAATACAGATTTCTATGTGGAAAAAAAAAGTTGGGCGGCTAGATGTGTGGTGCAAACCATTCACTCCTCATAAGCAGTGAAATCACCTCCTTTCAAAACTAAGGAAATAGAAAGGTTGTGGAAGTGAATTGCTCAAGGTAACAAAACTTGCCATCAGTAATATTCCTTCCTTCCAACCTAGGGCTTGCAATAGGAAAAAATTAACTATATGTGTGAATTTTATAAGGCGAGACAAATTGACTGTCAAGTTACTACTCTGAATTACACCCAGAAAACAAATATGCCCAGTATGGTTTATGCCGGAAAGATCCTGGTGCTGTAGGAGGTGTCACATCTATGCAAACATTACACTTCAGAGCAAACAGAGGCCTGAAATTGCAAAAAAGAAGCTCAAAAGTTTTGGTGGTTTAAAAGAAAAGTCCCACATACCATGAGGAAAAAATCTGCTTTTTGATGAGGAGTTATTTACTGAAAGCCAGGTCAGGATTTAACCATTCATTTATTCTTTAATTTGTTCATTCATTCAGCAAATGTTCCCTAAACATCCCTTGAGGAGCTTACTTCAGCCATGGGTCAGAAGAGTAACCAGTAAATAAAATCTATGTGAGACAGAATGAACTAACTGGACGAGGCTCCAGTATAGAATTAGGAGAGCATCCAAAAGGAATAATAATAACTAATCTTCCTGGGCACTGACTACGTTCCAGGCGTCTTCTTATTTTCTTTTTTTTTTAAATTGTAAATCGTGTTTTTAAAATTTATTTATTTACTTAATTTATTTTTGGCTGCGTCAGGTCTTAGTTGAGGCATGCTGGATCTTCGTTGAGGCATGTGGGATCTTTTGTTGCGACGTGTAGGCTCTTCATTGTGGTGTGCGGGCTTATCTCTAGTTGTGGCGTGCAGGTTTTCTCTTCTCTAGTTGTGGCGCGCAGGCTCCAGAGTGTGTGGCCTCTGTAGTTTGCAGCACGCAGCCTCTCTAGTTGAGGCACGCAAGCTCAGTATTTGTGGTGTGCGGGCTTATTTGTCCCGCGACATGTGGGATCTTAATTCCCTGACAAGGGATCGAACCTGCGTCCCCTGCATTGTAAGGTGGATTCTTTACCACTGGACCACAAGGGAAGTCCCCAGGTGTCTTCTAAGTGTATTCGTTTATTTAATCTTCACAAAAACCCTGAGGTGAGCAGTAGTATTCTCCCCAAATTTACCTTAGAAAATTCAAGCACAGAATAGTTTCGTCACTCACCAAAGGTCACAAAGCTAAGTGGATTCAGGCCACCTGGCTCCACAGCTTTCATCGTTCATGGTCTCACTCCAGCTGCTGAGAGGACAAGGCAAGTGATGAGGTCACATCTAGGGGATCAGGGAAGGCTTCGTGGAAGAGACGGTATTTTAGTTAAGCCCTGAAGGTGAAGGGAAAGAGCATTCCAGGTTGAGAGAGGAGATACAGAGATGCTAAAAAAAAAAAAAAAGAAATGTATTGGGAGTAAGCATCCGGCTGGCAGGAGTAGGTAGACAACGTGGATGGGGAAGGTAAGGTCTCTGATAAGTTTGCATGTTATTCTGAAGGCGCTGGGAAGTCAGAGTTTTTCTGAGCAGGGAAGTTCTCTATTCTAACACCTTCTGTCTATCCCTTCAATCAATATTTGTTTAACATCTAATTAAACACCTGTTTGGACACCTAATATTGGGTGCTGGTAGAGGGGGATCGTTTCTGCTATCAAATAAGTATACCTTAATTGATGACAGAAGAAATCACTTTTAAAAATTGTATACAAAGCTGGGACGAAGTGAGAGAGTTGCATTGACATATATACACTACCAAATGGAAAATAGCTAGTGGGAAGCAGCCGCATAGCACAGGGAGGTCAGCTCAGTGCTTTGTGACCACCTAGAGGGGTGGGATAGGGAGGGTGGGAGGGAGACGCAAGAGGGAAGAGATATGGGGATGTATGTATATGTATAGCTGACTCACTTTGTTATACAGCAGAAACTAACACACCATTTTAAAGCAATTATACTCCAATAAAGATGTTAAAAAAAATTGTAGACAAGTTAAAAAATATGACACAAAAGGTGTTCCAAGGCAGTACATGCTGAATTGTTCAACAAACCATTTTGTGAAATTTGGCAAATTTCAGGGTCTGTTATTTTGTATGTGTGTGTGTTTTTGAGAAGCATTTCTTCCTTTTTTTTAGTATTTATTTATTTACTTGGCTGCATTGGGTCTTAGTTGTGGCACATGGAATCTTTCGTTGCAGCACGCAGGCTTCTCTTTAGTTGTGGCACGCAGGGTCTAGAATTTACAGGCTCAGTAGTTGCCACACATAGGCGCTCTCGTCGTGGCGCGCACGGGCTCTAGAGTGCATGGGCTCCAGAGCTTGTGGGCTCAGTAGTTGTGGCGCTCAGGCTCAGTTGCCCCACGGCCTGTGGGATCTTAGTTCCCTGACCTGGGATTGAACCCGTGTCCCCTGCATTGGAGGGCAGATGCTTTTTTTAAAATTTTATTTATGTATTTTAATTTTGGCTGCGTTGGGTCTTCGTTGCTGCATGCAGGCTTTCTCTAGTTCTGGTGAGCGGGGGCTACCTTCATTGCGGTGCGCAGGCTTCTCATTGCAGTGGCTTCTCTTGTTGCTGAGCACGGGCTCTAGACATGTGGGCTTCAGTAGTTGTGGTGTGTGGGCTCAGTAGTTGTGGCTCACAGGCTCTAGAGCACAGGCTCAGTAGTTGTGGCGCACTGGATTAGTTGCTCCGCGGCATGTGGGATCTTCCCAGACCAGGGCTCGAACCCGTGTCCCCTGCATTGGCAGGTGGATTCTTAACCACTGAGCCACCAGGGAAGTCCCTCAGGGTCTGTTAATTATCTCTCGGGCTTGGGTTGAGGGTTTGCAAGGGTAAAGTTGGAGAGCAGTCTGGGAAGCCAGTTGGAGCAGTTTGTGGTGCTACATATATAGCTAGCCCTTGAGCTACAGAACACAGGAACAAAATGGTTAATGTCGGAACCGGCTGCCTCAGCACCCTCACCCTAATCCACATCATGGCTCAGGGAGAGGAGAATTCCTGTAATCAGAGACTGAGAGGGAGGCACTGGCTGTAACAGGGGCCTGGTCCCACGATTCAGGGTGAGAAAATTCCAAAGCCTCCCTCCTAGATCAGTCTAATTGTACAGGTATCACTGGGGAAAACTGTCCAAGATTTGGAAATGGACAAGAGAGATTACTAGGTTTCCTTTCAGTGGAATGCTTATTGTTGCCTGCTGGAATCTCTTGTCATTTTCTGATTCTACAGGTTTATGCAAATTGATTTCTTATTGGCCAGGCTATTTTCCATCTCTGGAGGAGTTGAAGTAAATTTGTAAAAAAGTTTATAGTAACGCAAAAGGTTCTTGTCCTTAGCAATGCAAGTGAATTTTGTCTGGTGAAGATACAATTGATTTCTCCTCTGTAGAAAAGGTAACCCCAAACATATTTTATTGCATGAGAATATTAACCAGTTTTGCGTGTATTAGCAAAACCATTTTATCTTTTGTCATTGCCTCTCTGTTTCTCAAATTCTCCTTTGAAACAGTCTTAACATCTTACTGGTGTCTTCATTAATTAATGGGTACCAGTGTGATACCCACTAACTAATCTTTGACTCATTCATTTTATAACTGTGTAACCGTTATATTTTTACATTTTAAAAAATCATACTTTAACACTGTTAACTCCTGCAGGTTTTCCAGCATCTAGGTTAATCGGAAGAAAGGAATTGCCACAATTTCCATTACTGAGCCAAAAGTAGTTTCCAGAAATTCTAACTGTGGTGCTCGTTGGCAATTCTTTGAGAATCCTAAATGGAGTTCTCAAACAGATACTTTATGAGAATTTAGAAAGAAAAAGGAAAAAAACACATTTACTATTATATTGCCAGTTACTGTGCTAGGTGATTTACATATATTATCTCAACCCTTGGGAAATTTTTGAAATAGGTATTATTGTCCTAATTTTTTTTTTTTTTTTTTGTGGTACGCGAGCCTCTCACTGTTGTGGCCTCTCCCGTCGCAGAGCACAGGCTCTGGACGCGCAGGCTCAGCGGCCATGGCTCACGGGCCTAGCCGCTCTGCGGCATGTGGGATCTTCCCGGACCAGGGCACGAACCCGTGTCCCCTGTATCAGCAGGCGGACTCTCAACCACTGTGCCACCAGGGAAGCCCTATTGTCCTAATTTTGCAGGTGAGTAAACAGGAAATATTTGATTAAGTATGGTAGCACCCATCTGCAGATCAAGTCACGTGAGTGGAAAATTACAGTAATGGTTCATGAACCCTGGCAGTTAAAAGGGCACATGGTAAATAAGGGTATAAAATTCAATAAAGATGTGAGTGAAAGGATAACCAGCAAGACTAAAGTCCTAAACAAGAAAAACTGGTGCCAGTGCTTGGGCCGGAGCTCTTAATTACATGGGTACAGCTTGAAGCCTTCTTCAGATATCCTGTTTCTTTAGACCTCATTTAACAACAGACCTGCCCACACACCCACCCTCTGCCATCTGCCCTCCTTCCTGAGAAGAGAGAGTGAATTTAGGGACCACTTCAGCTCCTGCCTTCCTACATCACTCTCAAAGGGATGTGTTGTCCACTCCCACAAGGCAGCCCCACTGACCATGGGGCTGATGGCAATGAAGCAGCTTCTTAGAAAGATTGGATCCACAGATCCACTGCGTCTGTGATACTTTCTCTCTGAATAAGATCTGATGCAAAATGGCATAATGCTAAAATTTTAAACCTGGGTTGTTATATTCTTCTCTAATTGCCTCTTATATTTCATACAAAATAAGTTTATCATTAAGAAGAAAAGGAGAATCTGGAGGGAAAGAGGTTTAACTTATTTGTTTTGATTTTGAGCCATGCTCTAACAGCAGAAACAGAGGCAGAGGGAGAGCAGGGACGGTGCCAGGTGCGCTTAACAAGCCCTGGGGATCTGGTGCTGCCCCCGCTGCTCCCAGACCACTGGCTCTTCTCATCCGTGTCTGGCCTGCTGGTCAACAGCCCTTTTTGTCTTCTACTTGACAGATGCCTCCTGCTTTTGGACACCGTCTCTTAGGAAGTACAGGACAGCTCCTGGAGATTCTTCAAGAATAAGATCTGCTGCTTTAGGCCACAAGAGTCTCTTCAGGCCTCATCTCCTCCTCTGGCTCTCGGGTCCTGACTGCAGGTCTCCCTCCACTCTACCATCCGTCTCTTCTATTCCTCCCCTCTGTGTCTGCATGCTTTATTTTATATTCTCATAAATGTGTCCCCCATCTCACACACACAGACACACACACACGCACACATACACAGCCCAGACCAGTGTGTTAGGGGTTCTGCAACTTATTTACAAGTATTTGTTGGTAAAAACCATAGCCTGGGGCTTCCTGCCCAGTTATGCCTGGTGCTAACTCATCCCCTCTGCCTCTGGAAGCTGCTGCTGTAATCGTAAACGGGTAGGTGGGAGCCACCTGTTTCTACTTCCTCATCACATTCCGGTGCGTCTGCCCAAGGAGTTTGAACGAGCTTGGGCTTCTCCAGCAGCACTTGAGCGCAGTTCTGGGAAAGCAGCCTTCGTTCCTGCCCGGGGCGCCTATTTCCTGAACAGTGGAGAGCTCTCTGCCGGCTGCATTCAGAACCCGCTGATGTTTAAAACAGGTATCGCCATTGCTTGATAAAAGGAGCATCTATCTGTAAGGGCCTCCAGGTCTGTGCAGCGTGGGTGGTTGAGGGAGCCTGAAGCAGCAGCAGGGAGGGGGCCCTGCTCACCCGCCGTCCCTGGAGCACTTCCCGGGGCCTCTATTTTCCCGTCACCATTACCGGAGGAGGCTTAGGTCACCCTGACACAGTGTGGTGCCTCAGGAGCCCTGCCTTCTCCCTGGGCTCCATCCACAGGTGTTAAAGGTGAGAGGTTGACTTCACCCTCACCTGGTGCCCATGTTGCCTTCTCGTCCATAGTCTATGATGATAAGCTGTGACTGATGCCCCTCTGACCCAGGCGCCCAGGTCTGCACTCGGCCCTGGCAACTCACCAGTTGGCTCCCTGTTAACAGAGGGCAGGACGGCAGGCCTGTCGTGCCCCGTTCTTTAGGAATCTCCTCGTTCTTCTGGGCCTCCTGACTCCCGGGCTCACGTCACGCTTCCTTTCTGAAACCCTGAGCTGTTCCCACCGGACTTCCCAGAAGCCTGGTCATGAGGCTTTGGCCATTTCTATTTTTAGTTCTGGGCTCCAAGAAGGAAGGAGGACAGCCAAGCACGGCAGCCTTTCTCTCGTGGAGGCCGAGGGCCTGACGCAGGGCAGAAGGGCAGGGGGCACAGACGGGGCTGCTGCAGGGGAGGACGAGGGTGGGGAGACAGGAGGGCCCTTATCCTGTGGGGAGGAGGAGATGGGTCCGGGAGCCTTGAGATGGGGCAGCACGTGCTGGCGGCCAGGGAGGGTCCACGTGCCCCAGCCTGCTGGGGTCCATGAGGAGCCTGGGAAGGTCACTGCCAACTCTTAGGAGAGCCATTTCAGGAGGGTGGTGGGGCCTGAGGACAGACCGGGGAAAGTCAGGAACGAGCAGGTGGCTGGCAGACAGAGACCCTAAGTGTACCCCCTTCTCCCAGCATGCTGTCGTGAGGAAGGAGAGGCACAGCACTGACATGCGAGGGGCACATAACAGGGAGAACTGGTCTGCACAGGTTGTGTTTGGTTTTGCCATAGAGAAACATTCTGGTACTCAGAGAGGAAGCCCTTGGAGAAAGGTACAGACTGAAAAGGTATTGACAAAGCCGAGTCCCCAGATCACGCTGGAGGTGGGAGCCACTGTGAGAGGGCAGGCAGCGTGTGGAACCCTGGGTGCGTCTCTGATGGGCACAGGTAAAGCTGGGCTGGGGCTCTTGGCTCAGCCGAAAGGTGGCCTCTCCTACGCTATCCCCAAATCTGAGTCTTGCCATCTTAAGGGGGCCTGGTCCTGCAGCCCAGGGCAGCCTTGTGAGAAGAATGTGGACCCCTGAGGAAAAGGAAGAGAGGGAGTGTGGCTGGCTGGCCAGTCACTGTGAGGTCCTGAGCCCATTTACTCATGCAGCTGCCCTGAAAGGGGAAACAAAGGGAGAGAAAACACACACACACACACACACACACACACACGATGGACAAACCCACAGAGCAGGCATGAGTCAGTTTTTCTTTCAGTCACCTATAAGGAAGAATCAGATGGAAGGCAAGAAGACACCCAGGGTCTAAAATAGATCCACCGCCCTTTCTTACCTCCCTCCCATTGCATGGGGGCAAATGCAGAACAGAAGAAAGCCTCTGACTCGAGGCCTGGGATTTAGTACACCCCAACTAGGTACCTTGGTAAACGCTTGACAGAGCTTCCTAACCAGTGCGACTGACCCTCTCAGCCCTGGGAATGAGTGGCGTCTGGAGTCAACTGCCTTGCCTGGGTGCTCAGAGCCTAGAGCTGTGCCAGGCTGTTGGCACAAAAAAAAGACGCTCTAATACCTGCTGAATGAATGACTACCTGAACGTATTCATCTATTGCATATTAGAAGAAAGATTTATAACTAGCCTGTTAACCCTACTGAGATCATAAAAGGCACTCTTGAATGAGTGACTAAGTGTATTTACTGTGCCTTGGAAAAAATATATATAGGGCTTCCCTGGTGGCGCAGGGGTTAAGCATCCGCCTGCCAATGCAGGGGACACGGGTTCAAGCCCTGGTCCAGGAAGATCCCACATGCCGCAGAGCAACTAAGCCCGTGCACCACAACTACTGAAGCCCGTGCACCTAGTGCTCGTGCTCTGCAACAAGAGAAGCCACTGCAATGAGAAGCCCACACACCACAATGAAGAGTAGCCCCTGCTTACCGCAACTAGAGAAAGCCCACACACAGCAACGAAGACCCAACACAGCCAAAAATAAATAAATTAATTAATTAATTTAAAAAATATATATATAATTAGCAAGTTAAACCCATGATTTCACAAGTGTCTAGGACAAGGCTAATTAAAAAAAAGAATTGATTTAATTTCAGGATAAAATATAAGTAAAATAACATTACAAGCAGATAGGGCAGTCATCAGACCAAGATGCACTGTTTCCCTCATTGCCTGCATTGCTCATGAGGGCCTTGTCACCATTCTGTCCTGGTTGGGGGAAAGGAAAGAAATTCACTGAGTGTCAGGTACTGGGTATACATTTGCATCAGTGTCTCCTTCAACCTCGTACCAGCCCTCTGAGTATTATCTCTTCAAAAGTACTGTCAGCCTTAGAAAAGTTAAGTAACTTGTCCAAGATCAATCAACTGTAAATGGCAGAGCAGAATTCAAGCACAGCTCTGGCTGACTTCACAGCCCTGCTCCTTTCATTATCCGCCAAGCAGGGAGAAGGGTGAGTCAGTCTATAGCAAATGTTCAGCTTAGGGTAGGAAGCAGGAGGGAGTTTCCTTGGAAGGTTCTCTGTCTCCATGAAGTCAGTGGTGAGTCCATCTGCTGAGCCACTGTGTGGAATTTGATAAGAAATCACCCTGACTTATAGAAAATTAAAAGAACTGGGAAAGGAAGACACTTAGAGAGTGTGTAACACCCATGGCACCCCACGTCAGGAACTAATAATGGATTTGTCCACTGCAAGATACCTTTACACTTATCCCCACATTCAAGGGAAGTCTCAAGTTTTCACAAATCCTCCCCTCCCCTTGGGTAGATGCTCGTGTAGTGGGTTGAATGGTGGTCCGCTGTGTTAGTTAGGGTTCACCAGAGAAACGGAACCAATAGGATGTAAATATATATAGAGAGAAAGAGGTTTATTTTAAGGAATCGGATCACATGATTATGGGGGCTTGGCAAGTCCAAAATCTGATGGGGGAGGCAGCAGGCTGGAGACTCAGGAAAGAGTTGTAGTTTGAGTCGAAAGGCAGTTAGGCTGGAGACCCAGGAAGAACAAATATTGCAGATGAAGTCCAAAGGCTGTCTGCTGGCAGAATTCCCTCGTGCTCTGGGGAGGTCAGCCTTTGTTTTATTCAGGCCTTCAACTGATTGGGTGAGGCCCACCCACAATATGGAGGACAATCCGTGAATAATGTTTGAGCACATATCTGGGCACCATGGCCCAGCAAAACTGACACATAAAATTCACCATCATATCCCCCTGTCAAATTCCTGGAACCAGTGAATGTTACCTTATCTGGAAAAAGAGTTTCTGGAATTAGGTATCTTGAGATGGAGAGATCATCCTGGATCATCCAGGTAAGCCCTTAATCCAATGACAAGCGTCCTTACAAGAGACACACAGAGGGGAGATGCACAGGACGGAGAAAGGCCACGTGGAGACAGACAGGAGACGAGAGTGATGTAGCCACAGCCAAATAAGCCACTAGGAGTGAGAAGAGGCAAAAAAACGATCCTTCCCTAGAGCCTCCAGAGGGGTTGCAACCCTGCCACCACCTAGATTTTGGACTTCTGGCCTCTAGACTGTGAGGGGATACATTCCTGTTGTTTGAAGCCACCCAGCTTGCAGTGACTTGTTACGGCTGCCATGGGAAACTAATTCAGCTGGACAATGGTGAGAGGCTCCTCTCCCTCACTTCTGTGCTGTGGTTCCTCACCCTTGCACCTGCACACACAAGAAGGAGTTTCTAGCAATTGCCACCAGTTTCTAGCAATCTGCTTAGTGCCTGCCCCTCCTCTACTTTCTGGGTGCAAGGGTCCCATTGTGCGGGATATTAGAACCAGAATTTAACTGTGGACCCTCTTAAAAATGTACACGGTGTCATTTTTTGGTCTTTGCTGTGGAAGAAGCCATAGGCCAAATGGAAGTAAGGCAGAGGCTGAATTTGACACATGGAGTTACCAGTCATTATTTCATCAAAGCCATGGACCCAATGCTTAGTTGTGTTTGTATAAGAAAAGATAAGGAACAGGGCTTCCCTGGTGGCACAGTGGTTGAGAGTCCGCCTGCCGATGCAGGGGATGCGGGTTTGTGCCCCGGTCCGGGAGGATCCCACATGCCGCGGAGCGGCTGGGCCCGTGAGCCATGGCCGCTGAGCCTGCGCGTCCGGAGCCTGTGCTCCGCAACGGGAGAGGCCACAATAGTGAGAGGCCCGCGTACCGCAAAAAAAAAAAAAAAGACTGAGCTGACCTTCAGCACCAAAGAGACCATTCTGCCTTTCTCAGGTTTCTTCAGCCTTCTCATAAATACCTCATCCCAACCCATTTTAATTTAATTCACATATTGAGTGCCTACTATGTGCTTGGCACTATGCAAGATTCTGGAAATACAAAGATGAACAAAATAGCTGTGGTGACCCTAATGGAGTTTACAGTGTACTCCCAGTGCCAGCCTGTTGAACTGTCGTGCACTGGAGCAGCGGTTCTCAAAGTGTGGTCTGGGGTCCGCCGGGAAGGGAGGAGGGGTCCCTGAGATGGGCTGTGTGTGAAGCCCAAACATACTGCTGTGTTCATCATAATACAGCCTATTCTCATTTTTTTGCAGTACGTAGGGTCTCTACGGTTGCTGTGAAACGGCGAGTTAGTGAATACCGAACTGTTTATCACCCCTAAGAGAAACATGAACTTAGGTTCCTGTGAGCCCCTGGTCACAACATTTTTGTCCACTGGTCAATATATAACCTTGTTTGGTGTGTGTTTCTGTTTAAAAGACACCTTAACGTGAGAGAATGGGAGACTTGTAACCCGTCTCCCACCTACCTCCCTACCTTCCCCGGGAGGATATCATGGCATGATTTCTTAGGCCCTCCAGGTTCTGAGGAGGAAGGGGCTTCCTGCCCCAATCCCCTCAAAATAGGGCTGCAGAATGTGAAACTCCTTGCTGTAGCCCAGAATAGGCTCCACAGCAATGGGGTGTCCCACATCTCACACTGCAGTCAATGGGCCCTTTTCGTCTCTGTGTTGTCCTGTTTGGTGTGTGTGACAAGGCCCAAGGGAGTTGGCACCATAAAAGTGGCTTGTTGTATCTTTACTCTTCATCTGGTCAGGCCCCGTCTTCGGCCTGCTGTGTGCTTGACAACTATGAGCAACCAATGGGCAGCTGTCACCTGGGTGCCCTGCACAGGGACTCTGCTCATGGCTGAGCCGTCCGGCCCCCAGATACCCAGAACATTCTCCGAGTCAGCCCTCAGAGCTGAGCTTTAGTGACAGAGACTAGAAAAGGAGGGAGAGTGCTTTTTAAAATAGAGTTTTTAGTTAAGTGAGGAAAAGCAAACTGGATGTGAGGAAATGGATGGGAATGAAGAGTGGACAGTTAACAAAAAAAATGCTGCTGAGGGTTATGTATACCCTTCATCGTATTTGGGAAATGTAAGAAAATTTTTGAGTTATTTAAAAATTACTCTTTTGTGGCCCAGCTGATTTCTCCAATTGCAACACTGCTACAAGTTCAGACCATGGCTTGCTTCATAGTCTGTAAATATATAATGATTAACTAGGAATTTCTGTGCCTGGAGGGAGATCCATGATGCCTAACCCTCTTAAACTTCCCAACCAAACTGCAGAAGACAATTCTATTATTTTTTATGGAACTGCAAATTCCTTAAGCTTTCTACATATGGTGAAAGGAGAGTGGGCATAATACTTTAGCAGAATTCTCAGTGGAAATATTCCTGCCATTTGGGGCAGAATTTTTTAGTGTGCAGGACAGTTTCTGGCATTGCAAGAAAGTTCTTTTTACCCAGTGAAACCAAAAGCACCTGTTCTTCATTGTGACGGCTAAAGATTACCTGCCCCCGTACACATTTTGGAATATACCCCTTTTGTGTATGGAATTGCCTCCCTTGAGAATGACTGCCATCCAGGAGAAGATGGAGAATATCTGGGAAATTCAGCCCAAGCCTCCCTCTGCCTAACCTTATACTGTTTACTTCACTCCTGCAGCCGCCCCATGTTGATGGGGCCTGGTGAAGGGGGCCCATACTGAGAGGCAATGTTATGAACTAAACGTTTGTGTCCCCCCCAAATTCATATGTTGGAAACCCCCCCCCAAATATGATGTATTAGGAAGTGGGACCTTCAGGACATAACTAGGATTGGTTGAGACCGTGAGAGTGGAGCCCCTCATGAATGGAACTAGTGCCCCTATAACAGTGAGGGGAGGACTTCCCTGGTGGGTAGTGGTTGAGAATCCGCCTGCCAATGCAGGGGACACAGGTTCAATCCCTGGTCCGGGAAGATCCTACATGCTGCGGAGCAGCTAAACCCGTGTGCCACAACTACTGAGCCTGCGCTCTAGAGCCCGCGAGCCACAACTGAGCCCATGCACAACTACTGGAGCTTGTGTGCCGCAACTACTGAGCCCACGTGCTGCAACTACTGAAGCCCGCACACTCTAGGGCCCAAGTGTCACAACTGCTGAGCCCCCGTGCTGCAACTACTGAAGCCCACGCACATAGAGCCTGTGCTCTGCAACAAGAGAAGCCACCACAATGAGATGCCCGCGCACCGCAACAAAGAGCAGCCCCTGCTCGCCACAACTAGAGAAAGCCTGAGAGCAACAATGAAGACCCAATACAGCCAAAAAAAAAAAAAAAAAAAAAAAAGTGAGCGGAGCACTGGCTTTCCTTCTGCTCTCTGCCATGTGAAGGTACCACAAGAAGTGGAGATGTCCATAGTCTGCACCTCGAAAGAGAGCCCTCATCAGGTCTTCAGCACGCTGCCACCCTGATCTTGGACATTCAGTCTCCAGAACTGTGAGAAATAAATTTCTGTTGTTTATGAACCACTATGTGTTATGGTAGTGCTCTGGTAGTTTGTTACAGCAGCTCAAACAGACTAAGGCATCCCAGGTCCCAAATGGCAAGTTGGGTCAAATCTCCTCTATTTTTGTCATCCCTTTTAACCTGTCAACACCCCAGAGCACATTCCAGATTTCAGCCTAGAGAGGGGGAATGCAAGTCAGGCTCCCCTGAACACTGTCTCCCCACCCCACTCCCACCTTCCTCCCGCCATCCAATGGGGCTGCAAGAAGTGGACTTTTCCTCTCTCGCATGAATTTCCCCTGCCTCATCTCCTTGCTGTGGTGGCGTTTGACCTCTCCCCATCCCTGGGGTCACAATGGCAGATGCAGTGGAGGAAGACAGGAGAGAGTGAGTCTGGAGGCATTTAAAATTTTTATTTTAGGTGTTGTTGCATTCTACCTTTCGAAAATCTTGGTATCACACTTTGGCAGTGGCCAGGGGCTCCCAGTTTGGGAGGGAGGCTGGGGTGGTGGTAAGGTTCTTCCCCTCGCCCAGAGGTATTTCTACCCACTTCCCCAGTGGACCTCCCTGAATTTGCCTGGCAACCTGAGCCTGGAGGTCCTGCAAAACCCAGTGAGCAGCTTCTATGGAGGAGGGAGGAAGCAGTGCTTGGAAAGGGGCTTCGGGATGTTGCTAACAGTCCATTTTCACCTGGGCAATGGTGACACAGTGTGTTCACCTTGTAACGATTCATGAGCTGTACACCTTATGATTTCTGCCCCTTTTTTGTATATGTGTTCTACTCCAAGTGAAAAAAAAAGTTTAAAATTTTCCTTTGGTCCACTAACAAAACTCCAGCCTTAACTAGAATACAGTAACTCAACCTAATCACCTGAACTTATCAAATTAGCACTTCCCTCTCATACTATCCCAGAAACTTTAAATATTGTGATATTTTCTTTTGTTAATCATTTTAAATTATGTCTATTATTCTATTGTAAAAGTACTGTATGCTAATTATAGAAAATTTAGAAAAGTATAAATAAGAAAATTACAA
Source organism: Tursiops truncatus (assembly GCF_011762595.2). Taxonomy (NCBI): domain Eukaryota; kingdom Metazoa; phylum Chordata; class Mammalia; order Artiodactyla; family Delphinidae; genus Tursiops; species Tursiops truncatus. Next base: position 79,363,808 of record NC_047039.1, on the reverse strand, counting down.
TCTGCAATTTTACCACCCAACCAGTGTTATTTTCTATTTCCTTCTTAGTTTTTTTAATGCATACATAAACTTTATGTATAGTATATATAAACAGATAGATTTTTTTTTTACAATATTAGGATCATTTTATTTAAAAATTTTTGAAGCCTACTTTTTTCACTTAATACATTGTGAACATTTTCCCATAATTTACTATAGTTTGAAAATAAAATTTTTTAAAACAATGCATGCGCATACCTTCTTTTTAAAAAAAATTTTAATTTTTAAAATTTTTGGCTGCCTTGGGTCTTCGTTGCTGCACGCGGGCTTTCTCTAGCTGTGGCGAGCGGGGGCTACTCTTCGTTGTGGTGCGTGGGCTTATTATGGTGGCTTGTCTTGTTGCAGAGCACTGGCTCTAGGTGCGTGGGCTTCAGTAGTTGGGGCACGTGGTCTCAGTAGTTGTGGCTCACAGGCTCTAGAGCACAGGCTCAGTAGTTGTGGTTCACGGTCTTAGTTGCTCCGTGGCATGTGGGATCTTCCCGGACCAGGGCTCGAACCCGTGTCGCCTGCATTGGCAGGAGGATTCTTAACCACTGCGCCACCAGTGGTGGGAAGCCCCAAAATAAAATTTTAACGCCTATAAAACATTTTATACTATCATTATGCTATTGTAGGTCATTTATTCATTCATCCAACCATTCTAGAATGAGTTTATTGAGTACTTACTATCCTCTAGGCACTGGCTAGGTGCTGTGAACACAGTAAGAACAAGACAGGTGTGGTCTCTTGTCATCAAGCAGTTTTCAGTCTACAGGGACAGAGAAATTTTAAAAATTAATTAAACCAATAAAAATCCCAAATGGAGTTTCTCATGGAACTTGGCAAGTTGATCCTAAAATTTATATGGAAAAGCAAAGAATAGAGAGAATACTAAAGGGTGTCATAATAGTAAAATAGTTAAAATAGTAAAGACTATATATCTGAATTCTCTAAGTTTTTAAGAGGCATAAATGAAGATTGGAAATCCTGTTTGAATTGTGCTTTTTTGAATGTTGAATTGCTTTAGGAATAAAACATGTGGTTTAATGACTACAATATGGTTAGTTACATATCCATACTTGTCTATAAAATGCATAGAATATAGATTAGATAATTTTTTACATACGTGGGATCACACTTCATATAGCTTTTTAAAAGATTTATTTATTATTTATTTATTTATTTATTTATTTTTGGCTTCATCGGGTCTTGGCTGTGGCACACGGGATCTTTGTTGAGGCATGCGGGATCTTTCGTTGTGGCGTGCGGGCTCTTCGTTGTGGTGCGCAGGCTTCTCTCTAGTTGTGGGGCATGTTTTCTCTTCTCTAGTTGTGGTGCACAGGCTCCAGGGTGCGTGGGCTCTGTAGTTGTGGTGCACAGGCTCCAGGGCGTGTGGGCTCTGTAGTTTGCAGCATGCGGGCTCTGTAGTTGAGGCGTGGGCTCAGTATTTGTGGCACTTGGGCTTAGTTGCCCTGCGGCATGTGGGATCTTAGTTCACTGACCAGGGGTCGAACCCACGTCTCCTGCATTGCAAGGTGGATTCTTTACCACTGGAGCATCAGGGAAGTCCCTTCACATCGTTTTTTTTTTTTTTTTTTACGGTACGCAGGCCTCTCACTGTTGTGGCCTCTCCCGTTGCGGAGCACAGGCTCCGGACGCGCAGGCTCAGCGGCCATGGCTCACGGGCCCAGCCGCTCCGCGGCATGTGGGATCTCTCCGGACCGGGTCACGAACTCGTGTCCCCTGCATCGGCAGGCGGACTCTCAACCACTGCGCCACGAGGGAAGCCCATTCATATAGTTTTGATGCTGCTTTTTCATTTAGTAATATGCCTTAGGAAGTATTCCATACTGATACATTCCATACTGATAAAAAGGAATACTTAGGTATTCCTTTTAACAAGTACATGGTATTTTACAGTATGGATATTCTATATTTATTTAACCAGTCTCCTAGTGAGAGTTATTTAGGTTATCTCCAATTTTTTAAAGGTGCAATGATCGTAATCGTATATATATCTTTGTACACAGGTATACATGTATGATAGATGACTTGAAGTGGAAGTGAGTCAAAGAGTATGTACATTACAAATTCTGATAGATGTTGCCAAATTGTTCCTCCAACCATTTATACTCTCATCAACAGAGTATGAAAGTTTTCTTCCCCAACACCATCACCATTATTATACATTATCAGTCCTTTTAGCTTTGTAAGATTTGATGGACAAAAAATAATTCCTCTTTGTTTGTTTTCATGTATATTTCCCTAAGTGCTAGTGAGGTTGAGCATCTTTTCAAATATTTATAGAAATATTTCTATTTCCTCTTCTAAGAATTATGTTTTTCTCCCCTGCCTTTTTTCTCCATTAGCTTGCTTATGTTTTGTCACATCTCTGTAGGAATTCTAGATATATATTACAGTTATTAAGCATTTGTCTGTGGTATATGTTGCAAATATTTTTCCCAGTCTTTTGCTCTGAGGAGTTTTAAATTTCTGTTTAATAAAATTTGTCTGGTTTTTCTTGACGACTGAGTCTTTCCCACCCCATGATTATAAACGTATTGTCTGGTGTTTTCTTCTATACTTTTGTAAATGCAGATCTTGAGTCAATCTGGATTTTTTTCTGAGTATGGGATGAGGAAGTGATTCACTTTATTTTTTTTTCCTTATGGCTCCCACTGTCCTAGTACTATTTTTAGAGTAATCTTTCTTTTTCCCACTGTTTGGAAATTCCACCTTTATCATACACTAAATTCCTTTGAATACATGGGTCAATTTCTGGACTCTATTCTCTTTCATTAATCCATAAGTTTATTTGTTCTCTGACACTCCGTTGTTTTAATTACTGTAGTTTTATAGATTGTTTTCATATCTGGTAGGGCAAATTCTCCACCTCATTTTTTTCCTCAATTTCTGTTTTTTGGTTATTTTTGTTTATTTTCTATTCTAGAAGAACTTGATAAGCAGCTTTTCATGTTGAATTAAAAATCTTGTGAAAATTTTCATTGGGCTCCCCACTGAATGTGTAGATTATTGGGGAAGAATCAACATTCTTCCTGTAAGTTTTCCACATATAAGTCTTGCACAATTTTTATTAGGTTAGTTCCAAGTACTCAGTTGTCTTTGTGGTCCTCGTGAATGGGATTTCTTTTTCCAGTTACATTTTCTTATTCGTTATTACTAGGGATTTTGTATCTAGTCACCTCAGTAACCTCTCATTCATTATAAGAGTTATTTTATTTGATCCTCTTGGGATAGCTAGGTAGACAACCACATAATCTACAAATAATAATAGCTTTAATTCTTACTTTCCAATATTTATATGTCATATTTTTCTTGTTGCACTGGTTACAACCTTCAATGCAATGTGAATAGTGGTGGCAATAGCATGAGAGGTTTTTTGTTTCACCATCACATGTGAGGCTTGCTACAGATTTTGGTAGTTGTACTTTAATGAGTTAAGGAAGTTTCCAGATATCCTACATGACAAAAAGAGCTTTTGTCTTGTTTTTTTTTTCAATTAGAAATGGGTGAAGCAAACGCTTTTTCAAAGTCTAATTTATTTAGTTTTTCTTTTTTGTTAATATAACATATTATATCAAAAGACTTCTAAAGCTGGATCATCCTCACAGTCCAGAGACAAACATTATTAGGTCATTTAGGTATTATTCTTTTCATACATAGTTAGATTTTATTTACTAATATTTTATTTAGGATTCTTTAAGTCAATTTCATATTTTGGTTTGTGCCAGCCTGTGCTAGTTCAGTAAATGTGTCAGCCTGTGCTAGGCTATATGCTCCCCATTCTGTTCATTAGTTTTTAAAAACGGCAGTATAGCATGTTCTCTTCCTAAAAATGGGTTACTTTTTTTTTTTTTTTTGTCCAAGAGGCTTGTGGGATCTAAGTTCCCCCATCAGGGATTGAACCCCGGCCCCCGCAGTGAAAGCACCGAGTCCTAACAACTGGACCACCAGGGAATTCCCAAAAATGGATTACTCTTTTTTTTTTAACTTTTTTTTTATATTGGGGTATACTTGATTAACAATGTTGTGACAGTTTCAGGTATACAGCAAAGTGATTCAGTTATACACATTACATGTATCTATTCTTTTTCAAATTCTTTTCCCATTTAGGTTGTTACATAATATTGAGCAGAGTTCCCTGTGCTATACAGTAGAAAATGGATCACTTTTAATTTTAGCTTTCCTTAAGTAGAATGTAACGTTATGTGGTAGAAAAGGCTAGGATGGTGATGTGTTCAAATGAACATATATCAATGAAATCAAAATAAGCAGATTATCAGCTATATCCCTTGCCACCAATCTGGCTGTGGGGTCCCTGAGCACCAAAAGTATAAGGTTCCTCCTTTATAAAATGTAGCAACAGTTTTCTATCCTAATGTAGCTTAGATAAAGTGCAACAATATTGATTATTCCTTCAATCTCAAGAAACTAAGGGTTCTAAGTATGTTGAGGCCTGTGACTATTAAAGAACCTTAAATCCTCTAGTTTAATCTCTTTTAGTTCTTTCCTCTAAGTAGCATATCAATAAATGTTTTAAATGAACCTGTGTGAAAACAACGTGAAAAGGACTATTGAGATTTTGATTGTAGATTTTTGTTTCTACCTTCAAGAAACTCGGAAGAAAATAATTTTCCTGGTGGAAAATAAAATTATCAGGTAGAATTGTGTATCAAAGACCAGAAAGTAACACTCAGACACTGACTGTCCTACTTTCAAGCTACTGTCCAGAAATACAGGAAGAGTTTAGAGTCATCTTTTTTTTTTCTTCCTTTTCAGAGAGCCGGGGCTGAAGACTTAGTCTGGAAATCAGATGCCTATTTATCACTGCTCTGTGGCAATTAAACCAAGAGAACAAATAGCTGCCCTCCTCATTGATTCGAACAACACGAGGTACGGAGCTTGTGCCACAGGATGGAAATCAATGTGTCTCCTCACCGAGTATTGTGCTTTCCAGGCCCTCATGTAAGTAACTTAGCAATCAATAGACCTTTATCACTGAAATTGCAATCAGGAAAAAAGGAGAAAATGACAAGGAGTAAGAGGAAAGCTTTGGTTTTAAATCTGTCACATCTGCCATTTTTTTCTAATGTCATTTTTTTTACTGCTAACTACTGGTAGTCACTCTCTGGGTGCTATTTGTTTCTCAGTGATGCTTTCACCACATAAAGAGGGTTAGCTTTTACTTTTTGAATCTTCTGCTTCATAAATGTAGTTTATTTCCGGAAATGCAGTGTTTACTGTGACTGTTTTTATTTTTTCCTTTGCTTCTGAAACATACAGAGCTGCCTGGCTTGGAGTACTTTTTCTCCCAGCTATTTACCTATTGACTTACTACATTGGTGAGGGGAGTGCATTTATTTTGAGTTAATTAGTATCTAAGCCAAATTAACTGGAAATTACCATGTTTATCAATATATAAATATGTCATATAGTGTATTATATTATAACAGAGTTTATTTAGCCTAAAATTTTTATTGAGGCATATGGAAATCCAGATGTTTTAGGAAATCATCATTACATTTCAATTTGGTGAGTTTTTAAAAATTTATTTATTTTATGTATTTATTTTTGGCTGCATTGGGTCTTCGTTGCTGCGCATGGGCTTTCTCTAGTTGCGGTGAGCGGGGGCTACTCTTCGTTGCAGTGCGCAGGCTTCTCATTGCGGTGGCTTCTCTTGTTGCTGAGCTCGGGCTCTAGGCACACAGGCTTCAGTAACTGTGGCATGTAGGCTCAGTAGTTGTGGCTCGCCAGCTCTAGAGCACAGGCTCAGGAGTTGTGGTGCACGGGCTTAGTTGCTCCGCGGCATGTGGGATCTTCCTGGACCAGGGCTCGAACCCGTGTCCCCTGCACTGGCAGATGGATTCTTAACCACTGCGCCATCAAGGAAGCCTGGTGATTTTTTTAAAAGATGTCTATATGTATTCGATTTTAAAATTATTTACAGTTAAGGAATTGGCTTATAAGCACTTTTCAATCAAATGATGTCATTCTTGCACTTATTTTCAACACAGTCTACTTCTAGTTATATCACTAATGAGTAATTTCAATTTGTCTTCTTCAAAGAGAACTTATTATTTTTATTTTTTAGTAGCACTTGTACTTCATTTAAATTCAGGGTCAGATTTTCTGAGCTTCTAGTTGTAACTTCTTTGGGTTTTTTTCCTCATGTCGTCAATGAAGTGTAAGAAATGGTTGTCTCCTAGTTACAAAGGTAATAGTTGCTCTGACTCCCTTTTTTCAAGTGACTGACTTTTTAAAAAATGCACCTTGAAATTACCATTTCATCCATCTGCCTAATATTTGGTGGTTCTCCAACCACATCAACTCTGAAATATTCTGTGCGGCCTTAATGTTACCTTCCAAGGTACTCTCCCACTTAATAATCCAACCATTTTCCCCAATGTTTCTCAACAAAACTTCTCCCACGAGGCTAGTCTCACTCCCTTTTTGTTATCTTCAACCACACTGTGTTCTCATCTAGGAAAATGCTCATTTAAAATGTAAAATAGGCAGATTTCCTGGCAGAATGAGTCTGAAAGAGAAAGGAGGAGAAGTCAGGGATGGCTCACAGGTTACTGGGAGGGTGACAATACCATCACCGATACAGAAGAGGAAGAAGAGGAAAATTCACTGTGGCAAGTTGATTTGAAATGTCTGTGGAACACATCCGAATAAAGGTGTCCTAAAAAGAGCTGGATATTTGGGTTTGGACTGAGAAGACTGGGCTAGACATTCAAATTTAGAAATAATATTAGTGGTTGTTTGTTAAGCCATGCAAGTGGATGAGGTCACACTAAGTGTGTACTAAAATGAGACGAAGGGAAGCCTTAATAGGGAATCCTAGGAAACATTAACTTTTAAGTGGGCATTTGGGGAAGTATAGCAGCCAGAGAGGTTGGAGGTAGGCGGGAAATTGGGAGATGTCATGAAGCCCGGGAAAAAGAAAGTTTTGGGCTTCCCTGGTGGCGCAGTGGTTAAGAATCCTCCTGCCAATGCAGGGGACACGGGTTTGAGCCCTGGTCTGGGAAGATCCCACATGCCGCGGAGCAGCTAAGCCCATGCGCCACAACTACTGAAGCCTGCACACCTAGAGCCCGTGCTCTGCAACAAGAGAAGCCACCGCAATGAGAAGCCCGCGCACCGCAGCAGAGTAGCCCCCGCTCACTGCAACTAGAGAAAGCCTGCGCATGGCAATGAAGACCCAACGCAGCCAAAAATAAATTAATTAATTAAAAAAAAAAAAGAAAGTTTTAAGAATAAAGCAGTGGCCAAAAGTGTAAAGAAGGGGTTGAGAGCATAGAAGCTGGAGGGCAGAAAAGATTATGTGCATGAGCAGTTGGATGAAGTGAGCTGGAAAAGGGGGAACATGGCCAGGAAACACCATGGAATGTTTAACATAAAGTGCAGTAAACTGAAGTCCCTGAGCTTCCACAGAACTTCACTCTCTATGAAATTAAATTAAGTGATGTCTAAGAGTCTGATTGTCTAAGACTTAGATAACTACTATACGTAAAATATTATAAAAAGAGTTCTGAACTGGCCAAGAGTAAAAGTATAACAAACTGGGAGCCAGGAACATTATAAAAATCTGGTGAAACAGGTAGGACAAGAAATGTAGTTGGATGCCTCGGGCTAAGAGTGAGCAGGGTATTTCAAGACAGATATACATTTTATTGAGTGAGTTGTGCCTATCACAAGTCCGTCTCTCCAACCCATATCCCCATGTCCCCAATCTCATGCAAATGTCCTTTAGAGGCTACAAATTCAACATATGCAAATCAGGTCTCACTGTCTTCTCACCTACTCCAGCCCCTCCCCAACCTGCTTCTCCTCTATTTCAGGGAATAGCACTGGAGCCACGCTGTAGACTGAAGTGGAAACCTCTGTCACTCATTCTCTTCCATCGTCATCCCTCCGGTCTCATCTCTGTCATCAAGTTCTGTCCATTCTTTCTCCACCTTCTTTTGATTCCATCTTCTTGCTTTTCATTCCCACCACCACAGCTGCCACTGTATCCAGGTCCTGAAATAGGATTCCTAACTGGCCTACCTTCTTCTAGTCTCTCCTCCTCTTCCCAGTCCACCTCCACAACTCTAAGAAAGCAAATCTGCTCACGTCCCTCCACTGGTTAAAAAAATCTCCCAATTCCAGTGAGGAGAAAGAAGGTCTGACCTCCTTAGCATGACATCATGCGAGGCCCCTGCCAACCTGGCCTTGTCCCCTCACCTTCGCTGCATCGCAGTGACCTTCTGCCTCCACACATCTGTCTTAGAACACCGCGAAGTTTCTCCTTGTTCTTCAACCCACCCGCTCCTTGACGCTTGATTCACTCTAAAGCCTGAGCAAGTCTTGTGCTACTACGATCATAAGCTTGGGTGCTGGAGGAGGGCAGACGGGAGAAGTTGAATATAAGTGATTTGGACCAGCCATAGAGAAAAGAATAGGGGTAGCGGTGCCTCTCTGATGAGAGGTGTGATCCCCCCATTGAACTCAGTGCTTAGTAGACTATATTTCTTTTTTTTTTTCTTTTTTTGTGGTACCCGGGCCTCTCACTGTCGTGGCCTCTCCCATTGCGGTGCACAGCCTCCGGACGCACAGGCTCAGCGGCCATGGCTCACGGGCCCAGCCGCTCCGCAGCATGTGGGATCCTCCCGGACTGGGGCACGAACCCGTGTACCCTGCATCAGTAGGCGGACTCTCACCACTGCGCCACCAGGGAAGCCCTATATTTCTTAAATAAATCACAATTCAAGGGAGACAAGTATACCTAATAGAGCTAACTGCAAGGAATTTATGATCTGATGAGAGAAATAAGACATATAGAATGTGAACTAATGTGATTGACTTTTTCCCATTCATTATAAAACATCGGATTCATTGCTTTACACTCATAAACATATACAGACATTCAAAGATACCAGATAATTAATAATAAGTGTGAAATAAGTAGTCAAGACAAGTCCTACAGGAATTTAGAGGAGGAAGAGATTACTTCGGGATGGGGTGTTCAGATAAGGTTTCACAACAGACATAGGACTTGAAGCCTGAGTAGGGTGTACGTAGCAGGAGGAATAGCCTTCTAATTGTGGGGAATGACACAAACAGAGGCAGAGGAGGATGTGTTCATGGCAGAAAGATCTGGGTAGGGAAATAATGTTGGTAAGGACAGGAAGACATCAGGGTGTGATTGTGATGTCCCTTCGATGCCCAGCTTGATCCCCTAGGCATAATTGCATACTTTACCTATCAGGGAATGGGAACCACTGAAGTTGTTTGTTCTTGTTTTTGTTTTTGCTGCATCGCACGTCATGCGGGATCTTAGTTCTCCACCAGGGATGAACCCGTGCCCTTGCAGCGGAAGCGTGGAGTCTTAACCACTGGACACAATGAATGCAGTCTTTTAAGGAGATTAATCAGGCAATAGTGTGCAGGACAGATTAGAAAAGCAAGGGAATACAGGCCAGAAGAACAAGTAGAAGCAGTTATCTGGGTCTGAGATGCCATAGATTTTGATTCTAAGACTATTGACATGATAGATTTTTTTTTTGAAGATGTTGGGGGTAGGAGTTTATTAATTAATTAATTTATTTTTGCTGTGTTGGGTCTTCGTTTCTGTGCGAGGGCTTTCTCTAGTTGTGGCAAGCTGGGTTCACTCTTCATCGCGGTGCGCAGGCCTCTCACTATCGCGGCCTCTCTTGTTGCGGAGCACAGGCTCCAGACGCACAGGCTCAGTAGTTGTGGCTCATGGGCCTCGTTGCTCCGCGGCATGTGGGATCCTCCCAGACCAAGGCTCGAACCCGTGTCCCCTGCATTAGCAGGCAGATTCTCAACCACTGCGCCACGAGGGAAGCCCAACATGATAGATTTTTGTAATAAAAAACTCACATTAAACATATACACTGATTATAAAACAAATCTTTATTTTTAAGTATGTAAAATTACAAAAATGTAGGCATCTTAGAATTAAGGAAATAAGATGAAGATCTGAACTAAGGTGGTGATGGTGGGAATGAGAAGGGAAGAGTAGATGCAACAAGAAAAAACAAATCTTGAAGAATTTGAGAATTTGGATATTAAAAGTCAGAGAGAGAAGATTAAAATATGACTCCATGGTTTTGAGTCTGAATGAAAGTGCCAAGTTGGTACCATTAAAAGAAATGGGGAAGTCAAGAGGTAAAAGAACCAAACTAAATTTTATGTATTGAGTTGGAGGTGAGGAAATATCTAATAGACAGTTGAAGATATGGGCTTAGAACTAGGAAGAAAGATCAGGCTAGATCTTTCTAGATAATAGATCTTGGATCTATTATCCAAGGAATTAGCTACACACAAGTCGGAATGGAGGGTCTGAGAGTGAATGACATTCTGAAAGGTCAAGCACGTAGAGAACCGGGGCAGAGGTGTAATCGCAAGGGAGTACCCACGTTTCGGGACAGGAAGCAGGGTAAGGAAGAAAAACAGAAATGTTCTGAAAGGTTGAATTAGATTCACTCCATAGTAGGGGCATGAAAGCCACGAGAAGAGGGAGGTTGAAGCCTTATATTCATGCTTAGGATTTACGGGTGCTCATCACGTGCATTTGGGTGTGCCTTAAGCCTTCACACTGGTGTGAAGAAGCCCACTGCAGTATTCCAAAGCAATGCTCGCTTGGGCCCCCACCTTCAGCCTTAGCTGGATGCTGACTACTAACTGTGGGCTATTCCTCAGCTCCAGGAGTTCTGGACCAGTACCTTGGCTGGTTCCTCAGCCTTTGTCGAGCAATCATAAAATTTCTCCAAAGGCTTGTTGCTAGTATCATGTGCAGTTAATCTTAGCCAGATCCTATAAAGTCCCAAAGAACGTACTTCCCACCTAGCTCTTTAATGAGCAGTTATTTAAGAATGTAGTTTTGTTGACCCAACTGGTTTTTTTTTTTTTTTTTTTTTTTTGGGGTACGCAGGCCTCTCACTGTTGTGGCCTCTCCCGTTGCGGAGCACAGGCTCCGGACACGCAGGTTCAGCGGCCATGGCTCACGGGCCCAGCCACTCCACGGCATGTGGGATCTTCCCGGACCGGGGCACGAACCTATGTCCCCTGCATTGGCAGGCAGACTCTCAACCACTGCGCCACCAGGGAAGCCCCGACCCAACTTTTTATAACAGAGTCAAAGTTAAAGGCAAACTAGTTTTTAGCACTTTACCAGTTCAGCTGGAATAGCTGTGCCAGTTAAACTTTCTGAACCCCTATTAGTCAGGGATGACTTAGTTCTCTCTGTCTTACCTTATTTCCCTAGCAGACAGATAAGAAATAAAATTATTTATTGGTTTAAAATGTGATTCTTTCATAGCCCATAAAAATACATTTAAAAATTGTCCAATGAAGGGCAGTATTTCACAGAAAAAAACACATAGTCATTGAATTTTTTTGTAGTTTTCTTCTATAATTGGGAGAGCTAGCACAGGCATGTCTCACCATCACAGGAGCTCTAAAAAGCTGATTGGCTGACATGATTAGTAATTGGGAATATGAATTGTGATATATGATCCCGAAATACAAATTTCAAAAAGGCTTCTCTTCTTGTCATGAGTATCTTAATCAGGACGTTTGTAAGCATATCTTTCAATCTCATGCTCTTACAAACCTGAAGTTGACCCATACAGTTTAGATTGTTACTGAATTATTTTCACCTAGTGTAAACTTAATCCTCACATGCCTTTCCCAAGAGGAACAGAAGTGCTTTCCCCTCTGTGTAGTGAAGCCTCATCAGTTTAACAGGAGCAATTCTCTCTCTTGTGGGGAAGTGCCCATATGACTTGGCTAGGCTGTAAAACATCTGGCTTATGCAGTCATATCTGGTTTGTAAGATGTGCCTTACCTCTTTATATGCTCAAGAGACTGGCCGTTAAACATGTTGTGGCTGGAGAGTCCGAACCGACAGCCAGGAGCCCGCACGCACCTCGCACCCTGAGACGGCGACGCGCCCCGCACCGCTCCGGGACGACCGGTCACTGGGTCACGCGCCCCGGCCCCGCGCCCCGGCCCCGCCTCTGCCGCTGCTGTGGACCGCGGCCGTGGCGCCAGGGGGAGGCCGCCGGCGAGGAGGCGGCTCCCGCGGGGGCCTCAGTGTGCTAGGCGTCCCCGCCCAGCGTGGGCTCGGTGCAGGAGCTGGCTCAGCGCGCCGCGGTGGTGATGGAGGGAAATGCGCACCCGCCGCGGCGGCAGCAGGGGGGCACTCGACAGGAAGGGGGCGGCGGGCGAGGCAGGGGCGCGGGGAGGCGAGCGCCAGCCGCCAGCCGTGGGCCCGGGACCGTGCCCTCCTTGCCCACGGGCCCCGCGCCCAGCGCCGCCGAGGCCGGAGATGAGGCGCCCTATCTGGTGAAGGTGCACCAGGAGTGGGCGGTGAAAGCCGGGAGCTTGAAGAAGAACTCGCTGCTCAGCGTGCGCCTGGGGCCACCCCGCGTTCCCCTCCTGCGGGCGGCTCAAGGAGGACAGCAGGTATATCTTCTTCATGGAGCCCGATGCCAACAGCAGCGGCCGCCTTCCGAGCATCCTTCCCCCCTCTCGAGACGGGCCGGAACCTCAAGAAGGAGGTCTGCCAGGTGCTGTGCAAGCGGTGCGCCTTGCCTCCCCGTTTGGAAGAGATGAAAAGTCAGGAGTCTGCAGCAGATTCGAAACTAGTGCTTCGGTGAGAGACCAGTTCTGAATACTCCTCTCTCAAATTCAAATGGTTCAAGAATGGGAATGAATTAAACCCAAAGAACGAACCACAAAACATCAAGGTACAAAAAAGGCCAGAGAAGTGAGAACTTCGCATTAACAAAGCATCACTGGTTGATTCTGGAGAATGTATGTGCAAAGTGATCAGCAAATTAGGAAATGACAGTGCCTCTGCCAATATCACCATTGTGGACTCAAATGAGATCATCGCTGGCATGTCTCAGCTTCAACTGAGACAACGTGTGTGTCCTCAGAGTCTCCCATTAGAATATCAGTATCAACAGAAGGAGCAAATACTTCTTCATCCACATCTACATCTACCACTGGGACAAGCCATCTTGTCAAGCGTGCCAGAAGGAGAAAACTTTCTGTGTGAATTTAGGCAAGTGCTTCATGGTGAAAGACATTTCAAACCCCTCAAGATACTTGTGCAAGTGCCCAAATGAGTTTACTGGTGATCCCTGCCAAAACTACGTAATGGCCAGCTTCTACAGTACGTCCACTCCCTTCCTGTCTCTGCCTGAATAGGAGCATGCCCAGTCGGTGCTGCTTTCTTGTTGCTGCATCTTCTCTCAGATTTCACCTAGAGCTAGATGTGTTTTACCAGGTCTAACATTGACCTCCTCTGCCTGTTGCATGAGAACATTAACAAAAGCAATTGTATTACTTCCTCTGTTCATGCCTAGTTGGCTCTGAGATACTCATAGGTGTGCGAGGCTCCGATGTTCCTGAAATTTATCTTGAATAATGTGATACAAAATGATCGTCTATATCATACAGTACAATGATAATAAAGGCATTTAAAAGTCTCACTTTTATTGATAAAATAAAATCATTCCACTGGACAGTCCATCTTCTTTATAAAATGACCCCATCCTGAAAAGGATGTTTGCTAAGTTGTAACCAGTACACACTTGAAATGATGGTAAGTTCATTTCAGTTCATTTCAGTGTTATTTCTAACAAATAAGCAGAATAAAAAGAAAAAAATAAAAATGTTGTGGCTGAGATATAGAGTGGGCGAGGGGAACAGCTAAGGGAAGGATATTTATTAAACTGAAATATCCAGCTTAATATGGGGATTAATTACTCAGTTTTTTCCATCTATTGATTTCTTCATCATATGGGCTAAGAACAGGAATAGCAAGTTCATGGCACCATCCCTGCCTCTCTTCCACACACACCCCCGCCCCCACCAAAAAAAAAAAAAAAAAAAAAGCCCGCATGGCAGACACCACAATACTCTTTTCCATTGAACTCAGCCTCAGAGTCATTTTCCATGGTTCTCCAGGCAGCCACTACCAGTTGGTTCCAGTGGGGAATTGAAATTATGAGGTTGGGGATTCTTTGTGGCTTACAGTTTTGGTGTTAGTATCTTCTGATTACAAGGAACAGGGAACCTTAAGAAAAAGAGGATTTATTTTAAGGATACACATAGTTTGGAGTCAGAGAGTTGTTCAGGATCCAAGGCAAGTCAGAGACTGGATTCTCACCCTATGGTCCACCTGCTCAACCTCTCATAACATATCTGTGTCTCTGTTTTTAATGTGCCCTCATTTCCCAACTGGCCAATCCTCTTTGTATTCCACAGTCTAAATGCTTCAGAGAGCTAATTTAACATGCTTGGTTAATTACCATTGTGTCTATTACTAAGCGTAGCCTTGGTGCCAGGTTTTGTCATGGGTCATGAATAGGCAGCCCTTGGGTAGGCAGCCCATGGATACTGGTAATGCTTTCTTTATCTTAGTGGTAGTTATCCAGGTGTGTTCACTTCATGAAAATTCAAAATTCAACACATGCTTCTTATGTGCAAGTTTCTTTGCTATATTTTAATAAGTTTATTTTTCTAAAAATAGTTGTGGCAAACTGATCTCATTTTCTTTTTTGAAGGCTTTATCAAACTAGTACATCAGGAGGATGTCATAGACATATATGTTCATCTTAAAGAAGACATCTTTTAAAATTTCCTAAGACCGTATGTGCAGTTCAGAGAGATGTGGGCTGGATAGTAGAAGAGTTATGTGAATTCTTAACTAGTGGAACAACTTATCCAAAAATTGACAATCAAGATCAACCTGAAGATAGGTTTCTGTCATAATGTGTGAGGGTTCTGTTTAGTATAGAGAGGAAATACAGGCTAAGCATGTGGGATCAAGGGCTGGGCTCTTCTGCTTAATAGCTGTTTGACCTTAGGGAATTTTCTTTCCGTGCCTCAGTTTTTCTATCAATAAAATGGGAGTGATAGAGTCTGCATCTTAAGATGGCTTAGAGTACTGAGTGAACACAGTGTTCAGAAAAGTAGGCCACTAATATGCAGGGAGAATTTGTAGAGTGGCAGAGTACTTTATAATTAAATCACCAAGTTAAAGAGCAAGACAAGTCCCTGTTAGAAGAAATGTCCCCAGAGTGGCCAGATGAACATCTATCAGGGATGCTGTAAGGAGGTCCCTTCCTTTAATGAGAAGGTTGGATTAGATGATCTCTCAAGGTCTAGGATTCTTTGTCAGTTTAATTGTTCCCTAAATACTTGAAGTTATAATTCTGCTTATGGAGTAATTCTATAGAATTACTTGCCAAGAGGAGATGGGGTCACCCATAACAAAATGGGCATGCTTTGGAAACATCTGAGGACTTGGAAAGCCAGTAGCTCATCTTTCCAATGTTGGGTGAAAACATGAGAAAGATACATAGCCACAACCTAGAGAAAAACACCGACCTGTAAAACTGAAGAAAGAAGAAAGAAACAGAGATTTGGCTGCTTCGTTTGGTCTTTAAAACGAACACCTGCCTTTACACATCATCTGAAATATACATTAGGCCCAATAGGAATATACACCTTCAGTAATCTGCCAACAATATCAAGGTAACTTCCTTGCTTTGTTTGCAAGAAGTTGTTTGCTAATTTTTTTAAAATCTGATTTTATTATACTACAAAGCCATCAGTACTTTTTTTGCAGCCTGTACAGCCCTCAGATTAAAGCCAAAGGCAATCAAACCAAATGAACAAAACTTAATGACTTGAGGAGTGGCCAAGATGGTGGAGCAGAAAGACCGTGAGCTCACCTCCTCCCAGAGGCACACCAAAATTGCAACTATTTATAGACAAAGTATCCATGAGAGCAACCTGAAGACTAGCAAAAAAGGTCTTTTAAGAGCTGACAGTTACAAAGAAGGAACCACAATGAGAAGGGGAGAAGGGACAGAGATGCAATTAGTCAAGACTCATGCCCACCAGGTAGGTGACACGTGAATGGGAGGATAATTACAATTGCAGAAGTTCTCCCGCAAAAGCAAGGGGTCCAAGCCCCACACTGGGCTTCCCATCCCAGGGATCCTGCACTGGGGAGACAAGCCCCTGGAACATTTGGCTTTGAAGGCCAGTGTAGGGAGACCCAGAGGTCTGTGGGAAATAGAGACCCCACTCTTAAATGGCACACACAAAATTTCACACACTCCAAGACCCAGGGAAGAAGCGGTAATTTGAAAGGAGGCTGGATCAAACCCACTTGCTGACCTTGGAGAGCCTCCTGAAGAGGCAGGAGGCAACTGAAATTCACCCTGGGGACATAGATGCCAGCAGCCGCCATTTTGGGGAGTTCAACCCACCATGAGGACACTGGCACTGGTAAGCACCACTGGAATCCTCCCTCTAGCTTATTAGTGCTGGAACCTACCTGCCCACCAGCCAGTCAGCATCCTCCTAGGAGGCCCCAGGCCAGGTGTCCCAGATGGGCAGGGACACGACCTCACCCACCAGCAGAAAGGACCCCCTGAGGCCCCAGCCCTGCCCCAGGACACACCCTCACCTACCAGATGGCCCAGGACCCAGCCCCACCCAACTAGTGGGCCTACACCAGCTCTGGAACCTCCAGCCCCTCAGTCAGAGACCCCAGGACCCAGGTCCACCAGTGGGCTGACACTAGCCTTGGGAAGAGGCCTCACCCACCAGTGGGGGGACACCAACCCCATGAACACCAAGACCCTCCAGCCAGCTGTGTCAGGACCCGGTGCATTCACCAGCAAGCTAACACCAACTCCAGGAGCACCAGGGCCCTGGCCCTGCTCACCTGCGGGCCAGCACCAAATCTGCAACCCCTGGCCCCCACAGCCAGAGACCCCAGGACCCATCTCCACCCATTAGTGGGCTAGCAGTAGCCTCAGGACCTGGCCTTGCCCACTAGTGGATGGGCATCAGCCCTGGGACCCCCCTGGGCCCAAACCCCACCCACCAGTGGGCTGACCAAACCCCAGGACCACACAGACCCACTGCCAGCCATGTCAAGACCACACCCACCCATTAGCAGGCCAGCGTCACTCCAGGATGCCCTGGGTCCTGGCCCTGACCAATGGGAGGACAAAAGCAGCTCCAGGACACTTTGGGCCCCTCAGCCATCCATGTTAGGATCCGGCCCCACCAAACAGTGAGCCATCACCAGCGCTGGGTCACCTGGGACCCTCAGCCAGCCATATCAAGAAGCAGCCCCACCCACCAGCGTCCCACACCAGCCCCAGGACACTTCTGGGCCATGGCCCCGCCCATCAGTAGGCCAACACTAGCTCCGGGACCCCCAGCCCAGCATTCAGCCACTCTGGGACCGAGCTCCACCCACCAATGGGCTAGCACTATCCCTGGGACCCCCAGGCGGGATCTGTAGACAGTTGCCTCATGACCTGGGCCTGCCCACTGGTGAGCTGGCACCAGGACCAGGACACCCCTCGCTGTGCAGTCAGCCATGCCAAGACCCAGACTGAACAAAACAGAGCCTTACAACCAACTGGAATGACAACCAGCAACACCTACCAGCATGTCCACAGTAGTCAGCCAACCACAACAGAAGGTCCTAAGCAGCCCACATAAGAGGGCACCCCTAAAGCAAGTAGCTCTGGTAACCACAGGAGAGTGTGCTGCCAGGCCCCATAGGACGTGTCCTGCATAAGGTCACTTCTCCAAGATTGGGAAACATAACCAACCAACTAAATACATAGAAATAAAAACAGGAAATTAGACAAAATGAGGCAACAGAGAAATATATTCCAAATAAAGGAAAAGAAAAAACCTCCAAAGAACTAAGTGAAGTGCAGATAAGCAAATCTACTTGATAGAGAGTTCAAGGCAATGATCATAAAGATGCTCAAAGAAGAGCCTCCTTCTGTCTCTCTCATCCTGTAAGACCCTTGAAACATCCTGCAGGTGGCTCCTATCTTGTGGGAAAGTTATTCACAGAAAATCATATCACCTTGTAAGGCCCTCCTCTGGTCTCAGGGAAGGTATAAAGGAAAGCAGGAGGGGCCGGACAGAGGGGTCAATGGTTGCCTGGAGAGGTGGCTCTTGACAGAACCACAGGTGGGGAGGAAGCTGTGCTAATTAACTGGATCTGGCTCTACAGCTTCCTTGGTCTCCTAAGCCCAGGATGATACCTGCCTCCCTCAGTGTGCTCTGGCTAAGCTTAGAAATGCTTCCTTAGGAGGAGACTGAATAAATTTGAGTTTTGAAGTCAGAGGCCCCAGATCTGAATACCAGTTAAGCCACTTCCTGGCTGGGTGATTCTACCAAGTTAACTTATCCTCTCTGAGTTTCAGTTTTCCCATCTGAAAATGTGTGTAAAATCAGAACCTCTCTCTGTGGATTTTTGGTGAGGATTAAATGAAAAAGTTCTGAGAACTGTGAAAATATAAAATGAGTACTAAATAAATATCATTAGTTGCTGTGGGGGAAAAAAAGATGCTCGAAGAACTTGGGAGAAGAATGAATGAAAAGAGAGAGAAGTTAGAAGTTTTTAACAAAGAGTTAGAAAATATAAAGAAGAACCAAACAGAAGTGAATAATTCAATAACTGAAATTAAAAATATACTAGAAGGAATCAACAGTAGATTAGATAATATAGAGGAACAGATCAGTGATTTGGAAGATAGAGTAATTACTGTCTGAAATTACTGAAACTGAACTGAAAAAAATAATAAAAAGAAATGAGGACAGTTTAAGAAACCTCTGGGACAACATCAAGCATACTAACATTCACATAATAGGGGTTCCAGAAGGAGAAGAGAGAGAGAAGGGGGCAGAGAAATATTTGAAGACATAATAGCTGAAAACGTCCCTTCCTGGGAAAGGGAAAAAGACATCCAGATCCAGGAAGCACAGTGAGTCTCAACATGATCGACTGAAAGAGAACCACACCAAGACACATTGTAATTAAAATGGTGAAAATTAAAGATAAATAGAAAATATTAAAAGCAGCAAGGGAAAAGCAGCAAGTTACATACAAAGGAACTCCTGTAAGGCTATCAGCTGGCTTTTCAGCAGAAACTCTGCAGGCCAGAAGGGAGTGACACAATATATTTAAAATGATGAAAAGGAAAAACCTACAACCAAGAATACTCCACCCAGCAAGACTCTCATTCAGATTTGATGGAGAGATCAAAAGTTTTACAGATAAGCAAAAGTTAAAAGAGTTTGGCATCACCAAACCAGTGTTACAAGAAATGTTAAAGGGACTTCTCTGAGCAAAAAAAGAGAAGGCCACAACTAGGAACATGAAAATTACAAAATGAAAAAGCTCATCAGTAAAGGCAAATAACTACTTTAAATATAATTGGACTAAATGCTCCAATCAAAGACATAGAACGGCTACAAAAACAAGACCCACATATATGCTGCCTACAAAAGACTCAGTTAAGATCTAAAGACACACACAGACTGAAAGTGAGGGGATGGAAAAAGGTATTTTATACAAATAGAAACAAAAATAAAGCCGAGGTAGCAATGTTTATATCAGACCAAATAGACCTTAAAACAAATATCGTAACAAGAGACAAAGAAAGACATTATATAATGATCAAGAGATCAATCCAACGAGAAGATATAACAATTGGAAATATATATGGACTCAGCACAGGAGCATGTATTTACTTATTTTAAAATTTATTTATTTATTATTTTATTTATTTTTGGCTGTGTTGGGTCTTCATTGCTGCACATGGGCTTTCTCTAGTTGCAGTGAGTGGGGGCTACTCTTCATTGCTGTGCACAGGCTTCTCATTGTGGGGGCTTCTCTTGTTGCAGAGCATGGGCTGTAGGCGCGTGGGCTTCAGTTGTTGTGGCACATGGGCTCAGTAGTTGTGGCTAGTTGGCTCTAGAGCACAGGCTCAGGAGTTGTGGCACATGGGCTTAGTTGCTCCGTGGCATGTGGGATCTTCCCAGACCAGGGCTTGAACCCATGTCCCCTGCACTGGCAGGCAGATTCTTAACCACTGTGCCAACAGGGAAGTCCCAGCAGAGGAGAATTTAAATACAAAGAGCAAATATTAATAGACATAAAGGGAGAAATTGACAGTAAAACAATAATAGGGGACTTTAACA
Source organism: Tursiops truncatus (assembly GCF_011762595.2). Classification (NCBI taxonomy): domain Eukaryota; kingdom Metazoa; phylum Chordata; class Mammalia; order Artiodactyla; family Delphinidae; genus Tursiops; species Tursiops truncatus. The sequence goes on along the minus strand of NC_047039.1, from coordinate 79,343,711 downwards.
ACCCACAGATAGCAATGGACAGCTCTTCCAGGGAGAAAATCAATAAGGAAACACTGGCCTTAAACAACACATTAGATTAGGTGGACTTAATAGATATACATAGAACATTTCATCCAAAAGCTGCAGAATACATATTCTTTTCAAGTGCACATGGAATGTTCTCCAGGGTAGATCATATGCTAGGCCACAAAACAAGTCTCAGTAAGTTTAAGAAGATTGAAGTTATATCAAGCCTCTTTCTGATCACAAACCTATGAGACTAGAAATCAACTGTAAGAAAATAAGTACAAAAAACACAAACACATGGAGGCTAAACAAATACTACTAAACAACGAATGGCTCACTGAAGAAATCGAAGAAATAACAAAAAAAATCTGGAGAAAAATGAAAAGACAATGACCCAAAATCTACAAGATGCAGCAAAAGCATTTCTAAGAGGGAAGGTTATGCTGATAAAAGCTTACCTCAGGAAACAAGAAAAATCTCAAATAAACAACCTAAACTTAGACCTAAATGAACTAAAGATCAAACAACACCCAAAGTTAGTAGAAGGAAAGAGATCATAAGGATTTAAGCAGAAATAAATGAAATACAGACTAAAAAACAATAGAAAATATTAATAAAAACTAAGAGCTCATTCTTTGAAAAGAAACAAAATCAATAAACTGTTAGCTGTTTCATCAAGAAAAAAAAAAAAAAGAACCCAAGTCAATAGAATCAGAAATGAAAACAGAGAATTTACAATCAACACCATAGAAATACAAAGGATCATAAGAGATTACTATGAACAATTATATGCCAATAAAATGGACAACCTAGAAGTGTACAGTCTCCCAAGATTGAATCGGGAAGAAATAGAAAATATGAACAGACCAATTACCAGAAATGAAATTGAATCAGCAATTTAAAAAAATTCCAACAAACAAAAGTCCAGGGCCAGATGTTTTCACAGCTGAATTCTACCAAACATTTAGAGAAGAGTTAACATCTGTCCTCCCAAGCTATTTCAAAAAATTGAAGAGGAAGCAACACTCCTGAACTCATTCTGTGAGGCCAGCGTCACCCTGATACCAATACCAGACAAAGATATCACAAAAAAGAAAATTACAGGCCAATATCACTGATAAACATAGATGCAAAAATCCTCAACAAAATATCAGCAAGCCAAATATTAGCAAACCAAACCAAATTCAACAATATATTAGAAGGATTATACACCATGATCAAGTGGGATTTATCCCAGGATGGTTCAAGATCTGCAAATCAATCAATATGATACACTACATTAACAAACTGAAGAATAAAAATCATATGATTATCTCAATAGATGCAGAAAAAGCTTTTGACAAAATTCAACATCCATTTATGATAAAAAAAACTCTCCAGAAAGTGGATATAAAGGGAATCTACCTCAACATAATAAAGGCCATATATAACAAACCCACAGCTAACATCATACACGTGGTGAAAAGCTGAAAGCATTTCCTCTAAGATTGGGAACAAGAGAAGGATGCCCATTCTCACCACGTTTATTTAACATAGTATTGGAAGTTCTAGCCACATAAATCAGATAGGAAAAAGAAATAAAAGGAAGCCAAATTGGAAAGGAAGAAGTAAAACTGTCACTATTTTCAGACGACATGGTACTATACATAGAAAATCCTAAAGGCACCACCAGAAAACTACTAAAGCTCATCAATTTGAATTTGGTAAAGTTTCAGGATACAAGATTAATATACAGAAATCTGTTGCCATTCTATATGTGAACAGCAAACTATCAGAAAGAGAAATTAAGGAAAACAATCCCATTTACCATCACATCAAAAAGAATAAAATACCTAGGAATAAATCTACCTAAGTAGGTAAAAGACCTGTACTTGATAAGACACTGATGAAAGAAATTGAAGACGACACAGATGGAAAGACACACTGTGTTCATGGATTTGATTTTTTTTTTTTGGCTGTGCCACACAGCATGCAGGATCTTAGTTGCCCGACCAGGAATCGAACCTGTGCCCTCTGCAGTGGAAGCGCAGAGTCCTAACCACTGGATTGCCAGGGAATTCCTTGGAAGAATACTGTTAAAAGGACCATACTACCCAAGGCAATATATAAATTCAGTGCAAGCCCTATCAAAATACTAATGGTACTTGTCACACAACTAGAACAAAAACTTTTAAAATTTGTATGAAAACACAAAAATACAAACACAAAATAGCCAAAATAATCTTGAGAAAGAACAAAGCTGGAGGAATCATGCTCCCTGACTTCAGACTATACTACAAAGCTACAGTAATCAAAACAGTATGGTACTGGCATAAAAAAACAGACATACAGATCAATGGAACCAAAAAGACAGCCCAGAAATGAACTCATTCTTTTTTTTTAAGATTAAAAAAAAAATTATTTATTTATTTATGGCTGTGTTGGGTCTTCGTTGCTGTGCGTGGGCTCTCTCTAGTTGCAGTGAGCAGAGGCTACTCTTCATTGCAGTGTGCAGGCTTCTCATTGCGGTGGCTTCTCTTGTTGCTTCTCTTGTTGCAGAGCATGGGCTCTAGGTGCATGGGCTTCAGTAGTTGTGGCATGCAGGCTCAGTAGTTGTGGCACACAGGCTTAGCTGCTCCACGGCATGTGGGATCTTCCTGGACCAGGGCTCGAACCCACGTCCCCTGCATTGGCAGGCGGATTCTTTTTTTGTTGTTTTTTTGGTTTTTTTTGCGTTACGCGGGCCTCTCACTGTTGTGGCCTCTCCCGTTGCAGAGCACAGGCTCCGGACCCGCAGGCCCAGTGGCCATGGCTCACGGGGCCAGCTGCTCCGCGGCACGTGGGATCCTCCCGGACCGGGGCACGAACCCGTGTCCCAAACCCGTGTCCCCTGCATTGGCAGGCGGACTCTCAACCACTGTGCCACCAGGGATCCCGGCAGGCAGATTCTTAACCACTGCGCTACCAGGGAAGTCCTCAAGATTTTTTTTGATGTGGACCATTTTTAAAGTCTTTATTGAATTTGTTACAATATTGCTTCTGTTTTATGTTTTGGGTTTTTGGCCGCTAGGCATGTGAGATTTTAGCTCCCCTACCAGGATCAAACCCACATCCCCTGCACTGGAAGACAAAGACCTAACCACTGGACCGCCAGGGAAGTCCATGAACCTCTTATATGGGCAATTAGTCTATGACAAAGGAGACAAGAATATATGATGGAGAAAAACAATGTCTTCAATAAATGCTGTTGAGAAAATTGGGCAACTACATGCAGAAGAATCAAATGGGACTACTTTCTCATACCATATAAAAAATAAACTCAAAATGGATTAAAGACTTAAATATAAGACCTGAAACCATAAACTCCTGAAAGAAAAATAGGCAGTACTCTCTTTGACATTGGTCTTAGCAATACATTTTTTTTTCATATATCTCCAGGCAAGGGCAACAAAAGCAAAAATTTAAAAATGGAACTACATCAAACTATAAAGTTTTGCACAGTGAAGGAAACTATCAGCAAAATTAAAAGGCCATCTACTGAATGGGAGAACCTACTTGCAAATGATATATTCAATAAGGGATTAATATCCAAAATACACAAAGAACTCATACAACTCAACATCGAAGAACAAACAACCCAATTTTAAAATGGCCAGAGATCCTGGATGGACATTTTTCCAAAGAAAACATACAGATGGCCAACAGGCATGTGAAAAGGATCCTGAACTTCACTTGTCATCAGGGAAATGCAAATCAAGACCACAATGAGATATCACATCACATCTGTCAGAATGGTTATTATATAAAAGATAACAAATAACAACTGTTGGCCAGGATGTGGAGAAAAGGGAACCCTCATGCACTTTTGGTGGGAATGTAAATTGGTGCAGCCACTATGGAAAACAGTAAGGAGGTTTCTCAAAAAATTAAAAATAGAGCTACCATATGATCCAGAAATTCTACTTCTGTATATTTATCTGAAGAAAATGAAAACACTAATTAGAAAAGCTATATGCACCCCTATATTCATTGCAACATTATTTACAATAGCCAAGATATGGAAACAACCTAAGTGCCCATCAAAAGATGAATGATTAAGAAGATGTGATACACACACACACACACACACACACACACACACACACACAGGACTATTACTCAGCCACAAAAAAAAAGAATAACATTTTACCATTTGTGACAACATGAATGGATCAGAGGGTGTTATGCTAAGTGATATAAGTCAGACAGACAAAGACAAATATTGCATAATTTCACTTATTGTAGAATCTAAAAAACAAATGAAAGTGAGCCCATGCACTTTGGAACCCATGTACCACAACTAGAGAGAAGCCTGTGTCGCAACAAAGAGCCCACCTGCCGCAACTAAAATAAAAATAAATAAATAAATAATAAAAATAAATAAATATTTTTTAAAATTTAAAAAATAAAAAACAACATTTTTCCATTTTGAAACAGCGGACTGAACATCTTTTCACACCCCAGAATCTCACTGAAAAGGCAGAAGAAGAAAAAGAAAAATACAATAGAAGATTATCCAGGAATCTAAATACCAAAAACATCCAAATAAAGGAATTTCTCTAAAAAAAACAAAAAAACAAATGAACAAACGTAACAAAACAGAAACAGAGTCATAGATACAGAGAACAAACAGGTGTTGCCAGAGCGAAGGGGGCTGGGGGAGGAGAGAAATAAGTGAGGGAAGATTAAGAGGTACAAACTTTCAGTTACAAAATAAATGAGTCATAGGTATGAAATATACAGCATGAGGAATATAGTCAATAATTAGGTAATATCTTTGTATGGTGACAGATGACAACTAGACTTATCATGGTGATCGTTTTGAAAGAAATGTATAGCAATATTGAATCACTATGTTGTATATCAGGAACTAACATAGTGTTATAATTCAATTATCCTTCAAAAACCAACCAACCAACAAACAAACTCATAGAAAAAGAGATCAAATTTATGACTACCAGTGGTGAGGGGAGGGGAAATTAAATGAAGACAGTCAAAAGGTATAAACTTCTAGTTACAGGATAAATAAGTACTAGAGATGTAATGTACAACATGATAAATAATTAACACTGTTGTATGTTATAAATGAAAGTTGTTAGAAGAGTAAGTCCTAAGAGTTCTCATCACAAGGAAAAATGTATTTTTTTCTATTTCTTTAGTTTTGCATCTATATGAGATGATGGATGTTCACTAAACCTATTGTGGTCATCATTTCATGATGTATGTAAATCAAATCATTGTATTGTACACCTTAAACTTATACAGTGCTGTATGTCAATTATAACTCAGTAAAACTCGGAAAAAGTCAGCAAATTATTATTTAAAGTAAAAATAATTAAAACTTAATGGCTTGAGATTTTTGATATGTATTCATACTGTTAACTAGCAAAGTAACAGAGATCCAGAAATGTAATATTTACCCATAGAAAAGTGATCTTAAAAAGTCAGGAGGGGGCTTCCCTGGTGGCGCAGTGGTTGAGAGTCCGCCTGCCGATGCAGGGGACACGGGCTCGTGCCCCGGTCCGGGAAAATCCCACGTTCCGCGGAGCGGCTGGGCCCGTGAGCCATGGCCGCTGAGCCTGCGCGTCCGGAGCCTGTGCTCCGCAATGGGAGAAGCCACAACAGTGAGAGGCCCGCGTACCGAAAAAAAAAAAAAAAAGTCAGGAGAAAATGCCCCCTACAGCTCCTTGCTACAACTTCATCTCAAGAGAACATAGGAGAAAATCCTAAAAAGGGGTCACTTTATTTAGAGTTAAATGATTCTATGAACACAACCATTCAACTATATATGGAAATATAAAATTCTCAATATTGGTCAAACAAACACAAAATCTCCAAGTGGCTTAATAAGTGTACAAATTCTCAAAATTGTATTTCCTATTATTACCAGTATTTATAGTTCTAGTTATTATTTTCCTAGCTATAATCTTAAGCATTAAATATTTTAGTTTTTTTTTTGTTTTTTTGTTTTTTTTTCATTACGCGGGCCTCTCACTGTTGTAGCCTCTCTCATTGCGGAGCACAGGCTCCAGATGCACAGGCTCAGCGGCCATGGCTCACAGGCCCAGCCGCTCCGCCGCATGCGGGATCTTCCTAGACCGGGGCACGAACCCGTATGCCCTGCATCGGCAGGCAGACTCTCAACCACTGCGCCACCAGGGAAGCCCAAGCATTAAGTATTTTAGAAACATATTATACTTACAATATACATACAAAAAAGTGCACATATCTTAGGTGGACAATATGAATTTTTACAAACTACACATACCCATGTAATAAGCCCCTAGATAAAAACTGAACATTAACACTGTTTTGAAATTTTTTATTCACTTTCAAGAGGAAAAAATTAATGTTCTATTCTGGATACTTGGTGGCATGCCATGTAACTTTAAAAGCAACATTCCCATCTTGAACATCTTCTGGGACTTTCTATTTTTTTTTTGTTTGTTTTCACATTTATTTATTTATTTCTTCGTTTTGGTGCACAGGCGTCTCTCTAGTTGTGGCTCGCGGGCTCTAGAGCACGCGGGCTAGGTAGTAGTAGCATTTGTGCTCTCTAAATGTGTTGCGTGGGCTCTAGAGTGCGCAGGCTTAGTTGCCCCACAGCATGTGGGATCTTAGTTCCCAGACCAGGGATCAAACTCACGTCCCCTGCATTGTAAGGCGGATGCTTAACAACTGGACCACCAGGGAAGTCCCCCGTCTGGGACTTTCAATATCACTTGTGGTAGACAAAATAATAGCTTTCTAACGATATCCGTGTCCTAATCCCCAGAACCTGTGAATATGTTTCCTTACATACCAAAAGAGTCTTTGCAGGTGTGATTGAATTAAGGATTCTGGGATGGGAAGATTATCTTGAACTATCTGAGTGGATCCAATGTAATAAATTATAAGGGTCTTTTTAAGTAAAAGAGGCAGGCAGGAGAGTCAGAGAAGGAGATGTGACAAGGGAAGCAGATGCCAGAAAGAGCATAAGGCAAGGAATGTGGGTAGCCTCTAGAAAATGGAAAAGGCAAGGAAGCAGATTCTCCCCTGCAGCCTAAGGAAGACAAAACTACTGATACCTTTGTTTTTTTTAATTGAGAAATAATTGACATATAACATTATATTAGGTTCAGGTGTACAACACAAGGGTTTGACATATGTATATCTTATGAAATGATCACCACAATAAATCTAGTTAACATTGATCACCACACATAGTTATAAAATTTTTTTCTTGCGATGATATCTACACTGCTTCTTTGATTTTAGCCCCTCAAAACCCATTTCAGACTCCTAACCTCCAGAACTGGAAGATAATACAATTGTATTTTTAAGCCACTAAGTTTTATGTAACTTGTTACAGCAGCAGTAGGAAACTAATACACCATCTGGAGTATGGTGAATCTGTGTCCAGAATCATATATCTTATTGCCTATCTAATAGCTTCATGTGGCTATCTCATAGGCATCTCAAACCTAACATCACAAATTAAACCTTTATTTTTTAACTCCCCAAACCTGATCACTCCTTCAGCTTTTCTCATCTTGGTAAATGGCACCAATCACCCAACTACTAATGCCAGACATCTGGAAGTCAACCTTGTTTCCTTCGTTTTCTGTCATCGTCTCATACCCAATCTATAATGAAGTTGCAACAATTCTACTTCCAAACTAAATATCATATCGATCCACTTCAAATGAGTTTCACTGCCACCATTTTTTTTACAATTACTTTTATTTTATTCTCTTTAATATGGAATGTGTGCATATACTACAAAATACAAAAGATATAAGTAGGAATTCAGTGAAAAGTCTATCTCCTCCCAACCCTTCCAGATGCAATCAGTGGTACCAGGTTGTTTGTATGTGTATGTTTGTGTGTGTGTGTGTGTGTGTTATCTTTCAGAGGCTTTTTTTTTTTTTCCACTGCTACCATTCTTGACTCTCACCCAATCCCTTCTCCACAGAACAGCCAAAGTGATATTTAAAAAAAGAAATCTCCTGGCACTTCCTTGCACGAAACCCCTTAATGTCTGTCCTTTTGTGGCTGATATGATCTTTTGGTGGCTCCAAGCTAGCTGCAGGGGAACTAACAGTTCACAACTATTCTGCAAATTAAAGCATCATTAACTGAAATACATCAAGTGCAAAAGTTTGATTGGACTTGAAGTTCACTTTATAGCAAGAACCGTCAGTGAATTGTTAGGCTGTTTAAATAGTTTCGCCTGCGATAAATTCTTTAATGGTTGTAAAAAAAATATTTTAATGTTCTGTATCACCAATTCAAAGCTTCTTGTCAATGGTGACTAGGAATTCGAAACGATCATTAGAAAGTCTTCATCAGGAGCTGTGTGAGGCCTTTCCCGACAGTTTCTTGGCCACCTCTGTGCTCCTCCCTGGAGCAGGAAGGCCTGGGTGTTCCCTGCAGGGGAGGCCGAGGCTGAGCTCATTATAAGGATCAGCTGGTCTCTGCCTTGCCTGGGTCATCATCAGCACTCCACTGAGCCCTCTAGCAGACACGGTTCTGGAGTGGCACAGCTTCACTCAGGACAGGGCTCTGGGTCGACCCCGAGACGACCGTATTGTTTTGGTCATGCCTATGAAATGACTGCGTGGCTGGAAGGCGTTAAGAAATTGCATCTCGGGCCCAAGGCCAAAACAATTGCCTCGTGCGGCGCTCGGCTTCCGAACTTTCGCGTGGCACGCAAACGAGTCCCTCAGGGGCGGGACACTGGCCGGCCGCCCGGGGCTGTGCCACGACCACGGAAGGCGCCACCCCGCCCCGGCCTCCTCGCACAGCCAATCGCAGAATTCGTCCCCGCTTACGTAAGGCACGTCGGCAGATTCGGGTGGGAACGCAGGGCGCGCGGGGTGTGCGGGGTTGGGGTCGAGGCGCGTCATCGCCCGCGGGGCCGAGTGGCGGAAGCCAAGGGGGCGGTCTCACGCCAGCCTGCTTTACGGCGTGGCGCTCAGCTCTTGTCCACGAGGCCCGGCGGCGGCAGCGGCAACGCGGGAGGAACGGCGGATCGGCGCCTGGTGAGAACCGCGCGCCCGCCGGGGACTCGGGGGAGGCGGACTCGGGGGAGGCGGGCTCGGGGAGCGCAGCCTCCGGGCCCGCACCCTGAGGCCTCAGCTCCCCGGCCAGAGGCTCCGCACCCGGCCCGAGGCTCCGCACCCGGCCCGGGCCTGGCTCTGTCTCCCGCGGGCCTGCACGCCAGGGCCGCTCTTTAGTTCCTGTGTGGGCTCAGCCTTTGGCCCGTGGAGCAGACGGGTTGAGTGCGGGCTCCGGGCGAATAACCGGGAGTGGGGCGCGGGGTGTTAGAGGGAGGCCAGCTGCACTCCATCCCACCGGCTGTCCTGAAAGATAGCAAGCATCCCGTCACGGAGGTGTGCAGGAGAGGGCGGAGAGCTCCGTGACGGACAAGTGGCCCCGGGGTGTAAAGGGTTGGACTGAAAGATCATCTTGAGGGTCTGCGCCCCACCCTGACTGTATTCTGAGTCTGGGCTTTCTTGGAAGCTTGATATGCGTTTATTTTCCCTCCAAGCCGGAGCACACTTGTAAAAAAGCACGAAAAAGTTTTTTTTTTTTTTGGAATTCTAATGGAGAAGAGGGGTGGGGTACAGCTTGGCATTTAGAGATAACTGGTTAACCCGGTTGTGGGAGCTCAGGAAGAAGTCACACCAGAGTATAGCTCAGGATGGAGTTGTGAATTTCAGACCCTCCTGATTCCTGTGTCATCCCGTCTGCACTGAGGGAAGAGAGTGATACATCATATGTTCCCTTCATTTCCATGGTGCCTGGCAGGACCAGGCATAAGGAAGGTTCTCACTCATCGGTGTTTATGAAATGAACAGACACAGGCAAACACTGGATATGGGCACTATCTTGAATGCTGATTTGGTGTTTGGTTCTGGTAATTGTTAACTGTGATTTGGGGCAAGTAAATTGGTTTTCACTGTACCTCATTGTGCCCATTTGTGAAATGGGGCTAATAAGATAGGGCTGTGAGGATGAAGTGAGTTAATGCTTGTGAAGCTCTTAACACAGTGCCTGGCAATTGTTTACTTTGATGGTTTCCTCTGCTCAGAGACTGCTTGAGCCAAGTGTTTGTCTTTTTCTATAGTTGAGTGGGACAACAGTATTTATTTTTCTGGACGGGGTCACTCACCTTTTGTCAGTATTAATAATGGTCAGTCTTGAGTTGAGAGAATGCAGGTTCTCAGAGATTGCCAGTGAGATCAAGGTGAAGTTGTATCTTTCGGGTATTTTTCTGGTTTTAGTGGCTCTGGTTACTAACTATTAGGGAATTGAGTGAAATGGATGTAAATATCCAATCCATCTGCTTTCTGAGCTTTAGGCTTTAAGGACTGTGGACAGTGCAGCTTCAGTGTCCATTTAAAAGATTTCTTGTTTTTAATAAAATATTTCAAATATGCTGAAAAGGGGGCTTCCCTGGTGGCACAGTGGTTGAGAGTCCGCCTGCCGTTGCAGGGGACCACGGGTTCATGCCCCGGTCCAAGAAGATCCCACATGCCGCAGAGCGGCTGGGCCCATGAGCCATGGCTGCTGAGCCTGCGCGTCCAGAGCCTGTGCTCCGCAACGGGAGAGGCCACAACAGTGAGAGGCCCGCGTACCGCAAAAAAAAAAAAAAAAAAAAAAAAAAAAATGCCGAAAAGGACAGAACAATACGACACTCTACCAATCATCAAGATTGAAGACATATTAACATGTTACCATGTTAGTTTCAGACCTCTACTTATGTTATTTTAAAAATGTTTACATAGACAACAAAAACCCTTTAGGCCCTCTTTTCCTTTCCCTTCCCTCCTCCTTCAGACGTAACTACTTTCCTTAGTTGCTGTGTAATTTTATTACAGATCAATAAACAACATACAGTAATGTTTTACATATTTTAAAAAATGGCCCTTTTTTATCTAACTTTTTAGAATTTTCTGTTTTCCTCTAATGTTATGTTTTTGAGGTTTATCAGTATTGACACATTTAGACATAGTCCATTTGTTTTCATTGCTGCCTAGGATTCCAGTGTGTAAAGAAGCTAGTTTTATCTTGTTTTACATTGCACTTTATGCAACTTAAATCCTGTTATCATAGTTTAAGTCCATTATGTCACATTTATTCATTCCATACTGATCATGGAGACTTTGGTTACAGTTCTTAGTATAAAAATAGATCCTTGGGGGGCTCCCCTGGTGGCGCAGTGGTTGAGAGTCCGCCTGCCAATGCAGGGGACACGGGTTCGTGCCCCGGTCCGGGAGGATCCCACATGCCGCGGAGCGGCTGGGCCCGTGAGCCATGGCCGCTGAGCCTGCGCGTCCCGAGCCTGTGCTCCGCAACGGGAGAGGCCACAGCGGTGAGAGGCCCGCGTACCGCAAAAAAAAAAACAAAAATGGATCCTTGGGCATGACATTTTAATGGGTTTTTTTTTGTTTTTTGGGGGGGGATCTTCCCAGACCGGGGCACGAACGCGCGTCCCCTGCATCGGCAGGCGGACTCTCAACCACTGCGCCACCAGGGAAGCCCAGGCATGACATTTTATACAGAACAAATAATAATGTATACTAGGCGGAGAAAGAAAATTTGTTAATTTTGTTCCTGGTGCTTCTGTTTGGGAAAGTGAACTGGTAAAGATCTATTATGTGGCCAGGTGTCATGTACTAGATTGTAAGTTCCTAAAAATCAGAGGTGAGGTCTTTCTCAGCTCTCTCAGTTTTTGTTTTGTTTTGTTTTGTTTTTTGGCCATGCCACGTGGCATGTGGGATCTTGGTTCCCCAAGCAGGGATCAAACCCCCGCCCCCTGCATTGGAAGCGTGGAGTCTTAACCACTGGACTGCCAGGGAAGTCCCTCTCAGTTTTCTTTACAGTGCTCTGCACAGAGTCAGTTCTCAATAAGTGTTTGTGACATTGGTCATTTTTACTTCCAGGGCTCTCATAACCCTACATATATTTGAAAAGTTGATGGCCAGCAATTTTCAAAATTGCACTTTTAGGTTTGATATTTCTAATGCCTTTTAACTTTCCCATTTTACCACTTAATTCAGAAACATAATTAAGAGCAGTTAAAAAACAAGGTATGCAACAACAGTGTAGTATAAGTTACTAATTGCATGATACACACTCTATGTATTTATGAAATATATTTGTATTTATATGTGTGAAGAACTGTGTATTTATTTGTATACGCATAGTTTATCTGCAGAAGGATAGATAAGAAACTAGTAATTCTAAGCATTCAGGGAGAAGAACTACATGTCTGGGAACACAGATGAGAAGACGTTTTGCTCTATAGCCTCCTGTGCCTTTTCAGTTTTAAACCATGTGAATGTACTACCTAATAAAAAAAAAGTTAAATAAAATTTTTTTTTTTTCTTTTTGCTGTACGCGGGCCTCTCACTGTTGTGGCCTCTCCCGTTATGGAGCACAGGCTCCGGACGTGCAGGCCCAGTGGCCATGGCTCATGGGCCCAGCCGCTCCGTGGCACGTGGGATCCTCTCGGACTGGGGCACGAACGCGCGTCCCCTGCATCGGCAGGCGGACTCTCAACCACTGCACCCCCAGGGAAGCCCAAGCATTCTCCTCTTAACAAAGGATTTTTACCATTATTATTTTTTTTCCTAAGATTTAACTTTATTCCTTAAAAAAGTTTTGGCCTTAGTAACATTGTTTTATTTTTCATAGTTTGTGTATATGGCTACCTTACTTTCAGTTTTGGTATAATAACCTTTGAGTTACTTGGTAAATACTAAACATTTTAGAATTGCCCAATGGAAAGTTTACTATTCTCTTAAAATAAATACAAATTTATCAACCATGAATGATTTGCTTTGCCTCACCCAGCAAATTAAATATCACCAACAATTTATTCAGATGACATTTAATGATGAGTGGGAAAAGATTTATGTACAAGAACACTTAGGACAACTGTTTTTGGAAAAATATTTTTGTCTCTTTGGTTAGGTAGTGCTTAGATCTCACAAATACAACTCACTTGACAGAATGCTCGCTTCACTATCTTACAAATGCTTTCCATTGGGTGGAATTAGCTCTTACTGGAGATTATAAATTCTGAATGGGCCTAATGATGGGCAATTTGTGTGATTATAGAAGCTCTAGCCTACGAGAGATGAGATATCAACAGCAGAAGGCTACTGACGAGATTTCCACTGAGTTTCAGAGTCTGCCCTGATTGAAAAGGCAGCTTCCCTTTTATTGGCATCCTTACTCAAGCTTCTCTGGATTCCTGATTGCAAATTCTAAATATTGATACACTTCCAGAGACATAAGCATTGAGATCAGTCCGTGAAGTGAAATTTTACATTGATATAAGGAAGTTTTAAAAGCTCCTTGAAACATAGCTCTTATCCCTTGCCCCTGGTTTTTACTTTTTGAAAGGAGGGTATAGAATTGTGGGGGGATGGGTGGGCAAAGGAGTTGAGCAATAGTATATGTGTATATTATGGGACCACAGTGCTCAGAGGGAGGCAGCCACGAAGAGGGGTAGAGTAAGGAGGAACTGAAGTTTACGTGAAGGCTTTCCAGAAGAGATGACACTTAGCCTGAGTTTTAAAGGATGAGGAAGAATCCAGGCAAGAGGGAAAGGAAGTTTTAGGTAGAGGAGCTTGCATCTACAAAGGCACAGAGATATGGAGACCCACTGGTTGAACTGCAGGCACTTTGGCATGGCTTTGGTTCAGAGTGAGGATAGTTGTAAGGGGACAAATGGTTGGAAGGATGAACTAGGTCCAGATCAGCAATTTGCAATTTATCCATAGGTGGTATATCCTGTTTAGCAATGTAATCAGATTTATAAACTTTGGAAAGATCACCCTGGAAGTTTTTGGGAGGCAGGGCAAGACTAGAGACAGGCAAACCACTTTGACAGCTGTTAGAATAGCTCTGACCTAAGATCAGGGATTGGACTAGGGGATGTTCTGGTGGGTGGGGATGGAGAGGAGATTGATTTGAAAGATATTCATTCCAGAGGTTGAACTGACAGGACTGAGGAGGTACAGGGTGAGGAGCAGAGAAGACAAGGAATGCAAGGCATTTGGATGAATGGAAGTTCATAACAGAGTTAGAGAATAAGGAAGGAGGAACAGATTTGGAAAAGAAAGTGAGTTCAGTTTGGGACAGTGACTTTGACGTGCCTATGGGACCGGAGATAGCTGGTAGGTATTTGGAGTTGTCAAGTGTGTAGGTACTGGCTATGGATGCTAATGAGGCCTTGAAGGTAGGGGTTTTTGTTTCATCTTACTCATCTTTTCCTTAGCACTAATCACAGTGCTTTGTATATAGTGTGTAGCATGAGGGTGAATAGCTCACATTGCTTATAGGATGTGATCTTGAATGTTGGGGAAGTAATTTCCTCTCTTAAGACTTGTGTTTTTCTCTTTCTGTAAGTGGGGGAGTTGAACTAGATCAGTGGTTCTCAACCAAACTTTCGCTCTAATCTTGTATGTTGGGATCAATTGTGAGGAATGGCAAGTAATTTTTAGTTAATAATAAAGAGCTGATGTTTGCTTGCCTTTTAAATGAGAGTTGATTTATATTAAACTGTTTTTAAATTGCATTCCAGCATGCTTTCTTAAGAGAAAAGGGTGGAGTCATAGTTGGTCTGCTGGAATTTCATAACTTGATATACCAGTGGGTGTGTCACACAGAAGCGGGGTGGAAAAGTTAAGAATCACTATACTAAATGGTGCTTAAGGACTTAAGACGGCAAAATTTTACGTTTGTATCTAGGACCTATCATTCTGATTATAAAGAATTTTTATTTTTTGTGTCTATAATGTCTTTTAAATTTATTTTTTACTGAAGTATAGTTGAACTACAATGTTGTATTAATTACTGCTGTACAGCAAAGTGACTCATTTATACATATACATTCTTTTTCATATTCTTTTGCATTATGGTTTATCATAGGATATTAATTTTTATTTTTGCAACTTCAGGAACTCTATTTTAAGAACCTCTCAAAAAGAAAACAAGTCATGGAGAAGAAGGAGAATAACCGAAAGCTTCGGGTTTGTGTTGCTACTTGCAACCGTGCTGATTATTCTAAACTCGCCCCAATCATGTTTGGCATTAAAATGGAACCTGAGTTCTTTGAACTTGACGTGGTGGTACTTGGCTCTCACCTGATAGATGACTATGGGTAAGATGAAAGCATTTTCTTACGATATTCTTCATTGCAACACGATGTACCGGTGAGAACTTTGGTCTTGGAGCTGTGTGGACCCGGCTTCAAATCCCAATTCTACCACTTAGTTTTTAGGTAGCCTTGGAGAAGTTGCCTAGCATCTCTGAGCCTCAGGTTCCTCAGTTATAAAATGGAGTGAAAACTTGTGTTGTAGGTTATTGTGAAGAATGGAGATAGTGACATAAAGTATCTATACAGGGATGCTGCCTGTTAGATGGTTGGTAAATTATAGCTATTATTATTATTACTTTTATTTGGTATTACATCCGGAAATGCCATTTATAAATATATGTTGTGTGACT
The DNA here is from genome assembly GCF_011762595.2 of Tursiops truncatus. NCBI lineage: Eukaryota > Metazoa > Chordata > Mammalia > Artiodactyla > Delphinidae > Tursiops > Tursiops truncatus. Next base: position 79,328,180 of record NC_047039.1, on the reverse strand, counting down.
ATAATGTGATTCTATGTAATCTGTTTTGTGAGTTCTAATGCTAATCCTATATTAAAAATGCATATAAAGTAGTAGATATGGAACAAGATTTTAAAAATCTAATTGATCCACAAGATAAAGTAGAATTTTATAATACCGTTACCATTAATTCTTACTTTGGTGACATTAGGTTTGTTATTGATCACACTCTAAATATGAAAAACGAAACTTGGGAAATCTTTGAGGGAGCAGGTGTATAAACCAAAGGTGAACATTTTGTTACATGTAATAAAGTGGCATTTAGTACACCCTTGTGGCATGAAAACATTAATGCAGCCTCCAAAGTATTAAATATGAAAGAAGCTTGTGTTAAGGTAAAATTGTCTTTTTAAATGTCCTTTAACAATAATAACAGCAAAAACAAATAAAAACCTGCCCCCCAAAACCAGTTTAGCAATTTGCTCTAAGAAAATACTTTTAAAGACAAGAGAAGAAACTTATGGAGAGCTCAAAAGTTCACAGATTTTTAAAATGTGAAATGAATTCTGGCTGTCTAAGAAAATCCACTTGGGTTTTCTTACATTATTGAACAGAGATAGGACAAAGTAAAGGAGAAATTTTAGCTAGAGCCTGAGGGGAAAGTCTAAGTGTGTTCTTTTACTTCTGTGAGAAAAGTTTGGCAGAAGACTAGTCGGGGAGAGGCTTTCAAGGAGATTGTGGTAGGTTTCTTATCTGCCTACCACAGTAATTAAGCGGGGAAGGTAGTATTTGTCAGGTGAGACTGCTGAAATGGAAACTTGACTAGTACTTAATGGAAATGTATGTCTACAGTGCATTCTAGCACAAGAAATTGGTTGCTTCTGGGGAGAAGAACTGGATAACTGGTAAAACAGAAGTGAGAAGTAGCCTTTTCACTGTACAAGCTTTTGTATCTTGAGTTTTGTTTTATTTATCTATTTATTTGTTTATTTATGGCTGTGTTGGGTCTTCGTTGCTGCATGCGGGGCTTCTCTAGTTGCAGCGAGCAGGGGCTACTCTTTGTTGTGGTGTGCGGGCTTCTCATTGCGGTGGTTTCTCTTGTTCCGGAGCACGGGCTCTAGGCGCGCAGGCTTCAGTAGTTGTGGCACGCGAGCTCAGTAGTTGTGGCTCATGGGCTCTAGAGCACAGGCTCAGTAGTTGTGGTGCACGGGCTTAGCTGCTGTGGCATGTCCATTCTAAATGTCATAGTTTGCATCTACTAACCCCAAACTCCCAGTTCATCCCTCTCCCTCCCCCCCCACCCCCTAGGCAACCACAAATCTGTTCTCTATGTTTGTGAGTCTGTTTTTGTCTTATAGATAGATTCATTTGTGCCATATTTAATTTAATTTAATTTAATTTATTTGGCCACACCATGCGGCTTGTGGGATCTTAGTTCCCCGACCAGAGATTGAACCTGGGCCGTGGCAGTGAAAGTGCCAAGTCCTAACCACTGGACCACCCGGGAGTTCCCTGAATTATCTATTTTTTCTTGATTCAGTTTTGGTGGGCTGTATGTTTCTAGAAAGTTGTCCATTTCTTCTAGGTGGTCAAATTTGTTGGCAAATAATTTTTCATAGTGTCTCTTACGGTTTTTTGTATTTCTGTGGTATCATTTGAGATTTCTCCTTTTTCCTTTCTTATTTTGTTTATTTGGGTTCTCTCTCTTTTTTTCTTGGTGAGCCTGGCCAGAGGTTTGTCAATGTTGTTTACCCTTTCAAAGAACCAACTCTTGGTTGTATTGATTTTTTTCTATTTTTTAATCTCTATTTTATTTATTTCCTCTCTGATCTTTATTATTTCCTTCCTTCTGCTGACTTTAGGTTTTGTTTGTTCTTCTTTTTCTAATACTTTTAGGTGGTAGGTTAGGTTGTTTATTTGAGGTTTTTCTTGTTTTTTTGAGGAAGGCCTGTATTGCTATAAACTTCCCTCTAAGAACTGCTTTTGCTGCATCCCGTAGATTTTGTATGGTTGTGTATTCATTGTCATTTGTCTCACGGTATTTTTAAATTTCCGTTTTGATTTCCTTATTGACTCATTGGTTTTTTAGTAGCATGTTGTTTAGTCTCCATGTAATTGTTTTTTTCTCATTTCTTTTCCTGTGGTTGATTTCTAGTTTCATGCCTTTGTAGTCAGAGAAGATGCTTGAAATAACTTCTATACTTTTAAATTTGTTGAGGTGAGTTGTTTTTTGTTTTTTTAAAATATTTATTTATTTATTTTTGACTGTGTTGGGTCTTTGCAGCCGCACCAAGGCTTTCTCCACTTGCAGTGAGCGGGGGCTACTCTTTGCTGTGGTGCGCGGGCTTCTCATTGCAGTGGCTTCTCTTGTTGTGGAGCACAGGCTCTAGGGGTGTGGGCTGCAGTAGCTGTGGCATGCGGGCTCAGTAGTTGTGGCTCATGGGCTCTAGAGTGCAGGCTCAGTAGCTGTGGCACATGGGCTTAGTTGCTCCACGGCATGTGGGAATCTTCCTGGACTAGGGCTTGAACCCGTGTCCCTTGCATTGACAGGCGGATTCTTAACCACTGTGCCACCAGGGAAGTCCCGAGGGGAGTTTTGTGCCCTAGTATGTGGTCAATCCTAGAGAGTGTTCCATGTGCACTTGAAAAGAATGTGTATTCTGGGTTTTTTGGATGTAAAAACTGTCCTGAAAATATCACTTAAGTCAAACTTGTTCTATTGTATCATTTAGGATCTCTGTTGCCTTATTGATTTTCTGTGTAGAAGATCTGTGCATTGATGTGAGTGGGGTGTTAAAGGCTCCTACTATAGGGCTTCCCTGGTGGTGCAGTGGTTGAGAGTCCGCCTGCCGATGCAGGGGACACGGGTTCATGCCCCGGTCCGGGAAGATCTCACGTGCCGCGGAGTGGCTGGGCCCATGAGCCATGGCCGCTGAGCCTGCGTGTCTGGAGCCTGTGCTCCGCAACGGGAGGGGCCACAACAGTGAGAGGCCCACGTATCGCAAAAAAAAAAACCCAAAAGTCTCCTACTATTATTGTATTCCCATCAATGTCTTCCTTTATGTCTGTTAATATTTGTTTTAAGTATTTGGGTGCTCCTATGTTAGGTACACATATGTTGACAAGTGTAAAATCCTCTTCTTGTATTGATCCTTTTATCATTATATAGTGTCCTTCTTTATCTTTCTTGATGACCTTTGTTTTAAAGTCTGTTTTGTCTGATATGAGTATTGCAACTCCTGTTTTCTTGTCATTTCTGTTTGCATGAAACATCTTTTTCCATCCCCTCACTTTCAATCGATGTGTGTCCTTTGCCCTAAGGTGGGTCTCTTGTAGGCAGTGTATTGTTGGCCCTTGATTTTTAATCCAGTCTGCCACTCTGTGTCTTTCAATTGGAGCAGTCAGCCCATTGACATTTAAGGTAATTATTCATACATATGTATTTATTGCCATTTTAAACCTTGTTTTCCAGTTGATTCTATGTTTCTTCTTTGTTCCTTTCTTTTTCCTTTAATGGTTTGATGATTTCCTTTTCTTTTATGCTTGTGTTTTCTTCTTTTTGGTTTTGTGAATCTGTTTTATGTTTGTGATTTGTGGTTGCCCTGTTTTTCAAGTATGTTAACCCCTTCCTATATTTGCTTGCTTTAGACTGATAGTCATATAGGATCAGACACATTCTTAAAAAAAAAAAAGCAATCTACATTTTCTTACTCTCCTTCCCCACATTTTGTGATTTTGATTTCCTTTTTTACAACTTCACGTTTATCCTTTTGCCGTTCCTTGTGTTTATTGTCACTTTCACAAATAGGCTTTTTAAAAAAAATCTGTATATTGGCTTAAGTGATTTACTTTCCTACTGTGATTTCCTCCTTCCTATATCTTCTTGCTTCTTTTCTATTTAGAGAAGACCTTTCAATATTCCTTTTAGGATAGGTTTAGTATTGCTGTATTCTTTTAGTTTTTGCTTGTCTGAGAAATTCTTTATTTCTTCTCCCAAATGATAATCTTGCTGGGTAGAGTATTCTAGGTTGCAGATTTTTCCCTTTCAAGACTTTGAATGTACTTTGCCACTCCCTACTGGCCTGCAGTGTTTCTGTAGATAAACTAGCTGATAGCTTTATGAGGGTTCCCTTGTAATTAACTCTTTGTTTTTCTCTTGCTGCCTTTAGAATCCTCTCTCTAACTTTTGCCATTTTGTTTTGTTTTGTTTTGTTTTTTGTTTTGCGGTACGGGCCTCTCACTGTTGTGGCCTCTCCCGTCTGTGGAGCACAGGTTCTGGACGCACAGGCTCAGCGGCCATGGCTCACGGGCCCAGCCACTCCGCGGCATGTGGGATCCTCCCGGACCAGGGCACGAACCCGTGTCCCCTGCATCGGCAGGCGGACTCTCAACCACTGCGCCACCAGGGAAGCCCCAACTTTTGCCATTTTTATTATGATATGTCTTGGTGTAGCTCTGTTTGGGTTCATCTTGTTTGGGACCCTCTGTGCTTCCTATATCTGGATATCTGTTTCCTTCTTTAGGTTTGGGAAGTTTTCAGCCATAATTTCTTCAAATACATTTTCAATCCCCTTTTCTCTTTCTTCTTCTTCTGGAATTCCTATTATACATAGATTGGCATGCTGTATATTATCCCATAGGTCTCTTATATTGCTTTCTTCGTTTTTTTGTTGTTGTTGGCTTTCTGTCTGCTGTTTTGATTGGGTAATTTCCATTATTCTATCTTCCAAATCACTTACTCTTTCTTCTGCATTATTCATCCTGCTATTCTTTGCTTTTAGCTTAGCTTTCATCTCGGCAAATGAACTTTCTAATTTTTCTGGGCTCCACCTTATAGTTTTTAGTTCCTTTTTACAGTACTCTGCATTTCTGTGATAGCCTTTCTTAATTCCTTCAGTATTTTCATTACCTCCTTTTTGAACTTGGTGTCTGTTAGACTGAAGAGGTCTGTTTCATTGTTTGTTCTTTCAGGGGAATACTCTTGGTCTTTTAACTGGGAGTGCTTTCTCTCCTTCTTCATTTTGCTTATATTTCTTTTACTCTGTGAGTTTAGGTGGAAAATTATCTACCCTGGTCTTGGAGGGCTATTTATATGTGGCAGCGTCCCTGCATAGCTTGTGTGGATTTAATTTTTTTTGGCGTGAGGGCTGTTTTTAGTTTGGATGCTTGCCATCTCTTTCTTCAGCATGTGCTCACTGTTATCCCCTTGATAGGGGGTGTGCAGGTGTACGGCCCGTGTGCGCTCCTGGGAAGGTGGGGGCAGCGGGTGGCACCTGGTCGAGGGATTCTTGGCAGCAGTGGCAGCAGGCCACGCACGCTCCCAGGAAGGTGGGGCAGTGACCAGCGCCTGCTCACAGGACCCTCAGTGGCAGCAGCGGTCTGTGCCTGCTTCTAGAGTCTGAGATGGTAGTGGAGGCTCTCGCCTACCCCTGGGGCTCATGTAGGCAGTGCCCTGCTGCTGGCTAGTGTGTGAGCAGAGAAAGAAGCTCCTATGGTGGTCCCGCCCGTCTCCTTGTGTGCCACCCAGCAATGGCACCCTGCCTCTCTGGCGGGCCCAGGCCTTCTCCCATACGACACCCTAGTCCCCTCAGGCTGTCTCCACGCAGCCAACCCCAGTCCTCTCCCCGGGGAGTGACCTCTGAATCCTGAGCCTCAGCTCCCAGCCCCCACCCGGCCCAGCAGACCAGCGTCTCAGGCTGGGGAGTGTCGGGCAGCAGCACTGACATTTGGTGCAGGTCTCTCTCCCTTCTACCCTCCACAGGCCGGTTGCTGCGCTCTCTTCTGAGGCTCTAAAGTTCCCCCTCCCATCCCGGCTGATCTCCCCACCAGTGAGGGGACTTCCCAGTGTGTGGAAACCTTTCCTTTTTTTACTGGTCCTTCCCAGCGGCGCAGGTCCCATCCTGATTCCTTTCTCTCTTTATTTTTCTTTTTTCTTTTGTCCTCCCCAATTACATGATTTTCTTGCCCTTTTGGAAGTCTGAGGTCTTCTGCCAGCATTCAGTAGATGTTTTGTGAGAATCGTTCCACATGTAGATATATTTTGATTTAAACATTTTGATATGTATTTTCTGTAATATCTTCCATAAGATGTTACGGAAAAACCCAAATGAACTTTTTGGCCAATCCCATATTTGTGGAGAAGGTGAACTCCACATCCTACTCCTCCAGTTTGATCCGATCTCAGCACATTTTTTTAAGAGGCTAGGGATGTTTCTAAACATCCTACAGTTCATGGGTCAGCCCTCCACGACAAAGAATCTGTCTGGCCTAAAATGTCAATACTGCTGACATTGAGAGACCTTGCTCTATGGTATTTCCCCCACAGAAACATGAAGAAAATGATGGGAACAATGTTGTATTTTGGTCTGAAAGGTTGGCTTAATCATTAGCTAAGTGACTTGCTCTCCTAGTAAGGTTAATGTCAAATAGGTGGGATTCAAATTCATGCTTAGCAAAATTGCACATGACTTCATGACTCCATGACTTGGTATTTCAGGAATGCTTGAGAATTTTAAAGTCATGCATGCAAAAATCTGCTGTACTTTCTTTTCTGTGTGTGTAAGTAAATAACCTTCTTTCTCTCTCTTCTTTCTCTCTCTCAACACACAGTATTTAACACAGATAGAGTGCCCTGCACTGTGTGCTCAACTGGTGCTCATTGCATTGTGAAGACTTTCCCAGACCAACTAGTTTCTCATTTAGAGAGGGTTAAAAATGACTGTCGTAGACTCAGAAGGATTAATATTCTAATAACTAAAGGAAGTTGTGCTGGATAGAAAGTGAAAATAAAAACAAATTAAGGTGAAAAACTTAGAATAAGACTGTCAAACATGCTAATTAATTGTGGAGGTGGGAGTATCTTCTCTGGAGGAATTGAGTAATTTTTAAGTCTAGTTGACTCTAACAGAATAAGTATCTTCAGCACAATTATGCATAACTTTGGTATCTCAAGACAGCAGATAGTTGGCACTCTTTATGCAGCTGTCTGAGCATTTTTCTGCAGGAAGAGACATGGTAGGGGGACCATCCCAAATGTAAAAGCTGAGGAGAAAACTTAAATCCCTCAAGGATCAGATTCCTTCTGCTATTGGAGAGGTGAAGTTTGAGAACTGCTAATCATATTTCTTTATACTTTTAATATGCAACAGCACAAAGAAAAATAATCAGAAAACAACAACCGATAGATCATTCAACTGATTTTCATCTAAGAATGATGCTTCCAAATTAGAGACAAGGTTATTTAAGAGGAGGAGGAGAGATACTATCAGTAAAGATTAATGAGAAGATTGGTTGTGGTGGTGTGGGTACCATGACAGCCCCTACTGCTGTGAAGAGGTTCAGTTTGGGGACTTAAGACAAATGCACTGGATCAAGTCTAATTTCATTTAGAGATTATATCGGTGGCCTAGTTTTGTTACAGTCCCATAGTTTTTGAAAATGTTCAAGTTTGGCAGCAGTTCAGACTAAATACTTAAAACATGTTTGTTTAATACATGTTTAATACAGAACTTAGTTTAAAAATAAACTCAATATTTCAGTTTAATTCAGGGCTTAGCAAATTCTTCAAGTATATTTGGTGTTATGGGACATAGTGTTTTGTTTTTTGAGATGCTATTTCAAGGGAATTCTGATTCTGGTTCCTGATTCAAACAGTTAGGTATGAACATTCTGTAGGCGGGACAGTCTCAGAATTAAAGCTATGTTGCAATCTTAGAAGAAATACTGGCCAGAGGTTTCCAAATTTGGTAAAAAAACAAACGAAAAAACATCGATGTACAGATCCAGAAAGGTCAACAACCCCTAACAGATAAATACTAAGAAAACTACCTGTAGACAAAATCATAGTCAATTTGCTGAAAACAAGAAAATCTTGAAAGCAACAAGACAAAAATTACATTTCTTACAGGGGAACAATGATATGAATGATAACTAACTAACTCACTGTCTGACAGTGGAGGCCAGAAGACAGTGGAGCATCTTTAATGTGCTCAAAGGGGGAAAAATAACTCCTGTTAACCCAGAATTTTTTATCTGTGAAAATATCTTTCAAAAATAAAGTTGAAGAGAAAAGCTAAGCAAATTATCACCATCAGGTATATACTACAAAAAAATGCTACGGCAGATTCTTCAAACTGAAGAGAAATGATACCTGTTGGGAACTTAGATCTACAGAAAGGAGTGACTAGAAATGGTAAAGTACATGCATATATATAAAAGAAAGAATGTCTTTAAAAAATAGACCTAATTTTTTAGAACAGTTTTAGCTCTAACAGCAAAATTGAGCAGAAGGTACAGAAGTTTCCTGTATACCTCTCTTCCCCTATACATGCATAGCATCCCCATTATCAACATCCCCTACCACACTTCAGTGGTACGTTTTTTACAATTGATGAACTTCCACTGACACACTGTTATCACCCAAAGTCCATAGTTTACATTAGGATTCAGCTTGGTGGTGTAAGTTCTCTGGGTTTGGACAAATGTATAATGGCATGTATCTACCATTATAGTATCACACAGAGTCATTTCACTGCCCCCCAAGTCTTCTCCTCTACCTATTCATCCCTTCCCCCCAACAGTCTCCTGGCAATCAGTGATGTTTTCACCATTTCCATAGATTTTTGCCTTTTCCAGAATGTCATATAGTTGGAATCACATATTATGTAGCCTCTTCAGATTTGCTTCTTTCATTTAGTAATACGCATTGAAGTTTCCTTCATGTATTTTCATAGCTTGATAGTCATTTCTTTTTTCACTGAATGATATTCCATTGTGTGGATGTATGATAGTTTATTTCTCCATTCCCTTACTGAAGGATATTTTGGTTGCTTCCAAGTTTTGGCAATTATGAATAAAGCTGCTATAAACATTCATTTTGCAGATTTTTGTGTGACATAAGTTTTCCGCTCGTTTAGGTAAACGAAGGAGCATGATTGCTAGATCGTATGGTAAGAGCATGTTTACTTTTGCAATAAACTGCCAAACTGTCTTCCAAAGTGGCTGTATCATTTTGTATTCCCCGCAACAGTGAATGAGAGTTCCTGTTGCTCCACATCCTTGCCAGCATTTAGTGTTGTCAGTGTTCTGGATTTTGGCCATTCTAATAGGTGTGTAGCAGTATCTCGTTTTAATTTGCATTTCCTTGATGACATATAATGTGGAGTATCTTTTCATATGCTTATTTGCTATCCTTATATCATCTTTGGTGAGGTGTATGTTAAGGTCTTAGGCCATTTTTATTTATTTTTAAGTAAATTTATTTTTTTTCATTTTTGGCTGTGTTGGGTCTTCTTCGCTGTGCGCGGGCTTTCTCTAGTTGTGGCGAGCGGGAGCTACTCTTCATTGTGGTGCGCGGGCTTCTCATAGCAGTGGCTTCTCTTGTTACAGAGCATGGGCTCTAGTATGGGCTTCAGTAGTTGTGGCACTCAGGCTCAGTAGTTGTGGCGCGCAGGCTCTAGAGCGCAGGCTCAGTAGTTGTGGCGCACAGGCTTCATTGCTCCGCAGCACATGGGATCTCCCCGGACCAGGGCTCGAACCCATGTCCCCTGCATTGGCAGGCGGATTCTTTTTTTTAAAGTGAAATGTGATTTATTTCAATGTTTTTTTAAATTTATTTTTTAATTTTTGGCTGTGTTGGGTCTTCGTTTCTGTGTGAGGGCTTTCTCTAGTTGTGGTGAGCGGGGTCCAGTCTTCATTGCGGTGCGTGGGCCTCTCACTATCGTGGCCACTTTTGTTGCGGAGCACAGGCTCCAGACGCGCAGGCTCAGTAGTTGTGGCTCACGAGCCTAGTTGCTCTGTGGCATGTGGGATCTTCCCAGACCGGGGCTCGAACCCATGTCCCCTGCATTGCCAGGCAGATTCTCAACCACTGCGCCACCAGGGAAGCCTGGCAGGCGGATTCTTAACCGCTGTGCCACCGGGGAAGCCCTTTAGCCCATTTTTATTTTTATTTTTATTTATTTATTTATTTTTGCAATACGCGGGCCTCTCCCTGCTGTGGCCTCTCCCGTTGCGGAGCACAGGCTCCGGACGTGCAGGCTCAGTGGCCCTGGCTCATGGGCCCAGCCACTCCGCGGCATGTGGGATCTTCCTGGACCGGAGCACGAACCCGCGTCCCCTGCATCAGCAGGCGGACTCTTAACCACTGTGCCACCAGGGAAGCCCCTTTAGCCCATTTTTAAATCGGGTTTTTTATTGTTGAGTTTTAAGCTTAGGGGTCAAACAAGAAATCCTAAGGGAAATTAGAAAATGTTTTGAATTGGATAATAAATATTGCAGTATATCAGACTTCCCTGGTGGTGCAGTGGTTAAGAATCCACCTGCCAATGCAGGGGACATGGGTTCGAGCCCTGGTCGGGGAAGATCCCATGTGCCACAGAGCAACTAAGCCTGTGTGTCACAACTACTGATCCTGCGCTCTAGAGCCCATGAGCCACAACTACTGAAGTCCGTGCACTGAGAGCCCATGCTCCGCGACAAGAGAAGCCACTGCAGTGAGAAGCCTGCACACTGCAATGAAGAGTAGCCCCTGCTCACTGCAACTAGAGAAAGCCCGTGCACAGCAACGAAGACCCAATGCAGTCAAAAATAAATAAATAAATTTAAATTAAAAACAAATATTACAGTATTTCAAAATTTGTGGGTATAGATTAAGCAGTGCTTATGGGGAAATTTATAGCTTTAAATACTTACGTGAAAAAAGAGAAATTTAGAGTCAAGGATCCATTTCCACTTTAACAAACAGGAAAAAGAAAATTAAGCCCAAAGTAAGTAGAAGGGAGGAACGGTAGAGTGGAAATCAATGAAATGTAAGAGTAGATTAAACAGTAGAGAAAATTAATCGAGGCAAAAGTTATTTCTTTAAAATAATAAAATTGACAAGCTCCTGCAGAACAAGAAAAAGGGAACACAGTATTTACCAATATAGGATAACAAAGAGGATATCATCTTGATGTTACAGCCATTAAAAGAATAAAAGGAGAATATTAGGCCAGTAAATTTGACAGTCAATTTAGATGAAATGGACAAACTCCTTGAAAAACACCACTTACCAAAATTGACAGAAAAAAATAGAAAATCTCTATAGATATCTCTATAGATAGCTCTATATTAAAGAAATTGAATTCATTATCAAACACTTCCTATAAAAATAACTTCCTACCAAGTTGGCTGCACTTTTGAATTCTATCAAACTTTTAAGATCCTATATAAACTTTTTCAGAAAATAGAGGAGCCATGGGACTTCCTAGATTATTTAATAAGGTCAGCATAATCCTGATATCAAAACCTGAGAAAGACATTATAAGAAAATTCAGATCAGTATCCCTCATGAATTAGACATAAAAATTTTAAACAAAAAATTAGCAAATCATATCCAGCAATATACAAAAACAGATAATACGTCATGACCAAGTGGGTTTATCTCAGGAATTCAAGATTGATTTAACATTTGAAAATCAATTAGTGTGATTCACGTATTAACAGAGTAAAGTGGGAAATCAAATGGTACAGATGAACCAGTTTGCAAGGCAGAAATAGAGACACAGATGTAGAGAACAAACTTATGGACACCAAGGGGGGAAAGTGGGGGTGGGATGAATTGGGATATTGGGATTGACATATATACACTAATATGTATAAAATAGATAACTAATGAGAACCTGCTCTATAGCACAGGAAACTCCACTGTACAGTAGAAACTAACACAACATTGTAAAACAACTATACCCCAATTAAGAAAAAAGGCGGTGGGTGGGGGGACCAACACATTCATCTCAATAGATATTAAAAAAGCATTTGACAAAATTCAACAACTAGTTATGGTAAAACCTTTAGCAAACTTGGAATAGAAAGGAAATTCCTCAGTCTGATAAAGACCACCTGTGAAAAACCTATAGCTAACATAAAATTTGTGCTTTTCTCCAAAGATTGGTAACAAGGTAAGGACATCCACTTTCACCCTTCTCTGTGTACTGCATGTAACAGCCAGTGCAATGAAACGAGATATAAATAAAGGCACAAGATTGTCTTTATTTACAGATGACATCATAGCTTTTGTAGGAAAATCCAAAGGAATCTATAAAATGACTACTAAGGCATCAGTATGATGTATGTAAAGAATCCTTCATGATCTGAGAAAATATAGTGTTAAATGGATTAACTAGATTACAGAATTGTACTATGATGTGTTCTCAACCATGTTGAAATACTATGCATAAAATGGCTAGAAAGAAATCAAAATGGTAATACTGATATTGCCGAGTGGTAGGTTTATGCATGATAATTTTCTGTGTTTTCCAATTTTTAAACAATAAATGTATATTTAGAAAAAAAAGTCGGATCTTTTAAAATCTAGTCATAACAGGCAGGAAACTTTAAGGCATTGAGAATTGCTGTTGTTACTGAAGCATGAAACAGACCTGAAACTGCATTTCACAGCCAATTTAAAAACCTACATTTTCACCCCAGTCAGAATTATGCTGCATTAATGGTAACATACAAAGAGAATTCAGGAGATAATTTCCATCATTCAGAAATTTATATTATAGTGACATGTCAGGTATCCTGGTTCCATACTACTTTTTTTAATGAGCTCTGCTTTTATAAGTAATTTTTTTCTATTAAGTAGCATATTTCTTTTTAAAAATTTATATATATTTTAAAAAAGAAAGAAATAGTTGTGACCACTGTAAAATTTACTCTCTCTTTTCCTGATAAAAACATTCTCCCTCCAATATTTCTCCCTCCAGGTGCTCACTGAAGGGGGCACAAGTGAGACCTCCCAGGTGCGGGATGTGTTGATCTGGGTGGTGGCTAGAGGGGTGTTTGTGTAGAAAATTTAATTAAGTGATCTGTATATTTATGGTCTGTGCTTTTATTTTTGTGTGTAAGTTACACTTCAGTTCATTTATTTTAACAAGGAAATTTTGTGAAATATTTCTCCCTTCAGGGTTAATGTTGATGTTTTTATAGCCCTATACTTAAGAACATGCTCTCACATTGTTATTTCTCTCCTGCTTTAGAAACACATATCGCATGATTGAACAAGATGACTTTGACATTAACACCAGACTACACACAATTGTCAGAGGGGAAGATGAGGCAGCCATGGTGGAGTCAGTGGGCCTGGCCCTTGTGAAGCTACCAGATGTTCTTAACCGCCTGAAGCCTGATATCATGATTGTTCATGGAGACAGGTTTGATGCCCTGGCTCTGGCTACGTCTGCTGCCTTGATGAACATCCGAATCCTTCACATTGAAGGGGGGGAAGTCAGTGGGACCATTGACGACTCTATCAGACACGCTATAACGAAACTGGCTCATTATCATGTGTGCTGCACCCGAAGTGCAGAGCAACACCTGATATCCATGTGTGAGGACCATGATCGCATCTTGTTGGCAGGCTGCCCTTCCTATGACAAACTTCTCTCTGCCAAGAACAAAGACTACATGAGCATCATTCGGATGTGGTTAGGTATGTATCAGACTTCATTCAGTCTAATGGTTGCTTTTGTCCGAAAGTTCGGGTATGCTTCTGTCCTTTGGAAACTACTGTGGGTAGAATGTTCCATTAGCAATCAGAAGGCCAAGGTTTTTAGTTCATAGATCTCGCCCAATGGTATGACTTCACCTCTCTGAGACTCACCTTTTCTATAAAATAGACTTAATGAATTGAATTTTTTAAATGGAATGCTTTTAATCCATTAAATATAATGTTATAGGTGAATATTAGTTACAGGGACCGATCCTGATATATCAAAAAGGAAAAAAAAGGAAGCTATAAAATTATACGTATAATACATTTTTATAAAAACAGTAACGTAGAAAGGTCGGTAAGTATGTGCACCAAGTCATTTATAATATTCACTTCTGGTTAGTAGAATTAAGGTTTTTTTTTCCTTTATTTTGCTTTTTAGCTCAATGAAACAAATTGTTATTTTTAATTTTAATGCCTTTCTTATGGGCTTGTTGGAATACTCAGATGAGATAATGGATGTTGAAAGCAGTTATAAGGGATTATGATTATTATTAAAAAGCAGAAGTCATAGTTGTACCATTAGAGATTGTTACCTCTGTAAGTAAGCCTTAAGGTCTGAAATCTTCAATGATCAATGATCTAGATTCCTGGAAATTATTTTTGCTACTCAGAGGCAAAGAAAATAGGTTTACACACAATGTCTATTAGTTAATTTATAGTGAGAGTACTATTTAGAAGGCCAATCAGGACTAATCGTCTATTTAGGTATTTAGGACTTTCCTCTGTGAAGAGGTAGATCTGTTGAATAATGAAGTTAATAGTAAATTAATTTGGTGATTGTGTAATCAAAGTGATTGTGTATATTTTAAATCCAGATCACATTAGAACAGGAAATAAATTGGGTTTTTCTACTATATGTTAATCCATTCTATATATTTCTTATCCTTGGACAGATTCATAGCTATCAGGGAACCTGTCAAGATAATGCTGATGGAACAGGCTTCTGTCTCTTCAGTCTCCCCTTTCTGCATGCTTCTAAGTAAACATTCTTGCATTCTGTTCTGATTATAGTGTTAGCTCACTATGTCTTCTGAAAAACTTTGTATTTCTGAAAAACTTGTAATGAATAGAAAATAACCCTTATAAAGCAGAATACAGCAAAATTGTACTTGCAGGGCTTAAGGTTCTCCTTGGAACCTTTTAAGCAGTTTGTGAAAAGAAGAATGACGAAATAGCAAAAACTAGATTTTTTTTTTAAACCAGTGGGGGGGAAAAAGACATTGAGCCAAAGCCACCTGTCCCTGGCAATAATACCTTTTGTGCAAAGCCTGTACCTGCTTCTCAACCTGCAATTTCTGACGTTATCCTTCTGCTTATAAGAAAAATAGTATTGAGTAAGCCACTCAGAACATGCAGCTTTGTAACCAGAACATTAATAAATAACAGTCCTAATAAAAATATTAGCAAAGTTAAAAAGACATGTTACATTCCTAATATTGAAAGAAATACCACAGTAAATATAGAACTTTTTGACCCAAAACCAAGTAATGGTACCGTAATGGAAACGGTTGTGTGGAAGGGCTGAAGCTGCTGAGTTCTGGAGACAAAGGCAGATAAATGTCAGAAGTCATACATCGAGGACCAGGTGCAGGCTTTGCACAAAATGTATTATTGCCAGGGATGGGTAGCTCCAGCTCATCGCTCTGTGTTTTCTTTTTCACTGTTCTTTTTTACTACTTTGAACAAAAATTTAGTAATTATATCCCCACCCCACCCCCAGTTTAGAACATGATATGGGACCAGTCATTTTTTAAAATAAAATTTTGGAGCCTGTAGTCTTTTAAATCAAATACTACTGAAGATTCTTAGTAAAAAATTTCTGTTACCATTAAATCATAAAAAGTAACTGCTGGGCTTCCCTGGTGGCACAGTGGTTGAGAGTCCGCCTGCTGATGCTGGGGACACGGGTTTGTGCCCCGGTCCGGGAAGATCCCACATGCCGCGGAGCAGCTGGGCCCGTGAGCCATGGCCGCTGAGCCTGCACGTCTGGAGCCTGTGCTCCGCAGCGAGAGAGGCCACAACAGTGAGAGGCCCATGTACCACACACAAAAAAAATTAATAAATTTAAAAAAGTAACTGCTACTGATTGAATTTGGATTAATGATAAACATAATTCATGATAAAGTTGATCATTAAAATTAATATCACAAATAAGTATATTCTTTCATTAAAAATAAGTGAGTAGGGGGCTTCCCTGGTGGCGCAGTGGTTGAGAGTCCGCCTGCCGATGCAGAGGACACAGGTTCGTGCCCCGGTCCGGGAAGGTCCCACATGCCGCGGAGCGGCTGGGCCCGTGAGCCATGGCCGCTGAGCCTGTGCGTCCGGAGCCTGTGCTCCGCAACGGGAGAGGCCACAACAGTGAGAGGCCCACGTACCGCAACAAAAAAAAAAAAAAAAAAAAAAAAAGAGTAGAAGAAAACAACAAAACAAACAAAAAAATAAGTGAGTAGAGCTCATCTTCAGTTTTATAGGATAATATAGGCCCTGTTGCAGAATTCTTTGTGTTATTTGGCATGGCACTGTCCATCCAAATCTTTTACACTTTACATTTTTGCTGAGGAACTGTCCTTGGGATCCCAGCCTGGGGATGAGTGAAGCCTTTCTAGGCCTTTGAACAGAGTTAGAAACACTGGTGGTTTGTTGAATCTGGTGGGCGATAGTGGGGAAATGCCTATGCATTATACGAAATTTATTTCATGCTCAATCAATCTCTAAATGCCCTGATTTGCAACACATTATTACTCATTAATATTGCTGATAATTCATTAGAAACACTAGTTAGAAATTGGGAAGAGTCACATTTTTCTAACGCTTTGAAATATTGTGAACTTTAAGACAATGAAGTCTAGTGTCTACTATTTAAAATTATGTATTTTGTTTGTGGTAGCAAGCACCTTTGTAAAACGTTAAGTTCCCTGAAGAATCCTTGGACTTGTTGCTGTAAGTTCTTATCCTTTGATCCGAATTTGGATGCCCTGCTTAGAATGTGACAAATTGTTTTTTCCTCAGAATTTTAAAACATAGACTTTGGGGTCTTGCTTTTTAGAATTTGCTTCTTCCTCCTTTAAGATTCTTAACTAATGAAGCAATGTGGTTTGATTTTTCTTTAAACAGGTGATGATGTAAAATCTAAAGATTACATTGTTGCACTACAGCACCCTGTGACCACGGACATTAAGCATTCCCTAAAAATGTTTGAACTAACATTGGATGCACTTATCTCATTTAACAAGCGGACCCTAGTTCTGTTTCCAAATATTGATGCAGGTAATTTAACTTGAAAATGAAAGTATGCCACCTACCTTTCCAGTTTTATGTTTCTATTATGTCTTCTTTTGTCCGACCTTCCTATCTTGCTCATCTTATCATTGAAGGCCATTCTATTCTGAAATGCATTCTGATTTTCAAAGGATCACCGATTTTGCAGTAGATTGAGGAGTTTGTGATATTATTAAGTCTAGTAGAAACTTAATAGGAAAGAAATAAATACTTAAAAAAAAATCTCAAATCTCCATTCTAGTTTCATGTTTAGTCTCTTCCCTCCAGTTTCCATCAACGAGAAAATGCAATAGCCAAAACTATTTTTTTTTTTTTTTAGATTCCATATATATGTGTTAGCATATGGTATTTGTTTTTCTCTTTCTGACTCATTTCACTCTGTATGACAGACTCTAGGGAGGGAGACACAAGAGGGAGGAGATAATGGGGATATATGTATATGTATAGCTGATTTGTTATAAAGCAGAAACTAACACACCATTGTAAAGCAATTATACTCCAATAAAGATGTTAAAAAAAATGCAATAGCCAAGAGATATAAACCTTAGAAGCTGAAAGAGTGTCTCTAGGAAAGTAATGATCCTACTGACTGCAGTAAAATAGCCATTATTTTTATTTCTTGTTCTCTTATTTATGTTAGCTATACCTTAATTTAATCTTGAGCTTAAGCAATTTCGATCTCTAGCTCCCAACCAGTTGATCCTTAAGCCTAACCTGATTGATCACCTACTGGTGGATGGAACCAGTGCTAGTAAGACCTTAGGTTAATGGTAGGGATATATAAATGGGGCCTGATACTGAGGGATTTTCAGATACTGGTTATTATTAGCTGATACCACTCATTGCTGAGCTCTTAGGCATTTTTTGGTAAAGGAGGCAGGATCCCTTCTCTGCAGTGCCAAGATGTCACCATCTTACACTGAAAGAATCCTTCCCTTAGTGTGTCTTGAATAATCTTTTCCGTTAGGGGGAACAAAGTAGGGTGTTAGTAGGAAAAAAACTTTAAGACCCCCAACCCAGATTTCATCCAGGTTATGTATCAATATTTCAAAAACCTTAATATTTATTCTTTTCTAATCCCTTAAATTTTTGCATAAATATTTATAATGTAATTATATCTCTTCTTCAGTATTGTCAGTGATATTGTTTGTAATATACCTTCCTTATTGTATATACTTTAGAATTTGAGATTTTTTACCCCTATGAAAGGAAAGGGTCCCAGGAATGCCTAAATCATGTCTGCCACTCGCCTCTCCTTTTCACAGGGTTTTTGATAAAATATACACAAGGAACAAGAGGGAAATAAGAATCAAGGCATCACTTTCTCATTATCTGACTTAGTGCCCCATTCCCTAATGTAGGCTTTTCTGGAAAACAGGTTTAGTGCCTGTCGTATAGGGCCAAAGAGAAGCCTTCAGTTGAACCCAAATCTGAACCTTGGAATAGTAGCAGCTTCTGGCGTGCCCTGCACTACACGAGTTCTAGGTAATGACTGGCATGTTCTGGCAGGAGAGAAGTGGCCGGGCCTGCTCTAAGGAGTTAGCCCCTGAGTCTGTTGCCTGCCTTGCCATGGAGAAAGTTAAAAGGAGAACACATGCATGCCCAGCTTCTGTTAAATTCACGGCTCCTGCACACCAGTGGACACAGTGTGGTCGTCGTCCTGCCTTGTAACTGATCAGATTAGCCTCCTTGCCCACCTTGGTCACAGCCACTAGGAAAGGGTGAGTAGAGAGGCAAGCAGAGGGACACTGAATATCGTCTCCCCCTCATACATCTGTAACTTTTCAAAACAAAGTCATGCATGTAAAGTAAAATATCAGCCATAGTTTCAGAATCTGTATTTGCTTAGAGCTTGTTTAGTCCACGTAAGTGGGAGCGCTTGCTGTCCCATTGAGCTGTCGTTACTGTAGATGTGAGCATAGCTGAGGCAGAGGCCCTCTGATCGGCTTGGTACGTGGAGCCCGAGACCTTTCCATTTAGGAACTCCTGGCTTAAGAGACAGAGACTGTTGGCCTGTCTTGAGCCTCTTAATTGGTAAGGTAAGAGCTTTTACTGGGGTGTTAGTATTTGCTTTGTGGAGTGCTGTTTGAAGAGACCCACTGCTGCTGTTTAAAGTTTCTAGACGAGTTGAAACACAGGGCTGACCAGATGTTTTGGATGTTCATCATTCATGAAAAGATCAGTAATTAAAAGGACTGTTTCCCTAATAACTGTTACGAGTTTTTATGAGGGATATTTCTTTAAGTGGGGCTATACTTGCCGATGAAAATTGTTCCTTTATCTCGTAAACCATTTAACAGTTGGTTCTTTTCATTTTCACAGGGAGCAAAGAAATGGTTCGAGTGATGCGGAAGAAGGGCATTGAGCATCATCCCAATTTTCGTGCAGTTAAACATGTCCCATTTGACCAGTTTATACAGCTGGTTGCCCATGCTGGTTGTATGATTGGGAACAGCAGCTGTGGGGTACGAGAGGTTGGAGCTTTTGGAACACCTGTGATCAACCTAGGAACACGTCAGATTGGAAGAGAAACAGGTATTTACCTTTGCTTATATTTCAACTGACTAAGCTTAATACATTTGTATGAGTTATTATAAAGTATGCACGTATCAGTGCTGGCATGTGTGTTTATCAGTAAGTGAGTGAATGAGGTTAATGACCAATTGTAGCTGAAACCTATAGGTAGCACACATTGATTACCATATTTTTTATTGTCTTTGTAATATCAGAGCTAAGAGTTTCTTAGTTAATTATGGTCTTTGATGGCTGTGTTTCAGAGAGAATGTGGTTGAATGTGTTATATGAATGCCAGTCTTTCGTTTTCCTGTGCCCAGTAAAATGAAGAAGGGAATCAACAATAATTCTTACACTTTTGGTTTGAGTAGTGGGGGTGTTGTTTCCTGATACGGAGTACCCTGAGGACGGAATAATTTGGGAGTGGGTAGAATTAAGAGTTCTCTAATGGCCATGTTAAGTTTGAGATGCCTATTAGATATGAGTGGAGATGGCAGGTTGGCAGCTATGTTGTTCCAGGGAGAGTTGAAGTTGAAGATACAAATTTGAGAGTGATGGCGTATAGATGGTGTTTAGTTAGGATATCAGTTCAGCTGCTGTAACAGAGAGACCCAAAATAAGAGTGCCTCAAATAAGTTAGATTTTCTTTGTTTCTCACTGTAAGTCATCAGAGACTTAGCCTCCATCTATCTTCTTGATGGTTGCTCCATCTCTTGCTGTCAAGTGCACATTTTAGCCACTGGGAAAGGAGGAGAGGGGAAGATGTCCTTCCCTCTAAAAGCACAACTTGGAAGTTGCAAGTATTTCTTCATACATCCTATCAGAATGTCGTCACATGGCCACATCCAGCTGCAAGGGTAGCTGAAGAATACATATAGCCTTTAGCTGGGTGATTAGATGCCAAGCTAAAAATTCTGCCACTGTACAAAGGATATTGAGGATAATGATACACTGTGCCAGAAATGGTATTTAAAACCAAGGGATGAAATGAGATTACCCAGGGGGAACATGTAAATAGGGAAGAGAATGGAGCCTAGGACCAAACTCTGGAGCCCTTCTGATGAGGAGGGAAGGGCCAGGAGGGAAGACTGAAAAGGAACTGCCAGAAAACCGGGAGTGTGATATTATTAAAGCCCAGAAAAGAAAGGGTTTCAAGGAGATGGTGTTGAATGATGCTGAGAGTTCAAATAAGATGTGAACATTGGATTTGGTACCAGGGTCTTCTAGCAAAAGCAGTCTGTCCTGGGACTTCCCTGGTGGCGCAGTGGTTAAGAATCTACCTGCCAAGGCAGGGGACACGGGTGGGTTCGATCCCTGGTCCAGGAAGATCCCACATGCCGCAGAGCAACTAAGCCCGTGCACCACAACTACTGAGCCTGTGCTCTAGAGCCCGCGAGCCACAACTACTGAGCCTGCATGCAACAACTGCTGAAGTCTGCACGCCTAGAGCCTGTGCTCCACAACAAGAGAAGCCACCGCAATGAGAAGCCTGCGCACCGCAACGAAGAGCAGCCCCCGCTCACCTCAACTAGAGAAAGCCTGCCTGCAGCAACAAAGACCCAATGCAGCCAAAAATAAATAAATTTATTTAAAAAAAAGATTTCTCTTAAAAAAAAAAGGCAGTCCTTTCTGCCACCACACTTACACAAACACATGCCCCTCTATCCTTTCCTTCTTACCTTCTTTACATTGGAGGGTGTGGGGTCACCCCTGCCTGTCCACTGCTCTGCCTTCTACCTGTGTTCTAAATCCCCACCCCTCTTGGCTTCTCAAGGACGTTTCTCTTCCATGTATCTTTAGCCTCCTCGGCATTTAAACATGCCTAAGTCTCTGGTATCTTCAAAACAAAACAGTACAAAACAACCTCTCCCCAGCCACCACCCTTATGCTTTTCTCCTCTTCATAGCCAAGTCTATTGAAAAAACATGTCATTGTCACTGTATTTACTCCCTCAAATTGGTCAGAAAATGTATGGAAAGGAAGTGACTGCATCAACAGCTGACTGGCCAGTTGACTAACTGGCAACCTGGCCTGACCAGTTGATCCCACAACTGGCTGAGTAGATGGAAGGTAGGACAGATGGAAAGAGTGGACACGCTGGATGAACAGATGAGTGGCAAGTGGATACTGGATTAATTACCTTATTTATTCCAGTAAACAAACAAGAGCTTGATTTATTCTCTTTGGGAATAAAGGAACCTACGGCCCCTTACTTATCTGATATATGGAGATCTTGCTGAGAGTGCTTTAAAAGGTATAAAGTAGAAAAGTTCGTCTCTCTAATAGAAGACTTGTTTGAAGCCTTCTGGGTTATAGGGCTACTTATGAGCACGACACACTGCTCATTTCTATATTCTTTGGTTTCTCCCACTTCCGAATCACTATACGGCACTGGATTTACCTAGGGGAGAATGTCCTTCATGTCCGGGATGCTGATACCCAAGACAAAATATTGCAAGCGCTGCACCTTCAGTTTGGTAAACAGTACCCTTGGTGAGTGTATACTTTTAAAGTGATTTAAAACAGGAGCTGTTTTGGGCACCATTTTCAAGCTGTGTAGTCGCCCTAATGGTGCTCTCATTCTGCACCCTTAGAGGTCCCTATCTGCTGGTGAGACAGGGCTTGCTAATCTACCCCCTGTTACTCTACCAAGGGTTCCAGTGGAGAATAATTTGTCTCAGTTAATACAGCACTTCTGCTAGGAACTACTGCTTTAGCCTATTTTGAATTTCTGTAAGTATTAGAAAGTAATGTAACGATTTTCTTTAAAAATAGTATAGTTCAGCATTTTAATTTAGACTATCCTTTCTGTTTCAAATTAATCAGATTTTCCTTTATTTGATTCTTTTTTTCTGAAAATAATTTTTTCCTTACAAAAGTAAAGATGAAAACCAAAAAAGCAAAAAAAATTTTTTTACTGTCCCAAACTATGATATATTCTGAAATTGGCTTAACAAAGATAATTTTTCTTTGATCTTACAGGCAATTTGTTAATGATATCTCAGGAGGAAATAGTTGTATTGCAATCAACAATGGTTTTAGATATTCTATTGATAATATGAAGGTATTTAGTTAGAGTGTGGCTGAAGAGATCCAGATGTTGTTATTTTAAAAGAAGAAGCCCAAACTATTTATTACCCGAAATTTCAGATTCCAATAATACTGTGTCCTCAATATAATTTAATATGTACAAGAGAAACAATTTAATTGACTTTTTGGACATTGCAGTTCAAAGATATATGGGGATGGAAATGCTGTTCCGAGGATTTTGAAGTTTCTCAAATCTATTGATCTTCAAGAGCCACTACAAAAGAAATTCTGTTTTCCTCCTGTGAAGGATAACATCTCCCAAGATATTGACCATATTCTTGAAACTCTAAGTGCCTTGGCTGTTGATCTTGGTGGGACGAACCTCCGAGTTGCAATAGTCAGCATGAAGGTAAAATAACTCCTAAGGTTTTAACTTTATATCCCATACGAGTAGTTGATTTTTAAAAAGTGTGGTTGGAAGGTAGGACTAGAAACATACACAAGAGCTTGTAATCATTTGCCCACAGTATTGACTTTTGGTTCCATTACAATGTGTGTCTCACTATTTTACTAATCACTAACATTTTTTTTTTTTTTCCTGGTACGCGGGCCTCTCACTGTTGTGGCCTCTCCCGTTGCGGAGCACAGGCTCCGGACGCGCAGACTCAGCGGCCATGGCTCACGGGCCCAGCCGCTCTGCGGCATGTGGGATCTTCCTGGACTGGGGCACGAACCCATGTCCCCTGCATCGGCAGGCGGACTCTCAACCACTGCGCCACCAGGGAAGCCCTCACTAACATTTTAAAGAAGTAAAGTTCTCAGGGAATCCAAGTTAGTAGACTTGAGTTGACAATGGGAGACCCATTAGGCATCAGAGAGAGCATCTGCCACCCAGGAGACCTGATATTCTATACTTGGTAACAGCTTGGAGCATGGAGTATGTTGATTACTCTCACTACCCAGGGGAGGGCGTCTGCAAATGGTGAGGGGAATTGCTTCTCCTCTAGATCATGATTTCAGTTGCATACAGCATACCTTCAATCTCTTAACCAAACCATCACCACAGTGTTGACAGAACCTTTATAAAACACCAAACTGTCCATGTTAAAATGATCTCTGGGGCTTCCCTGGTGGCGCAGTGGTTGAGAGTCCGCCTGCCGATGCAGGGGACACAGGTTTGTGCCCCGGTCCGGGAAGATCCCACATGCCGCAGAGCAGCTGTGAGCCATGGCCGCTGAGCCTGCGCGTCCGGAGCCTGTGCTCCGCAACGGGAGAGGCCACAACAGTGAGAGGTCCGTGTACCGCAAAAAAAAAAAAAAAAAAAAAAAAAAAGATCTCTGATGACTTAACAAGGAAGAATAAACCTAACAGAAAAATCTTTGTTTGAAGCATTGTAGATGTGTGAAGTTTCAGGAATCCATGAGAAATACAGAGGACTTTAAACACAAAGTTGTTTAGATCAAATAAAAGCAAAACAAAACATAATTTTAGTGAAGACAAAGACCTCCTTTATAAATACTCTTTAAAAAGTATTAATAGAAAAATATTTTCTTAACATAAAGATATATTCCATATCAGTGGTGAACACCCTCTGTAGCGGCATTTCTAGAGGTATTCCTATTAAAATCAAGTGGAAAAGAAGGATGTTTTCTGCACCATTTAACATAATTCTCAAAGTTAGGAAGGGAATAAAGCAAGGAATGAATAGCAAAAATGGCGATTGTGGACAGGGTAAAACAAAAAATGTTATTTATAGACAATATGAATAAACCAACAAGCTTGTAGAATAACACAATTGAGTAAAATGGCTAGATATGATAAATATATAAATATCAATACCTTTTTACTTATATGAAATTGTAGGTAAAGATTTGAATTTTTCTGCAGGTGATTATTTGTCAACCCTGATTGCACATTAGTGTTACCTGGAAGCTTTAGAAAATATATGGATGCCTGGCTCCCACCCCAGACTAGTTAGATGCCAGTCTCTGGGGGTAGGGACTAGGCATCAATATTTGTTCAAAGCTGCCCAGGTGATTCTGATGCACAGTGAAGGCGGAGAAGCACAACTAGGTTTATTTTTAATGACAGTCATTAGTGACAGCTTTAACCCTTGTAAATGGACAAAAATCCATTAATAACAGAAGAATGGAAAAAGTGATCCTATTTAGAACAACAGAACTTATAAAATAAAGTCTTCTGGTTTCCTAAACCAGAAAACTATATGATCTATAAAAAGAAAATCTAAAAACTTTAAAATATAAAGGCTTGAAAATTATCCTGGTTAGGAGTGCTGAGTATTTTTTAAATGTCAGCACTTTCCAAATTGAATTATGAGTTTAACATAATTCTAGTCAATTTCAGTGAGGCTTTTTAAAGTTTAACCACATTATTCTGAAATTTACTTAAAATAATACACAAGTGAGAAGAGCAAAGAAATTTAAAAACAAGAATAATTAGGAGGGACTGTCCCTGATTGGTATTAAAACATATCACTAAGCACAGTAATTTAAACATCATGGTTCCATACCATTATTGACTTCAGTTATGGCAGATGATTAAAGCTTAATGACTTAGGATATTTATTTAGTTGCTTCAGTATTTAAACAAGGAAATTTTGTCAACCTGAAAGAGTTAAAAATGACCTTCTAATGACGATTCAGATTAGCCAACATTCACCTTATGTTTAAGAGAGGGCCCATCTGGTTGGCTGTGGAGTTGTCATTGCTTCAACGGCCATATGCTAGGTTGTCTTCCCAGGAAACTACCTGAGTGTATCCCAGGGCTGGCCCAAGCCAGACAGTGGATCCCTTCCCCAGCAGTCATCTGACTCTGCAGTACTGTCCTAGAGTAATGTCTGATTTATTGTGAAAAAGGTCAAAGATTCAGTGTATGCTCCTTAGCTGAGACCCATGAGACAGATCTGTTTTTTCTCTTTCAGGGTGAAATAGTTAAGAAGTATACTCAGTTCAATCCTAAAACCTATGAAGAGAGGATTAATTTAATCCTACAGATGTGTGTAGAAGCTGCAGCAGAAGCTGTAAAACTGAACTGCAGAATTTTGGGAGTAGGTGAGATTGTAAATTACATACCTAAGCAATGTTCATTTTAATGTACAGTTTGCTGAGTTCTGATGCATGATGGAACATCAGGTCACTGTCTGCCCTGTGTGTAGATGGTTCCAGGTCCTGTCTGTGGGCCCCAAGCATGGGGCCTTCCTGGGACCCCAACAAACATTGTGAGAGAAGCATTGATGGAACTGTCAACCTATGGGGAGCCACAGATTTAGCTCAGAACTGCCTTACATTTCCTTGCAGTCCTTGGTAATGTTTGTTTTAGGAGATCTTGGGTGAATTAGTGTTCCAAGCCCAGAAAGTCAGCACACTTTTCTGAGATTGCTCATTAGAATCATTTTCCTTGTGTTTGTGGTGGAGCCCAGGCATTTCCACAGGTGGCCGTGTAAATCCTCGGGAAGGAATTGTGCTGCATTCAACCAAACTGATTCAAGAGTGGAACTCTGTGGATCTCAGGACCCCCCTGTCTGACACTTTGCATCTCCCCGTATGGGTAGACAATGATGGCAACTGTGCTGCCCTTGCAGAAAGGAAATTTGGCCAAGGAAAGGGCCTTGAAAACTTTGTGACACTTATCACAGGCACAGGTAAGAGGAGTAGAGACGGCTGCTTCAGGAGCTACGGTGTGTGTTGGGGCACGTGCCTTTACCACTCAGCCAGGCAGTTTACAACTCAGCTTTCACCTTCACTTCCTGCTTGAGTAGAGCCTGAAGGTGAGAGTGAGGGCCCGCCCAGGTCTTTTCTGAGCATGTGCCCCGCCCTGTGCATGCATTGGCCTTCTAACTTCCCAGGAATCGTCTGAGCTATTCAAAGCCCTTATTCCCCAAAGCTTCTCATTGCTCATTCTCCAGGATTTCCTCCTACTCTCTTTGGTTAGTATATTGTTTGTCACAACTGTTGTCCATTGCCCTAGGCAGTAGAGACTAATAACTATATTTTGCCTTTAAATGTTTTTGGTGAGTGCCCCCTGGATAGCCCCCTCAGCCCTGGGAAAGTTCTGGGGTAGGTGAGATAAAGGCAAGCCCTTTGAGCTGGTCCTCTGGGAGCCACCAAGCAGGTCAAAACAAACCACCACAATTCTTTGAGAAGAAGGTTCATTCTGCTCTCTCCATATTGCCATCTGTACTGGCAATGTAGGCTATTATTCTAGGCCATCGCCAAGCTGGGGGGTGAGGGGTGGGTGTGATGGGACCAGAAAATGCCAGAAATCTCTTACTAAGATTCAGCTGGTTTTTTCTTGATTAATTGTTCCCCTGGTTGTTGTAAGGTTTTGGTTAGTTTCCAGAATTCCAAAAAACTCGATTCTGACAGTTTTTGCCAGTTTGTTCATTGCTTTAGTGAAGGGATGGGCTTTTGGAGTTCCCTACTCTGCCACTTTTGCTGATGTCTCAATTTGTTTTTTTTTGTTTTGTTTTGTTTTGTTTTATTTTGTGGTACGCGGGCCTCTCACTGTTGTGGCCTCTCCCGTTGCAGAGCACAGGCTCTGGACGCGCAGGCTCAGCGGCCATGGCTCACGGGCCCAGCTGCTCCGCGGCATGTGGGATCTTCCCAGAACTGGGGCACGAACCTGTGTCCCCTGCATCGGCAGGCGGACTCTCAACCACTGCGCCACCAGGGAAGCCCCCAATTTTTTTTTTAAATGAGAAGACGGGCTCAGGTAGTCAGTGTTCGAGGCAGCACTTGGTC
This sequence comes from Tursiops truncatus, assembly GCF_011762595.2. Lineage (NCBI taxonomy): Eukaryota > Metazoa > Chordata > Mammalia > Artiodactyla > Delphinidae > Tursiops > Tursiops truncatus. The sequence continues at coordinate 79,301,102 of NC_047039.1, read as the reverse complement.
CCACATATGCCTAACTTCAAACCGTGCGTGCTCTTTTTTTTGTTTTTAATTAGGGTATAGCTGTTTTACAATGTTGTGTTAGTTTCTACTGTACAGTGGAGTTCCCTGCGCTATACTAATATGTATAAAACCGTGTGTGCTCTTAAACTCCACGTTATACTACCTCCCTAATGCTGAGCTCATGCACTTCTCTTAGTCTCGGACACAGTTTTAGCAAGCTTGGATATCATTTCCTAGTTCAGAGCAGTAATAACCTGCAAATTAGAGGAGTGAGGGTTGATGAGTAGGTGCCACAAGAAGTAAGAGATGGCAGGACAACTCTAAAATGCAGACCCTATTAAAGCAAAACGCCCTTTACCCCTTACTAGCTCCTCAACTCCATAACAAAAAGTACTCATCGATATTCAAAATTATTGAATCATAGATTTTTAGACATGGTGGCATTATGAAGAGGCAAAACCATGTTTCATATTCTCTGTTTAAGAAAGCAGGTGGGGGCTTCCCTGGTGGCACAGTGGTTGAGAGTCTGCCTGCCGATGCAGGGGACGCGGGTTCGTGCCCCGGTCCGGGAAGATCCCACATGCCGTGGAGCGGCTGGGCCCATGAGCCATGGCTGCTGGGCCTGTGCGTCCGGAGCCTGTGCTCTGCAACGGGAGAGGCCACAACAGTGAGAGAGGCCCGCGTACTGCAAAAAAAAAAAAAAAAAAAAGCAGGTAGTGTATGAAACCTTTCAGAAAGATTGTCTTATCTTGGGTTTCTCCCACAGCAGAGCCTGAGACAAGGAGTTCAGTGTGGGTATTTTATTTTGGAGGTGATCCTGAGAAGCAGGAGTGAGGGAGTGGGAAGAGTGGGACAGAGCAGGGGAGCCATTAGAGGATGTATTATCAAAGTTGCCTTGAGGACAGTGGGGATTGAAATCTACCCAGAGTTGTCCACTTAATCTGCTGGCTCCTGTCTCTCCTTGGTTGACAGCTGCTTCTGGGCAACTGTGTGTGCATGGCTACTAGGCTCTTACTTGAGTGTTGGAGAAGGCCTTGGTGAGAACCAAGTTGAAATCATAGTGAGCCAAGCAAATGCAACACAGGGCATTGGAGGATCAGCTAAAAATATTTCCATACAAAATGATTCCAGGTAAAGCTTTGGTGCTTAGTAAATTTCAGCTATCTAGGAAAGTAGGCACCATATAGAACCTCACATTCCAAAGCTTTGCTAAACAGAGGAGGCGTTGCCATAGCAGTTTTCTGTTTCAGGTGCAGAGCCACTTCAGTGATTGTCATCTCTCACTATAGGAATTGGCGGGGGGATCATCCATCAGCATGAACTGATCCATGGCAGCTCCTTCTGCGCTGCAGAGCTTGGCCACATTGTGGTGTCCCTGGATGGGCCTGACTGTTCCTGTGGAAGCCATGGGTGTATTGAAGCATATGCCTCTGGAATGGCCTTGCAGAGGGAAGCAAAAAAGCTACATGATGGTCGGTTTCTTTCACCTGAGGAATTAAATAGCCAAATGGTAGACAAGTACTTCAAAGTAGATATTCCAAAGAGAGCTGAACGCTGACACCAGAACTTTTAACCTTTTCACTCCCTAGAGGAAAATCAGGGCTCCACATACTGCAGCTCAAAGTCTTCTTGGTCCTGACCCGTATTAATACCTTTCCTCTCCAGCACTGGGAGGGCCGGGGTCTTGAGCTCCAGGATAGCAGGGGAGATGTCTTTCATTTTTGCCTTCTCAGCCCCTAGCACAGGTTGGGTACTTAATAGAGATTTTAATGGAGAATTAAATGGATGAACATATTAGTTTTTCAACTGAGAGGTTTATTTGAATTACACCTATTTCTGGACATGTTATTAATGTCAGGATGGTTTCTAGTCTAATTCAAGAGGGAGTCATTTAATATCATTACAACATGGTGTGTCAAGTGGAATGAGAACGATGGCCAAGGAACACAGATGCATATAGGAAGGACACCAGTGTTCCCTCCCCGCCCTCTCCATACAGGGAAGGGAGCGTTAGGGTGCTGTCCTGGGAGTTGAGAGTCAAGAGGGTAAACAGAATCATTGAGGCAAGTTTGGATGAGCCAGGGAGCATTTCCAAGCATAGGAAACAGTGGTGTTGGTGCATAAGGGCAAGGCAGGGTATAGTGTAGCAAGAGGTAAGCCAGGACCAGCAGCTAATGGAAAAACCACTGAAAAATTTTAGGGTAAAGACATAGATCCAAATTTTAGATTCTTCACCACACTTTTTTTTTCTAGCGGGAAAATGGTAGTTGAATGGAGGTTGGCTTTAAGGGGGACAGTTCTAGAGTGACTTCCAGTTTTCTGGGTGGACACCTTTGGGGGTGGGGACATGAGAGGAGGAACAGGGCTTGGCAGAAGCTGACGGTTGGGAACCAGTGGGACATGCAGGTGGGAGCGTGCAGGAGGCAGCTGGCTGCAGGGGTCTGATGCTCAGGAGAGGGGACAGGACTGAAGTCAGGATTTGGAATCATGGGCACTGAGGTGGCCATTAAACCTGTGAATGAGACTTGCAGTGAGATGAAAGTCCAGGGTGGAATCCTGTGAAATGTCAGCACTTGAGGGCAGGGAGGAGAACCAGGAAAGGGTAAAGTCACAGGAACCAAAAAGGGAGTGTTTCAGGGAGGGTAGTGGGTAGTGTCAAGTGCTGAGTAAGAGGAAACCAGAAAGTTAATTGGCTTTGACCCTGAGGAAGGACATCATTTGAAGCCCTGAAAACAGTGTTTATTTTTCAGTCTCATTTTTATCAACACCCCCCCCCCCACTAAGGAGCCTAAATGTTTAGACAATTTTTCCTAATCATTCAACCCCATGAAACTTTAATACCACAGATACATTGTTTATCTGTTGTTACTGTCTGTATAAAAAGAGTAAGAATTTTTTTGCCCACAAGAACCAGTTTTCGCCCCCATGGGGGTAAATGCATATCTTAAAGAAGTTCAGTCAAGTGGGAGCAGAAGCCTAACTACCCTGAGTAGGAGCAGAAGTGAGGGTTGAGAACGCAGGAGGGGAAGGGTGGAGGAGCCCTTACAAAAAGGCCCCTGGGGAGAGAGGGAGAGATGAGCTGTGAAGCCCTGGTGGAGGGGCGAGAGAGGGATTTGCGAACACAGACCTGTTTATAAGCCGGGGCAGAGGAGTAAGGGAGTTCTACCTGGAGGCATCCTTTATCTGAGAGGTCAGAAATGGTGAAATCTCTTGGTAGCGGGAGCTGGGATAGACGGTCTGAGGAGATGAAGGCTGAGAAGGGCAATGAACGGGAATGGGAGAGAGTGGCCAGAGCAGCTGTGAGGGCCCCTGGAAGACAGGAGACCACCACTTGGTGTCTAGGTAACCGTCTGCTTGGTTGGGATTTTCTCCCATCAGAGCCCAAGTAGTAGCAGATGAGGAAGGAGTTTGAATCTGGGTTGGTGGCTGGCAGTGTGAGGGGCAGAAAGTCAAGGACTACAGGTAACTACAGAAATATCTACCATTCATTTAGCATTTACTCTGGCCAGCACTTAACTTGAGTACTTAAGTCCATTTTCTCATTTAATCCCTAAAGGGATCCTGCTAGGGTAGGTATCATTACCCCAGTCTTAGAAGAGAAACACGTGGAGGTGACATGGGCAGGGTAGTGCAGCCCGTGGTGGTAGAGCTGACAGCTGAACCCAGGTCTGTCCGTTTCTGAGGTGCTGTGCCTTCCTGCCACTGTGGGTCACTGGCAAATAATGCAGCCTTGCATCTGGCATAGATAAGGGAGGAGATGAATGCAGAGGAGTTCTGGTAATTTTGGGGGAAAAAAACACTTCAAGATTGTTTAATATGGAAGGGGGAAGTGAAGGAGGCTCTGGTCAGAGTTGAGGATTTCCAGTTAGAGAAGTTCTGGATGATGTATAAGCAGGCAGCAAAGCCCTCTGGCAAATGTATATGGATATTTACGAATGATAAAAAGCTTTGCAAATGTGAAAAGAGATTATCATCTTCCCACTTGGAGGCTTGCCGCCCACAGGCATAATTATGAGCTTGGCCTTCCGAAGCTCATGAATGACTGCTTCTCCTTCTCACCTCTGCTCAAACAGAAGACCAGCTCTTGGTGGAAGGGATGTCAGTGCCAAAAGACGAAGCTGTGGGCGCACTCCATCTCATCCAAGCTGCGAAACTTGGCAATGCAAAGGCCCAGAGCATCTTGAGAACAGGTGAGCACGCGGGTCTGGGCAGCTCTGACAGCCCAGGGCTCCAACAAATGCCCAGCCCTCAGGACCAGTGCAGAGGTAATTTTCCTACTTACTGTTCAAGGTATTTGGCAGTGTTGCCTTTTTAAACAGGTTTTTGTTTTGTTTTACAACTATGAAAAAACTACTTGTTCATTTTCTGGAAATTTGGAGAAATACAGGAGAGTAAGAAAAAGTATCTTTTAGTTTTACTGTTCAGAGATATCAACTATTAACATTTCCTTCCAGTCTATTTTTTTTTACATAGTTGAGATCATATAGTATAGTATATGTACAGTTTTATACCCAGCTCTTTTCATTTCAAAGTATCACATAATCATTTTTTCATATTAAGGATAAATCATATAAACAGCTTTAAAAGTACTGCTTCCATGAGGTAGTGTGAACGAACTATTCCTGGCTGGTGCTCTTTTCCACCTTCCTCTTTGACTTTGGATTTGGCTCTCTCCCCGAAAACTTGTTTTTAATTTTTGTTTTCCTGTAGCTGGAACAGCGTTGGGTCTTGCGGTTGTGAACATCCTCCACACTATGAATCCTTCCCTTGTGATCCTCTCTGGAGTCCTAGCCAGTCACTATATCCACACTGTCAAAGACGTCATCCGCCAGCAAGCCTTGTCCTCGGTTCAGGACGTGGACGTGGTGGTTTCGGATTTGGTGGAACCCGCCCTGCTCGGCGCGGCCAGCATGGTTCTGGACTACACGACTCGCAGGATCTACTAGTCCTCCGAAGAGTGGACATGGACCGAGATTCAAGAGCTCCTTGGCAGAATCAGGTTGTCTTCTAGATGAGCATTTCTTAAAAGGCAAATTTGGTATTTCAATTTATTTGGCAGGCGACTTTGGCAGAGTTTTTGCTTTTAGTCTCTTCCAGAGTCACTTTTCCCAACCCGTTTTTGTAGATGCTGCTCCTTGTGCGGTCATTTCAGCTCAAACCTTGTCACAATCTTCTGTGCCAAAAGGAGCTACAGTAGTAGCCGAGGAAGCCTTAGGACTCTGCTTACTAGATGTACCACTTAGACCTGCAGGCCTTGCTTGGGGTGTGACCTTGATACTGGAGTTTGGATTATTAATCCTTCCTCCTCTGACCCTAAGTTCAGAACACAGAAAGGGATCCAGTCAGGGAACAGAAGGAAATCTCACCATGAAGGGCTTAAGTAAAACCTTTTTAAAGCAGTTTTATTGAGGTATTTTTTAAAGTGCACAACTTGGTTGAGTTTTGACATATATATACCTATGAAACCATGGCCACAATCAGGACATCAGGTGTATGTATCTCTCACCCCCAAACATTACTTGTTGAAAGATGTTATTTGCTATTACTCTCTCAGAATCTTGAGCAACTTTAGATCAGGGATCTGAATTACAGTGGCCTTAGTGACCTTGTCCTTATCTTCTTAAGGCCAGCTGAGAAGCCACTAGGACTTACAGCCTCTGAAAGATTAACCATCCCAGAAGGATCCTTGCTACTGACAAGCAGACACCTCTCCCTTCAATAGCTTTTCATACTATGTTGAATATGACCCTGGAGTGTTGATTAAGGCAGTGTTTGTTGTGTGTCATACCTAGAGCCCACATCTGTGAAATCTGGATTCTGGCTAAATAAGATTCCACGCTCGAATTGGTGTCAAGATAACAAAGGCCAAGTTTCTTGCTATTAATTTCAACCTGGAAGAAATACTGATAGCCACCATTTATTAAGTGCCTACTGTGTGCCAGGCTCTGAACTTGGTGCTTCATATGCATTATTCTAAATTCTCACAACCAGTAAGGTAGGTGTTTTAATTCCCATTTTATAGAACCCCAAACTAAGTCAAGTGGTGTGCCTAAAGCCGCGTGGCTAATGAGTCTTAAAGACAGGGTTTGACCCGGGTCCCTCTGTGTTTTTTCTGCTAAGCCACACAAACCTCTCTTCATATCAAAAACTTCCAAAGTGCAAATATATTCTAATTTATTCCAGGCTACCAAGAGCTTTCACAAGAATATCTTATTAGCAAATGAATCGATTCATCCTTGACACTATCTCTCAGTGGTGAATTTAATAAAATATTCCTGTATGCTGTGGTAATTTTGCCAGTACAGTATTTGGTCTAGTGACAGGTTTTTATGGGTACTTTTAGATGACCTTAAAAAGGACATGCATATGTTTTTCAGATTGTTTATTATTTTAGGAAAACCTGAAGGTTTCTACAGCATTATTTCTGTGTTCACATATAAAATGAAGGAATCAAGTTTGCATTTGAATTACTTCCTTCCTGGTGGGTTAATGTGAAAAGCTAGGTTGGCTGATTCTTAGAACTCTGTCAGCTCTGAAATAATCTCCAGGTCCTGGTTGATTCCTGGGAAGGAAGCTAGTTGGCTTGGCCATCAGTGTCTGGGGCGGGTCGGTATACCGTGAAGGGGCATCAGCTGTTCTTTGATAAAACCTAAAACCACTGCATACACCAGACAGTTGCACTGCTACCAAGTTTCATACCAAATATTTGGAAGGATGGTATTGAATCTAAAACCAAATCTTAGTTTTTATTAAATTCATGGAAAGGCTAATATATTCCAACATAATTATTACATATAGTTAAATGATCACATCTTAATTTATTTTAATGTAAATATTTTTATTTTACTGTTCTGAGCCAAATTCTAAAAAAATAAATGTATTTCCTTGTGGAAATCCTGCCATTTCTGTATTTTGTTTTGTTCTTAATTAGCTCATTAGCTAAAAGCATTCCCCTTCCCAAAAGAGATTTGTTGTGCTCCTTACTTTCTGAAGGTCATATAACTTCTTTAAGGCATTTAATATTGATTTAACAACCACCCCACCAAAAAACTTTGTTAATAGAAAGCATTGTTATATAACTTTAAAATATATATTGCAAAATGATCACCACACTGTCTAGCTAATATCGTCACAATACATAGTTAAGAGTTTTTTTCCCTTGTTAAGATCTACTTTCATAGCAACTTTCAAATATGCCATATAGTATTATCAACTATAGTCGCCATGCTGTACATTACATCCCCATGACTTATAACTGGAAGTTTGTACCTTTTGACCCTCTTCACCCACTCCCCACCTCCCAACCCCCCACCTGTGGCAACCACCAATCTGTTCTCTCTGAGCTTGGTTTTGTTTTTTTAACATTCTACATATAAGTGAGATCATACGGTATTTGTCTTTCTCAGTCTGATTTATTTCACTTAGCATAATGCCCTCAAGGTCTAGCCATGTTTCACAAATGGCAAGATTTCATTTTTTTTCTAATGGCTGAATACTATTCTGTCATATATATTTACACATTTTATTTATCCATTCATCCACTGATGGACACTTAGGTTGTTTCCATTACCTTGGCTATGTAAATAATGCTGCATGTAAGAGTGCATACATCTTTTTGAGTTAATGTTTGTGTTTTCTTCAGATAAATACCCAGAACTGGAATTGCTGGATCATATGGGAATTTCATTATAATTTTTTGAGGAACCTCCATTCTGTTTTCCATAGTGGCTGCACCAGTTTACATTCCCACCAGCAGTGCACAAGGGTTCCCTTTCTCCACCTCCTCTCCAACACTTATTTGTCTTTTTGATAACAGCTATTCTAAGAAATGTGAGGTGGTATCTCATTGTGGTTTTGATTTTCATTTTCCCTGGTGATTAGTGATATTGAGCACCTTTTCATTTACCCATTGGCCAGCTGTTTGGCTTCTTTGGATAAATGTCTATTCAAATCCTCTTATTTTTAAATTGGATTGTTTTTATGCTATTGAGTTGTATGAATTCTTCACATATTTTGGATATGAACCCTTCACTGTATGTATGATTTGCAAATATTTTCTCCCTTTTAGTAGGCTGTCTTTTCGTTTTGTCGATGGTTTCTTTTGCTGTGCAGAAGCTTTTTAGTTTGATGTAGTCCCAGTTATTTTTGCTCTTGTTGCCTTTGCTTTTGGCATCAAATCCAAAAAAATCATCACAAGACTGATGTCAGGGAGCTTATACTGCCTGTGTCTTCTAGGATTTTTATGGTTTCAGGCCTTATAGTCAAGTCTTTAATCCATTTTGAGTTTATTAATTTTTCCAACCCATGAGCTTGGGGTCTGTCTTTAGTTTCTTTCATCGGTGTCTGATACTTTTCAGTGTACAGTTTTTTCACCTCCTTGGTTATACTTATTCCTAGGTGTTCTATTCTTTTTGATGTAATTGTAAACGGGACTGTTTTCTTCTCTTTCTGATAGTTCGTTATTAGTGTACAGAAATGCAACAAATTTCTGTATACTAATTTTGTATCTTACAACGTAATTCATTTATTAGTAGTTATTAGTAACAGGTTTTTGGTGGAGTCTTTAGGGTTTTTTATATATAAAATCATGTAATCTGCAAATAGTGACAGTTTTATTTCTTCCTTTCCAACGTGGATGCCTTTTATTTTCTTGCCTAAGCGCTCTGGCTAGTACTTCCAATAATACTATGTTGAATCCATTTAAAATTTGACATAAAAATCAAAGTGGTCCCAAGAAAGAGGTTTGAAACTAAATACTGAGCACTCACTGAGTTTCTGAACCAACTCCTTCCTTTTTATGAAGCCCCATGTGAGTAATGTAGGCATTAGAAACAATCCAAAGCTACTACTGCCACCTCAAAACTTAAGAGGCTTACACGGTAATCATTTTCTCTCATGGTTTCTGTGGGTCAGGAATTTTGGAAAGGCTTTACCTGGCAATTCCGACTCAGGGCATCAGATGCACGTGCAGTTAGACAGTGGCTGGAGCTGGAATAGGAGGTTGGAATAGGGCTGGCCATGCATCTCTCTTTGCTTGTAGTTTCCAGGTCTCTCCACGTTGGTTGATTTGGGCTTCCTCATAGCATGGTGGCTTCAGGATTGTAGAACTTTTTACATGGTGGCTCAAGGACTACCAGCTTGTGTGTTCCAACAAACCAGCCGTAAGCTGTGTTGCCTTTTACAACCTAGCCTTGGATGCATATAGCATTACTTTTGTCATATTATCCAGTCACCTCTTGATTTCGAGAAAGTCAGACTTTACTGACATCTGATTAACGGCCACATCCACCCTCAAGAAGCCCATCCTGTGTGGGAGGCAAGACAAGTCCAAATGACACCAAGACAATATCAAAAGGTAAGCTGTTGCACGTAGAGGGCCATGGGAGCTCAGGGGAAAGGAAAGGCATTACGGAGGTGGCCTTTCAGCTAGTTCTTAAACCAGATTTCAACATTTTCAAGGGCATTAAGCAAGGCCCAGGAGCAACTAATGGTTGGTGAACAACAGCAAGTGATTGCTTGATTGCAAGCAGAGGTGGCTGAAGGGGAGGAATAGCAAAGAGGCCAGAAATGCGGGCCAGATCAAGGAATGCCCAACTAAGACGCTTGGAGAGGGGAAGGTAGGCAGAAAAGTAAATGTTCCTCTCCCTTCCAGACATAATTACCATAGGAGAGATGGTGGACTTTCCTTCTCGGCAATGGCAAGACCTACCCCTGCTCCACCTCCTGAATGTGGCATTACATCAATCTCCAACTTGGACTAGTATCAGGTAACCATTAGTAGCAGATTTCTGAAATACAGCTTTATCAGTCACTCGAACCATCACCTAAAATGTGACAGGTTCTGAGAGCAAATAATGAATGTGTTGATGCCTGAATGGAACACAGTCTCCTACAGGCACCTATTGTGTGGATCAGTGTGGTCCAGAACATTCTATGATGATGTAAATGTTCTATAATCTGCCCTGTGCAGTCCGAATGCTACCTAACTACATGTGGCCACAGAGCATATGAAATGGAGCTAGGGGCTAGAATTGTATTTTTAATTCTGATTGACTTAAATAGCCACCTGTGGCTACTGTACTGGCCAGCAGTGTGTGCTACAGGGATTCCGAGTTAATGGGGCCAGCCACATTCATGCCATCCTGACTCAGGTTTACTGGCTGAATCCAGAGGAGTAAGGGTCTCACTAGCTTTATTTCCCAGAGAGACCCCTGCTGAAATATACTATCCAAGATCCTACGGTAAGGGACCGTGACAAACGAGCCACCTGGGAGAAAATGTCTAGGGTGGTGTGGGGATTCAAAGCCCTATCTTTGGTGGGCAATAAGGGGTTAACTTTTAGCCAAGGAACTCCCTTTTCAATGGAAACTTCCACAGACTCCTACTATAGACAATAGAAACTCAGAGCTATTTTAGTTCAAGGCAGGGGTTGGCACCCAGTGGCTGTGCCTCAGCCCTAGAAAGGATAAAAGGAAATTCCTCACCAACCTCACTCCCAACTGCAGCATATCTTGTGGTCAATAATGAAGCTTCATGTTTGTTTATTGTCTGAAACAGAAATTTATTCTCAGAGTAACGCACGAAAGCATAGGTTGAGGCTGCCATTGGGAGGCTTCCCCTCCCTTCCTCCGCCACCTCCCCTCCTCTTTGAATGCCAGGGACAACACAGTTGAAGGAAACATGCAATCACAAACAATGATCAACTCTAAAGACAAAAGGTTTGGTCCAAAAGAACTCAACATAATTAATCCAATTACCGTGAAGAGCTTCACTGAGTAGGATTAAGATATTGCAGATGTAGTGTTTCCACAGGGCGGCTCTTCAGTGCACCAGGGGGGCCTGCTTGAGGGAGATGAGGACAGAACGCATGCGGGAGACATCTTTGGCCTGCTTGCTGGACTTGGGGTTAAAGTCACACAGCCGGGCCACCCGCTCCCACTCAGTGCCTGGGGACGACTCTTCAATGTCATTTACAAAGGCTTCTTCTGCTGCCCTGGAAGCAACAAAAGATGTTGGTTTAATGTAGAATCCTTGGTAGCTACCTGGCAGCTGCCCTGTTATGAAAGCAACTGCCTCTTTATGCCTGACTTGATGGCATTCTGGTTTTCCAAAGAGTAACAGCCCCTGGCCCAGGTCAGACTCGGGAGCATACACATGGCCAGCTTTCCTAGGCACAGGGGGCCCGGACTGCTGTGTAAAATGTTGGAATACAGGTGTTTGGTTCAGGACTCACTCTCTCTGTTGATACAGAGAATTTAAAAAGCCAGTCCTTAGCCAGCTACTCACCGCCTTCATTAGCAAGGGCAAAGCAGCAGGCTGGCCAAGAACTTGAACAGCAGTTTATGTTGGGCTGTACTGAGTTTCAAGTAAATTTAGAGACCTCCAAAGAAGCCCACAGGTCACTGCACAATAGCCTCTGGATTTATTCCTAAGGCTGGAGAGAAATAGGGCAGCTCAAAAGGAATTCAAGACAAAGCTCCCATGCTAGCAGGCACTAGAGACTAAAGCCATTCTGGAAGGGGTTTGTTAGGACATTCTCCTCAGCCAAAAGTTTGCCATTTTCCCTCCAGCCGGGTACCATGGGCCTCTTGGGGCACTCTGGCAGGGGTGGGCGCCCAATGGCTGAGAGCCAAGCAGTGTGAACTGCTTTTTGGTAGGATGCTGCTCCAACATTTTTTCACACCAAGGTCAGCCCATCCCCAGCTGGGAGCTAACTTGTAGGAGCTACAGCCTAAAAAGACAATGCTAAGAGGAGGGAAGACACACTACTTCATCTACTCCAACAGGCATCACAGGCAAAGCGAAAGCAATGGAGATGACTGGTCTGTGGGGACAGAGGGGTGGCACTCTCACAGGGATGGCCGTGGCAAACACCGCTGAAGCCCAGAGCCACTACAACACTGCGACTTCATGGCACACACAGGGGCAGTGAGAAAGGTTTACTTAACTGTTCTAGGCTGTAGCAAGGATGGTTTATGTTTGTGCTTAAAGGTGAAGAGAAGAAAAGAAATAAGAAAAACTTTAGGTCAGATACAGAAAATGAGAATGAGCTCAATGCAGATGGTCAGTAAGCTAGACATGCCCTTGCCACTCTGTACTCTTGGGGACGTGCGGCTGGCTTTGCTGGGCCACCCTGCTGCCCAGCAAACCCAGACTTGACTTTTCCAGTCTCCATTTCTACTCCAGAGAGAATGTGCAAAAAGTAAATCCAACACCACCTGTAAGTCCAGCATTTCACAAGTCTCATTGCAAATGCACCCACAGGCCCAGGAAACCCAGCTCTATCTCCTAACAGGATGAAGGGCTCAAGGTCATGCACCGTAAGAGGCTCTACAGACCTGAGCCTGTTGTCTAGTCTTCCCACAAGTTCCTCACTTCCTTCATTCCACCCTCATCTCCCTTACATCAAAAGGCTAGTCCTAATTTTCAAGGAGGAAACAAGCAATTCAGCAATACTGCTTTGACAACAGAAATCCTTAAACCAAAACAAAACAACACTTTTCCAGAGAGGTTGCAGTTTTCTTTAGGAGGAAAAGCCACAGTGGCCTGTGTCATACAGCTCTGGCTATCTCGACCTCAAAGCTGGGGGTCTCTTTATGCCAGAGTGGGGGACAGGGCATCAGAAGCTGGCCACTAAACAACAATTTCTGGTAGGAGACCACAGAGGAACAATTACAGACCCCACGGGAGACTGCCCCCTCTGCTGACTCTTCTGCCCCAACCCCACATTCTTCAAAGGAACCCAGTGTAGAAAATGCTGCTTGCACTGGTTCCTAACCCAGGGCTTCTTCCCCCTCCCCAGGTGGGGACACTCCCCCTTCCCACCTGGGGCAGGGAGGCAGCAGTGGCAGCAGCAACAAGAGGTCAGAGCCCTCCCCAGTCCCAAAGCCTTCCCAGACGAGATCACGAATGACTCACATTTTGAAAGTGAGTTAGCTTCCTTCCCTCCAAACCCCAAAATGAAAAATGGCAACCAGAGTTGCAGGGAGTCGTGGTTCTGTGAGACAATCAATGGAACATTCCCGCAGCTTATCAACTCTTAGGCAGCCCCCACAGTGCCAGTTTGAAATAATTTTAAAAGCAAAGCAACTTGTGACATAAAAGGAGCATTAACTATAAACAAAAAGTAGGAACAATCAAGACAAGAAAAGGAATTAGTTTTGCAACATACACATAACCAATCACGTCAGCGAAGGGTTGTTTGTAGAAAGCTTCATCTGCCACCCTAGACAGCAAGAGGTCCAAAAGGCAGGCAAGCAGGCAGGAAAAAAGAGAGAATATTGAGAAGCAGAAACATCTCAAATCCACAATAGAGGCACGACTGTGCTCTGGGGAGCTGCTCCCAAGGCTCCATCCTAACTGAGTGAGGCTTCCAGCACCAGACACTCCAGCAGGTGAGGCTTCCTACTGGCCTTCCCCGCGGGATTCTCCAGGGTAAGTGCTGCCAGCTTCATCCCCAGGCCTTACCCCAGCAACCACCAGCATTTCCTAGGTACCCACTTATGGGCTGAGCCCTCTGATAGACATTGTGTCCATTTCATCCTCAACCCCAAACAACCCAGGACGCTGAGTGTTCTCCCCGCACTTTACAGATGACGTGATAGGGAAGGGAGGCCTCGAGATGAAGCAACCTGTTTGGCAACAAGTAGCAACAGGGGTGGCAGAACTCACAACCAAGGCGGTCTGGCTCTTTTCACTGTAAGTTACTGCTGCTCCCCAGCTGGTGTGCGCTCGGGAGGCCACGCCTCCTTCCCGCCAGCCTCAGTAAACACCACGGGGCACAAACGCTGCCAGGAGCCAGGAACGCTAGGGCCCAAAGCCAGCTTAATCTTGGATTATCCGACTACTGCTTCCCCACACTGACTAGCTGGGACCAACTGCCAGTATCCTGGAAACATAGATGGTCATTTCAAAATGCCCACCTTTGAAAAAAGAGGAGCTGGAGGCAAGCAGTGAGAAGACCTGCAGACAAGGGTCCTGGCTCTGGCGTACTGTGTGTCCCTGAACACAACCGTCAGTCCGCTCAGTCCCTGCCAGACTCGACTGCTTTGACAACGTACAGCCCAGAAGCCAGAACTTCATCCCCCCTTCACTCTCACATGGGAATGGACCAAAATGGCAACTCTGGGACAAGAAGGAAAGGGGGGCAAGCTGGGTGGACAAGTTCACAAAGCAGGGGACAGGCTGAATCCCTGGGCCCAGCCAGCCCCCCTCATCCAGCATGGGTGGGCAGGGAACCTCCCTCAATGAGTCTTACCCTCTCCTTTGCCCAGTGGGTTTGGGGCACAGGAGTGGGAGGAACCCTTTAAGGACAGTCATGCCTGGTCATTAACCTAAGCTCCCATATTTATTTGAAGGGAAATCCTAGTAATTTTATTTTTAAACTCACATACCCTTGCTTCTCTCCCATTCTGGTTTATACATAGGAGGTGTTTTGTGGGAATTTAAAGAAAGCAAAAAGAACAGCCTGATTGTAACTCCAAATAAGTCAGCAGGAAAACAGAGTAGTTTGTGGGCACAATGAGTGGGAGGGAAAGGAAAGGCAGGCCAGCTTGTAAACCCATAATCCTTTTAGTTTACACACAGGGCTAAACCTAGTCAATTTCAACTTGTGCTTGCCTCTGCTGGGAGAGAATAAAGGTTTAATGACTCCTGTTCAAAGCATTACTGAGACAACAAAAGCTTGCTGTCAGGCTTTTGCTCCTTTGCAGCTAGCCCGAGAGGAAGGAGCTGTTGGTGACAGGACAGCACAGCTCCATCGAGGCTACAGCCCCAGAACAAAAGGGAAACCACACACGAAAACTCAGCTGGCCCTTCCACCTACTTAGAGCAGACTGAAAGCAGCAATCCTCAGGCAAGGCAGGAAGGGGACTCCACACCTGGAGGGTCAGCCTGGTTTTACCAAGTACTTCGGAGCAGATGCACGGCCTGAGGCAACTCGCCAAGGTAAATAGGGCCTCACAGGGTTCCTGCACCAAGCACCCATCCATCCTTCTTTAGAAATCTGAACTTGCATCTGGGGGAAATCATCCTGAATGAGCACAGGATTAAGGAACCTGGACCTGTCAGCACTTCAAACTGACCACAATCTCACAGCAGAAGCCCCGGCAGCTAACGCTACTACCCTCAGCAACTCAACCCCGACCAGAGGGCCGCCCCACCATACTTGTCACAAAACTTCAAATGGAACCTGACAGGCACGCATGCCCCATAGGAAGGTGGCCAGGACAGAGGCTCGAGGCAGTGACAGAACCAAGAATGGGCAACGGGAGACAGGTAGTCGAAGGCTGCTGCACAAACAGTCCATCTGTTCTGCCGTAGCCGCCCCACGACAGCAGAAACTGTCTGGCAAAGAGGTTAGCTCCCTCTCTTCTGGCAGATTTCCACTTAAGAGCTGCCAGAGACAAGGGTACTTAAACCCACTCCTGCCTCTGAGAACAAGGACCCAAGGCTCTTTACCATGAAAATTACAAACAGCCCCAGGCCGAGTCTAACCTATCTTTTACACTTAAGTGGGTGGAGTGACTATGAAGTGAAAGCCAGTTCCCAGTCTCCAGTCTCACAGGGGAAGCAAGCCCATCGGCCTGTGCCCAGGTGAGCAGTGCTGCCCCCATCTCTCTTTCTGAGCTGCTTCCAAGTGGACTCTGAGCACGGAGCATTTAAAGACCACAGCTGCTGGTCGGTGGTGAAGGAGAATGACTGTTTACTCCCTACAACTACTTAACCTTCAGTAAGTGAGTAAATTCTGAAAAGAGCATTTTTAAAAAGTCAACTCAAGATTTTCTTAGACACAGATAATAAGCACCCAGAGAACCCTTAATTCTGAAGTCACTGTGTTGGAAAATCTTGGCTACCTAATGACGAAACACACATCCCTACTACTGGACCCTTTGGGGAGCAGCCCTCAGAGGCAGGGGATGCGACATGACTGAGTCTATAATCACCTCCAAAGTACTGAGATCCTGGAATAGTCCTGAAAGTGGCCTTTCATTCCAGGGTTACATTTTTTACACGTGGACTTGATCCCGTGAGATGACACTTCCTTCTGCAGAATCATACCATTACAGGCAGTGCATACTAACCAAACTCTCAGCTGCAGAGCTAGACTCACTACAACTAGTGTGGCAAAAAAACAGGCTGAATTACTCACAAGATCCAAGAGACTTGTAACCCTTACGTTTCAAGTATATTTTTGAAAACCTGCAAAGACATTTCACACTAAAAGACGCGGCAGCTGAAAACCTACACTGGCTGGTGGAAACGGACCTGATTTTGTCTTGGCAAACGAGCTGTTCTAGAAGCAGTACGGACTGACCTGTTATTCGCTTTCGTCTTCTGTAGCTGCTCGTCCTGCCTCGCATACCACTCATCCAGCTCCTTTATTGCTTTTTCTTTCCACTCTGCTTCCTGCTTCCGAGAATTGGCATCTTTGAAGGGAAGGAAAAGAAAGACGATACAAATGAGGCGAAATGCAAATTGAAGTCCGCTTCACCGTGTATTTGGGCTTATTAATCTCATGCTGTGTGCAGGCGCATGTGTGTGTTGGAGGGAGAACACTCGGGAGGGAAGATAAAATTCTCTTTTCCCTGATTGTATGTCCAGCTCTCGATCTCAGCAATTCTATCCAAAGTGTTTCACCACCATTTATCCCAGTCCACCTACACGTTAGTGGATCACTAGTTTGGGGTTTTTTTTTTTGCAGTGGGGGAGAGGTGGAAATACTGACTTTTAATTTTAAAAAAGGCTTTTGGGACACCAACTGGGGAAAAAGCAATTACAGGTGATTCTTTAATGATGCTGCCAGTTCAGGGTGGACTATTCATATTAAATAATCTTTTAATAAAATCTCCTCACAAACTATATTCCACACAGGTTGGACAATTAATGGTAGATGCACATCTATGAAGCAAGGAGCTATGAGAAAAATTATCAGAGGTAGAGATGATTCCAGAAGCAGGAAACAGTAGGGTATAGATGGAATTGAGGGGAGCACAAAATATCTACTCCCGCTTAGGCCACAGAGCGAGTCTGTGGCAGAGCTAGGGCAGAACTAAAGGAGAAACTCCAATGCGGAGAACTGTGGGGGGAGAGGTGAGGGTCGTCATTAACAGCTATCCAAAAGGTTCTAGGTGAGAGAGAAAAAGCACACCTAGCAGGTGTGCCAGATTGGGTTCTCACCCACAAAGTTTCTCAGGACTAAATACGAGTTTCCCTAAGATACTAAAAGAAACTTGTCAGTAAATGGTAGAGAGAAGGAAATACAGGTCATACTTTTGCCACAGTTGACACCGGAAGTCACCCTAATACCTAAACTTTAAGCACATTCTTAAGGATGTCCTCTCTGGCAGGTGTTTTACAGACATCTCATGTAATCTTTACAACAATCCCAAGAAGGTAAACTAGTCCCATATTCAGCAGTGAGAAAAGCTACAGCTCCGCAAGTTTGAGTAACGTTCCCAAAGGTTATAATAAGTGGCAGAGCCAAGATTCACACCCAGGTCTGACTCTAAAGCTCACACATTCTTACTTCACTGTGCTGCCTCCAAAGAGAGGGACGAGGGACGGAAAGGGAGGCAGGCCCAGCAACAGTCACAGATGTGACCAGCAGATGGGCATCAGTGATCCAGAGCCCAACCTGTAATGAGTGTCCTTGAGGAGCAAAGTACAAAGCAAACAACTTCTTGAAGGGAAGAAAGTAAGCATTCAGGGGCAATTTTAGGGCCTTTGCAAGAAAGGTCCTGTAGTAACAACCTGCAGAAGACTTTGTAACTACTAGAAATAACCTAGTAGCAGCTAGAAACTCCCGCAAACTTTCAGATTATAAAGAACTTTTTACCCTGTTATCTAACTTATCAGAAGGTGACATACTGGCTCAGGAGGAGAATTATTTCACTCAAATTTTCCACTGATGACTCAAGTATACACAGTAAACTTGTGATGTGTGTCTGTCCATGGCATTAAGTGTATGTGGAATGGAGGGTGCTGTGATGCAGGGAGAGATGCTGTGGGCCGATGGTGCCCTGTGGACAAGAAACTGAAAAAACTTTAAAGAATAAGGTCTCCTTTTCAGGAGTTGTGAAATTACTTCCAAAGAATTACTTTTTGATTGGAGAGTATTTTCTTTCTGTATAGTCTAATGATCATTTTACTGCATAAAATAGTTCCTTTAAATCGTCTTCTTTTATAAATTTATGAAGTGACACTGGCAATAAGAATTTAGAATTCTTAAACACTTAGCTTGATGGAACAAAGATCCAAGCTGTAATACAGCGTCTCTGAATCTGGGAGGGAGAAGGGAGAGGAGAGGGTGAAAAATCCTCTTAGAGAGCAGGGTACACTGACAGCTGTCTTCTCTGGCCATACGCATTAATGTTCACAGAAAATTATTGGAAAACGTAGCACACAGCTAAGCTTAAGACCATGAACATTGCTTCTCTATTTTTAGCATCTTGCACTTTCTCACAGTTCTTGCAACAGAAAAATGTGAAACTGCAGAAACACCTAATTCACGGACCAGTTTAATTCGATTCTACTGGAATGCGAGGCCAAATGTTTGACTTCCCTCAGGAAGGCAACATGAGTTAAGAAAATAGCACTTCATGGAATATTCCCAAAGGGCCCAATTTGATAACTGAAAAAGAAAATGATATTTTTCCAGACACCAAAGTGTATGCTCCTCCATGGAGAAGACAACTTTGCTAAACTTTGGGGAAAGAGAAAAGATAAAGCTGGGTTCTGCATCATGAAAAAGACTCCAGTAGTACTAATACCTGCTAAGTCTTGCCTCTAAGTCTACTCAGAAGAGATGCTCAAAGAAGAACAAGCAAGGACCAAGGCTGTCTGCACCATGAATACCTATCTTCATCTTTCTAAAGCTGCACTATCCAGTACAGTGGCTACTAGCCTCATGTGGCCATTTAAATTTATTAAAATTAAATAAAATTTAAAACTCAGTTTCTCAGACATAATAGCCACATACAGTTAGTGGCTACCATACAGAACAGCACAGATATAGAACATTTCCATCATCAAAGAAACTACTATTGGATACTGCTGTAAAGGTTAAACGTAAGTGTGCCCTCTGTTCTGAAAGCCACAGAAACTGGGCTGGAGAGACACTAATTGGCTGTATTATCTGGGTCAATTCCTTTCCTATTTCTAGGTGTCCTTTCCTATTTCTACACCATCTAAGTCATGTTTTCACTAGTTCAGCGATTCTCAAGAAGGAATAATAATGTTGACACTGTGGTAACACAGAAGCATGTTGCTATTTCTAGTTGTACAATAAAATATTTAGGCATGATGTATGTGGTGGTGTCTATATCTTAAAGTGAATCAGGAAAAAAATTATGTGTATATTCACAATACACATATAAATGTATGCACATGTTGAGTGTATAAAACATACACATACATGCCTCATTTATACAAAGACAACCCAATATGGCAAAATGTTCATTACTGAATCTGGAGGAAGGGGCACACATGTTTGTTTTACTCTATTCTGTGTCTGAAATTTTAATAAAAAATTGAGAAAAGAATACCCTCTGGATAACACCCCCCCCACACCTCTGCCACACCTTTCCAACCCACGTGTACAGATACCAAGTCTCTCCCGATCTTGACCAATAGCTGACACTCCATGGAGAAGGCTCTTCAGCAAAGGCCAGGCTGGCTAGCACTGATTCTCAGGCTCAGCCTGCCCCTCAAGATGGCGTACACTAAATGCAATGCGGCTGAAGGGATGGGTATGGATTCTGAAGCAGAGCAGACTTAAGCTGAAATTCTGACTCCACCACTTATAGCCGTGGTGATCCAAAAACTTACTCTTCCTCTGATCCTCACTTTCCTCATCCATAAAAAGTAAAAACGTACAGGAATATTAGGGTAAGAAAACCAAATTGTACATATTACCTAACATCTTTCACATTTTCCTCTCAAGCATTACTTTAAATCCAGCCTTCAAATGGTAAATGGACTGTGCAGTCCCTCACATGGATATGATACCTTCAGGTTTACAAAGCACTCTCATAAATACCATCTCAGACTACCCTTGGGGTTAATAACACTGATCTTACTTCACAGATGAAACAGATTCTGTAAGGTTTGAGCAACCAAGTGCCCACAGCTGATAAGTTACCGCTGGGCCTGGAGCCCAGTCTTTCACTCCAAGTCCAAGGCTCTTTCCACAGCACCACTCTGCCCTTCCTGAGAGGAGAGATGCACTGTGGCTCTCTGGGCTGCCCGAATCCCCACACAGCGGCCTGTGATTAAGCATCTCCATGTGGTGGCCTTGTGACCTTGTTGGGAAAGATACCTTCCCCAAAACTGTACAAGAACATTATGGCTAATTCATGTTAAAAAGGGATAAAAGTAGAGTCAAGGTCAACTATTCCACTGAAAACAGATACCCAAAGACAGAAAGGGATTCCTTACCAAGGGCTTCCAAGCGTTCCGTTTGCTCTTCTCTCCATTTACGGATACTTTCAGGCTCTGACTGCAATCGATCCACTTGTGAAATAGCTGCATAACTGTCTGTTGGCCCATTACTCTCCTTAACACAAAACACAGTTGTGCTCTATCAGTACCAAAACCTCCTCCCAGAAATGCGCTTCACCCAAGTTAGAACCGCTGTTTATGTGCAACACTGATGGCTGTGGTAAATGTAAAGGATTACCTTACGAGCACCACCACCACCTTACGTGCCAATAGGGAGCTTTCAACATTATGCACTCAATCCTTGCAATCCACAAGGGAGCCTGAGTAGTTCTTATCCTGTTAATAAATGGGACTTGAGTGGGAGATGGGAAAGCTGGGGAAGTGAGTAATGGACTTACTAGGAAACAGTGTGATCAGTTTTATTTTCCTTACTTGACACAGAGATTGTGATATCTTCAAAGTAACAAAGGTAAATACACAGCACGGCAAGGCCTAGAATCTGACACTTCTAAATGTTATTATACAATACAGGGAAAAGTACACTTCATACCACCTAATCAAAATATAGTGAATTCTAGGAAAAAGAGAGTCCAAAAGAAAATGTATAGTTACTACAGTCACACCAAAGAAAATAAAAAGGCAGGCCAATGTGAGTCACAGCGTATGGGGAGGGGAGGGAGACACACAGGTTCTTTATAGTGGTTAAGATTTGGAAGCTAATAAATAAATTGATAAAGATTCAAAAAGAATCTAATCTTTATAGAATTATCTCACCTACTGAACTAGGGAATATTACCAGCTTAACCAGACTATAAACAAAGATGGAAAGAAAATTATTTACAGTAGTATTAGTAACTAACTTATTGTTAGTACTTTCCGTGTTTCAGCCACATAAAAGCTTTATCTCCCAAACACCTTACAAGTCAAATTTTTATTCCCATGTCAGCAGTTGGGGGATTAAACTGAGGCGCAGAGAAATGACATGTCCAAATTCACAGCTAGTAAGGGATAAAGCCAGGACTGAACCCCATTCCATCTCACTCTAAAGACCAAGCTCTAAACCAGGGACTGGAAACTATAGCCAGCTCAGCCACCTGTTTTTGTAATTAAATTTTACTGAAACAGAGCTATGCCCATTCGTTTACATACTGTCTACAGATGCCTTCATGTTACAGCAACAGAATAGGTTGACAGAGACCTTATGACCCACAAAGCTTAAAATGTTTACTATCTGGTCCTTTACAGCAAAAGTTAGTCCACCTTTGGCTTAAACCAATTAGACTAATCTCATCCTTCCTGACAGTTAACTGGTTGAAGGGTGAGCAGAAACCCAGGCAGAAGCAAAGCACCACGCTATTTCCCCAGGCTACAGTGATTACTTCCATCTGGTCAAGAGGGAAACACAGGACTTTTGTTGAGTGGTTGGGAGAAACCTCCATGTTGTTCTAGATAGTATGACATGCACATGTGAGACCCGGAAGTGCTGTAGCCATTCTGCCACCGTGAAAGAGTAAAAACTGCACACTCAGCTGGCAGAACCAGAGTCCTAGAGGAACTGAGTCGGAATCCAGGTCCGAGGACCCCTAGCCTATCTCAGAGTTCTTTCAATTATATGAGCTAGTGAATTCTCTCTATTTAAGCCAATGCAAGTTGGGCTGGTGACCAAAAACTCAGTGATACAGAGGGAAAATAATGGTAGTTGTCACAAATACCAGCCACCCCCCACCCTCAAGACAATCTAAAAGCTGAAAAGTTCCAATGCTGCCCCACCACATACTACCTTTGTTACTTTTAGACTCCTGGTTTAACCTCTGTATGCCTCAGTTTATTCATCTGTAAATGGGAATAACAATAGTTCAGGTCCCTCAGATTGTTGTGAGAATTAAAGAAAATTCAATATAAACAGTGCTTGACACTACATGGCACAGTGTTTAAATCAGCCACCGGGGCTTCCCTAATGGCACAGTGGTTGAGAGTCTGCCTGCCGATGCAGGGGACACGGGTTCGTGCCCCGGTCCAGGAAGATCCCACATGACGTGGAGAGGCTAGGCCCGTGAGCCATGGCCGCTGAGCCTGCGCGTCCGGAGCCTGTGTTCTGCTGCGGGAGAGGCCACAACAGTGAGAGGCCTGTGTACCGCAAAAAAAAAAAAAAAAAAAATCAGCCACCACTGCCACTGCCACCACCACTGCCATCATCATGAAGGGTCATTTCTTGAGAATAAAGTTGGTAACACTAGGGTCAGGTCAATCACATTTTAAAAGACTACTCTATCAATGTTACCTCTCTTCAAATCCTTCCACTTTGGCAGGTAACATACCAGTAACTAATACATCCAGGAAAGTCAAAGGAGTGGGATCCTTTCCAGGTCAGTCAATTCAAATCACAGGAAAGGAAGACTCTCAACACTATCATGCATCATAATCAGAGTACTCTGTACCTGGTAGTATTCGCCATTCATGATTCCTTCAACAGCATCTGCAAGACATAAGATTTCAATCTGTCAATCAGGGCTGGTCATATGCTGGGCCAAAGGGTTACAGAGTATGACACAGTGCTGTAAGTACTCTAAGTTACTATCCCTGTGCTAGATAAACAATGGACAACTTTCTATTTAATGAAATCAAGATGTGCTTACACAAATGACTTCACCAAAATGTGGACAAATCTGTCCAAAAGCTTTTGATAATTGTCTTCTGGCTTAGAGATAACACTTAGAAGCCCGGCAGAAGAGCCTCACAGAGCAACAGTTTCTCTATCAAAGTTCTAAAGAAGGCAAAGGATAAGGGTGGCCCGGAATCCTTCACAGTGAGCAGAGATATGCAGCTTCATATTTAAACCAAGGTGCTTTCTTGGGGTCAGGACTCTCCATCCTTTGGCTAGAGCAGGTTTGGCACCTGAGGGTCTACACTTGCGACTTCTTACTAATTCCTCTAGTCTACTTGGAATTAGTCCAGAACAGTAAGCTTTGGGCATACCAAATTAAATTAGTGTTTTCAAGGATGCAAGTTACAAAAACTCAAATTGTATACAATCTGATCTTATTGGCACAATTAATTGTTCATGAGCTAAATGAGAAAGTCCATCTCAGAAATATGAAAAATGTCTAAGACTCAGAGATTATCAATCCATACAGTTCAAAATGGTGGTCCACAGGCTGAACATATTTTATTTAAAATACAAAGCACTAAATCAGGAAATTTCACAAAATCAGGATTCCCAGCGTGTGTGTGTGGGTGTGCAGACAGAAGATCTGGCAACACTGGGCCTGCATTCCTAAATGAAGGCAGGCTTTACATGCAGCATGCTCTGGACAATTTGCCAGTCCCCACTAGCCCCATTTTTTTTTTTTTTAACCCATTCTGTGTGTCACTAATTCAGTTACCTGACTGGCCCAATAAGCATGTGTTTCTAACCCACGCCCTGACCCAACAGCCGCCACTGATACAGCCTGTACCAGGCTGCACACCAGCCCTTTGGAGTGGCTGCTCTGCCTCCCCTTGAAAGCTTCGATACAGGCACCATAAAAATGCAGCGTCCACCTACATATTCTATGTATTCTCTATCTGTTGGCTGACCCGTATTTACTGCCTACTATGTAGGACTTACAGTATTTTGTCCAATTGTTTTCAAACTATGATGACCATGTTATTGCATGGGATGGGAGAGGGAAGAGGAGAAAAGAGATGAACCTAAAAGATATAAGAACCCAAGTAGTAAAAGGAATGCAGAGCAGCTAGTGTGGGCCACCATCATAAGGCCCTCAGAAACATCAGAGGTTTTCCTAGAAGCCAGAGGCAGGGTGCTCTCAGTCGCATTCTTTCCTTTGAACAGGCAAAGATTTCATCAAACCACTCCAGTTTTCTTGGTTCCTAACTAATTAAACCCAACTTGAACCGCCTATTTTCCAAATCAACCTCGTTCTCTTGCTTCTCCCAACTACCCTCCTCTTAGCTTTGGGAGTACTGAAAACTTTCATTTCCCCAGCATGCCTCCCTGATACCAAAACATTGTTTTAAAAAAAAAGGAAAATGGAGACAGAAGAAAATGCCACATAATTTCATTACTCAGCCTATTGGTTTCTATTTTTTTACTTTATCTAATGCATACACATAAAATTTCTTCCCGCAAAATGACTCCTATAACAGATGCTTTTTAGTAATCCATTCATCTATATCATTAAATTCTCAACTTTTTTAGTATGAAAACACCTACTACTTACTGCTTCCAATGTGCCAGGCACAATGTTAAACACTTTCTATACATTAAGTTTAATCCTCACAACAAATCTGTATGTATCAGCACTTCACAAACGACCTTAAAATACATGTAGGGTTGGTTCCTTGAGAGGTAAGTAAGGTGTTCTTGAAGGGGCAGATAACTAATGACAGTATTTTCACTCTTAAATTTATTTTTTATGTTTAAGATATATAAGAAAAACATTAAATGCATGTATCATGAGATAATCAGCATTTAAAAAGTGGTGCAATACCTGGGCAAGCAAGAAGTCAGAGGAAGGATCATCAGATAACCTGAGGCATGAAGACAAACCACAGGATCTAAGCACTTACCAACCCATCACAGCTCTGATCCATGTTTCACTTGCTGGTTATCTATCAATCATTTCAACATATTTCTCGTACTTTTCTTAATTTCCTTACTTGTTTTACTCCTATGCTTTATTTATAAAAGTACAAAAATGAGTTTCTTGTAGTTTTTGTTAGTGGCTTTTTTCTACTTTAAGCTGTTTCTGTGCCACCTATCCCTATCATTTTTAAAATATTCTATCAAGTTTTGAAAATGTAAATTTAGCAAAAAACTAATAAAAGTATTTGCAGGGGGCATATTCAATCCTTCCTCAGCAATAAATTTCTTGACATAGAACTGATGGATCACAGAATATATATTCTAAAGACCTCTAAACACCAGACATTTGCTCCCTTTGGTCCACCATTTGTATTTCCAGCATCGCCACGAGTGCCCCATTTTTCAGACCTTCATTGCTACTAGAGACTGAGTTTTAGCGTGTTTTAAAATTTTTGCTAATCTGATAGCAGGAAAAAAAACCTTCAGGTGGCTTTGTTGTGCCAGTCTTCTGTGAGGTGATCACCTGACATTTGATTTTCTTCTTTACTAAACTGCCTGAGTTTTGCCCAGTTTTCTGCAATCTTTTGATTTCTAAGTATTCTTTCTGTATTATTTGTTTTCTCACATTGCAAATATTTTCCCCATTATCTTTTTGTATGGTTTACAATAGTTAATGCCTAGAACTACTTAACTTGTATGAGACACTATCAGGTTTTTTTTCCTTTATGATTTCTCTGTCTGCATTTATGATGAAGGCCTTTCCTACTCTAAGATAAACATTCACTTTTCTTCTGGTACTTAAAAAAGAAAAAAAAAGCCTCTCTTTAATCCACCTGGAATTTATTTTTTTTGAGTAAAATTTAAAAAGTGAGATACGGGACACGGGTTCGAGCCCTGGTCCGGGAAGATCCCACATGCTGCGGAGCAACTAAGCCCATGTGCCACAACTACTGAGCCTGCGCTCTAGAGCCCGAGAGCCACAACTGCTGAAGCCCGCATGCCTAGAGCCCATGCTCCACAACAAGAGAAGCCACCACAATAAGAAGCCTGTGCACCGCAACAAAGAGTAGCCCCTGCTCACCACAACTAGAGAAAGCCCATGTGCAGCAACGAAGACCCAACGCAGCCATAAATAAGTAAGTAAATACTATTTTAAAAAGTGAGATAATTTTAAATCTTCGGGCCTACAATGGCTAGTCTGGCCAGGCCTACGTTTTGGTTAATATATTACAACTAACACACCAACTATCCAGTTAATATTTATTTCAACCCAGGGCCACTGTCAGTAGGAGAGACCTTGGTCACTACCCCAGACACAACATCAGAAGCAATTCTCATCCCATAGCTCTTTCTAAGTCGCATGTTGCCTGTCCTTTAGGTCTGAAGACTCATCCAGACTCACTGGCAAGTGCTTTGAGCTTTTATTAGTTACTGTACTACTGTACTGACATTCAACTGGCTCAAATCAAAGGATCATCTGTTGCTATAGAAACATGTAGAAGAAAGGCCACGCAGGGCCTTGATTTATTAGGACAACTAAGCTAACCAACTTGATGCCCCAGAAGGAAACTTTCTAGGGCATCTCTAGAACTCCAGACACAAACAAGGGCCAGAATAAGTTTCCAGAGATGAAAGACTCTTTATCCCAAACCCACCTTCAACTTCCCATGTTCCCCAACCAATGGAAGTCAAGCAGACCTGGGTCTGAATTCCTGTGGAGTCATGCATTAGCTTGCCACTTTAGGAACCTGGCTTAACTTCCACAACCATCAGTTCTCACCTGAAACAGGATGACACTACCACTCTGCCTGCAGTTACTGCATGGATCTGAAAGTACACAGAGAACCTGGGGCACAGCAAATGTGCAGTATCACTAAGGATCATGCATGCAATTTCCCCGAACTTCCCTCTGCTACCAAGAAAATTACTCTCCACCTCCAGAAAGCTTTCCTTTATGTACCTCTCTTCCTTTGATAAGTGCCTCACTGCCATACTCTCTCAGTAGCTCCTTAATCACCTCTCTTAGCCTCCTCCATCCTCAGCCCTCATGATTGAGGGCTTTTCCTCGGCTCTAGACTCGAGCTGCCTCTTTCCTGACCGTTTGTTCTTACTCAGTATCCCCAAGCCACTTCACTCAGCTGGTTACCTCCCACCTCTAAACTAATGTTCTTCTCCGGATGTCCTAACAACTGAGGGCGCCATCCAAGGCTCAGGCCTAGCCCCTCCTCCATGGGAGTCTTCCCCAAGGCTGGAAGAGTTTAGGTATGTTCCTCTCTCCTCTCTCCTGCCTATATATCTCTGTACGGTAACACATCAGATACAGAGCTCCCTCGTAAAAGCTGTGTCTTCAGCACACCCCAAAGCCTATAGGCTTTGTAACACCTTTCTCACCTCACTCCCAAGTAATAATAGGCAGGGACTGTGTGTAGTCATAACATACTAGGTTCTGTGTGTAAGCACTTTATGGGTGCTCTCCAATATAATCCTAGCAATCCTGTGTGGTGAGTATCCGCACCTTTTACAGAGAAGAAAACTGAGGCAGGGCAGTGGCAGCGATGGTTATGTAAGTTGTCTGAGACCACAAAGCTAAACTCACATTCAAGCAGTCTAGGACAGCACAGAATCTTAACCCCTAGAGAGAGAGAAGAAAAGAGAAAAAGAATGAAGATAAAGTGTCCAACTAGTGCTCTAATCCTCAAAGGAAGTGCTGAGCATTGCACTATTTTTTTTCTGACCACTGCACTATTACCAACCTCAACTACACTGTCAGAGATCTAGCTTTAAGTCACTAAATGCTTAGTTCACTAAGAAAGTCCTTCCTAGGAACTAAGTCAGCAATTATCCCTTCCTTCCCTTTGCTGAAAGCTTGATGCAGAAGGGATCTGTGTGTCCAGCTCTATTCTTTCCCTTTTACCCCTCCCATCACCAAGAACTGCTGGTTCTATACAGGACCCCTGTACCTGACATTTTTGCACATTCCTTTGTACCTACTGTGTGCCGGACACCCTGCTAGGCACCAGGGATACAACAGTGAGCAAGAGTCAACACTGTCCTTCAATCAGGACAGTCTTCTATGAGTCCTGATACCCCCAACTGTCCTCCCCAGGGCAACCACAACTGCCTTTCAGAAATGACAATCTCTTATTCCACGCCACCCCTGCTTAAACAACTGCAACAGACTATGGCACAGTCTAAGGTGGGGGGACTTGGCGCTCAGCTATTAACTTGCCCTTTTTTCTTAAGCAAGTCGTTTCTCTGCAGGACTCAGTTTTCTCCTTCTATTCAATGAGTGAGATAAACGAAGGATCTAAAAATATTACCATTCTCAGGCAAATGCTGAAGACCTCCCGACAACAACAAAGAAACCCTAATCACCTAAAGCCAAATTCATTTTCCGGCCACAGCCTAGTTCAGCCCAACCTGCTTGCTATAAATTGCATTTTCAGGTATACTACCCATTCTCCTGTAGATTCTTATTGGGCAACTGATTTGCTCAGGAGGCAGCATGATGTAATATAAAAATTCAGGCTGCAAACTAGCGGTCTCCCCACCCCCACTCCCCAAATAGGTTCTGCTTGGCTGAAGACTTGAGATTTCGGAGTCCGAACGGTTTTACGAAGACCACTCACTACTCTAGTGCACCAAAGCCGCAGTCTCCAATACTCCTTATTACCTCACAGCCCGCATGTTTCTCTCATTTATGTTACCTGCCTGGCCCCTTAAGGTCTGAGTTTAGGGTAACATAAACACCTCTATCTGTCCCACCTGTACCTTGTTCTCCCTTAGCTGGAAAGTTTTTTAAAGAAATGAAAAGCCGCGTCCCGTTTCTTCTAGCTCATTTCCTACTTCCCTATACGATTAAAAAGGTCTCTTAGACTCATCCTTTCCTCCTACCGCCACAATCCAAAGCACTGCACACAGGTAAGGCATTCAGAAGTCAGACTGGCAGCCTGCCACGTGCTCGCTTTCTCTTTTTTGCTGGAGCTTGGCTGGGGAAAGGCCACACTACTTTTTCCCTTCACCTCATGGAAGACCGATCCAGGCTAATCTCAGGTTCTGCTTAGGCAACGCTGCCTACCAAAGCTCTTCCCAGAGGAAGGAGAGCTCCAGAAGTCCTAGCAGTGATACCTTCCACAAGCGGTAAAACTCTTGCCCTCTTTGGCCACAGTTTCTCCAGGGCTAGACCATCTTTCTCGCGTTCCCTATTCATTCCTCCTTCCCCCACCCCAACATTCTGTACACCTTAAGTGCTGAAACACTGAACTGCATTGCCATTTTTCGTTTCTGTCTCGAAAACGATACCACGATTCTTTTTTTTTTTTTCCCGGCCTTCCTTCCTACTAACTGGTCTGTGTTAGGCTCAGACTGGCCTGTAAGTCTGGCCAAAGTGCGCCAATGCGGCTGTGCCTCTGAGGCCAGGCTCAAGGCACAGCAAATGCTCAATGAAAGATACCTGCATTGAACGGGCTTCTTCGGGCTCCTCAGCTTATCCTATTTTCTTGACTTTTTCCCCCGCCCGTGCCCGGGAGCGCTCAAACACATTCACAGAACGGACCAGGCTTGCCGAGCCTGCGTTTCTGCATGACTGAGCCGGGGTCCCGTTTCCTTTTTGCTTCACCTCTCGCTCAGCGAGGTACAAGACTTACACGGAGCTTCTCAGACCCGCTCCGGGCCGAGTTTCCGGACAAGTGCTCCCGCCCCAAACGCGCCCGCACTCACCCGGACCCCCCGGCGGCTCGCCGTGCGGCTGGGGCCCGTGGGCGCCGCCGTCCAGGATAGCGAAGGCCTCGTCGTTCTCTATGCCCGCAATCTCGCTCTCCTGCTGCGCCAAAAAGGCCGCGGCAGGGTCCTCTTCGCCGGCCACTCCGTTCCCCAGCGCGGGGCCGCTAGCGTGGGCGCCGAACGGATCTAACTCAGCCATGGCGGGCAGTTCAACAGCACGGTCACCGACGTTGAGAGACACACCAACCGACCAGCCAACTCCGCGCCCGGCAGCGGCCGCTGTGGTGGCGACGGATATCAAGCGGGAGGAGGGAGAAGACGGAAGCGGAAACCCTGCCCCAATATCCGGTCGGTCTGGGCTGTGTTGGAGAGCCGAAAAGGTAATAACCAATCAGAGGACAGAAGTGGTTCAAGAGCTAACCAATCAGCCGGAGGAGGGTTGGGCCGCCGAGTGAAGCTCGTGACTCGGGAAACACCTGCGAGGAGGGTGCCGAGGACGGCCGGCCCCCGGCAGGCGGAAGTGCTGCGTGACTTAAAGCAGCTTTGCCTGACCCGCCTTTGTGGCTGGACCGACCCGGGACCGCCACCTCACAGAGGACTCTGAACCGGGAAGTGAGGTGAAGTTAGGGCGGCGATGATTGGCCGATTGCAGAAGAGTCAAGCCACTTAGGCTTTCTGAATCTCAGTTTCCTCATTTGTAAAATGGGAACAAGAATACTGCACTATCTCCCTCCCAGGATTACTGGGAAAACTGACTCCTTTTACGGCTGTGTACTGGCTTTCTAAAAAAATTTTTGTTAACCCATTGACCCAGTCTGGGTTGTTTTCTCCCCTAGAGCCGCCTGACTTAAATGTAATCAATTCAAATACACTCTGACATTTCTCCCCTATAGTATTGTTATAAAAAGGCGAATATATCTCCTTATACAAAGCCCTTTTGCAGCCAGTACTCTTTTCAGAGCTCGACAGAAGTTTCTAGGGCTGAAAAATTCCTTAAGGATCATCGGGTTCGTAGGGAAGCTGAGGCCCCCATGAGGGGTCAGTCCCACAGGGAGTCAGTGGCCAAGAGGAAACCCTGGTCTCCTGGGCAATCCCGAATGGTACTAGCCACAACATCTTATATGTGCGCACCCTTCCCACCTAAGGACAGCAGGAACTTGCTTAGAAAACAAAGTGCTGTCAGTATTTCTTTTAAATCAGGGACATGTTAATAACATGGCTAGTTAATTTTGTCTACACCCTAGGGAGGATAATCCAGTGATTCCAGTTTCTCGTGCTCATGTTGAGGAGGGGCTTATCCACTGGCCAAAAGAAGGACCTTTCTCCTTCACCACCACCACCCTAAAAAGTTGAAAACAGAAACAAACCAAAAGAACCAGCCAGAGGTCAAAGTTGCCTCCAGAGGTAGTCAGCAAGGGACAAGAAAGTGGGTCCTAAAAATATACACTAATCTTTGTTGACACAAAAGGGTAATTGCTTCCTTAAAGCATGTATTTACCTTTAAAGTCGTTTAAAGTATGAAGTGTAGGAAAGTTTTGAAGAAAATCATTTAAGAAATTTAAAATTTTAGGGCCTGCACCTGACTCAGTTTCCCCCCTCTTTTTGTTTTAATGCTCATCCCTAACATAAATGGACTCATCCCTAACAGAAATTGGCAACAATGCATGAAGTAGTTTCACATTCCTCTTCTCTTTGAAACAATATATCCTGCCCCTGTTAGGAGGATAAGGGACGGGGACTACCCTGAGAGGGCCCAAGGAAGACAACTTTTGGTTGCTCACAGCAGTAGTAGCTGAGGGACAGAGAGCATTCTCTCGGGGGCAAGCGCATAACTCTGGGGAAGCTGTCCTGAGAGTCACTTGCTAGAGGGGGCACCATCTCTCATCATGCAAAATCAGCAAGTGTTTATTCACTCAAAATTGAGGAAATCAGCTCGTCGTTTAGGGATGACTTCACAGGGGAGGTGGCTTGGAGTTCAGTTATGATATTTGGGTAAGGTTTAGAAGAGTTACTCCTGGCGCCCTAATGTTACAATTGTGCAAGGTTTCATAGCTTGGCATGTCTGGGGTACAGAGAGTAAATTAGTTTGGCTGGGCCTGAAGGGCTTAAGTAGAGGAATAATTGAAGGTAAATATGGAGACATATGCTGGGGTCTTGAATGCAGTCCATGCTAAAGAGGCTTATTAGCAATAGGAAATTATGGAAGGTTCCAGAAAAAGGAATGCTTTGATCAAAGTGCTGCTTAGGAGGTTAATCTGATCCCTGGGTGCAGGATGGATGGGAACAGAGGCTGTGGGAAAGAAGTTGAGGAATGGCATGATGAAGGTCCAGGCAGGGCAGTGATGTGGACTTCGATGATCTGGGGAGCACTGATGGGAAGTCCCTACCTACCACAAGAGGTAGGGACTGGGAGAGTTGCAGGGGGAAAGGATGAGATCATAAATCATACCTGAAATCACCAAAGCCACTAGTTTATGCTCTCTGGGGGAGTTCCAGTAATTGCCAGGAGACAGAGAAGATGATTTAGGCGATATCCAGAAGGTGGCTAGAAGTATACACAAGGAGGGGAGCTCCTGGCTGGAGTGGGAGAGATGGGGAGAGGGAAGTACTGGGTGACACAGCTGGGAAGAACCCTTGGTTCTAGGGAGAGGCAGAGATTGGACTGTGCAGGGTCTTTCCTCAGCACTCTGCCAGAGCCAGACCAAGGGCCACACAGTGACGTCTGATGGGTCTTGGTTGAGAGGTTAAGACACAGACCCTACTCTCTAAAGCCAAAAAGTATCTGATCCAGAAGAAGGGTGGTAAGAAATGCATACAAATTACTCTAAGATAGGTGCAAATGGTGATGTGGTATGGGTGTGGAGAGGGCAGTGGTGAGCAAGCAAGAACTGAAAAGACGGAAGGGAGGCAAGTCACATTTGGTTGAGAAGTCCTAGAAAAGTTTCATACGGGAGATAAGTGCAGTGTCTATCTCTCATAGCTTGGCATGTTTGGGGGACAGAGAGTAAATTAGTTTGGCTGGGCCTGAAGGGCTTACTAGAGGAATAATTGAAGGTAGATCTGCTGGGGTGAGGGCAGGGGCCATGTATGCCTTACTTATCTTTGTATTCTTAGGGTCTAGCATTATACCTGGCACATAGCAAGTGTTCAATAAACATTTGTTGCTGGAATGGAGTGGCATTTGAGATGGATCTCAAAGGAGAAGGGTTGTGAGATATATATGATGGAGAGGAAGAAAGGCAGGCTGTGCTCTGGGAAGTGATTTGGCTAGGTGATGGAAGATCAGGAAAGTAAATGGATACAGCTGAAGAAAGTGTGTTGGAGTCAAATCATGGAGCACTTGAGAGCCCAGGTGAGGATTATTACTACATTTGCAGAAGCTGTGGGGAGCCTTTGACGGATCTTACCTGGCCAATGACTGTCAGAACCCTGTTCTGGAAGAATCTTCTGGCAGCTCAGGCAGTTAGCATGGCAGAGGGTTCTAAAAACAGGGAGGACAGTTAGGAAAGACTGCTGCAGGGGTTCAGGAGGGAGATGCAGGGGGCCAAGGATGATATTCTAGGAAACAGCAGTGGGCTCAGGTGGAAGGAAAATAATGGAGGTAATATACATAATATAATACTTGTAAGTAATAGCAGAGAGAGGAGGCACAGAGAGAGAGAGGAGATTCACAGATAACTTTTATAGCTTGTGAAACCATGAACAGAAATAGCCACAACAGGAAAAGCCGGTTGTGTGGAATGGAAGGAGATGAGGCAAATGAAGAGTTCAGTGTGGACATATTGAGCATGAGGGACCTGTGGGATATTCAGGAAACATTCCAAAGGATATTGGAAATCTAAGTCTGAAGTTCAGGAGAGAGGAGGATCTAATTCCAGCAATGGTGGGCAAGTTGTTCTGGGCCAACTCTTCTGCTGAAAACAGCTAGAAGATCTGGGCAAAAAGTTTTAAAAATCTCTTTGAAGGCATCAGAGGACTACCAAAGCAGTGAGGAATTGTGGGCCAAAGTTCTAGAAGGGAAGGGAAGCCAAGAAAAGTGAGCCTAACATTTGGAGCCATTTTTCCTCTCAAGGAGACTGTTAGTTGTAAAAGCAGAGGCTGAGAAGCTGAATAGTTGAGGGCCTACCAAGAAGAAGGGGCCCTGATAAATGTACCAGGCTTTTTGTTGGGACCCCAAAGGGCTACCTATTAGGAATAAAGGGGGAAAAGGCCTTGACTGAATAAAATCGATCCAGGCTTTCTAGTGCCCTTACCTTAGAGCTGCCTGCCAAAAGCAAGAGTAAATTCTCTCTGACAGAAGAAAATTTCATCCAAAAATAAATAAGCACGAAAAGACAAAACATGTTCAGAAATATTTTCAAGGACAGGCATACGATAGAAATTCCAGAGGATTCAGATAATGGAGTTATCAGACCTAGACTTTAAACTAGCTATGATTAAAGACTTCAAGGAATTAAAATAATGAGAATTTCAGCAGTTCAAAATTTTGAGAACTAAAATTTACAGTATCTGATATTAAGAGTTCAATGGAGAGGTTTAATAGTAGATTAGACATAGCTGAAAAGAGAATTAGTGAACCAGAAGACAGAGCAGAAAAATATCCAAGCAGAAACAGAATCAAAAGGATGAAAACCACAGAAAAGAGCATAAAAAACATGGGATATGAGGGACAGGTTTTATAATGTAATTCTAGCAAGGAGAGGACTTCCCTGGTGGTGCAGTGGTTAAGAATCTGCCTGCCAATGCATGGGACACAGGTTCAAGCCCTGGTCTGGGAAGATCCCACATGCCGCAGAGCAACTAAGCCCGTGCGCCACAACTACTGAGCCTGTGCTCTAGAGCCCGTGAGCCACAATTACTGAGCCCGCATGCCACGCCCACTGAAGCCCGCACGCCTAGAGCCTGTGCTCCACAACAAGAGAAGCCACCACAATGAGAAGCCCACGCACCACAACAAAGAGTAGCCCCCCGCTCACTACTAGAGAAAGCCCACACGCAGCAACGAAGACCCAACACAGCCAAAAATAAATAACTAAATTAATTAATTTAAAAAAAATTCAGCAAGGAGAGTAGAGAAAGAATGGAGCAATATTGGAAGAGAAAATGGCTAAGAATTTCCCAAAATTGGTAAAGGAAATCAAACCACAGATTTAAGAGAATCACCATGAACTCCAAACAAGATAAAAAGAAAAAAAACCAAAAACGCTCCCTAAAAGAACTGTTTAAAATCTACATGCCTCTTGTGCATTTTAAAATTGACATCTAATTTTTTTCATAACTTAATTAGTTGTAAGGGATATAATTTCTCATATCTTGTAATAGTGATCCTTTCAAATAAAATCGTTGCATTGCTCTTTTAAATGTATCTGGTAGCATCTAAATACCATAGTGATTTGATACTCACCATAATCCATTAAAAAATGATAAAGCTTTTCATTAATATTAAATTTCAGATTCTTACTTTTTCTCCATAACACATACTACCATTCCAACACTTGCCCCTATCATACTTCCTGGTAACAAAAATATGTAATATAATTAATTTTAAAATATCCTATGACCATAAGGCTCTGAATGTTGACATCATTATTAGTAGTATACATTTAACCAAAGCAACAAAATATACCAGAAAATTTTATAAATAATTACTAAATATAAAAAGTAAAATTTTATTAGAACTTCATGTCTTAAAGATCTTGATGGGCTTGTATTATCTATTGTGTAATTAGAATTTAGTACCTTAAAATAACAAACATTTATTATTTCACATAGTTTTTGAGGGTCAGGAATCTGAGGGGCATCTCTCATGAGGTTGTCTCACATGGCTGTTGTCAGGAAGTGTCAGTTCCTTGCCACATGGGCCTCTCCAAAAGTTTGCTCATGACACAGAAGTTGACATCCCCCAGAGTGAGTAATCCAAGAAAGAAAGAATGACCAAGACAGAGGCATGGTATCTTTTTAATAACTTTATTGAGGTAAAATTCACATACCATACAATTAACCCATTTAAAGTATACAATTCAGTGGCTTTTAGTATAGTCACAGAACTGTGCATATATCACTACTATCAATTTTAGAACCTTTTTATTACCCCCCAAAAGAAACTTTGTACTTTCAGTCTCCACTTCTCACTACTCTCAAATCCCCCAGCTCTAGGCAACAACTAATTTTCTATTTTCTGTCTCTGTAGAGTTGCCTATTGTGGACATTTCATAAAAATGGAATTATACAACATGTGGTCTTTTGTGACTGGCTTCTTTCATTTAGCATAATGTTTTCAAGGTTCATCCATGTTATAGCATGTGTGAGTACTTCATGCCTTTTATGGCTTAATAATATTCCACTATATGGATATACTACATTTATTTATTTATGCGTGGAGCATTTGGGTTATTTCCACTTCTTAACTATTATGTATGATACTGCTATGAACATTCATGTACAAGTTTTTGTGTGCATACATGTTTTTATTTCTCTTGAGTATGTATACCTAGGAATGAAATTAATGGGTATGTATACCCAGTATATATATTACTGGGTCATATGATAACTGCATGTTTAATCATTTGAGAAATTGCCAGACTGTTTTCCAAAGTGGTTGTACTATTTTACATTCCCACCAACATTGTTTGAGGGTTCCAGTTTTTCCACATTCTCACTAATATTTCTTATCTGTTTTTTTTTAAGTTATTATAACCATCCTAGTGGGTATGAAGTGGCATCTCATTGTGGTTTTGATTTGTATTTCACTGATGGCTAATGATATTGAGCATCTTTTCATGTGCATGTTGGCTATGTGTGTATCTTCTTTGAGGAAACGTATTCAGATCCTTTGCCCATCTTTAAATTGCTTTTTTTCCCTTTTATTACTGAGTTGTAAGACTTCCTTATATATTCTAATACAGGTTCCTTGTCATATATGTGCTTTTCAAATATTTTTTCCATTTGTGTCTTTTCACTTTCTTGATGGTGTCCTTTGAGGCACAAAAGTTTTTAATTTTTATGATGGTTCTTTATGTTTTTGGTAATATCTAAGAAACTACTGGCTATCCAAGGTCATAAAGGTACCTATGTGAGACTGACAAAAGTTTTTTAAAAATTCAAATCAGGAATAAAAATAGGATCACTGAAGAGTCTAAAGACATTATAAAGATCATAAAAGTATATACAGACAATTGTATGTTAATAAATTTGAAAATGTAAATGAAATAGAGAAATTCCTAGAAAATACAACTTAAAAATAACACGAGGAGAAATAGAACTGAATATTCCTATAACTAGTAAAAACATCTTAATAAAACACTTCAAAGAAAATTTCATTTGGCTTCATTAGTGAAAATTCCAGTCTTCACAAATTCTTCCAGAGAATTTTAAAAAGGAGAATACACTTCTTAACTCGTTTTATGGGAAGCATAATCTTGATACAAAACCCAACAAAGACAGTAAGAGAAAGGAAAATTATAGGCGAAGTCATTCATGAATATAGTTGAAAAGATCCTGAGTGGGAGTAGGATGGAGTAAGCACATCCCTCTTGGTCTTTCCCACTGAATGCAGCTATAAAACCTAGCCAGAATAAATGGAGCAGAAGCTATCTGAGGACTCTGGCAAATTGGGGAAGACCGAAATATGGAGCTCTGAACTGGCAACGAGCTCACCATTTTTTATCCTCTGGTCCTCTGCCACTTGACTGCAGACATAGGCACAGCTATGAAAATGCATGGCAGAGTGGGCTAAGTAAAGCTCTAGCTTTTACTTTACTCTGGCTGGCGAATCAAAAAGAGTAACCCTGGGGAACTGAAGAGTACAAGGGAGATCATAGAGAGTGAGGAGCTTGGGAGAGTGACACCATAAAAAATTGTTTACAAATTCCTGGGCTCAGCCCTTACCTGTAGTTTGGTTGATCTGGTCTTAGTCGGCATATAAAAGACTTACAGAACTGAATTTACCATCATCCAGGTCCCAGACTGGCCACTGGGTTGTGCAAGCATGGGACAGATCCAAATACCACTGCAAAATCCTTGAAGATTGAAATGAAATCCTAACCACAGCTCACAACAGGTCAGTTGGAACTTATGTCCTGAAACTAATTAGGTCAATTGCATACTAATACAAAAACATCAACATTCTTCATAGGATTTAAATAAGACTCAAGTCTCATGTCATGGTATTCAAAATATTTATGATACAATCTAGAATTACTTGGCATATGAATAACCAGGAAAATCTCAACTCACAAATAAAAAGTCAATCAACACATGTCAATGCCAAGATGACTTAGATATTGGCATTATCTGACAAAATCTTTACATCAGCTATTATAAAAATGCTGTAACAAATAACTGTAAACACCCTTGGAACAAATGGAAAACTAGAAAGTTTCAGTAAAGAAATGGAAAATATAAAGAATAACAAAATGGAAATGTTTGAACTGGAAGATTTTAAAAACAAACTTAAAAACTCACTGGATAGACTCCAAAACAAAATGGAGATGACAGAGGTAAGAGTTATTGAACATGAAGATTGATCAGTAGATATTAGTCTGAACAGTGAGGGAAAAAAAGAAAAAAGCTGACAAGAGCCCCAGGGACTTGTGGAACCACAACAAAAAGTCCAACATTCGTTCCATCAGACTCCTAGAAAGAGAAAGGGTGCAGAGCTGGAAAAAATATTTGAAATAATAAGAGCTGAAAACTCGCCAAATTTGGCAAAGACATAAATCTACAGATTCAAAAAGCTCAGTGAATCCCAAACAAAATAAAGCCAAAGAAATTTATATCTAGACTCATGATAAAACAGCTGAAAGCTAAAGAAAATAAAAAATCTTGAAAGCAGCCAGACAAAATTAACACATTACTGAAAAGGGAACAATGACTTGAATGAATGTTGAATTCTCATCAGAAACCATGAAGGCCAGAGGAAGTGGCACAACATTTTTGGAAAAAAGAACTATCAAGCTAGAATTTTATATCCAGTGAGAATATTTCACCTTCAGTGAATATTTCATGAAGATTTCATAAAGATAAAGTCATTCTCAGGAGGAAAAGTAAGAGAATTCATGGCCAGCTGACATGTTCCAAAAGAAGTGCTAATGAAAGTTTTTCAGAGAAAAGGGAAATGACACCAAAAGGAAACTTGAAACATCAGGAATGAAGAAAGAGTGACAGAAATGATAAATATCTAGGTACATACAATAGATTATTATTTTTCTCTTGAGTTTTTTAAAATATGCTTGATATTTGAAAGCAAAAAAACAACAGTGTCTGATGGGGTTTTCAGTGTTCGTAGGTGTAATATATAAGACAACTATAATATAAAGAAGGGAAGTAAAAGGATCTATATGGCAGTAAGGTTTTTATATTCCACTTGAAGTAGGAAAGTATTAATTTAAAAAAGACTATTGGGAAAGGTGGGAGGGAGGGATAAATAAGGAGTTTGGGATTAACATATACACAGTACTATATATAAAACAGATAATCAACAAGGACCTACTATATAGCACAGGGAACTCTACTCAATATTATGTAATAACCTAAATGGGAAAAGAATCTGAAAAAGAATAAAATATATGTATATGTATAACTGAATCACTTTGCTGTACACCTGAAAGTAACACAGCATTATAAATCAACCATACTCCAATATAAAATAAAAAAAAATTTTAAAGACTACTAAGTTCAGTATGTACATTGTAATCCCTAAAGCAACCATAAAGCCTTTATACAAAGAGATATAGTCAAAACACAATAAATTAAGATGGGATACTAAAAAATTTTTCAAATAACCCAAAGGAAGGCAGATGAATGAAAGAGGGAAAAGGGGGAAAAAATAAAAAGACCTAAATCCAAATGTATCGATCAATTGCATTAAATGTATTTTAAACACACCAATGGAAAAAAAACCAGAGGTGGTTAGAACGAATAACAAAACAGGAACCAATTGTATTCTGCCTATAAGAAACTCACTTCAAATATAATAATATAGATAGATTCAAAATAAAATGATGAAAAAAGATATATCATGCAAACACTCATGTCAGACAAAGTAGACTCAAAGCAAGGAGAATTACAAAGGATAAAGGCATATATTACATAATGATAAAAGGATCAATTCACCAAGAAAACATTACAATTCTAAATATGTATGTAAAACAACAACAATCTCAAAATACATGAAGCAAAAAGTGACAGAAGTGAAAGGAGAAACACAAATCCACAATTATAGTTGGAAAAAGTACAATGTATGTTCTCTGATTGTAATGGAATTAA
Source organism: Tursiops truncatus (assembly GCF_011762595.2). Lineage (NCBI taxonomy): Eukaryota > Metazoa > Chordata > Mammalia > Artiodactyla > Delphinidae > Tursiops > Tursiops truncatus. Next base: position 79,261,090 of record NC_047039.1, on the reverse strand, counting down.
TGTAGATATCGCAAACAGAGCGATATTAGGAAAATTCCAAACCTTTGGAAATTAAACAACACACTTCTAAATAACTCAAAGTCTCAAGGGGAATTGGAAAATATTTTGAACTGAATAAGTGAAAATACAACATATAGAATTTGTGGGATGTAGTTTTTAGAGTGAAATTTATAGTATTAAATGCTTATATTCGAAAAGAAGAGAGGTCTCAAGTAACTAATCTAAGTTTCCACCTAAGAAACTAGAAAAAGAAGAGCAAAATAAACTCAAAGCAAGCAGAAAGAAAGAAATAATAAGAGTATAAACCCATAAAACTGAAAACTGAAAAATAGAAAATTAATGAAATTAAAAGCTGGCTCTTTGAAAAAATTCAATAAATCTCTCACAAGACTGGCAAGAAAAGATAGAGGACATAAATTACCACTGTCACAGAATGAAAGGCCTGGCAAACATTAAAAGGATAATAAGAGAATATTATGAACAACTCCATGCACATAAATTTGACAATTTAAGTGAAATGGACAAATTCCTGAAAGCCATAAGCTACTCAAACTCACCAAAGATGACATAGATACCCTAAATAGTCCTATAACTATCTAAGAAATTGAATTTGTAGCTTAAAACCTTTCATGAAAATAAACCTCCAGACCAGATGGCATTGCTGGCCAGTTCAACTAAATATTTAAAAGAGTAAGACAAATTCTACACAATGTCTCCAGGGGAAAGAAAAAAGAGAGAAATACACAATATCGTAAATCAACTATATTTCAATAAAAAGTTTTTAAAAAGAGAGAGAGAGAAAAAGGAGCACTTCCCAACTCATTTTATGGGGCAAGCATTACTCTGATGCCAAAAGTAGACAAAGGTAGTACCAAAAAAGAAAAGAAAACTGTAGATCAACATCCCCTAAGAACAGAGATGCAAAAATCCTACAGAATGTTAGCAAACTGAATCTAGCAACATATAAAAAGAACAATATATCATGACAAAATGTAGCTTATCCCAGGATGCAAAGCTGGTTCAATATTTGCAAAATAAATCATTGTAATCCACCACATTCACAGTCTAATGACTAAAACTCACATAATTATATTAATTCACACAGAAAAAATATTTGACAAAATTCAACATTCATTTTTTATAAAATCTCAGCAAACTAGGAATGGAGCAGAACTTCCTCAGCCTGATAAAGGACATCTATGAAAAACCTATTTAATGGTGAAAGACTCAATGCTCTCCCCCTAGGATCAGGGATAAGTCAAGGATGTTCCCACTCATCATTCCTATTCAACATTGTACTGGAAGTCCTAGCCAGCACAGCAAGACAAGAAAAAGACATAAAAGGCATACAGATTAGAGAGGAAGAAATAAGTGTGTCCTTATTTGTAGATGACATGATTGTCTACATAGAAAATTTCAAGAAATCTACCCAATAAACTCCTAAAATAAGTGAGTTTAGCAAAGTTGCAAGGTATATGGTCGACACACAAAAATCAATTGTATTTCTATATAGTACTAGCAGTGTATTATTAGAAACTAAAAAATTGAAAATACCGTTTATAATAGCTCCATATGATAACTTTACAAATAAAAACCTGAGTGAATATATAGTGGATGGAATCTGGTAATATTTTAAAGAAATTATATAATTACTGAGGCTAATAATTATATAAATGTATATTGTATTTTATATAAAAATATATATGTAATATGTCATAGGCAAGTTAGGTTTATCCCAGGAATGGATGGATGGTTTTACATTGACAAATTAATAAAAGTGAATTGTCCTAAAACAAGGAAAATACATGCTCATTTCAATAGATTCAGAAAAATATTTGATAATTCAACATCTATCACAATAAAATCTTTTAGCAACTTGGAATAGAGGGAACTTCCTTAAAAAAAACCAAGTCATTATTTATACATGATATAATTGTGTATATGGAAACTATGGAAATATCTCCAAATAAATTATTACAAATTCTTTCTATATTCTGGATGCAAGTCCTTTGCCAGATAGGTGATTTGCAAATATTTTCTTCAATATGTGGCTTGTCTTTTCATCCCCTTAACAGTGCCTTTCCCAGAGCAAAAGTTTTTCATTTTGATGAGGTCCAATTTACCAATTTTTAAATGGATCATGCTTTTGGTGTCATATTTAAGAAATCTTTGCTTAACCCCCAGGTACAAAGATTTTGTCCATGTTTTCTTCCAGAAGTTTTGTAGTTTTACATTTTACATTTAGAGCTGTGATTCATATTGAGCGGAGAGAAGATATTTACCACATGTACAACTGATAAAGGGCTCACATCTAGAATATCTAAACATCTCCTACAATCTGCTAAATACATAATGAATATACAGAAATCAACTGTATTTCTATAGACTATAAAAAGAGGAAATGGATTTTTAAAAGAATACTATGTATTTTTAAAAGAATATAATATACATAACTATATATATTTTAATAATATTTGTTAATTTTAAAACATCAAGTACCTAGGAATAAATCTAACAAAAGTTGTGTAAGACCTCTACAAAGTATAAAACTTTAAGAGGAATTAAAGAAGGCTCACCAAAATGGAAACATACCAAGTCCGTGAATTTTAAAAACTGATATTCTAAATATATGAAAATTTCCTAAATTGATCTGTAAATTCATTGCAATCACAACCAAAATCCCAAAAGTTTTTTTTGGGGGGATCTTGACAAATGAATTCTAAACTGTATAGGATATGTTAAAGCTATAGAAATGGAGGCTGTGGTATTGGCATAAGGTCAGACGGATAGACTAATGGAATAAGAGAGCTCATAAGCATGTCCACCCACGTATGGACATGTGATTTACAACGAAGGTGGCACTGCAGAGAAGTGGGAAAATTGGTACTGGGACAATTATATATCCATATGGGATATTCGTGTCCTCTGGGTAGAGAATGGTTTCCTCAAGTATCATGAGCAGTAACTAAAAATGAAAAGACAAATCAGACTAACTAAAATTAAAATATACCATTATGAGTGAAAGGGCAAGCCACAGAGTGGAAGAAGATATTTACCACATTTGAAACTGGTAAAGGACTCATATCCAGTATATATTAAGAATTCCAACAAGTCAAAAAGAGAAAATAGACAACCAAATAGAAAAAAGCAAAGATTTCACAAAAGAGGAAATCCAAATGTCCAATAAACATTAAAAGGTGCTTAACCTATAATTATCAATCAAGAGAATGCAAATTAAAACTGCATGGAGATAATACTTCATAATCTGATCGGCGATAATAAAAGTCGGACAATACCAAGTACTGGCAAGCATGTAGAAACAACAGGACTTCTCATGTACTGCTGATGGCAATGTAAATTGGCACAATCACTTTGCAAAATAGTTTGGCATTATCTAGAAATGAAGACAGCAATTCCACTGCTAGGTATATGTCCCAGATGAACTTGAGTACACGTGCACCAAGATACATTTACAAGAATAGCATTGCCTGTAATTGTCCAAACTGGAAACAACCCAGATGTCCATCAACAGGAAACTGGATAAATGAAAGGATACGTTCATATGACAGAAAACTATACAGAAGAGGGATGGGAAGAACTACACCTACATAACAACATGGATCAACTGTGAAAACAATTTGACTGAAAGAAGCCAGACACAAAATAATTCACACTGTACAATTCTCTTATGTAAACTTCAAGGACAGGCTAAACTAATCTGTTTATTAGAAAGGCTTACTTAGATGGTAAACTATATAGAAAAGCAAGGAAGGCATTATCATAAAGGTCAGAGGGGAGAGAAGGGATATAATCAGGAAGGGGGCCACATAGGAGACTTTTGAGGTATTGGCAATATTCTATTTCTTGAACTCAATAGTGGTTGCATGGATATTTAAATTCGTTAAGCTATACAATTATGTATTTTCACTTTTCTATGTGTGTTATATCCCTAATAAAAAAGGTTTTAAATGTTTCTTACAAGTCTGAATTAAAGCATTCTAATAATAAAATTTTTTAAATTTATTTTTGGCCACACTGCACGGCATGTGGGATCTTAGTTTCCCGACCAGGGATCAGACCCATGCCCCCGGCAGTGGAAGCACAGAGTCTTAACCACTGGACCACTAGGGAAGTCCCAAATACTGTTTTGATTTTTTAAATTTTAATTGTAATTTTTTTGGCCATGCTGCACACTTGAGGGATCTCAGTTCACCGACCAGGGATTGAACCCGGGCCCTCAGCAGTGAAAGGGCGGAGTCCTAACCACTGGAGTGCCAAGGAATTCCCAATAAGCATTCTAACTTACAGTTGATATATTTACTTTTGCTCAAAGATGTAACACTGTTCTTTTGAAAGTAAACGTGGGGGACTTCCCTGGTGGTGCAGTGGTTAAGAATTCACCTGCCAATGCAGGGGACATGGGTTCGAGCCCTGGTCCGGAAAGATCCCACATGCCACGGAGCAACTAAGCCCGTGTGCCACAACTACAGAGCTTGCACTGTAGAGCCCGCGAGCCACAACTATTGAGCGCACTGTAGAGCCCGCGAGCCACAATTATTGAGCCCATGAGCCACAACTACTGAAGCCCGCGTGCCTGGAGCCCGCCCTGCAACAAGAGAAGCCACCGCAATGAGAAGCCCGCGCACAGCGACGAAAACCCAATGCAGCCCAAAATAAATTAATTAAATAATAAATTTTTAAAAAATTTTTTTAAAAAGTAAGTAAATGTGGAACTTTTTATGTCATCCTTTAAATGCTACCAAATATGCAAATAGACCCAGGAGAATGGGAGTGCTTTCTTAATACTGAGAATGGTGAAAATGCAGAGAGGACATGCTTGGTAGTGGATATTTTCTAACATACTTTTTAAAATCTTAAATATTCTAAGATAGATGGCTAGGTAGGAAGGCATAGAGACTTGTCATGATTCTGTGGCCTGAATGAAATAATACATAGAGACTTGTCATGATTCTGTGGACTGAATGAAATAATGCACTACAACTGTCATGTTTCTGAGCCATGCTATCTTTGTTTCGACTTCACAGAACTCTTCCTCAAGAGTAATACTTTCTCTCCTAACAGTTGAGCACAGAAGAGGCAAGGTTATTAAACAACTGTAATCAAAAATAAGCCCCTGAAAAGATACCCAGCATCATTAGACATCAGGGCAATACAAATCAAAACCACAATGAGATGTTACTTTCTCCCACTAGGATGACTATATTTGGGAAGACAGATAATAAAAAGTGCTGGTGAGGGCTTCCCTGGTGGCGCAGTGGTTGAGAGTCCGCCTGCCGATGCAGGGAACACGGGTTCGTGCCCCAGTCCGGGAAGATCCCACATGCCGCAGAACGGCTGGGCCATGGCCGCTGAGCCTGTGCGCCCGGAGCCTGTGCTCCACAACGGGAGAGGCCACAACAGTGAGAGGGCCACGTACCGCAAAAAAAAAAAAAAAAAATCACTAAAAAATTAGAACCCTAATACATTGTAGGTGGGAATGTAAAATGATGCAGCTCCTCTGGGAAACAGTCTGGCAGTTCCTCAAATGGTTAAACATAGAGTTAAAATTTGATCTAAAAATTCTATTCCCATGTATATACCCAAGAGAAATGAAAACATATGTGAACACAAAACCTTGTACACAAATGTTCATAGAGCACTATTCTTATAGCCAAGAAGTGGAAACAACCCAAATGTCCATCAACTAACTGATAAACGGATACATAAAATGTGGTATAACCTCACAATGGAATAGTATTCAGCCGTAAGAAGGAATGAAGTACTGGCACATGCCACGACATGGATGACCCTTGAAAACCTTATGCTAAGTGAGAGCTAGAAAAAAGGTCGTATTTTATATGAAATGTTTAGAATAGGCTAATCCATAGAGACAGAAAGTAGCTTAGTGGTTGCCAGGGGCTGGGAAAATGAGGGGGTTGGAGTGTTACAGGTAACGGGTACAAGGTTTCTTTTTGGAGCAATGAAAATGTTCTAAAATTGATTGTGGCAATGATTGTACAACTCTGTGAATATATAAAAGCCATTGAATTCTACACTTTAAATGAGTGAATTGTAGTATGTGAATTACACCTCAATAAAGCTTTTAAAAATATGTCATCGTACCATTGTGCTATTTAACATTTCTGAAAAACCCAACTTGGACCAAAATACCCCAGTTTCTAACACCAGATTTCACACCTTAGCAGAAACACTGCCTAGAAAAGCCAGAAAAATACAATAAACCCTTCTTTGGATATTGGTGTCTTGATGAAAGGAGTCTTTGCCGACACTTCACTGACACCAGTTTATACCCTTATGTGGCATCCGGGGAAGTGCATCCTGGGAAGATTTGGGATGGTTAAAGTTTGCTCTGTGTGTGTGTATGTAAAATGTTTGACAGATAATTTTGAAAGGGAAGATGGGAAAAGGGAGCTAGAATGAAATCTCCACCACAGGTGTATTCTCAGATCAATTTTAGGAAAAAGTTGAGGATCTGGAAACTGATTCCCTTAAAACTATGAATGTCTGAATTTCCCTTGGAAAGACTTCATGTACCCCAGTTTGAAGACCTGGATTGCAGTACAAAAGTCATGTCTTTCAAGACCATAATCTCTGCTATGAATTGCTAAAGTTCCCCTAGCAACAAAAGAATTGGACTCTGATTCCTACATTCAGCTGTGTCAGCCTCCTCAAGGTGATAAACCCGGATGCTTCAGCCTCATGGTCTAATTTTAACGTGGGAAGGAGGAAGGAAAGGCCACATTGGTTAATATATCAAATTATAATCCCACTATGCTAAACATCTCCCATTTTAGCAAGCACTCTAGTGATTCTGCTGCAGATGGGAGTGCCCAATACTGTCCAGTACTGCAAGGAAAAGAAAGAATGCTGAGAAAAAGACAGAGGACAGTGTCATCAGGAGACAGTTTGGTGGCATGGTGGGAACAGAAGCCAGACTGAGTGGGTTAGAGATTGGTCTGGAGCCAGAGAGCAGAAGCAACATTTAGGAAGCTCAGCTGAGGAGAGATATGCACAGATAGCAAGAGGCGGACCTCAGAACTGAGGAGGGTTTGTTTTCAGAGAAGGAGAACCTTGGTAGGAGAACCTTTATGGGATGAAGAGAAGACATCAGGAAGGGGATGTGGAGAGAGATGGGCACTGGGGAGCCTGAAAAGTTGTTAGGTCACAGAATGGAGAGACAGGGAGGGGGGCTTCCCTGGTGGCGTAGTGGTATAAGAATCCGCCTGTCAGTGCAGGGGACATGGGTTCGAGCCCTGGTCTGGGAAGATCCCACATGCCACGGAGCAACTAAGCCCGTGCGCCACAACTACTGAGCCCGTCCACAACTACTGAGCCCATGAGCCACAACTACTGAAGCCCGCGTGCCTAGAGCCCGTGCTCCGCAACAAGAGAAGCCACCGCAATGAGAAGCCCGCGCACCACAACAAGAGTAGTCCCTGCTCACCGCAACTAGAGAAAGCCCGCGCGCAGCAACGAAGACCCAACGCAGCCAAAAATAAATAAATAAAAATTAAAATAAATAAATTTATTTTAAAAAAAAGAGAGACAGGGAGGGGTCAGCTTTGAATCATGGAAGGACACCTCTTCCTCTGAGGTGCAGAAAAGAAGCAGAAGCTCTGGGGGATAACGGATTGTTTATGGTGCTAGGTAACTTGACCTCTATTTCTTTGGAGTTCTGGTGGCAGAACGAGAGGTAAGTGGCTGAGAAGAAAGAGAAAGGAAGGGCCGGGCCCCAGGACACCAGAGAAGGTTGGAGAATCAGCACTAGGGAATGGCATCTGGTGTCATAAGAGGTGACTCTGAGGTCAGCCAAGCCTGCTGGGGTGCTGACGGGGCAGCTGGGCTTAGCTGCGTGGGTCTCTAAGACCCTGTTCTTCCAGCTGGGGGACGCAATGAAGTGAGCAGAGGCGGGGGCTGCCCAGGATTGGAGAAGTGAGAAACGTGGGAGAAGTTCCAGGGGAGAGCGTGTCAGCTGTGACGTCCAAGGTCCTGGCCTGCAAGGAGGAAAGTAAGACTTGGGCAGAGGGGTAGGCTTTGAAGAGGGAGGCCGCCTGTCAGCGAAGTCAGGAAGATGCTTCGAGGCAGGTGGAGTAGGACTGAGTGGGAAAAGGCAGGGGATGGAGCAGATTTGAACCATGAGGATATGTAAAGTATCCTGCCCTGTATAATACACTAGCTTTGTGGGGCTTTATGTATGTAGTGAGTCCAAAATGAGCCATGCTGTAAGTGTAATACACACTGGCACAGGGACCTGCACAGAGAGGCCTCAGTGACTGATGTGTGTGTGTGTGTTTGTGTGTGTGTGTGAACTGATGAGTGGACAAGTAAATTCATGAATGAACGAGTGAATGGGTGAATGAGGATTATATATAGTGTTCGAGGACGTCCATCGTTGAGTCAGTTTCTTCTAAATGGTTGAGGATTATACGCAAGTACACGAATGAAAGGTAAGAGGGAGTTAGAATTGAGGAGAGCTCACTAAGACTTTGAGGTAGGGAGTCTCAAAGAACATTTTATGGAACCTAACTTAATATAAAGACCCAAGAACCTAGACCCTTGCCTCACTCCTCTTTTTTTTTCTTTTTAAAAAGTACTCCCACAGCACTTTAATATATGCCAGGGACTGTCCTAGGCATTTTGCACATCACATCACCCTGTTAGGGAGGCGCTCTTATTGTCCCCCTTTTACAGATAAGGGAACTAAGGCACAGAGATGTCAATAGCTTTCCCAGGATTACCCAGTAAGTGATGGAACTGGTATTTGAACCAGGCCATCTGTCCCCAGTGTCCAGACCCCTAACTGCTACACCATCCTGTCTCTCATCCCGTCACCTTATTGCCAATCTTCTCTCCAACAGAGATGCAGTTTCCTTTTTCTCTCGCATTACTCACCTCTCTTCCACCCCCCAGCTCCTCAGAACTTGTATTCCTGGAGAAAGTTCCCAATGAACCTTGTTTACTGGAAACAATTGTAAGTAAACCCCCAACTTTCCCACAAATGAGACACAAACACACCATAGCTGCGTGGCCAAACACAACAGCCAAGTAACCCTGCCTCCCCTCCCATCCCAACCCCACTCCCTTTGCCTGCATCCCTGAGCCTGGCTCACACTGCCTTCCCTCTCCCCAGTCCGGGAGGCTCCTCTCCCAGACCTGAGATTGGCCCTCCCCTGCCTTCCTAGGCAGACTCAAGGGAAATGAGTGTTGGAGGAGTCTGAGGCTTCACAACTCTAAGTAAATGCTTTAACTGTCAGTCTAGCAGATGCCCGCAAGGTGACTACAGGGGTATAGAATAGGGGGCCTTCCAGACATCACCTTGGCCAGTGCCTGGGAGATGCCTCAATCTCACCCACCAGGGATTCCCTTCCAGTCTCTGCTTGGATCTCTCCAGTGACGGAGTAGCCCTGAATTTCTACCTATTGGGAGCCACTACCCAGGAGATGCCTTGATCCCACACATCAGGGACTCTTCCAGCCTCAGCTTGGATCCCTCCAGTGACAGAGTGGCCGTGAATTTCCCCCCACTGGGGGTAGCTGTAGCCCAGCATCTCCACCTTTAGGGCCAAACAAAGACTAAGAAGGAACCAACAGGCCATCTTCTTCTCTTTCTCGCTCTCATTAAATTGTGAATAATAATGCATTTACTTATTCTCCCACTTAAAAAGCCATTTAAATCCTTTGAAGAATCTTGCAAGGTAGCTTGGCTAGACAGCAGGCAGGACAGTCCAGGGCCTCTGGTGGGGGGGCCAGGGTCTTCCACTCACCTGCGTTTTGGTCCAGCATGTAGGCGTTTGGACTGATGGTGTAGTCCTTTGTCTGGACATCACTGGCTGTGGTGACACCTCCACATACAAACACCTTGTTGTCTCCAATGGAGCATATAGCATGGGACACATCCAAGGGGCAGTTGTTGGGCAAGAGAGGCACTAAGGTAGTTGTCTTGTTGGCCTTTATCTTCTGCAGGTTGATTTCCACACTCTGCCGGTGGCTGTACACGCAGAGGATGTTGTCCTGATGAAAAGAGAGCAGGGGCCGGTGGTTGAACTCAATGGGGAAGGTGATACACTGGACCACGTCCCCAGAGTTGGTGTCAAAGCAGTCCACCACCCCGACCCGGGAGATGTAGCCCTTAACCAAGCACCGCCCAGTGACAATGTACAGGTTCCGGTCACCCTTGGTGATCACGGCTGTGCCGTCCATAGGGATGCTCATCTTCCCTGCCAGGTACCAGGCCTCCTTGCGCTCATCATAGCGATAGATGTTAGAGACATACCTCCTTGGGGCAATGCTCCCACCCACTGAGTACACTGTCCCCCCGCAGGTCACCATGGTGTGGAAGACAAGCCCAATTGGCAGGTCGGGCAACTTGGTCCAGGAGTTGTCATCCATGTCATACCGCCAAGCCGTCTTCAGCCCTGAAATCTGCTCAGTGGTACCACCAGAGATGTAGATGTAGCGACCAGCAGAGGTGGCACTAAGTGCTGCTGCCCGATAGGGCATTTCTGAGAGCTTCAACCACAGGTTCTCCTGAATGATATAAGCAAACACTCCATCGTTGAACTTGCCGTGGGCCTTTTGGCCACCTAGGATGACCACCGAATCAAGCAGGGCCCCTTTCCGCTGGTAGCTCAGCAGGCTGGTTGGCCTCTCCTGCCTGCGGTCCACAAGGACACTCTCAATCAGGGTTGCGTGGGCTGAGCTGTCCTCCATGCCCGTCAGCTTGTTGCTGGCAGACATCAGCGTCTTGTTGGAGACAGCATTAAGATTGATGTAATTGAAGAACTTCTTGAAATACTTCTCCCGCTCATCCTTCTGGAAGTATACCCAATTGATGAGTGCATTGAGAGCCTGGTCCTCATTGAGCACATGCAAGTTTTCATCTCGGAGCAGGCGGCTGAAGATGACAGGTGGACAGCGCATGAACTGCATGGAGGCCTCAGGACTGGCCCAGTAGTGGAAGTTGTCACGAATGCCAGAGTAGGCCAAGTCTGATATCTCTTTGAGCTCAAAAAACTCAGCCAAGAAGAGGTAGCGCAAGCAGTTGGCACGGCGGATGGACTTAATCAGGAAGTCACTGCAGTGAATTCGAAGGCGTGGTGTGTTGAAATACTGGGCCCCACGAAGCAGCTCCTCCACATTCTTCTCTGAGATTACCACCCTTCCGCTGTAGAAGTAGTCCAGGAGCTGGTCCACCGTGGTCGGACTCAGGTAGTTGGGGTCAATGGTGATAAAGAGCTCATCAGTGGTCTTCATGTCGTGGTTGGAGATGAGACTCTTCACCAGTGGAGAGACCGCGGCCAGCACGTTGCGATGTGCAAAGAAGACATGGTGGTCCACAGTCAGGGCCATGTCCCAGTACTCTTTGCGCTTTCTCTGTTTGTTCAGGTTCTGAAGCACGAAGCTATTGTAGTTTTTCTCGGTGAACTCCAATTTCATGGCGCCTCTTGCTGGCTGAGGCAGAAGATCTGCAGCAGGTACTGGAGAACAGACTTTCTCAGGCCTTTGGGATTCAGACTGATGGTTGTTTGCAGAGCAGTTGATCAGGGAGGAGTGGGGGTGGGAGAGAGGATGATGTCACAGAGTGGATGAGGTCATCACAATGCAGGGCCCCCAGAGGCCTTTCTCAGAGGCACAGGGCTTTTCTCCCCTCTGATGGCCCTGAGCTGCCAAGGCCAGATGCCCTGCGAGGGCCTAGTGTCAGGGCCGAGAACTCAGGAGGAAACTCAGAGATGGGTCACAACTCCCACCTGGGACCTTCAACCTCAGTTCAGGGCTGCTTCCGGAATGTCAGAGCCAGTTTGGGCAGGGATGGTGTGGAGAGGGTTAGGAAGGCCGGGGGTGGGGGGGAAGGAAAGGGATTATTAGATCATCTAGAAGGATGTACATTGTACAGGAGGGAAACTGAGGCCCAGAGAAGAGAAGGGACTTGCCCAAGATCACATAGCCAGTTGGAAGCAGAGCAGGGCCTGGAACCCAGGCCTTCTATAATGTAGGATTTTTCCCACCCTTCCAGGATGCTCAGCTTTCCTCTGTCTCTGATTCTCAAGCCCCAAAGCACATTCCTCTGCCAGGGCTCCTGGATATCAGAGAAGAAAAGCTCTGTCCTTTGGCTTCTGACCTTTGTGGTTACAGATACCATTCTTTATAAAATAGAGGGAGAGGCAGAGGCCACTCTCAGGAGCAGGGACACAGGAGTAAGCTGCATACTGGGGGGGCCTTCAAAGCCCTGATTATTTCAGTTCCACCGAAAACTGAGACATTCTCTCCACATTTCCAAGTCTCTAGCTTGTAAAATATTGGGGGTTGTGATGGGTCTGCTCTCTCCATCAAGTGTGGACTTCTCTCTAAACCTCAGTTTCCTCCTCTGTGAGATGGGAATAATAATAGTACCCGCTTCAAAGACTAATAAGAGGGCTTCCCTGGTGGCGCAGTGGTTGAGGGTCCGTCTGCCAGTGCAGGGAACACGGGTTCGAGCCCTGGTCCGGGAGGATCCCACATGCCGCGGAGCAACGAAGCCCGTGCGCCACAACTATTGAGCCTGAGCACCCTAGATCCCGTGCTGCGCAACAAGAGAAGCCACGGCGATAAGAAGCCCGCGCACCGCAACAAAAAGTAGCCCCCCCCCCCCCCCCCCCCCCCCGCTCACCACAACTAGAGAAAGCCCGCGCACAGCAACGAAAACCCAACGCAGCCAAAAATAAATAAGTTAATTAATTTTAAAAAAAGATTAATACGAGTTTACAAGAGAAAAGGACTAGAAGTGTTAAGCACAGTGTTTGCCTCGTAACAAACCTTCAATAGTTGCTAGCCGCCATTACTTTAATATTACACCAGTTCGCCAAACTCTGGCGTCCCTGGCTGGCTGCTCCCTTCGAAAACCCTTGTGGTGGTTCCCAGTTTGCAGTGGTTGGGAAGTCTGCAATCCCCATCCCCTCCGGCCGGGCTCCATGCGCTCCCTCGGCCACGCGGTGACGCTAGAGGGTCATCTCCCGCCTGGGAGCGGCGCACCGCCCCCACCCCCTCCTCCCTGTAGCCGGGCCTCCTACAATCAACACAAAACGCAACTGTGCCCATTTTCCAGAAGGGGGCATCGAGCCCCAGACTGCGGGCGCAGGGCCGGGCGGCCAGAGAGGAGCCATCCAGACCGGGCGTCCCCCTCGGCGCCCCGCGGGGTGGGGTGCTCGCGGGCTCGGCCAGCTCTCACGTCCACTGCACTCCCCGCCTCCGAGCGGGCGTGGGTCCCTCGGGGTTCCCGAGGCGCGGCTGTACCCAGGAGGGGATAAGGACCAGTCGGAGCCTCCCACGGAGGAGGGCCGGCTCCTGCGGGCCCCACCCGGACCAGCCTTTGGGGGCCCCCAGGAAGGGGCTCAACACGCAGACCCTGGCGGCCTTGGCGTGGTCGTGCAGAGAGGACCTGGCCTCGGGCCGCGTCCTTGATCTCCTCCAACCTGGGCCCTGAGCCCCAGTCCTGACCCTCAGGCCGTCCTTAGCGTCCCTGCTAGGAAAACTGCCATTGCAGCCTGGGGAATGTGAGCCTGCCAGGTCTTTCCCTCCCTGGTGTAGTCAAGTTCTCCTTATCATTCACTGTCTCCCCCTCATCCTTTCATTCCAGACCTGGCTTTTTCTTAATTCGAAAATTATTTTAAAGTACCTACCTTTTAATGCTGAATTTGTTCACCTTGATGTCTTCAGGGTTAGAGGCACTCAGTCTCTGGAGATATGTGTCTGCACAGGACTAAGACTTTCTGTTTTCCCCAAAGGAACAAAGCTTGGCTTTCAGCCCCTCCACAGACTAGCTGTGTGGCTGAGGTGAGTTCCACCTGGTCCGTTCTCTCCCTGTGAAGATAATTGAGCTTTAATTGCTTCTCCAGCTCTGATCTCTGGAGAGGGGCAGCGAGAGGCAGCGGTGACTCAGGCAGAGGAGGATGAGGTCTCTTGGTGCTGCTGTCAGACCCTTGTCACTCCCATTGGCTTCCAGGCCTGCCCACCCAGGGTCAGGCCCTGGTGCTTCACCACTCCTTTGTCCGCACACCCACTTTGGTGGAGGAGGTGGCCATGCCCCTCTGTTTTTGTTTCAGGTCCCAGAACACCATGGAGGGAAGGTCTTTCATCAGATGCTTCCTTCCAGTTAAGAAAGTTGGGCTTATGGGCTGTCATGGAGACCTGAGAGCATCCAGTAGACTTAACTCCATGTGCCAGACCTTGTACAGATGGACAAACTGGGGACCAGAGGGGGGAAGGGGCTCATCCAACTCAGTTCGCAGAGCTAGGGCTGGGAGCCAGGGTTCCCAGCTCCTTCCTCTGCCCTCTGGCTGCAAAGGAGAGCCGGCAATCTGGCTTGTCTTCTTCTCCTGTTGAACTTGTGGGAGTTGCCATCTTTAAGAAATCCATTAAAGAAGTTAGATTTGTGCCCACCCGCTCAGCCAGCTTTGTTGTCTGGCTTGTCTTCAGCCTGGAAATCTCCCCTGGTCAGCTTGTTCCTTACTCCAGCCAACTGAGGAAACAGACTCCAGCCTAAAGAGGCTGGCAGCCTGCCAGTGTCCACCACCTCGTTATGTATGTGTGTATTGGGTAGAGTGTGTCCCTAGGAGCCCCAGGAAATTCAATGACTGGTCATTAAGTTTGTGTTGTTCGTGGTAGCTGCCCAGGTGTGGCCAGAATAAGACCTCATCTCAAGGCCCTCAGCTGGGTCTCTTTACTCCATCCATCCTCAGCTTCCTGCCCAGCTCAGCATTTTCTGTTCACGGAAACTCCCTAAGGGAGGGGACTCTAATATTCTAATCTTCTGGGGACCATCAGCTGATATATCAACTTGTTGGGAAGCCCTGAAGAAAATGAAGGGTATGTTTTAAAGATACAGATTTGGCCTGGAACTAGAAAGGTCAAGAAGAGTCTTTCCATATTTCCACCTGTTTTATACCTCTGACAACTGGCTTTCTCACTTCTATATATTTCCAACTCATAACAGGGCTTGCACACAGCTTTGGCTTGCCGTGGCCTTAATTCAAACTCGTGGCATCCGTATTTTTTCAGTTCCACTGGTAAATTCACTCCATATTTCTTGGCTCAAATTCCCAGTCCATGGCCAGCCTAGGGATTGGCTGCCCTTGGATCACATGTCCACTCTAGACCAGTCAGCTGTGTGATGGTAGGTCACGTGATTCAAAACATAGACACCTAAGGAGCACGGTCTACAAGGGAGAGGTTGGAGGTATTCAGAATCTTGAGTTACCTAAGATGGGAACTCAGAGTTATGGATTACCTTAGTCACTGATACAGAATCAGGCATGAATCACATGGGAGTAAGATATTACACAAACAAAAAAGATTTTATCAATATCCCTGGGTGAAATGAAGGGCACAGAATGAGCCTGTGTTCACAGTGCCACAGAGACCTTCAAAGACTGGCCTGCACAGACTCCCAGCCCTGCCTATCTCACCACCTGGAGATGCCACAGTTTCAGGGACACACAGCTTGGCACCTTGGTTGGTCCCTCCCACATGGACCATGTGAAGTCGTTATTCAAGAGGACTTTGTGTAGTTTGAGGCAAAACACAGAACTAAATTAGCGACGCTAAGCCCCCGCATGGGAGACATCTTCCTGGAACATTTGGGCCTGTCACACATTCCTGGAGGGAGCAGCAACACAGCTGCAGCCACAGCTGCCAGGAACACGCCCCGGGCTCCCACCCTGTGCGCTGGGGGGAGGGCAGAGGCTGGAGGGCTTCCTCCGGGGGCCCTGAGTGAGCTCACCCTCACCCCCACGCTCACTGACTTCATCCTCCAAGGCTGCTTGGCCAAGAGCCCAGGCGGTGTGAGGGGCTTTCTCCCAGAACAGGCCCTAGGCCACCAGGCTGAGTGGGGGATGGGTGAATCGCAGGCCTAGCCCAGCTCCCTGGAAACCAAGGTGGTGCTGGGGGGCGTATTGAACTCTGAAATGCCCGTGGATTTTAAGAAAAAAGGGAGGGTGGTGGGTGGGCAAGGGGCGGTGGAAGGTAGAAAAATGCAAGGAAGTAAAGCTTTTTTCTCCATTTGTTCTTTGGCAATCCCACCAGAGAATTCCAGGAGGAGTGCAGATGACATCATGGCTTACAACGGAGAAATCTCAGTAATTCTGTGAAATGGAGCCCCTGCCTACCCCGTGTTTCCGATAGAAGCTGCTTTATATTTATGTGTTTAAAGCTGTATCTTGTGTCACATTTAATGAGGGTTTAATATTCTTAAATATCTACCAAAAGTAGATTACCATGCATGAAGGTCACATAAAATGAACTTCATTTTCTCAGCATCACAAACATTTGGAATACAGAAAGTCCAGGGATGGATATTATAAGTAAGAAAGGTACAAAAGGAGTTTGCTTAAAAAATTCTTTTAAAGTTTAAAAATCGATTCCCCCCCGCCAAAGTCCAAATAATTGTAGTCTAGGGAACCATCAAGGTAAAGGCTTCATATGCTCATTTCTTTGGTAAGAATGAATTCATGCAGAACTGTAAAACCGAGTGTGTGCTCGAGAGACTCACAGCATCACACGAGCAAGCACATACACCCACAGGGACAGACACACAGCTGAGTTTTTGTTGTTCTAGGCACTTCAAATCCAAGTTCTTACGTCTGCCACCTGCCCGTTACATTGGCCAAATTACTTCTTTGGAGGCAGGACATTTTCTTCAAAGAAGCCCTGGTTGACGACATTCCCTGCTGGGAAGTATCTAGCCACCACGAAGGAGGACCCATCACCTGCAGATGCCTTCCCCACTCCCATCTTCTTTGTATTCTTCCATACCATGGCAGTGAAATGTCCTGTAGGGGAGCAGTCATGGGGAGAGGGAAACAGATTAGTTAGCAAAGCCTGGAGAATGATGTTGCAAGGGACTCTTGAACCCCTGTGCCGTCCTACCATGCTGTGAGAGGCTTGATCTTCAGCCACCGATCAGAGGGAGGAGACACAAAACACGGACCAATTTTCTAATGCATCGGGTCCTCTCAGTCAGCCACAAAGACCCTACTCATCTCACTCTCTGATGCCCAAAGGTTTCATGGTCTCCCAGAGATCATGGCAAAGCCCAGAGACCCCAACAATTAGGATGCCACCCTACCTGGCACCTGCTTCCACCCCTCCGCCCGAACTGTACTCTTCAAGGTCACCAATGATCTCCATGTTCCTTCCCAATGGTCACCTTTTGTCTTCATCTTACTTGATATCTCAGGAACATTAATGGAGTCGACTCTTCCGCTTTTCAAAGGACTCTCCTCTTTTGGTTTCCTCTCTTGGCATTCCTCCCATGTCACTGCCTCTTCCTCTTCCTCCTCTATCTCACTTGTGAATATTAGAGGACCCGCATTTCCCAAGGCTCAATCCTGGGCTCTCTTATCTTTTCTTTTTGCACTCTTCAGGCGATTTCATCTTTCCCTGGCTCCCAAATTTCTTTCTCCAGCCCAAATCTCTCCTCTGTGTTCCAAACACAACTACTTACTTGACATTTCCACTTGGATGAGTCACAGGCCTCTCAAATTTAACCTGCCCAAACCTCACTCTTGATTTTGGTCCCTCCCATTTCCATGTCTGGTACCTCTGTGCACAAAATCCTCAGGGTGGCTCTGTATTCCTCCCTCCTGCTCATTTCCTCACAACAACCCATCATTCAATCCTGAAGAATCGGAAGGGTAAACTGTGACAAAGTGAGAGAGTGGCATGGACATATATACACTACCAAACGTAAAATAGATAGCTAGTGGGAAGCAGCCGCATAGCACAGGGAGATCAGCTGGGTGCTTTGTGATCGCCTAGAGGGGTGGGATAGGGAGGGTGGGAGGGAGGGAGACGCAAGAGGGAAGAGATATGGGAACGTATGTATATGTATAACTGATTCACTTTGTTATAAAGCAGAAACTAACACACCATTGTAAAGCAATTATACTCCAATAAAGATGTTAAAAAAAAAATCCTGAAGAATCTAACTCCAAAATACATCTCTAGTCCATCCACTCCCCAAACTGTGGTCTCAACCGCAAACTTTTCTCACTTGGGACCACTGCAACAGCCTTCGCCTGGCTCTCCAGAAGCCACCCTTGCTGCCTCAATTCACTTTCCACTGACATAGCCAGAGTGATCATTTTGAGACATAAGTCATATCTGTTTACTTCTCTGCTTAAAAATCCTTCCATTGTTTAGTCGTACCTAAAACGAGAGTGAATGCTTTGCCCCAGTGGCCTCGTTTCCATTCCTTGAACACATCCGGTTATTTCTGACTATAAAGCCTTTGCACACACTGGCCGCTGTATGCAACGCTCTTCTGATGACCAGCGTTTTCTTGTCCCTTAGGTGTCAGCCCAAATGTCACTTTTTCAGGGGCTTCCCTGGTGGCGCAGTGGTTGAGAGTCAGCCTGCCGATGCAGGGGACACGGTTTCGTGCCCCGGTCCGGGAGGATCCCACATGCCGCGGAGCGGCTGGGCCCATGAGCCATGGCCACTGAGCCTGCGCGTCCGGAGCCTGTGCTCCACAACGGGAGAGGCCACAACAGTGAGAGGCCCGCGTACCACAAAAAAAAAAAAAAAAAAAAAGTCACTTTTTCAGAGAGGCCTTTCACAATCACTCTTATTTCCTGAACACCTCCCTCCCCTGAGTCTTATTGCACCATTTTCCCCCTCGTATCATTCTTACCATTTGCAATGGTATATCTGATTATTTGCTAATTGTTTGGCTCCTTCACTAGGCCATGAGCCCCACATGGGCAGGAACCAAATTGATTTATTCATCAAAGTACATGCAGTGCCCTGGCACAGCCTGACACATGGAAAATGTAAAATAAACCTTTGTTGAATGAATGAATGGAATGCATGAGTGAATGAATGAAAAGCATATGGAAGAACCATCTTGGACTAAGTTCTGCCACCACTGGAAATGCAGGCTTTCTACAGTTTGAGCTCTTTGAGACCTTGACAAGTTAGAGCCTCCTTCAGTTCCCTCTGCTCTGAGCCAAATAGCCCAGTTCCTTCTCAAGCTACTGCCTGCCCCTCCAGGTGCTTCTGTGGCTTGCCAAAGCTTCCCAGCATCATTCTCTCACTGTTCAGGCTGCCTGCCCCTCACTCACTGGTATTTTCAAACTGCTAACATAGCTTAGCTTCTAACTCCCCTCCTGCTTTGGGGTCAAAGAGCTGATGCTGTAACATACTCTTTGCTCAATGACCATAAATTCTCATCTCCTGGGAGTAGAGACTGGGAGTTCATCCTTTGCACCTTTCTCATAGAGATCCTTTGACAGGTCAATGGGATATTTACTGCCATGTCACAGAATGGCATTCATTTTCGAAAACAACCCCAAAGATATTATATTTCCTCTTTGAGGGCAGGCACCATATCTGTCTTATTGACCATTGGGCTTGGCACATAGTAGATGCCCAATTAATATCTGATGAAGAAAGGAAGAGACAGAGGGAAGGAGGAAAATTGTGATCAGAGTAGCTAAGCTTCCAGTGGCTGGTTAGGAAAGAAAGAGGGCAACTGCTTTATACCTATTAAGATGGAAATTATTTAAAAAACAAAACCAAATAACAAATGTTGATGAGGATGGGGAGAAATTGGATCCCTTTTGCTTTGCTGATGGGAATGTAAGATGGTGCAGCCACTGTGGGAGACAGTACGGCAGTTCCTAAAATAATTAAATACAGAATTACCATATAATCTGGTAATTCCACTTCTAGGCATACACCCAAAAGAACTGAAAGCAGAACTCAAATATTTGTACACCAGTGTTCATGGCAATATTATTCACAACAGCCAAAAGGGGGAAAGAAAACAACTGCCCGTCGACAGATGAATGGATAAACAAAATGTTGTATGTATACACAATGGAATATTACTCAGCTTTAAAAAAGAAATAAAATTCCAACATATGCTACAACATGGATGAACCTTGAGGGTATTATGCTAAGTGAAATAAGCCAGACAGAAAAGGATAAATATTGTAGGATTCTTACCTATATAGGTAGAATAGTCAAATTCATGGAGACAGAAAGTAGAATAGTAGCTACCAAGGCTTGGGCTGGGGGTGGTAGGAAAGGATAAGAGTTATTGTTTAATGGGTTTAGAGTTTCAATTTGGGATGATGAAAAAGTTCAGCAGATGGATGGGGGTGATGAGTGCACAGCGACATGAATGTACTTAATCCCACTGAACTGTATGCTTAAAAATGGTTAAAACGGTAAATTTATGTTAAGTGTATTTCACCACAAAATAAAGAAAGAAAGAGAAAGAAAGAGGAAGAAAGAAGGAAGGAAAGAGACAGGCTGGTACCCACACTCTTCCATTCAGGGAAGAGACAGAGTTGATATTTCCCATTGTGTCTTGTATTTGGTAAGGACTAAATAAACCATCATTAATTAAATTGTGTTTTTTCCCCCTATAAATGAACTCCATTTTTATAATTTTGAAATTTAGGTATAGTTTATTTCTTTGTCTACATCCCTAAAAGATTTGAGTTTATTAAATTCTTTATGAAAATAAGCAAACATAAACACTAATCAGTAGGGTTGATGTGATACAATCAAAGCAAGAATTAAAAGAAAACAAACACTAAGTACGATTATGCATCCTGACCACTTATCCTTAACCTCATGTTAACTGCTGCTCGATACACTTTGATTCTCACCTCAGAAAAGAAGAAACACTACCTTCCAATTCACCCTTGGTCCTTACACTTTTTTTGTTTTTTGGGTCCTTACATTTTTGAGTCACATTTCTTTCCCATCTCCAGGCTGTCAGCAGGTGTCACTGCTTCTATAGACTGTCTTGTTTTTTCTTCTTCTTCTTTTCTCTTTTGTTTTTTCTAATTTGGCCACACCATGAGGCATGTGGGATCTTAGTTCCCCAACCAGGGACTGAACCCAAGCCCCTTGCATTGGAAGCATGGAGTCTTAACCACTGGACTGCCAGAGAAGTCCCTTAGACTGTCTTTTCATTAAGGCTCAGGCCCTTTTTCATACAAGGCTTTTCTCCAAGAGACCACATGCTTTGGCCACTGACCCACCCACTCTCTCTGTCACCCAGACAAGGAAGAGCTGCCATTTATCCACTGGTTGCCAAGAAAATAATTACAGACACCACATGCGCACCAGCAGTGTGAATGCCCGTGGAAGCCTATTCCAAATCGATGAGACTAAGTAATGCTTCTTCTGACTGGAGAGGTTTCTGTCTGCGGAGATAATTAAGCCTGGGTATTTAGAGATGAATTAAAGGACACAACTTCCTTAGCAACCATCAGATACACACTGGTTTCTAACCCTAAACTACTAACAGCTTCCTTCTTTTTCTTTTTTTTTTCCTAAAGGGATCACATCCTCTTTCCTGCTATGGACCCAAACTTCCTAGAATATGCATTTGAAAAACAAGTTGAGTAAGTTACTGTACATCCTTGCAAGAGAATAATGCATAAGAAAGAGGAATCTCTTTCTGTATTGATATGGAACAATCTCTGCCAAGCTGCTGTGTGGACAAAGCAAGTGCAAAACAGATAATCTATCTGACACCAGAGTATAAAAAAGGGAAAAGGGAGCATTTACACAACTGCTGGTTCAGAACATCTCTAGAATGATCCACAAGAAACTGGTATTACTGGTTGGGAGGGAAAGCGCTGGAGGCCAGGAACGGAAGGAAGACTTTCCACCTTATACAGCTTGCAAATTTCATGTCATATAAAAGTATTATTTATTCAGAATAAACAAAGCCTACTCATTAAAAGAAAACATAAAGGGACTGCAGGAAGCTATTTTTCTCCGCTCAGCACAAAGCATAGAACTGTGTCCTTCATCACAAGACTTTGACCCAGGTGGGGTGCGGTAGGGACAGATTATAGGATATTTCAAAGGCCTTTGCACCTGCAACATGGACTCAGGTCAGGGAACCCCTGAACCATGGTGCAGCAAGAAGCAGCTCTGGAGGAGGCTGACTCATGGGGGATGGGCCTGAGCATCTTTAAGGGTCTTGCGAGCCCCGCTTATATCACCACCCAAAGCTGTGCTCCTGTCTGAGGATCAGGCTCTGTGTGACCCAGGCATCGTCCACTGGCACCTGGGATGGCATAGGGCCTGGAGGCTCTGGGGTTTTCCTCTTTAGGGCTGGGAGATGTGGGGCAACAGACAGGATCACAGTGGGTCAGTGGTCACGGAAAGTTGAGTCCCATCTCCAGTTCTGACACTTGAGAGATTCCCACCTTGGAGCAGGGGCCATGTAAAAAGCATCAGATTGAGGACAGAAGGTAAACAGGAGTCTCTTCCCCTTTCTGGGCCTCAGTTTCTCTTCTGCAAACGGGTGGAATAAAGCCCCACCTTCAAATGGTGTTGCAGGGTTACGTGGCCATGGAGGCAGAGATGCTTTTCACTGTCAAGTGGCGTGCACACACGAGCAACGCCAATCACTTGCTCTGACACATGTCTGATTGCCCAAGAATCTTGCTCAACGGAAAAGGACGTCCAGACGCTGTGAAATAAAACGTCTTCTGGATACTGATCTTTATGAAAAGAAAACCAGGTTCTGCCTACACGTCCTTAATCACTGGTAGGAGGTTGTCACTGTTCCCTCCCTCACCTCTCAAATCTAATTGCCACAGAACCAGCAATTCTCACTCAGGGCCTGACAGTGGCCTCCTTGTCCTGCCCCGCAGGGCAGACGCTTCTACCTCTCCCCACACGACTGCAAGAACCCCTGCCCAAAGGGGTGAGCACAAACCACAGGAAACGGTGACTGGCTCTGAGAACATGTCACTTCCTGCTTCTGAAGAAGTCTCCGGGGGTAAGAAGCCATAAGTGGCTCCATCCATGGGTGGGATGGGGTGGGGCAGAGGAATGGGGGGTGGACAGAGAACCCCCTTTCCAGTTTCCCTGGTGCCTTCTGGTCAGAGAAATGCACAGCCCCTTCCAACCCATCCTGGGCCCTGGGTGCATGTGAGTCGGTCCTGAGGAAAGACAGGAGCCTGGTGACTGCTGCTGAGGGGCGGGGGGAGCCCAGAGCTCAGAGCGGCTGCCCGGGGCTTAGTAAGCTAACCATTTACTGCTCACCGGGGAGGCCTACGCAAAGGCTGATGGTCCCTGGCCAGTCCCCTGCATCTAAATACTGGCTCTCAGAACGTCCCATAGAGGCCTCTGCCTTGTCCCTCTCCCTTGGGGACAGGGAAGAACAGGGAGTCGACCCTAGTTCACACAACTAATAGTGACAGAGCTGAGACTAGATCCAAGCTTTCTGCATTCCAGGCACTCCTGAATGACAAACTCGAGTATAAAGGTGAAGGGAGAATGCCTGGGAGGCTGTGAGGAGTGAGGTGCAGAGAGGAAGGATGTGAGGGTGTGGGGGGAGGAGGGAGCTCAGACCAGAAGAGCCAGCAGCTTGGCCGTTTTCTCAACGGCCCCAGGAAGCCACTGGCAGCTTAAGCAGGAGAGCAGCGTGGGCAGAAAGGGTCTTAGAATATTCTGGCCGCTGGGGAGCAGGCTGGAGCAGAAGCGGGATGACAGGTTAAAAGCGCTGAGGCATCACTCCTGGAGAGAAACACTCAGCGACCTTTGAAATCCACAGCCTCCTTATATCACACTCCAGTCAGGTGAAGAGCTTTGAGCTGGTGGGACAGGAATCGGCAGCTTGGGTGCTCTTGGATGGAGGGGTGTGTGTGTGTGTGTGTGTGTGTGTGTGTGTGTGTGTGTGTGTGTGTGTGTGTGTGTGTGTGTGTGTGTTGGGAGAGGTGTTGGGGAAAGAGGGTTTTGCCCTCTGGGCAAAGTCAAACCACAGAAATATGGAAGAGGTGAAACAGGAGGGAAATAATTGATTTTCAGAGGGTTAGCTCCTCTCTGAAGTCAGACCCAAACTGCAACCCAGCCCAGGGCCGGGTCACTGGTGTGACCATGTCACTCACCTGTCCCGGAAGTGAAGCCAGGCTGCTGAAAGTTGTAGTTCTTTATTTCACTGTACCATCTATCAGCCACCTCCTTTCCTGTATGGCAAAGAAAGTTTAAAACTCAGCAGCAAAATCAACCAACTCCCTATTCCTTCCATCTCCTCCCATTAACCCCAAAGCACCCATCCCACAGTTAGACGTCTCATAAAGCACCAACGAGCTGACATGGGGACTCCTGCCCATGAGCACATCCAGGCTGCAGGGAGGGCCTTGTTAGGGGTTGGAAAGAGCCCTGGCCTGAGGTCAGGGGACCAGCATCTGTGTCCCTGCCCTGACACTAATTCACTGTGTAATCCTGGGCAAGGCCTGCCCCGTTCTGTACAATCGGGTTGAATGCAACGTACTCCAAGGGCTTCTAATGATGCTCTGAGTTTCCGGGAGACCACACCTTCATCCCACCGCAAGTCTGGCTCCTGAAACACCCACAGGAGGAAATGTAATTGGGCCGGTGGGTCAGGGTCTCCACTGCAGGCAGAAGGGTACTCCCCTGGAGCATCCACTGGTCACAGCATTTCCCTGGGAGCGGCTGATCTCAGGGCCAGAGAGCTAGGAGCCTCGGACCTCAGAGCAGTAAGTCCTGAACTTGAATGAGTGCACCGATCACCTGGGGCTCTTGTTAGAATGCAGATTCTGACTTTGGAAGATCTAGGGTGGAGCCCTGAGTCTGCATTTCTAACAAGTTCCCAGGTGCCGCTGCTCATCCGTGGACCACACTTTGAGGAGCAAGTCCTTCGAGAACAGTGGCTACACAGCGGCCGCAGCTGGGGAGCTGTTCAAAATTACTGATGCCTGGGGCCTGCCACAGGCTGACTGTATCAGGGTCTCCGGAGGAGAGATCCAGGCACTAGTATTTTTTGAAAGCTCCACAAAAGATCCCAGTGTGTAGCCAGGGTGGGGAACCACTGCCCTAGAGATGTCCTACCCAACCCCTCTCTGTAGAGATGGGGAAACTGGGGCCAGGGAAGGTAGCAGATTTGCTCAAAGCCACACAGGGAGCCAGCGCGAGGAGCCCTGTCTCCTGCCGGCTCTCTCCCACCCCTCTCCCTTCTCCCCGCCAAGGCCCACAGTCTGAGCCTGGGGAGGGGCTGCGGGCCTCAGGCTCCTGCTTTCCCGGGGAGCAAGTGCACACTTCTCCTGGAGGGACTCTGCCCCAGGGAAACCAAGAGGACTCCTAGGGCCTCCCCGGGGAACTCCCAGGAATGTGAGGCCAGGGAGGGAGCAGTCATTCTCCCGAGGGAGTTTGGAGAAAGCTTCAGAGCACGAGGTAGCTCTCTCCAGCATTTTTCCTAAAAAGCCACGACAGCCTTGTCAGAGCCAGGAAGCTCAAGAATGTTTGGTCAGTGTGGTGGGATCACCATTCCAGGCTGTGACCTTGGATGAGAAATTGTCTTTCCCATTATGATTACTTTTTCCAGCACGGAAAAAAACTCTATTGCATTTTTTCTCGTGAAGAAAGTTAATACACAAGCACTGTAAATATTTTCAGAAAAACGTGAGGAACGTAAAATCCTTCTGAGGCTGGGGATGCTTCAGGGCCCGCAGGGTCAGGCTGAGACTCAGCACAGAAACGGTCTGTCTCCCCGCCCTCACTCCTCTGCTGGGAGCTCTTCTGGAAGGGGGGTGGGGCTGGGCAGTCTGACTCATCTCTGTGTCCCTGGCAGCCAGCACAGGCCTGGCCCTGAGCTGGCCATCGGAGACCTTGTGGTGAGCTGCAGTCAGCTCCTGGGAGCAGACAGACAGCTCTGGGGTTCTCTTCCCTTTTTCTGGGCCTGTGGCTGCATCACGGCGACAGCACCACGGAGGGCGCTGGGGCCAGGAGGGGCGTGCACGCTGGATGTCCTAGGCCCGGCTCAGGCAGGAGCGGGGGAGCCGAGAAACGACTCACCTGTCTGATCGTAGGATGCCCACGCCAGGTTCTCCCCGCACTGGCCACGACTGGACTCCGGGCTGTGCTTGAGGATCCTCGTGCTGGCCAGGGCCTCTGAATACCTGCCGGAGTCCACGGTGCTTCCTTAGAGCGAGTACGGCCCAGGGAAGCCCCCGGAGTAGGAGCCCTAACCTGGTGTGGCTGAACTTCCTTCCCTGCCCTGGGCTCGCCGAGGCCATCAGGAGCATCACACCTGCAACTCCTCTAAGCCCCCACTCCAGTCCCATTTCACAGAGGAGCACACTGAGGCTCAGAGGAACAATGGAACCTGCCTGGGTAAGTGGCTGAGTGGTTATTCAAGTCTGGCTGTATTTGCCCCCCAACCCACGTCCCTCCTGCCTTCCAGAGCCCATCTGGGACTGCAGCAGGGGCAGCACGGGGAAGGGCCCGAGTTGCCCGGGGCCCCGGGGGGACTCACTGCTGAGCCTCCCGGTTGAGCTTCTTGCAGAGCTTCAGCGGGGCGACGCCATGCTGCTTCCGGTACTCATTGTGGGCCTTCAGGACCTCGTCATTAAACTGCTTGGAAGCTGCAATGATTTCAAGATGGAGACTGTCTCAGCGTGGAGAAAAGAGCCACGGAAAGTACGCCAGCAGGCTTCAGAGCAAAGCCCAGCTCAAACCTCAGCCCACGTGCCCAGGCTGCTGCCCCGGTCTCTGCACACTGATGCCCCCTGGACTACGCAGGGCCCCATGGGGCATGTTAGGCATTTGGATCTTTATCCAAGGCAATGGGAGGCGACTGAATGGGGGCGGGGAGTGAGCTGTGTTTCTGGAAGACCCTGCTGGCTGCTGAGTGGGGGATGGGCTGGAGGTGCAGAGCAGATGGTGGGAGGCAGGACAGGAAGCAGCAGGACTTCTGCAAGAAAATGTTTGAAGGAGACTGGGTAGCTCAGAGCGGACCTACAGTGCATGGTCAGGGGGACTGGCAAGGGCTGGAGGTGGGAGCCCAGAGAGAACAGGCCTGGCTGGGGTTGAGGGGTGCCTGCACTGTCCCGAGAGAGAGGGACAGATGAAGAGAAGAGGACCAACCAGGGTAGGACAGCATTGGGAAGCAGAGAGAGGGGAGAGTGTGGGAAACAACGCGGTGGTGGGGTGGGATCAGCTGGGCTCAGGCTTGCAGGTGAGGGAAGAGGTGGAGCCTGTGTCCAACTGGGTCACAACCTCAGAAAAAGCAAGGCCAAGAAGTGGTGAAGCCAAGGGTAGGCCAGGTCAGTAGTGGACAGAGGTCCCTTCAATTCGGATCTGAAATGGAACCCCATCCATCCCACATCCTCCATCCATCTCTCCACCACTCATCCATCCACCTATTGATTCATGATCTAAGCATCAACATCCAACCACCCATCCATCATCCATCCAACCCCAGCCCATCCCTCTGTACATCTGCTCTCTGAGTGCCTCCTCTGGGCGAGGTCCCATAATGTACGCTGGGGGTCCAGAGACAAATCAGCCGTGTCCTGCCCTCAAAGAGCTCACACACAGAAGGGAGACAGCCTTGTAAACAGACACTAGCCAACAGTGTGGTAGGGCCAAGGTGCAGGTGAGCACAGGTCAAGAGGAACTCAGAGAAAAGCAGCCTAACACGGTCTGGGAGACCAGGAAGGCGACCCCTGATTTGAGGCCCCACAGATGTCTGGACAGGAGCCGGCCAGGCTAAGATTGTGAAGGCGCAGAGCGCAGCCTTAGGAATCTGGGAGTCCCCCCTCTCCCTCCCCCCACACCCCCTCCACCATGGAAACGGCGGGTGAGCTGGGTGAATTATGAGCGATGGCCACAGAGGGTCCACAACACTGAGCTAGTCCCCTCTGGCGGGAGCCTGCCCCTGAGGCCTGGCCATGGGCAGGGAGGGTGTAAACCAGAGGATGAAAGAAGCACCCCTCTGTCCACTAGCCTAGGTCACCTTCACCAGCCACCTTTCTCCTCCTCTGCTGTCTTCCCCCAGAGGCCGTGGAGATGAAGCAGCAGGGGTCCTCTTCTCCTCCCTCAGCCAGATCCCTCAGGTCTCCTGGGCCTTCAGATAGAATCCCACTGGGCCTCTGAGGGGATGTGAGGGAAGAAGACCCAGGGCTTGCCCTCCGGAGCTTTGGGCTAGACACCAACCCAGCAGAGGGAAGGAAACTGCAGGCTATGCCAGTGGTGGTCGAGCTTTCCAAGGGGTTTCCAAAATATTGGACAGCGAGTGGTCCTGACCTCAAACATTCCAGGGCCCGGCAGGGCAGTCCAGTGGGGTCCAGTCACAGTAATGTGGAGTGAGACAGGGACAGGGGTGGGAGAGGGGTGCTGAATGCCAGGATCTGGGAGATCTGGGTTGACAGGCAGAGATGGGGAGATGCTGTGACAAAGGCGTGGAGGTGAAAACCCTGATGATGGTAACTGGGCACAAGGCAGAGGGTGGAGCTACCACCTGAAGTCTCAGGCCTCTGTGGCCAAGAGGCCGGCCAAGCCCTTGCTGGAACGAAAGACAAGGATTTGGGGTTTATTGGAGGGAGGGGGGAAAAGGGAAGATACTGTCTAATGGGTACAGAGTTTCAGATCTACAAGATGGAAAAGTTCTGGAGATCTGTTTTACAGCAATGTGAATATACTTTACACTAAAAAATGGTTAAGATGGTAAATTCTATGTCATGTGTTTTTTACAATTAAAAAAAAAAGATGTTGGGTTTAGCATGTTCCTGTGGATAATGGAGTCACAGAGGCTTTTAAAGAACATCTCAGGGGCTTCGCTGGTGGCGCAGTGGTTGAGAGTCCGCCTGCCGATGCAGGGGACGCGGGTTCGTGCCCCGGTCCGGGAAGATCCCACATGCCGCGGAGCGGCTGGGCCCGTGAGCCATGGCCGCTGAGCCTGGGCGTCCGGAGCCTGTGCTCCGCAACGGGAGAGGCCACAACAGTGAGAGGCCCATGTACCGCAAAAAAAAAAAAAAAACAGAATATCTCAGGTGCAAGTGGCGGGAGCCACAACAACTCACGGGAACCGCACTGGGGCCTCGCTGACAACACGCTAAAGAGTCAGCTGGGTGGCGTGGCAGCCAGAAACCCACGGGCTCCGGGGCGATGTGTTGCACAAGCCAGTGTCCAGCTGGAATGCTTCACCCAGCCCAGGCCCCACCTTGCATTAGAGGCAGTGAGAATCTGAAGTGTGTTCAGAGATAGTGATGAGGTGAAGGAGGGGCTGGATAGGTGGTCTTATAAGGGATGGTTGCAAGTACAGAAGAAGATCAGACTTTGGAAGACACCGTAGAGGGCCCTGCTGAATTCTGGGGCCGCACAGGGCAGAGCTGGGGCCAGTGGGTGGAAAAGCCAGGATGACAGATTTCAGCTCAGCCTAAGAAAGATCTTTCTCTCCATGAACGCTTTCTGAAGACTGAAAAGGCTACCTCGCAAGGTAGTGAGCTCTCCAGCACTGGGGACAAACAAGCAGGTGATGCCTCTCAGAGGGATTCAGGCACTGAAGACCCAGTCAGATGACCTTTAAGTCCCTTCCAACCCTGAGATCCCATAAGGTCCCATCAGGGTAGGGGTGAGAGGAGGCAAGATGACCGACTGACCCCAAACTTCCAGGAGTTCATAGCTTGTCTAACAAGTGATCAAGGTAAGTGTATGTGTCCATGCAAGGGCAGGTGTGGATACACACAAAGTGGCAGAAGGTCTCTATCTGAGTGACAGACCTGGCCAGGCCCATACTAATATCCCTTCCAGCTCCTATGTCCCAGGCAGGCCACGGTGGGACACTACGGGAGATGCATGGGACTGAGTGGCATGGGCAATGGTGACCACAGATGTATCAGGGAAGGCTCCCTGGAGGAGGTAATGAGGAGGCAAAAGCGCAGAAAGGGCCAGTGTGGAAAGGACCTGGTGTATCCCGGGGCTGTGTGGAGGAGGTGGAGATAGGGGAATGGGTGGGTCGCTAAGGTGAAGCCCATTTAAAGACAGCTCTGAGTGCTGGGGTGAGATACACTGGACTCTGGAGTGCTCAGGCCCTGCAGTCTCCTTGGCAGAGGGGACATAAGGCTGCTAAAAACTAGGTCACTGCACTCCCAGAACGTGGGAAGTAGTGAAACAAAAGTGAAAGTTCCTGCGCCCAACCTAAGCTTGTAGCCCAGAAGCTGAAGCCAGTCATTGATCCCAGCAGAGCCAGTGCCCTGGGCCAGGGTTCCTAGGAAGGGGTCAGGAGGGGTGCCCTCTCTCCCTGCCCCTGGCTGGGAGGCCTGGCGGCCCCATGACCACACCCCTGGCTGACTCACTGGTCCCCTCTCACCACGGCAGCCAGTCCCAGTCCAGGCGGCCCCTGTGAGCAGAACCTCAACCTCAGGGAAGCAAGATACCACTGATGACCACACCCAGAAAGAGGCACACCTCACTTCTGTAGAGAAACCTGAGAGCAGATAAACATAAGGAAAAAAGGAGTCAGAGAAAACCCACCCATCCCTGCCTGATGCAGGGAGAGCCCTCAGAGCCACCCCATGGTTGTGGGGGGAGAAGAAGGGAGGGATTATGCCCTCATTTTGTGGGAGGGTAAACTGAGGCTCAGAAGTCACACAGCCTCAGGGTACCAGCCTGGAATGAAGGAGGACCTTTCTTCTGCTCGATGGCCAGTCATTCTAGGTGCCAGGCCTGTGCAAGATCTGATTTACTTCTCACCACCATTGTGGGAGCTTCCACTACTGTACCCATTTTTCGGATGAGGAAACTGAGGCTCAAGAAGGAAATAACCTGTCCACATTCCTACAACTGGTCCAGAGGTAGGCCCACGAGGAGAGAAACCCTGCCCTTAACCCCACCCCACCCCAAGGGTCACGAGACAGAGGAAATCATTGAGAAGAGAAAGATAGGGCCACCAGTCCGAGGAGGAGGATCAGCCTAGTGGGGTTGGCAGCCGCCTTCAGATCTCTGAGGGGAAAGAAGAGGAAGAAGGAAGAAGAGAAAAGAACTAAGATTTCTCAAGAGCCTCCTCTGTGCCAAGGCCTTTATAGACAGACCGTCGTGAGGGGCCCCAGACAAAAATCAGGGGCTGTGGAGTAGAAGCTCCAGGGGGCAGACCTGGGGCTTAAGGCCAGAGCTGTTGAAAGGTGGAAGGGGCTGCCTGGGCCTGGCTCCTGCGGCTGAGGGAAGGCGGCTGGCAGGGGCGGTCTCTGCCGCTTGGAGGGTGCAGGCATCTTGGGTGGGGCTGGACTGGGGGCTCTTGAAGGTTCTTTAGGGCAGAGCTTCTAACTGTTGAATAAAGAATCTAAGGAGGTCCGTGCCCCTCCTCCCTCACAGCTGGTGGCTGCGACGGGCTCCTCCCTCAGCATCCATCCTCTTCGGAGGCCTCCCAGAGCCCAGCTGACTCATTTCTCAACCCTCGCCAGACTCCCCACCAGAGAGGCCCAGGACCGTCAGGGGCCAAGGCAGGAATTATGGACAGGCCCCTCTGGTCCCCTGGCAAGAGGCTAGAAGGCCTTTGGGGCAAAGCTGGTTTTGTTTGGTCCCCTGGCAAGAGGCTAGAAAGCCTTTGGGGCAAAGCTGGTTTTGCTAGTTTATCAGGAAGAAAGAATAAAAAGTTGATTAAAAAAACAAACATATGGGCTTCCCTGGTGGCACAGTGGTTGAGAGTCCGCCTGCCGATGCAGGGGACGCGGGTTCATGCCCCGGTCCGGGAAGATCCCACATGTCACGGAGCGGCTGGGCCCGTGAGCCATGGCCGCTGAGCCTGCGTGTCTGGAGCCTGTGCTCCGCAACGGGAGAGGCCACAACAGTGAGAGGCCCGCGTACCGCAAAAAGAAAAACAAAAACAAAAAAAACCCAAACAAACATATATACACTAATATGTATAAAATAGATAACTAATAAGAACCTCTGTATAAAAAATAAATAAAATTCAAAAAACAAACAAAAAAGCAATGAGTTCCAGATGAGTAGCTCTTTTCAGCTTGGGTTCCAGGAAATTCAAGAGGCAAATCCCAGCTCTGCCTTTTACTAGCTGGGTGACCTTGGACAAGTTGCTTCATCCCTCTGTGCCTCATTGACTCCATATACAAAATGGGGATAACAGTATTCACCTCACACGGTTGTTGTGAGAATTAAATAAATTAATATTCGTAAATGCTTTGGAACAGATCTGGAGCAAAGTGAACAACTATAGTTCAACTAAATGTCAGCTATAATTATTATCATTACTGTTGGGCAGAGGAGCCTTTAGCCTCCTAAAGGAGGCTGAAGTCCAAAGTTCCTCCTGGCCTTGGGGGAAACTGCTCCCATCAGATCCCTTCCCAGATTTTAACAGGAGCAGGGCTGCTGGTATTTAACCTGGCCTTGATGACCTCTTTCAGTACCTCTGAGCTCAGATATTTACTGAGTAAGTGAGCACAAGAACAAATGAATGAGATTCTCACACCATCACTGGGTAACCCTGAGGACAGGATTCTTCTCATTACAGAGGAGGAAACTTTGGTCTTTAGGAGGACATGTGAATTGCCCGAGGTCACACAGTGAGTCCACATTAGAGCCAGATCTAAGAATGTCCCTCCTTTGCCCCGGATCTCACACACTTTCCACCTTACATACATCTTCCTTTCCCTAAGCAAGAATGACAAGGATGTCCCAGTGTATCGGCTGCCCCTTTGTGATGGGCAATAGTCACTGAAGGGCTGAAGAAGCCAGGGTAGAGAGAGCGCTTGCTCTCACCAGCAGACAGGTGGTCCCCTCTCCAGTCCTGCCTGCCGCCACTCAGGCCTGCCCGCCAGCACTGGGCAAGTCCCTGCCCAGTGCCAGGGCCCTGCTTCCCCACCTGTGTGAGAAGGAAGGATGACATCTGTGGTTTTCAAAATAGCTTCAAGGCAGGGAAACCCTTTCTTTGAACCTTTCTTTGGAATCAACAGATGAAAATGGTACTGCTGGGACTGACCTGGCCACATGGCCTCCCCCTGCAGAGGTGTGAGGGCCCTGCTCAGTAGAAAATTCGGATTAGTTGGTCCCTGAAGGTCTTTCTGCTCTGATAACCTCTGGGGCTGGGAGATGTGGGTCAAGGGATAAGAAGATTCTTAGAGACAATTAGAGGGTGTGTGGATGTCCCTAAGGGCCAGAGTCCAGGCTGAGAAACAGGATGACAAGTGGTCATTGTGGTAGAGGGGACAGCACCCAGCTGGGAAGTCAGAGAGCTGGGTACAAATCCTAGTTTGTCTACTTATTGGTCAGGGTGTGAGCTTGGGCGAAGTACTCAACCTCTGTAAATCTATTCAGCTGATAACAACTGCCTCACAGTGTTGTTACGAAAGTTAGTAACACATGTGAAATACCCAGCTCCAAGCCTGGCACACAGCAGGAGCAGAATAATTGGTGATCACTCTTATTAGGGACTATATGAGAGGCTTTCACTGAGCCCCAGGCCATTGCCTTTCTCTGCCCAGCTGCAAACTGAAGCCCAGCAGGGAGACCAGGGCCAGTGGCCGGACCTGGAAGTCTCTGAACACTGGGCCAAGTGACTCCTGGAATTTAAGCTGTTTTGGTTATGTGACACTTTTCCAGCAATGCCCGCTACCCCAACAGCTCTGGGGTATATCTGAGGTTGAAGATTAAAAAGAGATGGGCTTCTATATAGGGATGAGGAAACTGAGGCCCAGAAGAGGCAGGCTCCTTATGAGAGTCTTTGTGGAACCACAGAAAGCCCCTGGGTGGATACACGTCTGTGATGCCGCCTGTCTTTTGGGCACAGACAGCCTCAGGCTGGCAGCCCGGAACATCAAGGTTTGGGCCCGTGTCACCCAGAAAAGTCATTTTCTCTTGGGGTCCCTTAGGGGAGCCAGATGCTATCCAGGGGGCTCAGAGTCTTCGGGGCGGGGTGGGGGGAGAGAAATAAAATGCATGTGGCTAAGGGCCAGCATTCTGAAAGGTCCCTGGGTATATGTGGAGGGTGGGCATGGGAAGGGGGGTGGAAACTGCCTGAACCACCTCTAACCTGTCTTCCACCACCATCCTGCTGGACTCTGCACCTCCAGTCCTGGAAGGTGTCATCACCTTCCTGCACCCAGATTCATACCGCTGACCTTTCCTTCTTATTCACAGCAAGTTAATCACCAAGTCTGCTCGAGGCTACCATTTCAAAAATCCATCCCCGCTTCCTCTCCAGTCCCTTAGATGTCTCTGTCATCTCTTGCCTGAGGAACTGCAGCAGCCTCTCCCTGACCCCCATCTCCACCCTCTTCCCATCTGATCCGCCCTCCACCCTGGAACAGCTCTAGTCCTGCGGCTTTGAGATCGATGCTTTTCAATGGTCCCCCCAGGTCCCATCGGAAAAAGTCCAAAGTTCCAAGACACTCTGGGGTCTGACCACCTCTTCCAGGAGCCTTCACTGGACGCTTGGGCAGAGATTCTCCCCTCCCCTGAGCTCCCACTTCTCTTCACCTGTACCTGTCTTGTGGCTTAGATCACTTTCCACCTCTTACTGGAGCCATGTGGTGCCTGTCTATCCCCCCAATCCGCTTTATGGTGCATTTCATAATCCACATGAACACTCCTGAGGGCAGGGGCCATGCCCTCCGCAGCACTGGGTCCACAGCTTGGTACAGAGCTCATAGATGGTGGAATGGAAGGATGAGAGGGAGGGAAGGATGGAGGGAGGGAGAGAGGGGGAGAGGGATGAATGAACAAATAGAAGATAGGCACCCAGCAGTTCTGGAAAACTGTTTCTTAGGGAAGAAGCCAGAAACAACTGATTAAAATGTAGCTGTAGAGAATTTGTGGATTTTCTCCTAATCTATAGAGAAAGGAACTGATTTCCCAAGTAGGGATCTCAAAGTGCCCTCTCACATCTTCCATGCTCGTGTCCCCGCCCTCCTCTCCCCACACCCGCCACCTATCACATTCTTCTTTAACTGCAAGTCACCTTTCCATACTGTAAAAGACCCTGGGGATGATATAGGCCATCCTCCTTGTATAGATGAGGAAACTGAGGCACAGAGAAGGAAAGGGCTTTGATTGAGATCACACAGCAAGTGATTAGCAGAGTCAGGGCTGAAAGCCAGACCTGTAACTACAGATAAGGGCAGGTTAGGACCAATGCCAGAGAAAACTACTTACTCCCAACACTGGTACCTCGTAAGTCCAGATCTTGAGGACAGGTTCAAGAAGAGACCTAGCCTTACCCATCTGAGGCTGACAATCTCAACTTCCCATGAAGCAGGACTTTTGAACTCTGTTCAAAAGCTGTTCATTAAAAAAGCCTCCTGTGAGGCAGGAACTATGCTGAGATAGACATGGTTCCTGGCTGCCAAAAGTGAGGAGTCTGTGGGAAACAGATCTTTGGCTGGGTAGTGTCCCAACCTGACTGCTGGGAGGGCTGCAACAAAGAAGACACCAGGTGGGGAAATCGGGGTGGGCTCCCAGCACAGGAGTTGAGCCTAGAAAGATGGGGAGGATTTTCAACTTCACCGAAGTGGGAGAGGTGGAGTGCTGGTGGTGGTGGTGAGCGCTGGGAAAGGGAACCCAGCGGAAGAGCTATGCCCAGAGCACAGCTGAGTGCAGGGGGAGGAAAGGGGCTGAAGAATGTGTACTCTTTTCACCTGCAGACAATGGGATGGAAGGTGTTAGGGAATGACGGCACTTCACCGGGACAGCCACCTGGTGAGGATGGGCCGCGACAGGTCAGAGAGAAAGGGGAAGCCGTTGTTGGCAACCGTGTGTAGCCTGACTGAGTCTGGCACCGGGTAGGGGTGGAGGGGCACTTAAAGGAGGAGAGACAACGACCGAAGAAAAGGATGCTCAGAGCTGTCTTTCGGAGGGTTGGTCGGGGCAAGCTGTTTTGCAGGAAGAGAGGCTGTCACAGTTCTGTGGCTTTTTCCAACTCTAACCCTGTCCTGAAACAAAGCAAAAGCCACGCCTTGGCCGGACGCTGAGCGCTAATCCCATCAGCGCCTGGAAGCCCTCCCTGACGCAATCTCCGGCTCGCAGACAGGAGGACCCTCCCTCGGTCTCGCCTTCCTCCCTCTCTCCCGAGGGCCCGACGGCCACCCCGGCTTCCTGGCTGCCCCGGAAATCGCCCGCGTCGCGAGCCCCTCCATCCCGCACCCAGTGGTCCCGGAGCGCGGCCGGAACCGTGTCGCCCCGGCGGAGGCTGTCGACCCGCTCCCCGGGGATCCAGCCCACCACGGGAAGAGTGACAGTGAAGACCCCGGAGCCTGGGGCTCCGAGCCATCCCCGCACCCCGGCCCGGCTAGCACGGCGAGCTCACCTGATTTGCCCATGGCAGGCTCTGCGCGCTCTTCGGCTCCCGCTGCGCTGCGCTGCGCTCCCTGCCGGCCCCGCGCCGCTCCGAGAGCCGAGGAGGAGGCCGGGCGGCTGCAGCTCCTCCCCCGGCGCGGCCCGGCCCCCGCCTTATAAGGCAGCGGCAGCTGCAGGAGGAGGCGCCTGGGGCCACACCGCCGGCTGCCTGGAGGAGGCACCGCGCGCCTTCTCGCCCTGCTCCCGAGAACTTGCCCCGAGTGGGGACCCCAGCGACCGCTCAGGGCTCTCCAGGTGCGGACGGGGAGCCCAGGGCGTACTGGATACCTGTCCCTCTGGGGACACTGAATGGGGATGCAGAGGGAAGCCCACGCCTCTCACCCTGTTCCTGGTAGATGCTCAGCAACTGATGCGCTACGGGGACCGCGGGGCTCACAGTCGAGGTGTGAGGGTCGCTTCCGACCCGCGTCACCAGGGGTCGGTGCTCTTCCCGCCGCGGCCTGACCCCCACAA
The DNA here is from genome assembly GCF_011762595.2 of Tursiops truncatus. Classification (NCBI taxonomy): domain Eukaryota; kingdom Metazoa; phylum Chordata; class Mammalia; order Artiodactyla; family Delphinidae; genus Tursiops; species Tursiops truncatus. The sequence continues at coordinate 79,224,497 of NC_047039.1, read as the reverse complement.
ACCCCTAAGGCCCCGAGCATGCCGCCTTCCCCTCCCCAGTGACCCCGGGCTCCGAAGGGCATCTTCGTCCTCTCCCCAGCACACACCCTCTGGTGCGAGTCCAGGTGGGAGACGGGCACTCCCCAACCCTCCTGCGTGGCCGTCCCAGGGAGGCTCCTGCAGCCCCGCTCTGACCTGTCCTCTTGTCCCTCGTTGCCTGTCACACCAAGCCAAATCCCCCACCCCTGAAGTCAAACTAGACTTTTTTGCGGGGTTGGGAGGGCTCGCCAAGCGGCTTGCGGGATCTTAGTTCCCAGACCAGGGATCCAACCCGGCCTGGCAGCGAAAGCGCTGAGTCCTAACCACTGGACCGCCAGGGAATTCCCCAAAGTAGACTTTTTGATATTCCTCAAACACGTTCTGAGATTCCTCGCCTCCTTGCCTTCCTCAGGCTGTTCTGTCAGCATGGGCTGCTGGCCCATCTCTGACCATTCAAGTCCTACCCTTCCCTCAGGGCATAGGGGTCCCTTCAACTTCCAGAGGTCCTGACCTTTTCTGGCCTTGGGGCAGTGGTCAGTACATACCTAGCACTGGGGAGACTTGGTCTCAGTCACAGCCCCACCCCGTGTGAGAAGAGTGGGGAATAAAGACATAGCCTGGGGCACCTGTGTGAGATTCCCCAGAGTAACTCCTTATTGGGGAAGGGGCTCAGTAAACCCTAATTGAAGGAAGCTAATTTTAAGACCTTTCAATAAGTGGGCACTGAAGTGAACTGACTTATTATGAGGGTAGACCTTTTTTTTTTTTTTCTTTTTTTTTGGGGGCTGTGTTGGGTCTTCGTTGCTGCACGCGGGCTTTCTCTAGTTGTGACAAGCGGGGGGCTACTCTTCGTTGCGGTGCACGGACTTCTCATTGCAGAGCACGGGCTCTAGGTGCGCAGGCTTCAGTAGTTGCGGCATGCAGGCTCCGTAGTTGTGGTGCACGGGCTTAGTTTGCTCTGCAGCATGTGGGATCTTCCCAGACCAGGGCTCAAGCCTATGTCTCCTACATTGGCAGGCGGATTCTTAACCACTGCGCCACCAGGGAAGTCCCTTAAGGGTAGACTTTTTAACACCAGGGGCTTCAAATATCCAGTAGGGCAAGGCTGGGCACTGCCCTCTTTATTCCCTCCCCTACGTCTGGCAAATACATTTACTGTAGTTTCATACTTTCAAACAGCATCAGAGGGGACCAAGTTGCTGCCCACTCTAAATCCAAAGAGACTTCCCGTGCTAGGTGGGGGTCTAATTCCCTCTGTTCAATTCCTCTCCCATTTTGCCAACAGATCCCCATTGAAATGACCAAATGAACCCAGTAGGAAGAATTCCATGTCACCTCTAGAATCTCTAGAAGATGGTTTCCATGGTAAACAAAACTTCAAGGTGGTGCATGGGCTGAGAGAGCTGAGCACAGTGGAGCCACTCACTGCACGCAGCCAGAAGCCCTTGTGGGGACCAAGTTTCACTCACATCTCCTTGTATAGAGTTGAGGGCTAGAGGTGAGAGCCTGAGAATGGGTGGGGGACAGGATCCTAAGTAGTGGCATCTTTGGAGTCTGTGCAGGGTGGGATGCCGTGGGCTTTAGAGCTGGCTTTAGCAGCAGGCACGGGGAAGGGACAGTGTGCTGAATGTCAGTGCCAAAGTTGACCCCCTACCAAGGGCCCTGGGCTGGTTGGAGGGGGAGTCGCTGCCTAGCTGGCCCCAGAGAAAAGAGATATGGCAACAAAAGTCATACGGAAAGAGTGTTTGACCCAAGTTATTTTTTGTTTGTTTTATGTCCTATTTAAGAACTCCTTACCTACTCTAAGATCATGAAAAGTTTCTATATTTCTTCTAGAAGTTTTACAGTTTTAGCTCTTACATTCATTTTGATTATGGTGTATGGTGTGAAGTCAGGGTTGTAGTTCTCTCTCTCTCTCTTTTTTTTCTTATTTGGCATATAAATATCAAATTGCTCCAATAAAATTTCTTGAAAAGATTATTCTTTCCCAATTGGCCATATATATATATGGGCTCTCTATTCTATGCTATTGATCTGTATACCTATTTTTACTAATATCCCACTGTCTAGATTACTACAGCTTTATAATGTCTTGAAATCAGATAGTGTAAATCTCCCCGTTTTTTCTTTTCAAGGTTGTTTTGTTCCTTTTAAGTCCTTTTTATTTCCATGTAAATTAAAAAATCAGCTTGTCAATTAAAACAAAACAACTAAAAGTAGCCTGCTGAGATTTTGATTGGGATTGCCTTGAATTTATAGATAAACTTGGGAGGAACTGTTACCTCTTAACAATATTGAGTTTGCTGATCCACCAGCATGGTATATCTTTCCGTTTATTTATATCTTCTTTAATCCCTCTCAGATATGTTTTGTAGAATGTTGGTCTATAGTTAGTTTGCTATTCTTGTAATGTCTTTTTCAGACTTGGGTATCAGGGTAATGCTGGCCTTATAAAATAAGTTGGAAAGGGTTCTCCTGTTTTCTGGAAGTTTGTATAGAATTAGTATTATTTCTTAAATATTTCCTGCAAATCATCAATGAAGCCATCTAGGCATGGAGGTCCTTTTTTGGGGGTGTGGTTTAAATGATAAATTCAGCTTTATTAATGGATATAGAACCTTTCAGATGATCTATTTTTTCTTGAGTGAGCTTTGGTAACTTTTTCTTGGTGGTGGTGGTGATTTTCCTCCTTAAAATGACCCCCAAGTGAAGTGCTGAAGTGCTGTTTAGTGTTCCTAACTGCAGGAAGGCTGTGGTGTGCCTTAAGAAGAAAATGTACATTAGATAAGTTTCTTCCAGGCATGAGGTATAGTGCTATTGGCCATGAGTCCAATGTTGATGAATCAACAGTATATATTAAATAGAATGTCTTTAAACAGAGACACACACAAATCAGGGTTATTATTGATTGTCAGACAAAAAAATGTGACTAGAAGCTCACAGGAACCTAACCCTGTACCTAAGACTGTCTTTAGCTGCATGTCACCAAATTTGATATGTTGTGTTTTCATTTTCATTCAGTTCAAAATAATTTCTGACTTCCCTTATGACTTATTCCCTGTGACTTATGGGTTATTTAAAAATGTTATTTAGGGACTTCCCTGGTGGCGCAGTGGTTAATAATCTGCCTGCCAATGCAGGGGACACGGGTTCGATCCCTGGTCTTCCCAGACCATGCTGCGGAGCAGCTAAGCCCATGTCCCACAACTACTGAGCCCACGTGCTACCCACACGCCTAGAGCCCATGCTCCACAACAAGAGAAGCCCATGCACCGCAATGAAGAGTAGTCCCTGCTCGCTGCAACTAGAGAAAGCCTGCGCACAGCAACAAAGACCCAACACAGCCAAAAAAAACCCAATGCTATTTAGTTTCTAAATATTTGGGAAACAATATTGTTTAATGATTTCAATCTTTTATTACATTTACTGAGAGTTGTTTTATGGCCCAGAATGTGACTTATCTTTGTAAATATTCTGTGTACCCTTGAAAAGATTGTGTGTTCTGTTGTTCTTGGGTAGAATATTCCACAAATGCTAATTAGATAAAGTTGATTATAGTGTTGTTCAAGTCTTTTATATCCTTACTGATTTTTTGTCTACTTGTTCTATCAAATATTGAGAGATGTTGAAAGTTTCAGCTATAATTGTAAATTTGTCTGTTTCTCCTCTATATTCTAATCAGTTTTGCTTCATGTACTTTGAGCATTTAAATAAAAAGGTAATGCTCCAAATAAAGAGCACAAATATTGACAATTCATGTATCATTTTGATAAACTGACTCCTTTGTCATTATGCAAGAACACTATCTCTGGCAATACTCCTTCCTGTGACATCTCTACATTGTCTGAAATCAATATAGTCGTTCTAGCTTTCTTTTAATTAGTGTTAGTAGGTTCATTTAATTTCCATCCTTTAACTTTTTCTTCCTTCTTTCAGCAACCCAGAAGACTACTGTTTTACATAGCAAAACACCATGTTTCGTTAGTGTTTTATAGAATTATAGACTTATTGGCATAAAACTTGATATTGACTTATTTGGAAGGTTGTATATATTGACTGGTATACAAAAGACAAAATTTGCACACATAGGCAAAAACTGTATACTTTTTGCTTTATTGCAACATTGTTCACACTAAATCTAATACATGTGAAGTACTTAGAACACTTCTTGACAATATTAAGCACTGTAGAAATGTTTACCACCACTCCATTCTTTAACTTTTAACACAGCTGTTTCTTTACATTAAAAATGGCCAGCTTGCTTCCCTGGTGGCGCAGTGGTTGAGAGTCCGCCTGCCGATGCAGGGGACACGGGTTCGTGCCCCGGTCTGGGAAGATCCCACATGCCGCGGAGCGGCTGGGCCCGTGAGCCATGGCTGCTGAGCCTGCGCGTCTGGGGCCTCTGCTCTGCAACGGGAGAGGCCACAACAGTGAGAGGCCCGCATACAGCAAAAAAAAAAAAAAAAAAAAAAAAAAAAAAAAAATGGCCAGCTTGTAGTTGACAAGATGTAGTTGGGTCTTTCTTTTTATCCAGTCTGACAATATCTGTCTTTTAATTTGTATTAAGACCATTTCTATTTGATAACATTATTTGCAAATTTCTATGGAACAAATACAAGGTTGACCAAATATTAGGCCTTAAAGTCAACCATGATAAATTCCCGAAAGTAAAAACTGTTCAGTTAAATTTTCTGAACACAATATAATAACACTAAAATTTAACAAAATATTAACTGAAAAATTTTGAGCTATTTAGAAAATTTTTAAAATCCCTCCTAGAGCACAGAAATGTGAAGTCAAAACAGGTGTTCAGAGATGAATGGCAATTAGAATACTCAGTTAAGAGCCTGGGGCATGGACTTGAAGTCATGTAGCCCAAATCCATGTTCTGACTCTGCTGCCCACTGACTGATTGTGATCCAGGTGCTTGAAATGAAGACAGTAATACCTATCTTAGAGGATTTTTTTTAAATTAAATGAGATGCTACTTAAAAGCACGCTTTAAAAATCATTTATTTTTGTGTGTGTAATATTTCACAGTCCCAATTTAGATATGTAATAAGGTAACTTTTTCTCTGTATAGATCTAGTCCAAATTCTGCTGATGGTAGAAAACTTAAACTTGCATATTGACAGAAACTCAGTCACATCTATTTTAGTCTCTTGGGGGTAAATATTCAAGCAATCCAGAACCTTTCCTGGCCCCTCTCTACACCTCTGGGTCAACTCTTCCAGACTCAGATTCTTGGGCAGGAGCATCTGTTTGGCTGATCCTGAGTCACATGCCTTCACACAAGCTTTCAGAAAGAGAACAGAGGAATGTCTGCCCCCCTTCAGCTTCCATAGTTAGATACAAGATCTTTTACACTCATACGGAGACTTCTCTACATGCTGAGCAGCCAAAACCCAGAAGATGTCTACCATATCTCCCTTTTCAGAAAGGGAAATTTTGTTTCTGTCCTAAATGTTTGCCCAGAGTGTGCTGCACTCCATGATTCAGCCTTTCTCAGTGTCTAAAGTCTTATATTCTTATGAATTCTTCCCTAAACTATGGTTTAAGATATGTATAATGCTTTAAGCCCTTCAGCCTTTGGGTCTTGATCTGCAGAGTTATTTGGAATAAAAAATTCATTGTAATAGTTCAATGGGTAGAAGGGCATGGCAACTAGAAGAGTGGGGGAAAGAAAAACCTTGGCAGAAAATCTCCTTATTTTATTGGGTTAGGCTGTCTTTGTTATTGTTGTTAGAAAATATACGGGATGCCGCCAAAGCTGTACTTAGAGGAAAATACACAGTATAATAAATATGAGTATAGCTTTGAATTAGACCTAAGTTCAAAATATCCCTACTCTGCTACTTACCAGCCATGTGACCTTGGAGAAATTATTTAATCTCCTCAAGCCTTAATTGCATCAACTGTAAATGATATTAATAATACTATTTCACTCAGAGAGACGTTGTGAGAATTGCATGAGGTAATTCATTTAAAACACTTGACCACTATGCTTGTGTGAAAGGAATCCTTGGACAATCTTGAGAAAATGGTCTAGGAACCTTCTTGGTCATTTTTCACATGATAATTCTTCCAGTGGGAACCGTCAGTAGAAGAGCATGATACACAAGGCTTAAGCTATACTAGTTCCATGAGATAATAGATGTAAGATATAACCAAGCATGGAGTGTTTGCTAGATTTTACATTTTGCTGATTTGTAGTATAGTATTCCTGTTAACACACAGACCAAGTTCATCTCTCAGTGTTCCAGATGGAAAGAAAAGCTGTAGTTAGATGACATCACTGTCAAACTTGGATAAGCAAAGGAAGGTAAGGTGGAAGGGAGAGAAGCAGTCGCCACAGCATATCAATGGAGCCAAACTCTAGATGAGTCTCTTACTATATCCCCTTCTTAAGAGAGGGGACACACCCGACTCTCTGCCCAGAGCTTGGAAACCAGTAAAGAGAGAAGCTTCACCATCAAAGGGCTGAGAAAAATGTCTATAGATAGTGACTTATTACTTTTTTTTTTCTGGCTGCACTGGGTCTTTTCTTCATTACGGTACACAGGCTCTCCATTGCGGTGCGTAGGCTTCTCTAGCTGCGGCACACGGGCTTCTTTAGTTGTGGCTTAGTTGTCCCACGCATGTGGGATCTTAGTTCCCCAACCAGGGATCAAACCCGTGTCCTCTGAATTGGAAGGCGGATTCTTAACCACTGGACCACCAGGGAAGTCCCCGTGACTTATCGCTTGATACTTCTTTGATTTGAAAATAAAGGGACTTCAAGGAAAATCCCTTCTTACTGATAACTGTATTGCTGTAGACAATGTTTGTGTCCTGCTGAAATTCATATGTTGAAACCTAATCCCCCAATATGCTGGAATTTGGAGGTGGGGTCTTTGGAGGTGATTAGGTCATGAAGGTAGAGTCCTCATGAATGGGATTAGTGCTGTTATAATAGAGACCCCAGAAAGCCAGCAACCTATTTTTTTTAATATATAAATTTATTTATTTATTTTTGGCTCTGTTGGGTCTTTGCGCGAGGGCTTTCTCCAGTTGAGGCGAGCGGGGGCCACTCTTCATCGCGGTGCGCGGGCCTCTCCCTGTCGTGGCCTCTCCCGTTGCGGAGCACAGGCTCCAGATGTGCAGGCTCAGTAGTTGTGGCTCACGGGCTTAGTTGCTCCGCGGCATGTGGGATCTTTCCAGACCAGGGCTCGAACCCACGTCCCCTGCATTGGCAGGCAGATTCCCAACCACTGCGCCACCAGGGAAGCCCAGCAACCCATTTTAAAAGCACCAAGGTATAGACTTATTTCACTAGACACATGATCAAATTCATTTTATTATGAGGATTTTGTCCCTTCTTTACATGCGACAGCCTGGGCTGCTTTAGGAAGAAAATGAATACTCACGTTGAGGAGGGTACTTGCTCTTGGGCAGCTCCTTGCTGATGGGGAAGGTGAGCTGGATCCTGAAGCCTGGTCCTCTGCTTGGGAGGGGAAGTGTTCTGCCATGGTCTGAACAAGCACAGCCCGTAACTCTGCTCCTGTCTGGAGCGCTACAGGCTGGGAGCGTGTTTGTGTGACTCTGGAAGGGCAGAGGGCCTGAATCCTTTCTAGGTCGTGGAGGGGTGGGGATTCTCGGGGAGCTGGGGAGAGAGTCTGGGAAATGTGGGCATGAGGAAGGGCTATGAGAGGAGGATAGAGAGGAACTGAGGAGGCTGAGTGAGGTCAGGAAGGTAGGCGTGCTCAGCGGGACCCCTCCAAAAGTTTAAATCAAGAGGGAGGTGCACTGGAATGAGGGGGCAGATACTGTCACATCTCCCGTCCTCTTACTTGGCATTGCCCTGTTGTGCTGGTGTCTTCTTTCGCTCCATTTCCTTCCTTAAATTGACTCTGCACCCTGCTCTCTGTTGGGAAGGCTGACCTGTATAGTTGCAGCAGGCCCCCTTGTCCTCTGGCTTCTGACAGGGTTCAGCAACAGGGGGAGACCTGAGGGCGGGGCAGGACGCCCGCTCCATGCAGCACTCCCCCTGGGCTCTGGTAACAACCTCACTGATTTGGGCCAAGGGGTGGCTAACAGCCCCATGTTATAGCTCATGCCCTGCACTCTTCCTGTGGTTTCTTACATCCTGCTCACACCTTTGTAAATAGTCCCTTTATTAAGCCTTCCTCAAATTATCCTGATTTGGGTGGGCCACCTGTTTTCCTGCTGGGTCTTGACCAACATAAATGCCTCCATGACTCCTTAGTAAAACTGCGGCTCACATCTCCAGCAGAGGTCAGAGGGAGATTGTCCAGGGAAACAGTGAGGCAGGCTTCAGGCATAGGACAGCTGATGACCCGGCGAGGTTCTGGCCGAGACGCAGCTTCCACCTGCGGACCATCAGGCAGGGAAGTGCCAACCAGCAGGCAACGTCCCAGATGTGAAACCATGGTCCCGGGGTAACCACCTGTGTTCCCACGCACACAGAGGAAGGACCCTGCCCCAACTAGGTACAGAGACAGCTCTAGAAGGATTCTGCGCTCATTTGTAGAGGCAGGGGAAGGAAGGTGCATGGAAGGTGACTTTTTCCTTTGTTTATATTTCCAGGTATTTGGGGGAACGCACACAGGTTATTTTTTACATTAAGAACACAACAGAATTTCATTTAGGAAAAATGAAAGAGTGGGTGGAGCTGGGGGCAGGGGTGTTAACACGCTTTCCCATGTGAAGGCTTCCTGCCTTACCCTTACCCCCACCAGCCTAACTTCCTGAGAACCTAACCAGACCTTAGACTCAGCACGTGCCCTCTCTGTACCGTTTTCTGTCACAGAAAGGGCAGGAGAGCTGTGTCTGTTACGTTTATGATCCCTGTTGCTCCTTGGACCTGTCAGACCCCACTCAGGTGCCTGCCTCTTCAGCCCGACCTGATGCTGAACCTAGTTCACTCGGGCCACTCCTGGTGTCCACCTTCGCGGAGCTCTCCTGCGTGGCTGGCTCCATCCCTGAGAAGCACAAATCCTGCCCGGCTGCCTTGTGCTGGGGAAAGCCCAGAGCTGGCCTCAGGCTTGGCTCTGCCCTGACTCGCAGTGTGACCCTGGGCTAATATTGCTTTCTGGGCCTACTGCCCTCTGTGTACAAAATGGATGTCTGCTCCCCAGCTCCAAGATTGCTGGACTGGGGAAAGGAATTTCCTTAGGAATGATCCCTCAGCATTCCCTTTCCCTCGCCTGGCAAAGCTCACATGCAGCTGGGAGGGAGGGCGACAGGAGCAGGGCCTCTGGTCCCTTTGAGAAATACAGTTCCCTCTGTGGGAATGTGTGGGTTCGACTCCCATCAGCCAGGGCTAGAGCAAAACCATTCAAATGAAGGAAAAGAAAATGTCTTCTATGGATTCTGTGTCAAGACTATCAGTGTTGTTGGCGGGTTTAACTTTCTTCCAAAGGTGGAGCTGAAACAGACCCAGGCTGAACCCTGAGGGAGGGTACCAGGCCGAGGGGAAGCCTGGCACCCAGCCAGGCTCAGTTAATGTTTCCTCCGTAGAGTCCAGGATGTTCACAGGACAGAGGGGAAGGGAGCACAGCCCCATAACAAGATCAGTGGGTGATCTTGAAGGTCTCTCTGGACACTGAAGTTGGATGGCCATGGTCCTACGTACACCAGAGCTATCCAGTCAGCCAGTATAGCTGGGAAGGCAAGGCCAGCGGCTTTGGGTGCCATTCTGGTCTGGCATTCAAGGCTGCACACATGACCTGCCTTATACCTCCCCTCACCACCCCTCCCCAAGTTGTCAGCTCCACTGTGCTACCACTGGGACGGACCCAGACTCTCCTGCTTCTGTATCTTTGCTTAAACCGTCCCTTCTACTTAGAATGCCTCACCTCAAAGCAATCTGGCAGAGCATCCCTATTTCCACCAGGCCCAGCTCAAATCAAGCGCCTTGGGTAGCTTTCTGTCTGCTCCTTATTAGATTTTCTCTCCCTCTCCTCACACTTCCCATGACACATTGTACAATTAGGTTACCTATTCCTGTCTTGTACAGGCAAACCATAGCTGAGGGCAAGACCACTCAGCTCTTGGTTGACAAGTTTTCTTACTAGAAACTAATGTCCCACAGTTTGTACTGAAGCCATCCTAACGTCTGTGACTGACGCCACTAGTGACACCATGATAAGCTCACCGACGCACTGAGAAGTAAGCCTTGTCTCTGTTGGATGCAAAAAGACCATCCCTGCCACACCCCTACTCTAAGCAAGCATCTAGGCCAGAGGAGGTGGAAGAGGCCTTCGCATTGGATATGGGATTGAAGATTTAAGATAACCAGGACAGAGGCCTGAGAAATGAAGTGAGGCTGTTTAAGTAACTGGAGGAAAGCACTAAAGTTATGAAATCAGCCAGCCGTTCTTATGGGGTTCCACTACCTAGTTAGACATAGGGGTCCAACTAGAACAGCCAGGGGCAATTACTGGAAAAACAAAACTTTTCACATTTACACTCTAACAAGTTGAGACTGTAAAAAACTGGCTTTATCTTAAGGCGAATGCTGTTGGCGGCCTTGACCATCTTACTCTTGTCCTCCTGCACCTCGACTTGGTTGGGGCAGCAGTGTGTGCAGCCCCTGACTAGCCAGCTACGGCTATCCTACTCCTCTTGGCCAACTGACTTGGGTTGGGAATATTACCTGATCCTGAAGGAAATACAAGGGACAACTGTTGAGGGATTTCTGAGAGATGTTTTTTCTTACTCATAAGAGGCGCTGGCAGGAAAAGAAGGCACCACGACTCTCATCCCCTTTTTTCCTCGCTCAGAACACTGTGCTTGAAGCTCGGCTTGGAGCGGAGACAACCACCAGGAGACCATGACGGAGCCCTCAAATGACGCTTTGGTGGCATGAATGACATGCATTGGCCGTCCCTGGTTTACAGAAAAATGACTTAGGAGGGACTCACAGTTTAGTGTTATCCAGCGCCAATCAAGTCCTAAGCCCGGGTCCCGGGTCCTGGAGCCCTTGGGAAGCTCCCTGATAGAGCTTGCTCTGGAGCGAGGCACCCAGGAGGCAAGCAGAATCTTCCCCAAGTCGGCTTGCTTCTTTTCTGTACTGATTTAAAATTTCTGCACTCATCACTCTCTCCTTTTTGTTGGCACTTTTGCTCTGTGGATAACAATTACTTTATTATCAATCACTTTGGATAATTCCCTTTTTCAATAGGTCAGTCTCACAGGGACCCTGTTGGTTGTTCCTGGGCTCTGGTGGCTGACAGTTTGACAGCTCCAGGTGTGCGCCCGGCCTGAGGGCGAGGCATAGCTTTGTGCTCCCAGGCTGGATTGGTTTGGGGGCTAACGGCCTGTGAGAGATGCACACACCCCAGAGGACACATCTAGCAGAAGGTTTCTTCTAGGAACTGCGCTGTTTCCTGTGAGAAATCCATTCCATCTGGTTTAGCTGGGGCTGAAGCTCTCCTGATTTTCCTTCTCTGCCACAGAGGTGAGCATGTGACCCAGGCCAGGCCTATGACTCTCCTAGGGTCCATTCCTGTCCAATTACTTCCTGTAGGCTGGATAGGGGGCCATCTCATCTGTTTCCTAGAGACTTGGCCTCATCACCCATGGCCATAGGAGCCTCTGAATCTTTCTCTGGAGTCCCCTTTTCATGCAGTTACCTCACCTGCTAAACTGTCCCCATCCTGCAGAACCGTTTTCTCCTGGACTTCCAGGCCACCACCCCGCTACTAAGCCCTGGCATTATTACAGGGGCACATGGGCCTCATTTCTCTCTCTCCCACAGCCCCTCTGACTCCCACAGGGTCTCTGCTAGCCTGCCTGACACACTTGGGCAGAGCCAACCAGCAGGGGCTCTGTCCTGCTTCAAGGCCAGGAAGCCACTGACACCCTGTCCATGAGGCAGCCTGGCTGTGATCACCACAGCCACTGGCCAGTGAGGAGCACCATCGCCTGAATTGACCAGCACTGGGCTTGTTTGGCCAGTGACTATCTATCGTCAGAGTTCTCATAATTGTGTGATTGTGTCCTCAGGGCAGGACCAACCTTTAGATCTTTTCCTCCCTTGATATTCCCTCTCCCCCAAACCCAAGCACCTCTCTCATTCTACTGCTTTTTTTCTTGTTGTTGTTGCAGTACGCGGGCCTCTCACTGTTGTGGCCTCTCCCGTTGCGGAGCACAGGCTCCGGACGCCCAGGCTCAGCGGCCATGGCTCACGGGTCCAGCCGCTCCGCAGCACGTGGCATCCTCCCAGACCAGGGCATGAACCCGTGTCCCCTGCATCGGCAGGCAGACTCTCAACCACTGTGCCACCAGGGAAGCCCCTCTACTGCTTTTATAATAAGAAATTTAGTCAGTCCTGGCTATTGTCCTATCCTGATGAGAAAGGGCCTCTGCAGTATACTGTATCATTGTTCAAAATACTCATGGTCCCACCCCCAGCTCCTTCCCTACTGCCTCCTGCCAACACACACACACACACACACACACACACCAGAAGACGACAAATCCCTACCTTTTGAACTCGGGAGTGACTTGCTTGGGCTGGTAAGACGTAGGCAGAAACGACAGTGCCACTTCTGAGCAGAGACCTAAGGGCCAGTTGTGGTTTTCTTCGTCTCCTTCTTCTCTTTGTGAGGACACTGGGTGGGTCCAGAAGCGAAGACAGTATAGAGAAGAAGCGCAACTGACCCACAGCAGACATGTGATGGGAGCAAGATGGAGGTTTGGGGCTTTAGCCTCTGCTGACTGACAGAACCTTTCGGGCCTGCTGACCAGTTCCCTTTTTCCCAGGACATATCCTGGGGCTGGAATATTGGGCCGAGGCAGTGGGGAGCAGAACTCCCTAGTCTGTTCCTGGTCTTGGAGGGCCTGAAGCTCTCTCTGTCCTGAAGACCTAAAGCTGGGGTCTTTGTACTTGACTTTCTGCCACAGCCTGGCCTCTGGTCATGCCTGGGTCTGCTCTGACCAGCTCTGTTCCATCTGCTCCACTTTCCCAGGTTTGGAGTAATAACACTCCCATAACTTCTTATTCCAAAGCAAAGGACATAGCTTGCCCAAGAGTGATCAGTGGTTTCATTTAAAATGTGCACATTGCTTGGAAATACACATAATCATATAAAATTATTTTATTAAAATAGAAAAGCTTTCCAGTATATTGCATTGAAGACATTTATATAGAAAAAGCAATTGCAACAAACATGCTACATCACCACTGAGAAATTTTGAAAGCTTTAAGTGCCCACTTTTTTTCTTTCTTTCTTTCTTTCTTTTTTTTTTTTTTTGCGGTACGCGGGCCTCTCACTATTGTGACCTCTCCCATTGCGGAGCACAGGCTCCGGACGCGCAGGCTCAGCGGCCATGGCTCACGGGCCCAGCCGCTCCGCAGCATGTGGGATCTTCCCGGACCGGGGCACAAACCCGTGTCCCCTGCATCGGCAGGCGGACTCTCAACCACTGCGCCACCAGGGAAGCCCTAAGTGCCCACTTTTAAACAACATTTTGGTATAATATGCATATCCCTATATTTTTCAGAAGGTACATATAACACTGAAAAAAACACTTCATGTAAAATCTAAGCTTAGGTGCATATAAACAAGAAGTATTACACTGAATAGCTTATTTCAAACTGTGAAACACATTCAAAGTATTCAATTTCTTAGACAACATGCAAACATTTTCAAACTTAGATTGACACTTTTAAATATATAAACCACAATTCTTTATAATTCTATGTCAAAAAAGAAAGTCAAACAGAACACTTATCTACACTGTGCATATCACAAAAAGCAAATGTGTCTTCATGAACGGAAAGTACTGGGTTAACACACATGATTGTCATTTTACAAATATGGCTATTCACCTTCTTCATAATAAAATAGAAAAATCATGTATTATTTACACGAACTACTAATTATTTCACTTTTTGGCAATTACATAAGTAGCAGCAATTGGTTTAAAGGTCAATCTTTAAAAACTCTAAATTTAACTTGGATGATACCAAAGAATATACATCTGGTTAATATAAAAATGCATAATACAAGTCGCTTTGATGGGATATAACTTCTCCCTTTCACAAAAGTCACAGACACACATTAGGAACCACTGAGACTGTCACTTACAATATATTGTATGAGTGCCATTTACTTAGCTTGCTTTTGCTTACCACATTAAATGGAATCCTGAATTAGATTTCTGTAAATTAAATTTGCCTGATGATTTATATGATAATTCCAAAGATGACTTATCTTTATTTCATACTCTAATAGCAGTGGCTCTTTGCTCTGACCCCTCACTTCTAGACAGAGTAGGGAATATCTGTAAACAAACACACACGCTAGGGGCACTTTAATACTAAAAAGAACTTGGAAATGAAGTTTTTGTGATACGAAGCCCACAGTAAAGTGAGCTATATTTCTACAATGTGATCATCTCATTTACCAATGATATAGAATTTGTTTTAGAGTGGGGGACCCATCTAATGAGCAAAATGTAAATTGTAAGGCAGTGATCCGCCAGAAGGAGACATCCTCTTTTCATCAGTATTTGGAAGAACGTATTGTAACATTTGTAGAAACAAAACAAAACCCTTACTAACACTGGTGATTAAGAAAAATACTGTGTGGTGCATAGAGGTTAGAGGTGACAAGTGCTTTGACTTGGCCACTATTCAACTATAAACCAGCAGTCCTGTACGTCTTTTCCAAAGTAGAAAGATTAGATCGAGGAATATTTTGCACTTTTCATGGGCAGTCAGTTGTGTGTCCAGACCCTGTGCAAGGCGAGACCCAGGATGAGGAGGAAGAGGTGGGAGTGGCAGGGAGGCTGGGCGCTGGCAGCGGCCGAAAGCACACTGCTGGAGACCTGCACCTGAGAAATGATGAGGGCGGACAGAGGGACGTGGGCCGCCAGAGTAGGGCTGTCGGAGTTGATAAGGGATTCGATCTTCTCTGCTTCCTTATTGCAAGCCTCAATCTGGGAGAGGATAATCAGATTCTTTTAATATAAAATCACAGAATCCATGAAAAGGTCAAGTCAGACAAATTCCACAAATACCCTAACACCAGGAATAGGCTTTCTCTTTGTCCTTCTTTTCTTAGCCAAAGTAACATTTTAATAGTCTCAATTTATTACACAAAAAATAACTGCATCAATGGAAATCAAATGAAAAAAGCCATGACCCACACTGCCACTGCCCTTTCTTTTCCCACAATCCTGTTCACCCCTTCTCCATGCTTAGAAGTTATCTTTTCAAGCTTAAACATAGTCACAGGGAGTGGCCTTTCAATGCCCACCGACACATCAGGAGGAAAGCAATTAGACTTAATGAGCTTCCTAACTGTGGCAGTTTATAAACGGCTGTATTCACCCCCTTCACTGGAGCCCTCACTATGTTGACACTGAAACTTGGGCCTCCTGAGTGAAGTTCACCTCTAGATTGTGAGCTGGCCCATAAGACCAGCGCTGGTGTGCTCCTCCTCCCCAGTGGGGGCACAGCCCTCGGGAGACAGGAGTCGGTCCTGGTTTTGTTACTGCGTGACCTGTGTCAGTCCCTGCCTTCCCTGGGCCTCAGCCGCCTCCTCGTCTGGATGATGAGCAGATGCCTTCCATCTCTGCACGCTCTGAGTCACAGCATCTCAACCTCTGCCCTCTCCCACTCCTTTGCGTTCTGTTGGCCACTGCTAACCTAGTGCAGCTCCGCCCCTCAGAGACTGCCATGCTTTCCTTCCTCCTGCCCTCACCCCCTCCCAAGGCCTCCATACTTGAAAGTAACAGGATGCTTGCACAACATGTGCTGAACCCCACCTGCAAAGCTTTTGGATAATGATCCACAGGAATGATCAGGATCACAATTTCTGATTCGATGCTGAAGTATCCAAATACGTCACACTGTGGGACAGACACATGCATGCGGATCTTCTGAAGTATTTCCAGAACGGTTATTGGCTTTTTGTTTGCCACCTAGAGAGAGAAAAAAATTCATTACCTGAAAAAAAAGAAGAATTCCTTATTACTGCCTAAGCTGCCTTGCCACCTTGCCTAAGCCACAGAGGCTCTTTTAACCAAGGAACCCCTAAGTGCGGGGCCCCAACAGGGCCTTGCTGCCTGAATTCTAAAATATCCACAGAGCCCATTCCAACGGGTTTGTTGTTTTTGTTTTCTGACTGCTGAGTTTTCTGGCTGAGATAAACACTCTCACGAGGAGCTTTTTTTTTTTTTTTTTTTTTTTTTTTTGCGGTACGCGGGCCTCTCACTGCTGTGGCCTCTCCCACTGCGGGGCACAGGCTCCGGACGCACAGGCTCAGCGGCCATGGCTCACGGGCCCAGCCGCTCCGCGGCATGTGGGACCTTCCCGGACCGGGGCACGAACCCGTGTCCCCTGCATCGGCAAGCGGACTCTCAATCACTGCGCCACCAGGGAAGCCCCAGTAGCACTTTTTTAAGGGACAGTTCTGAGTTGGACGCCACAGGAAATTAATTAAAGCCTTCCTGTAAAAATACAGGTGTTTTCATAGAAATGGACATAATTTTCTAGGTAGTGGCAGGTGTTGGCTGCTACATTTCTAGAGACAAGTCTCTAAAACAGCAAGCAGAAAAAGTGATGATACAGCAAAGGGAAAGAGGCAAAACCATCAGAGGAATGTGGCCGGTTCTGGACGCAGCCCCCGGCGGCATGGGGACCATGTGAGGGCTGGCAACCTTGAGACCATCTGGGCGTGACCAGTCCCTGGCTGCCTCGTCTGCCTCCACTATGCCGGCAGGGGACCTTTTCTGAGAAAGGCCCGGGCCGATGGATTGCAGAGCAAGGTCACCACACAGCCAGGCTGTAGAGGGAAGGAGCACAGGACGGAGCCAGACACCTTGAGTTCAAACCCCAGTTCTCCTGGTTGTGAGCTACTATACGGCCTTGGGCAAGTTGCTCCCGTGCAAATTAGTTTCTTCATCTATAAATGACATGACTCATTCTGTCTGTAGGACTACTGACAGGTTTATCGATAAGGTTTCAACAGTACATAGCACATAAAGCAACCTACCTTAGCAATAGTATCCAGTTTTTCTTTGTCAAATAAAACTCTTAACATCCCAGCACATAACGGGCAACAAGCACCTGTATAACAGAAACCATTTTATGTGTGTTCAGAATTAGAAACAAAGAGAATTCATAATAGTTGGTGAAATGACCAGCCCTTCATTTTGTGCTGGGAAAGTCACAGCAGTCCTTCCTGATGACTGCACTTTTAGATATGTTCCCTGACCAACCTGGAGTCTTATACTCTATACATTTACCGAAATCCTTCCTCCATCCCTGCTTTCCTCCTGTGCTACTTCTCAGGTGGGGCAGCTGTGGTTTAATACAGCACAGGGAGAGCTGGCCTTTCAAGACAGGCAGGGCCTAGACCCTGCCCTGCTCAGAACTCACTGTGTGATCCCGGGCAAGTGTTTCCTGTCTGCGAAACACAGGAGCAAGTGTTTCAGGGATTCCATGAGTGTTTAATTCAAATTTAATTTTAAAAATTATTTTAAACTGTTAGACCATAATAAAATGTCAGATCGTGGTCTCCAGGAGGAAAGAGGCTTTGTTCTGCTCACTGCTGTGTCCCCAGTGCCTAGAAGGTGTTTAGGACATAGTGGAAGCTCAAGAAACATTTGCTGAGTTCATGGACAGAGGAATGAACTTGTTAGACTCCAGGTTAATCTGTTCTGTGAAGACTTGGGATAAAGTCTCTTCTGACATCTCTGTCTAACCGAAGAGTATGAGACTGTAAGGTAAGCTGTTTGAAAACTGTCACCACTTATAATAGCCTGTACGAAACAAGACTTTCTTGATTATATGCAACAAAAACAATTAAATTAGATGCTAAGGCCAATCTAAGACAACAACCATCTTCTGTTTTTCTCAATTTCAAATGTTTGTCTTCATCAAAACTACTTCAATTATTCATTCATTAGTAACCAATTCCTTATTCATTAACTTTATAATATGCAAACACTATGCATTTGAACTAATAACCGTAATTCTAGCAATTAAATATTGCTGTTTATCTATTGGTGTTTAAGGCAGGATTGAAAAAAGTTTTCCACATTGTTTTAAAATCACCAGACCAGATGATGTCTAAGGCAGATCCACAGCTTTTTAAGGTTGGCCCAGAGTAATGCATCTAATCAGCATCAGCTGGAGTCAAGACTTCCTGAAGTTTAAACACACTAGTCATCTCTCTTCTCAGTGACTCACTCTCTGGAGACAGATACGCAAATCCTCCCGCTTCCACCCCTGCCCCACCCCAAATACTGCCAGCCTACCGGGTGGGATGATGGGTTTGCATTCGGTCGCTGAGAGCGAAGGACATTTCACAGCAGCACACTCAGTGACAGAACTGTGCTCAGAGAGGACCCCGACAGCCTGGCAGGGCCCATAGTAATCGACCGCCACCCGGTCCGAGTAGGCAGCACACACGCTACTGTAGGTCTCCCCGTTGTGCCCGCAGATGGGCTCTGGGGCTCTGCAGAAGGGCTGAGGGCAAGAAAGCACAGTTAGCCTGTAAACCTCTGTGGTGCACTTTTCCTAACCAAGAGTGCAGAGTAGGTCTCCCTATTTTCAGGAAGGAAGAAAGACAGTATAAATTCTTGGACCCTCTGAAGTAAGCTCCTGAGGTTGCTAAACGTGGGGTGGGGCTGGGGGCAATAGGGTGTCCCAAGATGAATTGAAGAGATTACTTTTCTCAGCCTCTCTGGGACTTGGGTACTCATTCTCTGTGAACTGATATGAGATAAAAATCCTCCCTCCCTCCAGACTTCCTTTATTCCAGAAGAACCTGTTAGAAGAAAACAAGACCAATCTTCATGCAAATTCAGAGGCCTTATCATTTCATGCTGGGATAAGGAGAGGGAAGAGTGGAGAGATCAGGAGAGCAGACAGACTGGCTCCATGAGGTAGGTTAGGAACATGGAAGCGAAAACTTGAAGCCAGGAACAGGGAACAACAGGAAGAGAAGACTGGGAATTCAGAGTAAAGGTATCAGTGCACTTGGAACATGATCTCTGAGGGGAAACAAGCCCAGGGGGATGACCTGAAGGGATTTTCCGACAATGAAGACCAGGAAATGAGCAGCCAGCAGGTCCGGTGTCAGCCAGCTGTGGGCAGGGGGTGCTGGCCCAAGGCTGGGCTTCCCCCAGGCAGAGGGCCCAGCCCATAGATCAGTGGTACTGTGGGAGGCCTCAGTGGGGTTGTCCTTGGGGTTATTTTTAACATGAATACAGATTTCACGACCCTCAAAGACTGAAAGATAAACTGATGTAAGACAACATTAAGTTTCAGAGAAATTTTCAGTCACTTTTCATACCTCAGGTGGGACTTCAGTGGGAAGAGTGGGGAAAGAGCTCTTTTCTTCGTTGTTTTACCTCGCATCCTTCCTGGGCTGTTTTCTAATGAGGGCCCGCAGAACTAGGGGAAGTGAAGATGCTGCTGACCAATGTCAGGCGTGTGAGACTTTAAATTCTTTTCCTAATGGTTGGCGGCAAGAAGCCTCCCTCTTCTTGCTCTGTACACTAGATGTGCAAAGGTTCACACATGAGCAAGGGGGCCCTCCAGTGTTAGGAGGAAAAGCCAGCCTCGGGGTGGCTCATTTTTGGTGGAGGACTGAGTGCTCTAGATTTGACGGGATCCACAGCAGACCCTGAAGGGGTCTCACTGCTGATTCATGTGTAAAAGATCATAAGCTGATTTCATGCTCAGTGTACTTGGGTTTGTCAGGTAAACAGTGGTACCTGGCACGGGCCTTTGTATAAGAGGCTCTTCCCCCTCTGGTACAAAGTGCAGAGATTGCTGTGCTCCATGTGGTTTGTATCACAAACAGGATCTCGGCCCTGGTCACAGGTGAGCTGTCTTGGCAAACACTCATATTGGCTACATCCAAATTTATCAAAAGTTGTCAGGCAGACTTGTGGTTTGGGTATGCATCTGAAAAACACAAACGCAGCACCATGAGCCAGTGTCGTAAGGGACCATGGTGGGGCCGGCAAAGCACTGACGGGGCACAGGAGGCTGAGGAGAAAGTAAGAGAGCAATCAGAAACAGTCCCTGTGCCCAAGAGCTTATGGAGAGTGGGGAGTCGAGCACGCATGTAAAGCAGGCTATCAGGTAGAAAATCACACACCAAGTGATCGTGGGAATGAGTCATTCTGACTGGGGAGCCTGGAGAAAGCACCGGGAGGAGGTAGAACCAGGAGGATGAAGGCCTGCCAGGCTGAGGGAGCAGCAGAGCAAAGGTGTGATGCCTGAAACCCTGTGGTGCTGGGGGAGAGGGCAGGGGACCCCGAGAGCAGGAGCAAAGTATGCTTGGGGTGGAAGAGGCATGACATGAAGCCATCAAATGGGCTGGGGCCCAATGCTGGAGGCCTTCTCGTTAATAATAAATGGAGCATTTTCAGAGGCTTAATTATCAGCTTGGCTAATATGAGTCTATCTTAAGAGAAGGCTTCACAGTATGTGCTGAAAATTTCAGGTTTCTGTGCTTACAAGGCTGAGGACCTGATGCTGGCTGGTAGTGAATCACTGAGAGAATGCCACCCCCTGAAGCTGGGTTTTCCTAGTAATACCTGAACCTTGCTCCATTCTCAATCCCTGAACTTCTTCAGAGGGGTTAGGGAGGATGGTTCTTTTCTTCTTTAGACTCTTTTTGTCTCCCTCATTTCTATAAAGGGTATTTATAATTTTCTATAACAAGATAAGACCTACGAAAATGTTTAGCTTTTACTGGGTATTTGAAATAATAAGATATACAAATATTAGTCTATAAAGTAAAAGGAGAAGAATGTATTAGCTAGCATCATATAATTTCAAAGGAAATTGCTTCTATTCTTTTTAGAGATAAGCTTCCTGCACTGAAATCACCACCACCACCATCACTACTACTAATGTGGTTGCCTCTTCCGATGGGATTTAAAATTAGGATGCACGTAAAGAGAAATTAAGAAAACAATCCCATTTACAATCACATCAAAAAGAATAAAATATTTAGGAATAAATTTAACTAAGGAAGTAAAAGACCTGTACTTGGAAAACTATAAGACACTGATGAAATAAACTGAAGACGACACATAAAGATGGAAAGATATGCCATGCTCATGGATTAGAAAAACTAATATTGTTAAAATGGCCATGTTACTCAAGGCAATCTACAGATTCAATGCAATCCCTATAACAATACCAATAGCATTTTTCATGGAACTAGAACAAATAATTCTAAAATTTGTAAGGAAACACAAAAGACCCTGAATAGCCAAAACAATCTTGAGAAAGAAGAACATAGCTGGAGGTATCACTCTCCCTGATTTCAAACTATATTACACAGTCATCAAAACAGTATGGTACTGCACAAAAACAGACACATAGATCAATGAAACAGAATAGAAAGTCCAGGAAGAAACCCATTCTTATATGGGCAATTAATCTATGAAAAAGGAGGCAAGAATACACAATGGGGAAAAGACAGCCTCTTTAATAAATGGTGTTGGGAAAACTGGACAACTACATGTAAAAGAATCAAATTGGACTACTTTCTCACACCATACACAAAAATAAATTCAAAATGGATTGAAGACTTAAATGTAAAACCTGAAACCATAAAACTTCTAGAAGAAAACATAGGCAGTATGCTCTTAGATATTAGTCTTAGTAATATTTTTTAGATATGTCTCCTCAGGCAAGGGAAACAAAAGCAAAAATAAACAAATGTGACTACATCAAACTAAAAAGCTCTTGCACAGCAGAGAAAACCATCAACAAAATCAAAAGGCCGCCTACTGAATGGGAGAAGATATTTGCAAACGATATATCTGATAAAGGGTTAATATCCTAAATATACAAAGAACTCATACAACTCAACATCAAAAAAAACAAACACCCAATCAAAAAATGGGCCAAGGATCTGAATAGACATTTTCCCAAGAAGACATAAAGATGGCCAACAGGCACATGAAAAGATGCTCAACATCACTAATCATAAGGGAAATTCAAGTCAAATCACAATGAAATATCATCTCACACCTGTCAGAATAGCTATTATCCAAAAGACAACAAATAAGTCTTGGTGAGGATGTAGAGAAAGGGAAACTTCGTGTGTGTGTGAGCGCTCACACACACACACACAAACACACACACACACACACACACACACACACACACACAGGAATATTACTCAGCCATAAAAAAGAATGAAATTTTGTGACAACACGGATGGACCTAGAGGGTATTATGCTAAGTGAAATAAGTCAGACAGAGAAAGACAAATACTGTATGATTTCACTTATATGTGGAACCTAAAAAACAAAACAAATGAACAAACATAACGAAAGATACAGAGTCATAGATACAGAGAACCAACGGGTGGTTGCCAGAGGGAGGAGAGTGGGGAGAGGAGAGAAATTGGTGTGGGAGATTAAGAGGTACAAACTTCCAGCTGCACAAGAAAGGAATCACAGGTATTAAATGTACAGTATGGGGCATATAGTTGATAACTACGTACAATAATATCCTTGTATGATGAAAGACAGTAACTAAACTATTATTTCAAAATGTATAGAAATACTGAGTCACTATGTTGTATACCAGGAACTAACACAGAGTTGTAGGTCAATTATACTTCAAAACTAACAAACAAACTCATAGAAAAAGATCAGATTTGTGGTTACCAGAGGCAAAGGGTGAGGCGAGGGAGAATTAGATGAAGGTAGCCAAAAGATACAAACTTCTAGTTATAATATAGAGATGTAATGTACAACATGATAAATGTAATTAACACTGCTGAATGCTATATATGAAAGTTAACAGAATAAATCTTGAGAGTTCTTAGCACAAGGAAAAAAATTTTTTTCTATTTCTTTAATTTTGTATCTATATAAGATGATGAATATTCACTAAACGTATTGTGGTAATCATTTCATGATGCATGTAAGTCAAATAATTGTGCTATACACCTTAAACTTATATAGTGCTATATGTCAATTCTATCTCAATAAAACTAGAAGAAAGAAATTAGAATGCATGTAGTAATAATTTTACAGAAATTTAAGACATTTGAAGAGAAATAATGAAAAAGAAGAACATTTAGAACTTCACTATCTATTAACATTGAAGGAATGAGAACAAAGAATATCAGGAGAAATTTGGTAATTTTGGAAGGAAAAACATTACCAATATGAACGTACAGAAATAAGAGGATCAATAGGAAAGGCTGAGACTCTGGGGGGTAAATTAAAATAAACACAATCAGGGCAGGGACTTTGTCTTGCTTACTATTGTGTCCTAGTGTTTAGAAAGATGCCTGGTATATCAGTAGATACTTGATGAATGACTATAACTTTATTTATTTATTTATTCTCAACTTTTTGTTTTTTAAACAATTAGTTTTTGAACAGATAATACAAGCCCATGTAGAAAGTGAAAAGACACAAAATCATATACAGTGAAAAGTAAATCTCCTTCCTACTCCTTGTGCCCCAGCCACCTAATTCCTTTCCCCAGAGGCAACCATTATTATCAATTTTTATTTATTCTTCCAGAGATATTTTATGTAAGAATAAGCATTTATATATGCTGACTCAAAAAGTATGTGCATTTAAAATTTTGGTAGCCTTGGACAAATTGCCCTCCAAAGAGGATGTACCAATCTTCACCCCCAAATCCTCTTGTATGGGAGTGCCTACTTGCCTACATTTTGTTATCAAACTTTTTACCTTTACCAATCTGGTAGACAGAAAATGGTACACAATTGTAGTTTTACTTTAATTTACATTTCTCTTAATATGAGAAAGGTTAAGCATTGTGGTAGATCGGCTAGATGATCATTCATCAAATTCATTTAATTTTCTTCCTGGGCATACATCTAGACTACATTTCCCAGCCTCCCTGGCAGTAGTTCTGGCCAAATGACTAAGTTCTAGACAATGGAGTGTGGCTGGAAGTAGAGATGAATTTTTAACCTGGCCTATAAAAGCTTCTCAAGAGCAACCTCCATCATCTCCCTTCTCTTGTCTGCTGGACAGAGGAGGACTAGAGGCTGTAGGAGCAGAGTTGCTAGATGGAAGGATCCTAAGTCTCTGAATCACATGTAGAAAGCCACCTGCTGAACACCCAAATGGACTGTATTTGAACTTCTACTATGTTAAAGCACTGATATTTTGTATACAGTAGCTAGAGTTACTCCCCGCCAGCTAATATAAGCATCTTTTCAAGTGTTTAAGAACCATCTGTACTTCTTCTCCTATGTTTACATCCTTGGTCCATTTTCTATTGGTTATTGATCTTTGCCCATTTTTATACTAGGTTGTTCATCTTTTTCATATTGATTGGTAGGGGTTCTTTATATTGTAAGGACATCAGCCCTTTCTCTGAGATTCTTCTCAGTTTGTCATTTGTTTGCTACCATGCAGAAAATTTTCATTTTCATGTAGCTGCATTTTTCAAACTTTTCTTTTATATTGATTTTGTATTATACCCAGCCAGCCCTTTCCACTTTGAGATTTTATTGTTTTATTATAAAAGCAAGCCAACCTTATTCAGAAAGGTTAGCAAATAGAGGGAAACAAACAAATACCAAAACAACCCTCAATTCTACCTCCCAACACAACTATATTATCCTTTTGACTTATTTCTTTATCATGTTTCTTTATGTATAGCACCCTGTCTTCTTTCCATAGCAACTCTCTGGGCTTAGTTTTCATGATGTAAACTTTGCTAGATGGGTGACCAACTCTCTTTGCTAAAAGAGAATTTAAACTTGTTAAAATAAATTTAACACACGAGAAGATCTTTCCTTCCCTTCATGCTGCACCAGGATTTTCAGGATGGAGAAGCAGTTGCTTGTTCTCCACAAAACCTTCATAAGGCAAGGACTGTGGCACTGGGACATGTCCTGCTCAGCTCTCTGAAGTAGTCAGTGAAAACTCCAGTTCTAGAAGCTTGAAACCTAAGTGAATCATCAGGACCCTCATCCTGCAGCCACCACAGGCAGAAATCCATCATTAAGGCAAGGTCAACTGCACTCTGAGCTCCTGAGGAAAATGCAGAGAAAGGAGCCCCTAAACAACTTCATAAAATACTGAAGTTACACTTCCAGAGATTTCTCATGTCCCATCCCTACAATGGAGGTAGGTTTTAAGTAGAATGTTTCCTATTGCCATCAGGCATAGGTAGCTAGTAACAAGAATGCATCTACTTCTCTTGTCTCAACTGCCACCTCTCCTTGCCTCACACTTTGTTCCAGTCTTACAAAACTGCTCTAGCTCCCGGCATACACCACGCTCTCTCCTCGTTTCCAGCAGCCAAGATCTTTGCTCCTGTTACTCTCTCTACCTTCACCAGCACCACCTTTCCTCCACCGTAAACCTTGCTGTCAGTCTCCTCCTCGTTTTTCCAGCCGACTGTCACATGCTCTAGAGGCTTTCCCAGGTTCCCCCAGGCTGTGTAAACTGCTCAACTTCTGGGCCCCCAATCAAAGCATGTTACCAAGCAGCTTTACCTGGATCTTTCCCTCTAGACTCCAACTTTTCAGGGCAGAGACCACCTTAATTCATCTTTGTATTTTCACTGTCTGGTATAGAGTAAGTGGTGACCTTCAGTTGAAAAAGATAAGGAGGCATTTGACTTACCTTTGGTTTTTTGGGCAGGGGTTAGGAGTACATGGATCCTTTGAGATGCATGATCCAAACTCAAACTGATGGTCTTGGAGGCCCACACAGCGAGCAATGCAGGCACTGGGGTAAGTGCGTCCATTCTGCCCACACACAGGGACAAACTGATCTGCACAGTTACAGGGCAGACCTGAAGGGAGGAGAGTGCCTCAACAATGTGCATTTGTACGGTCCCCTTCCCCTCTTGTTTCCTAATTAAGGCAAACCACTAACAAGCACGCAGAGGTCTCAGGTTAAAATACAATTTTAATAAGTCAGAAAAAAAATCCTTCCAATCTCTGACAGTGTTTTTAAAGGCGGCAAGGTTCTGAAAAGCCATTTGTCTGCATAACGACTTTCCTTTGTTCCATTTATTGCCAGCTAATTGAGGGCCTCCGGATCTTGATTCCAGGGGTAGAGACGAACAGAGCTATGGGTAGGAAAAGTAAAGAATGTTTCTCCCAATCTGGTATATAAAATCTGAAATTTAGATGTTTGATTCTGGCTTAGGGGATTTCTAGAATGTTAGAGGATAATATCAAAACCAAGACAAATAATGAAGGTTGTAAATGCGTCACATAGGTTCCTTCCATCTCCTTAGGGAGGGGGAAGAACAAGAAGGTAGTAACTTGGGAAATTATTGTGACTTGAGACTTAAGAATTTTCATGAACATCTCCTTCTGAGTCCTGTGTGGACTGGGGCACTCTCTGAGTCCCCCAGAATGTGGTATACTTTGTGGCCAGTAAAATCTCCTTAGAGTCTGCTAGCTAAACAGTCATTAATGTAATTTATCCCAGGACACGAGGGGCTGGCTACACACTACAGGGAAAAAGCATCCTGCTAGTTGTAAAGTTCAACTTCCCAAAACATTTAGATGTAAGTAAATAAATAAAAGTCTTCCGTGTACGTCCTTAGTTCATTTTTCATCCCCACATCATTTTAACTGTTTCTCTAAGCAGAATGAATTGTCCTCATCAGACCAAGCAGACAAAGGATAAAAATAAAGGACAACAACAACAGAAGAATAAAGCAGCAAAGACTGGTACTCATTAGGGTGGACAGAGGATGGGGTGGAGCTAGTCCTCCCTCTACTTCCTCATCAGTCTGCCGTTCACTTCTTACTTCTGATCTCCTTTTTATTTCCAATGGGCTGGAGATACAAGGTTGGTAAAACCCTATTCTGTTCTCTTCCTACCCCACTCCATGTGTAATACCAACTCCATGGAAGGAGAATCAAGCTGCTGGTGCAGCAGCAAGACATGGAGTAAGGGCAGCTACCTGGTTCCTCTTCACCCAGAAGCAAAGGTATTTCAGATTTGGGAAAAAGCAGATACCAGCAGATGCCAGCCACTGTGCTGTTGCTGTTGACAACCGTAGCTTCTTCTCAAGAAAAGAGCATCCCATCGAGCTAGGTTTTTCACTTATTGCAGCTGGTGTGAGCATAATACCAGCAGCATAAAGCAAAGGAAAGTCAAGAAAGTCATATTCTTGACCGATTGTTCACAAAAATTCTTAAGTTTCAAAATTACAATAATTTCCTGAGTTACTTTCCTGTTTTTCCCCATCCCTAAGGAGATATGAATGGAAGGAATCTATGTAAGGCGTTTACAACCTTTGTCTTTGTCTTGCTTTTGTTATCACCCTTCAACATTCCAGAAATCTCCCAAGCGAGACTTGATACATCTAACTTCTAGATTTTATATAGTAGATTGGGAGAAACACTCTTTATTTTTTCTACCTATAGCTTTGTTTATAGGGGTCCCTACCTATATGAATTCAGTAAGACAAGGTAGGACAAGAAAGAAGGTGGTAATAAAAACATTAAAACAGAAGCAAATTTAGAAAATACATGGACACTTTAGACCATAATGGTAGGGATAAATGGGTATTTTAGCAAGTAGAAAAATTACATTTAACTAAAACCATCCCAATCACTGGCCCTGCTCTTTTTGACTCATGGAACTCTAAAAGGACCCTAAGAAACCACTTAGTTTAATGCCTTCAATTTATAGAGGAGGCAACAGATCCAGAGAGGAAAGTGCCTTGCTCTCAGGTTATGTATTAATATTACTGTGAAAATTTGCAGTTAAGGCAAGACCAGAGAAGCTGCCTTGAAGGGAACATGAGTACAAAGGGATGAGGGCAGCTTCTGGGTGACCATGGTTACCTGTGAAGGTACGACGGTCATCTTCTGAGCTGTGCTCACTGAGACACAGGCGGGTAGAACACACCAAATTACCAGCAAAACAAGAACAGATATTGCAGTCAATATTAAAGGAAGTTCCATGACCTGAGAGAAAGAGAAATAAAATGTTGATCTATGTAATGCATTTATAAATAAATCATAAATTAAAAAATGTAATAGTTTAAAGAGCTTTAAAATAGAAATTCTTGAAAGATGACTTCTGAGTACACAAACTAGGGAGTTAAATTTGTAATACTTATAGTTTTGTATTTACCTCCCACCATACCCCTCCAAACCCCTAATGTGCTCATCTCACCAGACTGCTCCTTATTCTCTGAGAATGTTCCTGGCTACCTCTTTTGCCTCAAGTGCTCATTCCTTTCCTCCTTCTGGAACTTTATTCATCTTTCCAGGACCAGTCCTGATGCCATCTTTGGGTTGAAGACTCTCCTGATGCCCTGGCAGAAATGACTAGCTCCTTAAAGTACATACATTTGGTCTGCTCCTTTTTGTGGCTCAAATTCTCTCCCTTCTTAGCATGCAAAGCATGACCTCAATCCCTCACCCTAGTTTCAGCTCCACAAGGCACTAGTATGTTCTTTTGTACAGAACAGGCATTTAATCAGTGAAAGCTTATGGAAGGAATGAACTTGTCTATCTTCAGATGTTTTCTGTGATTCAAGGTACATACATTACATTTTAGAATATGGACTAAGCAATGAATACCTGACTTGCTGGTCTAAGCAGAAATTTGCAAGCCCTTTTTAGCCAAGAGTACTCTTCTTAAAATAAAATCTCACCCAGAAGAGTAAAGCAAGAGGCATATGAAAGCTGAACTACTCTGGTTGATGGGTAGGGGGATGGACATAGAGGTAAGGGTAGCAGAATGAGCACGTGTAGTGGGGAACACATTCTCAAAAGTGGTATTTTTTCACAATTTTTGAGGTTATATATTGATATGAACAGTTATTAGGGTTATAAGCAAAAGATGGTTAAGGAAACAGTGAGAAAGCAAGACTCTTAGACTTTTAGAGAAGGCGATAAAGCAGGGCACCTTTTAATGTGCTCTCTCGCAACCACGAATCAACAGTGTAGTTTCCATCCCCCAGTTTGCTTTGCATGACGTCAAACTCTGAGTTTTACTTCTGGGAAAGGGGCAGGGGGAGAGAGACTGTTGAGGAAGGGGTGGGGAGGGGTAGACCTGTGTCCTTGCCTGTGGAGGGCAAGGGCTTTGGAGTCGAATAGGCCTGGGACTGAATACTGCTTTGGTCACTTACTAGGTGGGTGACCTCTCTTACCATCAGCTTCTTTACAATAGCACCCGTATCGAAGAGCAACTGGGAGGATTTAAGGAGATAACACAGGCCAAGACTTAGCATAGTGCTTGGCACACAGTTAAGAGTTCAAGTGTTAGTTATTATTAGCTATTAGTCCCTTCTTGATGAGGCTTCTAAGAGGGTTCCTTAGAAGTCCTCATGTTCTGTATAGTTGAAAAATACTTCCCTGGAATATCTGCTTTGTAGACTTTACTTTCTGGTGAGAACCCATCCAATGTTCTCCCTACAAAATTAATATAACTAATCTCATGTTAAAAACAAAAACAGTTCAAGACTCACTTTTTCTTTTTCCTCCAACAATACAAGACTTCTGAAGGTCTATACAGTGCATCTCTATACAGTTTTCTAAGAGTCCACTTTGCCCGCATGAGCAAATTTTATAACAACCAACTTCCCCTGCAGATGATGGCACTTGGATCAGTGTCCCTTGACGGACAATAAAATCAGATGCTTCTCCCAATTTGCAACCTGTATAGACAAAATTAGCTGAGAGAGTTGGTATTGTTCTCTGATATTGTTTTATGACATTAGATACACTTCACACAAGTCTTATAGGTACTGTGTGGCCACTGAAGATTATGTAATAGAACTTTCACTAAAGAACTGCTTTGGTTCACGGGCCAAAAGCATAACCTCTCAAACAAAAATTCCATGTTCTGTGAGATGGTGATGATTAAAGGACATGTACCTCAAAGTTACCAATAGTTCTGTACAAAAATGCTATCAGATATGTAGTTTTTTATTTCTTTAGGCTTATCAAATGTATGTTAAAATCACAGATATTTTTAAAATGGAGTATGGCGACTGACTAGTTTTAGAATAATCTTGGTCAGAAAACTTTTAGTGATGGAATACAAGTACATCTTAAGTTCAAAGAAAAGTTGAATACTTGATTGGACTTAAGGAAAACCCATTTGTTTCCAAATTTAACAAGATTTATTATGATGCTATAGCTGATATATTATAGCATTACACAAATATTATACATGGTCTTTTGAGATATCATGCTTATTTAATCTTTTGTTCCTTTTTACTTCACACATGTTTAAAAATGTTGATTCTAACACGATAAAGAAACATTTTCAATTGGAAAATAGATAAAAGAAAGCAACTATATTCTAAAGGGACCCACAGAGAGATAAAGACCATAAAAATTCTATGGGATAAAAATTTTTCAGCCTTAAGATCATGTGCATTTCAGCACAACATTAAATTTATGAAGATAATTACACATCCGATTGAGAATGCTATTTCTCCATGTTTTAAAGGAGAGAAAAGAAAAAACACGAACAGTGTGCAGTACATCTTCTCAAACATTACAGCATAGAAGACAAAGTACAAAAAGCTGGCCCAAGGGTCTTTCTTCTTTTGTTGTCAAGAACCCTATGACTCGTTATGAGAGTCTGGTTTTGGATTGAAATTAGGTTACAATCAAAATGACTATTGAAAATTACATTTGTCTTTGTCTTTTTCTGCTTACATAAATAATACATGTTGGAAAAACCTTGAACATTACAGAAAAACATAATTTAGAAAATAATCTCATTCCAAAGATAACTCCTATGAAGAAACAGCAGAGGCACGTACTCATACCCACCCCACACCCCACCCATCTACCTCTTACCTTGAACACAAGAGTATGGAAGGCAGGGATCACCAGACGGACACCCTTTCCGGTTTACCTCACAGAGCTCATTAGCAGGGCAAGGATTTGGGTTACAGGGATGAGTTACTTCTTCTACAATGTTACCCAAAGTACTTGGTCCTGAAAAAACAAAAACAGATCAGTTTAACCAACCCAAAAGAGTAACAGAGGTCTGTAAATTGTCTGAGTTAATGACATCTGGAACAAATGGACAGCTCATGAGGACTGATTCTAGTAAGCTATTAAAATACTCAGATTCCTTGATCATTTGTGCATTTAGCATAAACATACATTCATTCATTTGTTATAAATAAATGTTATTGGGTGCCTACAATACACCTGGCAAGGTTCTAGGTACTGGAGACACAGTAGTGAACAAAATAGACAAATCTCTAACATAGAGTTTACATTCTGATCAGGAAATAGACAATAAATAGACACTGTGTGTGTATGTGTGTGTGTGTGTGTGTGTGTGTGTGTGTGTGTGTATATCTATGTAAATAAAAAGTCAGATAACAATAAATAATAAGCAGTGTAAGGGGATGGAAAGTAACAGGTATATTTTCAATAAGGTAGTCAAATAGCTTATGTCTAAGAGGGATAATTTAGCACATTTCACCATAAATGATGGTAATTTATTATGGTAAGATGGACCCTATACCATGATTATATTTCTTGTTAAACAATGACCAAGGAAGAATCTCATTTAATATACAGTCATCCCTCAGCATCTGTGGGGGATTGGTTCCAGGACCTCCATGGATACCAAAAACTGAGGATGCTCAAGTCCTTTATATAAAATGGCATACAGGGGCTTCCCTGGTGGTGCAGTGGTTGAGAGTCCGCCTGCCGATGCAGGGGACGTGGGTTCGTGCCCCGGTCCGGGAGGATCCCATATGCCGTGGAGCAGCTGGGCCCGTGAGCCATGGCCGCTGAGCCTGCGCATCCGGAGCCTGTGCTCCGCAACGGGAGAGGCCACAACAGTGAGAGGCCCGCGTACCGCAAAATAAATAAATAAATAAATAAATATATAAAACCATTAAAAAAAAAAAAAAGGCATACATAGTATTTGCATATAACCTAAGTACTCTCTCCTGTATAGTTTAAATCATCTCTAGATTATTTATTTTAATTAAATTAATTAATTAATTTATTTTTGGCTGTGTTGGGTCTTCATTGCTGTGCGCGGGCTTTCTCTAGTTGCGGCGAGCGGGGCTACTCTTCGTTGTGGTGCGCGGGCTTCTCATTGCGGTGGCTTCTCTTTTTTTTTTTTTTTTTTGCGATACGCGGGCCTCTCACTGTTGTGGACTCTCCCGTTGCAGAGCACAGGCTCCGGATGCGCAGGCTCAGCGGCCGTGGCTCACGGGCCTAGCTGCTCCGCGGCATGTGGGATCTTCCCGGACCGGGGCACGAACCCGTGTCCCTTGCATCGGCAGGCGGACTCTCAACCACTGCGCCACCAGGGAAGCCCGGGGTGGCTTCTCTTGCTGTGGAGCACGGGCTCTAGGCACATGGGCTTCAGTAGTTGTGGCTCGCGGGCTCTAGAGTGCAGGCTCAGTAGTTGTGGCGCACAGGCTTAGTTGCTCCATGGCATGTGGGATCTTCCTGGACCAGGGCTCGAAACTGTGATCCTTGCATTGGCAGGCGGATTCTTAACCACTGTACCACCAGGGAAGTCTATCTCTAGATTATTTATAACACCTAATACTATGTAAATAGTTGTAAATAAAATGTAAATGCTATGTAAATAGTTGCCAGGTATACAGCAAATTCAAGTTTTGCCTTTTGGAACCTTCTGGAATTTTTCTTTTCCGAATATTTTCAATCTGCAAATGCGGAACCTGTGGATATGCAGGGCCAACTATATGTGTGATATTTAAAAAGAGTATTGAAATTTAAACAAAAGCATTTCTTTAAGTTTCCTCCCACTGAAAAAGTTTCCTTCTACACATATATTTGACTGCTCTAATAGCATCCAGGATTGTGAATACATTCATTTTGCCTACTTGATTTTAGGCCAGACTCACCCTCTAAGGCTAACAGAGGTAGAAGGCTCTTGGAGTTTATCTCATCCAGCCCAATCATTTTATAAATAGGGAAGCTGAGACTCAAAGAAGTGATCTGCCTATGATTCTAGTCTAATGCTATCTTTTTTTCTATACTGGTCACTAAGGCTAAGGGACACAGTTTGTTTGTCTTGAGAAAATATAGCAGACATTTTCTGCTATATATAGCAGGATGGCAATGGGCCCACAGATAAAAACATCTCTCCCAGTTTCCCTTACAATTAGGCGTGGTTTTCCCTTACACTAGGATATGGTGGCTGGAATTACAGTAGTCATGTTGTGACGATAAATACATGAAGTAACCTTGATGATGGAAGCCAAGCACTAAGGATGGTGGAGAAAGAAAAAGGAGGCTAGGTTCCTGATGATGGAGCCACTATAACAGCCCTGGACTATTTACTTCTGGGCTTTCTTTTGCTTCTATCTGTTCTGTCATTTGCAGTTGAACTTAATCCTCTCTAACACAGGAAAACAAAGCTAGCAGGAGCTGAACTCACTGCCTTTCCAGCTAGCCCATGGCACTAATGCCCCCTGGTGGCAGCCTAAACACTTCCCTTACCCTAACTACATGGTGTGTATGAGTTCTACTTGTTAATCCCTGGTTTCCACCACACATAGTCACCTCCTGCCAGGAAGCTTAGCTCCAGAATCCCTCAAGAAGATACCAACTTATTCTTCTAGCTCTTGGCAGGAGTATTTGGCACAGAAAAATTCCATTTTTCATGAACTAACCCAGACCATCATTCCTTACCCCCTATTTGGTGGATAAGTCCAAGCCAACACCTGGCTCAGGTCCACTGATATTCCGACGACAGAAAGCTGAAGAATCCCTAGGGGAAATTCCACTTCTTGGTCAAATCATGGCAAGGAGACGGCAATGATAAAAGGCTGGTTATCTGAGTATGCTGGCCCCTGATTCACCACTTAGAATTCCTGATTGATAACAGTTCACTACCTCCTCAGACTGATATAATAATTGCTTCTCTGTACATATTTTAAGATGGGGGGGATTGACATATACACACTACTATATATAAAACAGATAACTAATAAGGATCTATTGTATAGCACAGGGAACTCTACTCAATACTCTGTAATGTCCTATACGGGAAAAGAATCTAAAAAAGAGTGTATATATGTATATGTATAACTGATTCACTTTGCTGTACACCTGAAACTAACACAACGTTGTAAATCACCTAGACTCCAATAAAAATTAAAAAAAGAAAAGAGAGAAAGATGACAATTCTTTCCTGAGCCAAAGAGGCCAAGCAAATAAGAGTCTGCAGTTGAGGTAGTATCATTAAACCACATGTTCTTAACAGAATGATACTCATCCAAAGCAAACAACAAGGGCAGAGACAGAAGGGAGAAGCCTTTGAAATTAAAAAAACCAAAGTACTTACTGAGATATGTATCCAAAGGTATACAGTTCTCCAGGTCATCTGTAGGTGACAGAAGCTCACAAATACTTTCAGCTGTGTGGTCTTCAGGGAATTTGTTCTGGTCCCCACATTTCTTCAGAATCTCCACACAATCTGATCTTGAAAAGGAAAACACACACAAATTTAGGGTTTGAGGAACTGCCTCACGTTGTCTAGCCAATATCAATTCTGTTTCAGTTTTCATAACTCAACAATGTTTCACACTTTATAGGTGTAACTATGACAAAAGAGAATAGGAGTGATAGCAGACCTTATTAAGTTGAGGAGTAAGTAATGTATTACCATATCAAAGCATGCCTAACTTTCTCCGACCTGAGATCAAAGGCCTTGCTCAAATGTTACACTCATACTTACTGTTACTACCATCAGTGTGGCTTTTCACTGTCTTTGAAAGGAAATGAACCTAGGCTAATCTGATTTGCTCTTTGCAAAATCATACATTGTCTCAGGACCTTATGCATGCTTGCTTCTTCCTTTCTTCTTCTATCACTCCCTTCCTGCCATTCTCTTTTTAAAAATCTGCTTTGTTATCAACATTAAGGTGTTTGGCCTATAACAACTGGAAAATCCACTACTTTAAAATTTTCTGTCTTCAATAGGGATTTGACATCTATAAAATTTCTGTGCTAAGAGTCTATAAATTTCCCACTTGTTGCCTCTTGCTTGTCACCCAGTAGTTACCCCTCATCTCTCCCCTACTCAGGCCACCCTCAAGTCATGTCAGAGAACAGATCCGGACCCTATTCAAGGTTGAAATAATCTGCAGTCAGTCATCAAGTGCCCAGCAGCACTGAGCCACATACCAACACCTTAAGGGCTGGATATTACCTTGGTTTTGGAAAAAAAGATGCTCGAAGAGCAGCTGACACAGATTACTATGTAGTTAATGCTTTTGGTTTCACCCACCATAGCAGCTTTCATCTTTATCTTAGATCCTTTTTTTTTTTTGTCTTCCTATTTACTTTTTTAAAATTTTATTTTTTATTGGAGTATAGTTTTATTTATAATGTTGTGTTAGTTTCAGGTATAGCAAAGTGATTCAGTTATATATATATATATTCTTTTTCTTTATATATATATACATTCTTTTTCAGATACTTCTCCCTTATAGGTTATTACAAAATACTGAGTATAGTTCCTTGTGCTATACAGTAGGTCCTTGTACTTTATCCTAGATCTTAAGCAAACCATTCACAAAATGTTTTAGGAACAGGCCCTAATGACTATATTTACTAAGTCTTTCACTCATCAAACATTTTTGGAATACCTATTGCATATTAGGATTATGCTAATCCCTGAAGAGGAGAAAAAGAGGAGAGAGGAGATAAGAAAAGAGAGGTACAAAGAAGAATGAACTCCTCAAGGAGAGCAAGGTCTAACAGAATATAAAACAAGTACACAAATTAAAATATACAAATAGAATTGTGCATTGAAGATATGCAATGTTTCTTGAACTAAGTTCCATAAGAGAAGTACAAATAAAGGTCTACAGAAATTTGTAGTAAGGATAAATTACTATCAGCTGGAGAAATCTGGGAAGATTCCATAGGAATGACTGGTATTTGAGAGAGGCTAAGAAGGACAGGCAGTGGGCGAGTGGAGATGGAAGAGTATTTTCAGCAGAGGAGGAAAAGCATTTAACATGTGGGGGTGATGGGCAAAAGGAAGTGGTGGGAAAGAAAACTAAAGATAGGCTGTGAGTAGAGATCATGAAAGGTCTGAACCAAAACCAGAGAGTCATTATGATGAAAGAAACTTACTTGCAAATAATACTTCCCCGGGATTTACTATGACAAGGTTTAATCTGCAGTGAACAAGCTATTGCTTTCCACATTTCTGGCTGGCACTTTTTAATGTCAAGAACAGGTATGTTGATAAATGGCATCTTTATGCTTCCTTTCTCCCACAGCTTCATGTCATTCATGGCTCCTTGATCTGACTGAGCATTGCAACTCCTGAAAAGTTCTGTTGGTCTGAAGAGAAAAAAGTCCAGAAGGAATCAAGAGGCAATTACTTTCTACAGAGAAACAATGTGTAAAATCTTGACATGCTAATGCATCAGGAAAATCTGATTTTTTTTTTAAGGAAGAAAGTACATACAACCTATCAAAGATTGTCAGCTTTGAATATATGAAAATTCAATGTAGACATAGACACTAGCATTAAGACTCTGATTGCAATTTTTCTTTATAATACGGATTTTTGTGAGGCAGTTAAAAACTTTAAAACACTGTGGACAGGACTATCATCTCCAACTATACCATTTCTTTCATTTCACAAAATAAATATTAAAGTCCAAGTTTTAAAAATTGAGGTATTATTTATAAAAATAAAATTTACAGATTTTATGGTTAGTTTGATGTGATTTAACAAACATGTACCTTTACACAGGCATATCCAAATCAATAAAGAAGCATTTCCATCATGTCACAAAGTTCCTTTGTGTCCCTGTCCAGTCAATGCCCTCCCTGCTGACTGCACCCCAGAGGCCACCACCATCTGTGCTTAGATCACCATCGATTAATTCTGCCCGTTGTAGAACTTCATATAAATGGAATCATACTATATGTATTCTTTTGGGTCTAGTGTCTTTAGCTAAATAATCTTCTTGAGATTTACTTATGTTGTTATACATATAAATTGTTCTTTTTATTGTTCAGTAGTATTCCATTAATAAATGTACCACAATTTGTTTATCTCAGTGGTTCCCAAACTTTTTGATCTCATGACTCATTTACATTCTTGAAATTATTAAGTTCTCAAAAAGTTTTTGTTTATGTGGGTTATATCCACCCCTACCCATCACACTGTAAATCAAAACTGAGAGATTTTAAAGTACTTATTCATTTAAAATGATAATAAACCCATTACATGCTAAAGCAAAAATTAGTGAGAAGGGTAGATCTGTTTTATAGTTTTGAAAATCTACTTAATGTCTGGCTTTATAGAAGACAGCTGCATTTTCATATCTGCTCCTACATTCAATCTGTTGCTGTATCATGTCTTAAAGCAGCTGGAAAACTTCACTCTTCACTCTTTTGAGAATGTGAGTGAAATAGACAAATAACATCTTAGTATTATTATAAAAATAGTTTTGATCTCAAGGGGTTTTGGGGACTGCAGACCACACTTTGAGAAATGCTGGTTTATTCATTCACTGTTTTATAGACATTAAGGTTGTTTCTAGTTTTCATGTCTCTTTCCCCTGGCTATGAATGGCATTTTTGGGTCATAACTTATTAAGAAACTGCCAAACTGTTTTCCAGAGTGGTCATACCATTTTACACTCCCACCAGCAATGTATGAAACTTCTAGTTGGTTTACATGCTTGTCAGTCTTCTAATTTTAACTATTTGGTATGAGGAGGCATCTCATTGGGGTTTTTATTTGCATTTTGCATAACTAATGGTAATACACTTTTTCATATACTAAGTGGCTCTTTTGATGTCTTCTTTGATGAAGTGTCCTTGAAAATTTTTTGCCCATTTTTTAATTGGGTTGTTTGACTTTTTATTATGAGGCTGTGGGAGTTATTTATATATTCTGGATACAGGACCTCTGTCAAATGCACGTGTGTGTGATTGTGTGTGTGTACATGTGTAATATATTGAATATTTTTTCTCAGACTGTGGCTTATCTTTTCAAATTTTAAATGGTGTCTTTTGGTGAACAAAAATGTTTACTGTTGAACTCTAGTTCATTAATTTTTTTCTTTTATAATTAGTGTATTTTGTGTCCTGCCTACAAAATCTCTGGCTATATCAAGGCTATCAACATAGTCTCCTATTTTTTTTTCTAGAAGCTTTTATTTTTAGCTTTTATGTTTAGTTCTACGACCCATCTTGAATTAATTTTTGTGGATGGTGTGAGATGGAGGTTAAGGTTTTATTTTTTTCATACAGATATTCAGTTGTTCCAGCATCATTTGTTGATAAGATGTTTCTTTTTGCACTGAATTGCCTTGCTGCCTTTGTTGAAAATCAATTTATATGTGTGGGTCTGTTCTTGCCTATTTTGTCATTGATCTATTTGTCTAAACTTATGCCAATATTACATTGATTTAATTTCTTTTTAAAATTAAAAAAATTTTATTTATTTATTATTATATAATTTATTATTATTCTTTTTTGGCTGCACCACACGTCTTGTGGGATCTTAGGTTCCTTGACCAGGGACTGAACCTGGGCCCTCGGCAGTGAAAGCACAGAGTCCTAACCACTGGACCACCAGGGAATTGCTACATTGACTTAATTTCTATTGCTTTATAATAAGTCTTGAAATCATGTACTGTAAGTTCTCCAAATTTATTCCTTAAAAAAATTGTTTTAGCTCTTCTAGGTTATTTGTCTTTTCATATGAATTTTAGAATTAGTCTGGCACTTTCTATTTTAAAAAGCTGGTTGGGATTTTGATTGAGATTGCACGGAATCTAGAGATTGGTTTCAGGAGAATTAACATCTTAACAATATTGAGTCTTCTAATCCATGAACATGGTACTTCTCTCCATTTAACTTCTCTCTTCAAAGTTTTCTGGTTCCTAGTGTAGAGTTCTTGCACATCTTTTGTTAATCTCTAAGTATTTCATATTTTTGATGCAATTGTATAAATTTTTTTTTATAAATTTCATTTTCTAATTGTTTGTTGCTAATATACAGAAATACAATTGGCTTTTGTATGTTAAAGTTGTACCCTGTGACTTTGTTAAAAAGGATTTAAGGGGAGCTTGTGCAGATTGTTGGGGCATCTCCTTTTGTGGTTCCCTCCTTTCTGGGATTTTCCAATTTCATATCCAGCCACTCTGGCAGCCCCAAACTGTGATCTCTTAACTCCTCAGCCCAAGACTGCTGCTTTTTGCTTGAATTCTATATGCCATGCCAGGGGACTGAGAGTGCCCATGAAGAAAAAACTGGATAAATGTGGCCCCCACTCAGTGTGGCTTCTATCTTTCATGAGATGTACTTCCTCCTGCTTTTGGTCACTCTCAAATGGCTTCAAAACAATTATGTTTTTATATTTTGTGCAGAGCTCATAATTGGTACTGACAGGAGTGGCAGTCTGACACAAACTGCTCCACCATTACCAGAAGCTAGAACTATGTGCAAATTTAACTTGAAACATTTCATAGACTTCAAATTTGCTCAACCTCTAAGCCAGGTGCTTATTGGCTAACACTAGTTGTAAAGATACCTCAATTTTCTTACTCAAAATAATAATCTGAATACATTTAAGAGGATCGGATGTGTGTTAGCTTGAGGTGAGTATCCTCTGAACTTCCTTCTGCCTCAACTGAATGATTCTCTTCCTTTTTGTGTTCTTGATCTCTGGGCTGCAGCTCATAAAACCAGCCAGTCCCCTTTTCTTTAGAAACTCTCCCTCTCTGGCTTCTCTGATATGGCATTCTCTATGCTTCTGGATGCCCTTTTTCTGTTTTCTTCATTGCTTCTTCAGCCATTAATTCAGTTCTTGGCCCTTATTTTTCATACCATAACTGATATCTCAGGGAAACACCTATTCAAATTGCTTCTGTAAAGAAAGTTTTTGTATGAAATAGGGGACTCACTGAGTGGGAACTTCAACCAATCTGAAGGTCTTTCAAAACAAATTGTCCGGGCTTCCCTGGTGGCGCAGTGGTTGAGAGTCTGCCTGCAGTTGCAGGGGACACAGGTTCGTGCCCCGGTCCGGGAAGATCCCACATGCCGCGGAGCGGCTGGGCCCATGAGCCATGGCCGCTGAGCCTGCACGTCCTGAGCCTATGCTCCGCAGCAGGAGAGGCCGCAACAGTGAGAGGCCCGCGTACCACAAAAACAAAAACAAAAAAACAAAAAAAACACAAATTGTCCGTAAGAGGGCATTTGGATGAGCAAATTGCTCACAGTGTTTTATTCTGCAGTGAATTATTTCCACTGGTGGTGCAGCAGAAGGGAGAGGGGAAGAATGGTAGACTGAAGGCAGAGGAGACTCTTTGAGTTCTAGAGGTTTGAAGTATCTCGAGATTAGAAGGGACTTTGTTACAGTGCTTCCTTTCCCAGGGGTGATTTACAAGATAGAATATAGCATTTAAAGATGAAATGATAAAGGTATACTACTTCCTTTTAACTTAGCAGGAACAAAATCAGAGTAAAATGATCTTTTCACTTATTTAAAAACAAGGCAATTAATGATAAAATACTTCTATTCCACGTATAGTAATTTGCTCCTACCTGTTGTTAAAATTAGTACAGTAAGTAAGATTTCTACAGCCCAACTGGCAAGGTTCCCGAACATCTGCTAAACAGGTCAACATGGACACTTCCACTGGATTATATTCACAAAAGCGATCAAACTCTTGCCAACTCTGTGTATTGCCCCAGCTCATGCTATAAAGTTTAGTGCACAGTTCCCTGAAACAAAAGAACAAATGAAGAAACGTACAGATAAGCCAAATGAATAAATATTTGATTTGCATAAAACGTGAACTCTATGAACTGTACTTTAGAACATAAACGAAAAAAAAAGTACAAAAACCAAAAGACTAAGATCTATCTTCTAGAATTTAGAGCCTGAAAAAGTCATCTTTTATATGAAAAAGTTAGCTTTATTATCCATCTCTTTCCTTTTTGCTATGGTTTCTAGAAAGCTCAGTGCTAAATTTAATGTTTAATTATAGTATTGTACATCCTTATTCTTGGCACAATTATTCCCCTTTATATTTCTGATCTCTCTTTTACCTTTACTTGAAGTAAGGTAAAGCATATGGTGTTGCCTCCACAAAGATATAGTCCACTATATTTATACTTCAATCACAGGAGGCAAAACTGTGACATGATCCTCAGACTCCTTTTTTTTTTTTTTTTTTTTCGGTACGTGGGCCTCTCACTGTTGTGGCCTCTCCCGTTGCGGAGCACAGGCTCCGGACGCAGGCTCAGCGGACATGGCTCAGGGGCCCAGCCACTCCGCGGCACGTGGGATCTTCCCGGACCAGGGCACGAACCCACGTCCCCTGCACTGGCAGGCAGACTCTCAACCACTGCGCCACCAGGGAAGCCCCAGACTCCTTTTAAAAAGCATTATAGACTTAGGGTTCACTGGATTCTCCCTGAAAAAGTATCCCCAAGCCACTTATATTCCTTAAGATATACCAAGATAGCCTACATGTAAAGGCTTTATGAATTCCAAAGCTGCTATAAACTATTGTATATAGTAATATATACTATATATATATATATATATATACACTATTGTAATATGTATGCATTTTTATTTCAGTACTCGATGATTATAAAGCAACTTCAGTGCATATATAAAGCTAAAATAACATCAGTATCATTTCCAAAGTGCTTTCACACATTATATTCATTAGTTTAATTTTTAACATTTATAAATGTAATACAAGTGTCAAAAAAAGTAACACATAATATAAAATTTTAATACTACCGGAATATGCAAAATCACAAGTAGAAATTCTCCACCCCTGTCACATTTTGACTCTCATAATTACCCCTGTGAGGAGGGTATCTTTACTTTTATAAGTTTGCTCATTCACTCTACCAGCATTTATTGAGTGCCTGTTTTGTGTGAGGCCCTGTTGAAGGCACTGGAAATGCAGTGGTGAATAAAAGAGACAAAGTCCCTGCTCTCAATTGAGCTTACACATGATGGGGATGAGAAAGCTGATATCAAGATCTATTAGGTAGGGACTTCGCTGGAGGTGCAGTGGTTGAGAGTCTGCCTGCCAATGCAGGGGACACAGGTTTGAGCCCTGGTCCAGGAAGATCCCACATGCCGCGGTGCAACTAAGTCTGTGTACCACAACTACTGAGCCTGTGCTCTAGAGCCCGTGAGCCACAACTACTGAGCCCACGTGCCACAACTACTGAGCCTCTGTGCCTAGAGCCTGTGCTCCGCAACAAGAGAAGCCACAGCAATGAGAAACCCGTGCACCGCAACAAAGAGTAGCCCTGCTTGCCACAACTAGAGAAAGCCTGCTCACAGCAACTAAGACCCAACGCAGCCATTAAAAAAAAAAAAAAAAAAAAAAAAAAATCCATTAGGTACCTTGATCTGGAAATCAGTCCTTTCTTTAGTCCTAACTTTCTGAATGACCTTGGACAGATTGTTTAACATCTCAGAGTTAGTTTTCTATATATATACAAGAATTATACAAATTGACATCAGTCATAAGATGATACCAGTCATCTTGTAAGGTTTCATGAGGATGAAACGAGATGAAAGTGAAAGCATTCAGTAAACCATAAAACCTTACATCAAGGTACGAGGTGCCACGT
This sequence comes from Tursiops truncatus, assembly GCF_011762595.2. NCBI lineage: Eukaryota > Metazoa > Chordata > Mammalia > Artiodactyla > Delphinidae > Tursiops > Tursiops truncatus. Next base: position 79,181,892 of record NC_047039.1, on the reverse strand, counting down.
TTCTTACTGAAATTCTTCTGGGATGACACAGCCAGTCCTATCTCCAGTGACTACAGGGCATAAACTCTTTTGTAGACATTCAAAGAAGTACTCAGCATCCCTCCCATATGTACATTTATTAATTCCTATCAGCAATACAATTTCCTGAATTATAGGGCCAACTTAACTTCTCTTTTAGCCCTTCTGTTAATTTTCTTTGGATGTTTTCCAGATTTTTTCATATCTTTGATAAAGTCTGATGAGCTATTCTAGGCACAAGTTTTTGCTAAAGTCCATCCAATTTAGAAACCAGAGGAAAGATCGTTTCACTCCTCATATGTCGTATTCATTTCAGGATATTCTAGTAACATGTGGTACCTTTTCACCCAAAATATCTCTAATAAAGCAAACTTCTGTTTCGCCTGTGTTAAACCTTTACCTTATCTCCATTTATTCTTATCTCTAGATTGTGTTTCCTCCAACCTACACAAATAGTATTGCCAATTTTTTATCCCTAAGTGTATCATCCAAATGAATGCCAATACACTGCTGTCTAACTTTGGATATAAGTGCCAGCCCAGGTTATTCACCAACACATGCAAAAAGTTGATTAAGTTCAAAGTTTCACAATTTAACAAAAAGAATATCCCTTAGATGTCTGGTCAAAACATCTCCTAAATTGTAAGCTTACTTGACGATAACCTCGAGGGTAGAATTCATATTGCATCATCTTTAAATATTTATTGCCCTGCCAATGCTAAACCTCCACACCGCAAAACACAGTGCTTTTAGCTCAATGTACAAAAACAATGTTCTATATATACATCATGCTCAATAAATATCTGCTGGATGAAAGAATGATTTTATATCTTCTAGACTCTTAAGACTACACAGTGCAAGAACATAACACACATTTGCTAGACTTAAATTCATTAATTAAAATGCTATTTTCTACTGTTTTTAATAAAGGAAAATGAGGTACTGACCTACACGTTGAAGTGTTTGCTTTAGAACAACAGTGCAATTTAGCGCCATCAAGGCCTGTAGAGGGAGGAGGGTGTACAGTGACTCCAGGGTGAACAGATTGTGAGCTTTCAAGAAAACACTGCCAAAGTGGATCCTGAGGCAAAGGCTGGGTCTTACAACCCTCGATGAGGCCATCAACAATCTCCATTTCTGTTTTCTTAGACATCAGAATTCTCTTGCAGGCATTTTGGCAAGCATGATCTTCAGCTCTGTCACAGCAATATAAACCTACATTTTCAGAATATAAGTGGCTTAATTAGCTGGTTTTATGTCATGCATTGCTCAGACAGAAGGACCCAGTGGTGTACTGGAACCTGTCACTACTCTTGAGTCATGTCAATTTCTCCAGTATACTAAGCCTACCAAATTCTCTCTCCATTACTTTGCAATATAGCAAATAAGTGAAAAGCTAAAGGTAGACTAGGTATTTATTCCCAGATTCACCACTGTGCCCAATCATGGGATCTCCAGCACTATTCCTAGATAAATGAAAGGTCCTCTTACACCTAAGAGGTCCTTACATGCAAGGCATTTTCTGTTCCTGGAAAGGGTATTGTAGATCAAACTGGAATTATTTCATGCTAGAAACAGCTACCTAAAAGGGATTATGTTCTTGACATAACGAGAAAGATGACTAATTTTAATAGCAATAACCACAAATACTGTATTTCATTATATTCTGGGATATAAAGCTTTTACAAATCTGTGCAAATGAATTAATCTAAGTAGTAATTTAAATAATACAATTAAAAACTCTGACAAGATATCAGTTTGCTTCTGCCCTTACTTTTCTATAAAAAGTCAGAAAGCAAGAGAACACTTTCAACAAGTCTATAGGATTCAGAGGGCTTCTTTGAAGTAGTTTTCTTAGGAGTTTGACTTCTTAAGAAGCTTATTCAGGCATATCTGTTATCTGTCTGTAGGTTTCTTTTCCGGATTTCCTATGTATTAGCACAGACATTTGAGATGGTTGTTCTACCCTTAAAACATTTTTCTGCCTTTTTTTTTTTTTTTTTTGAGCTGCTATCTGTCAACATTGCTTCAGCAGCACCTCTCTATAGCCTAAATGTCAGTGAAGACAGATCTGCCTTTAAAATGAATGAAGGTTATTATGGCAAATGCTTCACCCTCTGATTTTCATCACACAACCACACAAATGTCATAAGCCTTAGAGTTCTGCTTTAGATTCTGGCCAAACAAGGCACATAGCACTGCTTCTGAGTTTACAAAAACAAGTCGTTCAATATCCCAGTGTAAATCAAAACATTGGCATCTGGCTTCTGAGTCTTACAAGTCTCTTGCCAGTTTTGCTTAATTAGTCAGTTCTTAAAGTCTGATCATCTCTAAATGAACAAAGTGGATTATAGGCTTTCCAAAGCTGAGATTTTGAAGACCCCATAACATGCAAGTTCATTAGGAGGCCCTAATTTTTTAAAAGTATCAGGATCTCATTTATATTGATGTTTTTATTATAAAAGTAATAAATTTCATTGGTAAAATTCAAACATTACACATCCATATAATGTGGAATAGGTATATAACTAAAAATGTACCTTACTATACACATTTAGTTCTGACACTTGCTTTTTTTTGCTTATTACATCTTGTACTTCTATAAACATACATTTTTTTTTTTGTATTGAAGTATAGTTGATTTACAATATTGTGTTAGTTTCACATGCACAGCAAAGTAATTCGGTTATACATATATATGTTGGGTTTTTTTATTCTTTTCCATATGTTGTCACAAGATATTCAATATAGCTCCCTGTGCTATACAGTAAATCTTTGTTGTTTACCTATTTTGTATGTGGTAGTGTACATCTTAATCCATATTCTAATTTATCCCTCACCCCACCCCCCTTCCCCCTTGGTAACCATAAGTTTGTTTTCTATGTCTGTGAGTCTATCTGTTTTGTAAAAAGTTCATTTGTATTATTTTTCAGATTCCACATATAAGTGATATCATTTAGTATTTGTCTTTGTCTGACTTACTTCACTTAGTATGATAATCTCCACTCCATCCATGTTACAGCAAATGGTATTATTTCATTCTTTTTTATGGCTGAGTAATATATTCCATTGTGGGTGTGTGTGAGTGTGTGTGTGTGTGTGTGTATGTCACATCTTCTTTATCCATTCATCTGTTGATGAACACTTGGGTTGTTTCCATTCCTTGGCTATTTTTTTTTTAAATAAATCTTATTTAATTATTTTTGGCTGCATTTGGTCTTCGTTGCTGCGCATGGGCTTTCTCTAGTTGCGGCGAGCAGGGGCTACTCTTCGTTGCGGTACACGGACTTCTCAATGTGGTGGCTTCTCTTGTTGTTGAGCACGGGCTCTAGGTGTGGGGGCTTCAGTAGTTGTGCCACGAGGGCTTCAGCAGTTGTGGCTCGCGGGCTCTAGAGCACAGGCTCAGTAGTTGTGGCACATGGGCTTAGTTGCTCTGCAGCACGTGGGATCTTCCCGGACAAGGGCTTGAACCTGTGTCCCCTGCATTGTCAGGCGGATTCTTAACCACTGTGCCACCAGGGAAGCTCCATGCCTTGGTTATTGTAAACAGTGCTGCTATGAACATTGGGGTGCATGTATCTTTTTAAATTAGTTTTCATCTTTTCCAGAAATATACCCAAGAGTGGGATTGATGGATCATATGGTAACTTTATTTGTAGTTTTTTAAGGAACCTCCATACTGTTCTCCATAGTGGCTGTACCAATTTACATTCCCACCAACAGTGTCAGTGGGCTCCCTTTTCTCCACACCCTCTTCAGCATTTATTTGTAGACTTTTTGATGACAGCCATTCTGACTAGTGTGAGGTGTAGTTCTTTTCCTTCTCTCATTGTAGTTTTCTTTTTTTTATTTATTTTTAAAATTTATTTTTGAATTTTATTTCTTTATACAGCAGGTTCTTACTAGTTATCCATTTTATACATAATAGTGTATGTATGTCAATCCCAATCTCCCAATTCATCACACTATCCCCCATCCCCCGCCACATTCCCCCCTTGGTGTCCATACGTTTGTTCTCTACATCTGTGACTCTATTTCTGCCCTGCAAACCAGTTCTTCTGTACCATTTTGCTAGGTTCCACATACATGTGTTAATATACGATATTTGTTTTTCTCTTTCTGACTTATTTCACTCAGTATGACAGTCTCTAGATCCCTCCATGTCTCTACAAATGACTCAATTTCATTCCTTTTTACGGCTGAGTAATATTCCATTGTATATATGTACCACATCTTCTTTATCCATTCGTCTGTCGATGGGCATTTAGGTTGCTTCCATGAGCTTGTTATTGTATATAGTGCTGCAATGAACATTGGGGTGCATGTGTCTTTTTGAATTAAGGTTTTCTCTGGGTATATGACCAGTAGTGGGATTGCTGGGTCATATGGTAATCCTATTTTTAGTTTTTTAAGGAACCTCCATACTGTTCTCCATAGTGGCTGTATCAACTTACATTCCCACCAACAGTGCAAGAGGGTTCCCTTTTCTCCACACCCTCTCCAGCATTTGTTGTTTGTAGATTTTCTGATGATGCCCATTCTAACTGGTGTGAGGTGATACCTCATTATAGTTTTGATTTGCATTTCTCTAATAATTAGTGATGTTGAGCAGCTTTTTTTTCTTTTTTTTTTTCGGTATGTGGGCCTCTCACTGTTGTGGCCTCTCCCGTTGCGGAGCACAGGCTCCGGACGCGCAGGCTCAGCAGCCATGGCTCACGGGCCCAGCCGCTCTGTGGCATGGGGAATCTTCCCAGACTGGGGCATGAATCCGTGTCCCCTGCATCAGCAGGCGGACTCTCAACCACTGCGCCACCAGGGAAGCCCCTGAGCAGCTTTTCATGTGCTTCCTTGCCATCTTTATGTCTTCTTTGGAGAAATGTCTATTTAGGTTTTTAGCCCATTTTTGGATTGAGTTTTTTTTAAATATTGAGCTGCATGAGCTGTTTATATATTTTGGAGATTAATCCTTTGTCCGTTGATTTGTTTGCAAATATTTTCTCCCATTCTGAGAGTTTTTTCATCTTGTTTGTAGTTTCCTTTGTGCAAAAGCTTTTAAGTTTCATTAGATCCCATTTGTTTATTTTTGCTTTTATTTCCATTACTCTAGGAGGTGGATCAAAAAAGATCTTCCTGTGATTTATGTAAAAGAGTGTTCTTCCTATGTTTTCCTCTAAGAGTTTTAGAGTGCCCAGTCTTATATTTAGGTCTCTAATCCATTTTGAGTTTATTTTTGTGTATGGTGTTAGGGAGTGTTCTAATTTCATTCTTTCACATGTAGCTGTCCAGTTTTCCCAGCACCACTTATTGAAGAGGCTGTCTTTTCTCCATTGTATATCCTTGCCTCCTTTGTCATAGATTAGTTGACCACAGGTGCGTGGGTTTATCTCTGGGCTTTCTATTCTGTTCCATTGATCTATATTTCTGTTTTTGTGCCAGTACCATATTGTCTTGATTACTGTAGCTTTGTAGTATAGTCTGAAGTCAGGGAGCCTGATTCCTCCAGATCCGTTTTCTTCCCTCAGTACTGCTTTGGCTATTTGGGGTCTTTTGTGTCTCCATACAAATTTTAAGATTTTTTGTTCTAGTTCTGTGAAAAATGCCATTGGTAATTTGATAGGGATTGCACTGAATCTGTAGATTGCTTTGGGTAGTATAGTCACGTTCACAATATTGATTCTTCCAATCCAAGAACATGGTATATTTCTCCATCTGTTTGTATCATCTTTAATTTCTTTCATCAGTGTCTCACAGTTTTCTGCATACAGGTCTTTTGTCTCCCTAGGTAGGTTTATTCCTAGGTATTTTATTCCTTTTGTTGCAGTGGTAAATGGGAGTGTTTTCTTAATTTCTCTTTCAGATTTTTCATCACTAGTGTACAGGAATGCAAGAGATTTCTGTGCATTAATTTTTTCTTTTTTCTGAATTTTTGAGTTTTTTAAAATATATATCAGGTTCTTATTAGTTATGTGCATTAATTTTGTATCCTGAAACTTTACCAAATTCATTGATTAGCTCTAGTAGTTTTCTGATGGCATCTTTAGGATTCTCTGTGTATAGTATCATGTCATCTGCAAACAGTGACAGCTTTACTTCTTCTTTTCCAATTGGTATTCCTTTTATTTCTTTTTCTTCTCTGATTGCCGTGGCTAGGACTTCCAAAACTATGCTTAGTAATAGTGGCGAGAGTGGACATCCTTGTCTTCTTCCTGACGTTAGAGGAAATGTTTTCAGTTTTTCAACACTGAGAATGATGTTTGCTGTGGGTTTGTCATATATGGCCTTTATTATGTTGATGTAGGTTCCCTCTATGCCCACTTGCTGGAGAGTTTTTATCATAAACGGGTGTTGAATTTTGTCAAAAGCTTTTTTCTGCATCTATTGAGATGATCATATGGTTTTTATTCTTCAGTTTGTTAATATGGTTATCACATTGATTGATGTGCATATATTGAAGAATCCTTGCATCCCTGGGATAAATCCCACTTGATCATGGTGTATGACCCCTTTAATGTGTTGTTGGATTCTGTTTGCTAGTATTTTGTTGAGGATTTTTGCATCTATATTCATCAGTGATATTGGTCTATAATTTTTTTTTGTAGTATCTTAGTCTGGTTTTTTTTTTGTTTTTTTTTTTGCGGTACGCAGGCTTCTCACTGCTGTGGCCTCTCCCGTTGCGGAGCACAGGCTCCAGAAGCGCAGGCTTAGCGGCCATGGCTCACGGGTCCAGCCGCTCCGCGGCATGTGGGATTCTCCCAGACCGGGGCACAAACCCATGTCCCCTGCATTGGCAGGCGGACTCTCAACCACTGCGCCACCAGGAAAGCCCCTTAGTCTGGTTTTGGTGTCAGGGTGATGGTGGCCTCATAGAATGAGTTTGGGAGTGTTCCTTGCTCTGCAATTTTTTGGAAGAGTTTGAGAAGGATGGGTGTTAGCTCTTCTCTAAATGTTTGATAGAATTCACCTGTGAAGCCATCTGGTCCTGGACTTTTGTTTGTTGGAAGATTTTTAATCACAGTTTCAATTTCATTACTTGTGATTTGTCTGTTCATATTTTCTAGTTCTTCCTGGTTCAGTCTTGGATGCTATACTTTTCTAAGAATTTGTCCAATTCTTCCAGGTTGTCGATTTTATTGGCATAGAGTTGGTTGTAGTAGTCTCTTAGGATGTTTTGTATTTCTGTGGTGTCTGTTGTAACTTCTTTTTCATTTCTAATTTTATTGATTTGAGTCCTCTCCCTCTTTTTCTTGATGAGTCTGGTTAATGGTTTATCAATTTTGTTTATCTTCTCTAAGAACCAGCTTTTAGTTTTATTGATCTTTGCTATTGTTTTGTTTCTATTTATTTCTGCTCTGATTTTATGATTTCTTTCCTTCTACTAACTTTGGGTTTTGTTTGTTCTTCTTTCTCTAGTTCCTTTAGGTGTAAGTTTAGATTGTTTATTTGAGATTTTTCTTGTTTATTGAGGTAGGCTTGTATTGTTATAAACTTCCTTCTTAAAACTGCTTTTGCTGCATCCCGTAAGTTTTGGATTGTCGTGTTTTCACTGTCATTTGTTTCTAGGGTTTTTTAAAATGATTTTTTAAAAATTAATTAATTTTATTTTTGGCTGCACTGGGTCTTTGTTGCTGCACCCGGGCTTTTCTCTAGTTGAGGTGAGCGGGGGCTACTATTTGCTGTGGTGCACTGGCTTCTCATTGCGGTGGCTTCTCTTGTTGCAGAGCACAGGCTCTAGAGTGCAGGCTCAGTACTTGTGACACACGGACTTGGTTGTTCCATGACATGTGGGATCTTCCCAGACTAGGGCTTGAACCCGTTTCCCCTGCATTGACAGGCGGATTCTTAACCACTGTGCCACCAGGGAAGCCCTCTAGGTATTTTTTGATTTCCTCTTTTGATTTCTTCAGTGATCTCTTGGTTATTTAGTAACGTATTGTTTAGCCTCCACGTGTTTGTGTTTTTTACGTTTTTTTCCCTGTAATTGATTTCTAATCTCATAGCATTGTGGTCAGAAAATATGCTTGATACAATTTCAATTTTCTTAAATTTACTGAGGCTTGATTTGTGAACCAAGATGTGATCTATTCAGGAGAATGTTCCATGCGCACTTGAGGAGAAAGTGTAATCTGCTCTTTTTGGGTGGAATGTCCTATAAATATCAATTAAATCTATCTGGTCTATTGTGTCAGTTAAAGCTTGTGTTTCCTTATTAATTTTCTGGTTGGATGGTCTGTCCATTGGTGTAGGTGAGGTGTTAAAGTTCCCCACTATTACTGTGTTACTGTCAATTTCCTCTTTTATAGCTGTTAGCAGTTGCCTTATGTATTGAGGTGCTCCTATGGTGCACCATAAATATTTACAATATTATATATAATTGTTATGTCTTCTTCTTGGATTGATCCCTTGATCATTATGTAGTGTCCTTCCTTGTAACATTGTCTCGTAACATTCTTTATTTTAAAGTCTATTTTATCTGATATGAGTATTGCTATTCCAGCTTTCTTTTGATTTCCATTTGCATGGAGTATCTTTTTCCATCCCCTCACTTTCAGTCTATATGTGTCCCTAGGTCTGAAGTGGATCTCTTGTAGACAGCATATATATGGGTCTTGTTTTTGTATCCATTCAGCAAGCCTGTGTCTTTTGGTTGGAGCATTTTATCCATTCATGTTTAAGGTAATTATCGATATGATGTTCCTATGACCATTTTCTCAACTGTTATGAGTTTGTTTTTGTTGGTCGTTTTCTTCTCTTGTGCTTCCCACTTAGAGAAGTTCCTTTTGCATTTGTTGTAGACCTGGTTTGGTGGTGCTGAATTCTCTTACCTTTTGCTTGTCTGTTAAGCTTTTGATTCCTCCATCGAATCTGAATGAGATCTGTGCTGGGTAGAATAATCTTGGTTGTCAGTTCTTCCCTTTCATCACTTTAAGTATATCATGCCACTCCATTCTGGCTTGTAGAGTTTCTGCTGAGAAATCAGCTGTTAACCTTATGGGAGTTCCCTTGTATGTTATTTGTTGTTTTTCCCTTGCTGCTTTCAATAATTTTTCTTTGTCTTTAATTTTTGCCAATTTGATTACTATGTATCTCGGCGTGTTTCTCCTTGGGTTTATCCTGTATGAGACTCTCTGCACTTACTGGACTTGGGTGGCTATTTCCTTTCCCATGTTAGGGAAGTTTTCGACTATAATCTCTTCAAATATTTTCTTGGGTCCTTTCTCTCTCTCTTCTCCTTCTGGGACCCCTATAATGCAAATGTTGTTGCATTTAATGTTGTCCCAGAGGTCTCTTAGGCTGTCTTCATTTCTTTTCATTCTTTTTTCTTTATTCTGTTCTGCAGCAGTGAATTCCACCATTCTGTCTTCCAAGTCACTTATCTGTTCTTCTGCCTCAGTTATTCTGCTATTGATTCCTTTTAGTGTATTTTTCATTTCAGTTATTGTGTTGTTCATCTCTGTTTGTTTGTTCTTTAATTCTTCTAGATCTTTGTTAAACATTTCTTGCATCTTCTCGATCTTTGCCTCCATTCTTTTTCCGAGGTCCTGGATCATCTTCAATATCATTATTCTGAATTCTTTTTCTGGAAGATTGCCTATCTCCACTTCATTTACTTGTTTTTCTGGGGTTTTATCTTGTTCCTTCATCTGGTACATAGCCCTCTGCCTTTTCATCTTGCCTATATTATTCATCTTGCCTATATTACTGTGAATGTGGCTTTTGTTCCATAGTTCTTCTTGCTTCTGCTGTCTGCCCTCTCACTCATTGTAGTTTTGATTTGCATTTCTCTAACAATTAGCAATATTGAGCATCTTTTCATGTGCCTGCTGGTCATCTGTATGTCTTCTTTGGAGAAATGTCTATTTAGGTCTTCTGTCCATTTTTTGATCGGGTTGTTTACTTTTTTGATATTGAGTTGTATAAGCTGTTTGTATATTTTGGAAATTAAGCCCTTGTTGGTCGTGTTGTTTATAAATATTTTCTCCCAGTCCACAGCTGTCTTTTCATTTTGTTTATGGTTTCCTTTGCTGTGCAAAAGCTTGTAAGCTTGAGTAGGTCTCATTTGTTTGTTTTGCTTCTATTTCTTTTGCCTTGGGAGACTGATCTAAGAAAATATTGCTAAAATTTATGTCAGAGAATGTTTCTCCTATGTTCTCTTCTAGGAGTTTTATGGTATCATGTCATATAATTAAGTCTTTAAGCCATTTTGAGTTTATTTTTGTGTATTGTGTGAGGGAGTGTTCTAACTTCATTGATTTACATAATACATCTTCCAGTATGTTGATTGTATAATGTAGTTATTATACAGATATATAATTTATTTAATCAACTTTAATCAATATCCTATTGGTGGATGTTTAGGTCATTTTAAATTTTTCTCTATACCAGCAATGTTGTAGTAAACATCCTTTATATGTATAGATGTATTTTTGAAAATTTGTGAGTTTTTGTGAAGGATAATTTCTGAGAAATAGAATTGCTAGATTAAAAGGTATGATTATTTGAAAGTCTCATGGGCATAACCCAATCTTCCCTCTTAAAGTATCCATACCAGTGAATTTTCCCACTTCAGAATAGAGAGTGCCTGTTTCTTCATACCCTTGACAGCCCTGTCTTTCTCGGCATCTTTTAGCTGTGATGATAATGTCCAGTCTGCCAAATCTAAAGACCAAAGGAAGCCTGGTATTTCCCAAATGACCCAGACTGTAGATATCTTCAAGAATTTACTTCGTTTTTTTTTACAAATTATTTTACCAAAGATTGAAATGAGAGGAATATGTGGCTTTTACTTACTATCTGTTGGGTTCCTCATTGGATAAGATTGGGTATAATTGTTTACACAGTGTATTAATTGTGGACTAATAGAGGCACAATAATTTTCCACTGCTTTGATCTGAGAAGGACCAGGAGAAGAGTCTGTTCGAAAAATGGCTTGACAGTATTCTCGGCAGTTTGTGTGATGGCCTGCATAACTGCAACAAACTGAGCCCACTAGGGGAAAAAAAAAGATTACATTGAAATGAAATCAGCTATTTGCTAACATTAAATCATCATAATAATGATGGAACAATATGTGTCTTTTTGAATTTCAGAAATAAAACCATGCCATAGAAGACACGTAGTTAAAGTCAGCACTACTATAAGCATGGCCATGGGGACATTCAGGCGCTCACTGGTCTGAGAAAGTCATTATTTGTCAACTTATAGTCTATAGTGCGGTGGTTCTCAGCAGGAGCAGTACCAGCCCCTGGGAGAATTTGGATGCATGTGGAAGTGTTTCTGGTTTTCATGATGACTTAAGGATGACTGCTGGCATTTAGCACATGGGGGTCAGGGCTGTGCAACGTACAGGAAAGTCTCATATAATCGAAACTGTCTCCCAAAATGCTAATAGCACCCATGTTGAGAACCACTGGAACAGCTTCCTTCCACGTTGGATCTGTGGAGATTCATAAACAAAGCAAACCAAAGCAAAACAAATCAAACATATCAAAATAAAACAAAACCCCAAATACCTCACATTTATAAAATAGGACCAGTAAAAACCAAGAGATATCAGGACCACTTCATAAATTTGCAAATTATATAACTGTCCATCTTGAAACAAAATCCCTAAAGTTCTATACTGTTTGAAAATCTCCAAGACTATGCCTAAATTGAAAGTGCTCACCTCAAAACTGATATGACTTGCTTCAACACTGAAAAGTAAAACCCACATTTGGAATAAACGATTCTGGACGTATGTATTTTTAAAAATCAAGGTGGACTATTTAAGGTATCTGGGAAGAGCAGGATGAGTGGCTGGGGGTGCAGATGTGGGATTTATAATGAAGAACAAGAGGTCCTCATAGGAGAGGCTAAGGGGTCTGTGGGAGGCTGAAGGGAGCCAAAAGGGTAGAGGTATGGCTGGAAAAGGTTAAGAAAATGGCAGGTAGGAAACCTCTGATAATAATTAGTGATGGTTATAGAGGAACCAGAATCCGGTTTCTGGTGGATTCCACAGACCAAGGAATGAGCAGGGAACTCAGGCGACTTCCAGAAATAATGATAATGATAAAATCATATACAAATGAACTAAAGTAGGACTACACTGATAGCAAGACAAGCCTCTTTCCTGGACAAGGAAACTGTTTCATACCTATTGTGCCAGCTAAGTTTCTGATTTGAAATTACTAACAAACTTACATTGTTCATTGCTGAATTGTTCATTTTATTCACAAAGAACAATCATTAATGGCTACATTTATCATTGTCAACCTCAATGAAGCTAAAACTGGGGGCAGGGGTGAGGGATGCTGAGGACAGAGGAGACAAGTGAGAATAGGACAAAGATGCCTGTCTTCTGATGCCCCAATTAGGCTGGCTTCCTCAGTGTGGGAGGATATAGGATTATGTGCTAAAGACTATCTGGAAAATCTTGAACTAAACCCCAGTCAGAAAGAGTAGAAGATAAAGTACAGACAGCTAATGTTTCTTATACTTTAATACACCCCACTGCCAAGCTCACCTAACAACTCTTTACTCCTCACACGTGTTTCCCCATCTCCAACTGCTCTCGCTGTTCCCTTCAGCTGGAATTCCCTTCCTCCAATCTCTACTGCTCACATCATGTCCATCCTTCAAGGCCCAGTTCAGCTACCAACTCCATGAAGTCACCTCTAAGCGCCCCTGCAAGATGTGATCCCTCCTTCCTCTGAACTCCCGTGGCACCTTATCAGTAACTCTATCCCATACCCACCATGTCCCAGAGTTCTTTGTGTACAGGTTGTGTCCCCCACAGGTGTGCATCTGCCCTGCACAGAGCAAGTAGTCAGTGAATATCTGCTGAATGAACTGAGAGGCAGCCCTCAGCTAGTGCTGCAATTATATTACGTTATACTACGTGGGAGTGTTCAACTTCTGTTTATATCACGTGGGAGTGCTCAACTTCCTGTTTATCCAAGTGGGGCATGATCTTCCTCTAAAACACCCAGCACTGATATCTGCTTTGTAAATCTGTAATTAGGACATGGGAATTGTTAGAATTCATGAATGGCCCAAACACTCCAGAGGAAAGAGCCTATCAGAATCCTGCTGTGCACATTCCTTCAGACGGTTTAGTAACAACCTAAGTTATAATGTCAGAGTTTTGGCAATATTTATAACAGCTAAATCATATTCTGTAAACCATGTTTTTCTCTTTGGATTGCTTGTATAACCATCAACAATATACTTACTTTCATTTCTGCTAATGCAACTGAAAAGAGCATTCTGTAAATTAAAGGAAAAAAAAAAAACAGAAATTAACAACCACATAGAATTTCTAATTTTATTCCACTTTTAGAGTTATATGGAAATCAGGATATCAAACTATTTAATCCTTCTCTAAATCCAAGATTAAAAACAAAGAAACTATGATATAGCATTCTGGTGAAAAGAGAAACCATCTTCTAATACATTTTGGGGATCAAGATTATCACCCAAGCCATAAGTTGACCACATTATAGCAAACCAAGTTTATGTAAAGCTGTACCAATGTGTGTATGTGGGGAAAGTACAATGTAGTAATCTCAATTGTTTCTTGTAGAACATAAAAAAGCTTTCAGATAATAATATAATAAAGGTTATTTAGGAAATACATATTTCATATAACTACTGCATTTTAGAGTTGAAAGGACCTTGGAGATCACCTCTAATTGTTCTCAAACCTGGCCATGCACTAGAACACCTGGGCTTCCTAGGCCTTAGCCTTAGACTACAGAATTGGAATTTGGGAATGAAGCACAGAAATCTAAATTTAAAACAAGGCCTCAAAGATGATTCTTATGCAGCCATCCTGGGGCCAGAGTTGGGGAATCTCTCTACCATATTACAGATAAAGAAACCATTTCCTTAGCAGGGGAGAGACTGCCCCAGCTCACAGAGCAAGTCAAAAGTAGAATCTGAGACTAGACTTAATGTTTTTAGATCTCTTAGATCACTGTTCAGAAAATATCACACTGTGTTAAAGTCATTGTAAGGAAAATAAACAAAACAAGACAAACAAAAACTTCCTTGTACAATGCTATTTGGATAATCAGGGCTTGTAGACTATGATTAATATCACACTTGGAAGAGAATAAATTCTTAAAAGAATATGGGCATAAATAAAAGGTAGATGGAAAACAAGGACACCCTTATTAATGAATAGAGATGATTTTGGCTTTTATTTGCAACTAACTTCCAAGCTGGCTACGTGATCTAGCCTTATTAAAGGATCAGCTTTACTGACACTTAAAACCTAGCTTCAAGGATCCATCTATGTAGTTGTGTAAAGCTGTACTGCATTTTCTCTACTAAATAATATTCTACTGTAGGAATAAACCACACTTGATTTATCCAAAGCAAAACAAAATACCCAGGACCCATAGATAAGGGCTAATGAATTCACCCAGTATGAATTCTTTCTGTTAGAGATCTCATCAAATAATATAAAATAGTGAAAAGTAAATATTCTTGGTATTCTTTAATAGTGGTCTTTTTTATATTTCTCTTCATCCATGTTTCTTTGTTTTAGTTTGACTTTTCAGCTACCCATTATAGGTAGCCCTCTATTTTGGTTCAATGGTTTCAGGAACACTTTCAATAAAATGATCTAAATCAATATTAAAAAGTCATCTGCTACCATGACTTCCTTGGTGGTCCAATGGTTAAGACTCCAAGCTCCCAATGCAGGGGGTCCGGCCTCGATCACTGGTCAGGGAACTAGATCCCGCACGACGCAACTAAAAGAGCCCTCATGCTGCAAGCAACTGAAGATCCCACACGTGGCAACTAAGACCTGGTGCAGCCAAAAAAAAAAAAAAGTCATCTGCTACCAACTTTCCAGCCCCTCTTAACTGGGTGAATAAAATTCTCATTGCCCTTCTCTTTTCTTTTTTTTGTTTGCTTTGCTTTTTTTGGCTGAGCTGAGAGGCTTGTGGGATTCTAGTTTCCTGGTGGAACCAGGGCCCTCAGCAGTGAAAGCACGGAGTCTTAACCACTGGACCGCCAGGGAATTCCCTGCGATTCTCTTTCTAATATGCAGGTTGTTCCTCTTGTTCCTCTTGTTCCTCTTGGTTCCTCTTGGTTCCTCTTGGTTTTGGCTTTTTTGGCCTTGTTCCTAAAGAAGTATGTTTATTATCTTGGTGGCCGTCCTGGGTTACATGGCCTGATTTCCATTTTTGTTATTCTTCCAGTTACTCTTAAAGTCTCTAGAGCTGTGGTTTTCAAGTGGAGGTAATCTTGCTTCCCAGGGGGCATATGGCAATGTCTGGAGACATTCTTGGTTGTCATAACACGGGGGGGGTTGGGGTGTTCTACTGAACTGACATCTAGTAGGTAGAGGAGTCTAGAGATGCTGTTAAACATCCTACAATGCATAAGACAGCTCCCCTACAACAAAGGATTATCCGGCCCCAAATGTCAATAGTGTCAAGGTTGAGAAATTCTGCTCTAGAAACTTACAAATTTGTTCAAGCTTGATTTTTTTTTTAATTTGATCTTAAAAATAAAAGAAATATCACTCTGGGTCAGCCTTGTGGATCACTTAGCTTCAGAGAGAGGTATTAAAGGACACAAAATCTGAAAAATGTCGGAGATCAGCTAATCCAACTCGTTTGACAGAAGCCAGAGTCTGAGGCCTAGAAAGGAGAACTACTTATGGACCCTAGCTTTCACCCACAAATGGGTTGGCAAACTATGGCACCCAGGCCAAATCTTGCCCGCTGCCTGTGTTTGTAAGTAAAGTTTTATTGGAACACAGTCACACCCATTCATTTATATATTGTATATGGTTACCTCACACTATAATAGGAGAGTTGAGTGGACAGTAAGCCTAAACTGGCTGGTAAGCCTAAAATATTTGCTTTCTGACCCTTCACAGAAAAAGTTTGCTAACGGCTGATATAGAAGGGCTCAGCTGTCTCTCTTGATGTCACATCCAGAGCTCAGAGATGTTCCCTAAGCATTTCTCGTTTCCCTTAATGTTCACTGATAGACTTGCATGCATAGCGTTACTCTAACTTGTTGAACTAAAAACTTTTATATTTCCACGTGGCAGCACCTCTAGTGTTAACACCATTTTTACATCTCTTTCTTTATCTTTACCAGTTTTAAGGTTTCAAACTATGGTCCTTATAGGGAATAGACTGGCGGTTGCCAAGGGGGAGGTGGGTGGGAGAGCGTTGGATTGGGAGTTTGGGGTTGCATGGTATATATACCATGCAAACTGGTATATACAGAATTGATAAACAACAAGGTTCTACTGTATAGCACATGGAACTATATTCAATATCCTGTGATAAACCATAATGGAAAAGAATGTATATATATGTATAACTGAGTCACTTTGCTGTACAGCAGTAACACAACATTGTAATTCAACTATACTTCAGTAGAAAATGAAATTAAATTTAAAAAAGAATGGTCCTTCACTCAAGTATACTGGTATTTGATGAATTCATCAATTCTCTGTTGCTTACTTTACACGCATCATGATTTTATCATATCCCCCTCTTTGATAAAAGATTCTTAACCTTAGGTAACTCTACCTAAGGTATAAACTATAGGTAACTCTACCTTTTCACTGCTAAAACTACTGCTGACTAGTTTGACAGGGCTTAAGACACACATGAGTTACAGCCCTGGCTGACAGTTTCTTCATTTCTTAAGATGGTCCATCAGGGTCTTAGCTAGTCAATTCTTAAGTCTTTCAAATGTCTGATCGCCATCTAGTGGCAAAAGTAGGCAGTAACTGAGGGTTTATACTCAGTTGGGTTTATACCAAGCCTCTTTTTTTTTTCCTGTTGCGGAGCAGAGGCTCCGGACGCGCAGGCTCAGGGGCCGTGGCTCACGGGCCCAGCCGCTCAGCGGCATGTGGGATCTTCCTGGACCGGGGCACAAACCCGTGTCCCCTGCATCTGCAGGTGGACTCTCAACCACTGCGCCACAAGGGAAGCCCCCAAGCCTCTTTTGATCTTCTGCCACCAATATTAATACTCAATGTGACTCCATTATAGCAGCTCCCTCACCCCACTCATCTTACTCTATAAATCAAAATTACAGTGTAACTGAGGTTAGGATCTACAAAAACCTCAGAGACCCAAAGAACATGTCAGTATGTAAGCGCTGACAGCAAGAGACCTTCAAGTCCCAAAGCCTTCACTATACAGCTGGATAGAGATGTACAGAGTAAGCAAAGGGCAAAGGCGGGGCTAGAACCCAGATTACTCTGCCAGTGCTCTCCCATGACACTATCCCGTGAGAAGACTTTGGATTATTATTCTGAATGCAGCCAATGCAAGGTTGAATTTATGTCCATAGAGTATCCTATTTTAAGTCTATTTTTTAAATCAACATCTTAAATTGTGAAAAAATCATTTTCTTGAAGTATTATCATTTCCCTTAAAAAATTTTGATCATGAAATCTTTCCTCAGGCAGCTGCTTTCATTAGCCAGTTCCCTACCCTACCTAAAATGGTTTTTGAGAACTGCAATAAGCCCTCCCACCTATGGGCACACCTAGCAGAAAAACTAAGATACAGCGTGAAATCAAAGGGAACCCTATGTGATCCTTTATGCCACACTGACCTTCCTTCTGGGGGGAAGAGCCATTGGGGTCCATCTGCGAGGTAGACTCTGCGGCTCTAACCTCTTGCTCAGAACTTGGCTCTGCAGATTTATTTTCTGACCTGGCCACTCACTTTTCTACTTCAGTGACCCCTTCTGGCATTTCTCCATTTGTCCACTTGTCTCAATACTTTCTCTGTCCACTGCCCTTCTACTACTACTGGTCCCTCCAGCTTCCCTTTCTCACCAATGATGAGGATGACGAAAATGAAACAAACATTTCACATGAATCTTATTAAAAACAAACAAAACCAGGTTTGAATCTTGGATATTTTAGTCACTTCTGGACAAAGACCCAAAAGAGTACATTCTATGAACTGTTATTAATGTTTCCTATTCCCAAGGCTACTAGTTAAAAGGGGCTGCTTTGTTCCTAAGGTCTCAATAAATAAAATCTGTTTGCTTTTCACAGATGGACTGAGAGTTCTCCCAGTTTGAAGTTTTGCATGAAGAATCTAGCTTATTAAGTGCTAAGTTGGGGCTTCCCTGGTGGCGCAGTGGTTGAGAGTCCGCCTGCCGATGCAGGGTACACGGGTCCATGCCCCGGTCTGGGAAGATCCCACGTGCCGCGGAGCAGCTGGGCCTGTGAGCCATGGCCTCTGGGCCTGCGTGTCTGGAGCCTGTGCTCCGCAATGGGAGAGGCCACAACAGTGAGAGGCCCACGTACTGCAAAAAAAAAAAAAAGCTAAGTTGGAGAGATTAAATAATTGACCTTTTGTTTTTCTTCTTTTTGGCCACGCCGTGCAGCTTGCAGGATCTTAGTTCCCCGACCAGGGATGGAACCCAGGTCATGGCAGTGAAAGCACCGAGTCCTAACCACCGGACCACCAGGGAATTCCCCAATAACTGACCTTTAAAAACATGTTTTTTAAACCTCCACAAGGTATTTTCTCCTTGTTGTGGACACCATGGCTTTTTAGTAAAAAAAATTCTAAGTGACTAGAATATGTAAAGGAGTTTAATAGGACATGGATATCACTAAACAAATGACTCTTCAGCCTCCCAAATAATAAATGTCATTTCAATAGTGGGATAAAAATGAAACCCAAAACTGAGATAAGATTAATAGGTCCAGACTGCTCAGAGAAGTTTGCTCATTATCACCCAGAGCATCCAACCAGCTGGAAGCAAATTCACTAGCAAGTAATACCTGCAGAGTAACATGAGGTCTAGAACACAGCTTACACAGAGTATGTGTTTGTGGCAAATTGACTGCAGCAATGGCCCCAATTTTTTACATTTCCCTGTATCTATTTCTCTCACACTAACTCTGGACTTAGTCATGTGATTTTGCTTTAGTTAAGTGGACAGTAGCAAGCATGAGGTAAGTAGAGACCTGCACATATACTTGCATGTTTCCACTTCTTTTCTTGAGCCCCTGCCACCACCATGGGAACCTGCCTGAGCTAGCCTGCTAGAAGGCTGGGAGAGACACAAAGAGGAGAGCTGAGCTGACTTAGCCAAGGGCATCCTAAACCAGCCAGACCCTGGCTGACTTGCCAGCTGACTGCAGATGCACAAGTGAGCCCAGCCAGAAGCAGCTAGGCCTGCTAAATGCATGAGAAATAATAAATTATTATTAAATAATAATAATTCTAGGCTATGGAGTTTTGGGATGGTTTGCTACACAACATTGTGATTACAGATACAGTATTCAGTGCTTTCTCTGTTCATTCAAAGAATGCCTGATTCATAGATATTTACACAGGGTTTTCGCATAAAACTGCTATTTACTCTGAAACAAAGAACCTTATGTACTGTCCAGAGTGGGAAAACTTTCTATTAAAAAATTCTATCTATAAAAATACTAACTGTAGCACCTATTTACAGGCAACAAATTTTTGTTCATCTTTTAAGTCTTACCTGCTCTGTGAAGACTTCCCCATTACCCTGGGAAGGGTTTTTTCCTCCAGGCTTCAACGTGTCTTGCACAGACTTCTAGCAACGTACTTGTCTCACTGTATTGTAATGGACTATTTGAATTTCTCTCTTCCCATGGACTAGGCTATGAACTTCTTACAGACAGTGGCTAAATCCTTCCATCTTTGTACTCTGAGAACAGTGCCTGATACATATTAAGTGTATCAACTCAATGAATGTTGAAGGAATGAATGAATGACATGCATGCAAAGACAATTGAGACAATGGACTCTGTCCTAGGAACTCAAGACTTTAGCATTAAAAAGTGACTTGAAAACAAAGACTTACACTATACGGTGACCAATGCTATAATAAAGCATGTCAAGTGTTTATAAATAGCAACTAATTTTGTGTGTGTGACGGTAGAGGGCTGAGCAGGAAAGGTTTTAAAGAGGAACCATCTAAGCCAGAATTTCAGTAGGGTTATGGCATGCTGGGGTGGGGTGGGGGTGAAGGGGAGTTCTGATTTGTAATATTTGCTGATATGCGTGGTATAAGTACCCCCATCACAGCTGCTTTTCAAGTTAAAAGCTGGCTTGCCAAACTCCTGAATATTTAACAACCAGTTCTCCCTAGCTGGTGGGAGCTGGCTCCAGTCTACTAATGGATGGGGATGATAGGATGGATTCAGGGAACGGGAATTCCAGGAGGGCAACAGGTGGTACAACTAACAAATACAACACATGGTAATCTGGGAAGTTATAAGCAGTAAGCTGCTGAAGCGTCAAGGAGGGAAGAGTCGGGGGCTAGGTCGAGAAAAGCTTAAGTATACCAGGCTGAGGAACATGAACTGTATCTTACAGGTGAGCCACTGAAGAGTTTCAAGGAAGGGAGTGATACGACCATATTTGGTCTTTTAAGAGGTCACCCTACGAGAAGTGGAGATAGTAAATAAGAGGAGAAATTAGAGACAGGAAAGCTAGTTGGGCAGCTATTGTAGTTGTCCCCCAAAGTGGTATAAAGGCCTGAGGTAGGCAGTAACTGAGGATCTGGAAAGGAGACCAATTTAAGACATATTCCAGAGGCAAATCTTTAGAGCTTAATAGCCAGTTTTTTTATTTTTTGTTTTGTTCTGTGGGAGGTGGTGAGAAAGAAGAAAGAGTAGACAACACCTCTTAGGCTTTTAGTTTATGTGTCTGGGAGGACTGTACTTAAACAACCAAGCAAGAAATGCAAGAAAATGGTAAGTTTTTGTTTGGGGATGTGTGTATGTGTGGTGTTGTGTAGCAGTAGGGTGGAGGGAAGAAGAGGTAGGGAAGGTTAACAGTCAGTTTGGCTGATTTGAAATGTCAGTTGAACATCAAAAGAACACATATCCAGCAGTGATTCAGGAGAAAAAGAGGTTAGCAAAGAAGATTCTGGAGTTGTCATCATATTGGGGCAATTAAAGCTATGGGAGTAGATGAGATTGCCTAGGGAGAAAAACCTGGCCATTTGGATCAGACCAGGTCACAATCTAATCAGACTTGATCAGATTTCCCTTTTGGGATGATCTCATTCAGGTGACTTATAAGAAGAATGGACTGCAGAGGAAATACACTAGCTCAAGGAGACTAAATGGGAGCTATTCCCTTCCCCAGTACAAAGTATGACAGAACAAAACAACATACAAATGGAACGTAATCAAGGATTTATACTATCTCAAGCCAGTACTGCAGGACCTAATAGGTTTCGCTCTTTTTGGAGCTCATCAGCTGCAGGTAACGGCTCAAATCTAGTCTGACACAGCATACCTGTATAGCATTTTACCATTTACAAAGCCTCCCATTCACAGTCTTCTACTTACCATATTCTGACAATTCTTGGAGTTTCCTTGGTACTAAAAGAAGCTTTACATTTAGGTGCTGAAGGCTCTGCTGAGGCAAAGTACCACATGATTCTTTTTGCTAAAATCCCCAAGCCAACTGTCCAAAGCCTAGGCTGTCATCTGCCATGTAAGAAGGTCTACTCTATTCCTGGAACTACTGCGGCACAGATCCAATCATACCGAGGCACAGAAGGCCCCTAGCTGTCCAGAGAATCCTGCTGGTCCTACATCCCTGCCCTCCTAGGTCTAAATTTTTAGGGCTATTTTTTCATCCCTTTTCCTTTATGCTTCTGGTAGTAAATCTAGAATCAAGGTTAATTTGAGAGAAAAGGAACAAAATAAAATTAAAACATAGAAATCTTTAAAACAGAACATTTTATTGCGACATTTCCTGAGGATACACTGGACAGCCCATACAGACATACATAAATATGCACCAAACACTGGCATCCACGGGTACCACAAAGTGTGTGGTAAGCTACCATTTGTGTACAGAAGGGTAGAAGAGGACTATATATACATATTTACTTTTATGTGCATAAAATATCTCTGGTGACCTTAGGAACTGGGTGGCTGTGGTATAAGAGGTAGGAAAGAGACTTTTTATTGTATACTGTTTTGAATTTTGAACATGTGAATATTCAAAAAATAAAATTTAACACATACCTGCACTCTTATGCATTTAGCTGTGTGTTGATAGGATAGTGCTGACAGACCTGAGCCTGGCACTCACAAGGCTGACCATCTTTGTTTTTGTGGTTCTTAGAGCCTCTTTTTAATATCCTCAGAGTCTTAATTTTATCTCAGCATTCTCAGAGAACCAGAGCCCCAGGACAGAACATTATTTTAGTTTTCTTTAGCAACAGTTTAGTTTAAAACTTAAATGGATTAAGCTTAAAAAGAAAAAAAAAAAAAAGCAAATCCTCACAAAAATATCTCCTACTGACTTTCCTTCATAGTTTCTCAACTTCCTTAATGAAATAACATCAAGGAACTGGACTGAAGAAAGCTAGGAAGAAAGGAGAGAAATGAAAATCACATTTCTGAAAACAATATAAAGAAAAGCGCAGAGAAGGATCTGTGAAAGAAGGAATAAAAAAGTAAAAGCACAAAAGTCTGAGGACAAATTTGCAACACTGTATTTCAGTGGCTCATGCAGCAAATGGAAAGGTATATATATTTATGGCCATTATGTTAGAGAACGGCAGGTAAGGTGTGACATAAAGGTATGAAATGGGTTTATGAACCTGAAACTAAAATTTGTCTCATCATGTTACAGACACTGCCAGGTCTCTGGGAATACACCAGCCTCATATCATCTTGATGTTTATTCTGACATTCAAGAAAATCACTATCAACAACCAATTTTTGTTTTTAACCACCGTCTTGGTGGCTAGAAGAAAATGTTTTCAGCCAGCTATAGACAAAGACTATGCAAAAAGTATTACACTAGATGTCTCACACCTCATGGAAAACATGATTAAGTTTTTACTTTAGTTCTAATCAGCCAATTTGCCCTAGTATGGCTAAACTAGTATGGCTCTAGTTTATATCCAGCATTTGTTCTGATTGTTGGTGCCGGTCATTCCAGTTGTTTAATATTTTAAATATCATCCCTGGTCTAGTATCATACATCCATGAGTGCATGTGGCCTGATAAATACTTCTAGATGGGCCAAGACCAAGCCTGTGAAAACGCATGGCTAACCTAGAACCAAGCATGCCCATGACACTTGAACACATCTGTGATGGAGTTATCAAGCCACTGGTTGATTTTGATAGCTCTAACCAAATGTGTGTGATTCTGAAAGAAGTATTCTCAATTTCTGAAGGTGGTACTCTTTCATAGGTATGAGTCAGAATAAGAGAACTGCAAAGATGGGAGAATAGCCAAATCTCCTATCCATTGCAGAAATCCCCTCCACAATGTATTTATCCAGTAAATCTTTGCTTTGAACACTTTCACTAATAAGAATTTCTCTTTTTCTTGGAATATCTCAATCTAATATTCTCATTGAATGTCAGATCAGTACATGGCTCCTTCTCTTTCCATTCCCTAAAAACGATTTTCAAAATCAGCTTTCTATTTTTTCTATATTTTTTCTTTCATAAAGCTTTCTTTCACTCTCAACGTTCAAGAGTCACTTCATGGTTGACTTTGGGCATGATCTCTCCTCATCTTTAGTCTGGTATTCCTAACTACCTCTGAGATATGGGTTTTTACACTTAAAAAGACCTAACAATGTACTTCAATTTCTTTAAAATCCCTTCCCAATGTATATGCTATCTTTGCTGTGTATTTTCTCTTTTTTTTAAACTCAATAATAAATTATTACTGTTTTATACAACCTGTGTGTGTTTTAACTTAGTCACTTTGTATTTTTATTGTTCTCATTTTCCTTTGCATCTCAAATAATTATAGATATTTTAGAACTTCCTTTAAAGAAGGATTTCTAGCAAGGGTCCAGTACTGGCAATTCTCTGTTTTTGTCATATGGAAATACCTTAATTTTGCCTTCTTTCTTGAAAAATATTTTTGCTGGATATGATAGTTATTTTCTCTCAGAACAGTTTAGGTATCATTCCACTGTTCCTGGCTTCCTCTATTGCTACTGAAAAATCAGCTGTTGACCTCCTTTGAAGACAATGTCTTTTTTCCTGACTGCTTTTAAGACCTGTGGCTATGAGGTCTGTCTGTAACGTATGGATTTAAAAAAAAATCCTGCTGGAGATTTCTTGGGCTTCTTTAAACACTGCCTCTGTCCCATATTCTTTCTTCTTCTTTGAGTATTCCAATTAGAATACTTCCTCTATTCTCCATGTTCCTTAAACTCTCTTTCAGCCTATCCTGCGCTGCTTTTCCATATAACTTCTTTAGTCCTATCTCCCAATTCACTAATTGTTTTTTATATTTCCCTGAACATCATCTCCTATATTCAATCCTTTATAACAAATCCTGAATGACGGACTCTACCTTCAAATCTCTGATTTATTCCCAAATACTCGATTTTATTGCTATCATCCTAGTTGTGGGCCTTATTTGTTTTTAGCTAAGTTAGAGGAACTTGGGGGATCTAAAACTTAGCCTGCACATACCTAACACTTGAAGCTTTCTAAAATATTGGACTTTTATTTGTTATGTTGGTCTCCTATCACAGAATCTTTATCATCTCCCTCTACTAAATAATGGGCTGAGCCCCAAAATATCATTTTTCCAGGATCTGGTCCCACTTTCCTATCCAAGCAGATTCTCAGCCCAAAATAGGCCTATCTTCTTTTTCACCCCCCACCTCAGTCATGTGCATTTTTGCTAACATGCTGTTGATCCAGTCTTCTGACCCAAATTATACCAATCCTTTCAGGCCTCTCTTTTGCAAAGTTTTCCCTGTTAACTCCCAACATGCTCAGTCTGCTTTCCAATTTCCTTGAGTTCTTGCATGTTCAGTACATATTTTAACTATCTTGACTCAGGTATAATTCTTTAGTATTTGAAGTTGAGCTATATGTAGCTTAACCATAATTCTAACATAGGTCTGACTTCAAAGTTTGTTTTCTTTCTTTTTTTAAGATAATTTTATTTTATTTATATATTTTTGGCCATGCTGCGCAGCTATGAGGGATCTTAGCTCCCCGACCAGGAAACGAACCCATGCCCCCTGCAGTGGAAGCATGGAGTCCTAACCACTGGACCACCAGGGAATTCCCGAAAGTTTGTTTTCTTTCTAATATAATAAAACTGCCTCTCACTATTCAATAAATATTTGTTGATTTGCCTAAAAAGAAACCAGATACTATAAAACCACACATAAAAATGCTTTACATTTCACTAGTTTATCTTAGCTTGGTTGGAACAAAACAATCTTAAATGGCATAAAAATTTTAAACTTTATTCATGTAAGTAAATTTCTCAGGAAATCCCCTCGAAGGGGATTCTGCAGCAGCTTATCAGTAAAGATAAACATTAGCTCCTTCAAATATAACCGCTCATTCTCTGAATCTCTAGTCAAACTGCACAACACCATCCTTCAGGGTAAATGTTAACTCCTAAAGTTGTAAGCCTAAAGGAATAGCTTACACATCTGGAAATTCACTTCCAGGGACCACTCCAGTGTTAAGGAAAAGGTACCAAAAGCCTAGTTTTATAAATTATTCTAATGTTGATAAGCAACTAATCCAGTTAAAATAGGTTGCACTACACCAATGTTACCCAATTCACTTTATAACAAATAGCCATTATGTCTAGACTAGACTTTAACAATTCAGTGAGAGTGACTGTTATTTGGGGCTTATAATGCAGAAACTTCTTTCTGTGTTAAAGTGCTCTTGTCTCTCTTTTTATTTCTAAATAACATAAAAAATCAAATTGAATCTTGAATTATCTTGAATAATTTGTACAGTTTTATATATATATAACACACACATATATATATAAAACACATGTATACTTTACATATATGTATTACATATATATATTTTACGTTTATATATATGCGAAAGAACCTTCTTGGCATGTATATTTTTGGAAGATAGTTGCTTAATTCTAGGCCAAATAGGGGAGGATAGACTGGAAAAGGTAAACTACTCTTAGTATTTCTCTCATAGGACAGTGTTTATCTCTCTTACCTTTCCTGTCCCGTCCTTCATCAACACATACTGGCAGACTTCCTAGGGCAATGCAGAAATCCAGACAAGAGAAGGAAGCACACTAAAATAATGGAGGACAGGCTACAGGAGATGGACAGTGTCAGACATCATGTGGGAGAAAAGAAGGAATTATCACAGTTAGCCACTTTGTTCAAGAGAAACTAAAACTAGTTATTTCAAAGGTAGAGAGATAAGAAAAAAAAGAAAGATCTTTTACTTCTTTGTAGAAAGGCTCTTTTCAATAAGAACAGAAAAGAGTTGCAGTTAATTTGGAAATTTGTCTTCAGAGAAACAGATATAACTTAGCAATAGTACAAAGGAACAAAGGATAAATAAGATTTTTCCAATTCCAAAATATTAATCGAGAGCTATAATTACAGGCTTTGAGAAAAGAAAAAAAAATTAGAACTATAATCTAGAAGCAGTTAAGAGAGTTGTTCTATCTTTCTTCTCCAAGAGAATACAGACTATTAAAAGCAATAGGAATCTCAATGTTTATACATACAAATGATGAATGAGGCATATGTGCTTAAGTATTCTTAATTACACGGTCTTACACTATAAAAAATAATATTGTCATACTTAACAATGAAGTTCTAGGAACTGAACAAAGTAGTCCCAGTGAGGAGCTCTATCACATTAGGGACAATCTTTTGTACATATTTGTCTGATGTGAAATACCTCCTCTACCTCTGCCCCTCCTCAACCTGTTCCCCCCCACACCCAATCTAGATACCACAGTGCTTGAAACACCACCATTGGGAGACAAGAGTCCTTCAGATTTAATAGCCTTTGTAATTTGGTATGTACCTTTCCCCCCCAAATGTAAGATGCTAGGAAAGTCTGAAGCTACTCACACTAGCAATGTGATTTTGTTTCTTCCAATTAGAGGTAGTTGATAAAAGTGGATACCTGGATGGATCAAGGTATAGGAAAAGGGGCAAAAGAGGATATGGAACCTAAGAAAAACTATTTTACAACCTTGGATACAACCAGTTGCTTTATTATGAAAACATCATAGGTTAAATCCTCTGTATATGTGATTTAGGCATTTCTTTCAAATTAACGTTTAATTTCAACAAGTTAATTAAAATTATAACATTTCTAAAAAAAGGTAAATGACATTTTTCTCAACGCCATATTTTCTGTAAAGTAAAAGGCAATTTATTTAACGATGAATTCATTTTTAAAATTTGAGTGATTTTATCAATTCTGATAACATCTAATTAGTCTATCCAAATTTGTTAAATAAAATGCATACCTCATATTCTTTTCTGCAAACTCTGGAAATATCATTTTTTGAAGATGCCTAAAAAATAACAAATTTCTGCATTAATTTATTTAATCCACATTAAACAAACATTAGCTCCAGATATGCTAGAATTTCACTCTCACTTTTATGGCTTTAATCTCACATCATGACACAGTCCTTTTGTTATTTCAGAAACTAGATAACTTTGAAGGAAATGTAAATCAGAGGACTTTTTTTTTAAGCTGAATTCCATTCTGTAGCAAATTTTCTTGTGAAGCTCTGAAGCTCTGCTGCAGTGAATTTTCTTGTGAAGCTTTGCTAGGGCATTTATAGTTTGCTTTTTCTTTAACCCTTCATGTTTTAAGTTCCCATATGAGCCAAGATCCATATATAACAGAGGAGACAACTAAAGAGTGAAAGGCAATGCCAGGCAATTAATAAGTTATTTTTATGTAATTTTCTTAACAAGTTTATGTAGAAGATATTATTCCTTCTACAGATGAGGAAACTGACAGACAGAAAAATAGAAAGTTATTTACTACATTTAAGTATACACTTTCTATAAAAAACAAGCCAAAACAAATCTGCTGAGGGGTGGCTGTTCTTCCACATGATGATAATCCTCATTTAGAGACGGAGTTCCAGAGCCATGGACTCTGGTTCCTTGTTCTATTTCCTCCCGTTCTATCACCTAGGCTCATGCAATTCTGAATAGACCAGCTGATGAGGACAGGGAAAGCAAGAAGCAGAATGGACTGGCAACTATTCTGTGGCCCACTAGATGTACTACAGCTCAAATGCTCTACAACTCAGTTTCATCTCAATGCCTGGAGGAGAACAGCAGATAGCTAGGCTATGTGCTGCCCAAAGAGTGTGGCTCAGTGGTCTGTATGAAAGTGAAGGCATCACCATGTCTCATATACTCCTGTCTAGAGACCAGTCACTAGAAGGAGAAAATAAGAGAAGGCTTTCCCGTTTAGTTTTAGGGACACTTAAATTTCCCAGTTTTCCATACTCCCACCATTTGGAGTATGAGGAGCCAGGAGACCAGTTTTTCCACAGCACTCTGAGGAACCACTATGAAAAACATACAGTGAGGAAGAGTTCAGGGGCCTAACTTGAATTGGACCTGAGATATATCAAATCAAAGAGAAGTCATAATTCACTGTAGGAGACAGGCTCACCTTAGGGGCAGAGAAGGTATAAAAGAACATACTCAGAGTAAACCCATGATGAACGACAGAGGGAAGATGAAAGCAAAATAAGCCAACTGTGTCAACTGCTCTCATCCAAGCATGCCTGAAATTTACACGACCATTTGGAGTCATTCAGCACTGACTAAGCATGACCATAGGCAGAATACAAAAGGCCTTGATTCCTATCATATTCTTTCTTTGTGTGGCAGATAGAAGTTAAGAAAGAATAAGAGAAGGCTGAGGGTCTTACATGCAGCAGCCATATCTGAAAAGGCAGCATGTCTAAAAGGAAATGGTCCATGTAAGAAATGCTAAATTTGCAGCTTTTATGGGTCACCTCTCCAAAGATATGAGGTAGGCTAGGTCCAAGACACAGCCGAAACTGAAACTCTACTCCACGCTGCTTAAGAGCCTGATTGCCAAGTGTTACCTGCTTGCATGCCTGTCGACACTCCAAGGTAATAGCCAGTT
The DNA here is from genome assembly GCF_011762595.2 of Tursiops truncatus. Classification (NCBI taxonomy): domain Eukaryota; kingdom Metazoa; phylum Chordata; class Mammalia; order Artiodactyla; family Delphinidae; genus Tursiops; species Tursiops truncatus. The sequence continues at coordinate 79,152,963 of NC_047039.1, read as the reverse complement.
CACAGCAGCCTAAGCCAACCCAGCCATCAGACTTCTTAAACACACCTTAAAAAGAAAATGTTCAAATGTTTTGGTCATAAGTAGTGACAAACACAAATAGAGTGCCAAACTGGTTCATGGATACCACTACAAGTCAAAGCAGGTGTCCATGAGAAAGCTAACTTAGATAGCAGGGTCTCAAAGTATGAAGCCCCTCCTCCCACCCTTACTCTCAATGCTATCAGTCTTCTCAGGGTCCCTCACAGCATAATTACCAGGTCCTTTGTTTTTTTCCCTCTTCTCCCTGCCCACCCTAAACTCTCTTTAGCTCATTCTCACTCTTAGGTAAACAGAATCTCTAGAGGACATACAGGCTAAGGAAAGCAATGAGAGGCTTTCTTCACCTTTGGACTATGAACCAGAAGAGGAAAGGATTCCAATTTAACTTAATAAGCCAACAAACAAAAAAGGGCATGAGTATTATTGTATTCCAACATTCAAAATATTAAATACCTAGAATATCATAAAACACATGATGCTGTTTAAAAACTGATACTTAGTAAACAGACAGGAACATCTCCTGTGAGCCATGACTGACTTTGATGGGTATACTTTACTGTGGGGCAAAATGACTATTCTGGTTCAATTTATGCATAGCTCTATTTCTCCAACCAAATTACAGTGATACCAAAAGGTGATAAAATTACAAAGTGTTCTAATGCAATTTCCAGATCCCTTTTTGCAATCATAAATGTCAATGAATAACTCCTAGGATAAAATTAGGAGATATAAGTAATAATTATGAAAAAAGAAAAGATTCACTTGTAGGAATGCTACAAATTCCTTCTTATCTCTTTTAAGAAATGCTTTATGCTGCTTCCATATAATACATAGATCTGCAAATCCACATGTACATTAGATTATTATTTCCATTTTTTAAAAATGTCAGGGATTCAAGGCAATATGTAACATAGTTCTCTACACGAAACTAAGACCTAATATAACAAATAGAAGTATTCTGCTAAAAAACAAACCAAAGCAAACAAATGGCCCATGGACAGACAAAGCTCTCAAAATATAATCATAAACCAGCCCAATTGTTAAAACTGGCTAAAAATCCTGCATATCATAAGCTTCTATAACCCTACATGTTTTAATGGTATAAAGGGCAACAGACTCCCATCTAGTCCCATTGCCTAGTATAGTTAGCTTCCTCTCAATCTTTGCTGCTTGCTATTCAGAATCACTCATATTCTAGAAAGAATTTTGAATGGAATCAATGTAGGTCATAAACTCTGTGAACTTTTACACCATAATGCATTTTACTGCTGTTTTCACATATCCAGTGCCTCTTAGAAAATATTAAATTATTCAACAAGCATTTACATTCACTGAACCCCTATTATGTACAAGACACTCTATTAGGTATTTTGTGGGCTATGAGATAGATAAAATATATGATTTATCCCTTTATGGAGATTACAATTTGATAGGAACAATACACACATATATATAATTGCAGACACTAGGGAGAGGGATAACTGGGAGAACAAGCAAGGACGTGGGCAATTCTAGGAAGCAAACAGTCCACTTTGTTTGAAATGAAAACTTCAAACAGTGTGAGAGCCTTCAGAATTCAGAGAAACATAAGATATAGCCCCTTTTTTTCAAGGCACTGGCTTTAACCAGGACTGGAAAATGAGCTTTAATCCTAGGAGACCATGAATACCAGGCTAGGGAGTTTGACCTTTATTCCGATGGAAGTGGATATCCCCGGAGGGATTTTTTTTGAAGGGGGTGGGGAGGACAGCTATGGTGTATTGAAACACCAGTTACAAGGTTATTGCAATAATCTACCCCAAAGGTGTAATCATAAAGGCTTGAACTAGGAATAGTGAGGATAGATGCAAGATTTTACAAGAAGAGAGTCAATGAGCTAAAAAGAAAAAGCTATCAGAGATAATGACTTGAGGGCTTCCAGTCTAGAGTGTCATTCACAAGAGAAAGCAGTTATAAGATGAGTTTGGTTTTGAATTGGCACTTCAGATGCCACCTGGATGCATAGATCCAGGTAAAGACGTGTAGAGGTCATGAACAATGACTTGGATTTGAAAGTTATCTTCCCAGAGCTGATTAGATAACAGTTCTGGGAAGGAATGTGGTTACCAGGGTGAATGTGGAGAGAGAAGGGAAGAGGACCACACACAGAAATAACTGTGGTAGTTATGGGGGGGACAGTGTGTGGGGGAGGTGGGGATAAGAGAGGGCAAAGTCACAAGGCCAAGGTGAGGTCACAAGGAGGGAGTGGTCAATCATATCAAGTGTCACAGGGAAGTCAAAGAGAATAAGTACTGAGAAAAAGCCATAAGATCTAGGAACCAAGAGATCCTGGTGATCTTTCAAAGACCAGTTTCAATAGAATGGTAGAAGTGGAGACAAGAGTACCATTAAGGACTGAGTGAATGAGAATTAATTATACATTTGAAAATTTGGGTGCCTACAGGAAGGAGAGGATAGAAATTCAAGGGTAAACATTAGGTTTCAGGACTATGACACAGATTTTACAATCACAAAATAAGTTTCAAAAAATAAAGCGCTAAATGTTGCAGTTCTATTGCTTACCTGGCAAAGATGAATTCATACAACTCCAAATTTCAACCTAAAATTGTAATCACCAAAAGACTTTTATGTAGATAACCAGTTCCTAAATATGAAAATTTCTACAGAAATTATGTATAGCTAATTTGATTATGTTTGTGTCTACACAATCAATGATCTAGAACTATATGAGTATCAACCAGCTATTCAGGGAAGAAAAAACAGAACTGAGATGTAAAAATGCTGCTTGCTGCTTTCCCATCTTTCCATCTGAGAGTACTAAGGACAAATATGGTTACTCAGGATGCTTACTAGGATAACTGTTTCCAAGCACAGAGATAAAAGTGCCTGTTGAGTGACTAAAGGAAAATATGTCAGTCAGAACTGTTTGATCATCAACCTTCCCCCCCATTTAACCCAAGCTACCTTATCTAAGGAGGCTCCCTCATGCCAGCTCAGACTTTCTTAGCCTGGCTCAGGAGTATCCCAAACGCTGAGGATGGCCCATGCATTAGAGGCATTTTAAGTTACATGCATGCAATACATTCAGACAGGCATGCAATGTATCTATAATATACCAGAAAATGGGAAGACAGAAGTAATGAGAAGTCACACATTTTCCCTTACCCCAAATCCAACTTTTTAAAAATCAAAATATATGTAAGACTTAGTTATTATGGTTTTCATAAAATTGTCAAAATATGATAATAAGTAAAATTCCCAATTCCAGATAAACTATTATAATGAAATTTAAAGACTGGAATATGTCATATACCTACATCATAGGTATAAAATAAACAATGAAAAACAATATTCTATCTAGCAATTTGTGTGAAGATCTTTTTAAAGTACCTAGTTAAATCTAACATTTTACTTTGACCACAAACCCCAATCACACTGAAAGATTTGCTAAATCTAAAGTAACTCATTAGAGTGCTTCATTAGACAAAAGCTTCCATAGTTCAGTTAAATAAGACCTACCATTGTTTCAGGGCAATAATCTGGGGCTCGCTGCAACAGATGTTTTAGTCGGGATTCACTTTTTGAGGAGAATATCTATTTGACAAAAAAAAAAAAAGTTTTGTGGCATTTTTTCAATAAGAAAATAGAGGAGGTAAACTTATCCTCTAGATTTATGAATTGTCTAGAATATTTTCCAATTTCCCTTTATAAACGGAAAACCTTTGGAAAGATCTAAATTAAGGTGAGGTAATATTTCTTGAAAGGTTGGTTAGCTTGGCAAATAATCAACAAAGTCTAAATACGGCAAGTCTAATGATCAAAAATGGAGAAAACCAGCTGTTAACCTGTTAGGGTACAGGGGAGAAAAAAAAAAAAACAGAAAAGAAAAAACAATAAATCTATTCTAAACTGTCCTATAAACTGCTTTTAGTCAACTGACCACAATGAAAAATAGACTATGCCATACCCTTTATATTGGTGAAGAACAACTTTGTGAATAGCACTGTAGCAAAAACTTCTCCACAGAATTCCATAAAATAGAGACAAAGCCATCTTTTAAATAAAGCTGCTGAGGGGTTGACAAGTTCACTCATCAGGCTAGTTGGCTCACTTCCAACTACAACTTTAATTAATGCAATTGTAATTTGATGTCTCTGTAAATTTAAATCATTACATATATTATTACCTGCAAATAGTCAAGATTGTAAAGTCTATGAATGCTAACGACAATGAAAAAGGATTTATCTCCAGTTAGTTTTTCTTTCTCTCTTTTTTTTTTTTTTGCGATACACGGGCCTCTCACTGTTGTGGCCTCTCCCGTTGCGGAGCACAGGCTCCGGACGTGCAGGCTCAGCAGCCATGGCTCACAGGCCCAGCCGCTCCACGGCATGTGGGATCTTCCCGGACCGGGGCACGAACCTGTGTCCCCTGCTCGGCAGGTGGACTCTCAACCACTGCGCCACCAGGGAAGCCCAGCCTTTGTTTTTATAACACTGATACCTCTGAAGGGTACAGGCAGTTGTTTTGAGGAATATCCCTCAATCTGGGTTTGCCCTATTGTTTCCTCATGATTCTGGTTATGTATTTTGGACAAGAATCCTACTTAAGATACTGTGCTCCATCATGTCAGCAGACACACGTTAATTTGTTCCATTATTGGTGATGTGAACTCTGAACACTTGTTTTAAGTGCTGCCCAGCAGATTTCTCCAAAACAATTATACTAAATAATATCTTCTACAATTATTATGTAAGCTTACCTGCTCACATACATCGCGGCACATTTGGTTATCCTTTGAATGATTACAACACAGCGCACCTAGGGAGAAAAAATAAACACCTGATGTTGCCTACTGTTAAATAAACATGATGATTAAGCTAAGCCAGATGGTTACACAAACCATTTATTCAACAATTATTACTATTACTATCCATTTTAACTCAACAAACCTTTGCTGAGTACCTATTTCAAGTCAAGGACGGTGCTGTGTTGGAGAATGTGGTTTTTGCCTTCAAGAAGCTTACAACCTAATAGGGGAGACTGTCATTTAGTAATAGCAGTTACTAGGTACTGTGTACTTTCTACATGCCAGAATTTTACTGCTTGCTTTATGTATTATCTCATTCAACCCTCATTATTACCCTATGGGCTATATTCTATTATTATACCTATAATGTAAGGTTAAATGATAAAAAGATAGTGAATTTTGTTTTGGACATGTTACATGTAAGCCTCCATTATCTCAGTGAAGTAGAGATTAGGTCTGAAAACAAAAAGGATTGAGATGGTGTTGGGCTTGAGGTGAGGTTGTAGAGGTCTGGAACAGCCATCGTAGAGAATAAAGAAGGCAACTATAAATGTTTCTCAAACTTCTGTTCTATGAAACACTGTTTCATGAATTGTTAATATCTATCCCTCAAGAGAAAATGTTTCATGTTCAAATAAATTGGGAAACAAAGGATTAAAAAATTAAAGAGAATTCTTTTCTGTAGGATTTTATGTAGGCTTTAATATGTTAATATGCATCATTAATCTCCTAAAAAGGGATCTAAGTAGACAGATTTCTCAGAGCACAGAATACTTTTTTTCATGCCACGTATTAACATTTCAGAATGCCAATTTGAGAAATATCAGAGAAAAGGAAACATTTGCCAAGCAGCATTATGGGCCCAGAGAAATTAACAAATTGGTGATAGAGATAATCAGCAGGGGCATGTTACTATTCTAGAGTGATGCTGACTGGAAAAAAAAGATACTACATTGATCAGTGACTGTTTAGACTGCTAAGTCAAAAGAGACAAGGACATAAAAATATTATATTTCAGGCAGCTAGATCAATACAATGGTTTTATATATATATATGCAACATAATCTCTTTAAATGAAATCTATATAATTTCAGTATACGTGAAAGCAGAGCTTTTTTGATTGAAGGTAGGATTAGTATTGGGGAGAAATGAATGAATAAAAAAGGTCCTCTTTAGCTCTTACCAACTCCTTTAAGTTCAAAACCAATCACTGTTAATCCATAAAACAATGACAGGGTATATGATATTACTGTGATATATAGTGATATTATAGTGACATTATATCACTATATTTAGTTTCATAAAAGACTACTGTGGGGCTGGCTTTCTAATACTATGTGGGAAAAGCTGTCTTGAAGTTCTAAACATTTGACTTTAAATTCTGAAAAACATATAGAAATTCCATTAAGTTTCAGAAATTCTAAAAATTCCTTGTTTATAGGCTGTAGTTGCTTTCTTAGAAGCTACTAACTCGAGGGAGGGCGCAATCACTCATGAGACTTTCTCACAACACCCCTTCTCCCCTGCCATGCCACACCATGCCGACCCCCTCTTCTAAGATTCTGTTATGTCCCCAGCCTCATTAGAATGGAGAAGACAGGCAGGAAAAAAAGGGGGGGAGTCTCCTGTGTGATACTGATGTGCTCTTTTGAAGTGCTCAAGTTGTTGCCACTTTCTACTATCCTCCAACAACAAAGGTCACACGAGGGCAGAAAATCCAGCTGATCAAGAGCAAAGATAGCTCAGGATAACATATGGTCCCAATAAGCACAGGCTTAGCAAAAAGTAAACAGTCAGGCAGACAAGAGTCTGACTTGGGCCTAAGGATTTTTGGAAAAAAGTTTCTTGGAGCAAAGGTCTATTTAGAACAGAAACATAAAACATGTCATAATTAAAACTCCAATAACAATGAAAGGTTTTATTAAAAATATAAAGGCCTGTTTTTTTCCTATTTAATGGTGAAGGTCAAATTTATAGTGGAGTGACCACCAAAGTTAAAATTTTAAAATAATTCATTTTTTCATTAAGAAACCCCAAAATTTGGAAAATGAGAAGAAAAATGACCTAATATTCCCACTGTCCTGCCAGAACGTGTGTTGACATTTTGACATATTTCCTTCTAGTCTTTCCAAAAGTCTTCTGAAATTTCTGACAAAATGGGATTAAAGAGAGCAGCCTGAAGTCTTCTGGTAATAATGCCCTTTCCCCTCCCAACCAAGCATTCCTCTGTAATAGTGCATTTCCTCCCTTGAGAGGACTGCCACCCTCCTAGAACAGGCTAGGGGACCTACACTCCATCACATTTTCCACACTTTATTTTTAACCTTAGTCATCGTTACATTTTTCTTTCTTTGAAACAACAAAAACTTACTAGAATCTTAAACACTGCATATTTTTTAAGAAATAAATATCTACAAATAGATATCAAGTCATATGCCTTCATTAAGAATGAGGGCAGAGGATTCAAACGCAATTAATGTGGCAATTAAAGGTCTCTGTCTTTTTTAGAGCTTTTAAAATGGATTAATTGGGTCACTGAACTATTAGAGTGCAAAAAAACTCTCCAAAGCCTAATGGTTTATACAAGAGAAGACATTGTGAATTCTAGAAATGTTTTGTTTTTATAATTTAATTCTAACCTAATTTCTAGCTCTTCAAGAATAGTTTAAAACTCTGGTTATTTTCATAAAATGGAACTGAGCAGATAAAGGTAAATTAGTTCAAAATAACACTTGATATTGACAGGATGAAAATAAATAGCACAGGTGTTATCCTTATTAGAGACATAAGGAAGAGCGTCATATTTTGCATTCTTATTCCAAAAGTCTGTAATTATAAAATTAATAAAAACCAAAAACTGATTACTAAAGGCCATGTATATTGGGTTTAAGAAGGTATTAATGTAACCTAGAAATATGCGAGTAGAATCATCCAATAATTAGAAACATCAAGGTTTGTCTGCTGGTTTGGACCACATGTCTACTAAAGATAGGCAAGTAAGCAGGAAGCACATGCTCCAGCCACGAGGGAAAAATGCAACTTCTAAGACCAACCAGCATTTAAAAAAAACAAATACACACCCTAATCTAAAGCTAAAATATTCACAGAATTATAGGATTTTTGAAGTTAAAAGAGATTTTGCCACAGAAGCCTCCCAAAAGCTGTAATTCAATTTGGTTAATGAAAAGCCAGTCTTGTTTTCTTTTCTAAAGAAAATAAAGATTCCTTCTAATTAATGTATTCCTAGAGAATTACTAGAACAGAATATATATATCCTGCACTATTGAAGGGGAAAAAACTAAATCCAAGTTGATAGCGGAAAACAGTCATTTCAAATAAAAAAGACAGTCATTTCAAATAAAAAAGATACATTAATTTTAAAAATCTCATCTTACTTTTAATCAAATGTTTTTTTCTATAATGGCCTGGAAATTGACAATCACTTTAAAAACATTTAAATGACAACTGCAACTTTAACTTATAAATGCATTCTTACAATTGTCACATTTATCCCTTCAATGATATATATGTTTGTGTATATACATAAAATATATCATCAGCCAAGGAAGAGCCAAACAATAAAATGATTATTTATATACCCACCACCTGGATTCAACACTGCTAACATCTTGTCATACCACTTTATTTATCTAGACAGATGGATATCCTTCTCCATTGCTTGCCTCATACTGCACTGCTACAACAGCCAATTATGCTCATTCTCTTCTATTATCAATGAGTGCCAGATTAATTTTTTAAATAGACCTTTCATGATGTCACTCTTCTAATCTAAGGGCCTACAGTGGCTTCCTGCTATTCCAGTTCTAAATTTTCCAAGTCATCTTCTTACCTCCCCTTCCCTGATCTTCTATTACTTTTTAACAAGGAAAGCCTACATTTACCTTGAACACAGCCTTCTGCCTGAAGTGCTTAGTGCCCTCTTTCCTGCTGACATAAATCCTAAACATCTTTCAAGGCTGAAATCTCATCTCAACTCTTAGTAAGCCTTTCTTCTCCAACAACTCCAGGCTATGTTGGTTTTTTGGTTATTTAATGTCTTACGATTCCAGTCAGAACTGGAAGCTTTAACACTTAACTCTAATAATTTCATGTGTGTACTAATGGTATCTCCAGATTGAACAGAAACTTCTTGTACCCATTTAGCACAGTGCTCAGCTTGAAAATTTGTATTTATTCATTGGTTAATAATAATTTCCTATTTATACAATGCCTTTTTAATCAGAAAATAAAGTACAAAAAGTTTATTTCTCCCACTATACCACTGCCATACCATATTTCACACGGTGACCAAGCCATGATTTAGCAAACATCATATGAGTTTTTGACCCAGGTCAGAAGATAAGCTGGACCCAATCACATGCACAGGCACAGAGGTATACAGCCAGTTGGTGGTGGGCTCTGCAACTATAAGGTCAAGATGACCTGTGGCTGAGGAAGTTTTACGGTGTGCAGAAACCATGAGTAAAATGAGGAAGCTGGTTGGTGGAGAGTGTGAAATGCAAGAGATGTACAGACAGACTCTATAAGAGGTAGAGAGAGACTGTCTCTAAAAGTAGTCTTGGTTGCTGGCAGCTTTCCAGTTCCCACAGCAGTTCCTGAGGTTGTGCTGTGCTCAATTTCCTATGCTTGGATTTCCATGTGTTCCCTGTTAGATGCTATATAACTAGCTCCCTAATCCTGAGCAACCTTGGTTTCTGTTCTTTTGGGGGTCAGAAGAGCCTTAACACATTATCATTCATAATTATGAAACAACTAAAGCAAATGACTCCTCAGATCCTCCCTGCAGATGCTAATACCCAGTACTCTCAGATAATTCCCTTCCCCATTCTATGCCATAGGACACCCACTTGTAAAACAAGGGATCTGAAAATATTAATGTCTGGCTCCCAATGGTATAGTCCATGGTCAAAATGTTTCTCTTAATACTTTTCTTGAAGTCTTCTTCATGTAATCTATGTGCTCTACGGCACCCGTTACTTGACTAAATCACATTTTTCCTCAAATACATTCAGATTTAGAATATAAATGGATATGTACTAATATAACCACATAAATATTAGCAGTGTAGATATTATACACTTTTTGGCGATATTTAATGTCTGATGTTCTCACTAAACCTTAAACCCCACGAAAGCAGAGACCATGTCTGTTTTTGCTTACCACATTATATACCTAGTGCCTATCAGTGTCTGGCACTATTAACCCCTTAACAAATATCTGCTGAATGGAATACTTACAGGCATGAAATTAAGTTTAGAAAGCAATGGACCAAGGGGAGTTATTCCTAATATCCATCTTAAACACATACAAAAACGGAAATTTTGATTCTCTTCCTGACTCACCTGCCAACCCTCCAACTTGGTCCTACCCATCTTCTCAACCTCAGTAAATAGCATTACTTTTCACTAAGTTGCTCAAGGTAAAAATCTATAAATAATCTTTACTGCCTCCTTCCCTCACTTCCACATCCAATCCAACAGCAATATATCTTGACTCTCTCCTCTTCTATCTCCACCACCACTCTATGGTAAGACGTTATCTCCTGCTTCGACTACTAAATGGGCTTCTAGTAGCTCTGCTTTTACTCCTACCCTATTACGATCACTTTTTTTCATTCAGCAGCCCGCGTGATCTAAAATAGAAATCAAAGCACTTATCTCTTACTTAAAAGTCCATTGGTTTTTATTTGCATATAGAATAAAATCCACAGTCCTTACGTGGCTTTTTGCAAGGCCCAGCACCATCTAGCCCTGGTTTACTCTCCTGCTCACTATGTTGCAACCATACTGACCTACTGTTCTTTCTTGCCTTAGGGCCTATGTACTTCCTGGTCTCCACCCGGGCCTTTTCTAAGGACAGCACCTTCGGTCTTCAGATTTCAGTTCAGAACCTTAACTTCTCAAAGAAGCCATTCTTGTCATCACTATGTTAAGAACCACTCCCCTCTACGCCAGGGGTCCCCAACCCCTGGCCATGGACTGGTGGCCCATGGTCTGTTAGTAACGGCCCTGTTAGGAACTGGGCCGCACAGCAGGAGGTGAGTGGAGCGTGAGCGAGTGAAGCTTCAGCTGCTGCTCCCCCACTGCTAGCATTACCGACTCAACCATCCCCCTCCCCCCGCCCCCCACCCCGTGGAAAAACTGTCTTCCACGAAACCGGCCCCTGGTGCCAAAACGGTTGGGGACTGTTGCTCTACGCTACCATCTATGTATTTTCTTCACAGCATATTTAACCCTACCAGAAATCATTTTATTTAACTGTTTATTGCCTGTCTCCCCTCTGCTAGAGTAAGCCCCTTGAGAGCAGCAACCCTGCACGTAGAACAGTGCCTGGCACATAGTAAGCATGCAAATATTTTTTGAATAAACAAACCCCTGTAGTATCTGTTTTGCTCTTTTAAAAAAACACACTTATAATAAATAAAAACCACCTCCTTGATATTGTCCCACTTTCTTCCAGAAGTGACATATGGTGAAAAGCATGGTTAATGAAAGACTGTTTAAATCTATGGATATAAGATAGAAACTTTTAGTAGCACACCAGAATAAACTGTCATATCTGGTCTATCACCAACTCTAGCTCTTTGTACAGTGTGGGCCAAGATAGTTCTTAGGGAAGAGAATCTGCTTCTTATTACATTCCTCCAGATAGGCGGTTGCTTTTTCTAACTTAAAATTCATTACATTCTTTTTCAGGATTCTAGGCTGACTATTACATAATTTCTTAAATGTCAACTTATTGAAACCTAGCCCTTAATGTTACATCTTTCTCTCTTTTGTACTATTAGAAAATATCTTAAATGGAAACAGAGCTAATATCAGGTGCCACGACACACAGATCCTGAGACTGCAGCATAGGGTTCCATCTCATCCTCCAAAGGGAACACTAGAGGTGCTGGGGAGGAGAGCTGGGGGTGTTGAGGAGACCAGAAAGTACACAGGATAGGAAGTGTGGCATTACTCCAATGAGGAGGGTGTGGCCAAACTTCACAGGAGAAAATAATAATTGAGCAAGTCAAATGATTCCTTCCCTCACCCCCTCTCCCCCAACAGGAACAAAAATCTCCAAGTCAGAACGGATGAGACTTGTGTAACGCTTTATACCAGAGGAGACAGGAGTACCCAACTTTGGATGGGGTAAGGAGATGGGAAAGAAGACTGTCTGAGCAGGAATATAAGTCAGGCCTTCAATGAAATACAATTTAATATTGTGTTCTTAATTTTTGTTTAGGATTGAAGAACATTTTCCACAGTTTATACAAATCCACAGTGGAAGCCTTTGTCCATTGTATTACTCAACGCCCTTTATGTAAGGAACCAGGCAATATATGCCTAAGAATTTAGTACAAGGGACAAATCTCACTTTTACATCAAACTTGGAATTTTTCTTCTTACCAAACAATGCAAACTCTATATTGTCATGGACTTTTTGAATTGGTAGGTCCTTTAGAAATCATCTAGCCCAGAATTTTCTAAAGTGTGCATTAGGTGTTATGAAGAAAAAAAGAGTTCTTTAAGCAAACAAGTTTCTTTCTTTCTTTGCATAATAATTTTATTGAGATATAAATCATGTTAAATTAATAAAACAAGGAGGCCATCAGACTGAGGCAGCTTCAATGCCTCAGTAGCCTACCTAAGCAAGTCAAAACCTAAGCCTATAGTGCCCCAAGGTTAAGAAATCAGAACCCTAAGGACAATCAATTGCAAACAGCCACCTGGACTTTCTCAAATAAGGCACCTGCTCAAGCTATAACCAATCGAATATTTCCTTGCTTTGTTTCCACCTCTTTCATAAAAGTCCTTCCCCTAGCTCCTGTTACTTCCCATTTGGCACTGCCCAATTCAAATCAATTTTTGCTCAAACTCTTAACATTTTAATATGCCTCAGTTTATCTTTTAACAATCATATACCACAAAATTCATCCTTTTGAAGTGCACAATTCAGTTGTTTTTAGTACATTTACAGAACTGTGCTCACCACTTTCCAATTCTGAACATTTTCATCACCCTAAAAGAAACCCCATACCCATCAGCAGTCAGTTCCCCATTTCTCTATTCTCCCAGCAACAAGTTTCTTTACTACAGGAATACTTGCGAATTATTATGAATCTAACGTGTTTGCGAATTTATAAGAGAGGGGTACAGTGTACAGTGTTTCCCAACCTGAAGAGCTAACATTTCAGTGCTTACTATATGCTATTATAAATGCTATACATGTATTACCTCAATTCTCACAATAAAATCTATGAGAATTTCTGTATACAATAAATGTGGATACTAAAGCACAAAGAGACTAAAGCTAACTAATTTGTTCAAATATTCTTAACTATATTCTACCCTGCTATCTCCCACAGAATTGACTAGTTGTAGAATAAGAATGGACGACTAATTTTCTAATGAACCATAACTTTGAAAGTGCTTTAGTTCAATTTCTTTAACTTAATGAGAAAAATGGGACCCAGAAAGGTAAGCTGATTTAGCCACGAATACACAGCATTCTCTCTCTCTCCTTTGATTTGTCTAATTGACAGCTTGTTAGAATCCAATTATAATTAACTATCTAACCCCAGGTTCCTGACAATCCTCTCCTTTCTTCAAATACTCTTGACTTAAAAAAAACAAAAAAAAACCTTTAACATTGTAAGCTACCTTATAACCTTGAGACTGATTTTGCTCTTTCTAGGTGTGTCTCCCTGTAAGCAATGCACTTCTCCACCACGTTTGCATGTATAAATCCCAGCCATCTTTTAATATCTAGTGCAGTTGGGGCGTCACTCAATTTTCTTCCTGCCCTAGGTGGACATCATCCATCATCTCTCTCCCTCTGTGCACTCACAGCCCTTCATCTCCTCTGGACCCTTCTGCCTTGAATTCGAGTTGCTCATGTCTTGTTGCACCCCACCTCCTAGCCAGAGCTGCTGGAAAGCAGGAGATGGCAACAACTCCTAAAAGCCCAGCACATGAGAGACACTCAATAAGCACTGAACAGCTTGCTATCCACTAGTGGTCTAATTCCTCTAGAGCAAGAACTAAACTTTCCTCAAGCCAGTAAGCCCCCAAAGAGTCAGTTTACTGGATTTTAATCTGTCTCCTGCCAGAGCCCAGCGCTGTCTTGGACACACAGCATACCCACAGCGAACGGCAGCAGAATCGGATTTAGTAGGCTTGGATCTACTCTCTTCTGAGACTTCAGAAGTCAGGCAGGCTGCAGGGCCCATCAATGCTCGCTGCCCGAGGTCGGCCTTTCTGAACCGCGGGTCAAGGAACAAGCAACAATAACTGGCCAGGGCGGGGGTAAGGCGGCGGCACCTCATAAATCCTATCCGACCCTCGCGACGATCCTGGGCAAAGGCATTCACTCTCTTTGTACAGTGACCCGAGCCGGGTGAGGGGATAAGGGCTGAGCTGGGGGCCCCTGCTCGATGGGTGACAGAATAAGGCCTCAAACCCGGGTCACCGCTCCCAGTTCAGCAGATCGGGGAGGGGAGAGCGAGCGTGGAGAGGGGTCCTGCTCGTCCCGCCTCAGCTCCTCCTGCAGCCTGCTGGGACCTCCGGACCCCGGGTCACCGGACTTGGGCCGGGTCTGGGGGTCGCCGGCACCCCCGCCCCCTGCCCCGCGCCATCTTGGAGCGCTGAGGCGGCCGCTCCGAACCGCCCCGAACCGCTGCTCCAGCAGTTACTCACCCGCACTGCCCGGGTCCAGGCCCCCTGCCACCTCCGCGACCCCTGCCACGGCCAGGAGAAGCAGTAGCGCGCCACGCGGGGAGGCCCGGACGGTCGCCATGTCCGGGCCGGGGGGTCCGGAGCCGCGGGATGCTCGGACCCAGCCTGCCCGCCGCCGCAGCTCGCGGAGGCCCCGCCCCGGCGGCCTGGGCCCTTGGTGATTGGCTGCGGCGTGCTGAAGCCCCGCCCCTCGGCCGCACAGACTTTCCAAAACCTGCTGGGGGCGGGAACCTGCCCGAGACCCGGGCTCTTTGTTAAGGCCCAGCTGTGTGTCGGCTTCTGCCGCGGAGTACCGCAGCCAGCGTTCTCTAAGAGGGGAGTCGGAGGATGTAAGAGCTGGAACCGCCCTTGGAACGCCTGGTCCTCCCGAGGTTTGCAGATGTGGTCACTGAGGCTCAGAGAAGAGACCATCTGCTCCAGGTCACACTGCAAGTTCGCCTGAGAACTGGGGCATAAGCCAAGGCTGAACCAAAAGGACTTGTCCCTTTCACGTACCTTCAATGGTCTTAAAATCCTTTCTGCCAGACGCTGCCTCACACCCAAAGAAGGCGTGCCACCCGGGACAACTCCCGAAATTGGAGGGAATCTGCCGCGGACACGGTCCCCTGACAAGGGCCCGAGGCCCGAATTCGCCACCAAAGCTCTTTGGCACGTGTAGCCTCAATGTGTCTTTGATGTTCTAGGTACCTATTCCTATCAGGAAAATGTGGGGAGAGAAATGCTTGTGTATCTAAATATGGAGAGCCTTGAATGTCAGGTTGGGTTTCGACTTTTAAAAGACAATTTGGAGGTGGGTCCCCACTCCACCCCTTACCCCCACAGCTCCTGTGGGGTATGTTTGAGAGGATTCACTTGCTATCAAATCGTTTTCCACCCTGGTCCCTCTCTCCCTCCTCCTCTCCCTCTCTTTTCCGTTTGTGAATTATGTTAATACCTTTTTCCATTCCCCTTCCTTTTAAAAAAAACATAACCACAGTTACATTTTAAAATACCTAATGTTAAATATCCAGTAAGTTTACATTTTCGTTATTGTCTCATAATTTCCTTTTACAGTTTTTCAAGTTCCACCCAATGTCCATATACTGAAATTGGTTTGTATGTCTTTTAGGTATCTATTCCCTCTCTTTTAGGTTTACAAAAGGAAAACATGAATAAGTTACAATAATCTTTCTAAAACATTTGCTGTGGCAACAATTCTCTTGCTCCTCTGAGAGGCCGCCTCTTTACTTACAAGATAGAATGATGTACAGTTATTCGACGTGGTGTCAGAGGTTCTCAGCATTTAGACCCAGTCACCTTTACCACTTCATCCCACCTTACTCCCCACTCCTCCCCAGGAGAGAAGAGTCAAAAATCCTAGAGTTGCACTAATATGGTAGCCACTAGCCACATGTGGCTGTTGAGTACTTAAGATGTGGCAAGTCCAAGTTGACATGTGCTGGAACCAGATTTGGAAGACTTAGTATGAAAACAATAATGTAAAATGTTACTAACATTAATTTCACCTTTTTTTTAAACTTGTTTTTGTTTTACATAGGCTTTATTTTTTAGAGCAGATTTAGGTTCACAGAAAAACTAAGCAGAAGGTACAGAGATTTCCCATACACCCCCTTTCTCAGCATAACAACATATGCACAGACTCCTCCACTATCAACATCCCACACCACAGTGGTACGTTTGTTGCAACTGATCAACCTGCATTGACACATCATTATCACCCAAGGTCCATAATTTACCTTAGGGTTCATTCTTGGTGTTAACACATTCTGTGGGTTTGGACAAACGTATAACAACATGTAGCCACCATTATTCTTTTTACTTTTTTAATGTGCCTTTTAGAAAACTTACAATTACATATGTGGTTCACTCTGGCGTTTACATAGTTCTGTTGTACAGTGCTGGTGTAATTATCTTTCATTCTAAACAAAGGTTAATGCTTAGAGGTCATCTTTAAAATGGAACTTTAAAAAAATGTTACTGGCCAATGATTTTGTCCTGAGCTCAAGAACATCTTTCAGTATTTTAGATAAATAAACCCCATCAAATCTTTTGATTCATCTTTGTGTAATATAATTTCCCCATCATTTTACTTTTGTTTTATATTTAAAGTAAGTTTCCTGTAGAAATCATATAGTTGGTTGCTTTTTTCTTTTTAATTTAATCTGACAATTTGTCTTTTAATTGGAATTTTTAGATCCTTTTGATTTAATACAACTATTGATATGGGTGAGTTAAATCTATCTTGCAATTTGTTTTCTATTTTCTCCATTTGTTCCTTTTTTCCACTTTTCCTACCTTCTTTTAGAATAATAAAGTGTGTGGAGTGTTGTTTTTATGATTTCATTTTATCTCCTCTATTGGCTTATCAGCTCTACTTCTTTGCTTTATTTTTCAGTAGGTGCGCTGGGGTTTATAGTATACAGTTTAACTTATTACACTCCACCTTCAAATAATAATCACTGGGCTTCCCTGGTGGCGCAGTGGTTGGGAGTCCGCCTGCCGATGCAGGAGACGCGGGTTCGTGCCCCGGTCTGGGAAGATCCCACATGCCACAGAGCGGCTAGGCCCGTGAGCCATGGCCGGTGAGCCTGCGCGTCCGGAGCCTGTGCTCCGCAACGGGAGAGGCCACAACGGTGAGAGGCTCACGTACCGGAAAAATAATAATAATAATAAAAAAAATAATAATAATAATACTACTTCATGTCAAATGTAAGAACGTGACACCAGTATACTTCCATTTTCCCCTCCCATCTTTTGTGCTAATGTTGTCATACATTTTGCTTCCACACAGTTATTATTTTGCTTTAAGTAGTCAATTATTTAAATAAGAGATTATAAAATGAGAAACAATGTGTTTTAAATTTATTTATTTATTGGTTGTGTTGGGTCTTTGTTGCTGCGCGCGAGCTCTCTCTAGTTGTGGCGAGCGGGGGCTACTCTTCGTTGTGGTGCATGGGCTTCTCATTGCAGTGGCTTCTCTTGTTGCGGAGCACAGGCTCTAGGCACGCGGGTTTCAGTAGTTGCAGCACGTGGGCTCAGTAGTTGTGACTCTTGGGCTTAGTTGCTCCCACAGCATGTGGGATCTTCCCAGACCAGGGCTCAAACCCATGTCCCCTGCATTGGCAGGTGGATTCTTAACCACTGCACCACCAGGGAAGTCCCAACAATGTGTTTTATATTTACCCACATGTTAAGCATTTCTAATGCTCTTCATTCCTTTATGTAGCTCAAAATTTCTCTCTAGTATCTAGAGGAAGAGAAACATTTTTATTAAGAACATGGCAAGTTTTGCTGATTTTAATTAACTAGGACCCCATACATTGGTTTTGGAAATTTATGCATAGTAAATTCCTGAAGTTAATCTTTAATGGAAATAATTTTTCTGGGTTTATTTAGCCTAAACACATTTTCTTATCACAAATTGACCTATCTTGATAAGGGATAGGTCCATTTTGAATTCTTTAAGACTTTATAAAGTCATATATATATATATATATACACACACGTATATATGTATACACACACATATATATGTATACACACATATATGTATACACACACGTATATATGTATACACATACATATATGTAACCACACACACACACACACACACACATATATATATATGGTGCCAATATTTTGAAATATTAATATATTTTAAGTATATTCCCAGTAATTTCTTTACTAAAACTAGACATGAGAGCAAGGCATTCATTTCCTCAGGGATGATTATTAGAGTAGAGAAGTAGACAAAGATAATTCCTAGCTTTTTGGTTTTAAAAACAAGACATCTGAAATTCCCAGAGACAGTGGTTTTAAGAGTAAAAGCTTTTGAGATATCAGAACCTAGCCCAAAAGGCTGAGGGTGTAAAATATTTTTCTGAACAATGGACTTGTGAGAATACCGTGGTCAGTCAATACAATCCCTCCACCCCCATCATTCCCCAACAACTTGACTCCCTCTGATGGGGGAGGAGGAGAGCCACTGGAGAAGGGAGGCTACTGTGGGCTGGGACACAGAACCCCAGAAAGGCTTGAGAATGTGAGATAAGAGGGGATCTGAGCCTCGTTTCCCATGGAGCTCAGGGAAGTGACACACCTCATAAAGTTCCACTGCGCTGAGCATGATGGGAGTGTAGAGGAGAAATGGCTGCAGGTATGTACTGTTCCTCGCTCCCCACCTAAAGTGACACAGAAGAGGAGCTGAATGTATTCTATGCCCTCTGAGAGGGGCAAGGCAGGAGCTGAGAGCCTGAAGACGCCTCAAGATCAGAATGAGGAGGCTGTAGCTGGTATTTGCATGGTCTATACACTGGACACCAGGTGAGAATGCAGGTGTCAACAGGGATTGATGATGACAACTGAGGACCAGATGTCCTGCCTTCTTCCTCAGTCCCAGTTGGTGGGTTTGATTCTGTATTTTCCTCTCAAAACTCGGGAGGGGGTTGGGGAGAGGCCTTGACTAAGCTGAGATCCTACTGAATTGACTGAGATTAAGTTTTAGTCATTCAGCAGGAAGGGGACTCACAGAGACAAGTAGCTGTCCATCAAAGATTTGTGCAGCCCTTCTAGAAATTGTTGCTTGGAAGCAACTGCCCAGCCAGAGCAAACATTTTCTAAGTGCCATCGTGTTCTCTGTTGATTTACTAACTGTGAATATGGCCTTGGAAAACAAAGGATCCCATGACCTGGAGCAGAATCGGTGTATCTGAAAGCCCCGTTGACCCCTATATTGAGATCTCACAGGAGGGAGAGAAGCCCTAATGCCAAGGCATCCAACACCAACACGTTATACAATTTAGCATTGTGATCTTAGTCTGTGATACTGGTACAATATCCTGCCAGCCTCCAGTGAGCCCTCTGAAGATATGAGCTTGTGAGTATGAAATTGTCCCCATTCTCTACTTTTCTTGCCTGCTTATTTCATTAATTTTCAAACTTAAAAAATATTATTTTTATTTTTTAGCAGTGGAATCCTTTTTCCAACAAAATCTTAAGAGTCCTGCCATACAAAATAGAAAAAAGCTGTGTTTTAGTGCTACATTTATTTTCTAAGTTCAAATTTATAATAATTAATAATAATTAACTGGTTCCAAGATAATAAATCAGAATTCAAAGATAATAAATGAGACTTTGATGAACACAAAAACTTAAAATCTGGAATTATGTATGATAATTGCAGTCACAGTTTGGGCTTCCATTTCTGTATTTTGTTTTGGTTGCCTGCTGTAAGAGAAAATCCTGATTGATACAGATGAGTAGTTTGCAAAGGGTCATGGTTTTTGAACTAGCCCACCTTGCAATCTCAGACTACTCTTTGTTCAAATTAAGATGGTACCTTGAAAATGAAGTACTGAGAGATTTTAATTTCAATATTGACTAATGAACACTCATGTCCATACCAAAACCTGCACACAGATATTTATAACAGCTTTGTTCATAACTGCCAAAACTTGGAAGCAACCAAGATGTCCTTTAATAGGTAAGTGGTTAAATAAACTGTGGTACATCCATACAATGGAAGATTATTCAGCAATAAAAAGAAATGAGCTATTAAGCTACAAAAAGACATGGAGGAAACTTAAAAGCATGTTACTAAGTGAAAGAAGCCAATCTGAAAAGGCTACATACTAAATGATTCCAACTCTGTGACATTCTGGAAAAGGCAAAATTATGGAGACAGTAAAAAGATTAGGGGTTGCCAGGGGTTAGAGGGGGAGGGAGGGATGAAGAGGCAGAGCACAGAGAATTTTCAGAGCAGTTAAAGCATTCTGTACAAAACTATAATGCTGGATACATGTCATTACACATTTGTCCAAATCCACAGAATGTACACTGAGTGAACTCTAAACTATGAACTCTGGGTGATGATGTGTCAATGTAGATTCACTGATTGTAACAAAGATACCTTTCTGCTGCTGGATGTTGATAGTCGGAGAGGTTGTGTGTGTGTGGGGACTGGGTATATGGGAACTCTCTGTACTTCCTGATCAGTTTTGCTGTGAACCTAAAACTGCTCTAAAAAACAAACTGTATTGATTTTTTAAATGCCCGTTAGACATTAAAAATAAGAAAAAATATTGATTTACTAATAAGTTTGGATAACTGCTCAAATTCCTTATCATAAATGTAGTCAGAAGTAACACCCCAAATGTATGGTTAATCCCAATACTATTTATAATGTGACATTATTACTGTGTGACCAGTTACATGTTCCCTTGTTATTGTGCAATTGGCTATGACACCATGATGAGAACATGTACCAAGCAGATGATTCTGAGCCTTGCCCAAGACTTAATTGGGAACAGTACACATCTGTACTCCCTGGTACAATTATAAATGAGCAGTTGAGCATAGGCTTGGATTAGGGAAAAGATCAG
This sequence comes from Tursiops truncatus, assembly GCF_011762595.2. Lineage (NCBI taxonomy): Eukaryota > Metazoa > Chordata > Mammalia > Artiodactyla > Delphinidae > Tursiops > Tursiops truncatus. The sequence goes on along the minus strand of NC_047039.1, from coordinate 79,131,994 downwards.
TGCAGAATTACATTTTTTCTAATTGACACATTTAAAGAAGATAAAATAAATATGAAGAGATGGCAGGAAAAGATTTATTCTGAGGTCTATGCAAAGGAGTCAACTCAACAATACACATGCTATTGTGGTAGTGGCCTCTTGTGTGCCAAAACTCAAAACGTAAGTTTGCATGTGTCCATGGTCTTACTACATATTAAAAGTCATTTAGAATATATATACATATATATAAAAGAAACTCAAATACTTGCAGAACCCAACAAACCTCCATGTGGGAGAAGTTTGATTCTTGTTTGATCAGACCATATTATTCAAGAGTTTTGTGCGATGTATGTTCGAATATGTCTCTTTTAATTCTGATAACCCTCTTTCTCTTCCAGAATAGTGAATCATGCCCTCTTCCCCAGCTGGAATAAATATGTCATGCTGTTCTCTTTTTGTTTTGTGTAATCATGATGGTGTCTTATGTTTAATTCTAATCCATCCTAAGTTTATGGTAGCGTGTGGTGTGATGTATGGATCAAAGGCAAACCTTCATTCGATTGAATGTTGCTGCTGTCCCACTATTTATTAAAAAGTGCTTCCTTCTTCATGCTATTAATTTTGACCTGACATATGTATTAGATTCTTATAGTTGGAATTAATTTTCTGGTATCTCTGATAACCACTGATTTTACAAAACTTTTAAAAATAGCCACTTTTGGGCTTCCCTGGTGGCGCAGCGGTTGAGAGTCCGCCTGCCGATGCAGGGGACACGGGTTCGTGCCCCGGTCCGGGAGGATCCCACATGCCGCGGAGCGGCTGGGCCCGTGGGCCGTTGCCGCTGGGCCTGCGCGTCCGGAGCCTGTGCTCCGCAGCGGGAGAGGCCACAACAGTGAGAGGCCCGCGTACCGCAAAAAAAAAAAAAAAAAAATAGCCACTTTTAAAAACATTCAGTAATTGTTACTTTGTAATAAGTTCAAATCTGGCAGGAAGACTCTAACATCATTATTTTCAAAATTATTTTTGGCTGCATTGGGTCTTCGTTGCTGCACGCGGTCTTTCTAGTTGCGGTGAGCAGGGGCTACTCTCCGTTGCGGTGCACAGGCTTCTCATTGCAGTGACTTCTCTTGTTGTGGAGCACAGGCTCTAGGCACGCAGGCTTCAGTAGTTGTGGCTCGCAGGCTCTAGAGTGCAGGCTCAGTAGTTGTGGCGCATGGGCTTAGTTGCTCCATGGCATGTGGGATCTTCCCAGACCAGGGCTCGAACCCGAGTCCCCTGCATTGGCAGGCAGGTTCTTAACCACTGCACCACCAGGGAAGTCCCGTTCAATTATTCTTCACTAGCAATTTATGTAGTTGAGTACAGTCTTCTGGGGAATTTATTTATTGTTTGTTTGTTTGTTTATTTTGGCTGTGCCGGGTCTTAGTTTCAGCATGTGTGATCATCGTTGCGGCACTTGGGATCTTTAGTTGCAGCATGTGGACTTTTTAGTTGTGGCATGCATGCGGGACCTAGTTCCCCTAACCAAACCCAGGCCCCCTGCGTTGCAGCACGGAGTCTTACCCACTGGACCACCAAGGAAGTCCTGGCTTCTGGGGAATTTAAAACACTAAATAACTTTGTTTCTAAGCCCAGGTTTCCTATTGGCCTTACCGCAGACACAGTGAAATTTGAATCATTATGGTGGAGGGTAGAGACCAGGAATATGCATATGAAAGAAGTTCTATTTGTTACAAGTTGAGAGCTTCCCCCTTAGAAATTAAGGCCATTGTTTTGTATTTATACTCTCAAGCCCCTGGTCAGTCACTCCGCCTTCCTTTATACTCCAACGACATGCATCATTTTTTCCTTGACACAGTCTGTCATGTCTGGAATTATGTTTTTTCCCAATCATTCGGTACTCGTTACTCCTGCAAATAGGATATTATTTCTGTTTTGTTTTTTTGTTCTATACTGATGGTATGTAGGAACGCAATTGATTTTTGAGAAGTTATTTCTGTCTCCTTAACTTTTCTGAACTCATATTACTGATAATATTTTTCTGGTTAATCTTTAGAAATACAATTTTGTTTTCCGCAAAATTTTACATCCGTTTCTTTCTCTGTTATATTTATGCCTCTAATTTTGCACTTAACACTGTTGTATCTATTTGCACTTGCACTTGACCGCACTTTTAGAGCTATTTGAAGTGGGAACGGCTGGTTTCTGGTCTAGCATGGAAGAAGCTTGGAAGACACCACTCTGTACTAACAAGTGAAAAGCTGAACAAACTGATAAACCAAAAATTCTTCTTAGACCTGTAAGAGAAGAGAGGTCGCAGGGCAAACTGCTGCCCCCAGAGTGGAGAGAGCAGCCTCGGTTGCCGATGCTGGAGGACCTGGCACACGCCGGAGTTGCTTCCCTGCCTCTCCCTTCAGACCCTTGGCCCTAGTCGCACATCTTGCAGAGCCTGCTACTCAAAGTGTGGTCCGAAGGGCAGCAGCATAGATGGCATCACCTGGGAACTTGTCAGAGACGCAGAATCTCCAACCTCACCTCAGACTCAATGAATCCGAATTGGCATTTTCACAACATTCCCAGGTGAATCAGGAGCACGTTAAAGTTCCAGAAGCACTGATCTCAGGAGTTTGCAGAAATGTCCACCAGATGGCGGGTTTGCAGCAGGCACAGGTATCCAGAGCCACAATCAGCCCACCCAAGTCTCCTTCAAATAGTGCCCTAAGTGGCCTTAGAAATTTGGAGCCATTGCTCATGATCTGTGAAGGATGGGGAGAGAACACAGAGGAGATCCCTAATCAATGAGCGGCAGTTTGTGGGGTGTGAGCCATGAACTACTCCTCTCTGGGCTTTCCCCAAGGTGTTTTTACACTCATTGTCTAGTGAGAGGGATGGGCCATAAGCTCTTATTTTACAGACAAAGGAATTAAGGTCCAGAGAGGGAAAGAAACTTAGCCAAGCTCTCAGCAGTGGCAAATGGTGTTGGAGGTGGAATTGGAAGGCAGGTTTCTGGCTGCCTGGCCTGGGCTGAGAGCACCTCTAGATGGACAGGGCAGGATGGTTCAGCCCCAGTCTATGCTGACCTGGCTGATCCTTCCCTGTCCTCTCCCACCCAGTTGCTCTTTGAACAGCTCTCTTGTTTTCTCTGGGAGTGATAGAAGCAGCTGTTGTAATAATACAATAATTTGGAATGTTAATGGGCTTTTCCCAATACTGAGGGTTCTGGACTTAACCCCCAGGGGAACAAAGCATCAGACTTAATTGGGAACAAACAGGACAAGCCATGGTCCCCAGACGGTCACCCTGGGAATCTTGATGGTCCCTGAGTCTATGGCCAGGACCAGCTATGAGCCACTGACTCTTAAATGAACTTTCATCCCAACCCATTTAGTTTTGTTTTTTTAGTTATAAGAACAAAGAGTCAGCTTCTGGTTGCAGAGGATCTTAGATTTCATTGGCATAAAGTAGCTATGATGTGACGTCACCGTGGTTATGCACAAAGCCAACAACTAGCCAGCGTTTCTAGAAATGCAAAGCTCTTTCCTTCTAGATTCTTAGATAGAAGATTCCATTGCCTATGTAACAAGGGGAGGAGGGCCAGTTTACTTTTTAGTCTTACTCACATGGTCCACAACATGAATCTTGGGAGACTCCCTTCTCTACACTGGGTTCCCACTTCCCCAGGAGGACTGAGGAGTTTGGAGATCATGTGTTCTGGCAGCGTGGAATTCCATGACAGTCACTCAGATAGGTGTTTCTTTTTTTTTTTTTAATTTAAATTTCTTTAAAAAAATTAATTTTTATTGGAGTATAGTTGCTTTACAATGTTGTGTTAGTTTCTTCTGTACAGCAAAGTGAATCAGCTATACATATACATATATCCACTCTTTTTTGGGTTTCTTTCCCATTTAGGTCACCGCAGAACACTGAATAGAGTTCCCTGTGCTATACAGTAGGTTCTCATTAGTTATCTATTTTATACATGGTATCAATAGTGTATATATATCAATCTCAATCACCCAATTCAGCCCACCTTCCCCCCTTTCCCCCTTGGTATCCATACGTTTGTTCTCTACATCTGTGTCTCTATTTCTGCTTTGCAAATAAGATCATCTATACTATTTTTCTAGATATACAAGGCAACATTACTCAGGTGTTTCTGACATCCAAAGGTCTTCACAGAAGCCTTTACATCTTTGTTCCTTAGGCTGTAGATGATGGGGTTGAGCATGGCAGTCACCACCCCATAGAAGAGGCAGATGAGCTTGCCTGAAAGGTCCTGTTTATCTGTCCCCAGTGGGTCCTTAGACTTGGGCTTGGCATACATAAAGACAATGGTCCCATAGAATATGATCACAACTGTGAGGTGGGCAGAGCAGGTGGAGACGGTCTTTTTCCTCGCCTCTGCTGAGGGGATCCTTAGGATGGTAGTAATGACGAACACACAGGAGAAAAAGATGAACAGAACTGGGACGCCCAGGAAGATCACATTGGCCACAACCATGCTGATCACATTGATGGAGATGTCAGCACAGGCCAACTTCAGGACAGCCAGGATCTCACAGGTGAAGTGGTTGATGACATTGTCCCCACAGAAGGGCAACTTCACAGCCTGGGATGTCTGAACTACAGAGTTGGTGATACCAGCTGCCCAGGAGCCAGCAGCCATGGGCACGTAGGCAGCCTTGCTCATGATCACAGAGTACCTCAGGGGGTTGCAGATGGCCACGGAGCGATCAAACGCCATCATGCCCAGAAGCACACACTCTGTGGCCCCCATGGCAAAGGAGAGGAACATTTGCCCAAAACATGCTGAGTAAGAGACGGTTTTCCTGGGGTCAGGAAGCTGTCAAGGATGAGGGGGACTGAGGAGGTTGTGTAGCAGATGTCCAGGAAGGAGAGGTTCCTCAGGAAGAAGTACATGGGCTTGTGTAGGTGGGAGTCCAGGATGGTCACCAGGATGAGGACCCCGTTGCCCAGCAGGGTCACCAGGTACATGAGCAGGATGAGCACAAAGAACATTTTCTCCAGCCTTGGGTGGGCTGAGAGGCCCAGGAGAATGAACCCTACCACGGGGGAGGTCTGACTGGACCTGTCCATGGTGCCTCCGATCTATCACCTGAAGGAAGTCTCTGAGGTCAATCTCAGCACTCTCTGACTCCAAAAGTGCCTGGGCAGCAGCAAAAATCTTCACCCTGCTGAGCAACTGGAGAAGAGCTCTGACAATTCTGTCATGTCTAAGGGGTTCTAGAAAAAATATAGTAGAGATCAGTATTTAACTTGTTTTCAGTAAGAATGAAGAGTTAATGTGGATTAACTCATCTGCAGGTGACAATTTTTAAAACTGGGCAAATGATTTTTTTAAAATAAATTTATTTATTTTAATTTTTTTTGGCTGCCTTGGGTCTTCGTTGCTGCACGCAGGCTTCCTCTGGTTGCGGCGAGTGGGGGTTACTCTTTGTTGTGGTGCGCGGGCTTCTCATTGCGGTGGCTCCTCTTGTTGCGAAGCATGGGCTTTAGGTGCTTGGGCTTCAGTAGTTGTGGCACACGGGCTCAGCAGTTGTGGCTCGCAGGCTCTAGAGCACAGAAAACTGGGCAAATGATTTAAAATATCTGTGTAAAGCACTGGCAAGGTAAATAATACAACAAAGAATCATAGGGTCATAACTCTGGGGGAAAAAAGGAATTCAAGGAAGTATATCCAGCATTTGAGGTTATGTTTCAACTAGGGCATTTGCAGCTTCTGGAGGTGGCCACTGAGAGGCCAAGAAGCACTACGCATAGCCTCGTGGAGGTGGGAACAGGTTTTGAAGTGCAAGGCCCACTGTGAAGGGCTCCTAACTAAACCTCCTCCCTTTGGTAGGGAACCCAAAGGGCAGCACCACAGGAATGAGTGAATCAGAAAGAAACATGCATTTACAAGTGCTATAGCTCAGCTTCAAATCAAGCCCTGAAATTGGATTGAGGTGGTCCCAAATTTTTGATGCTCCCAAATACCTAACAGAAGCAAACATAAATCTACCTTGAAGGAAGGCACAGTGGTTGAGAGTCCACCTGCCAATGCAGGGGACGCGGGTTCGTGCCCCGGTCCGGGAAGATCCCACGTGACGCGGAGCGGCTGGGCCCGTGAGCCATGGCCGCTGAGCCTGCGCGTCCGGAGCCTGTGCTCCGCAACGGGAGAGGCCACGACAGTGAGAAACCCGTGTACGGAAAAAACAAAAACAAAAAACAAAACAAAACATAAATCTACCTTGAAGGAAGGCAATATCACCCAGTCTCTAAATCATGTCTACAAGTAATTTTGCAAATACAACATCCGGCACACATTGAAAAAGAATAAGGCACACAGGAGACAAGATGACATAAATGAAAACCAAGAGGAAAAAAAAGAAAATCAAGCCTCTTCTCTTAGGGGGAGGTGGGAGCCTGCAGTTCCTCTTCCCTGGTGTTGCCTGTTGAGAGAATTAACCCAGACACAGCGCCAAGGTCTTAACCTCCGGTTGATCCTTTTGTACATTTGGGGTTCAAGTGAGCCTCTTGTGCACTGTGGCCAAGTTGAAGGAGAGTTTGACTGAATGTCCCTTCTTTTCTGCATTCTCCATCTGCCTCACCAGAGGCACTGGGTTCTCCCTAAGACTGTTCACAGAGCCCTGAGTCCTGCTCGGTCAGGCCTTCTTTCTGGGAAGCTTGAATCTCTCCTCAGACTTCTAAGAGCTCCCCAAACTAGGATTTACTCTGGACCAGTGAAAAACTGTAGGTGACACTGAGGATGTTGGGCATTTGGTTTTATTTGCTCTGTATCGAAAATATTCATGAACTTCCCAGATCTCCATCTGTTCAACTGCTCTCAGTCATCCAGCCCCTGCCTCAATTATACGGGGGCACTTCCTGCCTGGGGAGCTCTGAGACACTCCTCTGGCGGTGCTCAGCACTGTAGTTGTGACCAAGTCAGTGCCACAATAATTCAATTCAGGTGGACATATTTACTGAGCATCTGTGCTGAGCCAGGCATAATTCTAGGTGCTGGGATCACAGCAAAGACAGTCACAGCCCGTAACCTCAAAGAGCTCAAAATCTAGTAGAGGAAATAGTCATGCAAATAGTCACACACACAAGTGATTATATCATCCTCATCCTTATCAACCCAAACGATCGCTCTGATGCTACTGACAGCAGGCCTCAGGATCTATTTCACAATCTGCTCTCTTTCCAATGTGGAAAGCCCCTTGCTGCATTCCTCACAGTCCTCTGGCCTGCATTTGGTTCCCTGAATGACGTGGGGTGCTGTACTTCCTGGCAAGGCTCACTGCACTTTGAAGTAGTTCCCCTTTGATACTGAGCCAAAATCTGCTCCTTTGCAACATTAATCCCTCTTCCACAGACAGCCCTCCAAGTGTCTAGAAATAGCTTGGCTTCAGCATGAAGATAAACAGGAGTCCATCTCCCTTTTTCTCCCAGGGCCTTAAAACAGATATATCTCTCACACGGGCAAATGTGCCAGCCAGGAACTGACTACAAAGGCTGGTCAGCACTGACAACGGCCCCCAGCTTGAGGATGGCTCACGTGCCGCCCCGCTAGGTGGATGTGTGTGCTGGGGCGGTAAATGAGTCCCAGGCTGGGGTTTCACTCTACGTCAGCCAGCCCTCCAACCTCTCCCCAAAACCTGGATCCTGTGAAGAAGATATTCCCGCCATGTCATCACCACGAGATCCAGAATCGTGGCTCATTATTGTCGCTGGACTTTGGATTCTTAACCACAAAACAAGAAACAGCACCACCCACACACCAGTCTCAATCAAGAAGAGACAACTGTGTGAGGAGAAGGTTAGGACTGCGGGGTCCCAGGCAAGACCTTTCCCCTCGGCACAAAGTGGGGTGAGGGCAGAGGACCTCAGAGACATTTGAGGTTTGATGGGTCTATCTGACTCTGTGAGAATAACATCATATCAGTGAAAGGGCTTTCCACCTCCCCTTTTCAACTCCATTCCATTACAATCAAGTCTGGCGGCCAAAATGCAGCCGCATGAACGAAACTTTTGGTGTGATCAAATCCTGTGCTTACCTTTACAAGAGACATGGTGAGCAAGAAGGATCTCCTTCCTAAGAGTTGGGAAGAGGTCACATGTCAGAAATAGCGATACCAAGTGGGAAACATCAGGGTGAGGGCTCGGAATGTGTGACAGGTGAAGGGTCCAGCCAGTCCTCTGCCCTCCACCTGTCTCCTGTGTTCAGGGTGCAATCTCCAAAGAACTGGCCATCACCCTTAGAAGATCATTTAAATTCCAGTCTGTTCTTCGGGACCATTTTAGTCCTTGAAGTCATTTAAACTTTGGAAAGTGAGTTGACTCAGTTTAGAAACTTTGTATCCTTCTGGGATTGCATCTCCAAGATCCAATTGTGTTGAAGGCACTGGAGGAAGTTTACTGCCTGCTTCCTTTCTCCCTCCCTCCTTTTCTCCCTCCCTCCCTTCCTTCTCTCTGAACATCATAATCCCATTAACAGAGTCCAGCAGCCTGCTGGTCAGAACATGACTCACTCAGACGTCAAGTCTTTTCTCCTGTGCTGTAGTCAAGCCTCATTACCCCAAGTCTGTGTTTACGCAGTGGTTTTAGGGGTCTATATTCTCCTCTGGATTTTCAACTTGTTGGATTAGGGCCCTTGAAATAACCTGCCGTGTTCTTCCTGAATCCTCACTTGGCATCCATCTAAGTCACTGTCCTTTCAGCAACCTATCATCTGCACACGTGCTCCCAGACCTTACGGTAGTCACGGACAGAATGTGACCCAGAACAGGGATGGGTCCAGAAAATGGGTACCCTCCTTTATCCAGCAAACGATTATTAAGTGTGTACTACGTAGAAGGCAGAAATGTGCCGAGAACCACGATCTAGAGACAGGAATGTGAAAAGAAAGCTACCAAACAAGGAAGGAAGTGCAGGCCAGGGAGAATGCCCACGCTGATGTGGCAGCCCAGAGGAGGCAGGGGCCAGACCTCCTGGAGGAGGTGAGCCAAGGTCCGTGGTGTGCTGGCGCTGGCTCGCAATTGTGCACATCTCTTCCCAACTCCGATTCAGTGACTTTATTGGTAGCTTGAAATGGGCCATCCTGCCATCATCAAAAAATCTAGAAACAATAAATGCTGGAGAGGGTGTGGAGAAAAGGAACACTCTTGCACTGCTGGTGGGAATGTGAATTGGTTCAGCCACTATGGAGAACAGTATGGAGGTTCCTTAAAAAACTACAAATAGAAATACCATACGACCCAGCAATCCCACTACTGGGCATATACCCTGAGAAAACCATAATTCAAAAAGAGTCATGTACCAAAATGTTCATTGCACCTCTATTTACAATAGCCTGGAGATGGAAACAACCTAAGTGCCCATCATCAGATGAATGGATAAAGAAGATGTGGCACATATATACAATGGAATATTACTCAGCCATAAAAAGAAACAAAATTGAGCTATTTGTAATGAGGTGGATAGACCTAGAGTCTGTCATACAGAGTGAAGTAAGTCAGAAAGAAAAAGACAAATATCGTATGCTAACACATATATATGGAATTTAAGAAAAAAAATGTCATGAAGAACCTAGGGGTAAGACAGGAATAAAGACACAGACCTCCTGGAGAACGGACTTGAGGATATGGGGAGGGGGAAGGGTGAGCTGTGACAGGGCAAGAGAGTGGCATGGACATATATACACTACCAAACGTAAGGTAGATAGCTAGTGGGAAGCAGCCGCATGGCACAGGGATATCGGCTCGGTGCTTTGTGACCACCCGGAGGGGTGGGATAGGGAGGGTGGGAGGGAGGGAGACGCAAGAGGGAAGAGATATGGGAACATATGTATATGTATAACTGATTCACTTTGTTATAAAGCAGAAACTAACACACCATTGTAAAGCAATTATACCCCAATAAAGATGTTAAAAAAAAAAAAAGAAATGGGCCATCCTGGGAGTGTTTATATCACAGAAATCATCAAATGCTCCAGATCAGGGCTTTTTTGACTTGGAGATGGCAGTCGTTAAATATTCACCAGTACACCACTGGAATGGAGGAATGTCAATCTGCCCAATGAAGGGGAGTGGGTAATCATCCCAGGCAGAGGGGGCTGCATAACCAAAGACACAGAAATGAGAAAGAGCCCCAGGAGTGAGGAGTGACCAGCAGTGCAGTGTTGCTGGAGCACAAAGGGGCTGCTGATGGGGAGGAAGGCAGGGCTGGACCCAAGTTGATCTTTTGGGACATCCTGAGGAGTTAGGACTTTCTTCTGTAGGGGATGAGAAGGCACTTAGAAATTTTAAGTAAAGGTCCGACACGATGAAATTTGCATCTTAGGTTGATCCTTCTGGGCACAATGTCGAGGCAAGACTGGGGGCAGGAGGACAAGGTCTAAAGAGACAGGGAAGCACTTCAGGCAAACAAAGATAAGAACATTGACTGGGGAGTGACTGCGTGGTGAAGATGGGGAGATTCAAGAAAGGTTTGGTAAGTACAAAATATAATAGTAGATTTTGGTTGGATATAGCAGGGGGGAAAGAGGATAGAATCAATATTTCTAGCTCAAGTGATGGCTGGGTGATGGTGACACGACCAAAGTGGAGAATATCAACCAAGTTTTTGGTTTTTGGGGAGAAGATGAATTCATTTTGGAGTACAGTGTGTTTGAGGAACTTCCAGCTAGAGATGGGGGAGATGTCTGAGCTGGAGACTCATCAACTTATCCATCACTTAGGGAGAGTGGCTGGAACCCTGGAGATGCTAGCACTGCTCTGCTGTCTGTAGATACAAGTCTAACTGTACTGCCACGGAAGATTGTTGGGGGCCCCCTGAAATGCAAATTCATAACATCTACATAGTTTCCTTGACCTCTGGGCCACTAGGGACCCATCCACTCTGTCATGAGAACCCTCTGAGCAAGTGGATTCTGAGGATAGGAACAAGGTTCGCTGCTTGCAGAGGACAGAGTAAGGCCACAGAGACCAGTGACCCAGAGGAGGTCAGCAGGGGTGTGGACAGTCAAGGGTCAAAAGTCAAGAGTTAGGGGAAAGCAAGGACTGGAAGAGCAGTTGTCTCCAGAGCAGAGGAATTACAGGCAGCTGTTCTGATCCTGCATAAAAAAACACCCTCCTTCCTCCTGGATTCCTTAGAAGGAATAACTGGGACCCCAATCCTAGGAAAAGTCTAGATAGACCAGTGCTTCTCAGACAGTAGCATGCATCAGAATCACCTAGAGGAATTGTTAAAACACAGACTGGAAACACATAGGCACACACGCACACACATATAGGTGCATGTGCAGGCTGCTGGGCCCCATCCACAGAGATTGATTTAGTAGGTCCCGGGAAAGGCCCAGGAATCTGCATTAACAAGTTCCCAGGTGATGCCGATGCTGCCCTCTGTCACACTGAGTAGCCCAGGGTTAGGCTTCTTACTAACTCAGTGTGTAGGGTCTCAGGGCATTGAAATTTGAGGTATTGCAGAAGATGTTTCTCCTCATTATTCCTCATTGTCTAGGGAAGGCTCGGACAGACCAGCCAAGGGAATACTGGGTTTTAACCGGCCAAGAGAAAGCTTTGTGTGTCAGAAATCTCCTTTCTACGAGTGTGTTTGTGTGTATGTGTGTAAATGTGAGTTTGCCATAGATAACTGGACCAAAGGGGTAGTCTGAACTCCACCAACCCCAGCATTTCCTGGGAGGCATCTGTTTATTGTGGCTTTCTAAGGACAAATGTGGACGTGACACCCCACGAGATTCATAAGGTCTGTAACCAGATCCCTGATCAAAACACTTTGAGATTCTGTTGGGAGTCATGAGTAACAGCACATTCTCTGTAAAGGTGGAAAAGAACCACCACCATTTTGAGATAATACCAGGGCTGGAATCAGGTGCTATAAAGGTCAGAGAGACAGAACTTCCCTGAAGAGGGAGAAGGGAAGGGGAGGAAGGGAGAGGGACCAAAGCACTGCCCCTTCACGGAGGGGAGCCCACTCATGCAGCAAGCACTCAGGGGAGAGGTAAGTGTATAATTTCTCATGTCTGAACGCTGGATCGTCTAGACAGTATTTGCCTGATTCGCTGCTTCATTCCAGGAAGCACCACAGTCTCTTTCTGAGGTCCCTTACATTGTTTCCATGCTCTGTACCAGGAGGTGCCCTGGCCACAGGACTCACCTGACTGACCAGTGGACCCCTGTCCCAGGGGCAGTCAGCATATGGGCTGTCTGGTGGCTGATACTGGATGATGAGTAACCAAACCCCTTAGTTCTGTCTCTTACAAGCTTGAACTCAAAACACCAGGACAGAGTCAGCAGCTGGTGTAAGGAAGGAAGAACAGGAAGGAGAAACCAGAGTAACACAAAGAAAGTGGGTAGTGAGGAGAGGCCTGGCCTGTGGGAGCTGAAGCTGAGTCACAGGGACAGTCCCTGTGACACACCCGGGGCAGTCCCCCCTGGAGTTGGGGGACAGAGAGTTCTGCCACAGAGGGACCAGCAGGAGCCACTCAGATCCTGATTGACAGTCCAGTGCCTGTTCAACCATGAGGCCCGACTGTGCCACTGTCCCCCATGAACCCCAAGACATCCCCTAACCCTTGAGGAAGCCCAAGCGTGAAGGAGGGGGAGGCTCCTGGCATTTAGAGAGCAGAGGTCAAAGATGCTAGACATCCCAAATACGAGTCACTGCAGCCCAGCGAAGGAGGGTCCTTCCACCCGCTTACATCCAAGTATCCCTCGTACCTACTTCATGGGGCTTGGGGAGCATTAGATAAGATTAAGAAAACAGTTGTAAATTAATGGCAACCCATATTAATATTAATACCTCACCATTATCTCAAATACAACAAATCAAACTGGCCATAAACTCCCTCAATCACAGAAACTATCTCTTAGTCATATCTCTATTTCTAGTAACCAGCCTGGAGCTGGGCACAAAGATGTAGAGAAACTGTACACAGAAATGTCAGAGACAACGCTGTAGCCACCCTACCTCCACCAGCCCAGACAGGCTCTCCTCCTAACTTCCTCCAGGTCTTTCTTCCCGTTCACAAGATCTGGGAATTTACCCATTGTTCATTTTCCTCTCTTCTGCATGCCCCACCCCAGATCTATCTCTAAATCCTATCATTTCTTCCTCCTAAACGTCTCCCAGGGCCACTCTCTCCTCCATCCCTGTTATTGTCACCCTGGGCTAGTTCCGCCTGCTCCTCCCGTGACCAGCCCCCTGGACAGCTTTGTGACATTCTCAGTCTTGCCTCAGTCTCTGGATGTTCCCACTCTGCTGGACATTCTCTGAAGGCAAAGACTCGCTTCTGGCCATCATGTCGCCCACTCACCCCTACCCTTTGGTACCTGGCACAAGGCCTGGCACACATGACATGTTTGTAGCATAGGGATTGTTCAGAGTGGAGGGCAGGCTGTTGGGGGAGAGAGAGGGTGAGGGAGGCGGGGGGAAGAAAGAGAGAGAAAGAGAGAGAGAGCGAGAGAGAGAGAGAGAGAGAGAGAGCGCGCACCCTGGGTCACCCAGTGGAGGGGAGGAGATGCCTAGGTGGCCAGGAATCTGTCCAAAGTTCCCAGGAATGTTTGAATTCACTGAGGCCCAGCTCTTTTTCCCTTCGAGGCTCTTTTTAGGGCCAATGACAGAGCCAACTGTTGGCTCCTGGACCAATTGTGATCAAAGCCCGGGAGAACTCTGATTACCTGGCTAGAGAACATTCTAAGCTGAGGTTTCCATTCCTAGTGAGAGGGGAGTTTTGGGTAGACTTCACAACATTGTCTAATTGGATCTATGAGGTGAAGTCTAAATTCCGAGCCTCTCACCAAACTTTAAATTGCTTCTGGGATAGGGCCTGGCCCCAAAGCAACCCAGCTCTAAACTCCTGAGAGAGTCATCGTGGGACCCTCTGGAGAGCAGTACGGAGCACAGAGAAGGGGGTACTGGCCCAGGGCTTGGGCAAGGCTTGCCCGCCCACCCTGCAGCGCCATCTCCTCTGGGCTGGGGTACCGGGCTGAGTCTCAGCCTTGAGAGTCAGCCCTCGTCTCCTTGTCTCATTGAGCCCCAAGGGCAGGCAAGGACACTGTGAGTAGCTGTAGCTTCTGTGCACTGCAAGCTGTGGCTGCACTTTGGAGCCCTCTACACCCAGAAGACAGTCACTTCTCCTGGCCCCTGGTAAACTGGCAAGCAAGAGACCCAGCCTACATGGGACCCTGGGTACTGCCGGGTGACCTCTACAGCTAGCTCTTCACCAGCTGGGAGGAAAAAAGAGTCTGATGCAAAGAGGGCTGAGCATAGAGGAGGCAGGGAGGAGGGGTGAGGGAACAAGGCAACTGTTTCCAAAAGCTCTGAAGGTTGCTGTTGTAGCAAGGGAGCAGATGTGTTTTGCATGAGCCCAGGAGGCTGACTTAGGACCAGTGGAGGAAGGGATAAGTTAGAAAAGGGCACATATCAGGTCCCTGAAGAACTCTAATTAACAGCCCAGACTTCCCGACAACAACACTGGAGGCCGTGAGCACTCCCACCATTATTCAAAATGTTCAAACAGAAGCCAAGAAATCACCTCCTGAAGACAGGACCCCTGTAACAACAGGTGGGTTAGAGAAGAGGACCTGATGGGTTTAATATCTGAAGATTCTGCCAAGCTTTAAATTCTGTACTCCCTGACAGTAAAGCAGCCTTTCTCTAAAATTGATTCTGCGTCCCTTAATTCCTGACATCCTGAGATAACCTCTTTTGGACACTGTATCATTACCAAGTAGAAAACACGCACCCCTTCTTCAGGTCCACATGCAATTCACAAACCTCTCTTGGCCTCAGTTTCTCTACCTTTAAACCAGAGATGGTTTAATGGCGTCAGTGATTCCCAAGACTGGTGTACATCAGAGGTACATGGAGAGCATTTATTTAAAAGAGAAAACCAAAACACTGATCTTTAAGACCATCTACAAAGGTAGGACCCAGCAATCTGAACTTTTTTTCATTTTCTTACACTATATTTTCAATTTTTTTGGTTTACAATTTCTTCCTCTAATTCTTTTTCTCTTTTTTCTTTTTACTGAACTATAGTAGATTTACAATATTGTGTTAGTTTCAGGTGTATAGAAAAGTGATTCAGATATATATATATGTATGTATATATATGTCTATGAATATATATGTGTGTGTGTATATATATATTCTTTTTCAGATTCTTTACTGTTATAGATTATTACAAGATACTGAATATAGTTCCCTGTGCTATACAGTAAATCCTTGTTATTTATCTGTTTTATATATAGTAGTATATATCTGTTAATCTCATATTCCTAATCTATCGCTCCCCCTCCCCCACTTTTCCCCTTTGGTAACCATAAGTTTGTTTTCTATGTCTGTGAGTCTGTTTCTGTTTTGTAAATAAGTTCATTTGCATTATTTTTAGATTCCACATATAAGTGATATCATATAATATTTGTTTTTCTCTGTCTGACATACTTCACTTAGTATGAAAATCTCTAGGTCCATCCATGTTGTTGCAAATGGCAATACTTCCTTCTTTTTTATGGCTGAGTAATATTCCATTCTATATATGTACCACATCTTCTTTACCCATTCATCTGTTGATGAACACCTGGGTTGCTTCCATGTCTTGGCTATTGTAAATAATGCTCCTATGAACACTGGGGTGCATGAATCTTTTCAAATTACAGTTTTCATGTTTTCCAGATTTATGCCCAGGAGTGGGATTGCTGGATCATATAGCAACTCTATTTGTAGTTTTTAAAGGAATCTCCATACTGTTCTCCATAGTGGCTGTACCAAGTTACATTCCCACCAACAGTGTAGGAGGGTTCCCTTTCCTCCACACCCTCTCTGGCATTTATTATTTGTAGACTTTTTGATCATGGCCATTCTGACTGGTATGAGGAGATACCTCATTGTAGTTGTGATTTGCATTTCTCTAATGATTAGTGATGTTGAGCATCCTTTCACGTGTTTGTTGGCAACCTGTATATCTTCTTTGGAGAAATGTCTGTTTAGGTCTTCTGCCCATTTTTGGATTGGGTTGTTTGTTTTTCTGATATTGAGCTGCACAAGCTGCTTGTAAATTCTGGAGATTAATCCTTTGTCAGTTGCTTCATTTGCAAATATTTTCTCTCATTCTGATGGTTGTCTTTTCGGCTTGTTTATGGTTTCCTTTGCTGTGCAAAAGCTTTTAAGTTTCATTAGGTCCCATTTGTTTATTTTGTTTTTATCTCCATTTCTCTAGGAGGTGGGTCAAAAAGGATCTTGCTGTGATTTATGTCATACAGTGTTCTGCCCATGTTTTCCTCTAAGAGTTTTATAGTATATGGCCTTACATTTAGGTTTTTAATCCATTTTGAGTTTATTTTTGTGTATGGTGTTAGGGAGTGTTCTAATTTCATTCTTTTACATGTAGCTGTCCAGTTTTCCCAGCACCACTTATTGAAGAAGCTGTCTTTTCTCCATTGTATATTCTTGCCTCCTTCATCAAAAATAAGGTGACCATATGTGCATGGGTTTATCTCTGGGCTTTCTATCCTGTTCCGTTGATCTGTATTTCTGTCTTTGTGCCAGTACCATACTGTCTTGATTACTGTAGCTTTGTAGTTTAGTCTGAAGCCCAGGAGCCTGATTCCTCCAACTCTGTTTCTCTTTCTCAAGATTGCTTTGGCTATTCGGGGTCTTTTGTGTTTCCATACAAATTGTGAAATTTTTTGTTCTAGTTAAGTGAAAAATGCCATTGGTAGTTTGATAGAGATTGCACTGAATCTGTAGATTGCTTTGGGGAGCACAGTCATTTTCACAATGTTGATTCTTCCAATCCAAGAACATGGAATCTCTCCATCTGTTTGTATCATCTTTAATTTCTTTCATCAGTGTCTTATAGCTTTCTGCATACAGGTCTTTTGTCTCCTTAGGTAGGTTTATTCCTAGGTATTTTATTATTTTTGTTACAATGGTAAATGGCAGTTTCCTTAATTTCTCTTTCAGATTTTTAATCATTAATGTATAGGAATGCAAGAGATTCCTGTGCATTAATTTTGTATCCTGCTGCTCTACCAAATTCATTGATTAGCTCTAGTAGTTTTCAGGTAGCATCTTTAGGATTCTCTATGTATAGTATCATGTCATCTGCAAACAGTGACAGTTTTACTTCTTCTTTTCTGATCTGGATTCCTTTTATTTCTTTTTCTTCTCTGATTGCTGTGGCTAAAACTTCCAAAACTATGTTGAATAACAGTGGTGAGAGTGGACAACCTTGTCTTGTTCCTAATCTTAGAGGAAATGGTTTCAGTTTTTCACTATTGAGAACGATGTTGGCTGTGGGTTTGTCATATCTGGCCTTTATTATGTTGAGGTAAGTTCCCTCTATGCCTACCTTCTGGAGAGTTTTTATCATAAATGGCTGTTGAATTCTGTCAAAGGCTTTTTCTGCATCTATTGAGATTATCATATGGTTTTTCTCCTTCAGTTTGTTAATATGGTGTATCACATTGATTGATTTTTGTATATTGAAGAATCCTTGCATTCCTGGGATAAACCCCACTTGATCATGGTGTATGATCCTTTTAATGTGCTGTTGGATTCTGTTTGCTAGTATTCTGTTGAGGACTTTTGCATCTATGTTCATCAGTGATACTGGCCGGTAGATTTCTTTCTTTGTGACATCTTTGCTTTTGGTATCAGAGTGATGGTGGCCTCGTAGAATGAGTTTGGGAGTGTTCCTCCCTCTGCTATATTTTGGAAGAGTTTGAGAAGGATAGGTGTTAGCTCTTCTCTAAATGTTTGACAGAATTCACCTGTGAAGCCATCTGGTCCTGGGCTTTTGTTTGTTGGAAGATTTTTAATCACAGTTTGAATTTCACTGCTTGTGATTGGTCTGTTAATATTTTCTATTTCTTCCTGGTTCAGTCTCAGAAGGTTGTGCTTTTCTAAGAATTTGTCCATTTCTTCCAGGTTGTGCATTTTATTGGCATATAGTTGCTTGTAATAATCTCTCATGATCCTTTGTATTTCTGCAGTATCAGTTTTTACTTCTCCTTTTTCATTTCTAATTCTGTTGGTTTGAGTCTTCTCCCTTTTTTTCTTGATGAGTCTGGCTAATGGTTTATCAATTTTGTTTATCTTCTCAAAGAACGAGCTTTTAGTTTTATCGATCTTTGTTATTGTTTCCTTCATTTCTTATTCATTTATTTCTGATCTGATCTTTATGATTCTTTCCTTCTGCTAACTTTGGTTTTTTTTTGTTCTTCTTTCTCTAATTGCTTTAGGTGTAAGGTTAGGTTGTTTATTTGAGATTTTTCTTGTTTCTTGATGTAGGATTGTATTGCTATAAACTTCCCTCTTAGAACTGTTTTTGTTGCATCCCATAGGTTTGGGTCATCGTGTTTTCATTGTCATTTGTTTCTAGGTATTTTTTGATTTCCTCTTTGATTTCTTCAGTGATCTCTTCATTATTTAGTAGCGTATTCTTTAGCCTCCATGTATTTCTATTTTTTACAGTTTTTTTTCCTTTGATTGTTATCTAGTCTCATAGCGTAGTGATCAGAAAAGATACTTGATACAATTTCAATTTTCTTAAATTTACCAAGGCTTGATTTGTGACCCAAGATATGATCTATCCTAGAGAATGTTCCATGAGCACTTGAGAAGTGTATTCTGTTGGTTTTGGATGGAATGTCTTATAAATATCAATTAAGTCCATCTTGTTTAAACCGTCATTTAAAGCTTGTGTTTCCTTATTTATTTTCATTTTGGATGATCTGTCCATTGGTGAAAGTGGGGTGTTAAATTCCCCTAGTATTATTGTGTAACTGTCGATTTCCCCTTTTATGGCTGTTAGCATTTGCCTTATGTATTGAGGTGCTCCTATGTTGTGTGCATAAATATTTTCAATTGTTATATCTTCTTCTTGGATTGACCCCTTGATCATTATGTAGTGTCCTTCTTTGTCTCTTGTAATAGTCTTTATTTTAAAGTCTATTTTGTCTGATATTAGAATTGCTACTCCAACTTTCTTTTGATTTCCAATTGAATGGAGTATCTTTTTCCATCCTATCACTTTCAGTCTGTAGGTGTCTCTAGGTCTGAGGTGGGTCTCTTGTAGACAGCACATATACGGGTCTTGTTTTTGTAGCCATATAGCCAGTCTATGTTTTTTGGTTGGAGCATTTAATCCATTTACATTTAAGGTAATTATCAATATGTATGTTCCTATTACCATTTTCTTAATTGTTTTGGGTTTGTTATTGTACGTCTTTTCCTTCTCTTGTGTTTCCTGCCTGGAGAAGTTCCTTTAGCATTTGTTGTAAAGCTGGTTTGGTGGTGCTGAATTCTCTTAGCTTTTGTTTGTCTGTAAAGGTTTTAATTCTTCTGTCGAATCTGAATGAGATCCTTGCTGGGTAGAGTAATCTTGGTTGTAGGTTTTTCCTTTTCATCACTTTAAGTATATCCTGCTACTTCCTTCTGGCTTGCAGAGTTTCTGCTGAGAGATCAGTTGTTAACCTTATGGGGATTCCCTTGTATGTTATTTGTTGCTTTTCCCTTGCTGTTTTTAATATTTTTTCTTTGTATTTAATTTTTGATATTTTGATTAATATGTGTCTTGGCATGTTTCTCCTTGGATTTATCCTGTATAGGACTCTCTGTGCTTCCTGGACTTGATTGACTATTTCCTTTCCCATATTAGGGAAGTTTTCAACTATAATCTCTTCAAATATTTTCTCAGACCCTTTCTTTTTCTCTTCTTCTGGCACCCCTATAATTTGAATGTTGGTGTGTTTAATGTTGTCCCAGAGGTCTCTGAGACTGTCCTCAACTCTTTTCATTCTTTTTTCTTTATTCTGCTCTGTGGTAGTTATTTCCACTATTTTATCTTCTAGGTCACTTATCTGTTCTTCTGCCTCAGTTATTCTGCTATTGATTCCTTCTAGAGAATTTTTAATTTCATTTATTGTGTTGTTCATTATTGTTTGCTCTTTAGTTCTTCTAGGTCCTTGTTAAACGTTTCTTGTATTTTCTCCATTCTATTTCCAAGATTTTGGATCTTTACTATCATTACTCTGAATTCTTTTTCAGGTAGACTGCCTATTTCCTCTTCACTTGTTTGGCCTGGTGGTTTTTTACCTTGCTCCTTCATCTACTGTGTATTTCTCTGTCTTCTCATTTTGCTTAACTTACTGTGTTTGGGGTCTCCTTTTCGCAGGCTGCAGGTTCGTAGTTCCCGTTGTTTTTGGTGTCTCCCCCCAGTGGGTAAGGTTGGTTCTGTGGGTTGTGTAGGCCTTCTGGTGGAGGGGACTGGTGCCTGTGTTCTGGTGGATGAGGCTGGATCTTGTCCTTATGGTGGGCAGGACCATGCCTGGTGGTGTGTTTTGGGGTGTGTGTGAACTTATTATGATTTTAGGCAGCCTCTCTGCTAATGGGTGGGGTTGTGTTCCTGTCTTGCTAGTTGTTTGGCATGGGGTGTCCAGCACTGGAGCTTGCTGGTCGTTGAGTGGAGCTGGGTCTTAGCATTGAGATGGAGATCTCTGGGAGTGCTTTTGCCAACTGAGAGCTCTATTACATGGGGCTGGGAGGTCTCTGGTGGTCGAATGTCCTGAACTTGGCTCTCCCACCTCAGAGGCTCAGGTCTGACACCCAGCTGGAGCACCAAGACCCTGACAGCCACACAGCTTTTGGGAAGTCTGAGGTCTTCTGCCAGTGTTGAGTAGGTGTTCTGTAGGAGTTGTTCCACACGTAGATGTATTTTTGATGTATTTGTGGGGAGGAAGGTGATCTCCACGTATTACTCCTCCACCATCTTGAAGGTCCTCTTGGCATGCTTTTGAGGTTCACTGGTTGTAAAATGTATCAGTAGTTTGCTTCTTTTTATTATAGAATAGTATTCCATTGTATAGTTGTACCACATTGTGCTTATCTATTCACCCATTGATCAACATTTGGATTGTTCCCAGTTTTCGGCTATTACGAGTAATGCTGCTATTTAACATTTATATACACAACTTTGTGTGGAATTGGTGGGTTATATGATACAGGTGTGTTTAACTCTAAGAAACTGCTAAACTGTTTTTCCAAAGTGATTGTAACATTTTAAATACCCATGAAGCAATATATGACAGTTCCAATTTCTCCACATCATCACCAACACTTGGTGTTATTAGTCTTTCCAATACAGCTCTTCTAGTGGTTGTGCAATAGTATGTCATTGTAGTTTTAATTTGCATTTCCCTGATGGCTACTGATATTGAGCATCTTTTCATGTGCTTTTTAGCCACTGACATACCTTTTGGTGAAGATATTTTAATTGGGTTGTTTGTCTTTTTATTATGTCATATGTAAGAGTTCTTTTATGTAGCCTAGATATAAGACCTTTATCATATATATAATTTGCAGTCCTTTTATTTGTCTTTTTATTTGTCAGTCCTTTTTATTTGTCTTCATTTTTTATGGTGTCATTTAAAAAGCAAAAGTTTTAAATTTTGTAGTATATTTTAAAATTTGGTGTCTTATTTAAGAAATCTTTACTTAACCCAAGGTCACAAATATTTTCTCCTATGTTTTCTTCTAGAAGATGTATGATTTTAGGTTTTACATTTAGGTCTGTGATCCATTCTGAGTTAATTTTTTGTATGGTGTGAGGCAAGGATCGCATTAATTTTTTACTTATGAATATCCAACTGTTTCAGCACCATCTGTTGAAAAGACTATCTTTTCCCCCATTGGATTGCTTTGGTAACTTTTTTTTTTTTTTTTTTGCAGTACGCGGGCCTCTCACTGTTGTGGTCTCTCCCGTTGCGGAGCACAGGCTCCGGACGTGCAGGCTCAGCGGCCATGGCTCACGGGCCCAGCCGCTCCGCGGCATGTGGGACCTTCCCAGACCGGGGCACGAACCCGTGTCCCCTGCATCGGCAGGCGGACTCTCAGCCACTGCGCCACCAGGGAAGCCCCCTTTGGTAACTTTCTTAAAAGTAAACAGATCATAGATATAAGGACTAAATTCTGGACTTCTTTTTTTTTTTGTCATCTTAAAAACATGGAATGTGCACTTTCCCAGACTTCAAGATTTAAAGTCATATCAGCAGCTCCCCAGCACTGGGCAGCAGGAAGCTTATCCTGCCTACTGATGAAGCAACAAAAGTTTCAGGCTTCCTAACTGACATTTACAGGGTGCCTTCAAGTAGTGAGTGTCGTGTGAGGATCTAGAAAGCATGATGAACAAAACAAACACAAAACCAGAGACTTTCTGAAATCGACTAGAGAAAATGGCACTATTTTGTAGCTAAGGCTCTAGAGCCCACAAGCCACAACTACTGAGCCCACGTGCCACAGCTACTGAAGCCCGCATGCCTAGAGCCTGTGCTCTGCAACAAGAGAAGCCACGACAATGAGAAAGCCCATGCACAGCAACAAAGACCCAACACAGCCAAAAAATAAATAAATTTATTTTTTTTAAAAAGAGTATTTCTCAAGTGCAGGGAGGATTCTTTATATGAAGTGTATGTGCGTACAGTCTGCAAGTTAGGAAAGTTTCTTAAACGCTATGCTTCATTTCTCCATTTGTAAACTGCAGCTACTAATAGGGTTATTAAAAATTACATGGGTTAATACATAATAAGTGCTTAGAAGATGATCTGGGACATAATGATTGCTCGAATAAATAACAGCTATTATTATTAAGCATGCACTTTCATGTACATGATGGTGAGCTTTCTACTGAGAAACTTGGCTTAAAACAGCAGCATAAGGGAAATAGTAATGAGACACTGGAATAGATAGTCAAAGAAACTGAGAACATTGCTCTAAATCTACTTTAAAAAAAAAAAAGTAAGGCCTTCTGTGGTGGCGCAGTGGTTAAGAATCCGCCTGCCAATGCAGGGGACACGGGTTCGAGCCCTGGCTCGGGAAGATCCCACATGCCGCAGAGCAACTAAGCCCGTGCACCACAACTACTGAGCCTGCCCTCTAGAGCCTGTGAGCCACAACTACTGAGCCCTTGTGCCACAAGTACTGAAGCCCACACGCCTAGAGCCCATGCTCCGCAACAAGAGAAGCTACCCCAATGAGAAGTCCATGCACCGCAATGAAGAGTAGTCCCTGCTTGCTGCAACCAGAGAAAGCCTGTGCGCAGCAACAAAGACCCAACGTAGCCAAAAATAAATAAATTATATATACATATATTACTTAAAAAAAAGAAAACAAGTAAGAAAGATCCCTCTCTGTCTGAGGGAAGGATGGAATAAATGCTTCTTTAAGTGAAAAAAGTAATATGTATTCATTGTAAAATGAACAAACAAACAAATCAAACACTACAAAGATGTAGAAACTCCCAGTACTCTTACCCAATTTGGCATTTACCATTTAAGACTTTTTCCCATTTATATATTATGCGTTTTCCCACCTGTGTGGTGGTTTTGTTTTGTTTTTTTTAACAAAAATGGGATCATACCATCCAAAAAAAAAAAAAAACATGGAATGCTTCATGAATTTGTGTGTCATCCTTGCACGGGGCCATGCTAATCTTCTCTGTATAGTTCCAATTTTTGTATATGTGCTGCTGAAGTGAGCACTGGACTTTCTATTCTGTTATATCTGCTAACTTTAAACTATGGCTATCCCCAGTCATGTTGGACTTTTATGTCAAGAGACCAGCAGGCAAGGAAAGGAGTCACTATCCTAGTGGCATATAACTGATCCTGCTCATGAGGAGGAGATAGGGCTGCTTTTACACCAGGAGGGCTATTATGGGCTGAATTTTTGTGTCCCACCAAAATTCATATGCTGAATCCCTTAGAGTCTATTACCTAGGAAACCCAAACAATGACCACTGTTTTTAACAATAGGACCATATCACAGAGCTTCAGAAGCAGGTTGTCTGATTTTCAAGAGAGCCACCATTTCAGCCCAGAAGTTATTCCATTTCAAGAAGAACACAGCTGTGGAGGTAGAAAGACGACAGCATTTCACACACACACACACACACACAAGAATGTGGCATTGCATGGAGAAAAGGCACTGTGCATTTTCCACTTTGAGGGGGCTAGGTGTGAGTATCAGGTTTCAGAATAATGCAGGAAGCCAAGAATTTGTACAAACTAATAGTACAACAAAAGGCAGCTGTGGGATTGTGGTTGGTTTAGAAGTAGTGCTCACAACTGTGGAGCAAACAAAACTACCCAAGTTGACCCAAGAAGAGCATGGTGTGGTGAATTCCAAGACGTGATGGACACTGCAAAGTTGGGATTCTAATGTGTCTAAAATTTGCTCTGTATAGTTCTAGAATTTCAATTAATTATTGAAAACTACTTCTCAAACTTTAACATGCATATAAATCGCCTGAGAATTTTGTGAAAATGCAGATTACAGTTCAGTAAATCTGGAATGGGACTGGAGATTCTGCAGTTCTAACAAGATTTCAAGTGATGTTGCTGGTGTTAGATCACACTTTGAGTAGCAAGTACCTAGGATATTCTGGTAGAATTAGTCTGGCACTGGGGCTGATTCATTCATTTGCCTAATTGATATCTGTATCCTTGTTTGAGCAAGAATTTTGAGACAGCTAAAATATTCAGATGTACATAGTAATACCTAGAGCAACCACTAGAAAAATAAGGCAAAGAGCTACAGCTAAAAAGCCAATACATAAATTAAAATGGAATTAGTTCTAAGAATTATTCAATTAACCTAAGAGACTGGAGGAAAATAGGAACAGATGAACAAAAAGTAGATGTGATAAATAGAAAACAACAACAAATAGTAAACTAAACCCAACTATTCAGTGATTACATTAAATAGAAATGGATCAAACTTACTAATTAAAATACAGAGACTGTCAGACTGGGTAAAAAAGCAAGTCTCAACTGTATTCTGTCTAAAAGAAGCATTTAAAAAATAAAGACACATACAGGTTGAAGGTAAAAGGATGGAAAAATATATCAAGCAAACAGCTGGAGAGTTATATTAGTATCAGATAAAGTAGATTTGAAGACAAAGCATATTACCAGAATAAAGAGGGACATTTCATAAGGATAAGGTGTCAAATAATCAGGAAGACATAAAATCATGAATGTATATTCACCTATTAACCAAGCCTCAAAATAATATGAATGAAAAACAGACATATTTAAAGGGAGAAATAGAGCCACGGTCAGAATGGAGATTTTCATATCCTTTTCTCAGTAATTGATAGAACTAGACAAAAAAAAGTCAAAAATTAATTTGCTATGGACCATAGACCTAAACATAAAAGTTGAAAGAAACTATAAAGCTTTTATTATAAAACATAGAAAAACATCTTTGTGATTGGGGGGTAGGCAAAATTTTCTTAGAGAGGATATGGAAAGTAATAACCAAAAAAAATATTTTAATGGTAGAGTTCATCAAAATTTAAAACATCTGCTCAGCAGAAGACACTATTAAGAAAATGAACATGCAAGGCACAAACTGGTAGAATATTCACAGTACACATATCTGACAAAGGACTTGTATCTAAAATATATAAGAACTTCCTACAACTCAATATTTTTTAAAAAAACAACAGAAAACTATAATAATGGACAAAATGTTTCAACAGATAATTCACAAAGAAAGATACAGGAATGATCAATGATCACATGAAAAAGTGCTCAAGGTTACTTGTTATCAGGAAAATGATGCAGATGAAAACCACAACTACACATCACCAGAGTGGGTAAAACTTTAGACTGACAACGCCAAACGCTGGCAAGAACGTGATATGAGAACTCCTGTGGTTTTTTTTTTTTTTTTTTTTTGCGATACCCGGGCCTCTCACCATTGTGGCCTCTCCCGTTGCGGAGCACAGGCTCCTGACGTGCAGGCTCAGCGGCCATGGCTCACGGGCCCAGCCGCTCTGCGGCATGTGGGATCTTCCTGGACCGGGGCACGAACCCATGGTCCCCTGCAACGGCAGGCGGACTCTCAACTACTGCGCCACTAGGGAAGCCCTCTTGTGCTTTTTTTTTTTTTTTAATTAGGGTATAATTGCTTTACAATGGTGTGTTAGTTTCTGCTTTATAACAAAGTGAATCAGTTATACATATACATATGTTCCCATATCTCTTCCCTCTTGCGTCTCCCTCCCTCCCACCCTCCCTATCCCACCCCTCCAGGCGGTCACAAAGCACCGAGCTGATATCCCTGTGCTATGCGGCTGCTTCCCACTAGCTATCTACCTTACGTTTGGTAGTGTATATATGTCCATGCCTCTCTCTCGTGAAAAAGAATTTTCTAATACTCTAGAGCTCTGCAAATATGGAGTAGGTCATTTGGGAATGTAGTGGGCTCTTCATCATTAGAGGAAATCAAGCTGAAACTGAAAAGCCATGCATCACTGTGGTGCAGAAAAAGATCTACAATGGGAGACAGAGTTGGACTAGATTATTTGGGGAAGCATGATCATGATATAATTCTGTGTAACATACCTAGAAGCTTAGCCAAAATGTTCAAGGACTATTAATGTCCACTGATTCCTGTGTGGACATTCACCAAGAGGGAATGATAACAAAAATATAAAATAACATAACATAAAATAGATGTTGTTTAAGAGTACAAACTTGTGACAAGTAGTAAATAACCCAGTGATCTAATGCACAGTTCAGTGAATATAGACAGCAATATTGTATCATAATTATGTAATAAATATCACAACAGCAATCATATTACAATATGTAAATGTATCAAAGTAACACATTGTACACCTTAAATTTACATGTTTTATGTCAAATATATTCAAGACCGAAAAAAAAGAAAAAAGCACTGCTTTTAGTTATCTAAGAGAACTAGATTTCCAGAAGCTGTGACCCACTGTGGATTTTTGGAGACAGTCCTCTGTCTATCTTCATAAAACATCAGATTCAAACTATTAGGAACATATCAGCATTTCCAGATCACAAAATTACCTTGGAGACCTCCCCAAGGTATCTCTCCATGTCCAGTGTCCTTTTGTCCTTAAAAGCCCAGCTAGATTCTACATCACTTAAGAAGCATTTCATGACCCCTGTTCTATCAACATGCATGTCCTTTTAGATGTTCTGGCCTCTCCTGAATCCTTCTGCTTCCCCTCCCTGACAGGTTGTGTGCCCATTTAAGCCTGGGCCATGGGTCACCCCTGTTCCTCATGGGAATTCTCACACCCATATACTGGGTGATCAACAAGTGTTTTGATGGATGGATGGATGGATATTCAGACACAGACAAATAGATTGATGGAGGGATGGAGGGATAGAGGGATAGAGGGATGGAGGGATGGAGGGATGGAGGGATGGATGCACAAACGGACAAGACAGGTGGCTGGACAGACAGATGAATGGAAAGCCCTGGAGCTAGCACTGCTCATGAGAAAAGAGATCTTGGGAACAACAGGAGTATGTTTTCTGTGAAAATGATCTGGAGAAACAGAGAGAGTATTCACAACTAATGATTTCCCTAGTACCTAGCACAAAGTGGGAGAACACAGAGCAAACTTAAAGTCACTTTTCTGGCCAAGTTTAATGAGATGAACTGCCATATAGGACACAGAACCACTAAAATGAATATGTTATGTATCTTGTCTCTGATTGAATGCATTAAATAATCAGAATCTTCACTTTAAACATTGTAAATTTGATATTCTATGACCCCAAAGTAATTTCTAATTTTATTTCTCCTTTTTCTTGGAAACAAATAGAGACTGTGGACTTTCACAATGGTTTTTCAATCACTCAGCCAGACTGGAACTCCAGACCAGATGCCCTGGACCTACATGACACAAAGGATGTTGAGTTTGGATCACTGAGTATTTTATTTAGTTGAAAGACGAGACAGACCATGGAAAGTGCCAACCAGACAGCCTCTGTGACAGAGTTCATTCTCCTGGGCCTCTCAGCCCATCAAAGGCTGGAGAAAACGTTCTTTGTGCTCATCCTGTCCATGTACCTGGTGACCCTGCTGGGCAACGGGGTCCTCATCCTGGTGACTATCCTGGACTCCTGCCTACACAAGCCCATGTACTTCTTCCTGAGGAACCTCTCCTTCCTGGACATCTGCTACACAACCTCCTCAGTCCCCCTCATCCTTGACAACTTCCTGACCCCCAGGAAAACCATCCCCTTCTCAGCATGTGCTGTGCAGATGTTCCTCTCCTTTGCCATGGGGGCCACAGAGTGTGTGCTTCTGGGCATGATGGCGTTTGATCGCCATATGGCCATCTGCAACCCCCTGAGGTACCCTGAGGTCATGAGCAAGGCTGCCTATGCACCATGGCTGCCAGCTCCTGGGCAGCTGGAAGCACCACTGTCATGATGCAGACATCCCTAGCAATGCAACTACCCTTCTGTGGGGACACTGTCATCAACAACTTCACCTGTGAGATCCTGGCTGTCCTGAAGTTGGCCTGTGCTGACATCACCATCAATATAATCAGTATGGTGGTGGCCAATGTGATCTTCCTGGGCATCCCAGTTCTGTTCATCTTTTTCTCCTACGTGTTCATCATCGCTACCATTTTGAAGATCCCCTCAGCTGAGAGGAGGAAAAAGACCTTCTGCACCTGCTCTGCCCACCAAACAGCTGTAGTCGTCTTCTATAGGACCATCCTCTTCATGTATGGGAAGCCTAAATCCAAGGACGCCCTGGGAGGCAGACAAACAGGACCTTGCAGACAAGCTCACCTCCCTCTTCTATGGAGTGGTGACCCCCTTGCTCAACCCCATCATCTACAGCCTGAGGAATAAGGAGGCGAAGGCCGCTGTGAGGAACCTGGTAACTTGGAAACGCTTCACCCAGTGATGCTGGAGGGGTCCTGATGGTTCCTGTTCCCTGGTTTCTCTTACCTGAGGGTCTCGGAGGATAAGATGAAGGGCTAACTTCATGCAAGATAACGTAGGTAAATCTAATTACACGGAATCTCATTACACCCAAGAGCTTTGTGTGAACAGAAAGCATTTAATATGAATTTTCCCCTCATTCAATAGGCGATTCTACAAAAGTATATTTCTGTTGATCAAGCCTTACAGTTCTCTATATCTGTGATGCATAGTAAACAAACTGATAACAAGGAAAAGTAACCCTTCAAGATTTATTGTTTAACTCATGAAAAGCTCAAGTCTGTAGGGCCATAATTCAATTACTCCTTGGCTCACCCTTTGAACATATTTTAAAGGGTTCTTATTTTTATGTCACCTATGTCAACTCTTCCTACTCCATTATTAAATAACAGTAATATTTTTATCCTTATCCTCATTGCCTCTTTCTCCTTATTGTCATTTAAATTATTAAAACTGTTTCTTGAATCATTCTCTTCCTGTGTCTTCAAAATTAACCTCTTTCTCTTGTCCTTAACCAAGTCCCCCACCAGAAAATCATTTATATCTTTGGAGCAGAGAGGAGAGCAAGGTGTGGCGAAACTGATGCAAAGGTCAAAGGTTCAGGCCTTTTTTCTTTTCCCTTTTTTGAAAATGTTATTCATCCCTGGGTTCTTTCCCTAGATATCCATGGCCTCCAAGGGTCATCAGAGTAATGTCAAAACTGAGAGGTACCGAGGAGAATCAAATGAATTCTATTAACCACCTGACCTGGCTTGACCGAGTGTGCAGCCAAGGGGTGACCATCGCTTGCTTTTCTACCTAAGAAACCCCAAAGCCACACGGTAGTCAGAGGGAGAGGAGGTGATGCTCAGAGGGAGGAGGAGACATCTAAGAATCACCTACATGACTGGTGAGGAATTCCAAGGCAGCTCCCTAGAGTAATTAATCTAGACATCTAGTTAAAGAATGAGTAGAATAGAAAACCTCTGACAGTTGATATCAATTTTTAATCCAATAGAGAGGAAACTAACAATCGAAACAATCAGCCTTTGCTGAAAAAGAGTCATTGCAGGTAGATGGTGAAAGCATTAAAGAAAATTCTCAGTGGTTTTCTCAGCAGAATTCAAGAGAGTAGTGAATCAATAAAACAAGAGAAGTCTATAAAAAAAGAAGCTAGGAGAAAAGATAACTGGGAAATAAGAACTTTTTCTTAGGGGAAAGATTCCACTTACTGGGTCAAATAAAATTCAGTAGAAAGTATTTAAAAGTAGATGGCACAATTTTTTAAAATGAACTTTAAAATGAAAAGTAACTTAAATTCCTCTCCTAGACTTCAGAGAGAAAAACAAAGAGATTTAAGTTATTTGAGAAAAGATGAGAGGCATGGGAGATAGACCAGGGGAATCCATCATGAAAACATGAAGAGAAAACAGAGCAGACAAAAGACAAATAATAACTAAAGAGAAAAAAACACATTTCACTGAATAGAAGTTTTAGATATTTTGTTCATAAAATGTTCATCAATCACCAGATAAGAATCGTAGCAAAAGACACACCTACCTAGGATAACTATTCAAGGATAACTTTTGATGCCTATATATACCAAAATAGTTCTATAGACCTTTACACAGAAGAAAAGCATATTTCCTAAGAAGGAATGAGAATCTGACTGCCATTGGCCAGCTGTTCTGCAGCCCTAAATGTAGACATCAGTGGAACAAGGTTTACTAAGTTGTGAGGGAAATGGGCTGTGAGTCCCGAGTTCTACATACCCCTCATCATTGCACAGATACGAGGGTTAAAAAGACACTTGCTGTCATGTGTAAACACAGAAAGCACATACCCCTGCAATCCCTTCCTGAAAAAAATTTATTTAGAACATTCTCCCAACAAACAGTTAAAAATAAATAAATGAAAGGATGTGATGGATATGCCATAGAAGAGACAGTGGAGAATGATGAAATGCATAAGACCAATGAAGTTTAGTCAATTCTTATACCAAATTTGCAAAGACAAATCTATGAAGGAATTAGTAGCAATCATGTCGAGGTAAACAGTAACAAGAAAGCAATGATGGAGCTCCAGTTACAATTCTAGATGACTTCATCAAGCTGGGAAATGGAGAAAGAGAAGCAAAGGCCACTGAAGGCTTCATCTTACAAAGGATATGGTGGGAAGGGATTCTTATAAATACAATCCATTGCATTGATACTGAAATGCAACAAAAGTCTTAACATGCTTGTTGAAAATTTACGAGTCAATACCAGTAGACAAGTATTAGAATTCTTTCTTTGAAAGAATCCGAGGATTATGAAAGAACAAAGAAAGTTCATCAAATGAAAAAACTCATTTATTGAACCTAAGTAGATTTAAATCATTGTACAGTAAACAAATAATACACATTACCCAGTGGGTTTTTTTTTTAGGAATTTCAAGGTTTCTAACATTAGGAACATTAGGAGATCAATTACTGCAACCATTTTGTTAACAGATTAAATAAGAAAAAGTAATCCCATCCACAAATGTTGAGAAGTCATTTGGTAAAATCTAGCATCTATTTCTGACTTTTTAAAGTAGTGGACTTGAATAGAAGAAACCATCCTTCGTGAAGAACAACAGCAAACAGCATACTTGACGGCAGAATACCAACGACATGCCTACGATGCATGTCTGGATTAGGACCTCTGCTCTCGATGTCTGCATCATTCTAGCTAATTAAACCAGATCAGAAAAACAAATAAGGAACAAAATATAGAAAAGAAGGAAACTGGGCTTCCCTGGTGGCGCAGTGGTTGAGAGTCCGCCTGCCGATGCAGGGGACACGGGTTCGTGCCCCAGTCCGGGAAGACCCCACATGCCGCGGAGCGGCTGGGCCCGTGAGCCATGGCCGCTGAGCCTGCGCGTCCGGAGCCTGTGCTCCGCAGCGGGAGAGGCCACAGCAGTGAGAGGCCCGCGTACCGCAAAAAATAAATAAATAAATAAATATTTATAAAAAAAAAAAAAAAGAAAAGAAGAAAACTATTCAGTAAGTAAACAGATGTTGTTTACTGAGGAAAAAAGTTTAATCAAGTGCAAAACTACTACAACTAGTAAGAAAGTACAGTAGGGGGGTTGTATATAATTCACACCAGTCACAACTTTAAAACACCTAGGGAAAATACATAAAGAAGTTTGAGTACATCATATATTTACAATGGTCATGCATTAACAGAAGATATTTTAAAAAGATGTTTCGGGCTTCCCTGGTGGTGCAGTGGTTGAGAGTCCGCCTGCCGATACAGGGGGCACAGGTTCGTGCCCCGGTCCGGGAGGATCCCACATGCCGCGGAGCGGCTGGGCCCGTTAGCCATGGCCGCTGGGCCTGCTCATCCGGAGCCTGTGCTCCACGGCGGGAGAGGCCACAACAGTGAGAGGCCCGCGTACCGCAAAAAAAAAAAAAAAAAAAAAAAAAAAGATGTTTTCATTTTGGAGGGAGGAAAAGCCCTGAATGTAAACTTCAGGGCTGTCTAGAGTATCCTCCAAGTACCCTCATTCAAAGCCTTTTTCCCCCTTTCTAACAGGTTGGGATGACCCATGCTCCATCCATTTTCCCATCCCTAGAGCAGGTCCATCCTATTTGTTCGGAAAAGGTCCAAGCCCTGGGCTTGGAGGCAAACACAAAGGCTCACTCATCAAAGGTTCTCAGAAGCAAAGAAAACCAGTCTCTACTCCAGCCCTTGTTTTGAAGATAACCAAAGAGTTTAAACCAGACCACTGACAAATGGAGTCTTTCAGAGCTCTGCGTACGTGCAAATTAATTTCTACCTGATTACTACTGGTGACCATTTCTCTCAATTTAGGATGATCCTTAAAATCTTCAAGAGAGTATAGTATCTAATGAAGGTTATCACAAAATATGACCTAATCAAACATCACAGATGATCACAGACAACGTGTCTAGAACATAATCACCCAAACTGCATTTAAGGAATCAGAGCATTTAAGGAATCAGAGCATTTCAGATGCCGGACGGGGAACGGGTCCCCTGTGGACACGACCAGGTGGGAAAGGACCAGGACCAGGTCCTGGTGGAAGGACCAGGTGGGAAAGCAGGAGCTAACTGCCTCTTCCTCCTCAGCTCCAGCCGACTGCTGCCAGGCAGGAATGCAGAAAGGGGTTGGGGAGGGAATGCAAAGAGCTGCTCCCTTTGCTGCAGGCTCCACATTTATCTCTGGTGTTTGCAGAGTTGAGTGCTTCCCATAATTCTTCAACAGTATAAGTATTATGAGGACCAAACAAAATTTGTTCCTCAACCATTTTTGGCTATGGGTTGCAATTTACGACCTCTGCTAGAAGCACATGTAAGTCACAGTATTGTTGGAGTTCCTACGGATGCCGTCACAGAGGTCACTTACATCTTCACTGTGCATCTATTGTTTGGGGAGGAAACTGCCCTCTCACTCTTATCATGTGATTCTAGTGGGGCTGCCAATTGTACTACACCAACGCTTGGCCACAGCAATCAGTCTAAGGGAAAGCATATGACCTAGGTCAAACTAATCAGAACCATTCCCCAGCATATTTCAACTGGAGCAAGAAGAAAGGGGTCCTGTATTAGCTTTCTATGCTGCATAGCAGATCACCACTTAGTAGCTTCAGACAATACACATTTATAATCCTGCCATTTCTGTGAGTTAGGAATTCAAGCAAGTCCTCTGCAAGGCTGCAGTCTAAGGTGTTGGCCAGGGCTCAGTTCTCATCTGGAGACTCAAATAGAAAAATGTGGATTAGGCTGCTGACAGCCCTCTTCCCTAGCACGTGAGAAAGTCTGCTAAAAATGAAGCCAGGAAAAGACAAGTAGAGATAAGAACCATATGAAGAGACAGAGAGTCCTAATGACATGGTGAGTCCCTAATTCCAGCTGTGCCTGAGACTGAATCCACCCTTGAACTTCTCAGTTGTATGAGCATTAAAGTTTGTATTGGGATTATGCTGGTTGGAGTAAGTTTTCTATCTAGAAACTTACAAAGTCCTGACAATTACAAAACCCAAAGCAAAAGCATCTTTACAAAGTCACCCTCTCTTGCTGACCACTGCATACTCCAACTGCAATCCTATATTTATCTTACATGGTAGATAATTCCCAATTGAGATACAAAAAACTGCAAACTAGTCTTGGTCAAATTCCAGGCTCTTTTTCAAATAAAACAGAAGGAATAAACTCTTTTCAGGCCTGCACTCCCCCTGAACATTGATGCCAAAATGCTAAAATACAAAAAATCAATAAAACAAATATAGTAATATACTTAGAAGATAATACACTGTGAGAAAGTTGCATTCATCCCAAAAAAGCATGGATAGGGTGAACATTAAAATTTTACCACATTAATAAATTAAAGAAGAAAAACCAAATGATCATCTCAATAGATGTAGAAAGTGTTTGATAAAACTCCATGTCCTGGGACTTCCCTGGTGGCTCAGTGGTTAAGAATCCGCCTGCCAATGCAGGGGACACGGGTTCGAGGCCTGGTCCGGGAAGATCCCACATGCCTCAGAGCAACTAAGCCCGTGCACCACAACTACTGAGCCCACGCACCACAACTACTGAAGCCCTCGCGCCTACAGCCCGTGCACCGCAACAAAGAGTAGCCCCTGCTCGCCACTCGCCGCAACTAGAGAAAGCCCACGCGCAGCAACCAAGACCTAACACAGCCAAAAATTAATTAATTTAAAAAAATTCAATGTCTTGACAATAACCACTCTACTCCAGCCAGACACCTCAGGAAAAAAAAAAACAACACCCTTACCCCACCAGCAAAGGTTGAGCAGACAGCCTAGACTTCCATTCTTACCAGGCTATGACAAGGCAACCCAACCACTACCCTGTCAATGTGGTATCAGAGGAGGCTGGATAGGGAGGTGAGATGTTTGTATCTGCTGGGCAGCAACAAGTCCCCACCCCAACCCACAGTGTCAGTGGAGACCACATGGGAAGCTCCTTCTCCTTCCCACTTGGGTGGTATCAGAGGGGGCCTAAAGAAGGGTCAGGACTTGTGCCTGTGCTAATGAGGCCACCCCTTCCCACAGTGTCAGTGGAGGTCGTGGGAGTAGTACTAGGCACTCCTGCCTCTGCCAGGCAGAAGGGAATCAGCAGAGCCCTAGTAGGGAGCTGAAATTCCCACTCCCCACCCAGCAGTAAGGAGGATCCCCTCCTCCCAGGAATACAAGGCTGGTTCAATATTCAAAGATCAGTCAATGCATCTACCATATTTACAGGCTAAATAGGAATAAAATCACATGATTATACCAAGTGAAACAGAAGAAGCTTTTGAAAAAACAACACTCATTCATGATAAAAACTTTCAGCACTGAACTGGAAGCCCCAGCCAGTGAGGCAGGACAAGAAAAAAAGACTACAAGTCTAACGTTTTTGAAGGAAGAAAAAGAAACTGTCATCATTCACAGATATTATTACCTACTATATAGGAAATCTAAAATAATTTAGAGATATAAGTATTTAAAAGAGAGTTTAGCAAGATTCCTAGACAAAATCAATGTTAAAAAAAACCCAGTTGCATTTCTATATTCCAGCAGCAGATTATGAAATATTTTTAAAGATATCGAGAAATATAAATATAGATATTTATATATTAAGATATAAATACCACCATACAGGGGTAAATCTAGTAAAACAGCTCCAAGACTTTTATGCATACAATTATAAATTATAAAATGTTTTGAATGATATTAAAGAGAGAAATACTTCTCATTCATGGGTAGGAAAATTCAGTATTATAGAGATGTTAATTCTCCCCAAATTTATCTCTATATATTCAGTGTAATTCCAAATTTTTAATCCCCAGAATTTAAGAAGCTGGTTCAATAATTTATATGAAAGAACAAAAGACCAAGAACAGCCATGAGGTATTAGAAGTACTAGAGGGGGGGAATAAAGGGGTTTACCCTACAAGAAATCAAAACATACAATAAAGCAATATTTATTAGGGCGGTGCAGCATTGACACAGGAATAGATGAACCAATGGAAAAGAGTAGAGATCCCAGAAGCAGATCCATTTAAGTTGGGAGACTTGATATATGACAGAGATGGTACTGCAGACTGGTGGAGAAAGGATGGGCTATAAACACAACTAGGACAATTGGGAAGACATATGTGTACCAGGAGAAAAGTATAAAATATTTATAGCAGCATTCAGTTGGGAAGCAACCCAATTATCCATCAAAATAGGACGTATAAATAAGCTGTGCTACGGTCATAGAATGGAATGTAGCAATACAAAGTAATGAATTTATCTACACTTATAAATATGAATGAATCTCGCAAACATAATATTGAATGAAGAAACAAGTCAAAAAGAACACCTACAAGTGATTTGATTTTTAGAGTTCAGAAAGAGGAAAACCTAAACTACACTGTTTAAAGATGCATCCATGGGTGATAAAATTCAAGAAAAGCAAGGAAATGATTATAACAAAAGTAAGGAGTGTGATTATCTCTGGGAGGAGAGAGAGAGAGAGGGGGCTGGGAGTGGGAAGGAATACCCAGAAAGATTTCAAGGTGCTGGCAATGTGGCAATGTTCTACTCCTTAAATTAGGTGGCAATTGCTTTATTATTCTTTAAATTTAAAATATGTGTTTTATATACTTTCATATGCATTTACATATATGTGCTATATTTCACATTTTTAATTATTTTAAATACCAAAAGTTTTAAATACTGCAATGAGATGTCACTTCTCAACTATCAGTTTGGCAAAGACCAAAAAGTCTCAAGACCAACATATTATGTTGACAGCGTATGAGAAAACAGACATTCTCATATAATGATAAGGCCTTGTAAATTTGGCAATATCCATAAAAATTACAAATGTACATAAAACATATATTTTTACCACATGTGCTAAATTATAAATATGCAAGGATGTT
The DNA here is from genome assembly GCF_011762595.2 of Tursiops truncatus. Classification (NCBI taxonomy): domain Eukaryota; kingdom Metazoa; phylum Chordata; class Mammalia; order Artiodactyla; family Delphinidae; genus Tursiops; species Tursiops truncatus. The sequence goes on along the minus strand of NC_047039.1, from coordinate 79,095,291 downwards.
TGTTGTAGCACTGATTGTAATAGCATAAAACTGGAAAGGACTGAAAAATGTAAATGTCCTTCAATATCAGACTGGTTAATTAAATGATTATCTATATTTACAATGGAATATATGCAGACATTTAAAAGAATGAAGCAGTACTACATATGTTTTCTTCAAGGTATATATCTCCAAGGTATATGCTAAGTGAGGAAAAGCAAGACAGTATGTATTTGTGCTAACTTTATTTTGGAGACAAATTTAGCACAAATACACAATGTCTTACTATCTTGCCTTTCTTACTTAACAATATGCATAGAACACCACTGAAGAAAAAGCATACAAGAAATTGCTATATTGTTTGCCTCGAGGGAGAAGAACTGGGTGACTGGAGACAGAGGCTTAATTTTATTATACCTCCTATACCTTATAAATTTTGTTCCAAGCACAAGTAATACCTACTAAATAACAGTGATGATAATCATGATGATGATGATGATGATGGTGATATCAATAATCATAAAGAGAATTAGATGTACTGAGATTGAAATCCCAGCTCTGCTGTTCACAAGATGTGGTCTTTGGTAAATCGCTTAACTTCTTAAAGTCTGTTCCCTCAAATAAAAAAATAGGGCAATAATAAATACAACCTCCCAGGGAAGACTGGAAGTAGATACTTAACATACATGCATTGCTGGATTTTACTGAATTTACATAATGTGTGTAAAATGTTTGTCACAGTGATGGGCACATGGGGGAGCTCAATGAACGTAGTTAATTCTGCAGTCACTGCTACTGTTAGATATCTGTCTGCCTCCCCATCCTGGGTGTCTAGGCCTTCACCTTGTGGACAAGGTGCTTGGCCCCTAAAGCGAGCACTGGCTTCTCTGAGACCCTGGGGAAGGCTCAGGAGGAAGCTGGCATCTGCTGTGCCCGCCTCTCCATCTCCAGTTGGCCATATCCCAGTCACTGCCTCTAACTGCAACGGACGGCGGGGATGTGGAGCCCCTGAGTACGCTGGAGCCCCCAAGTATGCTGAGCCCCAGCACCCTGTGCACACTCGACATTCCAAAGTTTAAATTGCTTCTGGGACTAGCAGTGTCCTTGTAGGAGTCTACGGCTACAGCTTCAGGACTCCCTTCACTGCTGGGGAAAATGGACCCTTGGGATTCCTCAGCCTCAGACAAGGATGACAGGTCCTGTACAGGAAGAGTCTGTAACTGAAATACCCAGGGCTCAGCCAACACAGCTGGGAGGAAGGACGTGAGAGAAACACCCACCAGAGCCTAAAGTTCCCACAAGGATTCAGGCGGAGAAAGAAGAAAGAGGGTCTCAGAGGTAAAGGAAGTCAGGCAGGGGAGTGTCTGGGTCTTTCCATGGCATCTAGGGTCTGGTCCTGGGGTGCAGTGAGGAGTTGAGAATTGTGTCTGGGATCAGGAGACTCAGAGAGGCGGCCACAAGCAGGACACAGGTGGGGAGAGCTGGGCTGTGATGGGGACAGAGGTGGTTGGCCATGCCTTCTGCAGAGCATTTCCCAAATATGTACTTTCCACTCCCCTGCCTCTGCTCGGAGAAACCTTCCCGCAGCTGATGCTGGAGCAGGGAGGAGCAGCTGAGAGGCAGTGCTAGGCAGTCCATCCTGCTCTCCAGGGCTCACCACTTTCCAAGCCCCTGCCCTGCCCTTGCTGCTCCCTCCTCACAGGAACCCAGGGAGGGAGGCCCATAGGATTCCTGTCATCCCCCTCCTGCAGAGATTTCTCAGAAGAATGGTCTTCCTCAGGGTCAGAGGGTCAGCAGACCCAAGCCTGGTCCAACTGGTTTCCAGTCTATGGCTAGTTCTTTCTGTTTTTCTCACTTTCCTTTCATAATTGCTAAGATTTTTTCCCCCTGAATACCAAGTAACTTGTGCCCATTGTATTAATAGAAAATGGGGTAATACTGAAGAGGTACAAAGAGGAATCCCTCCCCTACTGATTTTGCTATAATTTCCTTCCAGTAACTTTAATCCACACATATCATTTACCTAATTGAGATCATAGCAGTGTGTAAAATTTTGTATTCTCCCTTTTCATTTACCATTATAGTGGAATAATATTCTGGTGTAAAAAATCACAAATATAACTTTAATTATATATTAAATATATATATATATACACATAAATTATGTTCCATTATATGAAGTGGCATAATTTACTTAGGCATTTCTTTTTTTTTTTTTTTTTTGCAGTACGCGGGCCTCTCACTGTTGTGGCCTCTCCCGTTGCGGAGCACGGGCTCCGGACGCGTAGGCTCAGCGGCCATGGCTCACGGGCCCAGCCGCTCCGCGGCATGTGGGATCTTCCCAGACCGGGGCACGAACCCATGTCCCCTGCATCGGCAGGCGGACTCTCAACCACTGCGCCACCGGGGAAGCCCTACTTAGGCATTTCTTGATGGACAGTTATTTTGTTTCCTATTTTCACTTGCAAATATTGCTACGTAAAAGCCTTTACTGTGAGACATTGGCCCTCTGCTCTCATTGATTCTGTAGAATTATTTCCCAGAGGTGGAATTGCTAAGGTGATGGGTATGCAGGTTTTTCAGGTTTTTACTTTTTCTAGGCAAACAGCTCCTCAGAAAGGCTGTATGAATATGTAAGGGGCTTTTTGACTACACTGAGCTACCTCCACTCCTCAGCTACCTGCTGGCTCCAGAGACAGGTAGAGGTGGGACCACTAGCCAGGCCAGGTCCTCGGGACAAGCCAAGGAACCACACCTGCACGTACAGCCCCACAAAGGTGAAAGCTTCCATTCCTCTCCCTGCTCTCCCGGCTGGCCTCCTCTCCCTCCTCTCACTGGGCTGTATGAGTCAGAGCTCTTTCTTTTCTTCCATCCTGAGTCCCCTCCAAAGCCTGACACAGCCCTACTTTATCTCCCCTACACACATACACAAACACACACACACACACACACACACACACACACACACGCACACACCACACCCAAAGGAGTGGCCAGCCACCTTTACCAAAGACTGCTCCCAGCATGGGATAGTCCACAACAGAGTTGGGATGCCCAGGGAAGCACCTGATTCAGCCTTCTCTGGATGCACATGGGGAAACTGAGACCTCAGGAGGAGAAGGGACTTGCTCAAGCCACAGAGAATACCCATGTCATGGGCAGGGGCGGGTCCCACAGCTTCAGTCTTGGTGTGCAAGGTCTTCCTAGCTGTTCAGTTCATCCCGATTGAATCAACTTTTACTCAGCATCTCCCATGTGACAGGCACTAAGATTTCCATGGATGCAGCTCTCACGAAGGTCAAATCCTGTGTATCACTCACGGCCACACCGCATTGTTCATGGGCAGGACTTTCTGTGTGCACAGATTTGTCTGCTGGGAGTGGACACGACGGCTTCTCTCACAGAAGCCACTTTCCTTGGCTTCTGCCAGCACAGCATGTCCTTGTCACTATCAAATTTTGTTTGTGACACTGACCATAATGTTTACTTTTCATTTCCTGGAAGAGCTGGGAGAGACACTGGGAGGAATGTGGGATACGTTGGGGCAGAAGTTCATGGCGGGGCACACAGAGTGGACCTGCCTCGAGCAAACAGAAACATCCTCATGTGCTGAGGGACTCGGGGGGAGGGTAATAGGCTTGCACAGGAAATACAATGAAACCCGTGATTGCATAATGGGGGAGCATCTCCTGGATTAGGTCAATGGCTCTCTGCCGGTGCAACTCTGCACACCCCTCTCCTCCCAGAAACATTTAGCAATGTCTGGAGACATTTTTAGCTGTTACAACTCAGGGAGTAGGTGCTACTAGCAACTGGTGGGTGGAAGCCAGGGATGCTACTGCTAAACATCCTACAATGCACAGGACAGCCCCTCACAACAAAGAATTATCCAGCCCCAAATGTCAATAGTGCTGAGGTTGAGAAACACTGGATTCAATTCAGGGCAGGAGCTGAACCGCCTGACAACATATCTGACATAAACTCTTCCACCATGAGTGAAGCAAAGGCATGCTGAACAAAGAGAGGGATCAGAGAATATATAGAGCTGGTATTGGAGAGACAGGAGCTTTCAAAAATCTGTGCACTAAGACATCAAGGCAACTATTTGGTGGAAAGAACTCAGAATTGGAGCCTGCAATCCAACCCCAGAGCGAAAATCATTCAACCCCAATCTGTCATTCAACCCCAGAGAGAAAATCTTCCACTCCTCTGAGCTTTGGTTACTTCATCTATAAACCTTGAATGACAGTATCTTCTTCTTGGGGTGTTTCAAACAGTGTGGCACAGAGTAGATGCTCCTTAATGTTTACCACTCATCTTCCACCACGCCCCCACTCCTACACACACACCCGCTGCAATTAAGAAGGAGCTAGAGGGCTTCCCTGGTGGCGCAGTGGTTGAGAATCTGCCTGCTAATTCAGGGGACACGGGTTCGAGCCCTGATCTGGGAGGATCCCACATGCCGCTGAGCAACTAGGCCCGTGAGCCACAACTACTGAGCCTGCGTGTCTGGAGCCTGTGCTCCGCAACAAGAGAGGCCGCGATAGTGAGAGGCCCGCACACCGCAATGAAGAGTGGCCCCCACTTGCCACAACTAGAGAAAGCCCTTGCACAGAAACGAAGACGCAACACGGCAAAAATAAATAAATTAATTAATAAACCCCTACCCCCAACATCTTCTTTAAAAAAAAAAAAAGGAGCTAGAGAAATATTATCAATGAGGATTCTGAATTTAGAGTCTGAGCTATTGCAACTAAGAGACTAGAAATCCTCTACACAAAGGCATATAGGTCTCCCTATAAGCTAGTTGCTTGTACGGAACCCAAGGATGGGGTCAGAAAGCCAGAATATTACACAAGAATAAAATATAGCATAAAAGGACAAAGGAAAATCATTTCTTAGTTAACTCTGGCTAAGAAGTTCACCAATATTCCAGGGAGATGAGTTTAGAAATTAATGCTGTACAGCCTACTATCTGGTACGTGTAGTCTATATGGTTATTGATCACTGAGTTAACTGGTTAGTAAGCTGCACAGTTGTCAGCCCAGAGTGTGTGTTCAATCACTCCAATCAATCCTTGTGTTGACTTCATAAAGTTCCTCCCCATATAGGAAGCTCCTCATATATTGCTATCAATCTGTATTAAACTAGGCAGATTCCAATGCTGACAACGTCAAGTTTGTGTCATTTATGGTAGGCAGACTGGAGAAGTCATCCTCCGTGTGGTTGAGTCTTTACCTGGGCTTGTCTCTGTCTGGAAGTGGATTGACATTTTATACAAGTTTTGTAGTCAAAATTTAAAGAGGCTTTAAAATTCACTGGTTCTAAGAATTGGATCAGCTTGGGGATTTTCCTCCCTGAGAATCTAAGAAAACTCAGATTAAATGAAATGTCTATACATTTACATTAAAGAGAAATCATTCATAGGATTTTCCAGCCACTAGTCATAATGTGGAGGAAAATCTCTCCTTGACTGGGGATCAGGTCCGCTGGGGTCAAATCCTGTCTCTGTCACCAACTTAGAAGGCTCAGACAGGTCACTTCCCTCTCGAGGTCTCAGTTGCTTTTATGGACAATGAGAGGATGTAGCAACTTCGGAAACACCCCTCACACACCTAGACTACTTGAGGCCCTCGCCCAATGCTGGCCCGTTGTAAGCTCTGCTCCAACTCTGACCTTCTCTCATGTAAGAGCTGAGGACACCCTGCTGTCTCTTTCAGTGGTTTTTCTCTAACACACATATGCTCTCCTATTACACAGCAGGAATGACCGCATACCAGATGCCTGGGACTCTTTTCAAGAAAGCCTGATATGCTACTTTTGTAATTTGCTGATGACAGAGGGGACATCACATGGAAAAAGCTAATCAGACCTCCCCCCTGGTGGGGTTCATTCTCCTGGGCCTCTCAGCCCACCCAAGGCTGGAGGAAACATTCTTTGTGCTCATCCTGCTCATGTACCTGGTGACCCTGCTGGGCAACGAGGTCCTCATCCTGGTGACCATCCTGGACTCCTGCCTACACAAGCCCATGTACTTCTTCCTGAGGAACCTCTCCTTCCTGGACATCTGCTACACAACCTCCTCAGTCTCTCTGGTCCTGGATGGCTTCCTGGCCCCCCAGGAAACCATCTCTTTCTCCACCTGTGCCGTGCAGATGTTCCTCTCCTTTGCCATGGCAGGGACAGAGTGTGTGCTCCTGAGCATGATGGCGTTTGATCGCTACGTGGCCATATGCAACCCCCTTAGATACCCTGGGGTCATGAGCAAGGCTGCCTACGTGCCCATGGCTGCCAGCTTCTGGGCTATTGGTGGTGTTGCTTCTCTGGTACACACATCCTCGGCAATTCAGTTGGCCCTCTGTGGGGACATCATCAACCACTTCACCTGTGAGATCTTGGCTGTCCTGAAGTTGGCCTGTGCCGACATCTCCATCAATGTGATCGGTATAGGGGTGACCAATGTGATCTTCCTGGGGCGTCCCAGTTCTGTTCATCTCTGCCTCTTATGTCTTCATCATTGCTACCATCCTGAGGATCCCCTCAGCTGAGGGGAGGAAAAAGGCCTTCTCCACCTGCTCTGCCCACCTCACTGTGGTGATAATATTCTATGGGACCTTATTTTTCATGTACGGGAAGCCCAAGTCTAAGGACCCCCTCCTGGGGGTAGACAAAGAGGATCTTTCAGACAAGCTCATCTCCCTCTTCTATGGGGTGGTGACCCCCATGCTCAACCCCATCATCTACAGCCTGAGGAACAAGGATGTGAAGGCCGCTGTGAGGAAACTGGTGAGTCAGAAATCCTTCAGTCAGTGTTGTAGGAGGAGTCTTCTGTGGTTCTCACCCCCATGGAAGAAAGGACTTCAATCATTACAGCTGCCATTCTAAAGCCAGGTCAACTTAACCGGAATGACCTCTTGCCCTTAAGTCCATTTTCAGGGAATGTTTAACTTTTCAGAGTGTATTTCCTGAGTTTTGGACACATGTCTGACATTCAACAGATGTCAGACAATAAATCCTCTAATTGAATGATGAAGACATTCTGAAAACATGTTAAAACCAAGGAGACAGGGACCATTAGAGCAAGCCTAATGGCCCGTGTTGTGCCTAAACTGCAGAGTTAGTTCAGAGAGGTAAGATGGCTCTCACAGCAGCTTTGCCACCCCTGTTGGAATCACAGGGAGAGTCAGAGGAACAAGGAGGAAGTGGACATTTTCATCTTGGACTTCTGTATATTAGATTGAGTATGCCTGAAATGCTCAGAAGAGACAAAATTTGCCACATTGAAAGACTTTGGGTGAGAATAACCTATTTTGATTAAATAAATTTCTTTTTTATCTATGAGAAAATTGAGGCTATATTTTTCTTGATGCACTGCACATTTTGAAACACTGCTAGTCAATCAAATTAAATTGAAGAAGGAGTAGAGGGTTTGAATTTGACATTTATCACTTAACAGCAATTCCCAATAGAAAAGTTAGTATTCTGTTACATAATAACTCACATTCTGAAAAAAAAAAAAAAAGATGACAGGTAGAGAGATAAAGAAAGAAATAGATAGTGGCTAAATATGTTTGAAGACTTTGGGGTGGGGGGGTTAAAGTTGCCAGGAATTCTCAGAGCCTTTAATATACTAATGTACACTGCAAATGTCCAAGAGACATAAAGTCTGTAGCATTTCCTGAGCCTCCATAGTTTAGCACAATAAAACTGGGAAGCATTTTCTTACTTATGACCTTGGGCAGGTTGCTTAACATCTCTCAGCTTATTTCTTCATATTTTAAAAACCTAACCACTTTATTTTATGTGGATTAGATAAGACACTATAAATAAGTCCTCTGTAAATAGTAAGCAACATAGAAATGTAAGATATTGCTAGAAGTATTATTATGAGTGCTGCACAGTGCTAATGTGCCATGTGGAAGAGAGCAAGATATAGTTCCTATCTAGAACAATAGATACAAAAGATGGATGAGACATTTGAGATGGCAGTGGATGAATAGAAGCGGTTTTATGGCAAGTTATATTAAATTCTGAGAATACTGGAAAACTAAAAGAATTTAGAAAAGGAATCCAATTTTGAGAATATAGTAGATCTTGGAAACTTTTGCTTCAAGTGATATTTACGTTTTCTTATATTTATTAAAAATGAATTGTATAAGACAGGGATGCACATTTTGTTAATAAAATTTCACTGTCTTATGTTAATCAGTCATGTTTCTGATTTCTACTTTGCAACAGCAAAAAAAAAAAAAAGTACTTCCCTGGTGGTGCAGTGGTTAAGAATCTGCCTGCCAATGCAGGGGACACGGGTTCAAGCCCTGGTCCGGGAAGATCCCACATGCCATGGAGCAACTAAGACCGTGCACCACAACTACTGAGCCTGTGCTCCAGAGCCTGCGAGCCACAACTACTGAGCCCGCATGCCACAACTACTGAAGCCAGTGCGCCTAGAGCCTACGCTTGCAACAAGAGAAGCCACTGCAATGAGAAGCCCGCACACTGCAACAAAGAGTAACCCCAGCTTGCCGCAACTAGAGAAAGTCCGCAGCTTTGAAGACCCAATGCAGCAATGAAGAGCAGCAATGAAGACCCAATGCAGCCAAAAATAAATAAATAAATAATAAACCTATTAAAAAGAAAAAATCTTGCTATTGCAAACATACAAGAGTGACATCTAGTGGCCAATTAGGCAAACTTCAGACACTTGTGGAGCCGTGCAACGTCATCCTTAGATGAGGCTTCAGAGGTCTTCTTGTTCAACCAGAGCTACAGGATGCATGGAGTTCCTCTCCAATATCCCTGACGCCAGTCATCCAGCATCTGCTTGGACACTTCCAGTGACGAAGAATTCAATCCTTCCAGATTCTAGCTGTTTCATTCAGCCCTACTAGCAAATTCTTCCTTGAATTATACGAAAATATATCCTCCTGTAGCCTCTACCTTCCCATCCTAATTCAGCTTTGTGTCTCCACATGAAATGCACCTAATCCCTTTCCCTCTGACATATGAAGATAGTTCTTCCCGAGGATATTCCCCTCCAGCCCAAACAGCCCCAGCTCTTCCTCCTGTGCCAAAATCACCCAACATTACCCAACTGGAGGTACCAAACTGTGTCTACAGCATCATCTCGTTTATTCCGGCAATTGAAAGGATGTGATATTTCTGAAAATACCTTGGGAATAATAACACTGCTAAGCTAACTCTATTTCCCCAGGGTAACTGAGATCAGACTGACGTTGAGAAACACCGAGAACAAGTCTACCTTCTTAGTAGGCTGTCCGCTACTTTCTTTTCCTCTAATGGCAGCTGTATCCTTTTATATTACAAACTACATGATCCTGATGTAATTATTAAATTAGAAATCACATAAATTGTTTTCTCTAGCAACAATGTCTAACCCTACTCCAACTTCACATTTCTTGCCTTTCAATGTCAGTCACCTTTCTTCTAGCCGACGCTTTCAAAAAGAACAAGATGCATTAACAGAACAAGAAGAGACAACCAAACTGAGGAAATTTTTCACTGACTTAGGTCATCAGTCTTTCTGAAAAAGTATTGATATGATATCATACAATATAGGAACTCATTCCTAAAATCCCCCAAATGAAAATGACTAGAATGGATAAATTCTTTGGGGGGACAGGAATACTATCACATTATTATACTTATTCAAACAAATGTATTATTTCAACTTTACAGTTCTGGATCTGTGCTTTTTCAGGCTTTTATTTTAGTGACCAAATCCCCAATGAAATCTTTAAGCTGAAACTTCAAATATAAAGTGGATCTGCTTTGGCGGAACCAGGGCAGGGCTGGGGGCAGAATGGAGGTGAGAGACAGTGGAGGGAGGCGGGTTCCACCTGTTCAGCCTGCCCTTCATCTCCACCCCCCAGGGGTCCCCCAATCCGGATGGACCACCCAACTCAATTATGATGCATGCCACTGTAGGCAAGAAAATTAAACACTGTAAAAGCATATTTTTGCTCTACTCTCGGAAATAAATGCGAGAATCTGGGGAAAAATTATATTCTAAGAAAATATAAATTACCCAATTAACCATTTAAGATTTAGACAATCTTAAAACACCAACTATCTAAGTAGAAATTGAGAAATTGTCAAAGATTGACCACCTGAACATGTTCTAGGCCCAGGGAGTTTCACAGGTGAATGCTATTAAATAAAAGGTTTTAATACTGTTTAAATTATTTCAGAGCATACAGTGAGAAAGATATCTTCCAGATTCCTTTAACCAAGCCAGCATAACAATGATACTGAAACATGAAAAACATGACAAAGAAAGTACAACTGAGAAAACCAGAGACCCATCTCACAAATGTATGTGTCTGTGTATATACATATATTATAGGTATTATACATATATAATAGAATTCAGCAATACATTAAAATAATGTCCAAGTGGATAAACCAATGTCCAAGTGGATTTACTTTTAAAATGTAAAGGTGGAAAAATTTAAGGATACCTACTGGGATAATTCATCACATTCACAGGTCAAAGGAGGAAAAAATAACCATTTCAATAGTTCCCCTGAAGTTATTTTTTAAAGTTTAACAAATTTAATTCTGAGTTTTATAAAACTTCTAATAAAATAGGAACAGGTGTGTTCTTTAACAAAATTAAAATGTCTCTAATTTTAAAAGTCTGCAACATGCTTAATGATGAATCAGTAGATCAAACCCATTACACTTTAACACTGTTCTGGAAATACCAACCATTGAATTAGAGAACAGAAAGAAATATAGAGTGAAAATAGAAGAAAGTGGGAAATAATTTTATTATTATTGATAACTTATATACTAATAATTTTATACCTCGATGAAACAGGAAAATCGATTGAAAAGCAATTTTTCTAAAATAGGAGAATTCAGGACTTCCCTGGTGGCGCAGTGGTTGAGAATCCGCCTGCCAGTGCAGGGGACACGGGTTTGAGCCCTGGTTCGGGAAGATCCCATGTGCCGCAGAGCAACTAAGCTGGTGCGCCACAACTGCTGAGCCTGCGCTCTACAGCCCACGAGCCACAACTACTGAAGCCTGTGCACCTTGAGCCTGTGCTCTGCAACAACAGAAGCCACCGTAATGAGAAGTCCACGCACCCCAAGAAAGAGTAACCCCCACTCATCGCAACTAGAGAAAACCTGTGCACAGCAACGAAGACCCAAAGCAGCCAAAAATTTTTTAAATGTAAATAAATTAATTTTTTTTAAAAATAGGAGAGGGCTTCCCTGGTGGCGCAGTGGTTGAGAGTCCGCCTGCCAATGCAGGGGACGCGGGTTCGTGCCCCGGTCCGGGAAGATCCCACATGCCACAGAGTGGCTGGGCCCATGAGCCATGGCCACTGGGCCTGCGCGTCCGGAGCCTGTGCTCCGCAACGGGAGAGGCCACAACAGTGAGAGGCCCGCGTGCTGCAAAAAAAAAGAATTCAATGAAGAAGTTGGTTATGAAATTAACAAGCAAAAATCAAGTTTTTCATACAAACAGTATGCAGGAGGAAATATTATGGGGGAAAAAGAATTCATCTATATTAGCAATGAATTGGAGGGGGGGAATACCTAAGAATAAAGTTAAGAATCCACAATACTTACATGAAGAAAAGCATAATACTCTATTGAAAGAATTCAAAGGAATATTGAATAAATTGAAAAATATAACTCAGATAAGAAATCTTGCTAGTGTAAACTTCTCAAGTTCCCGAAATTAATACAGAAATTCAATGCAATCCCAGTCACTAACAAGCTAACTCTAATTCACACAGAAATAAATTATACATTATATATAATACATATAGAAAAACATGTCAGAACAGCCAGAAGTATTTGGAAAAAAACCAACAAGGGGAAATTAGTCCTACTAGAAATCAAAATGTATGTAAAAGTAATTTTTCTTTTCAGTTTGGTACTAGTGGAGAAATAAATAGATCACTGGAACAGAATAGAGTCTAGAAATAGACCCAAATATATATGGTCATGTAATATGTGATAAAGTCAATGTGCTAATTATTAAGCTATTGTCTCTCAGCTCCAAAGCTATCCTTCTATACTATTCAGTTTTATGTTGCTGGGCTGGGATTCCAAACCACATTTCTGCTTTGCCAGCTGGCTCCCTATAGGTGCTGCCCATAGGGGGCGCTAGAGGGAGAGTGGAAGGCTGGAAAAGGAAAAAGGGACTTGCTCCTTCTGCTTTGCTCCCTACTCCCGACTTTGTGGCCCCACAATGCCTTTGAGCAGCAGCAGTTGCTTCTTACATCAGTTGGTTCCAATGTCCTGCTTCTTTCCACATTCTCGGAATCGGGCTCATTATTCTGGGTCTCAGTTCCATAAGACCCCTCCCCAAACACCAAGATAAATTCCAGAGGAATCAAAGATTAAAATAAAAAAAATTAAATCCTAAAAGATTCTACTAGAGAATCCTCTGAGGATTCTGGGAAGACAGCAGTTTGCTCTGTAGAATCCATAATGCGTCACAACCCAACCCCAATCCAGCTACTCTACTTTCCTAGAACAGGCAGCTGCTGAGACTCAGAGCCGTGGGCAATGCCGAGGCTATGTGAGAGTCCTAAAAGATGGAAGTGGTGCAGGAATTTTACTCCTCTGTACAAGGAGATCCTGGAGACAAGCATCACATGTTGGGGCAAGAAGGAGAGGAAACGCTGTGGTATCTAAGAGAGTCTGCTTGGGCGATTTCTGGACCACAGAGGGGCAGGGCTGTTGCTTCCATGTCAGGTTCGCTGGAGGAGCCCAGGGGTCTGTCTCTCTGGCCCAGAGTAGAGAATTATGCAAGTTTTACTCGCCTTGGCAGCTTGGGGCCTATTAAAGGACTCACAAGCGGCCAGTGTCTCACACCCTAACACACACGGGCAGACTACAGTGCCTGGCCCACTCCCAGGATGCGGCTGCCTAAAGAGCGCCAGCAGCAGAGCACCCAGCAGCCAGACAGAGGAGTAAACAGAACCTAGAGAAACAAGTCTCCTGATGCGAGTGAACCGCCAGAGGAACAAAAACATGCCAAGAGCACTCCAGGAGAGTCGAGTCCAGCACAAAAACTCTTTCTGATAAGACGGCAGATTGAACACATGTAACAGTGAAGTTAGAGAAGAAAAAACTTGATACAATGCAACTTGAGGAAAAAGCAAGGTCAGAGGAAGGTCTGGGGGAAAAGAGGGAGGAGGTGAATAAGAAAGACTTAAAAGTGTTCAGAGAAGGAAATGCCAGGATTTGAATCCAACTTCGTCTGACTCCACAGCCCATGCCTTTTGGCTCCAGCAGCACTTACCGAGGTTTACGCTGGGGCTCAGAGCCGGAAAAGAGCGAGCACAGACCCAGCCGGCGTTCAAGAGATTTCAGGAAAATGGGGAGGCGAGCGAACAGGTACAGGTGAACTATCCCGTTCTTTCTCCCAGACGGGGGAACACACACCCTGCATCCCTCAAGTCTGGCTGAAAGAAAACACAGGAACGATTTTAGGCCCAGGGCCCTGGCAAAAAGGTTAGATGTGGCAGTTTTGCCTGCAGTTTGGCGTTCTTACCACACCTCTTAGGACTTAGCTCACTGTTACCAAGTGTAAGACCCCTGTAAAGAGATTCGAGTTGCTGCCTCTTCCTGACCCCTCCTCTCCAGCCATACACATACCCCACATAATGACCAGTCAGTAATGACTTGCTGCCAGTATGGCTTTGAAGGTTATTCTACTTTTCAGACAGTGACTCCTTTAATTTTTTTTTTGCGGTACACGGGCCTCTCACTGTTGTGGCCTCTCCTGTTTCGGAGCACAGGCTCTTGGACGTGCAGGCTCAGCGGCCATGGCTCACGGGCCCAGCCACTCCGCGGCATGTGGGATTCTCCCGGACCGGGGCACAAATCCACGTCCCCTGCATCGGCAGGCGGACTCTCAACCACTGCGCTACCAGGGAAGCCCGACTCCTTTAATTTTAAAAAAAATTTTTTTTTTCAGAATAACAATGTTTTCACCCAATGACATATACTACAAGAATATTTTGATTTTTGGTTTCAGGCAAAGACACACTCACCAACTTATTACTCAGCACAGCAGTTTCTAGCTGGAGAATATCATATGGAACAAACAAGAGCTGTTTGCCACATAGGGATGAGCCCAAATGTATTGCCAGGCGAGACAAATGAAGAGGCAGTACCTCCTGCGACTCTTCAGTGGGCTGTGCACATGCACTATTTTTTACATGTTTTGAAGCATTCGTGTATTTATTTTTATTTTGCCCTAGAAATATTTTCTGTGATATGATTTTATTTATAGTGCAGTTTGAATGCAAGATTACCACGAACCCCGAAAATGCTGAAATATTGTTGAAGAAAATAGGGCAGAAAGAAGACTCCACTTTCCAAAGAATCCCTTCTCCCCCAGCCCCACCCACTATCAAGTCCTTCTTCCTCCCTTGGAAAGTACTGTAAACTTCATTATATTACATTTTACATATAAACTCTATTTATTTACTTTCTAACTGCTGTTTATTACATAAACTTGTTTTCATTGTTCAATTAATATATTCTTCTGTGAATATTGTTTAGGGTATCTTGGATCAGTATCCTAATTTTTCGTATTAAAATCATTAGAAAATTTTTTCCATCTATTGACTTTTTTCCCTTAGCAGAAAGGTTTTCATGATGAATCGACATCCTTAAGCAAAGGATAGGTATACGTTTTGCATTAGCAATGCTCTCTGAAGAGTATAAATGTAGTCACATTGCCTCATAGAGCTCGTGGCTATTATCTTCAGAACCAACTGAAGCAGCTGGAAAATTTAAGTCCTTGAGATTCATTGGACCTGTCCCTATTCGTAACATGTTGAGTTTGTTATCCTAAGGACCAAGGTTTGGCCTCTTACCACTGACAGGAAATGGCTAGAGACCCATTGACTAAGGCCCATGAAGAATCAAGTAAACATAAAGATAAGGTTTTGTATCAGTGAAGATTAGGTTTAATCAAATATAGCAGAGCCTCACATTAGTAATGCTTACACAAGATAGCAGCTCATTTCTGTGTCTTGTATAAACATCTGCAGGGTAGGTAATCCAGGGATACTGTGGAATCTCTGTTCCTCAAAGACTCCACTTCCTTCTAGTTTACTGCTTTCTTATTACAATGGTGTAGTCCTTATTCTCACAGTCCAAGAAGGCAGCTAGAGCTCCAGCTCTCATGCCGCATTACAAGTGGTAGGATGGAAAGAATGACAAAGAAGAAGGGGAGGGTGCTGGTTTATGTGTCAACTTGACTGACCGTGGAATGCTCAGATTAAACATTGTTTCTAGATGTGTCTGTGAGAGCGTTTCCCAATGAGACTGGCACTTTAATTTGTGAACTTGATAAAGTTTACTGCCCTTCCCAATGAGGGTGGGCATCATTCAATATGTTGAGGGCCTAAATAGAACCGAAGGTGGAGGGCGGAGGAATTCAGTGGGATATCCCATCTCATCGTGCCTCAGACTGGGATTTACACCATCAGCTCCCCTGGTTCTCAGGGCTTTGGACTCAGACTGAGTCTGCAGGATCTGCAAACAGCAGATTGTGGGACTTCCCAGGCTCCATAATTGTGTGAGCCAATTCCTCATAATAAACAAATAAATATCTCCCGTTGGTTCTGTTTCTCTGGAGAATCCTGAATAATACAGGGAGCACAGGGCATATGCCAGCCGTCCTATAAGATAGGTTTCTAGAAGCTGTCATGCTACAATTCTATTTGCAATCCATTCGCCTTAGTCACGTGGCTGTAGTTAATTGCAGGAGATGCTGAGAAATATAGCCTTAATTCTGTGCAAACATGTGACCTAGTTAAAAATTGGGGATTCTTTGATTCTGAAAGAAGAGGTGACCAGATATTGTGGAACAATAAACAGTTTCTACCAAAAAATCCTCCATAATTCTAATTCTGCATTATATTGTTTTTAATGTAAGAGCTGCCACTCACTCCCAGAAAGCCCCTTGTCTACAGAAACTTACTCAGCTACATTGGGAAAAAAATAAGAGTTGACAAAATAGTTTCTTAGAAATTTTATCTCCATATGTATCTGTTTCCCAGCCGGTCGCACAATTGCCAGGACAATGCTAGCTCATGATAAAAATAGCTATCATAAGACTTTGAACTATGGGCAATACACATCAAGTTTAGCTAATGTGGCATTATGAATTTCTTCATCAAGTGATCAACACACTCTTCACCTTTAATTCTCATTCAGGTTCATCAGAGATGGACATGGGCAGCATAATTGTGATTTGGATTATGGATACTGGTTTGTCGTGTACATCTAAAATAATAAGTAATATGTTTGGATGTGGAATCAGGTTCTTTGACTGGATTCAGAAAATTAAAATGTCTTTCATCTTTTGGGACATGTTCCCAGCAAGTATGACAGTAAAGCTTCACTTTGTGTTTCTCAGAGAAGATGAAATGTATTGATAATAGTTATCACAATTCCCTATCCTATTATCTAGGCTGCCTAAGATCTCACCACGTGTTGTACTACATCAAACACACAGCCAGATGATCCACACAGTCCTATAACAAAGGCAGTATGCTCGCTTCATGCCCCCTTCTGTAAGCTAGGGATCAACAGCCATGACATACATGTATATGTTTATGTTTCAATTTGGGTCCAAAAGCATCATCATGAAATTCCCATATTATTAATTCCCCAAAGAAATTCCAGCGAGAAAAATCATGCAGGTACCAATGGAAGGACACTGGCTGCTATGATACAGAGAGGGACACACGACGAACGTAGTACTATAGCTGAAATCATAAGGCTTCTCAGAAAAACCCACATACAACTAAGAATTGCCTTTCCTCATAACTCTGTCAGCCCTTTTCAAGCACAAACTGCCTTCCTTGGCGCCAATGAACTTACCCCAAAACAAAGATCACCTGCAGATTTTGTTTTTATAAACTTCACCTTCATCTCTGTCCAAGGAGACAATCTACGCAAAGTTTGTCTTCTCCATATACTGTGCTCTAACTAAATGTCTCTGAGTACCCTCTGATTCTCTAATAATGTTCCTAGTGTAAGAGCATAAAGACGACTTTGGAGTGGAATTGACTCCCCCTCTAATGAAACACTTCACTGTTCGACTTCACCAACTCTTGTAAACAGTCCTCAAAGTGCACAACTGAATGTTCTGGCAGAAAATTCCAAGTCTCAAGAGGCAGCTGGGCCTAATGATATAATTAAACCAATTTCACCAAACTCAAGGGCATACAAGGAGGCAGCAGGAACCACAAAGAGGTGTCTGAAGCTGGTTCACCATCCATTTGAAAATATTGAGAATTGATAACATTTTGACTCATCCACAGATGTTAAATGTCTATAGTTATGACCTACAGGTCTTGCTAAAGGCTTCTACTCTACCCAGATTTAGTTTTAATAGTCCATAACTCTAAAGTATCTCATTGGTCTCTCACAAATGCTCACCTCTAAGGGAACAGAAAGACTTCTCACCAGAAGTCTTGGGTGACTTCACCTTCCTAGACTGCAAGAGGGCTACTTGGGGGCCAACTTCTTTTTCTGCTGGTTAATCACAGGCTTCAGCATCTGAGTGACAAGGACTTGGAAAGTACTGAGCCCTTCAAAACCCCTCTGTGGTTGGCCACACCTTGAGATCTGACCTGTGGGACAGGAGGACACTGCATCATGACTGTAGGTGTAAGGAAACAGCCCTTGGCCTACATGCATCCGGACTGGATGACCATGAGACTTCACTGGCACTTCTGTCATGCTGCTCTACAAGGTGATCCAGGGACCCACTTCTTTCTTTTTGCTCCACTCTCCCCTATGTTGTTGTCCTCATCCAACTGATCAAAGCTGGTTTACCACTTTAATTCAAACATTCCAGCCGAAAGAAAGGGGGACAGAGAAGGCGTGGACAGTTCTCAAGGACATGACCTGGAAATTGAAAACATCATTTCCACTCAATCCCATTGGCCAGACCCAACTGATCAAAGCTGGTTTATCATCCAACTGATCAAAGCTGGTTTGATCATCCAACTGATCAAAGCTGGTTTACCACTTTAATTAAAACATTCCAGCCGAAAGAAAGGGGGACAGAGAAGGCATGGACAGTTCTCAAGGACATGACCTGGAAATTGAAAACATCATTTCCACTCAATCCCATTGGCCAGATTTAGTCACGTGGACACGCCCAGATGCAAAGGATGGTGGGAAATATAGTGTCTAGCCAGGAAGCAGGATGCTTAGTTAAAATTTAGAGGTTTCTATTAGTGAAAGGGGAAATGAAAAATGGATATTGAAAGATTATCAGTCCCTGCCACAATGACATTTATTTAATGGATGATTGCTAGATCATGGCTAGTGGTTGACTAGATGATAGGGAATGCTTGGGGGAAGGGATTTGATCACTTTGAGGGGAACTGATTATTTTGGGGGGATTAATTAGCTTTAGGTCTGATTAGGTTTAAGGAAAGGAAGACCACTGAGTATGTCTGGATTGACAGTGATTGTATTTGGTGAGTCTGAATTAGTTGATTAGATAAGAATTTTGATAAGCTATATAACTCCCAGCTTAATATCAAAATGCAAAGAAAGGGTTCAGTTATGTTTGGTCATTTTGAGAAGTAACCTTTTTGGTTTGCCAAATATTAAAACTTTGAAGTGGAAGTTGGTTATACTTAATTATTCAAAAAATAAAAGTATTCAATTCTTTCTTCTGCTTCTCCTTGTGCATTGTACATTAGTGTCAATATTCATTCCCTTCGAGGTCCATTTGGTCTCTTAAAAGCTAGCCACAAGTAGCTCTCAATAGCTCCTCTGGGCAGGCACCAAAGAAGTAAACCTGATCCTAAGTAAAATCTAGTAGCTTGCCAATATTTTCACCAGTTAGGAATTATAGGAATTTAGCCATAGAATTTGAAAATAAATTGAAGTCTCTTTTTAGCCATTTTTTGTTTTTAGTAGAGACCAAGATCCCATTCATTGCAAAATGTTTTCCTAGACATGAATGCTTGTGTTTGATCCAGGAATAATAAATGATTGACTGTTACCCAGCAGCAGGGTGGGGTGGGATTCCTGGCACTTTCTTTTTTTTTTTTTTTTTTAAGCAAAGGAAAAAACAACTGAGCAGAATTTGTTCTTTCAAGAGCTTTTTGTGGAAATGTAGACTAAAGAGACGACGGGACCTTTTAAATCACTTATGGCAATAATTACAAATATGGTTACACAAAGCTAGTGAGAATGCTGTTTTAAATCACTATAACTTATCTGACCTAGATGTTGCCATTAGTGGCATTAACTAACAAGGCATCTTCAGCTTGTTAACTTTTTTATCTTAACGAGTTCTAAGTTCAAATGTTTTCTTTTTCAATATAAATATTTGATTTTGCTAAAGCTAATTTGAAATTCTTGAGTGTTGCCTTGAGTATGCACAGAAAAGATCAGTTTTGTTGGAAGTAGCTGGAAAATCCACTGCTGGAATTTAAAAACAGCTAATGTGTTGTAAGTCATTACATTTCATTGTAAAATTCTTTACAATATAGAATAAAATTTAAAATTCTTTTTAACCAAAACCTTGATGCTAGGCGTCACAAAAGAAAAATTCGTCTCATTTAAGAAGTGCTCTAAACCTGCAATTCTCAAACATTTGTCCAGAAAATTAGCAGAAATTAAAAGACCAACGATAGGGCTTCCCTGGTGGCGCAGTGGTTGAGAGTCCGCCTGCTGATTCAGAAGAGGCGGGTTCGTGCCCTGGTCCGGGAAGATCCCACATGCCGCGGAGCGACTGGGCCCGTGAGCCATGGCCGCTGGGCCTGTGCGTCCAGAGCTTGCGCGTCCGGAGCCTGTGCTCCGCAATGGGAGAGGCCGCAACAGTGAGAGGCCTGCGTACCGCAAAAAAAAAAAAAAAAAAGACCAACAATAGCTTTAGATGTTGATGAGAATAGAGAAAAATAAATACTCATATTGTTGGTGCTAATGTAAACTACGTCAATTTTTTAATATAAAGCTATGACATGGGCTTCCCTGGTGGCGCAGTGGTTGAGAGTCCGCCTGCCGATGCAGGGGACGCGGGTTCGTGCCCTGGTCCGGGAAGATTCCACATCGCGGAGCGGCTGGGCCCGTGAGCCATGGCCGCTGAGCCTGCGCGTCCGGAGCCTGTGCTCCGCAACGGGAGAGGCCACACAGTGAGAGGCCCGCGTACCGCAAAAATAAATAAATAAAAAAAGCTATGACATTAGGTAGAACATGCAGGACAAGGAGACTAAATAAAGAAACGAAAATTCAACCATCAACCATACTCTAAGAAAGAAAACTAAGAGGCCTAAAGGTCAAAGGCCCTGTTTCACAGGTGGAGTCCCTACGCATTGACGGCCGAGTTACCAGATTTACCAAATAAAAATACAGAATGGCCAATTCAATTTGAATTTCAAATAAGCAACGAATACTTTTTTTAGTATCAAGATGTCAACTTACCCAGGACGTGTCAGGTATTTTCGCCAGAAGCATCTTTGCCGGAGGCATCTTTGCCGCCGCAAGCGTTTTCCCGCAGCACTAATTGGCCGTAAGGCAATTTTGCCGTAAAAGCTAAGAACGAAAAATAAAAGGGGAACGAACATTAAAAAGGACGTAATGAAGCATGAGAAATGAATAACAAAATTAAACAGAATTTATTGCAAAATACAAAACATTTGAATACATTTAAAATGTGTATAGATTCATGGCAATAATGCACAAATAACTGACTTTATTTGTGCATTGTACCTAAGCACTTGTACCTAAGCACGGATTCTCTCGTTCATAGTATTTTATACGCCCTCTCTCCGCCCTTTTTTTTTTTTCTTTGTTGATTCCTCTCCTTGTTCAGCGTCACACTTTTTCTTTTTTGCTAAAATTTGTTCCCTTGTTAAGAGAGCTGTCGGGAATTCCCTGGCGGTCCAGCTGTTAGGTCTCCATGCTCTCACTGCCGAGGGCCGGGGGTTCAATCCCTGGTCAGGGAACTAGGATCCCACAAGAGGTGCAGCAGGCCAAAAAGAGAGGTGTCAGTTCCCAGAAACAGACTCACAGATAGAGAACAGACTTGTGGTTGCCAAGGGGATGGGTTGCAGGGAGGGTTGGATTGGGAGTTTGGGGTTAGCAGACGCAAACTATTATATACAGAATGGATAAATAACAAGGTCCTACTGTATAGCACAGGGAACTATATTCAATATTCTGTAATAAACCATAATGGAAAGGAAAATATATATATATATATACATATATATCTGAATCACTTTGCTGTACACCAGAAACTAACACAACATTGTAAATCAACTGTACTTCAATAAAAATAAAAATAAACTTAAAAGAGAGGTGTTAGTTCCCAATAACTAGAGTGCACGTTTGTGACCGAGGTTTGTATTGCATAATGAAAGCTTCTACACAGTTGTTTGTTCTTGGCACATTGTCACATGTCTGTTGATAGACGTTCCAAAGTTCTGTGGAAGTGTGGGTTCAACGGTATGCCTTCAAGACACTCCGAGGTCTCTTTCTCTTCCACCCTAGCGTGTTTCAAAATTGGAAGCCAACTCTGGGGGTCAGATCATCCCATCCTCATCTGTCAGCTCGATAAAGCCATCAATAATGTCGCCAACTGGAAGAAATGCTAACACATTTCAACCAGTTAACCAACCTGTCAAACCCAAAACTGTCAACCCGTTATTTTCTCTTTCACGGCAAAATTGCCTTACGGCCAATTAGTGATGCGGCAAAAAGATTGCGGTGAAAATGCCTGCGGCAAAGATATCTACAGCAAAAATGCTTACGGCAAAAGTACCCAGGACACTTCGGGACATACTTATAATACTTTAGATAGTATTCACTGTTTATCTGAAATGGAAGCTTTACCAGCAACCTATGTTTTATCTGGCAGCCCTAATTTAATATAAAACAATAAGAAGAAGGAGAAGAAGAAGAAAGTTGTACCTTGGATTGTTGCTAAAAATCCTGCCTTGAGTCTCCTCTCTCATGTTGTCCCTTCCCCCAGGGAATACTACTGCCAATCATTTATAACAGGAATTGCTCAGCTAGTCCCTTTATTTTACCCTTATCCTTGAGTCTGTCTTACAATATCCTCCAATATCCGTCATTCATTTCCTTTTTCTTTTTCATTCATAAGCCTTTTCAATTTCAAGTTGCAGTTAACAGCACCAGGTATATTCCAGAGTCCATCCTCTTACCTATCTCGAAACTATAAACTACTAAATTTCCCTAGGGAAGGGCATAAGAGGCCAAATCCAAATCAGAGAGCACAAATAATTAAAAGGCTAAATCTTTGGGGGTGCTCAACTGCAAAGACACAATTGCTTCACTACTCTCAGAGCTTGTAGAAGAAAGCAAACATCCTTTGGAACAGACAAGCCAGGAAAAGATTCTTTCAAGTACCTGTACATGAAGTTTACCTGGAGCCTGATTAGTTCAAATCTCATTTACCTTGATTTAGAACTAACCCCCTTCTACTACCACCAGATCTTTAGAGGCTTGAAATGGCCAGTTACAAATATGAGAAAATACAATCAACTAAAACATTTAAAATTATATAGAAATTTGGATAATGACTTGATATTTGATGATATTAGGGAATCATTGTTCAGTGTTTCAGGGTGTTGTGGTTACATTTTTAATAAAAGTTCTTATCTTTTAAATACATCCTGGAATGTTTGCAGATTAAGTGACAGTTCTGGAATTAGCTTCCAAAGGTAGGATGTGGACTGGGTGGAAGTATAAATGGAATAAACAATCTTCTGTTGGAATAATGGGTACCTAGGAGCACAATATACTATTCTTTGTGCTTTTATGTATGTTTGAAGTTTGCCATAATAGAATTTTTAAAATAAAAATTATCCATTCAACAGAATATTATTCTTAAAAAGGAAGAAATTCTGACACGTGCTACAACATGGATGACACCTGAAGACATTCTAAGTGAAATAAACCAGTCAAAAAAGGCAAATAGTGTATGATTTCACTTATATGAGGTACTTAGAGTATTAAAATTCATAGAGACAGAAAGTAGAATGGTGTGCTGAGGATGGGAGGAATGGGAAGATAGTGTTTAACTGGTACAGAGCTACAGTTCGGGAGGAGGCAAACAGTTCTGGGGATGGATGGAGGTGATGGTTGCCCAACAATGTGAAGGTACTTAACGCTACTGACCTGTACACTTTAAAATCATAAATATTATGTTGTGTATACTTTACCCCAGTAAAAAATGATATCAATTTAGTTTCATAAGTAAAGAGTGTGACTTTCATAATGGATAGCAAAAATGAAAACGGAAAATAGCAATAAAATATAAGTAAGGGAATTAGAAACTAACTGTTATTCTCTTTTAAAAAAATTATTCATTTATTTATTTATTTATCTATTTTTGGCTGTGTTGGGTCTTTGTTTCTGTGCGTGGGCTTTCTCTAGTTGTGGCAAGCGGGGGCCACTCTTCATCGCGGTGCGCAGGCCTCTCACTATCGTTGCCTCTCTTGTTGCGGAGCACAAGCTCCAGATACGCAGGCTCAGTAGTTGTGGCTCACAGGCCTAGTTGCTCCGCGGCATGTGGGATCCTCCCAGACCAGGGCTCGAACCCGTGTCCCCTGCATTGGTAGGCAGATTCTCAACCACTGAGCCACCAGGGAAGCCCCTAACTTTTATTCTTGAAGAATAAACACACATTCTTTTCAAGATGGAAAAAAAATCTATCCTCTTAGTCTCCCCAGATAACAAATTTAAACTTCTTTTTATCTTTGAATGTACAAAATAAAAAGAAATAATAAATAAAAATTATCATAGAAGGCAAGCCTTGCCATGAGATGGCTTTTACCCAGACAGTAAGTATGACAATTCCCATAAGCCCCTATGTCCTCACTTTCCCTAAGAACCAGACCACAAACATCAGGTGAGAGCCGTTCCATACAGCTGAAATCCCTGTGCTGGTCACCCACCACCCACACCCGGCTGCTCTTCCATAGTCATCTTGAATCCTAGGGGTCATTACCTGTAATTCCAATCCCTTTGGCCAAATACCAGGAGCTTTACCACAAAAAACAAAAGCAGAAAGCAGATAAAATGATAAAGCAGCAATTTTTTAGCAATTCTAAGAAAATCCCATTACTATCTAGGATCCACGTGGCAGGTTTGCTCACAAGATTAAATGTCTCCTGCTTTTGCATTCACTGCTTTTCATTTTCTCTTGCCCTGAAAGATAACTGACAATATTCGGTTACCTCTAAAATGTCAAAGCCCATGGAAATAATCTAATTCTTGCAGTGTTCCCTAAGTACCCATCCCACCACATGTGTCTCTAATCCAAAGCAAGCACCACGGGCTTAGGGCTGAGGACTCTACGGGTCCTCTGACTGGGGCCTTCCAGGATGCCAACCCTCCAGGGGACTCATCCTCATGTAGTGACCTGGTCGTGCCTAGGGTCTACCTCCTCCACATCAGGCAAACAGCCCGAGTGACAAGCAGCACAGCAGTGAATGTAGCAAGGAAGACCCTGCTTCCATGGAGCTAGAGCCAAGAGGAGGAAATGAACGTTGAAGGAGTTCTAAGTGCGGAGAGTGCCATTGTTACCAAACCCAGGTCTGGCTGCTCGCTGCTCAAAAGCCAATTCTCGAGAGACAAGTGTTGGTAGGAAAGGACAGGTTGCTTTATTTTTGAGACTGGCCACCGGAGGGGAGGGCGTACGCCTGTCCAAAGGCCGACTCCCCCCTTGACAATCAGGGGGCAAGAGCTTTTATAGATAGAGGGAGGGGGCTACACGCTGCAGAAACCATACAGTCAGCTCTCACAGTCATCTTGAAATTGGTCATCAGTGGTCTGACCAGCGTCATCTCGATTGTTTTAGGTACAGTTAATCTTCAGTTCAACGGTCAGTTTGTTTCCATTTCTCTGAGGCCAGTTCTTGGAATTGTGGCAGCTTATGTCATGGCTACAGCCTGGTCATCATATAGTTAACTTCTTCCTCCTGATGGGGGCTTCAGTATCTACAAGACAGCTCCCAGAATATGGTTCAGAATATTATCTATAGCCCTTAAGGAGGAACTAAAAGTCCTTGGCTATGCTTAATGACTAAACTGTTATTATTTGGTCTCCTTTGACTGTTTTCCTCTGTTTCTGCATTCTCTGATTAAACTCTCTGTTTCACTTCTCTGATTAAAGTGAAACTCTCTGTTTCACTTCTCTGATTAAACTTATTCTTTGGCTAAATTTTTTCCACGGACAAAAGTCAGGCTGAGGATGTGGCGGGCAGGTGCGGGGAGTATCATAGGGTCCTGCTCCGTTTCACCATGAAGGAGTACAGAACCCTTTGGAAACCCAGGACGGGCTGCCTAACCTAGCCTAGTGTGGCAGTGGTCAGGGAAGGCTTCTCTGGCATGAGACAGGAAGAGAGGATCGAAGTTACAGCTCATCCTGGAAAAAAACCTTCCAATGGGATGCCCTGACTCAGGAGGTATTGAGAGGGCAGAGCTTGAGTAGAGGATGCTGGGGAGAACAGCTTCCACCCTGGATGGGCTACAAACAGGTGAAGTAGCACAGTCATAAAGAGCACAGGCTGTAGAGAAAACAGTCCTGGGTTCCCTTCCCAGCTCCATCACTTAATAACCGTGGAAATGTAGGCAAGTTGCTTGACTACCATATAAGTTGATATACCCTTAATATATCGTGTGTGTATTATTATGCCACAAAAGTCTCTGTCTCTTTCTGTGCTTTGACTTGTGTTACAAAAAGGTGAACTCCTGTTATCCCAGCTTGGTGTGGTGTGTCTCACTCATGCCAAAAGGGAGATGGTGTGTGACGGGCCCTAATAAAGGAGTAAGGAGTGGGGAAATCCTGCCACATAAAAATGGAGTTAACACAAACTGCACAGGTAGGACACATAGAATGTGCACAGTAAATATTTGTTGGCTAGAACTGATGAACAAAATTAGTAAAAGGCACCAAGCACAGTGCCTGACACACTGGGAATTTTCAATAACTGCAACTATAAAATTAGTATTATTATCAGATGCTTGCTGAGATCTCTCCTATTTAACCACCAAATCTCTAAGGCATGAATGAGTCAGGATCAGGCTCACATCTAGTGGACACTGAAGACCTTCTTCCTTGGGGCCCAGAACAGGGTACCCAGAGGAGCCACTGTGTTTGTGAACCTTCTCCCCCTTCAGTTACCTTCTCCTACTAACTCTGCACTCGTGGGAAGGCAGGACATAGTCCCTAGAGCCTTGGAGAGCACACCTCACATTTCAGACTTTGAATTACCTCTGGGATCAGCGCCTTTGCTGGCATCTTTGCTAGATCTTCACATCTACTCCAGGAGAGAGACAGGCTGGATTCCTATCCACATTCTGCAGGTGAGAAACCTGAGGCTCAGAGAAAGAAGGGAGTCTGCCCTGCTCAGAGGGTGAGCCAGGACTCTGGACACAAATCCTTAGCTCCTGATCCCCAGGCCAAAGCTAGTTCTTTCCATTTTCCTTATTTTTTCATTATTTTCAATCCAAAGGATGATGTTTTTTCAGAGCACAAAATAACACATGCCCATTGTAGGAAGTTTGGACAAAACCAAAGCAGTATAAGAGGGAATTTGATCTCCTAGAGTTAACTGCTCTAAAAAGTTTGAAATAAGTTCCCTCTGTTAATTTTTAAAAAAATTTTTTACAGTTTTATTGTGGTATAGTTAATGTATTACAATTTTTTAATTGTTCATTTTTATACACATTTTTATGTGATTGAGAATATTATTGTATGTGCACGTTTATATCTTATGATTCACCTAATTTTATATCATAACCAGCCCTACTATGTTACTAAAAACACTTTGTTAACATCTTTTGATGTATGAATCATTTTCCATTTCCATTATTACACCACAGTTACTGAGTATGCAACTTACTGGTGGACACTTTGTTTACAATGTTTCTCTTGTAAATGACGATGAGATGAACGTTTTTGTTGAGAAAACTTGATTCATTTTTTTTAATGCTTTCCTTAGGACTGAGTTCTAGAAGGGGATTGCTGATTCAACAGGTATCATCTGATCCCTGATGCTCTCACCAGCAGGAGGTGCTCAAAGGAAAGCCCTCTCCAGTTGGTACAACTGTCATTCAGAAGCAAAGTAACTTCTAAATTAGTTAAGTAAATTTAATAGAAAAGTGTAATCTTTAACTTTTCAAAATATGCTTTGTATTTTTTTTTTTTTTTTTTTGGCTATGTTGTGTCTTCGTTGCTGCACGCGGGCTTTCTCTAGTAGCGGTGAGCGGGGGCTACTCTTTGTTGCAGTGCATGGGCTTCTCATTGCGGTGGTTTCTCTTGTTTCGGAGCACGGGCGTCAGCAGTTGTGGCACGCAGGCTCAGTAGTTGTGGCTCGCAGGCTCTAGAGAGCAGGCTCAGTAGTTGTGGTGCACGGGCTTAGTTGCTCCGTGGCATGTGGGATCTTCCCAGACCAGAGCTTGAACCCATGTCCCCTACATTGGCAGGAGGATTCTTAACCACTGTGCCACCAGGGAAGCCCACTTTGTATGTTTTGAAACATATTGGTCTTATGTCTGACAGCTTCAGTAGGTGTAAAACTTACTAAGTATTCCAGTTGAAATTCAGTGAAGATATCATGGGATCGTGCTAAATTCCCAGGTGCCATTAGAATAAGTTAAATAGCTCCTATTGTACCTAAGTTGCCCAGGTAGCAGAGGTCCACAAGAATAGATCTCAGAGCAACTTTGCCAGCCCCAACCCATCCTCCAAAGTCCAGACTAGAATAATACCTGCCTGCTCAACATCTCTACTTGGATGTACAGTAGAATCCTCAAATTTAATAAGTCCAGAATAGAACTCTCAGTTTCTCAATGCCCCTCTTCCAACTTGCTCCTTCCCCAGTTTTTCCCATATAATTAAATGGGCATCACCACCCACCTGGTTGCTCAGGCTGAAAACCTATGGATATTCCTCGACTCTTCTTTCCCTCACCCTCTCCATCCAGTGTATCAGGGAGTCCTGTCTGCCTCCTTCAAAATATATACAAATTGAGCCTACTCAGTAGGTGCACATGCTTCCCATTCTTCATGTTTCAGAGCATGTTCCTCCCCAGCTCAAAACCCACCCATGGCATCCTGTCACACTGGGAAAATAAATCCCAATTCCCACACAATCCATGTCCGGTCCATCTCTGCAGCCTTATCTCCCACCACTCGCCCCTCCTTCCCTTCCCTCCAGCCACACTGACGTCCTCCCAAGCTCCTTACTTGACACCAAACTCCCAAGCTCCTTTCTGCCACAAAATCTGAAATGTGCTTTGTCCAGATGGCCAAACTTCGCTCTCCGTCACATCACTCAGGCATCTGCATGAAGCACACCTTCTCACCTACCTAAGATGGACACCCTGCCATTGCTTTCCCTCCCCCTACTACTTTATTCTTCCCCATAACACTCATTACCACCTGACAAGTAATCTCTTCATTTGTTAATGACTGTCTCCCCATGTGAATGTCCACTCCATGGGGGAAGGGGCTTCATCTGCTGTGTTTATCACTAACACATGGTGCCCAGCACAGGGCACAGTATAGGGCTTAACACATAGCAGTGCTCAATAAATGTTTGTTGAATGAATGAATGAGTGAGTAAGGAAGAAAGCTTTCATTGTGAAGAATGGGCATTAGATTCACTTTGGCTTATAACAAAGAAGAACAAAGAAAAGGTCATTCTCTGCAACTTGAACTACCATTGAGAAGGAATAAACTATAAGGGCTTGGTAAAGTGTAAACCACCAGACAAATGGAGATTATTATCATTACATTAATATGAGATCGTGCTAGATGCTGTGTGCTCTGTAAAATGGACAGGACATAGACCCTGCTCTCGTGAATAAAGTCATCAGCCAGTTGAGATGCTCACAGAAGGCTCTTGATCAAGGGAAACAGTTTATTGTAGGTACACTACATTTCTGAGACTATTGGAGACTTTTATTCAAAGAAAGCGTTTAAGAAAGTTAATCATTTCAATTTTAAGAATTGAACTTTGAAAATTAATTTTGCTTTCAAACACTAATAAAAATCAGTGTTTATTAAAAAGTAGCTATTATGGAAAAAAATGAATACTTTGTTAATAAAGTTTAATTTACTGTAAAGCAAGTAGATCCCATTTCTGGCTTCTCTAGTTGCACCATGAAATTATCTAGCTGCTGTAACTAAACAAGAGTGGCATCTAGTGGCCACTAGCATAAACTACAGCTCCTTGAAAGGTGAAGTCAGAGAGAGTCTGGGTGTCATTTCATTCACCTTGCGGGTTACCAGATTTCCAGATTTCACAGAGATATAATTTATTTTTAATGGAGACTTACGTGGAGTTGTTGAGATTTTATTTTGTTGAGTTAGGATGTTAAACAACAACAATAACAAATACCATCTACTATCTAAAAAAAACTAGAACATAATCTCAGAACAAAGGAAATGTACTTCAAATATCAAATATTTAGCTTTATAAAAAATGTTCCACATTGTCTTTTCTTTCTTCAATAGGAAAATGAGACCTGGAGATCTTTATGGACAGGTACCAACGTATAGCCTGGTAATTGGGAACTGGTGCTCAATTGATACGTTCTTTCTACAATAGAGTGTCCTCGGCTTAAGTACTCCCAGCAGTGGAGAGGTGCCCCCCTCCGCTACCTCCTTCCAGCTCTGCTAGATAGGTTTCTCTTTAACTAAGGGTAAAATTGGCAGCCTCCACCCATGGGTCCTGATTTTGGCCTGGGGGGGTCTCCATGAAGAAGCCTAAACTCTTTTTTATTTTAACGTGTGAAAGTGGCTCTCAGATCCCCAGCGCTCACCTCTCATGATCTCTTCCCTAGGCTGAATCCCCTTGTTCCTTCAACCAGTACTTATACTCTCAGCTGGCGGAGCAATAAAGTACATTCTATGCCTTCCAGGAGTCTGGTTGCTACAAAGTTAAGATTACAGACATTCCTGAAAAGATCCCGTGAAGGATTAGAAATCTGAAAACGTCTTTCCCCAGGCTAACCAACTCAGCGCAGTAAATAGTTGGCTGGTAGGAAGCAGCAGCATAGCACAGGGAGATCAGCTCCGTGCTCTGCGATGACCTAGAAGGGTGGGATAGGGAGGGTGGAAGAGGGAGGGGACATGTGTGTGCATATGGCTGATTCGCTTTGTTGTGCAACAGTAACTAACACGTATTTTTTGTGAAGCAATTATACTCCAGTAAAAATCTATTAAAAATAATTTTTACTTACTCGTCAACGTTGGCAGACAGGCAGCAGGCACCCAGGGGGCTACAGTCTCTTACATTACAAATTATATAATTTGCACGTCTAGGTCAAATCTCCTCCCCCAGGCCTCCCGAGTCATTAAATAATGCTGAGTTCTTCCATCGATCACACTCCATTACTGACCTTTCTAAGTTTCTTGCTAGTGGTCTGTGCTTTACATAGGAACAGGTGGGTTAGTCTGCCATTTAATTCATTTTAGCTGTGAGTGATTAAAAGAAAAGAATAGTACGCCCTCCCTATTTAAGGACGTTTCCCAGACATTGCACGCCACTTTGTTGGCCACTCCTAGCTCCAAGGGAGGTTGTGTTGTTTTTGTGCTAAGAATAAGAATGAAGGGGAGGGATTTCCCTGGTGGTCCAGTGGCTAAGACTCCACGCTCCCAATGCAGGCGGCCCGGATTCTATCCCTGGTCAGGGAACTAGATCCCACATGACGCAACTAAGCGTCCACATGCCACAACTAAAAAAGGATCCCGTGTGCCGCAGCAAAGATCCTGCAAGCCACAGCGAAGATCCCCACATGCCACAATAAAGACCGACCGCAGCCAAATTAATGAATAAATATTAAAAAAAAAAAAAGAATGAAGGAGAAAACAGGTTGGAGACAACCAGCTATGTTGCCGACTAACTTGTGCCACGTGTACAAGATCAGACAGAGGTCAAGTGGTCACTAATCAATCCTGGTGGTCAGCCTCTCTGGAAAATCACTAAACTTAACAGCAAACTGTATAGGACTCCACACCTAAAATGCCCTAAAATAAGATGCATGACAATGACCAGTGGGCAAAATTGGGACCAATGAAAACATACCCAGTAGAATCATGAACATTCAAACAAATGGGATGTTTTCACCCCGGTTTTCTGGATTAGTGTTTCTCTGCAGGAATTCCTTCCCAGCATTTCTCAGAAATGTAATGTTTTTCCAAAGCCCAAATCCTAATAAAAATAAGTTGAGGAATCTAGAAACCTGAGAAAGCTGTTCCCCTGTGAGAATTAAAACTTAATGATCAACATAGAGATCTCACTAGTTCAAAGGAATCCACTAATACCAAAACGAAAGCAAGAGTAGAAAATGCAAAAGCATGTATTGGAAAATTAAGGTCGACAGTTCCAGAATGGAATGGGAGCAGGAAGGAGAGATGTTGTCACAATCTAATCAGTCTTGCCTGTGGTGGGGTAGAGCTGGCACACAAAGGAGAGAGAGCCGGCCAGTTGTGAGCATCTCTTTCTGACTCTCGGTGACATCACATCGGTAGCTTGAAATTGACCCTAGTGGGAATATTTACACCTCCCCTCAGAAATTGGCAAAAGCTACATATTATGACTTTTCTCCCCCCCAGGGAGTCAGTTTACCAGCACACACTGGTTATAAGTGTGTGCTTGTAGCCTGGTCTGTTTCTAACAGCAACTCATTTCTACAAATAAAATAAATACTAGTAAGTTCATACACATAGGATATTTATACAAATCCTATGAGTGGTGTCAGAAAAAAATAAACTTTGGAAGCAAAATAAGTCCTTATATTGGCAATTTCAAGAAGTGATTCTGTGTAGTGCTATTAACGTTGCTAGCGGGTCTGAACATTAATACTATATGAAAACTTTCCAATAATGTAGCTGGCATTTCCAAATATTTGAGTATTCACCATAGGCTACAGTTCTTTGTAAATACTTAACAGAAGAGATGCAAAAGATGTGATTGTTGTTGTAGAACACTCCAACATGAAATCAGAAACTGCTCTAAAATCTGAATTGGCAAGAGCAATTTTTTTTTTAAATCCAAGCACTGGATTTATTTGCTCACTATTCATTTTCACATCCCACCCTCTCCACAACTTTCAGTAAAGTAAGGACTACAAAACAGGGGTCTCCAATCAGGTCCAGGCAGTAGCCACCAGCAAGGGCAATATTAAATTCAATGGCAAAATCAAGACTGAGGCAAGCAGACCAAAAAAAAAAATTATAATTAAAAAAGGAAATGAGCTTCTATGAAGCAACATGCACCCTAACACTCAACTTGAAGATGTTTGGGACACACTCTTAATTCAACCAACATCAATGCAAAATGAAAGTTTTCTATGTCTGGAATACCTGTCACAAAGCAAAGATCAAGATTATCTTTAATTCTTGTCTTTTAAAGTTGGAGCAATTAATTCTTTGTCTTTTTAAAGTTCATTTTTCAAATGATAACTTTTAAATATCAAATATTTGTGGTATTCTCTTTCAATTTTAAGTGATTTTGTTTGGCATTTATTTGGGGTTAATGTTTCCTTCCTTTTAACGTTTTCTATATCCAATGTCTGTATTAGGTAGAGATCATTTTTCCATGTTATTGAAATAATCTTGTCATAATATATTGATCCATCATAATAACAAACTATAAAACTATGTTATTTACTGAAAACTTCTGAAACTTTTAACATCATTCTATCACAGAAAATTATTCATTGTTTATTATTATGGTCACTCATTATTTAAAAGCATGTAAATAAGTGTTATGAATAGTGCATAATAATTTATGATTTCAGAAATTCTCAAGAATTCCTGGAAATTCCAATTTGTCATTCCTGACTGCTGAACATTAGTATCAGTTGGGAATTTGGAAACATCATTCTGGATCATTGACTTTCAAACTTTCTGAAGCAGCAGACCTTTTTTTAATCAAACAAAATCTACCTTGGAAATAGAAGATATAAAGGAGATAAAAATGAAACTCTGGTTGAAGGAGATGGGAGAATAAGGAGATGTGACTCTGTCCTAAACTTTGAGACCAAATTGCTGAATGGCTTGGGGTTCATCACTTTAGTGTCTCAAGGTCTTAGTTTTCTCATCTGTAAACTACGGTCGATACCGCTCCCCTGGGTCCCCGTGCATATCGCAGGAGACGATTGTGATGATGCTGCAGAAGAGCTTTGCAAACCTGGGACACCTTGTAGAGTTTCAGGGGCTGGACAGACAGAGAACTTCCACACACCTGATCCAGCCCTTGTGCTGTGAGCCTGATGGAAGAGCAAGGACCCCAGACTCCACGCCCCACCCTGGCTACTTTCCTAGGACTCTCTCTCTGCCAGTGTCCCTTCCTTTTAAGACCTGGGGTTTCAAGACATAAACAAGACCTCAGATTTAAAGTGGGATCAGGCAGCAAAACACAGACATTTTTAGTCCTCACATGAAAATTATGAATTATGAAAAGGGGGTTTGAATTTTGAGGAAGTTCCAAGTTCACTGAAACGGGGGCCAGAAAGTTGTATTTCAGTCTGGGACTGCCATACAGTCTAGAGCAATGTCAGGTCCCTCGCAGAATGTCAGGTCACATATCTGTAAAAGGCCAGGCAGGCTAGGATGACTCCACTTTTCCACTCACAGGATTCATGTTACCTCGTTCCCCAGCTAAGCTCACACAGGAAAAGGAATCAATTTTGTTCATCTGTGTCCAGAGTGTTCCTGCTAAGTGGAGCTCTGGCATTCCTCCGCCCAGAGAGCTCCTTTTGCAAATAACAACAGTAATAGTAAAGTTTACTCTTTTTAACCTTTGTACCGTCTTTTTAAAAAATAATGTTACATGGACTAAAAAGCAACAAATTCTTGTTAAAATATATTCGAACGATGCAGAAGAATATAAAGAAAACAGTGTTTCCTTCTCCCTCCGAGCCTATCCCTAGTGGTAATCATATCCTTCCAGACTTTTCTCTATGTTTATACAAACACATACACATAAGTGTAATTTAGGAGTTTTTTGGTTCTTTTTTTTTCCTTAGGAAGAAAGGATATTTATTTATTTGCTCCCCCTTTCTTCTTATAAGACCATTCTGTCACTTACTTTTCTTTCTCTATTTTTAGTAGGCAGTTTCCAAGTCAGTACATTTCTGTAATGACTATTATTCCATTTTGTGGCTGTACCACAATTTGTTTATATATTTCTCTGCTGATGGTACTTGGATCTTTATAAT
The DNA here is from genome assembly GCF_011762595.2 of Tursiops truncatus. Classification (NCBI taxonomy): domain Eukaryota; kingdom Metazoa; phylum Chordata; class Mammalia; order Artiodactyla; family Delphinidae; genus Tursiops; species Tursiops truncatus. The sequence continues at coordinate 79,061,072 of NC_047039.1, read as the reverse complement.
ATTTTGCTATCAAAAATAAAACTGCAAGAACACCCTTGCGTGCCTGTATGGCTGTTTCCACAGGATAGGACTGGGATTGTTGGAGATACACGTCGCATAACACCTAGCACAGCCTGGCAGTCACCGTGTTGTTACTCTCACCCTACTCATCTGAGAAGTTTGATTTCTATCTTCCCATCTTTTTCTCTAAAGTAGTCCAGCCCATCTATCGCCTGAGCCCAACCGCCTTCTTCAACTCTAATACTTGCATCCCCTCAGATGCTACCTTACATGTTCGACATCCCAGAAAAGGGATTCCTGATGGGCAAATTCCAACCTTGGTGAGCACTAATGGTGGAGCCAAGGATACTCTGCTGCTGTAACAAATTACCGCCAACTTAGTGGCTTAAAACAATACAAAGGTACAATCTTACAGTTCTGGAGCCAGAGTCCAAGATGGGACTCACCGGGATTCGTGTCAGAGGGCTGAGTTCCTATCTGGGGACGCTACGTCTGTTTCCTTGTCTTTTCCTTTCCAGCTTCTAGAGGCTGCCCTCATTTATTAGCTGCTGTCCTTCATATCACTCTGACCTGACTTTCATGCTTCCCTCTTTCACATTTAAGGACCCTTTTGATTACATTGGACCCATCTGGATAATCCAGACTAATCTTTTTATTGATTGATTTATTTTTGGCTGCTTTGGGTCTTCATTGCTGCGCGCGGGCTTTCTCTAGTTGCAGCGAGTGGGGGCTACTCTTCGTTGTGGTGCGCAGCCTTCTCATTGTGGCGGCTTCTCTTGTTGCAGAACATGGGCTCTCGGCACGCAGGCTCAGCAGTCGTGGCACGTGGGCTCAGTAGTTGTGGCTCACGGGCTCTAGAGTGCAGTCTCAGTAGCTGTGGCGCACGGGCTCAGTTGTTCCGCGGCATGTGGGATCTTCCCGGACCAGGACTTGAACCCGTGTCCCCTGCATTGGCAGGCGGATTCTTAACCACTGTGCCACCAGGGAAGCCCCAATCCAGAATAATCTTATTTTAAGGTCAATTGATGAGCCAGTGGAATTCCATCAGCGACTGTAATTCCCTTTGCCATGTAATATGAGTGGTGGCAGGGCAGCCCCTACCAGCAGTGGGCCCTGCTATCTCCCTCCACAACAGTGTGGGGCGGAGGCAGGAGGCGGCAGAGGCAGGAGATGCCCTGGCAGGTTTCTCAGCCTTGCCTGAACTGAGGACCGGGGATAAGGATCCGTACGCTCTCTCAGGAGGCAGAAGGTAGGTGCGTGTCTAGCTAAGCCTCTCCCTCAGGCTAGGCTGAGTCCCAGGACACTCCTTCTACCCTCCCCAACCCACCCAGACACACCCCTCAGGCCCTGAAGTCCCCGCAGTCACCCTCACATCCAGATCCCAGCGTTTCCCAGCGTTTCCTAGAAACTTAGCAACCATTCCCCGACTCCTCAGCCATTTCTACCTCAACCCTGTGAATTACGCAGAATATGTGTGTGTGTGTCTGTCTGTCGGTCCTGAGAATTTCTCACCATTTGGGTTTTTATATCTCTTCCTCAGATTGGAGTTGGTTCATTTTATAGCTTAGAAAAATTAATTTTGTTCTTTTCCTTTGTTAGTTTCTTGCTTTCTCTTATCCAAAAGCAAACCATTTATTACAAGAAATACAGATAAACAAAAAGGGAAAACATGAAACACACAAACACCCCGCCCACCTGGAGACAGTCACTACTTAACACCTGGGCGTGTAGCTCTCCACACCCTCTTCTATGCATCTAAGTGTATTTTAACAGAAATAGGATTTTACCACAGGGCACGTTTATAGTTCTCCAATTCCCTCTACTTTTTACTCACTGATATATGATAAATGCTCTTTCATGGTAATGAGTTTAAATTTACCTCATTGTTTTTACACCTGCCTAGTGTCATGTTGTGTCTCTGCTAGGATTTGCCCGGCCCCCCTCTGATTGGTGTTTAGTCTGCTCCTTTCACTCTTACAAATGCACTGGATGAATGCATCTGTGTGTGTGTGTGTGTGTGTGTGTGTGTGTGTGTGTGTGTGTGTGTGTGTGTGTGTGTGTGTGTGTGTGTAGCAGTGTGTGTCTTTTCAAGTGTCCTGTCCTGAGGGGAGCGGGGACTGGCAGAGCACAATGGCCCTTTTCAACTCCTTGGAACAAGTGGTTTCCTTTAAGGAAGGTACTTTTCCGGAAAACATGTTATTTCAGGGTCTCCTGATTCCAGAATCCAGCCTGTCCCAGAGAGAAACACCAAGCTGCTTGCAGGGTCAGGAGTGTGGAGGAAGGGCAGGCGGAGGGGCAGGGGCTCCTGACAGATGGGTTTCCAGGCTCTTCCCTCCCTCACATGGCCTCTAGACAAGGGGGCAGGATTCTCACCTCCTCTGCACCAGGCTGAGGCCCAGCCAGGGAGTGGCGGGGGCAGCGCTGGGACAGAGCTGGGCAGAGTGGAGCAGGGTTCTCCCTCCCCTTTGTCCTGGGGTGGACCTGGGCGTGGAGAGGCACAGTCCCTACCTCTGCAGGGAGGCCTTGGCTGGGCAGCCCAGGGCTGAGGTCTGTTAACCCAGCAGTCCAACCCTTGGCAGAGTTATCTGGGGTGAGGTTTCCTGGGCTGCCTGTTCGAACTGTGTATGGCAAAGACCTCTTCCTTCTTCAAAGACAGATCCAGGTGGGTCACGTGTGAGCAAGGCTCTTGTACAGGGAAACCCGGGGCAAATCAGATCCCTGGTGCTCCAGCCTCTCCTTCATCCTGAAGATATGAAATGGGTCGGCTGAGACTTGCAGCCCCCATTTACAGAGGAAAAGGGCAGGTTCACTTTGTGTCTGCAGGTTCTAGCAGCGCTAGGACGCATCAGCCCAGAGCAACCCACAGCGGGGGCTCAGGTCCCTCGGCTGTAAAATGGAGATGAGGGAGTCACTGTGAGCAAAGACAAGATGAAACGCAGAAAGCATAGTGCCTAGCACACAGTAGGAGTCCAATAAATAAGAACTAATATTAGCAGAATGAACAGAGAATGCTGCATTTGGGGACTGAGAGATTGGGGGTTCGAGTGCAGCTCCACCCAGACTTCCAGGTGACCTTGAGCAGCCTCTTCCCTCAGCGCCACCAAGTAAACACTCCCGGCTTTGCCAGCCTCCTGGTGCCAGCCTTAGCCTGTCTTACACTGCCACCTCCTCCCTTGGGGATAGAGGGGCTCCGTGCTGGCCTGTGAGAGAACCCCTCCCTCTTCTTACACAATGGGCTGCACTGGGAGGAATGGCAGGAGCACTTCAGGCCAACACACACCACTGCATACTCACACGCACGCCTGACGACATACACACTCACACCATACAACGCACACACACAAATGCCACACGCACGCACCGCACCCAGACCACACACATTCTCGCCCCCACACACTCCACACACGTAAGAAAAGCAGGACTGTAGGAGCTGCTCCTCCCTTCTCTGGGGCATCATTCCAGGCTCTCCTTGACCCCAGCTCCCCTAGACCCATCTCTGAGCAGATGCTCCTGCTTCACCAAGAAAACAGACTATCTGGCATGATGCCCTCATCTCCCTCCTTCCCCACGCGCCCCCCACACAACATGAGCATCTACCCATATCCTCAAGCATCTTTCCCAGCAGCGTTGCCTGGCCCCCCACCTGCCATCCAGACCTGACCCCTCGGATCCCCTCCTTGTGCTCCAGCTCCCAGCCCCACCCTTCCATGGGTCCCTTCCTCGCTGGCGGCTGTCAGTGTCTCCCTCGGCAATCCTTCTCCTTCGGGCCTTCCATATGCTCAACCTCCCTCCCCTTCTTAAAAAGACCAGTAGTAGGGGCTTGCCTGGTGGCGCAGTGGTTGAGAGTCTGCCTGCCGATGCAGGGGACACGGGTTCGTGCCCCGGTCCGGGAGGATCCCACATGCCGTGGAGCAGCTGGGCCCGTGAGCCATGGCCGCTGAGCCTGCGCGTCCGGAGCCTGTGCTCCGCAATGGGAGAGGCCACAACAGTAAGAGACCCGCGTACCAAAAAAAAAAAAAAAAAAAGGCCACCATACATCACCCTGCTTCCCTTCAGATTATCTTCAGCTGTGATCTCCTGCTGACTCAGCTCCCACTGCCTCCACCGCCCCTGCGCACGCACGCGCCCGCGCACACGCACACCGCCGTGGGGCTGCTCCCTTCACTCCTTTCAAACCGTTCTCGCCAAGGTCATCGTCAACTGTCACGTTGCCTAACCCAAGGCCTGGGTGCTCACCTTCGCTGGCCCCCCTGATGCTTTCAACCAACTGACCCGCCCTCTCTGAGAGCCACTCCCTCCCTCGTAGGGTTGTCTGATAAAATACCAGACACCCAGTTCGATTTGAACCTCAGATAGACAACGAGTAATGTTTTAGTATAAGTGTGTCCCCAATACTGCATGGGACCTATGTATACCAAAAATTATTTGTTGTCTACCTGAAATTAGAATTAACTGGATGTCCTGTATTTTTATTTGCTAGATCGGGTAACCCTACTCCCCACTTCTTGCCCCCCTCGCTCCCCACCTTCCTGCCCCTTCTCTAGCTGCTCCTCCTTGGCGCCTCCTTTTTGTCAGCCTGCTCCAGGGTGCTGGCCTTGACTGCCTGCCCTTCTCAAACTCCCTGCTTCCCTGGAACAGCCTCTCCCTCACCCTCGGCTCCACCTCCACTGTGGGCCGGCCACCCCCTGAGTCTCCAAGAACCTTTTCTCCAGCCCCTGCTGCAGGGGCCACCTCTCCCCTGTGGCAACAGCAGGTTGCAACGCTGGTGTGTGTGTATGCGTGCGTGTGTGTGCGTGTGTGTGTGCGCTAGGGAAGACTGCTCCTACCCAGCCTGACAAGGGAGGCTGCCTCTTTGTTGCCTTCATTTTCTGTTGCCCGGAAACATGCTGGCCAGAAGTGGTTCCCTCAGGAGCTGGCTGTGGCCCAGCCTCGTCCCCTCACGCCCACTCACGCTGAACTGCTTACTCCCTGCCCGCACGTTCTCTGAACCTCCATTCATGCCGCCGCTCCCTCTGTCTGGACACCCTCCCCCAAACTCTGCTTGCTGAAGTGGCAACTTTTCTTCAAGTCCAACTCGAGAGCCACCTCCTCCCAGGTTTCCCTGGGTCTCCCAGCTCTCCCTCCCTTGAGCACCTGTGTTATTTGCACCCTTGTCCAGGTGACTATATTGGGAGTTCATCGAATGCTGGGACCAGGTCTGGTTGACTCCCACATTCCCTAGGCAGGGCCTGGTACACAGTCGGTGCTCAGCCAGTGTTTATTGAATGGAGGAGTGAATGACAATGAGTGATGAGATGAATGAATGAATGCATGAGTAGATGAGGAAGTAAGGCTGAGTAGATGGAGTGGGTGGATGGATGGGTGGATGTATGGGTGGATGGGTGGGTGCATGGATGGGTGGATGGATGGGTGCATGGATGGGTGGATGGATGGGTGCATGATGGATGGGTGGATGGATGGGTGGGTGGATGGGTGGGTGGATGAGTGGGTGGATGAGCGAATGAGCAAATAAGGAGACCTCAGGGCTTGACAGACTGCCCGCCTGCACAGTGAGGCTGCCCCCCACATTGCTTGTTTTCAGAGCTGTGTGAGTCCAGCCTACAGACCTTCCCTCCACGGACCCAGGGAAGGATGTGACCACACGATACAGAGGCAAAGCCCTGGGCCTGGGGTCCTGATACTTGGGTCCAGCTGAAGATGCCCGACCTAGAACAGAGCTAACTCTGCTTGAGATGAGAGAGAGGCTGAGGCCCACTCTTCTCTCCCCTCCCAGGTCTCGCACTGCCGTCTCTGCCCACCTGGAGCTCCCGTGCCCGTTATTTCTTTGTCCCTGGACATGCTCAGCCACCTCTGACTGGTCGGTGCACCTCTGAGAACAGGCCGCAGCTGAGCTCCTGTGGAGATGCACCACCCAGGACCCCTTCAAGGAAGGACTTCAGGGCCAGCCTCAGCTGCAGTGCTGCTTTGCCTGAGGTCAAACTTGGGAGGCTGTGGGGGAGCATTCAGAGACAGCAAAGGTGGGGGGATATTAAGGGCCTGCATCATTATTTGTCTCCTTCCTCTGTCTAATCCTGCTTCCTCCTCCTGCCCTCACACATGCTGATCCCTATAAACATCTGGCACCCCAAACTCTGTCTGGGCTTCACTTTCAGAGAACATGACCTGAACAGTTCACTCCACTCAACTGAGGACCTCCAGGTCCTCCCTGCAGCCGGTACCCACCACATGCTCTATGAAGGCCCTGCTTGCGGGCTCTAGGGTCCAGAGTGACCAAGACGCGGTCGCCAGGAGCTCCTGTCCCTGGGCTGTGCCTCTTCCCTCCCCATGCTCACCCCACACCACCCGCCTCCACACCTCTCCACCAGCCTGACTCTCTCCCTGTCCCCTTACCCTTCTGCACCTCTGCAGCCCTAAGCCTCTCTCTCTGAGAGTCCTTCCGTGGCCAGAGTGGCCCATCCGGGCACCCTCAGAGGCCAGACCTCCTCGCAAGGTCAGTCCTGCCCCCTTCAACAGGCAGGTCCTGGGAGAGTCATTCCTTCAGGGCTGGCTGGAGACATGAGTCAGGAGACTCAGAATTCTGCAGCCTCCAAACCATATGCTAAATATGGCCCGGCATTTATTTCATGGGTACAGAGAAAACAGATTTTCTATAAATAAAAACTGAACATCTATTTATTTGTGATGCAAACAAGAGCTTTGTTACATACTGTCAATATAACATAACATTTTAACTTATTCAAAATTAACTTTCAGTTCTGTCATTTGGAGTTCTATCATTTTTCTATCATTCCTGAGTGACACAGGTCACTTAGTCTCTAAGAATAGAAGTGACCTATAAGAATATAGTAATAAAGTCTCATTCAAAATATGTTTCAAAGTCTTCTTTCTGGCTTTCCTGTTAATAAAACATCTTGTACTTTCTGTGACTCTATTTTTCTCTTCTGTTTCCTTTTGTGATTCCCCAACCCCGATTCTTGGGAGACCCATAAAAGGATATGCATTTTCAATTATAAAATACATTGCCAGTTCCCAGGAAGCATCACTTTGGTTTCAGAATTTCAGGGCTGATTTCAGGTAACGGGTAGGAGGCAGATCTCAGGGGTGGGCTCTGCAGGATGTGCACAGGCAAGTAGCAAAATGACTCAATTAGAGGAACAGATAAGTTTGTAAAACTGTCCACTGAGGGCGCTGCTTCCTCTGGTGGCAATAGAACCAGTTTCATAGGCATCCTGGGATAACTTGAGTTAACCAACACTCTGTTCACTATAAAGTCCAGTGATATTTCAGTTCACCGTGAAGCTCAGAAGAGCTGGCCCACCATACCACCCAGCTCTGCCCGGTCACTCAAGCTCCGGACCTCTCCTAAGCCCCATCCTGTGGGTTGGTCCAGCTGAGCTCTCAGGGGTCAGAGCTGACTCCCACCTGGCCCCATCACCATGGATCTCCCAGACTGGAGGCCATGGCAAGCTGGGATGGGATGGGACAGGGAGTTTTCTGGATACAGGCAGGGAAGGACAGGAATGCCAGGCTTGAAGGAGTGGGTCAACAGAGAAGGCTTGCCGGGGGGGTAGATGAGTCTGACCACCAGCAGAGCAAATCCTGGGGGCTGGTAGGTCTCACATGAAAGTCCAGAAGTCCCGGACACCCGCCACTGGCTGGACATGGTGACCTGGCCCCGTGGAGAGAGAAGCCTCCTGGCGAAACGTGGCCACCGTGAAGCTGGGGTGTGGGCCCCCCTGAGAATCCTGGGTCCTTGAGTCACAGCTGAAACAGCAGAGGATGCAGGTGATGGCCACGGTGACCACGAATAGCACGGCCACAATTCCAATCACTGCCGTTTCCATGGCCCCGTTTGGCCACTGACCCACTGAGCAACCCGGGATGCGTCTCAGACCTTAGCTCCCCATCCGAAGCGAGGGGCTCTTGGTGATAGCAGGTACCCTTGCTCCTCCAGCTGCTCTCCCGATGGTCTTCTAAGAAGATATCGGTCTGAGGCCCTGGCTGGTGCCCCCTCTGGGCCGTTGGGTGCCCCACATGGCTCTACTCCGATCTCAGGGGGTCTCTGTCACTGTTTTCTAAGCCTCGGGCCAGGTTTCTAAGAGCCATGGGCAACTCCCCTGGCAGCTCTGGAAGAAGCACTGTCCTGAAAGATGTGAGCTCAAGACTCCCTGGATGCAGGGGGCTGGAAGGAGAAGGCAGAAGACTTTGCTCAGAGGGAGCCTCACTAACCCGGCCCTCTAATGACGCATATGGAGTTCATGAGTGTTTGTACACTCAGACAAAAGACAAAATACTCCCCCCGTCCTGTGGATCCGAGATGAGCCCAGGCTCCTCCCCTGGAGGAACCTTGGGCCAGTCCTTGAATCAGCCTATCTGCTGCCTCTCAAACCCCTGGCCCTGTACTGGGGGCAGGGACAAAAGTGGGGAGGAGGCAATGGCAGCTCTGGGCCAGATGCAGGGAGTGCTGCTTGGAAACAAGTGCCCTTTCATTCGGCCTCCTTTTCTGCACGGGCCGGGAGAGTGCTGTTGAGATAAGGCAGGTCATGCTCCGGGAGGGATATCTGAGCCCTTCAGTAACTACTGTGGGCTCCTTAGTCCCCCTCACCGGTCTTCTGCTCCAGCCTCCCCTCTGCTCCAGGCAGCCCTCCTCGCTACCTGCTCGTGCTGTGAAAACTTACCCTGGGCTCCGCGAGGGACAGCTCTGGCTGTACGCAGTGCCGTGGGCTCCTGGCCCGGTGGCCACCCCAGGGGCCAGGCCATGGCACACTCATTCCCAGGGTACTGCAGCCTTGGTCCTGCCTGGGACGAGGCTCTGAGATATCTGAGCGGCTGTGAGCACTTCCTGCATTCCTTCCTCCAATTGTGAGTGAGGGCCCAGGACCCGCACAGCTGCTGGCCCCCTTGGTGACTGCACTCACCCCACCTCACCCCCCATGCACACCCATGCCACTCCAGCCCTGCTCCCTGCCAGGGTGTCCACTTCATCGACTCAGGGGAGGGGGTGAGCCAGGCCCAGGCCATAAGTAAGTCTGCCAGAAGGGGCTCCATCCTGACTGTCACTCGGTCACAGCCCTTCCACAGCCAACACCTCCTGAGACCACCACCACTTCCGGAAAGTAGACCGGGTTATTAGCCTCACTTTACCCAACCTTGGAGAAAAGGTATGTGAGAAACAATAATTCCAGGTACTAGATACCGTCAGGCACTGTCTAGTAACATTGCGAAGTGATGTTATCTCCATTTCAGAGGTAACAGTGCCCATAGTCACAGAGGTTAAATGCCCTGCCCAAGGCCTACTGCTAGTTAGTAGTGATAACTAGAGTACCAAATAGTCTAGGAGGGGCTTCCTCCCTTTCCTCTTAGTTCGATGCTCTCTCTAGGTACCACCAGTCCACAGAGCAGTTGCCTCCTTCTACAGTTTTACTGACCAGAGTGCAAAGGCCCAGGGAGGGCCAAGGCCTAGCCCAGGGATACACAGCCTGGGTCCTTGTCAATTTCTCCAAGGCCCAGTGAACTTTCTTTGGTACTAGTTGTAGGAAACTGCCTACACACAGAATGGGAGAGTGACAATTCCTAGTAAATGATACCCTGCTAAATTCTCTCTCTTCCCTTTTCTAAGATGACCGGACACCGACACAGAGGAGGAGCCTGGAGCCAGTGGGGGCTGTGACAGGAAGCTGGACACTTTGAATTATTTGTATTAGCTGGGGCGACCAGAAGCAGGAGACAGGAAACATGATGAGCCAATCTGTGGGGCCTGTGGTTTCAGACTGAATTACCAAAATCAATTAGTCAGTTTGGGAGATGGAGGGCACCAGGGGAACTGCTTGTCCTAAGGGTTTATTCCAGGTATTTTCTCTTCTTGTGACTTTTGTAATCCTATGATAGACAGTCCCTGCCTATAAGCCCCAGATGCAGTGGGGCTCCCAAAGATGTCTACCACTTAGACACACATCTGTCCTCCCAGCATCCATCACTGTCTACTGGTCAGAAGAAAGACCACGCCCCATACATTCCATATACATATATTTTTATTTTCTTTTGGCCTTACCACGTGGCATGTGGGATATTAATTCCCCCACTAGTGATCGAACCTGCACCCCTTACAGTGGAAGCTCAGAGTCTTAACCACTGGACCACCAGGGAAGTCTCCCATACATCCCACTTATATTAAAAAGGGAAAAGGTGATGGCAGGCATCCTGGTTCTCCCAGAGGATGCTCGAAGCCACACTTAGGAAAGACAGGCCAGCCAAGGCTGACATGGGGCTCCGCAGAGGGATGGGGGGCATGGTCCAAGCCAGCAGGCTACAGACCTCCACACACCCCCAACACTGGGGAGATAGGGTAGGAACACAAGCTCCCTCAACAAGGCCCCAGGAGCTCAACGGCCTAATCCTTGCAGGGTCCTACTGTTATACCTGGTGTCCCTGAAGCCCCAAGCTTCTGGCAGTGGTTATTCCAAGCACATTTACTTTTCTAGAGAGCGTGAAGCTCTGGGAATCTTTCCTGACCATCTGTTGTGTGGACTGGTCCCACCCTGGGCAGTGGGGAGCCCTCAAAGAGTTCTCAGTCCTATGAAGGCAGGGGCCTTTGAATCTTGCCGTAAATCTCTAGGGAAAGAGAGTGTGTTCAGTGTGCCAAGAGAAATAATGATAACAACAACGACAATAATAATAATAAATTGGAAACCCATAGGAGTGAGTAACAAATTCGTCTTGGGCAAAGACACAGAGAAGGGAAGGTGCAGGGTTTTCTGAGTCTGAGGACTGGAGCAGTGCGGATAGGACAAAAGGAACACAAGTAGGCACAAAACAGACCAGGGGGCCTTGAATGGCCAACCAGAAGGCCAACAATGTCCTTAGACTTTGTTCTAAGGACAGTGAGGAGGCTACAGTGTGGGGACGCTTCACAAAGGGGCAGGGCTGGAGGTAGGCAGCCCAGAGGGCCTGCAGCAGGAGTCCAAGCTGGGGATGAGCTCAGGGCAGCCGTAGGGGGAGGCGAGGGGAGGCGGGTTCAAAAGGCACCATAGACCCTGATCCACTTTCCCAAGCCTGCAGTCTAGTCCAGCTCTCAGTGTGAATTTGCCTCCCTCTCCCCCTTCCACCCCTTCCCATCCCAGCCCTCACAGAGAATCCACCAGGAAATAGAAAAGAAACAGGACATTCTGTTCCAGTGAGTCAGTCACCAGGCCCCGGGACTTTCTGGCCTGTTCTCCAGCCCCTCCCCACCACCTGGCCTGGCCCCCAAGCCTCTCCCCTCCACTTCCCACCCTGGCTCACAGGACTTCCTTCCTCAGGGAAGGCCTCAGAACAAGATTTCCTTCCTCACTTTGGAATCCCGTCAGCTGTTCTGGGGTATTTGGGAACAGGCCTCCAGGCTTTGGCAAGATGTTTCTGTCATCTATCCCATTTTAGGGAAGAGGAAACTGAGACTCCCTTGAGGTGAGCACTCTCCCAAGGCCACCCAGCACCACACCCTCCCTCCCAGACACAGCGCCAGCCACACCCAAGCACGGGAGGGGTCAGGCTGGCTGGAGACTCAAGGCCTGGATAAGAAACCCTGACCCAGTTACCAAAGAAACATTAATTCAGCACAGCCCATGGAAGGGGGTTTCTGCAGTTCCAGAGCGCAGTCTGCCCTAGAGATGGACTGAAGAGAGCCCTGGAGGTAGAGCCCAGGGGCCAGCCTGGACGGCCTCTTCCCCCTCTCTCTGTCTGGGCAGGGCTGCCTGCAAACCCTAACCTCCCCCTCATCAGAGCTCAGGCCCCAGGCCTTCTCACCTACTGTCCTCAGAGCCCTGCAGAGCCGCCCAATCTCCCCCGCTGCAGGGCCCGCACCAGGCACTCGGTCCCACCGGAGAGGAAGGTCCTGGGCGAGGCAGACAAAGGGCTGGCCACTCCCTCCCTCCCACTTGAGTTACAATCAAGAGCCTCTTCACAAAAGCTTCTTAGTGGTTTTTATTTTCTTGTATTAAGGCACCATTGACTTGATTGTGCAGCCTCAAGCTACGTTCTGCAAATGAAAGGGCGTTACCAGGGCACCTCCCAGCTACCGCCCTGGCCAGAGGCCTGGTTGTTTGGAGAGAGCAGGGTACACCTTCTGTGCATCCCCACACCCCTGTGCACCTGCACCAGACTGGCCGTCACTTCTGGTGCCCGTTGGGACTTACAGTCACAAGGTGGTGTCCGCCCCCGAAGGACCACCACCACCCCTGCTCTCAGCCCCGTCAGGGCCACCCCTGGAGCTCTTCAGTCCTCCGCCTCCGTAGCACACGGGGCACAGTAGGCGAATGAAGCCCAGGCAGGTCCCGACGTTCACCGCCGAGAGGTGCCCTTCTGCACGGGAACCTCGGGGTCCCCGCATCCTGGTGATGGTGGGGCAGGCTGCCATCCAGGCATCAGCGGCGGCCTCACTGGGCCTGGTGGGCGTGGTGGGCATGGTGGTGGGCGAGGTGATGGTGGTGATGGAGGGTCGCATGGGGCATGTGAGGCACACGGCCAGAATAACGGATATGGTGCAAGCGTCCCAGGTGGCCCCGGCCTGAGGAGATCGGAGGCTGGGCCCACCGGACTCGGTTTCTCCTTGCAGCAGGGTGGTTCCTCTCCACGTCAGTCTCCTCCTGTCTGCAGTACAAGCAGGCGGCCAGCAGCAGCAGCAGCAACAGCAGAGCCACAGCAGCGCCTATGATCAAGCCCACGAGGGTCGTGCTCCCCAGGAGGCCCAGCATCTGGGAGTTGACAGCGGCCTCCGCTCGGTGGCTCCTCGCTGCTTCCTCCCCTTCGGCAGCCTCTGCTCAGCCCTCACAGTCACTGGACTTTGTTTTCTCAGCTCCTGTGGGCTGGAGAGCAGCCAGGGAATGTGGGTGCAGCCTCTTTGGGCTGGAGCTGCCAGCCAAGGGGAGGCCTGGCCACTGTTAGCTCTGGGGAGGCCCACAGCGAGGCTTGGTCGGGACAGAGGAGCTGAAAGGAGGGGCTGCGGGGTGGGGAGGGGCCAGAGGCTGGAGATAAAGAGTCTAGGCCCCCAATCCTGCTGTTTGGCCAAGTGACTGGGCCAGCTCTGTCCCCTCCCTGGGCTCCCTCCTCTCTTACTGAGAGCACAGCACATGGGTTCTCGAACCACATGACTCACTTGCCCTGTGATTGTGCACAAGTTTCCTAAACTCTCTGTGCCTCAGTTTCCTCATCTGTAAAATGGCTCATTAGAGCATATTTCCACATAGGGTTTTCTGAGGATTCAAGGAGTTAAGATTTATAAGGCACTTAAACCAGGTCCTGACACATTTGCCACTGATATTAAGGCAGCAGAGTTTGCACCAGTCGACTTGGGAGACCTCGTGCCATCTGAGAGTCTGCGGCTCCCTGTCCTGCAGCCTACAGAGGCCTCCTGGACTAGTCAGGTTCTATCGTGCAATTGTCCCACACTTCAGGAGCTCAGGCAGGCCCCGCAGGCAGGGTTTTATCATCCAGGGAAGATGAAAAATTGTCTCTGCATCCTCGGTCCTACTGGATCTGGGAGCTAAGAGGGTCTGGGTGTTAGCCCAGGGCTGCAGGAGGCAGGAAGGAGGCTGCTGAGGTCAGAGAGGCCCCAGTGCCAGCCTCCTGGCTTCCAACCAACAGGCTCAACTGGCCATAAACGGCAGGCCCTCGCGCCACCCCAGCCCAGCAGTTGTGACACGCCATTCCTGCCTGGGGGAGAATTTACAGAGAGGGCAGGACCTGAGCAGTTTCGCATCCCTCTCCCCCTCCTGGTCCTGAATCCTCTGTTCATCTAGACAAGCACTTACCCATCCCACCCACATGTCCAGGGATGGGCGTCCACTATCTCCCTGGGCAGCCCCTTCTGCTGTGGGCTTGTCGGACTGTTCTCACAGCTCTTCCTCACACGTGGCAGGGCCTCCCCGAAGCCCCAGCTCTGCATCTCCATCCCGAGACCATGGATGCCCGGGGGCCCTCCACAGTGAGCCCACCTCTGTGGGACCTTGGACAAGTCCCTCCCCTGCAGCCTGTTTCCTCCTCTGGAAAAGTGCCAGGGCAAGAGGTGACCTCTGGGGACCTTCCCTCTCTGACCTCAATCTGAGATGAGCTCTCTCAGGGAAGCCCCAAACCCTTAAGGCAAAGCTCCTCTGGATGGAAAAGCCAAGCATTCCCTTCAACCAAATTGGGCTCTGGGGGCAGTGGGTCTAATGAGTCCTGGGGCTTTCACCCTGGGGTGGGGGGCGTGGAGGGAGGAAGCCACTTGAACTTTTAATGATGCTCAAGTGAGAACTCCCTCCTGTGGCTTCTAGAGGCCTGCGAGCCCAGCTGCCTTCCCTGGGGGCCTGTTAAGGAGGGAAGTGTGCTGGAAGGAGGAGGAGGAAGCCAAACAGAACTTTCTCCTTCTTGGGAGCTTCTCCAAGGAGACTCCCACCCAACACCAGCCACGGGAGGGGGGCAGGGCCCTGCGACTGGCAGAACGCCAGTCAGCACTAAGGGCCTCTTGGAGTCACACAGACCCAGCCCTCACTGAGAGCCAGAGAAACTGAGGGAGGGGAATTGCCTAAGGTACCCCAGCTTTGTGGGCTATTCTAGACCGCAAATAATCAAGACAGCACGATTCCCGGAGTGAAGGGGGCTCCAGAGTGAGAGCTGAGATCAGCTGAGGACCGTCCACAGAGATAACAGGGAAAGGGTGTGTGGATTTGGATGACTTTGGGTGGGGGCAGGGAATTGGGGGAGCTCCCCCATCCTACACACACATACACACACATTTATTTTCTTAAGTGCAGGGTCACTCCCCATCTGGACAGAAGATACAATCCCAAGGTGGGCATTTGATTTGAAGCTTTGGGCACTCGGGAAGGTGTTGAGACCACGGTCCTCCACGACGTCACAAGTGACTGAGACCCCCTTGGAGGGCTTGCAGGACTGATGACCTTAGAGGATGTGTGGCTGTGTCTAGGGATTCCCTGCCTCAGAAAAGCTGTCCTGTGGCGTCGCTGTATTTCTCCCTTAGGGTCAGGGTTTCTGCACGCTCTACAAACAGCCTTCCAAGATAAGGGGCCAGAGTTCCAGACAATACATACGGCTGATGGGTCAGGACTTTTGGAGTTCATATCATTAGCTTCATGCCCATGCTCTCCAGGGTGCACAGACCTCTGCATGGACTTGCACACATGCACACATGTGTACACTTGTAAACCAACATTGCACTGAGAGCAAACTCATGCACCAAGAGTTGTGTGTGCACACGCTTATACACAAGTGCACAAGGGCACACAAGTTCCCTACAAGCTCACAAACTTGTGCTTGTACTGGCTGCAAGTGGTTTTCGGTTGTCCCATGACAGCAACCATTGTTTTCACTAATTGGTGGCACCACCTAGCGGTGACACTGTAAATAAATCAGTTTTGTATTCGGACCTGTCAAAAGTTATAGTTGTCTGGGGCTTACCTGGTGGCGCAGTGGTTGAGAGTCCGCCTGCCGATGCAGGAGATACAGGTTCAGTGTCCTGGTGGGGGAAGAATACCACGTGCCGTGGAGCGGCTCGGCCTGTGAGCCACGGCCGCTGAGCCTACGCGTCCGGAGCCTGTGCTCCGCAACGGGAAAGACCACAACAGTGAGAGGCCTGCGTACCGCAAAAAAAAAAAAAAAAAGGAACATTTTTGTTATGTTTAAGTAGAGAATCGCATGCAGAAATACAATCAAGGAGGGTTTTTTCGTGGGGGGCGGAGTCAACATGGCGGACTAGGAGGACGTGGAATTCGCGTCTCCTCGCAACTAGGGCACCTACCAGGCACTGGTGGGGGACCACTGACACCTAAGGGAATGGGAGGAACCCCCAGCAACCGGGTAGGACCTGGGCGTTGGGGGGAGTGAGGGGGTAGAAGTGGAGGCGGGATGGGACCGGGGCCCCTGAGGGACGGCTGGGGTAGGGGAAGGGATCCCATGCCCAGGGGGGAAAGGAAGGGACCACTGGGAGCACAAAGGATCAAAAGGGAGCATGGCCAGCGTTTCCCATGCCCACTTGGGCCCCTGGGAGCCTGCTGAGATCCCAGGCCTGATCCTCTGCCCACCGAGGCCCCCTCCAGCCACGCGGGTCCTGAGGGAGTGGGAGGGAGAGAAGGCGGAGCAAAAGTAAAGGCCGGACCTACGGGACAGGCACCCCTGAGAGGTGGCTGGGGGAGGGGAGGAGTTCCTACACCCAGCGGGACCCACCCACGGTTAGGGGTCCAGCGGAGACAGGGGAGACCCTGGTTGGGGGGCAGAGGAACGGAAGGGAACACAGCCAACACGTTCCCTGTCCACTTAGGCACCGGGGAGCCTGTTGGGCTCCCAGGCCTAATCCTCTGCCCTCGGAGCCTCCCTCCTGCTGTGCCTCTACACCCCACCCAGGGCCCTACCTCTACACTCAGAGGTAGCCCCTCTGAGACCCCCTCCAACCATGCTGGGCCTAAACCCCACCCACACACCCTCACCCAGGGCCTTACCTCTAACTCCGGAAATCCACACTCCATAAGCCCCCTTTTGTATGTGCTTCCTCTTCCCTTCCGGGCAGGTCCTAAGCAGAGGCCCCACCCCACGCTTGAAAGTCACCCCACCCACCCCACCCCCCACCTAGGCCCCACCCATCCTAAACCCTGCCCCTACCTAAGTTCCACCCCACCCCCCTGTCAAAACTCCGCCGCCCATAGCCAAGGCTTTTTTTTTTTTTTTTGCGGTACGCTGGCCTCTCACTGCTGTGGCTCACGGGCCCAGCCGCTCCGCGGCACGTGGGATCTTCCCGGACCGGGGCACGAACCCGTGTCCCCTGCATCGACAGGCGGACTCTCAACCACTGCGCCACCAGGGAAGCCCAACGCTTTTTTTTTTTTCTACTTTTAGGTTGGGGTTCTGTTTTACCTTGTTGCTGTTGTTGTTTGTATTTTTATTTTTTCTAATAAATCTTTTATTTTTCTAATTTTATTCTTTATATTTTGTTATTGTTCTGCTCCTTTTGGCTTGTTCCCCCGTTTTTTTTTTCTTTTTTCTGTTGTGGTTTTATTTTACTTTGTTGAAGTTGTTTCAATTATATTTTTATTTCTCCTAATATATTTATTATCTAATTTTACTTTTTTTTTTTTATTCTTTGTTATTGTACTGCTCCTTTTTTCCTTTTTCTTTTCCTTTTGTTTTTTTGCCACGCCATGCAGCTTGCGGGATCTTGGTTCCCAGGCCAGAGGTCAGGCCTGAGCTCCTGTGGTGGGAAAGCCAAGCCCAAACCGCTGGACGGATAGAGAACCTCAAACCCCAGGGAATATTAATCAGAGTGAGGCCTCCTGGAGGTCCTCATCTCGGCACCAAAACCCAGCTCTACCCAACGGCCTACAAACTCCAGTGCTGGATGGCTCAGGCCAAACAAGCAGACAGGAATACAGTCCCACCATCAAAAAAAAAAAAGTGAAATGACAAAAAAATATGTTACAGACGAAGGAGCAAGGTAAAAACCTGCAAGACCAAATAAATGCGGACAAAATAGGCAACCTACCTGAAAAAGAATTCAGAGTAATGATAGTAAAGCTGATCCAAAATCTCGGAAACAGAATGGAGAAACTACAAGAAATGTTAAATAAGGATCTAGAAGAACTAAAGAACAAACAAACAGTGATGAAAAACACAATTACTGAAATTAAAAATACTCTAGAAGGAATCAGTAACAGAATAACTGAGGCAGAAGAATGGATAAGTGAGCTGGAGGATAAAATGGTGGAAATAACTGCTGGGGAGCAGAGTAAAGAAAAAAGAATGAAAAGAATTAAGGACAGTATCAGAGACCTCTGGGACAACATTAAACGCACCAACATTCGAATTATAGGGTTCCCAGAAGCAGAAGAGAAAAATAAAGGGGCTGAGAAAATATTTGAAGAGACTATAGTCGAAAACTTCCCTAATATGGGAAAGGAAATAGTCAATCAAGTCCAGGAAGCACAGAGAGTCCTATACAGGATAAATCCAAGGAGAAACATGCCAAGACACATATTAATCAAACTATCAAAAATTAAATACAAAGAAAGAATATTAAAAGCAGCAAGGGAAAACCAACAAATAACATACAAGGGAATCCCCATAAGGTTAACAGCTGATCTTTCAGCAGAAACTCTGCAAGCCAGAAGGAACTGGCAGGACATATTTAAAGTGATGAAAGGGGAAAACCTACAACCAAGATTACTCTACCCGTCAAGGATCTCATTCAGATTTGACAGAGAAATTAAAACGTTTACAGACAAGCAAAAGCTGAGAGAGTTCAGCACCACCAAACCAGCTTTACAACAACTGCTAAAGGAAATTCTCTAGGCAAGAAACACAAAAGAAGGAAAAGACCTACAATAACGTACCGAAAACAATTAAGAAAATGGGAATGGGAACATACATATCGATAATTACCTTAAATGTAAATGGACTAAATGCTCCCACCAAAAGACACAGATTGGCTGAATGGATACAAAAACAAGATGCATATATTTGCTGTCTACAAGAGACCCACTTCAGACCTAGAGACACATACAGACTGAGAGTAAGGGGATGGAAAAAGGTATTTCATGCAAATGGAAACCAAAAGAAAGCTGGAGTAGCAATTCTCACATCAGACAAAATAGACTTTAAAATAAAGACTATTACAAGAGACAAAGAAGGACACTACATAATGATCAAGGGATCGATCCAAGAAGAAGATATAACAATTGTAAATATTTATGCACCCAACATAGGAGCACCTCAATACATAAGGCAAATACTAACAGCCATAAAAGGGGAAATCGACAGTAACACATTCATAGTAGGCAACTTTAACACCCCACTTTCACCAATGGACAGATCATCCAAAATGAAAATAAATAAGGAAACACAAGCTTTAAATGACAGATTAAACAAGATGGACTTAATTGATATTTATAAGACATTCCATCCAAAAACAACAGAATACACATTTTTCTCAAGTGCTCATGGAACATTCTCCAGGATAGATCATATCTTGGGTCACAAATCAAGCCTTGGTAAATTTAAGAAAATTGAAATTGTATCAAGTATCTTTTCCGACCACAACGCTATGAGACTAGATATCAATTACAGGAAAAGATCTGTAAAAAATACAAACACATGGAGGCTAAACAATACACTACTTAATAACGAAGTGATCACTGAAGAAATCAAAGAGGAAATCAAAAAATACCTAGAAACAAATGACAATGAAAACACGACGACTCAAAATCTATGGGATACAGCAAAAGCAGTTCTAAGAGGGAAGTTTATAGCAATACAATCCTACCTTAAGAAACAGGAAACATCTCGAATAAACAACCTAACCTTGCACCTAAAGCAATTAGAGAAAGAAGAACAAAAAAACCCTGAAGTTAGCAGAAGGAAAGAAATCATAAAAATCAGATCAGAAATAAATGAAAAAGAAATGAAGGAAACGATAGCAAAGCTCAATAAAACTAAAAGCTGGTTCTTTGAAAGGATAAACAAAATTGATAAACCATTAGCCAGACTCATCAAGAAAAAAAGGGAGAAGACTCAAATCAATAGAATTAGAAATGAAAAAGGAGAAGTAACAACTGACACTGCAGAAATACAAAAGATCATGAGAGATTACTACAAGCAACTCTATGCCAATAAAATGGACAACCTGGAAGAAATGGACAAATTCTTAGAAAGGCACAACCTGCCAAGACTGAATCAGGAAGAAATAGAAAATATGAACAGACCAATCACAAGCACTGAAATTGAAACTGTGATTAAAAATCTTCCAACAAACAAAAGCCCAGGACCAGATGGCTTCACAGGCGAATTCTATCAAACATTTAGAGAAGAGCTATCACCTATCCTTCTCAAACTGTTCCAAAATATAGCAGAGGGAGGAACACTCCCCAACTCATTCTACGAGGCCACCATCACCCTGATACCAAAACCAGACAAGGACGTCACAAAGAAAGAAAACTACAGGCCAATATCACTGATGAACATAGATGCAAAAATCCTCAACAAAATACTAGCAAACAGAATCCAACAGCACATTAAACGGATCATACACCATGATCAAGTGGGGTTTATTCCAGGAATGCAAGGATTCTTCAATATATGCAAATCAATCAACGTGATACACCATATTAACAAATTGAAGGAGAAAAACCATATGATCATCTCAATAGATGCAGAGAAAGCTTTTGACAAAATTCAACACCCATTTATGATAAAAACCCTGCAGAAAGTAGGCATAGAGGGAACTTTCCTCAACATAATAAAGGCCATATATGACAAACCCACAGCCAACATCGTCCTCAATGGTGAAAAACTGAAAGCATTTCCACTAAGATCAGGAACAAGACAAGGTTGCCCACTCTCACCACTCTTATTCAACATAGTTTTGGAAGTTTTAGCCACAGTAATCAGAGAAGAAAAGGAAATAAAAGGAATCCAAATTGGAAAAGAAGAAGTAAAGCTGTCACTCTTTGCAGATGATGTGATACTATACATAGAGAATCCTAAAGATGCTACCAGAAAACTACTAGAGCTAATCAATGAGTTTGGTAAAGTAGCAGGATACAAAATTAATGCACAGAAATCTCTGGCATTCCTATACACTAAGGATGAAAAATCTGAAAGTGAAATCAAGAAAACACTCCCATTTACCATTGCAACAAAAAGAATAAAATATCTAGGAATAAACCTACCTAAGGAGACAAAAGACCTGTATGCAGAAAATTATAAGACACTGATGAAAGAAATTAAAGATGATACAAATAGATGGAGAGATATACCATGTTCTTGGATTGGAAGAATCAACATTGTGAAAATGACTCTACTACCCAAAGCAAACTACAGATTCAATGCAATCCCTATCAAACTACCACTGGCATTTTTCACAGAACTAGAACAAAAAATTTCACAATTTGTATGGAAACACAAAAGACCCCGAATAGCCAAAGCAATCTTGAGAACGAAAAACGGAGCTGGAGGAATCAGGCTTCTTGACTTCAGATTATACTACAAAGCTACAGTAATCAAGACAGTATGGTACTGGCACAAAAACAGAAATATAGATCAATGGAACAGGATAGAAAGCCCAGAGATAAACCCACGCACATATGGTCACCTTATCTTTGATAAAGGAGGCAGGAATGTACAGTGGTGAAAGGACAGCCTCTTCAATAAGTGGTGCTGGGAAAACTGGAGAGCTACATGTAAAAGTATGAGATTAGATCACTCCCTAACACCATACACAAGAATAAGCTCAAAATGGATTAAAGACCTAAATGTAAGGCCAGAAACTATCAAACTCTTA
Organism: Tursiops truncatus; assembly: GCF_011762595.2. Lineage (NCBI taxonomy): Eukaryota > Metazoa > Chordata > Mammalia > Artiodactyla > Delphinidae > Tursiops > Tursiops truncatus. The sequence continues at coordinate 79,039,777 of NC_047039.1, read as the reverse complement.
GAGGAAAACATAGGCAGGACACTCTATGACATAAATCACAGCAAGATCCTTTTTGACCCACCTCCTAGAGAAATGGAAATAAAAACAAAAATAAACAAATGGGACCTAATGAAACTTAAAAGCTTTTGCACAGCAAAGGAAACCATAAACAAGACCAAAAGACAACCCTCAGAATGGGAGAAAATATTTGCAAATGAAGCAACTGACAAAGGATTAATCTCCAAAATTTATAAGCAGCTCATGCAGCTTAATAACAAAAAAACAACCCAATCCAAAAATGGGCAGAAGACCTAAATAGACATTTCTCCAAAGAAGATATACAGACTGCCAACAAACACGTGAAAGAATGCTCAACATCACTAATCATTAGAGAAATGCAAATCAAAACTACAATGAGATATCATCTCACACCAGTCAGAATGGCCATCATCAAAAAATCTAGAAACAATAAATGCTGGAGAGGGTGTGGAGAAATGGGAACCCTCTTACACTGTTGGTGAGAATGTAAATTGATACAGCCACTGTGGAGAACAGTATGGGGGTTCCTTAAAAAACTACAAATAGAACTACCATATGACCCAGCAATCCCACTACTGGGCATATACCCTGAGAAAACCATAATTCAAAAAGAGTCATGTACCAAAATGTTCATTGCAGCTCTATTTACAATAGCCCAGAGATGGAAACAACCTAAGTGTCCATCATCGGATGAATGGATAAAGAAGATGTGGCACATATATACAATGGAATATTACTCAGCCATAAAAAGAAACGAAATTGAGTTATTTGTAATGAGGTGGATAGACCTAGAGTCTGTCATACAGAGTGAAGTAAGTCAGAAAGAGAGAGACAAATACCGTATGCTAACACATATATATGGAATTTAAGAAAAAAAAATGTCATGAAAAACCTAGGGGTGAAACAGGAATAAAGACACAGACTTACTAGAGAATGGACTTGAGGCTATGGGGAGGGGGAAGGGTAAACTGTGACAAAGGCGAGAGAGAGGCATGGACATGTATACACTACCAAACGTAAGGTAGATAGCTAGTGGGAAGCAGCCGCATAGCACAGAGAGATCAGCTCGGTGCTTTGTGACCGCCTGGAGGGGTGGGATAGGGAGGGTGGGAGGGAGGGAGACGCAAGCAGGAAGAGATATGGGAACATATGTATATATATAACTGATTCATTTTGTTGTGAAGCTGAAGCTAACATACCATTGTAAAGCAATTATACTCCAATAAAGATGTTAAAATGAAAAAAAAAAGAAAAAGAAATAAAAGGCATCCAAACTGAAAAGGAAGAAGTAAAATTATCTCTCTTTGCAGATGATATGATCTTATATGTAGAAAACCCTAAAGACTCCACACACAAAAAAAACTGTTTGAATTAATAAATGAACTCAGGAAAGTACCAGGATACAAAGTCAAAACACAAAAATCTGTTGCATATCTATACATGAACAGTGAACAATCTGAAAGGAAATTACAAAAGCAATTCCATTTACAATAGCATCAAAAAATAAAATAAAATACTTAGGAATTAACCAAGGAGGTGAAAGATTTGTACAACAAAAACTAAAAAACATTGCTGACAGAAACTAAAGAAGACATAAATAAATGGAAACACTTCCCATGTTCATGGATTGGAAGACTTAATAGAGTATAAATGTCAATACTACCCAAAGCAATCTACAGATTCAATGCAATTCATACCAAAATCCCAATGACTTTTTTTGCAGAAATAGAAAAACTCATCCTAAAATTCATATGGAATCTCAAGGAACCCTGAATAGCCAAAACAATCTTGAAAAAGAACAAAACTGGGGGACTCACACTTCCTGATTTAAAAACTTACTACAAAGTTACAGTGATCAAAACAGTGTGGTATTGGCATTAAGACAGATATATGTACCAATGGAATAGAATAGAGAGCCCCGAAATAAACCCTCACATATATGGTCAAATGATTTTTGACAAGAGTGCCAAGACGGTTCAATGGGGAAAGGATGGCCTTTTCAACAAATGGTACTGGGAAAACTGGATATCCACATGCAAAAGAATGAAGTTGGACCCTTACTTAACACCATATATAAAAATTAACTCAAAATGGATCAAGGACCTAAATGTAAGACCTAAAACAATAAAAATTTTAGGAGAAAACATAGGACAAAAGCTTCAGGACATTGAATTTGGCAATGATTTCTTACATATGACCCCAAGGGCACAGGTAACAAAAGAAAAATAGACAAATTAGACTTCACAAAAAGTTTTAACTTTTGTGCATCAAAGACACTATCCATATAAAAAGGCAACCCACAGAATGTGATAAAATATTTGCAGATTATATATATATGATAAGGGATTAATATCCAGAATATACAGAGAACTTCTAAAACTCAACAACAAACCCACAACCTGATCCAAAAAGGGACAAAGTACTTAAATAGACATTTCTCCAAAGAAGATACACAAATGGCCAATAAGCACATAAAAAGATGCTCAATATTACTAATCATTAGGGAAATGCAAATCCAAACTACAATGAGATACCACCTCGCACACATTAGGATGGCTACTATCAAAAAAAAAGAAGTGTTGGTGAGGATGTAGAAAATTAGAACCTTTGTGCACTATTGGTGGGTATATAAAAAGGTACAGCCACTGTGGAAAATAGTGTAATTTTTTTAAAAATTTAAAAGAATTACCATACAATCTAGCATTCCATTTCTAGGGTATAGCCCCCAAAAATGAAAGCAAGATCTCAAAGAGATATCTGTACACCATGTTCATAGCAGCAGTATTCACAACAGCTAAAACGAGGAAACAACCCAAGAGTCCATTAAGCAAAGAATGGATACATAAAATGTGGTACATACATACAATGGAATATTATTCAGCCTTAATAAGGAAATTCCACATTATGTTACAGCATGGATGAACCTTGAGGGCATTATGCTAAGTGAAATAAGCCAGTCACAAAAAGACAAATACCATATAATTCCACATGGTAGGTTCATCTTCTTATTTAAGATTCCCTATTGGCCTGTCTGTGGATTCAGTTTCCATTTACCATCTCCAGGAATCATGATGTAGGGGCTGGAGGTGTTACTGAGATGATATCGTCTGGGCTTGGTGGCTCCCCCATTCCTCCAGGAACTTCTCTTAGTCTCCCGTCCAAGAATTAACAATTACTGACTCAGTCTGAGGGCAACTATCTCTGATGCCCACTACCTGGACCTGCCCACTTGCTGCTAATTAGAGTCCCTACCAGTCATCTGGATGCTGGTCTCAGACCCTTCCTCCTGCTCCTTGTAACTGCTGCCTCTGAGCTGAGCTTGCCCCCCAGACCACTCCCTTTATTGCAGTAATCCCTTTCTTACTTTGTTTAGCTGTGGTTTCCTCTAGCAATCTAACCTCATTTGCTTACCATTTTTCAGAAATTCCTCCACATTTCTGGTCTGCTGGTGGCACTCTTGATAGGGATAGAGTAGGATAATTAGTCAGTTTAGAAATCCCACTAGGGGACTTCCCTGATGGCTCAGTGGTTAAGAATCTGCCTGCCAATTCAGGGGACACGGGTTCGATCCCTGGTCTGGGAAGATCTAAGCCCGTGCGCCACAACTACTGAGCCTGCGTGCCACAACTACTGAAGCCCGTGTGCCTAGAACCCGTGCTCCACAACAAGAGAAGCCACCGCAATGAGAAGCCCGCGCACCGCAGTGAAGAGTAGCCCCCCGCTCACCACAACTAGAGAAAGCCTGCGCACAGCAAAGAAGATGCAACGCAGCCAAAAAATAAGTTAAGAAAATAAAAAAAGAAAAGAAATCCCACTAATTAAAGACAGAAAGAGAATTTTAGGGAGTTTGGGAGACTGTTGTAAGCTAATGACCACTCAAGAAAAAACACCCAGTAACCTAGCAACAATCTATACTACCTTGAAAGAAGACCAGGTGCATACAAGCGCCAGACACACTCAAGCCACAAACCCTGATAGTTAAAACACAAGACAATAGGGAATTCCCTGGCAGTCCAGTGGTTAGGGCTCCACGCTTCCATTGCAGGGGGCACAGGTTCAATACCTGGTCAGGGAACTAAGATCCCGCATGCCACGGGGGTGGGGGGTGGGAGATGACTGGGGGGACCACAAGACCGTAGATATGGGCTTCCCTGGTGGCGCAGTGGTTGAGAGTGCGCCTGCCGATGCAGGGGACACAGGTTCGTGCCCCGGTCCGGGAAGATCCCACATGCCGCGGAGCGGCTGGGCCCGTGAGCCATGGCAGCTGAGCCTGCGCGTCTGGAGCCTGTGCTCCGCAATGGGAGAGGCCACAACAGAGAGAGGCCCGCGTACTGGAAAAACAAAACAAAAAACAAAACAAACAAACAAGCAAAGACCATAGATATGGGGTCTGAATCTTGTTACATGAAGTCAGGGAGTTAATAGTCCTTGAAGAGTAGCATTTCTACATGTAGTCAAGACAGAAATATAGGTGAAAGGGGACATTATACTGAAACCTGAGATGAATTATCATATTTTAGTATATGTTACCACCCTTTTACTAATACACATATGATTTAAATAGTGCCCTGACAGTCTCGGTTTAACCGTATAGGACAAAGGAGGAACTAACGATGTAAGCCTTGATATTTGCCCATAAATAAGAAAGAAGGTGGTCTTCTTCCCCTTCCCACTTTTCCTTTGTTTATAAAAATAAAGCCCTCTCAGTCCTCAGGGCAGAGCCTTCTTGTCTACCCGTTTGCATTTCTCAAAAGCATCCTATGCTAATAAACTCACTCTTTGCCTGCCACTTTGCCTCTGGCGGAATTCTTTCTCCACTGAGATAAAAAGACCTGAGCTTCAGTAAGTCCTGACATCAGGTGAGAGGTTTCAATTAAAAGACAGTGGGTTTGAGTCCCCTCCTAAGTCAGGGATTGTGGGTTCAAGCCCCAATCTGAGGCGCGGGTGGTTTCAAGTCAAAGCCCATGGGTTTGAGTCCCAGTCTCAGTTTTGGCTGGCTTCGAGTCCCACCCAAGAGGGAGTGTGGTTTCACTTTCACTGAATTTTCACTGCTGTTAAGAATTTATTTTCATTTAAACATACACAAGTTCTATTTTCGACAACTCTCAGTGAGATCTCTAAACAACTTCTGTGCTCCAAACTAGGCTGGTGCCCAAGACTCAAGAGCTTACTTTCCGGACCAAAGTCGGGACGTAGCTTTCTGATTTGTAAGTCTATTGGTATGAAAAGCCATCCAGATTCATAAAAATAAAATTGTATTTGAGGGTTTACCCTCATCGAAAACGGCATAAAGATAAATATAAAGCTTAGAGAAAGGACATGTCAGTGAACAGACTGCTGGATTCTGAGAGAATATAGACTGTTTTAATACACATTTGGTCTCTTCTCTCAGGGTCTCTGAGCAGTAAGAAACTAGTAGAGCCTCAGGTGGCAGGATAGAAAGCCACATAGCAGGGGCACACGGATTGTATGTCTACCAGATTCCTAGATCTATCATCCTGCTGCCATAGGGATCTGCCTAGGCCTGAGCCCTGGAATTCAGGGCCTCACAGCTATTTCAACACCCATCCCCAAAAGTCCTGAAGAATGGCCTAGTACCCACCAGGTGGAGCCCAGGAGCTGGAGCCCTTCAGATCACCCCAAATCAATCCTGCACCGACAAGAATGAAACACCATGAGGAAGAAGGGTTTATCCCAGAAATACAAAGAGAGTTCAACATATATATCGATTCATATATCGATGAAAAGCACTTCATTAACATGTTAGGAGAGAGCTATGTGATCAGGACATAGTAAAAGACCTGGATTAATGGAAAGACAATGTTCCTGAATGGGAAAACTTGATTTTACGAAAATGTCAATTCTGCCCCCAAATTAGTTGATAAATTAAAGGCAAAATCTCAGAAGAATTTTTATGAAATTTGACAAGCTGATTGCAAAATTTTTCTGGAAAAGAAAATTTGCAATAGCCAAGATGGGCTTCCCTGGTGGCCCAGTGGTTAAGAATCCACCTGCCAATGCAGGGGACACAGGTTCAAGCCCTGGTCCAGGAAGATCCCACATGCCATAGAGCAACTAAGCCCGTGCGCCACAACTACTGAGCCCGCGCTCTAGAGCCCGCAAGCCACAACAACTGAAGCCCGTGTGCCTAGAGCCCGTGCTCCGCAACAAGAGAAGCCACCACAATGACAAGCCTGTGCACTGCAACGAAGAGTAGCCCCCGCTCACCGCAACTAGAGAAAGCCTGCGCACAGCAATGAAGACCCAACGCAGCCAAAAATAAATAAATAGATAAATAAATAAATAAAAGAATAGCCAAGATATTATTGAAAAGGCTAGTAAGAGGGAATTTGCCCTAGTGGATATCAATACACTCTACAAATCTACAGTAACTAAATAAAATAGTGTGTATGAGGACAGTAAAAGACAGTAAAAATTTCTTTAGAACATAACAGTGAGTCTAGAAAGAGACTCATAAATATGAGAAATTAGTATTGATAAAGATGGCTTTTTTTTTTTTTTCTCGGTATATGGGCCTCTCACTGTTGTGGCCTCTCCCGTTGCAGAGCACAGGCTTCAGACGCGCAGGCTCAGCAGCCATCGCTCACGGGCCTAGCCACTCCGGGGCATGTGGGATCTTCCCGGACTGGAGCACGAACCTGTGTCCCCTGCATCGGCAGGCGGACTCTCAACCACTGCGCCACCAGGGAAGCCCAAGATGGCATTTTTAAATACTGAGAAAAGGGTTACCATTACAATAAATTCTGCTGAGGCAAGTAAATAAACTTACCCTATCTTGCTAATAAATAAATAGATAAATAAATAAATCCAGATAAAATAAGAGTGAAATTAAAAAACAAAACTTTTAAAAAGTACTAGAATAAAGTACCAAAGGAAAATATATTTAAAACTTTGGAGAAATGAAGGAGAGAGAAATTTAATTACCCAAAATCATTAAACTTCTATGTAACAAAAGGCACCCTAAACAAACTTCTATGTAACAAAAAGGCACCTTTTTGTAAAAGGCCAAATGACAGGAAATCTTTGCCACACATATAATAGGCAAAGGAATATCATAGAGAATACATAAGGGACTCTTAGAAAATCAGTATTCTTCAAAATTAGAAGAATGGGCATAAAATATCAAGACAATTAACAAAAGGAAAAAATTTAACAGCAAAAATTGAAGCATGAAATTATACCTAACCTTATTAGTAATCAGATAAAGGCAAAATAAAACAATATGGTATCCGTTTTCATCCATCATAACAGAAAATATAAAAGGCTGATAACACACAGCATCTGTCAGGGTATTGAGAAATTAGTACTGTTGCACACTTGGATATTTAAATTAAGACAGCATGTCTTCCAAAAACGGGCAGAAGACCTAAATAGACATTTCTCCAAAGAAGATATACAGATTGCCAACAAACACATGAAAGAATGCTCAACATCATTAACCAGTAGAGAAATGCAAATCAAAACTACAATGAGATATCATCTCACACTGGTCAGAATGGTCATCGTCCAAAAATCTACAAACAATAAATGCTGGAGAGGGTTTGGAGAAAAGGAACCCTCTTGCACTGTTGGTGGGAATGTAAATTTATACAGCCACTATGGAGAACAGTATGGAGGTTCCTTAAAAAACTAAAAATAGAACTACCATACGACCCAGCAATCCCACTACTGGGCATATACCCTGAGAAAACCATAATTCAAAAAGAGACATGTACCACAATGTTCATTGCAGCTCTATTTACAATAGCCAGGACATGGAAGCAACCTAAGTGTCCATCAACAGGTGAATGGGTAAACAAGATGTGGCACGTATATACAATGGAATATTACTTGGCCATAAAAGGAAACAAAATCGAGTTATTTGTAGTGGGTGGATGGACATAGAGTCTGCCATACAGAGTGAAGTAAGTCAGAAAGAGAAAAAGAAATACTGTATGCTAACACATATATATAGAATCTAAAAAAAAAAAAATGGTCATGAAGAACCTAGGGGCAAGACGGGAGTAAAGACGCAGACCTACTAGAGAATGGACTTGAGGATACAGGGAGGGGAAAGGGTAAGCTGGGACAAAGTGAGAGAGAGGCATGGACATATATACACTACCAAACGTAAAATAGATAGCTAGTGGGAAGCAACCGTATAGCACAGGGAGATCAGCTCGGTGCTTTGTGACCACCTAGAGGGACGGGATAGGGAGGGTGGGAGGGAGGGAGATGCAAGAGGAAAGAGATATGGGGGTATATGTATATGTATACCTGATTCACTTTGTTATAAAGCAGAAACTAACACACCACTGTAAAACAATTATATTCCAATAAAGATGTTAAAAAAAAAGAAAGACAGCATTTCTGAGGGCAATTTGATTGCATCTTTCAAAAATTTAAGTAATTACACTTTTGATCCAATAATTCCCTATCAAGACAGCTATCCTAGAGAAATATCTGTGTGTGTATCAAAGAGCTGCATAAAATCATATTCTTTGCAGATTGTTTCTATGGCAAAAGAAAAACACATTAGGATATAACCTAATTGTTTAAAACAGGAAATGGTCAAATAAGCTTTAGTATATTTATACAGTAGACTATTAAGTACCATCTTAAGAGAAACAAGTATATTGAAATATCTGCACTGTAAATGTCTATATTGTAATTTATTTAAAAGCAAGCTTCACACATTAAGGAAAGACAGAATTTTTTTTTAAAGACCCGAATAGAACTTTTAAAGATGAAAAATACAACTTCTGAGATTAAAAAATACATTGGATGACTAAGTGCAACAGGTACCCTTGATTGGCCCCAGAAAGAGAAAAATGGGAAAATTGGTAAAATTTGAATAAAGCCTTAGTTTAATTAATAGTGTTGTAAAAATACTAATTTCTTAGTTTTCATAGATGCACTACATTTATATAAGGTGTTTACATTAGAGAAAGCTTGGTGAAGGGTATACAGGAAATCTATGTACTATCTTGGAATTCTCCTGCCAACCTAAAACATTTTAAAGGTTTTTTTTAAAACAAAAATACATTGGATGGGATTAATGGCAGACCAGAGCTTGCAGAAGAAAATATTGGTAAACTTGATGACAGAGCAATAGAAACAATCTAGAATGAAACATAGAGGGGAAAAAAATGAAAAAGAAAAGAAAGAACTGGGAATTCCCTGGTGGTCCAGTGGTTAGGACTTAGCGATCTCACTGCCAAAGGCCAGGGTTCAATCCCTGGTTGGGGAACTAAGATCCCACAAGCTGTGTGGTGCGACCGAAAAAAAAAAGAAAAAAGAAAAAGAAAGGAAAGAGCAGAGCATCAGTGAGCTTTGGGAAAACTTCAAGTGCCCTAATGTAAGTACAATTGGAATCCCAAGAAAAGGAATGGTGGACAGAAAAAATAACGTGAGAAAACAATGGTTGAAAAATTTTCAAATATGATGAAAACTACAAATCCACAGATCCAAAAATCTCAGCAAGCCTCAAGCAGAAGAAACATGAAAACAACTACACCAAGGCATATCATAATCAAATTGCTTAAAACCAATGATAAAGAAAAATATTAAAAGCAGCCAAAGAAAAAGACATATTATGCAGAGGAACAAACATAAGAATGGAGGTAGATTTCTTGTTAGAAATAATGCAAGCCAGACAGTAGTGCAACATCTTTAAAATACGGAGGAGGGTGGGGGGAATACTGTCAGAATCATATACTAAGTGAGACTACCTCTCAAAAATGAAGGCAAAATAAAAATGTTTTCAGACGTACAGAAGCTGAGAGACTTTATCACCAGTAGACCATATCTACAAGAATGTTAAAAGAATTCCTTCAGGTAAAAGAAAAGTGATACCAGAAAGAAATCTAGATCTACACAAAGCAATTAAGAGTTCTGGAAGTGTAAAATATGTGAATAAATATAAAAGACTTTCTCCTCTAAATTTTAAACTTCTTTTAAAAATAGTTCACTATTTGAAGCAAAAGTAATAAGGTATTACAGGATATATAACATAAGTGGAATGAAAATATAGGACAACAATAGCTCAAAGCCCAAGAGGGGGGAAATAAAAGTGTACTGTTAAAAGGTTTATACTCTGTTGGTGAAGAGGTACAATATTAATTAAAGGTAAACTGATAGGTTATACTTAAAGCAACCACTAAAAATAAATAACTAGTGTGCCAATACAGGTGATAAAATGAAATCATAACGAATACTCAATTAATCCAAAAGAATACAGAACAAAATTAAAAATGGAAAAAAATAACAGGTGGGGCAGTAGAAAATAAACAGCAAGATGGAAGATTTAAACCCAACCATATTCATAGTCATTTTATTTTTTTTTAACTGGAGTATAGATGTTTTGCAATGTTGTGTTAGTTTCTACTGTACAGTGGAGTTCCCTGTGCTATACAGCATGTTCTCATTAGTTATCTATTTTATACATATTAGTGTATGTATGTCAATCCCAATCTCCCAATTCATCCCAACCCCTCTTTTCCCCCTTGGTATCCATGCGTTTGTTTGTTGTCTACATCTTCCATAGTCATTTTAAATGAAAATGGTGTAAACATCCCAATTAAAAGGCAGAGGTTGTCAGATTAAATTTTTAAAGACCCAAATCTATAGTAATAGCAGCATATGAAGTAGATTTTAAAGAATATTAACAGTGATAAAGAGGATCATTTGAAAATGACAAAGGGGTCAATTCATCAAGAAGATGTAACAACAGTAAAAGTTCCTGTATCTAATGACAGAGCTTCAAACTACATGAAGCAAAAACTGACAGAAGAGAAGAAATAGACAAATCTCTAACTGCAGCCATAGATTTCATCACCTCTCCGTCAATAATTGAAAAAACAAGTAGAGAGAAAATGAGTAAAAATACAGAAGATCTGAACAACACTCTCAACCAAATTGACATAACTGATATTTATAGAACACTTCACCCAATAACAGCAGGATACACATTTTTTCAAAATGCATAGAAAACATTTATCATGGGGCAGGCAGGCCGCCAGTATTTCTCATCCCCTCCAACTCTGAGTCACAGAGGCTAAATTTATGGTTAGTGCAGCTGAGAAATTGGGGGCTCCCTTCCTCCCCTGAGTCTCCACTCATAGGGTGGAGGCTCTACCCCAGATGCAGCAGCCAGAGAATACTTGCTCCAATCTCACCCACCCCAGCTTTGAGGGCACTGGGAGAGACAAGTTGAGAAGACCAGAGGTTACTACCCTTCACCCAGCAGTGGCTCAGAGACTTACTTCAGGGGAAGAGGCAGTCTATAAGAAGAGAAAATTTCAAAGCTCTCCCTCAACAGAACTGACTCTATTTGAAACACTGAGAAGTTAATCCTAAACGTGCTCTTGAAAACAGTGGACAATAATGCAAAGACAAATAACCCAATTTTAAAATGAGCAAAGGATCTGAATAACCATTTCTCCAAAAAAGATATATAAATGGCCAATAAGCACATGAAAAATGCTCAGCATCACTTGTCATCAAGAAAATGCAAACCACCATGAGATCACATCCACTAGGATGGCTATAATCAAAAAGGCAGATAATAACGAGTGTTGGTGAGGTTTTGGAGAAATTGGAACCCTCATATATTGCTGATGGAATGTGAAATGGTGCAGCCATTTTGGAAAACAGTCTGGTAATTCCTCAAAAGGTTAAGCATAGAGTTATCATATGACCCAGCAATTCCACTCTTAGGTATGTACCCAAGGGAAATGAAAACATATGTCCACACAAAAACTGGTACATGAACGTTCATAGCAGTATTATCCATAACAGTCAAAAAGTGGAAACTCAAATGTCCATCAAATGATGAATGCATAAATTAAAATATCCATTGCCATAGACAATGTTTGTGTCCCCCAAATATTCATGTGTTGAAATCCTAATCCCTAATGTGATATTAGGAGGTGGGGCCTTTGGGAGATGATTAAATCATAATGGTTGAGCCCTCATGAATGGGATTAGTGCCCTTATAAAATAGACCCCAGAAATGTAAACTGGTGCAGCCACTATGGAAAACAGTTTCCTCAAAAACTAAAAACAGAGCTGCCATATGATCCTGCAATCCCACTCCTGGGCATGTATCTGGAAAAAACTATAATTCAAAAAGATTCCAATGTTCATTGCAGCACAATTTACAAGAGCCAAGATATGGAAATAACCCAAATGTCCACTGACAGATGAATGGATAAAGAAGATATGGTACATATATGTAATGGAATACTACTCAGCCATAAAAAAGAATGAAATAATACCATTTGCAGCAACATGGATGGACCTAGAGACTATCATACTAAGAGAAGTAAGCCAGAAAGACAAATACCATATAATATCACTTATACATGGAATCTAAAATATGACACAAATGAACTTATCTTCAAAACAGAAACAGACTCACAGACATAGAGAACAGACTTGTGATTGCAAAGAGAGGGAGCGGTAGGGATGGAGTGGGAGCTTGGGATTAGCAGATGCAAACTATTATATATATGTATAACTGAATCACTTTGCTGTACACCAGACACTAACAGAACTTTGCTATACAGTAGAAATTAACACATTGTAAATCAACTATACTTCAAATAAAGTTTTAAAAAAAGAACACCAAGAAAATAAGAGAATGCCAAAAAATAAAATTTAACTTAATTTAAATTAAATTAAATTAAATAGACCCCAGAGAGCTCCCTCACCCCTTCTGTCATGTGAGGATACAGCTAGAACACGGTAGTCCAAGAACCAGGAAGTGGGCTCTCACCAGACACCAAATCTACCTGAGCCTTGATTTTAAACCTCCCAGCCTCTAAAATTATGAAAAATAAATTTCTGTTCTTTATTAAGCTGCCCAGTCTATGGTATTCTGTTACAGCAGCCCAAATGGAAAAAGACATACATACCGTGGAATTTTATCTAGCAATTAAGAGAAATTCAGTACTGATACATGCTACAATATAGCTCAACCTTAAAAACATGCTATGTGAAAGAAACCAGTCACAAAGGGACACATATCATATGATTCCATTTATATAAAATGACCAGAATAGAATTATATATAGAGAAAGTAGATTAGTGGTTGCCTAGGGCCAGAGGAAGCTTGAGGGGAAACGGAGAGTCACTGTTAACGGGTACAGAGTTTCTCTTGGAAGTGCTAAAAATGTGCTAAAACTGATTGTGATGGTGGTTGCACAACTCTGTAAACATAATAAAAACTATTGAATTGTACACTTTAAATGGGGAAGTGGTATGACATTTGAATTATAGCTCAATAAAGATGTTATTTTAGAAAAGAGCTATTGATACACACAACATGAATGACCCTCAAAATAATTGCACTGAGTAAAGGAAGCCATATATTTTTTAAAGGAAGCCATATTTTTTTAAAGGAAGCCATATTTTAAAAGAGTACATTCTGTATAATCCCATGTATGTAAAATGCTAGAAAATGCAAATGATCTATATTTACAGAAAGCAGGTCAGTGATGGCCTGCTTGGGGGAGGGAGGAATGGATTACCAAGGGGCGTGAGGAAACTTTGCTGATGACAGATAAACTCACAATCTTGTTTGTGGTGATGGTTTCATGACTGTATACATATGTTAAAATTTATCAAATTATATGATTTAAATGTGTGCAGTTGTATATCACTTATCTTCAGTAAGACGGCAACAAAAGAGCCTGCTAAAAAGCCAACCTTACACATGATCACAAAATCTATTTCAATGTGTAGATATGCAGATATAAAAGACCAGAAAAGTACCTGATAGACACACATAAAACTAATAACACTGGTCACCTTTGGGGAGTAGGGAGGAGGGGACATGAAAACAGAGTGTCACTTTAACACTATATACTTCTGCATTCTTTGTATTTTTTACGAGAATGTTCTATATGTACAATTTGTACAAATAAATAAAAAGCTAATAAAATTACTGTTAATTTTAAAATAGTTAAAAATCCAACAGCAATGACAATACCCAGTTTCAAAATAAAAATTACCCTATTTGATAAAGATGTCCTTAAGCCCACAGAGGCGTGGAGTCAGAAAACTAGAAGGAACCTCAAGGAGAAACCACCACGATGACTGTTCTGAGGGCTGGGAAGAGGGGTGGGTGGAGGTGAGAGGCACCCGATCACTAACTGACCCGGGGTGACCTGCTTTGCATTGACTGGGACAAACGATTCAAGTACAGACAAATCCAGGGCCATGTCTCTGCCTCATTAGGTAACCTGAGCCAGCTGCTTCACTCTAGGGCAGTTTTCCTGTCCATACAGTGAGGGTTGGTCAGGATGGCCTGTGAGGACGCCCCTGCTCTGTTCTTCTGTAATTCTCTTTGTCTCTCCCTCCAGTTCCCTCCCCTGTTACACTCTTTCCAGATTTTGCATTTTCTTAAGATCCCTATGAGAGTTGAGCCAAAACCTCTAACCCTCCTGGAAAGCAACCCTGCCTATCATTTGTTCACTCACTCATTCCTTTCTCTTTAAATGTATTCACCGAGAATTGCTTATGCATTGATTTAATTGTGTATCCAACCATTCATTCATTTATTGATCCTGTAAACATTCTCGGCCTGCGCTGGCTGGGGACTGACCTGTGAGGGTGGATCCCTGCCCCTGAGCCACCTTCTCCAACTTTTCCACACCAATTAAGATTTCTAAGTAGACTCTGTGTAATTGGGTCTTTGGGACATCATCCCTGAAGCATCCCAAAGTTTCTAAGCTGTGCACATTTCCTCTTCTCCCTCTAAATTGCCTTGGGGATGGTGCAGTCCCTTGGTGCAGGGAGCTTTGAAAGGTGCCTGCTTCCCAGGAGGCTGTCAGCTGGCATGGAGCTGGGAGCTGCCCAGGTCGGGCGGTCCCTGGCTGCCCATAGTAAACTATCGGGCACCCTGTTCAGCCTTGAGCCCACCAGAATTTCCTAATTCTACCAAACCTGACACATTTTCAAAGAACTTCGCTGAATTCTAAGTACTTTGTCTACTCCCACCAAATTCTAAAAGCTCCACGTTAGTCTATCAAGTTGCAAGCACTTCGCTGAATTCTACAAAAGCCTAGGCATGTCTTCTTAGTTTGGAGAGCTGAGTCAGTGTGAAACTCCGGGTCCTGCCCACTGGGGTTCCCTGGATACAGGAGGCTCAGACCTGCTTCTTTGACCTGTTTTCTCCTAGTTCCAGCCAGAGAAGGTTCCTGGTCTCTGCAACTTTTTCCAGGGAACAAGGGACATGGATCTGGAAGAACCTGAAGGTAAGTGAAAAAATGGGGAAATGTGGGCAGAGGAAGGGGCTGGGAGCCAGGAGCCCCAGGGGAATTCCTGGAGCCTTGGCTTCCCCCTCTAACTCACTGTGCAGTGCTGAGCAAGTCTCTTTCCCTCTCCGAGCTTCACTTCCCCCATCTCTAACAAGGTAGTGGCTTTGCTGATCTGCAAGACCCCTCCCAGCTGGGCCATGTGTCATCCAGGCTAGGAACAGCTCGTATCTGGCAGCCAGTTGCTCACTCCCAAGTTGTCTTAGCCCCAGGAAGTGGCAGCAAGGCAGGAAGAAGTTGTCTGTGGCCAGGCTGGGGCCTTCAACTTGGCCTTCAGAATCTGGGTGAAGAAGGTAGGGGGTGGCACCCCTGTGGGCTGGCTGGGGTAGGCAACAGGCAGGAAGTGGGTGAGAGAGGTGAGGGCCATTCTGGAAGTGCAAACACAGGGCCGTGATGCACAAAGGACAGAGGGGTCAGGTGGCCTGGGAGAGGATAAAGGAAGGCTCCCCGGGAGAGGTAGCGTTTGAACTGGTTTTCAGATAGCATTTGGCCAGAAGAGATCTGAAGGCAGGAAGGACACCGTGGGCTCTGCAGACGAAGCTTCCTGGCCCTGCTTTGGGAACTAGAGTCTGTCCCACAGCCTGCAGCCACATCCCTCCTCCTCCCCGCTTCCTGCAACTTCCCCCCACCCCGCACTCCCCCCATCCCCACTGCCCCACCCCGCACCCTGCAAGCTCCAGCCCCAGGAGAGAAGGCACAGCAGGAGGCTCAGATTCTCAGATTTTCAGCACTCAGGGGAAGGCAGACAAGGCACTGAGCAGGTCTGGTGACCATGTCCCTGCTCTGAGCTTTCTTTGTCCTCCTGGTTCATCCCCCGGCAGAGTTTGCTCCCCACCCTCCGGGCTGCTGCTTCTCTAGTGATGCCTCCACAGCCCCTGCCTGGTCTCCATACACCTCTTCCCAGGGGAAGTTGTCCTGCCTGGTCCTCTGAAGCCCTGGCCACAGGTCTGAGGGTCTGCAGTAACGGGGTGGGTGGGTGGGTGGGTGGGTGGGTGGGTGTGTGTGTGTGTGTGTGTGTGTGTGTGTGTGTGTGTGTAAGAGAGAGCAAGAGTGAGTGCCTGCTGCACAGGTACATACACTCGAGCCTGGTGTGGCGTATATACTCACAAGAAAATGTGTGTGCCTGGCTTTCGGGCGGGCGTTTGTACACACAGACAGGTGGGTACGTTTGTGGTAACCTGCGTGGGTGTATATATACTCGGACAGGTAGACAATCACTGCAGATGTTTGCCAGTGACTTTAGGGGATAAATTATGTGGTACATGGAACTGTGCAAAGAGGAGGCTCTGGCCTGCCCCAGCCCTGGCACAGCATCTGCTGCTACCGATCCTCTGTCCAGGGAGGGTGCCTCTCCAGGAAGCCAGCCTCAGAGTTTCCCAGCCGAAACTTGAAGGGAGCTCACAGCTCACGCTCCCTGACCCCACGACGTCTCTAGACACAGTCAAAGTGAGGCAAGACCTCCTATCTGTGGACCTGGGGCAAGGTCGGAGCTCTCCTTGCTGCAGAAAAGGCCCCTCAGCCCCTGAGGTACGGCCCAAAGCTCGGGACCCTGCACTTGTATGTGTGAGAGGAGCGTCCACAGGGGCCCCCGAGCCTGGGCCTCGCTGGGTGGTGGAAGCCCAGGGATACCCGGAGAGACTCCGTATCAGGAAGCATTTTGTGACCCTTTGACTGGCCTGAAGGCACAATGAAAAGAAGAAAAGTTATGTCTAAGGGAGTAATGCGCTTCCTGTCACTAGAGGCACGCAAACAGAAGCAGGATGAGGCTCGGGTGGGAACTGGAGAGGAGGTCTGCCTGGGGACGTTTGGGATCCAGTGGCCTGGGGGCACACGTGTTCTCATTTGTTCCCCTAATGCCTAGCACAATGCCTGGCATGTGGTAGGAACTCAATCACTTCTTGATTCTGAAAAATGGGAGGACTAAGAGAAGGAAATCATCTGCTACAAGGGAGGCGTTGACAGGAACTGGAGCTTAACCCAGACCCAGGCTTGGGCGGTGCATCCCAGGGTTTAGCGACATAGTGCCAAGTGCCCGAAACACCAAGGAAGGGTTAAGTCATGCTCCTTAGTGGGTGAGAAGATTAGGGGCAGGGTGGGGACTTGGGAGAAAGACGTCCATCCAGCGTGGTAAAAGACCAACCAAGATTTGGGGTTTAACAGAGGCAAACATCTGCTCTGAGCATGGTGTAGCTGTCATGTTGTTGGGAGGACTGGATTCTAGACTCGCCTTGCCAGGGATCTGCTGTGTGGCCTCAGTTTCCCTACCTGCACAATGGGAGCTCCAACGAGTTGACCTCTCAGGGCATATCCCACGCTGATGCCTAGGAGTTCATGAAGTCAAAGCAGCCCTGGCTCAGGTTCAGAGAAAATAGGAGTTTTGGGGCAGGGCCAAAAGATCTATCAATTTTTCATTCAAAAACACACGATGGAGGCAGATTCTGAAGGTCAATCCACACACAGTAGCTGATGAAGCAGGCCCTATGGGGGGACAGGTGGACAAGCGCTCTGGTAGGCTCAGAAGCCAGGACCCTCTCCAAGGCGAGGCACAATGTGTGCTTCATGCATGGAGACCAGAGCTGACCTGCAGAGACAAGTCAGATTTCTGCAGGCTGAGGGAGAAAGAAGGGCATCCCCAACAGTGGGAATGGTGTAAAGTAGCTCAGAGGCTTCCTGAAAGCCAGGAGGACCCTCAGAGACCACCTAGCCCAGTGATTCTCAAAGTGTGGTCCCTTGGCCAACAGCAGCAGCATCACTCAGACCTAATGAGTTAGAAACTCTGGGGATAGAGCCCAGAAATCTGTGTTTTAACAAACTTTCCAAGTGATTCTAAGATTTGAGGACCTTTGATCCAGCCCATTGCTTCCCAGACTATGCTGGTAGAATACTTATTTGCAGGAGGTTAATGGGTGCTCTGTAAAAGGAGGATCTATGGTCAAATAAGTTTGGGAATTACATACTCTACACTGCTTTCAGAAAGTCCCAAATCACAGTGGGGCATTAAAGGCTCTGAGAAGTCCTGCAGTATATTATTTACTTTTGATTAACCCAATGTTGTTTCAAATTGATTTTTCAGATTGCCTACTAACATTTCCATTAAGACTCTTAGGGAAATTCTGATCCACATCGATCCTCATTTTTCACATGGATAAATCGCAGCCTAGAAGAATGGGGACTGCCCAAAGTCAAAGAGAGAGAGTGTGTCAGAGCTGGAAAAGACCCTAGCAATATACCTCATCCCTAAAGAGACTCTGTGGGCTCCCCGCCACCCTGCACCCTCTTTCCCTGCCTCCCAGCTGTGCCCTCCAGGGCCCTGCAGTATGGAGCTGGTCAACAGGACAGAGGTCTCTGAGTTCTTTCTGAAAGGATTTTCGGGCTACCCAGCCTTGGAGCACCTGCTCTTCCCTCTGTGCTCAGCCACGTACCTGGTGACCCTGCTGGGGAATACAGCCATCGTGGCAGTGAGCGTGCTGGACGTCCACCTGCACACACCCATGTACTTCTTCCTGGGCAACCTCTCCATCCTGGATATCTGCTACAGCCCACCTTTGTGCCCCTGATGCTGGTCCACCTCCTGTCGGCCCAGAAGACCATCTCCTTTCTTGGCTGCGCGATGCAGATGTGTCTGAGCCTGTCCACGGGCTCCACAGAGTGTCTGCTGCTCGCCATCATGGCCTATGATCGCTACCTGGCCAACTGCCGGCCACTCAGGTGCTGATGAGCCACCGGCTCTGCTTGCTGCTGGCGGGAGCCGCCTGGGTACTCTGCTTCTTCAAGTCAGTGACTGAGACAGTCATCGCCATGAGGCTGCCCTTCTGTGGCCACCGTGTGGTCAGTCACTTCACCTGCGAAATCCTGGCAGTGCTGAAGCCGGCGTGCGGTGATACGTCAGTCAACGAGGTCTTCCTGTGGGTGCGTGCCATCCTGCTGCTGCCCGTGCCCCTGGCGTTCATCTGCCTGTCCTGCATGCTTATCCTGGCCACCATCCTGAGGGTGCCCTCAACCGCTGGACGCCACAAAGCCTTCTCCACCTGCTCGGCGCACCTGGCTGTGGTGCTGCTTTTCTATGGCACCATCATCTTCACGTACATGAAACCCAGGAGCAAGGAGGCCCGCATCTCTGATGAGGCCTCCACAGTCCTCTATGCTGTGGTCACGCCCATGCTGAACCCCGTCATCTACAGCCTGAGGAACGAGGAAGTGATGGAGGCCGCCAGGAAGGTGTGGGACAGGAGATGGACCTCCAGGTGAGGGAGGCCGGGGCTCTGCAGGCTAGCAGGCCAGGCCTTCATTAGCCTACAGTGAGGGCTGTGGATGTGGAATTTCCAGCCCAGAAACGCAGCACCAAGTCCCACTGATCCTGCCACAGAGGAGCTCACAATCACCCCTCTGCTCCTCCCCCCGGCAGACCCATGGGGCGCTCTCAGCATCACTGCCTGCATCTTTACACCAGCCTCCTGTCTGGCCTTAGGATTTCAGTCTTGTTCCTCCCAGTCTCTCCTCCAAGGGGCATGCAGAGGGATCTTTTGAAAAGTACATGTGATCCTGTCACTCTCCTGACTGAAACCCCTGGATGGCTCCCCAGAGCTCTCAGGATGAACTGTGAGGTCTTCAGTGGGGCATTCGAGGACCCCACAAGCTGGCCCTGACTAAACTCCCTCCCCGTCCTGTGCCCCACAGCCTCCCCCCTGTCAGCTGCACACGCCAGCCAGCTGTGAGCCTCAGTGTTGCCCAGCACTGCCCAGCTCTGTGCCCTTGCTGGTTCTTTCCACAAGGCAGCCTCCACCCAGCAGGCAGTTCCACTCGTAAAAGGACTGCCTGACCCTCAAGGCCCATCTTTTATTTTTTAAATATAGTCCCATGTGATATACAGGAGGTTCTTGTTTTTCTGTTTTATATATAGTAATGTGTATCTGTTAATTCCACGCTCCTAACTTATCCCTGCCCCCATCTCAAGGCCCATCTTGAATGCCACCTCCGCCAGGAAGCCCCTCCCACTCTGCATCTCTCACTGTGCTCTTCCTGCTTTATTTTCAGTGTTACTGTTAAGAGCAGGTAGTATCGGATTCCACTCTGTCCCAAGGTCCAGCCCGGCCCAACCCCAGGCCCTTAAAAATAAATAAATAAATAAATAGACTTCTTAAATAAATAGAAAACATATCGATGTAGGGGTGACAATGGCAGAGCCTGGGGTCCTTCCCAAATCTGAGCAGAGCTGAGATGGAGCTCACAGATGACAGGCATGACCTAGTGCCTTGGGAGGTGACAGTAGAGGCAGTGACGAGCCCTAGCACCCAAGATTTCCAGACCTGCCCAGCCACCGGGATACCAATCACTCCAAGCAGCTTAGGGCCTGGATTCTCCTGTCTCCCTTTTAGCAGCAGTAGCTTCCGGGGCCTCCCTGCCCGGCATCCAGGCCTCACGTGGCCTTGGGGAGACTCTGCTCTACCTGTCTTCAGCCCACCCCCTAGGACCCTGCCATAGCTACCTCTTCCTGGTGCTCAGCCTTTTCCCAGCTTTCCTCTCTGAGAGCTCAGTGAACACACAGAGGAAATGGACTCAGATTCAGAGAGCATCTCCATTCCCTGCCCGCTCTGGTCTCAGTGTCACCGTCCATGTGATGGGAGAGCTGAGCTTGGTCGCAAGCAGCGGGCCAGCTCTCCTGCCGCCTGGCTGCAGGTAAGCACATTCCTTGCTTGGGCCCTCAGTTCCCCTCCAGTCCCTCTTCCTATTCCTCGGTTGGTCAGAACAGAGGCACAGAGGAGGGAAGCACAGCCCCGCAGCTCACAGCCTGACCAAGCCAGGGTGACCGCTGCCACTAAGACCTTCTGCTAGGCCTTTGATGCCACGACAGGGGTTAGGACTTTATCCTGTGGGCATTTGGGTTTACAATCATTACTTATAGATACTTTTAGAAAGGTCACTGATTAGATACCTTTCTTCACCCATGAAATTGTCAAAGAATTGTTTTTAATGTCTATTGTTAACTACGGTGCAGTGAAGTAGGTAATGTCATACACTGCTGGTGGGGGTGGGAATAAGTTAATATGACCTTCCTGCCAAGTAAGCGGTGGGTATGAATCAAGAAACTTAAAAACTTCAGACCTTGGGCTTCCCTGGTGGCGCAGTGGTTGAGAGTCCGCCTGCCGATGCAGGGGACACGGGTTCGTGCCCCGGTCCGGGAAGATCCCACATGCCGCGGAGCGGCTGGGCCCGTGAGCCATGGCCGCTGAGCCTGCGCGTCCGAAGCCTGTGCACCGCAACGGGAGAGGCCACAACAATGACAGGCCTGCGTACCGCAAAAAAAAAAAAACAAAAAAAAACTTCAGACCTTCTGACGCAACACCTCTACTTCTAGGAATTAGTCTGAGAAAATTATTAGAGGTGCAAAGATTTATGTATAAGTATATATATATATATATATATATATATATATATATATACATATATGGATATTAATCACAGCGTTATTTATGGTAACAAAAATTTGTAAGTATCTTAATGTCCAAGCATAGCAGAATATTTAAATAAATCCTGGTGGAGCCCAATGATAGACTGTGACACAGCCATTAGAAATCCTATTTTTTGAAGGATATTTGATGATGGGAAATTCTCACACTGTAATTAATAGAAAAAGGCAGAACATATAACATTGTACTCAGTATAATCCCAATTCTTTAAAGGTATTTTTCTTATGGATATATGAATAAGTATGTATGTAGAAAATTCTGGAAAATTAAGACAAAATGTGAACTAACAGTCGTTTCCTTTGGCTGATGGGATTACAGATAAATATTGTTTCCTTACTTATTCTTTCCAATATTGTCCAATACTTCTAAAATGAACATCACTTTGAACTTAAAAATAATATTATTTTTGAGACATGGAAGATCATGTGGCTCCAGAGTAGAGCACAGACGAGAAGGGCCCTGGGCTGAGGGCAGCAAGTGTGGAAGCTGGTGCCGTAACCCAGGCACCCACGGGGCCTGAGCCAGGTGGGCAGTCAGGCAGAGAGGGCGGGGCTGAGAAACCTTGGGGACATTCAGCTGATCGCAGAGGTGGCTGAGGGAGAGGGGGACTGTGCGCTGGTGCCCGAGCTTCTGGCTTATTTGGGTGGATAGTGCTCCACCGTGAAAGAAACACTGAGTTATGGGGAAGATGAGAGAATCAGGTTGGAGCGGGTGGGATGGGAGGGTGGTGATGAGCTTGTTTGGATGCATTTGTGGGTAACCATGGGGTGGCAAGACAGCCCTGTTCCTAAGCAGCTGGAAAATAAGTGGGGACAATCTTCCAATATTTATTTTGACCTGTGTCCTTGAAAAAAAAATTCCAAGAGACAAATCATAGTATAATGGGAAAATCTGCAACTGCTGCTGCATTATTTAAGGCTGTTTTTTAGTCCCTAAACTGTGTCAAGTTGTCATTCTTTATTGTGAAGGAAAGAGAAGGACATGGAAAGGGAAATGGAAAAGGGAACCTGCAGAAACTCACGCACCTGGCTCAACCCCTGACTTCATGGTCCCTCACAAGGGCTCGGAGTCTCACCCTGTACAGCAATTCGCTTTCCTTAACCTTTCATGAGTGCAGGTCCCCACAGCTCTCCTGGAAGGAGACACCCCATTTCACAGCCCAGGACGCCGAGGCCAAGGGCAGGGGTCGTAGCACCCCAGCCTCAGGTCCAAGGGGCAGGGCTGCAATGAGACCTTCAGATTCTCTGTCCAGTGTCTCTCCTGTGCCCTCCTCACCCAGCCAGGGCCTCCTGGAGCAGCACAGGGAACCTGGGGTCTCTGAAGCCCCATAGCTGGCAAATGTGCAAACTTGTATAGTTGCAGAGCTTGAACTTTAAATTGGGCAGGGACTGAGAGGTGCCCAAGGGCAAGGAGCACACGACGTGTCTGCATGGCAAGGGACCAGGAGGCTGGGCCTCAGGGCCTCCCCCCGGCCCACCCCAGCACAGTGTGTCTGCTGGTAATGAACTCAGTACTCCCTTGCTCTGCTCTCCCAGGCCTCAGGTCACCTCACCAGGCAGCTGCTTCAGCCACCTGCCTGCACTAATGCCACTGGGCCAATAGGTAGGAGGTAAGGAGAACCCATCTAGCATGTTGACTCTTCTCATGGACTTTTTTTTAAACATGCAAAAAACCAGAATATCTGCTTGGGGAAGGGAACATAATGGTAGTAATAATATCAGCTACCACTGACTGAATACTTACCATGTGCCAAGCTCTGTGCTAAGAGCTTTCACTGGATCCTCAAAATCACCCCATGAGGAAATACTATTCTTATTTCCACAGGTAAGGAAGCTGAGGCTGAGAAAACAATTAGCAAGTGGCAGGTCTGGGACATGGGCCCTGGTTGCTCTGACTCACCTCAAAGCCCACACTCACCTGCTTTGCTAACACAGCGAGGAATGTGAAGCAGGAATCCCAGATCCAGGCATTTCCGGGAAATTGTAACAGGAGCTTCTTCTTGTTATGCCCCTCACCTTCCTTTTAAAATAATATGTAAAGCCTAAAATAAGTATTAAATGGTTCAAACTAGATTTACCAGCCAATGAAATTGACATGATATTTACCATGCAAAGTGACCCTGGGTCTGTCAGACCTCAGGGTTGGAAGTTGCTAGAAAGATGTGAGGGGGGAATGTTTTGACGGTTGCACAGAGTACCAGAGACAAGCTAACTGAATGGCTCCATTTCACTCAAGGAGAAACTGGACCAAGGTCATATAGCAGAATCGGAACAAAGGCAAGAATCCAATCTGGGCCCCTCACCCCAGTCG
Organism: Tursiops truncatus; assembly: GCF_011762595.2. NCBI lineage: Eukaryota > Metazoa > Chordata > Mammalia > Artiodactyla > Delphinidae > Tursiops > Tursiops truncatus. The sequence goes on along the minus strand of NC_047039.1, from coordinate 79,015,662 downwards.
AGGGCTCCTTCCATGGCATCTCCCTGCCTCTCAGGAGGGGTAAAACTGGGGAGTGGATTAGACAATGATTCTCAGAGACACTCAATTTCCTATCACTCTGGGTATCTGACTTTCCAGGACATGACAGGGTGAGAGGCCTGGCAGACAGATGCTAGAGTGATTTTCTGAGTGTATTGCGAAACACCATCGTACCCAAGCACTCTGCAACGTTTCTGGTCCTCTTCCAGCTGAGCATGTGGTAGGACTACACAGGCCAGTGCATTGTGGGCATTTGGGATACAAGTCACTTCTGGGTCGGAGCACTTAACTTCTGGTGTGAGATGCTCTGGTGTGTTCTTCCCCAGCCGTAACAACTGGTGATGTCCCAGGTGGTGGAGCCAGGGTCTCTGAGGATGATGACCTGGAACAGAGCCCCTGAAAACCTGCAATGGACATGTAGCGTGAGAACTAAACCTCTGTCGTGGTAAGCCACTAAAATTATGAGGTTGTATGTTATTGCAGCAAAACCCAGCTCATCTTAACTGATGGAGCAAGGGAACTGCAGCTGCTCCCTCATGTCCCAGCCTGGGCCCACGCTGCAGTCAAAGCTGTTGGTAACCTGGCAGCATGGTATTTTCTAGACACAGCCTTATTTCTTTGAGGTCATAAGCCCATGGCCTAGTGGGCTGTTCCTAACTTCCATGAATGTGTTATGATCAGACTCTTAAACTGTAAGCAACCCCTATCACTCTCCTGATTTAGCTCTCCAGAGAGAGCAGCTATCCCTGCAGGGAGGAGACTGGCCCCACTAAAGCTCTCCTCCCAGCAATCACACGGCTACATCGTTGTTCTGCTGGTGTGTGCTCTGGAGGAAGGCGAGAGAGGGTGATCTCAAGGTAAGAAATCTGGGATCAGGATTTTGGCAGAAGAAAAGCACTGGATCTCAAATGGCACCTCCTCCGTGTAGGCACTGCAGGGTGTTAGGGATGAACTGGACACAGCCCTTTGATTTCCACAGCTCACAGTCTATTGTGTGAGAGAGAATGACACACTAACTGCTAGTGGCTGTGTGAGCGTCATGTTTTCGGGATGGTCAGTTCTGTGGACTGGGAAGGCGGGCCCCGCAGAGGAGGTGCGTGTGAGCTGAGCCTTGGAGGATGAGTGGAAGAGAAAGGCCGCTCCGGCTGAGGAAAGTATGAGAAGAGAGACGAGACAGGAGTGTGTGGGATTTGTCCATCAATGGGGAGTGGTCTGAGGCTGAGCAGGGGTGGATGAAGGTACAGGAGTTGAGGTAGGAGGGCAGACCAGAGCCTGGTGACAAAAGCCCTCAATTGCCTGTGCCATTCCCACTTGATTTTTTTGTTGGAGACAAGGGTGGGGAAGAGAAATGCAGAGTCAGGCTATTTCCCACCTTTTACCTGCCTGAAAACACCCTCCACACCTATGTCCAGTGTCAAAATTTGAGGTTAAAAGGTCTTTTTTGGGCAACACACCCAAAAAAGACCAAGGCCTTATAATTGAATCTGAAATTAAGCTTTGGGCTTAATCCAGCCACTTGAAGTCACAACCCAGGAAAGATGCTTCCTTTTAACTTCTTCTTTCCAGACCTCAGGTTTTACTTTACATCCCAGACTCAAAGAGAATCTCAGAGGTTTCTAAAGCTGAGAGAGGAAGGGATGTGACCAAGGTCACCAGAGAGCAAGGAAATGAGTGTAAACTGTTAGGCCAGAAGCTGCATCTGCCTCTGCTGTATTCCCAGCACCCAGCACATAGCAGGTGCTCAATAACAATTTGATGAATGAGGGAACGAATGAACCATCACAATCAGGCAATTCTTTACCTGTCAAACTTCAGCAAAAAAATCGCTACCTTTAAATGTTTACATGGATAAGATTTACGGTCATTGGCTGACCCAGATTTATCAACTACCCCTGTATGTTCCAGAAACGCCCCTAACAATCGCCTTGATTTAGGCTGGAGGAGGGAAAACCAGCACAGGCTCTGGGGAGAGAGGGGTCATGATAGATGCTGGAGCTCTTGTGCGGGGAGGTGATGAGCACAGATCCAGCAGGTGCCTGCGGCTGAGGACACAGTCTTTGATCTGGAGTCTTGCTGCTGGGTGGCTCACCAGCACTTTTCTGTGTGTCTCATCTGGCTACACAAAATTCCCGTTTTTCAGAAGGCAACTGAGTCTCAAAGGCCAAGCGACTTGGTCAACATCACACAGCTAGTTAGAGCTGGAGCTGGGATGCAACGCTGGGTTTTCAGAATCCTGCGCTGAATATCTGTTGAGTGACTGTCCTTGGCAGCACCCGCTGTACAAGGTGCCGAGAGGAAGGAGACAGTCCCGCTCTCGAGGGTGGTAGAGGAGACAGGTGCACAACACGAGAGCACAGAGGATGGTCAGGGGCTGTGGGAGCACAAGAAGGGGGCAGGTGACTCTGCAGGGTGCAGGAGGGAGAGGAGGAGAGATGAGCTGGACTCTGAAGGAGCAGGAATGCCCCCACTGGGGAAGAGAGGGAGGACTGCCTATAAAAGGGAACTTCTTGGGCCAAGATGTAGTGCTGGGAAAATACATGGTTTATTCAGGAGAGGGTGAGCCCATTGGCCCCTACAAATGATAGATGCAACTAGGCAGGAGGAATGAGGGGGAAGATCCAGTCCTGGAGGACGGACAGGGTTCCAATGCTGTCACAGGACATAGGCCTCACAGTAAAGCTAGGCGTGAAGGGAGTGAGGGAAGGGGTAGTTATATATCTTCTGAAAGGTTAAAGTTCACCCTCAGCTCCTATTTCTCCCTTACACCAGGGATCACTGGGGCTACAAGACAGCTTTCCCATCTAACACTTGACACTTCACTCCCTCGTGACACTGGCATTTCCCAAAGAGGCTGAGACCAGCTCAGAAGAGCAACGGAAGCTACCTGGGCGAAGACCGCAACCTTTCCCACCCTCCCTGTATAAAGCTAGTCAATGACTGATGACGCCTCTACCACATGAGACCTGGTTTCCCTCTTTGTGTGAGATTACTGCTGATATTATTCATCCTAAAAAGCAATATGGAGGCCAAGAAGAGAGTCACTTGGTTTTCAGGACCAGGGTTAAATGCTGTGACCAGTGGCTCTATTGGGATATGTATGTTCTTGTACGTTCTTTTAAAAATCAATGGATGGTCTGTGATTCCTTAAGGAGGAATGGCCAGAATAAGGCTTACACATCCTATGGAGTGGAAATGTTCAATCTTTGTGCCCAAAGGAACGCTAAGTGAGCATCACTCATCACCCACCTCCCTCCCCGAGCTCATCTCTGAAGAAAGAGGGGCAGCACTTGTGACAGGTGCGGCATCTTTTTATCCACTTATTTTTCATACAACTATAGCCCCAGCACCTAAACAATACCTAGCACAGAGGAGGCATTCAACAAATATTCAGTGAGTGAATGAATCTGAAACACTATGGGCATAATTCAGCCGTATGAAGTCATAACCTAGAAATGATGCTTCCTCTTAACAGGCAAGAACGCTTTAGATTCCAAAGGAGCACCTGAAACATGAACCCTACTCTATCATCTCCCCTGAGCCCACCCTGGGGAGAAGACAGATGAGCCTAGGGGATTAGAATGGGTCCCGCCTCCCCTAAGTTACACCAGAACTGCAGAGCTGAGAGGGCTGGCTTGCAGACCTGAAGTCCACTCTCTTATTATACAGATGGTGAGACTAAATTCCAGAGGCAGGGCTGACCCGCTCCAGGTCATACATCCAGGTTGCTTGGCTCCCAGGCCAGCTGGTGCTTTTTCCAACACCCGTGTGGTCCAGATGGGAAAGGAGGGAGAATGAGATGGATGGGGCCAACCAGACGGCCGTGACAGAGTATGTCCTGCTGGGGCTACACGAGCACCACAACCTAGAGATGGTGCTGTTTGTACTCTGCCTGGGCATCTACTCTGTGATAGTGCTGGGGAACGCCCTCCTCATCGGGCTGAATATGCTGGACCCCCGCCTGCAAAGCCCCGTGTACTTCTTCCTCAGCAACCTCTCCCTCATGGATATCTGTGGCACATCCTCCTTTGTGCCTCTCATGCTGGTCAATTCCCTGGAAACCCAAAGCACCATCTCCGTCCCTGGCTGCACCCTGCAGATGTTCCTGACCCTGGCACTGGGCTCCACGGAGTGCCCGATCCTGGCCATGATGGCGTGTGACCGTCACGTGGCCATCTGCCAGCCGCTTCAGTACTCAGAGCTCATGAGCAGGCAGACGTGCGTGTGGATGGCGGCACTGAGCTGGAGGACAGGCTTTGCCAACTCCCTGCTGCAATCCACGCTCACCTGGAGCCTCCCCTTCTGTGGCCACAACGTCATCAACCACTTCTGTGAGATCTTGGCAGTGCTGAAACTAGCCTGTGGGGACATCTCTCTAAACGCGCTGCTAACAATGGTGGCCACTACTGTCGTGACGCTGGCCCCGTTGCGGCTCATCTGCCTGTCCTACATTTTCATCCTTGCTGCCATCCTGAGGGTGCCCTCTGCTGCCGGCTGGAAGAAAGCCTTCTCTACCTGCTCTGCCCACCTCACAGTGGTGGTGGTTTTCTATGGGACCACCTCCTTCATGTACTTCAAGCCCAAGGCCAAGGACCCCAACTTGGCTAAGATTATCGCATTGTTCTATGGGGTTGTGACACACCCTCGCTGAACCCCATCATCTACAGCCTGAGGAATACAGAGGTGAAAGCTGCCGCCATAGCTCTGCTGAGGGGAGACCTGCTCTCCAGGGAAATGTCCCGTTTTTCCTGTTGCTCTCTATCAGGCAGGACAGGCTAGGGTACACTCTGGTCATGATTTCAAAATTTCAGTGGCTTAAAACCACAAAGGTTTTTTCTCACTTACGCTACAGGTCCATCAGAGGTTGGCTGGGGGATGTGCTCTGCACCATCGCCTTCATCCCTCTGGGACTCAGGATGATAAAGCAGCCACCATCTGGCACATTGCTGGTCCAAGTGGCAAAAGGCAAAGAGAAAATGACAAAGCCTGCGCTGATTCTTAAAGCTTCCGCTCAGAAGTGACCTGTTACTTCCACTTCCACCTCACTGGCCAAGGCAAGGCGCACACCAGGGCTGACACCGAGGGGGAGGGAACACCCACCTACCACGCATCTGGAAGGAGGGGGAGGACTGAAGAATTTGTGAAGAGCCTAGTGACAACCACCCACCCTACAGTCAACCCAGGGGCTACTGGAGATTTCTAGAGCTTCCTTTTCTTGGACCAACTGTCCTTCACCGGCTGCTGCCAGGTTCATCATCCCAGGAGAGTGCTGGTTAGCTCTCTTGTGGTGGCTTTGGACTGGGTCGAGCTAACTAGGGTGGAACCGGGCCTCCCCGAGTTTCCTTCCCTGTAAGGTTCTGGGATCGGGTGGACCACGAGAGAAATCCGCATGAGATGGGAGGCGAAGGCGAAGCAGCACCGTCGTGGTGGGAGCCCTCACTTGCTGTCACCGGCCTGGGGCTCACCTTGCTGTCAGCACAGCTGCTCCAGCTCCTGCCACGCCGCCTGCAGCTGCTCGGAGGCCCGTGCCAAGTGTAGCGCCACGCCAGAGAGTGCCAGCTCCTCCTGCAGGTCACCAGTGTCACTGAGCCTGAAGGCAGCGAGGCCCAGACACGGGCTCCGGTCTGTCCTCACCTCCCCCTTCACGCCCCCCGAGAGCAGCTTCAGGCCCGACACCAGGTGCAGAGGCCCAGCTTTGCACAGGCTTCTCCAACTGCTCCCACAATCGACAGCTCTGTTCTCTACAACAGACCCCTTATATCACTCACGCTTGCCCTACTTTGGCCAGACCCTGGCTGATGCCTCACTCAAGAGCCTACAATGGCTCCCCTTAACCACAGAATGAAGCCCTAACTCTTCAGTTGAGTTCAAGCCCTCCAGAACCCAGCCCCCCACTTCTCCAGCCCGATGTTCCACTAACCCCCTTCACACGGTGACCCCCTCGCTACAGTGTCTGTACTGCCTGCACCTTGGTGTCTCGCTCATGCTCATCTCTGGCGAGACCTGGGACTATTTTTCCAAGCCACCTTAGACACCAGCTCTCTCACACAGCCTTTCCTGGTGCACTTTGAATAGTCTCTCTTTCCTTTACGTCCCACAGCACTTTGTTGGTATCTTTCACTCGGTATCCATCCCATTCTGCTTTGCATCCATGGTATTTCACCACCACGTGGGCTCCTTGATGGTGGGATTCAACCAGGTCTGGCTTGTCTCTGCAGCTCCCACAGAGCTTTCCCGATAGAGGGTTACTGAACTGAACTGTCCCTCAGAAGCCCTCACAATGTCACATCTGGGGATTGGATCCTGTGCTGCTGGGTGTGCCCCAGGCAGCTGTGGACAGTCCAGGGTTTAGTCCAAATGTGTGGACAGACATGAGCAGAGAGCAGCAGTATCTGGTGGCCACGGCCATGTATTCCAGGAAGTCACTTGAACAAGTCAGGAGACAACAAAGGACCCCTGCTTTGGGACCCAGGAGGCCAAGGTTCCAGACCTGGTTCAGCTGCTCTGCCTGTCACGGTCTTCTTGCTGGCCCTCTCCCTCCAGGAATCCCACAGGCACCTCAAACTCAAACTATCCACAACTGAACTCATCATTCTGCCCCACAAAGGTGTGTCATCATCTCAGGGAATGGCACCAACACCCGCCCCAAGTCACCAAGCCAGAAACGTGGCAGTCACCATAGGCTTTCTTTCATCCCTCACCACCCCACACATCCAAGCAGTCACCATGTCCTAGAGAATCCACCTCATAACGGCTCTCGGATCAGTCCCCTCCTTCCCACTGACACCGCCTTCACCATCTCTCTCTCAAATAGTGCAACATCGGTTTTGCTGCACTTTCAGCCTCCAAATCCTCTCCAAAATCCATCCTCTGCACCAGCCGTCAAAACACCTATCTGAAAAGACAAAATAACGCAAACAAAACAAAACAATCTGATCCGCTACTCTCCTGCTTAAATCCCTCCAATGAGGCCATTGCTCATTTCCCTAGGATAAAAGCCAGACCCCATGTACCTGCCCAGCCTCATCACTGGCTGCTTGCCTCCGCCCTAACTCCACACACACACACCCTGCAGGTCCAGAGGCCCTGAACTAGTCCCAGTTCCCCAGTAAAGATCAGTCTTTCCTGCTCCTGTGTCTCCCCCTTGCTGTTGCCTCCCATGTCCAAACACCTGACCTTTAGCTAACATACATTGGAGACTTACCACATAGCAGGCTAGGCACTATACTAAGTGTTCTAAGTGCTTTCCTGCTTGGGGACCAGATGGGATGATGGAAATTTCAGGGGAGGAATGTGATATGGACACTGGTGACCAGAGTGAACACTCTGCCAACATCCTGGCATTATGGAAACTCATTCAATCCTCACTCAATGCCCTCCACTCCATCCGGCTTCCAGAAAACCCCTTCTGATCCCTCCTAGCTGGGTGGGGTCTGTCTCAGCTCTGTCTCCCTCTTCAGTGCCTTCTGTACTCTACTGTGTCCTGAATCCCAGCTATTTGGGCTCATGTGTCCTAGTGATCTGTGTGGCATAATATTTCTGATACAGGAACAGACACCTAGCCCACACCTCTCCTTCCTTCTCACCATTCAATTGGTGAATGTGATGTGAGATGTGACCTTCTCACATCACTCTGCTCAGTGCCCGAAGGAAGAGATGTGATTGCAAAAAGCAGAGAACAAAGAGACGTTTTCCTGGCATCTGAGTTTCAAAAGCCTAGGCTCTAAAGGGAACATAAAAGACTTAAGGCATAAACAAAAGATTTGGGAGAAAAATGTAAGGAAAAATAGGTGTCCCCACCTCCAGATTAATAAAAGATTCCCTAAGTTAGGGAGAGGAAAAAGCAAGGAGGAGGGGATGTAGTGAGAGCATTGGCATAGGAGGGCCCCAAAAGGGAGGGGCCCTGAGCCCCACTCCCCAGACCAAGCCCCTGGACAGGTTTGCAGGTGTGAAAGCTGGAGCAACTCATGCATTGTTGGTCAAGTAAAATGCAGAGCAGGACCCCAGGGTAGAAATGGCTTCAAGGTGTTTCTGGGTAGCCAAGGTCTCACAAGTCTTTGCATGTGGCACAGAAGTGGTGGAGAGCCTCAGGACTGAAAGGGTTACACAGATGGGGACAAGAAACCACTCTGGGAAGGCCTGCTTGTACCACTAACTGGGGACCAGGTGGGATGATGGAAATCTCAGGGGCGCCACATGGACCCTGGTGACCAGGGAAAACACCCTCGCAGTATCTCAGCATTATATAAGACCCTCGGGACTCAGCTGTGACCTTTGTGGAAAGAGAAGAAATCCCCAAATGACAAAAGATTATGTTTCTGGCACTCGGGCAAAATGGAGACTCAAAACAGAAGTTACATTCTTGTGATATTTCTTGCACATCTGAGATTTGTACCTGCTAGTCCAATTTCCTGAGCCCTTAGCCTCCTTCCCTATTGGGTGTGGGCACCACAAGGGAGGTCTCACTGACTGAAATCATCTCAGCAAGTACACACACACACACTCACACAACTCCCTACTCCCGGCTGCTGCAGCCTGACACAATGGGGCAAAAGCCTCAGACAGTAGCTCCAGCAGCTCATGCCAGCTAGGCTCCATCACCCCTGTTGATTGTCTCAGGGTCCCTCTTTCCCTCCCCTCCCCACACCGTTTCCCTCAGGAAAAAAAAAAGGCAGCACAGAACCAGCAAATACTTCATTGGAGACACACCAGACTCCACCTGCATCAACTCAGGATACCAGCCACCGCAGCCCCAGTCCCAGCCCCATCTGTCCTGCATCCCCCTCCCAGCACAGCCCAGCCCAGATCCTGCCTCTGGGAAGGAAGCCCGAGCCCAGAGTTGCTGAGCTGCTGGGAAGATCTGGAGACTCAGCTTCCCCAGGATGGACTCCGTTTCCTTAGGAACGACACCATGTCCTGAGAGGGCCTGGTCTCCCAGGGAAGGAATCCATGTCCTCAGGAGGGTTCCATACCCTGGGAAGGGCTCCACACCCCTGGGAGGGACTCCTTGGTCCTGAGGGGGCTCTGTGGCCCTGCACGAGCTCCAGTCCTGAAGATGCAGGAGGACTCCAGGCCCTCGGGAAGTGTGCCAGGCCCCTGAAAGAGTTCCGTGTCCTTAAGAAAGACTCCATGTCCTCAAGAAATACAACTTGTCTCTTATCCCTGGGAGGACTCCATGCTCCCAGGAAGAACCCAAGGAAGGGCTCTCTGCCCCGGGGAAGAGTTCACGTTCCCCAAGGGCAGCCCAAAGCCCCTCTCAGCTGGCACAGATGCTGCTGACAGTGGCCCCTCCCGGGCCCACAAGGCCCAGCTCCTCCTGCTCATTGATGCACAGCTGGTAACCGCAGCCCCGGGCCCGGGTTCCAGATGGGACCTGGTGGTCAGTCTTGGCACGAGGGGGCAGCAAGAAGCCCACACTGCCAGCGATGAGCATATGCCAAATGCTGTGAATGTAGAAGTAGTTGTCTCGAGTCTCCACAAAAGCATAGAGCAGGATGGCACTGCCCGCGATAAGGCTGCCTGGGCACAGGTAGAAAAGCCAGCGGCGCCACGTGGGCGGGTAGCAGTGCCGGCGGCGGACGCTGCGTACTGTCTGGGGGAGGCAGAGAAGTGGGGCTCAGGAACGCGAGGCCTTGGAACCCAAGCCACTGCTGGTCACTCTCAGGCTTCCCCTGAGCCCTGGTGGTGACCTGAAGGCATCTGCCAAGACTGGAGTGCAGCGCTGTGAGCAGCACAGTGATGACGACAGGGTCCCAACCCACCTTAAACTGGGAACCAGATACCCAAGTCCCTGCACCCAAGTCCTGCTGGGACCTCCCCGCCCCCAGCCCTCCCAACCTTACCCAGGCTGTGGCCAAGATCCCCAGGGCAAAGAGACTGGGTCCAAGCAGGTTCCAGAGTCCATGCCGGTCAAGCTGCAGAGCCATGGACAGCAGCATAGCCCCCAGCAAGTACAGCACCTAGAGAAAGAGGTCTCCAGGGGCTGGGCCGGGATGGAGAGGCACTTGGCAATGCCCCCAGGAGAGATCGGGAAGTGGATTTCAAGTAGACTGTGGCTATGGTTGTCCCCCAGGGCCCACTCTGTACTGACCTGCTTGACCACAGGCTGTAAGCGAGCCATGGCAATGACAGTGACCCACACGGACATTAAAGAGCCCAGGAAGTCACAGAACTGCAGCACGTCGTAGTCCATGATGCAGAAAACCACAATGCCTGGCTGGTCACAGGCATGGTAGAACTGGAGGAAGAGAGGACAGGCATTGAGAGAACTTGCGGCAAAGGTCCAGGTCTACAAAACTGGAGAAAGAGGCCATAGGGGTGGCGTGCTGCTGTCAGAAAAGCGGAAGTCAGAGGGCACAGACTGAGCAGAACTGGGAAATGCCCAACTCCCCACCCCTGAGAAGAATGTGGTAGGGAGGCCCGGTCTGTGTCTTAGGCTGTACGTATCTGGCAGCCCTGAGCCTCGTCCTCACCTTCCTAATCTTCCTGCTTCTGGAATGTGCTGTGAGAGCACCAAGCCAAGGGATCCAGGTCTCTCAAGCTGAGGCCAATCCTTGCCTGTATCCCCTTGTGCTCGTGTGGGTCCCACCTGTAATCCTGGCCCAAGCTCTGAGGCTGGAATCTGGCCTCTTGGCCAATCCAGACCCCAAGCCCTGTCTGTTAGCTCAGACTCTGAGTCATGCTTCACCTTCAGACCTTGCACTAATTGGTCCTCTGCATCCTCTCCCACCCAATGCCATGGGGGAAGCGGGGGGGACGGTGAGAAAAAAGGCAGAGTCCCTAAAGCCAGGGAAAAGAGCATGGCACTTTACACCACGGGAAGAACACAGGAAAGGGACAGTGCTCACCTACCCTACACCGTGGGGAACACAGCAAAGAATAGGGTATTGAGCTTAAAGGTGGGGTGCAGGGGACACAGTGGAACTGGAACAAGCTATACTGGGCACCCCAATTAAGGAACCAAGCTCTGCCATCAGCCCTTGGGTCTGTGGTCGCAATCCCTGTGCCCCGCTGGATAATGCTATCAGGACCTCTGGCAGCCTGCATTCCCTTATTGTGAAAACAGTGACCCAGGGATAACCTGAGTTCAAGTTTATTTTGTCTTGGAACATTTGCTGTCACCTTTCTTTGAACTTCTGTGTAGAATTTAGGTAATTTGAGTACTTACTGATGCTAAACACTAAGGCCATGGATGGTTTCAAGAATATCTGGTGCAGAGATGCAGGAACACGCTTCCTTCTATATCATGTGCCTTACGAGTCCACCCAAAGAAAATAGACTGGGCAAGGTCTCTGAAGACAAACAGCTCTGACCGAGAACAACCATCACAGTGGCATGCTCACTTCTCCCATCTCCCAGTATCACCCCTGCTCCGTGTCAGGAAGAATGGGTTATTATGGTAATGAAAGCAGGGTTAAGAAAAATTACGAAGCTATAATGGGAAAGAAAAAGGTTTTGACCTATGTAAACTTGACCAAAATCTACTCATTGGAGCTGAGTTTGAGACACGCCAGCAGATTTTAGGGGATCAAAAAAGTCTCTTAAGATTCTGTGAATCAATCTGTTTGACCTCTGTCCCCTGTACTTTACCCCAGGTCCTCAGAGAGCCATGGCTACTGAGAGCACCTCTTGAGAGGAGAAACAACTCAGTGTAGTTGCCAGGATTGGGCTGAAATGCATCAGGCTGAACCGAAGCTGGGGCAGGAAGGCTGTGCTATACCATCCAAAGGCAGCCTTTGAAGTGGCTGGATCACTGACTGGAGGGATCCTTTAGGCACTACTTTCAGCCCACATCAGTTTCTTCATCATTCCATCAAAAGGCAACCCTAAGTCACAAGGGCTCTGAGCCCAAAAGAGAGACAGCCTTACAGACCTTAGTGAGACAGGTATCCAGGCCTCCAGAGGCACGGCTCTGGGTGTGGGTAGGGAGAGGGCAGGGATATCCAGCCCACAGCTGAGGAGATAGATAGCAGAGCAATATCACAGTTTCACTCACTGGCAGCAGTGGGGTCTCAGCAACTTCTGGGGAAAATGAAAATGGGAGAACCTAGTCTCCTGTTTGAATGAGTCAGAGCTGAGAACGAGAAGGTGGAGGCGAGGTCAGGAAGAAGAGTTCAGGGAAAAGGAGCACTATATCCCGAACTCATAGCACAAACCATGACACCCCAACCTCACTGAAACAGCAGCGACCTTAGGGAAAGCAGGTGGGAAACTGAAGCAGGTCTGCTGTGAAAGCTGACAGAAGCCAGCCCAGATGCAGAGCTGCCACCAACAGGATGGGAAAACAGACTCAAAAGTTTAGTCTTGAGAGACAAAGGATGAGAAAGAAATTGCTAATGTTTCTTTTGAACCTGTTGAAGATTTCATCCAGTCATTCAAATTGCAAAATGTGTAACTTCAACCAACAGAGGGGAAAGGGTGAATAACATAAGGGCAGGGACAAGCTAGGAGTTTAGAAAAAGAAAAATAAATGAAAAAGAAAACTCAGGGATATTAATTGACATTGGGAAACCTTGGGTTCGATTCCTTCGCATTTTAAACTGCCAAGTCTTAAACTTGTGTACCTATCCTCTTTCTTTCCCTTCACTTTGGAGGTAAAGAATGTTGTCCCTTCAGGAAGAGACTGCTCTGGAATTATCATGTTTTTTTGTTTTGTTTTGTTTTGTTTTGTTTGCGGTACGCGGGCCTCTCCCTGTTGTGGCCTCTCCCGTTGCAGAGCACAGGCTCCGGACGCGCAGGCTCAGTGGCCGTGGCTCACAGGCCCAGCCGCTCCACGGCATGTGGGATCTTCCCGGACCGGGGCACGAACCCGCGTCCCCTGCATCAGCAGGCGCACTCTCAACCACTGCGCCACCAGGGAAGCCCTATCATGTTTTAAGTGAGTATCCCAGGCTTTTCAGAGGGTTCATAAGTTTGGGGACATAAATCCCTCTTTTATATTATTAAATAGAGAAAATGAGTTCTTACTGGGAAACTTGGAGACACTTTTCATGTGGGTCCATTTAATGTTTGAATATGCCTCAAAGGTTTATTTTTTAATTCTTTCTCTTATATGTGATTAATTGGGAACTAATTTGGTTCCTAAACAAATCAATATTTTGGCCTTTTTCTATTTCTCTACCTCCAAGACCGGATATACATACTACTGCTCACTAAATTACCCAATACTGTTTTATGATTTGGATTTTATTTTAAAGCATTAATTTTACCTTTCACACTTCACCAAGCACTTGTTTCATATGCCTGACTTTCAGGTATATAGAAGGAAACGCCCAAACACTTCTAGAAGAGGGACTTGTAATAAATCTTTCAATCTCAGATAAGAGAGGATAAATACCAGCAGAAAAAAAGCAAAGCTGAATCACCTAACATTGAAGACACATCTAAGAAAATAATTAATTGAAGGTTTATTTCCTCCTAGGAATTTCTACATTGTTAAAAAGAGCGGGGAATAATGGAGAGATCGTCTCTGGAGTGGAGAGGTTTTGGGGAATATCATCTCTCTAATCTTCTATGACTGATTATTCTACAAGTATACTAGAAGGTCAAAGAGATTAAGGTTGTAGAAAACCCTTAGGGGTAGAGTTAAATTAAAACTGCAGTGTGGGGACTTTCCTGGTGGTCCAGTGGGTAAGACTCCGTGCTCCCAATGCAGGGGACCTGGGTTCCATCCCTGGTCAGGCAAGTAGATCCCACATACATGCCGCAACTAAGAAGTCCGCACGCTGCAACAAAGATCCCACGTGCCACAACTAAGGCCCGGTGCAGCCAAAATAAATCAATAAATATTAAAAAAATAAAAATAAATAAAACTGCAGTGTGAGGTGACCAACACGATCTACATTTCACCAATCCTATCTGGCTACTGTCACTGCTGAATGTCCAAAAATGCCATCAGTAAAGTCCATCATCGACTCCCTCCCGGGGCACACTGTGCTAGGGAAACCCGCCAACAACCTGTGGCAGCTTGCTTCATTGAAACTCCTCAACCCGGAGGAGACAGCATCTTGTCATCATATATTCTAGGCATATGTTTGTCTCTTCTGCCTGCAGTGCTTCAGCCAGCTTTACTATTCATGGAGCAGGAGCCATTATCGATTGCCATGGCACCCATTCAGCACCATCCTTAACCAGGACGCACAATTCATAGTAAATGAGGCAAAGCAAATTGCTCACCACCATAGATTTCACTGGTGTAACCATTTACCCATCACCTAGAAACAACTGGCTCAACCGAAAGCTGGAGTGGGCTACTGAAGGCTGAGTTATAGTGGCACCTGGGAAACTCTACCCTGAAAGTCTGGAATACTCTCCTATATGTTTGGCACACAGTATGTGCCCAGTAAATTTTAGTCACCTTACAGTCATCTCATACTTTATGCCATGTATATTCATGGGAGAATATCCCCACACTAATAAACTTTCCCTTATGCAAAAAAAAAAAAAAATATATATATATATATATATATATATTGCACTATTGTCTCACTGAAAATTGTGGACTAATTTTTACATTAGTATTCCTTTTGTCATCAGCAATAAAAAGAAGTGGTAGAAATAACACAAAAAGATTGGGAGATTTAAGAAAAGAAATTCAGACTACTAACTAGTTTCTATTAGTATAATCTAATTTGACACCTTCCTCAGCTTTGGATTTCTTTACTTACAAGGTAATTTTGGAAAATTATACTAAGTTGTTTTTCTCTGTGGAATTTTATACTTTTATAACATAACTATACAGTTTGTCTAACGCTCCAAAACAGAGTATCCTGGCACTAGAGAATTTAAAATTGAAGATGCAAATATATTCAATCCATACAAAGATTAGGATATTTGTACTCGGGACAGAATGAAACTTCCTGCTGTTCTCTTATTTTCTGCTTCCGTTTCCTCTTGGAAACAGTCATGGGATTTTGCCAAGGGCCACCAAGAATTACTTGTGCTGGTGTGAGGAACAGAGAGGTAATGAGGAGGTGGGCTTGCAGCCAGGATCTCAGCAATCGACAAGGAAGGCTGCAGGGGCCCCAGGATGTCAGCTCTGTCTGGGTCTTTGGGGATCCAATTATGAGGACTCCTCTAGCACTGTGAAGGACATGTGGCTTGAACTGTATGAGTCAGAGGTGCACAACCGCAATGTCTGATATATTTTCCCTGTGATTTCCTGTATTTGGTTTGGTTATATTTCCTGACCTTTTGATTGGCTCTTTTTATCTTTTAAGAATTTGAGAACTACTAAAGTGAGGTCGTTAGTATTTCCACGTACTCCAGGACTTCTGAGAAACTGAAGTCAGGTTAGAAATGTATCCATGCACGCTCACTGCCCTATGCAAGGGGAACACTACAGCTCAGTGATTACATGAGAGGGATCTGGAGGCAGGCTGAGTGCGAAGTTTGGTTCTACCACTCACCTCAGGCCTTAGGCAAAGTATGTAAACTTTTCTCATCTGCAAAAAAGGGATAATAATAATAGCAATACCTATTATTACAGTGCTATGGGGAGGATTCGATGAGCACTGTCTGACACACAGCATGTATTCAGTAGACGTTGTTTTTCTGTTATAGTTATCTGAACTGTCGGCTACATACAAAATCAAGTGCTGGGTTTGTGGCTTGCTTTGTTTTGCTTTTTCTACTTATTTACATTTTGCATTTTAAACTCCTGAAGAACAAAGCTACTGTCTGCTCCCAGGCCCTGGGTAGGAACTGACACACTACTCCCAGGTGTAGACTGTCCTGGATTTGAAGACAAGGAAGAAGACTGTCGCCTACCATGCTGGTGCTGATACCTGCAATATGAAAGATGGGTCCTTAAATGGAGACTGCTGAGGAATGAAATAAGTCTAAACAAAATAAAGAACAGGAAAGAGTGACAACAGGAAACCTGCCTGTGAAAAATGAATCACAAGTAGCTCTACACTTTGGCACGTGTGGAAAAAGAACAGGAGTTAGAGCACGACTTTAGGCAACACCTCAGAGCCAGTATCTTTTCCTTGATCATTTGCTTACTGCCTTATTTAAGAAAGTGGAAGCACTGTATGTGGTGCCAGGCACTTTCGACTCCCCCAGTGTTCCTACTAGGGGAAGGTCTTGTCTTTTCAGGATGATATGCCATCAAATCCAGAAGATAAGAAGTCATCTGACACTGAATACCCTGAAGCCAATGCCCAGGATGCTTTGTGAAGTGCAGGAGAATGGATACGCTCTCCTCACACGCTCCAGGCTCCTGACACACTTAGGTGTTCTTACTAATTGTGAACCACATTAGATCTGCACATAACCAAGAGTGCGCTGGTGAAAGAGCTGTTGCTAGGGAATTTGGTGAGCAACAATATAAAAAGGATCTTGAAACTAAAAAAAAGAGAGCGAGAGAAACAATGTTGAATATAAAAAGAGTGGGGCATTGTCAGAGCAGGTCTAAAAAGGGGACCAGTCAAACAAAACTGAGGTGTGCTGTTCTCATGCAGCTTAAGTGGCCAAGGTCCTGCTACATGGCTCGGTTACAGCCCACTGTTCCTCACCTGTGGAGAAATAACCAGGGCCCTAGAACATGACTCAGTTTCAGGACATTTGCCCCTCACTTTCTCCTAGATGATAAGTAGGATTTTTGTAATTTGGATATATGTCTGATCTATTAATACTGGACAACAGAGAGGCATGTATTGGTTTTTGTGATATCCTTGTTGCTAAGACATGTGGAAAAGTCTGAATCCATCTAAGATGTTTGCAGTGCTCATAGGCAGGCACTGTACATCACAAGATACCAAGAGCCCAGGGATGAGATGAAAAGATCCCTAGATGTAGCATCTCAGGGGATTTGTGTAGACACAATTCCAAATTGTAAGTCAGAGTTTCTCAGCCAGTGTGTTGAGGTAAAGGTCCCCTCAGCTCTTAGAGTGGACAGGCAGGGTGCGGGTCGCTGGAGACCCCACACTGTCTCCAGTGACTGTTATCTTAAGTCGCAAACAGCCTTGCTCATATATCCCAATGTGCCTTATAAAAATTATCACGTTCGCATGCCATGATACGAAGCGGTCAGGAAGCACTGCTGTACAGTGAAGAGGAGACATTCTCATACCATGAAGGTGTAGACATCCCCAAACCCCGTGGTGGAAATGTACACTCTAACCCACCACCACGGATAAGGACTCGGTGAAAGACACAGACGCCACCGCATACCGTGGAGAAGAACATGGTGAAGGTGTAGACAGCCGCTTCCAGCACATATCGGCTCCGAATGGCCAGGACCACGGGGGGCAAAAACATGAGGTTGCTCAGGCAGAGCAGTAACGTGGACAGAAGCTGGAATCCGTAGGTGAGCGCATCCGCACTGTCGGTGCAGCCCCATCCCCGCCATCCTGCGGATGGGAGGGGCACAGGGTGGAAGAGGTGAGAAGGCAGCCCGCGCTTCAGCAGATACTTCCGCTGGTGGTCTCTGCTCAAGCCCGACGCCAAGGCCAGAGGAGGCTGGTCCCACCCTGACCCCGCCCCCCCTCCAACCCGGCTACTGAGGGGGCCGCCTCCCTTCCGACCGCCCCGGGTGGGGTCCCTCGCCAGCCCAGCCGGCTCACCGGCCTTGCACTCGCAGGCCGCGTACAGGTAGTTATGCGTGCGCAGCAGCTTGCACTGGCCGTAGGGCCCGCAGTCGTCCACGCACGGGGACAGGAAAGTGCGCAACCGCACCTCGGCCGTCGCGTTCCGGCACCTCACGAACCTGCGCACAAACTGCCAATCAACCGGGCCCGGGCGCAGCCGCGCCCCGCCCCGCCCCGCCGCGCCCCGCCCCGCTCACCGAGGCCCCACCCCACAGAGGGAGCGCAGGGTCAGGAACCAGGTCCCCGTCTGCGGGAACGGGATTCGCAGCCTGGCCACTCGGGAGGTGGCACTGACCGTGAGGAGGAAGCCGGCCAGGGACTCTGAGGGGAGAAGGGAGGAGTCAGTGTGGGGTCAGGACCTAAAGAACCCTCACCCGCCTGCCCCCAGTTCCCAGACGCCCTAGCCCATCCTTCCTCCATACCCACCCCCCTGCCCCCGACTTCCAGCCCCCACTCCTTCCCCGGTTCCTCACTCCACCTTTGGAACAAGTCATTGCTGCATCCCCCAGGCTCAAGGGCACCTCGTGAGTCAGGCATCCGAACACTGTCACATTTTCCTGGCGCAGGGAGCTCTGGGCAGGGCGGGTATAAAGATGAGGCGGCCACACCCTCTAAGTCCTCCCACCAGCACCCCCGCCAGACTCCTCCACCTCTTAACCCCTCCCCAGAAACCCCTCCAGGCCCTCACTGGACATCCCATTCCTGCAGGTGCTCTCCACACGGAAGCACCCTCCCCACCCCTCACCTCCTCGTTCTTACAACAAAAAAAACGGAAACACCAGATCTTCCACAGCAGAGATCTTTCAAAGACTGATGAGAAGGCAAGGCCACTTCTGAGTCCTTTCTTTGGGAAGAATTGTTTAAATTCTGTCTAGGCAAGAGACAACACCCACTTTTTCAGTCCTATCTAGCTTGATGGGGGGAAGGGGAAGAGCACTGTTGCTGGATGTAGACACTAGTTGTAAACAAAGGTGATTGTAAGGTTTGTCAGTCATCTTCACATCTTCACCTTGGCCTTGAAGGTGGGAGGCATGTAAAGAAATGCACTCTTCCTCAGGTGAAATAATTCTAGGTACTGAGCAGTGGTAATAGAACGCCTATGGGATTAAATGTAGCAAGCTGGCTGGGATTAAAAGAAACTGGATATCCATAGGAGTAAAGGGAAAGGGTTGTCTACAAGAATAAAGGTAACAGGATGCCATAAGCTCACCTCATTCAAGAAGGATTTGAGGCAGCTTATTAAATACATATAACAGGATAAAATAAATACATGAGGGAAATTTACAAATCTGTCCCTAGATGTGGGCCATATATTTGCTGACTTCCAAGCAACCAAAGCAAGGAAGGAAACGTGAGTTACCACATTTGTGAGTCCACAAGATAAAAGTTAGAGTCTCAGGAGAAGCACTGCACCCAAAAGGGTGGTTCTCAGTTAAATTCACATCAAAGAAGCACTGTGTGCTGCCCCACCTCCTATCCTTAGCTGCAAGAGTGAATTTCATACAACTTGTTCATAACTTCCCTCAATGCAAGCCCAGGGCTATATGCCAAAGTATTTTTCAGCAAAAGCCATTCTGGTGGGAGCCAAAGAAAAAATGTTTTCTAGGTATGCAGTTCTCTGAGCCAAGTGTCCAGTTTTGACCCAAGGGAAAACATCAAAATACTTGAGGAAAAGATCAGAGTAGGTGTGCCAATATACCTTTCAGAATAAATAGAACAGGCTGTCTGAGGTGTGCAGCAGTGTCATAGCAGGCAGATGGCTGGAATGTAAGCAGATGCCTTTTAGAGAAAATAGACAAGAATGCAGAGAAAGACAGGGCAAAGCAGCAGGGGAGGTGGGCCTCTCCTCTCAGGATACTAAGGAAGAGTCAGTATGGGTGGGGCTGGTCTCTGACATAGGCTCTATAGTTTCAAGGTCAAATCAAGACTTCACTGTCATTGCCCAAAGGCATGGCGATAAGCAAACACAAAACATATACAGTCTTAGCCAGAACACAGAGAATTTGAGTATGAAAATAAGGAACATCTTGGGGTTGAAGAGTCAGCTCTGTCCTGACCAGGAGGATCACTAGAAAGTTCTGCGCCATGTCCCATAAAATACCACCTCAAGACAGACCAGGTCTCAGGTGGGTGATAGGAAAATGATCCCTGCCCCAGAGCTGAGGGATAGTAAAGTTAAAAGGATTTTTGGCTGAGGGAACAGTAGATAAATAATTAGATCAACGCCAACCCAAGACAGTTGCCAATGGCCTGACACAGGGTTCTGCCCTCGGCCCAGTCTTGTTCAGTGCTGAAAATAATGACTAAGAGGTTTAGAAGGCCAGCTTTTCAAGTGTGTGAATTACACAAAGCAGTGAAGATGCAAGGTCCAAACCAGTGTTAGGCAATGTCTCAAAGATAGACATAAATTCTTCCATTCAGGTTAAAAAGTGTGCTGCAAAAATATAAGATAGGTATTGGCAGCGGTTCACATGAACCAAGCTCAGGGCATGAAAATGTGCATGGTCCTTGGTTACAACTAGATAAACACATCAGTTAATGTGGATAAGGACTAGGAGGACATATACCAAAAAGCTAAGCAGTTGTGTTATGGAGGTGTCTTCCTCTATTTTCCGAAGCCTTTATATGTGATCCTATTATTTTTATAATAAAAAAGTATACAATTGTTTTGAAGCAAAAAAAGGAAGAAAAGGAAAAAGATCCAGAGGTCTTAGTCCACCACAAGCCTCAGGTGATCCCACAGTGTGAGGCAGCAGCTGAAAGAGGTAACTTGATCTCAGGCTGCACAAATGCTGCCTGCCACCCAGGTCAGACCACCTTGGATCACTTAGTTCAGAGGCATGATGACCAGAAGTATGACCAGAGGAGACAGCAGAGGATGAGAAGTCTAAGATGCTGAGGCTGTTCAGCTTTGGCAAGGCTGAGAGGCATCCAAAGGGCTGTTAAAATTGGATAGGGATGCAACAAATGTACCACACCAATGCAAGACGTGAGTAATAGAGGACACTGTGTGGGGAAAGAGGGGAACTCTCTGTACTTTCCTCAATTTTCTGTAAGCCTAAAACTGCTCTGAAAAATGTCTATTAAAAAAAAAAAAAGGACGGGGTAGACTACTGGATATAGCTTCTGGGGCAAAACAAAGGTCAGTGGGTAAAAATCCATGGAGGCAGACTTTGATGGAATGCCAAGAATGCCTCTAGCAATCAGAGTGGCCTCAAGAGGTGGTGAGCTCCCCATCACAGGAGATATGCGAGAAAAAGTAAACACCTGCCATAGAGAGAGGCCCTTAGTGAGTGGCAAGTAAGCCTATACAACTGGGAAAATCCAGACCGCTCAGCTGCCCTGACTGACCCAGCCCATGTGTAGTAAATACTCAGGGCATGTTTGTTGACCAGAATTGGGCTGAGGCATGGTCTCTAACCATGAAAGGTGAAAGCAACCTAGACAGGCTTTCTGGAGGAGGTAAGGGCCCCTTCACCCCGACACCTTCCCCTTCGGGTTCCCCCAAAGGGCGACCTCCCCGCTCTCCACAAATAGTACCACGTTGAGCTGGAGCTCCAGGCTGAGGACGCCTCCGCTGTCCAGCACTGGCAGCAGCCTCAGGGCAAACACAGCTGGGCGTTCAGGGGGGAGGGCCACGCTGGGGCCAAAGAAGACGTAGAAGTGGACGGAGAAGGTGTCCAGCTCATTGCGCAGCGTCGGGCGCACTGGCCAGCAGTGCTCAGGTGGGGATGTGGCCCCGGGCCCCTCAGCAGGGGCCCCGAGGGATGACAGCTCTGGGGGCAGTGGCTGGTTGCCCAGTGACTGGGGCATGTTCATGGCAGCTCCGGGGACCAGGGCACGGGACAGGCTGGGCTGTGGGCACTCTGTGGGGCAGAGGAAATCAGAGCTGGGGCCTGCCGCCCTCACAGCCCTGCAGCCCCACCACATAACAAAGGGTGGGGAGGCTAAGAACTGGAATCGAACATCCCTTTGGCGTCTGGCATCTAAGGCCACAGGACAGGGTCCAGGGGCTCCCTAGTGGTCACAGCTAATGGAATGTCATGTTGGAGGGACTCAAGGTCATCTCTCCCACCCCACGGGCAGTGAGGACACTGCTGAAACAGGTGATGGACCCTCTCACTGACTTGCAAGGGCTTTGGCAAGGACCATGTCCCAGAAGTCCTAGCTGTCCCCTGCCTACTCCAGGACACTGAGATTAAATCAAGGAGAGTAATGAGGTCCCTTAGTGAGCCCCAAGTCAGGTACCAAGAAAAGATCTGATGGTCTTCCAATGACTTGAAGCTCCAAGTGGGAGGGCTTTGGCGAGTAAAGAAGCCTGGGCTGGGCCGGGGAGGTCGTAGGCACGTGGCCGAGGACCAGTGAACACAGCCACTGTGCCTGCCTCCTCCCAGCCACAGAAGTCGGCACAAGCTGGGTGGCTGGCGCAGGTGTGGGGCTTCTGACCTTGCAACCGCACACACAGCTGGAAGCAGACGGTCCTGCCAGGGCCCCGGGATGGTGTCTCCACACGCACGTAGACCCAGTGCCCCCACGGGGGCAGTGCCAGCTCCAGCTGGCATACCGAGGCACCTCCACAGGCCACAGAGCTTGAGTTGTGCAGGGGTGGGGCCTTGGGACGTAGGCGCAGCGTCAGGGGGCAGGCGGATGCCCCGCGGCCCCCCACGCACACCAGCTGTGCTGAAACCCTGTAAGTGAAGCTGGGCACAAAGACCCTGGGCAGAGGGGAGGTTGGAGGTGAGAAAAGACAGGGTACAGAGAAGTGAGAGGGACACAGGATGAGGGAGACACTGGGAAGAAGGGAGGAGTAGGGGACAGAAAAACCGGAGGCCTTTTCGGGTCTTCCCCTCTGTGCTGGGAGAGGGGGAGGCAGGGGGTGGGAGTCACCCTGGGGCTCTGGGTAGCTCAGCAGTCCAGGCTGGCCAGAGGGAGAGGAAGATCAGCAGGTAGGCTAAGGCCGGGGAAGGAACATGGGAAGGGCCCGGTGTGGGGCAGTATTTGACTTACTTGTACAGGGCTGAGCGATTGTGGAGGGAGAGGGTCTGCTCAGAGGGTCGCCCAGGCACCAGCACAGCCACGTCCAACAAACGCCGGACGATCAGCTGCGGCTGAAGGAGGTACTGACACTCATCCTGGAGACCCTGGGACACAAGCAGGGGTGGCGGGAGGGGAGACAGCGAGGTGCTACTAAATGGCGGCGAACAGCCTGCTGAAGCGGAGGACAAACCTCCTCTGGCCCTCCTGCTTCTGGGGCTGTGACCGCAGTCCTCTAAGCTCTGGGTCCCTCCTAGGTCTGCAGGATCTGCTGGGATCCTCAGCATTGGCTGAGGTTTAGGGACTCAAAACTGGGCCCCTCCTGACAGTCAGGCCTTCCCTTCCCCACCTCCAGTAACCCCAACTCCTGAGCATTCCTGGACAGCCCCTCAAGGTATTTCAAACCACCTCATTCCCCCACCAAGCCCTCAGGAACGTAGAACACTAGCACTCCAAGGGCACTAGAAAGTCCCTTAAAGGCTTCCAGTCCAAACCTCCCCGCTTCCCCCAACCGAATCTTTAATTTCCTTTATTCTCCACCTGCCCCTCCCAAGTGCTTGTCCAGCCTCTGCTTTAATACCCCCAGGGAAGAGCCACTCTGCCTCCCAAGGGACCTCCAGACTACAGGTAACTTGAGAAAAGGAACCTGGTCTTATTTTGTTCCCCCAGACACAGAGCCTAAAGTAAAGTGCACCCCTCACAGATGAATGTTTGCTGAATAAATGAATGAATAAGTGAATCAACCCAGCTGGGGGCAGCTCTGACCTGTACAAAGCCAAAGCCTATCTTCTGTCCCCCGACCACCGCTCTGCCTCAGGGGCCCACAGATACATCTGCTCCTTTTGCCTCAGTCTGGGTTTCCTCTGCCACTGGAGGAGAACCGCCACATCTCCCCGAGCTACTCTTCTGGATAAAATCCCTAACACTTCTCTACTTGGGAGGACACCACTCTGGCCCTGCAGCATCTCCAGTGAGGATGGGCCCATTAATTCCGGCTCCTCTTCTGTGGCATTTGCAGCTCTCTGGGCCCTCGATCCTAGCAGTTCAGGGGAGGGGGGCTCCTGATTAGGCTTCTCTCATCTTCTGGACAAACGGTCTTATGCTGGCCCAATAAACTAGAGGCCACTGTTCACTTATGTGGTTGTTCTGACCGAGACATACAATTAGCCTTGACCTGGGACAAGAATTCCAGGCTTTGACATCCCACTGAGTTCCATGCCACGGAAAAAGCCAGCCAAGGCTTGTTTGCTGACTTTTGTTTTGTTTTGTTTTGTCTGTTTGTTTGTTTGCTGACTTCTAGCAAAGCTCCACAAGGTTGGAAGGGGGCCTTGATGGATGCCAGGCTGGAATATCTCCTTACCCTCTGCCTGGAATTTTCCTGTACCTTTTGCATCACTGCACCCCCAATACCTAGCACACCACCTGGCACACACTAGGTGCTAGAAAATATCTGTTGAGTTAAAGAACAGGTGTCAAAAAGAGGTCCCTTCAGAGAGCTCCTGAACCCACCTCGTTGCACAGAGACCTCCATCTCTGATTTCCAAAGCAGATGTCCCTCATCTTTTGTGTCAAGCCCTAAGGACCAGAAATACTCTCCCAAGTTATTTCATCAACCCCACCTCCTAACGTAGGAATCACCACCACAATAATCTTGTGGTGAATAAGCCCTAAGGGTGGGGACTCACACTCGGGAGACAGCCCCCGTCCTTACTATACAGTCCAGAGGGAAGAAACACTTTTTTCCACATTTTGCTTGCTGTTGCCCTAACTAAAAGATCAGTGGACATGACCTCTCTATTTAAGATGTGCTCCTTCCTTAAACTGTATAATGTGCATGTCTAACACCTTCCTATTGTGCACGGGAGCATTCAGTCAGTGGAGACCAGGGAAGGTGCAGCAGGGACCTTCATCCCGTAATGGAACCACAGGAAGGGCAGCAGAAGTCAGGTCCTCAAGAGCTGCCAAGGCAGAAGCCAAGTGAGAAAATCCAAACTCAGTCAACGTCCGCGCTCTTGGAAGCAACAGAACCAAAGCAAGGGACCAGGGGACCAGGAGGGCCAAAAGTGAGAAGTGGAGTGAGAAGCGGTCTGAAAGAAGCTGGAGTGGAAGGCCTTAGATTGATTCCTAGACTGTCCTAGTATAGGTGGGCTGAGTTTCTTTAGTAAGGCCTGAGCCTCTGGGTGAGGCCTGTAGACTGAAGATGCCCAAAGATCTTGGCCTTCTCTGTGGGAATACTCCAGCACTCGGCACAGCTCCGGCCCACAGTTAGCTAGCACCAATCAACATGGAAGTAGGTGAGCACTGGAGAGATGGCAGGGGGCAAGAGTGGAAGCAGGGAGACCACTTAGGAGATTACTGTTTTGGCCCAGCAGACGACCAAGGGAAGGTGTGCTAAGAGTGGAAACAGACGTAGATGCATCCAGGGCATCCTTTAGAAGTAGAGTCAACAATACTTTTTCTTTATGGATTAGTTGTGGGGAAATAAGGGAAAAAGAAGAATCAAGTATGACACCTAAATTTGGGGCTTGAGCAACTGGTGAATGGCAGTGCCATTTACTGAGAAGAAGATTAGAGAACAAAGAGGCTTAGACTGGGAGAAGTGAAATAGGAATTAAAGAGATTTCGACTTGAGGCTTTGTTTGGATATGTACTTGCTAAGTTTGAGACTGGTCTTAGACATCCAATCAGAGATGTCAAGGAAGCCACTGGATATAAAGTCTGAGATTCAAAGAAATTTGAACTCACTTAATACACCTGGAAGACATGAACTTATAGGTGGTATTTAAAACTGTTGTGCTGGAGACACCTAGCAAGAGAATGAAGAAATAAAAAGGAGTTGTCCCAGGACCAAGCTTTGGGGTACCACATGTGAAGAGATCAAGCAGAGGAGAAGCCAGGAAAGGAGACAGAGGAGTGGGCGGTGGGCAGGAGGAAAACTGGACAGTTCTGTAAAGTCACAAAGGACAAGTGGAGAAAATGTTTCAAGGAGGAAAGAGTAATATAAGGAACTAGGTAACAGCTAGTTACTAGTCAGCTCTGGAGAGGAAACGTGGGGACTGAAAGGGGACAAAGGGAAGAGGAAGACTTACTTTTCACTGTATGCCTTTTGTACCTTTCGAATGTTGTACCGGGTGCATATATTACCTATTTGAAATACAAATAAAATAATTTAGAAGGAGGAAGAAGAACAGAAGGAAGACTGTTAGCAGATCTGAACCACTTCAGTTGAGATACTGAGCCACTCTTGGTCCTAGCGGGTAGATTCAACTGAATCCTTTCTTCTGTACAATCTGCTCCTTTTCTTTCCTTATTGTTGTTTTCATTCTTTTATCTGCTTTCACTTGCTTTCAAATCTTGGAGCTGGGGAGAGGAAGCTGGGGAGTTCAAGGAGAACTGTGCCCCAGATATTTGGAGAACTTCCCCTAATAAGCCATTTGGGTGCCAGATGTTACCCACAAGCCAAAGGGCAGCCCTTCAGGGCAGACTGGCAGCTGGACACCACAGGAGGAACACATGCACCACACAGGAAAGGTAAGGAGATAGAGGGCACAGGTCAAGACAGAAGTGGCTGACAGAAAGAAGGAGAAAAGGAAAGGAGGAGAAATGAGATCAGCTTTGGAAACACGAGTTTGAGAAGATGGCAGAAGGGCAACAAAAATTTGCCCAGCCCCCACCATGTGCCAGGCTCTGTGCTGGGCGCTAGGAATACAGTAGTGAATAATACAGAGGCCAGCAGAAGTGTGGGACCACAGCCCAGGAGAGTGGCCTGGACCAGATTAGTCACTTCCCTTTTACAACCTCTTAAGGCTCCCTATCACTCTCAGGATAAAGTTCAAACTTCTAGGCCCTTCCTGATCTGGCCTCTGTTAACCCCTCCAGCTCCCTCACTCACCCCAACGCCTGCCCCACACTGAACCACTTCAGTTCTCCCTTCTAAGCTTTAGCCCATGCTACTCCCACCACCTAGAATGCCCTTCCCTGCTTCCTCAACAGCAGGTCTCACTTCCTAACAGTTTCCTAAAACCAACTCCCCACCACACTACCAAGCTGAGTTATCCACCTCTCCTTTGTCCTCTTAAAACCTCCTGTATCTCACTAGTATACATCTTATTTATCTGTGTCCCTAGCACCCAACCCAAGGCCTGGGACAAAGCAGGTGCTCAAAGACTAAGGTCTAAAGGGAGGCCTGAACTCGTCCCCAAAGCTGAGGAACAGTGCTGCCTTCTTACGCTGGGACCATTCAGTCCCCAGCCAAGGATATCCCTGAACCCACAATAACTTCCGGTGTTGGCCAAGCCTTATGGGAAGTCAGGACGATGGGACGAGGACGAAGCAAGCAGAGAAGACGGAGCCCTAGAGGAATGCTCTGGACAACCCAGCCATAGGCTTGATTCTAGGGAATTAACCAGAGAACTTAAGAAGCCCTACAGGCCCATGTAAGATTCCAGAAGATAACCAAATTCTTAGAGGAAACACAAAGAAGGTCTTACCCCCCAACCTCTAGAACAGGCCTGACTGGAGAGCTCCGTCTCTCGTGGGGTCCACACACAGCTGCCAGTCACAGGGTAACTGCACCCTCTTCTCTCTAATCTCACCACACCCCAGGGATCTCTACGGGGTAGGGCTCCAGCTTGAAGTGCCAAGTTCCCCAGGCCCCACTCGCTATATCTAGATGCAAACGGGCACGTCAAGCCTGGTTCTGACCTCTCCTAACCAGGCTTCAGCTCCCATAATCCCAGCCCAGGCCTAGGCGCCAGATTCCTCCTGCTCAGTCAGAAAGGTTGTTGGATAACTACAGCAGGGCTTCAGAAAGATTTTCTCTTCTCACAAAGAGAGTCAAGAATCAGAGCTGGGACCAGGAACAGGCTCTTTGGGATTTGGCCAAAGACCTAAGAAGACATTCCTCCTAATAGAAGAACACTTGGTTCGGATGGGAGTCAAGAACCTAGAACCCAGAGCCACTTCCGGGCAAGTTCGCAACATGCTCTCACCCAGAGGGCTCCCAGGCCTGCAGAGGAGGTTCTCCCGTACATCACTCTCAGGAAAAACTGGCCTATCACTGAGGCCTCGAGATGCTCCCTCAGCCTGAGTTCCCATCTCTGACAACAGCAGTGCCCATACACTTGTCCCTGTGTAATTCTCAGCTCATTCAAAAGCATTATAACACCTCTGAACGCTGGGCCCCAGCAGGAGGAGGAGAGGGGAGTCTGACACAGTCCGGGGCCCCTGCCCTCAAGGAACTCACCCTGGAGAGAGATGGCCAGGTCAAATCCTCACCTGACTGGCCTCTCAAATCCTCACCTGACTGCCTCTCCCAATTCTCAGTGGCCAAACCCTACTCACTTTCTTGTTCTTCATGTCCTGTTCTTTAAATCCTGCTCAGCTCACGCTTGGCCCTTTGCCGTTACCACTGACCCCACACCCGTGGCCATCCCACTCTGACATGGCCACCACATCCCACCCCCCTTCCCACCAGTGGACAGGAGCAAGAAACCTTCAGGTCCTCTCATAGTAATGAAGAGGTCTAGCCTGCCCAGTGCCTGGGAGTGGCAGGAAAACTCTGCAGCATTTCCTTCCCCTCCAAACCAGAATGGAGAAGCAGCCTGACCTCAACCCTACAACACTGGAGACTTTAACAAACTCTGCTCTATGAAATCACTGCCGATGTTTGGGGGAAAGAGCGTCAACAATCAGGTTGGACGCCAGGCGCCCAAAGCCGCTTCTTAACAGGAAGGGGCTTCCCTGCCCCCGAGTATTCTCTTAACATCTTCCATAAGGTGTCAGGAGCTAAAATTATGATAGAAGAGGAACGTATACTCCCAAATGGACTAACGACTGGGCTAAAGCCTACAAGAGTCTGCGGGGCTATCACCAACCAAGACGTAGAACAAGACTAGTCTTGACCCACCAGGTGACCGGCTGACCTCTAGCTATGCCCCACGCCAGCCACCCTTATGCTGTTGCCCACCCTGGCACAAGGCTGGTGTGCCAGGTAGCCCAGAGATGGAGAAGCAGCTCTGGCCCCTCCTACCCTGGACAGTATCAACCCACCTTGACAGAGATGTGGCCGTGGGTCCGGGGCAGGTGGGCAGCCAAGAACCAGTCCCCAGGTAAGGGGCTGCTGACGTTAAAGATGCCAGAGGTGCGGTTGGGCAGTGTCCAGCTGAGAGTCAGTGAGAAAACCCCAGGCACAGCCGTATCCCCTGGGAAGTGTGTGTGCAGGGGATTGATGACAGGGGGTGCCCCAGAACGGAAATACCTGGGGGACCAGAATGAAGAGAAGAGGAAAGCAGGCAATGGGGTGGGACATGGAAAATGGGGGAAAGAAAGGAGAACTGTCATTTATCACCAGTAAAACAAGTGGATTCCCTATACCGACCCACACAACAAAGTGGTTCCAGGTCAGGGGTCAGAACATAAGGGGCAAAAGATCAGCTCGGGCGCTCAAACAGTCATACAGTAGCCAGGAATGGTCAGGAGACAGAGGTCTTGGCCCTCAGCGAGTCACACTTCAATCCGGACAAGGGTCAGGGGTCAGGGTCAGGAGGTCAGCTGACCTCCTGAACTCGCATTTTCATTTGGAAAGTGGCCTGGGGTTGGAAGCAGGGGTCAGGAGGTTAACTCAGACGCTCACACAGTCACACTTTGGTCTGGGCAGTGGTCCCCAAAGGTTCCCCCCTGCTCTTTGAAGATGATGAGGTTCCACACGGCCAGGAATGTGTCTTCGGGAACATGGAAGTGGAAGAGCTCGGTGCTGGCGAAGGAGCGGAAGGGACTCAGCTTGCGGGGTGAGCAGGTGGAGTAGTCAGTCAGGAAGAGGCCTCCTGGGGAGCAGGCGGAAGAGAAAGGAGCAAAGTAGGACAGGCCATTCCCAGCAAGCCCCAGGCACACCAAGCTGCCTCACCCACAGCACCGACTCAGCAAAGGTTCTCCTCTGCCCGGGAACTGGGTCTCATGCTGCCCTTGCCATCATTTGCTTTCAACCTTACAGTGATCTTGGGAAAAATGACCTCTCTTTACAGATAAGGAAACTGAGGCTTAACGCTAGACCAAACTGAGGATTCAAACCTTGATCTGTCTAAATGCAAAACCAGAACCCTCTTGAGGACCCCACAGCTGCCCCTCACTTAGGAGCCATTGTTCTCCTCGTACCAAGCCTAACAAAACAGCTGTGGATGGTGCACACGCGTGCGTGCGTGTACGCGCGTTTGTGTGCGTGTGCGTGCGTGTGTGTGTGTGTGTGTGTGTGTGTGTGTGTGTGTGTGTGTGTGTGCTGGCATGGACTCTTAGGCTACTGAGCAGCCTGGAACTCCACCTGTGGGCTTGGGAGTCAGCAGGGAACTGTGAAACTGCCTTGTTTATTTTCTTCCCCTTTCTGTTCCCCTGTGGTCAGGAGCAATAAAAACTCTCAGAAGCTTCACAAGAGCTGTCTGTATACTGGCTCAGGGCGGCAGAGGGGAGGGGAAAATGTGGTGAGGCTGCAAGGGGCCTGCTTGGGTGGCAGAGGCAAGGACAGGAGCTGGCAGGCCACCACAAGAGCCCCAGGGAGAGGAGGAAAGGAGAGCCAGCAGGGCCTCTGGGATTCAGAAGGAGGGGCTGGGGGCGCTTCCTGGAGGGAGGCCCAGTGAGGCAGTCAACTGGTAAGCCAGTGGAATCTCAAACTACCTGGGAATATTCATATCCAGACGAGGCTGGGGTGGGAAGTGGGGAGAAAGTGGCCCTCTGTAGCCGAAATGCCAAGATACCTGATCATGGCTGTTAGGAGCAGAGCCCAGTGAGCAGGAAAGTCTGGTGTAAGCAGCTACCAAGCAAACACATAGGGACCAGGACTGCTGTAACAATGCAAAGAACCCAGCGGCTCAGCTGGATAGAAGAGGGCCTCAAATGACAGGCAAAGCTCTGGGGAATCTGACTGTTTTGGAGACTTAAGACCAGCCCCAGCGAAGCCCAGAAGGATGGCCCCAGGACAGATGAGAAGGTTGGGAACTCAAGCAGCTTCAGGACAAGAGTAGGGGCAGTGGGTAGGGGAGACCTTGAAGCAGAGTTTTTAGCCCAGTAGGAAATACCCACAGGCCTTGCCTATTCTGACAGTTTCCCCCTCTGGAGATGGGAGATGTAACTCCAAAAATGAGGCATTTGAAATAACAGAGAAAGAAGCATCTGGAAAAGGAGGCTGCTGAAGGAGGGAACACAGATCAAGGTTGGCCCTACTGAACTTCAGCAACCTTGAGTCACCCTGCAGAGAGCCGTCCTATATAGGTGGAGGTCACTAGCCCTAGACTGGCCTGTGCTCTTCAAAAGCCACGGTTATACCCAAGGACTAGTCTGTGCAGTTCAGGCCACATGGTCACTCTCAACAAGGAAGACCTGCCACCTTGCAAGCTGAGCACTGCTCAGGAACCAGAGAAGCTCACAGAGCAGCACTCACAGGGCAGTGGTGATGTATCAGAGAGGGATGAAGGGAAATGAACCAAGAGATGGGGAAGAAAGGTTTCCTAGGAGCCCTTGCTGTGACAACTGGGAGGCAGAAAGCTAAGAGCTGAATGGCCTGGATACTATTGTTACAGGGAAGCAGAGCACTGGAGCACCCCCTGCTGGAATTAGGGAAGGGCTCCTCTTCCTCAAAGCTGGTACCAGGTATGGGTCATCAGATCGGTCATTGCTACTGTTAGAAGAAATGCTGGCCAGGCCCCCGGTGCAGATTCTCAGAGAGCTGGTGATGAAAGCAGCTACTGACCTTTAGGAAACAATAGACAGACGCGCATAAAGAGCCCTGTGATTAAAGGAACATGGCATGGCCGGGAGAACTGGGGGACTAGTTAAGCCACCCTGAAGTGGCTAGGGGCTACAGAGGTCATAGAATAGCCTGGTGGGAAAAGGGAGTAAAAAGAAGCTGGGGATGCTGGGAGGAGCCTAGAGGGCAGATGTTTGAGAAAGCGTCCACAGCCCCATTCACTCCAAGCTTTGGTTTTGGGTTTCACCAGGACCTACAGAGCTGTGTCCCAGAGGAAGCACAAGTAAGGCCCTAACCAAGCTCAGACGAACCTGCCTTGGATGCGCCAGTGCTTCCAGATGAGGCTAGATTCTCCATCACCACCTGAAACACACACACACACACACACACACACGCACGCACGCACGCATGCATACACACGGGCTGAGGCTGGCCCTTCTAGTGACAGCACTCAGTAGAACAAAAGGCTATTTCCTATAATGGCAAGGCATGCCTGGGTTATGCAACTGCAGTCGGAAAAGACCCAAGGATTTGTTGAGACCGACTGTGCCATCGTGGTCCTGTGACAGTGCTAGTCTCTCCTCAGGCGAAACGTCTCATCACCACCAGGTCACAGAGCACCCCTGCAGGCCAGTGACTAGTAACAGCACTCAGGGCAGCCCTGCCTGCTGTGGGACCTAGTCAGTGCTCATTTCCACCTTCATTATAATCCTCCCAAAGCACCTGAAACTGCTTCTGGGCAATCATGCTTTAATCCACATCTTTCAGCTTTCTACAGCTCTGTGGCTGTCAATCACCCTCCTCTCTTAGTCATCCCAGTGTCTGCTCAATGGGCTCATGAACAAAGATGCTGGGGTGGCAGGGATAGAAGCTATGAATTGGGCTTGACAGAATAGACTCCCCCTCACCTAAACTGAAAAACTGACCTGCCTTCTGCCTCTGTTGAGTGCCCGATCTGCCAGCAGCAGTAATCAACACTGAGCAGTAACCAACGCCGAGCCCCTCAAGGAATCTGGCTGGGGGCAGATGGATTACTCATGTATGTTGTGGGAGGCATCCAACACTGCCTCCAACCGGGAACTATCCACTTGGAGGTGACACTTCAGTGATCTGTCTGCAGGAGGGGCAAGAAGAGCTAAAGAGGAACATGCATGGGCCACATGTACCTCCCCCTCACACAGTAACATAGGCACTAAGGACACACAGGCTTACATGCACACAACAGACACGCACCTACACTTACCAACACACAAGCATATACACACTGCATATGCCCAGCATTCTCACAGATCCCTCAGGTACACACACAGACGCATAAGTGCCCAGATACCAGTGTGCATCCACATAGAGCTTGCACATCTCTGCAGGAGCAGTGACCTTTGGCGTGCATTGATTTCCTCAAGCTTGTACACTGAACCAGGGCCCCAGAGCTCACTGAAACGCAGCCCCTCCACCCCCAGCTGCTCTGCTACTTGTTATTGCCAAAGACTTCCTCAGGCACATCCCCATCACCTCTAGAGTGCCACCCGCCAGAGATGGCTGGGGGTTGGGGCCATGATGACTCTTTATTATGGGGCCATCTTTACAGCACATATCCTATGGCCAGGACCCCCTCATCCTCCCACATTCCACCCATTAGGAAGTTGGGTATCTCCCTCTCCTGTCCGAGTCACTTCCTCACTGGATGGTGGCCCTGGGCTGACAACTGACAAGTAAGGAGGGTTTGTGGATGAAGCCCCCTTGTGGGAAGACAGGGGAGAGGACAGGTTGTGCTTTGAGCCTTTCTGCACTTGGATCTGTTTTCCTATTGGGCATATATTGCAATGAAAAAAAAAACAGAAACAAAAACAAAAAACACCAGTATAGGATAGGAATGAGGAAATCTTTTTCTAGCCCCACACTGCCACTGACAAGCTGTATGATCTTGGGCAAATTGATCTCTTGCTGAGCCTCAGTTTCCCCAACTGTAAAATAGTCTCTGAGTTTCAACCCTGCTTTAAAAGTGTCAGGAATTATTCCTCAGCAAATCAAGCTTATTTGGAATGAAACTCGTTATAAGAAGAAAACTCATTATAATGGCACCTAACCCATGTCCATGTTTTTTTGTTATTTGCTACATGTTATTTTCAAAACTGCTTTCTTAACCCTGTTTTAAGGCATGCCCAGTTCCTCAAAGGTTTAGGCCAGATCTTCCCACACTGGACTAGAGGCTCTCTGCTGGGGGACTATGTCTCCCCCACCAGACTTCATGAGCAGGTGCAAATCACTCAAGACTTTCTTAGAAAAGCAAGAGTCAGAGTGGAGTCCGGATGGACCCCAAGAAAGGAAACCTTGCAGTCTCTGTCAGCCACCTGCTGAGCCTCAAGCCCACAGCTACCACTCTTCTAACCCTTCCAATTCCTCCCAATTATGCAAGACTTCTTATTTCTCTCCACGTCTTCCCCAGTGATCTAGTTGCCCAGGTCCCACCTCTCCTGAATCCCTCCAGTCCACCCCTCCCTGCCAGAACCCCATCCCTGCCTCGGTCTTTCCTGCTTCTGCACTCACCAGCCCCTGGGCCAAGGACAGACAACAGCAACAGTAGCAGTAAGGCTGACGGCAGCTGGAGCCCAGACCTGAGTCGAGGCTGGGAGAGGGGCAGGGTATGAAAGAGAGGGCTGGGTAGTGGGAGAGACCTGGGTAAACACAGAGATGAGGGCAAAGACTGGGATAAAGAGTTGGGCTGGGCTGGGCACTGGGACTTATGCAAGGGTAGGGGATGTGATGGAAGAAGAGACTGTGATGGGGACCGGAGGAGGGGCAGGGGTTGGGCCCCGGGCTTAAGCAAATTTTGAGAATGGGTCTGGGACAAGGGCTGGGCTGGGATTTGGGAAAGGAGGTGAAACAGGGGCAGGCGCTGGGATGGGGGCCAGGCCAGGGACTGGAGTGGCGGCCTGAACTGGGACCCGGATCTGGGCATGCGCTGGGACCCAGGCCGTAGCTGGAACCTATGTGGAAAGCGGGGCGAGGGCGGGGTCGGGGGCCAAGGCCCGAATCTGGATAGGAAAATGGGCCGGGACAAGGACTGGGCCATGGCCCGGGGCAGGGGCGGGGCCGGACAGGCCAGCGCGGGCGCTCGCAGAGCTGACCCGCGGCTCCGCTCCCACCCCCGGGGGGTGACCTCCGGTGTCCTCGCGGGCCCGGGGCCGGGGTCGAGCCTGCTGGGGCCAGGCCGGGGACCTGGGTAGGAGTTCAGGTCTGGGCGACTCCGGGCTGCGCTGGACGGACGATAACCAGGCCCCGCGGCGGCGGCCTCAGCCTGACGTCGTATGACGCTCCGCCCCCCGATTAGCTCGATTGGTCCTTCTCGCTAAAGCCCGCCCCCGGCCCTATTCTATTGGTCTCTAACTTGGCCCTGCTGGGCTCAACGACAGACTCCGCCCCAGCTCCAGCTACCAGAGTCCCCGCCTTTCTCTCCCCAACCGCGGAGCCCAGATGCGCCCATCAGATTCTCACAGCCCCCACTGACCACCCCACAGACATCTCATAGGAACCCTACAGAGACCTTCATAAGCCCAGACACCCACGGCCGTCCTCTCAGATATCTGCAGACCCTACCCAGAGACCCTCACAGAGTCTTACAAAGATCCCGCAAAACCGCTCACAGAGATCCGGCAAAACCCCATTAAAAGAAGTGACCCGGGCTTCCCTGGTGGCGCAGCGGTTGAGAGTCCGCCTGCTGATGCAGGGGACGCGGGTTCGTGCCCCGGTCTGGGAAGATCCCACATGCCGCGGAGTGGCTAGGCCCGTGAGCCATGGCTGCTGAGCCTGCGCGTCCGGAGCCTGTACTCCGCAACGGGAGAGGCCACAACAGTGAGAGGCCCGCGTACCGCAAAAAAAAAAAAAAAAAAAAAAAAGGTGACCCTCTAGGTTTGTCCCCTCCGGGTCAAATGCAGACCCCTCAGGAGACCTCACTCACCGAGGAGGTGACCAGACTGCTGTTGCCACGGAGACTACTAGGCGTTCCGGTTGCCCTGGTGACGGATCCTCCACTCCCGGCCAGGGTTCCAGAAGCTTCAGTCAAGGCCCTTCCTCATCGGCCCTGGATCCTCTCGTCCCTCCCCCTCCCACCCTTCTTCAGAACTGGCCAGAGCTCCTTTGCGATTTTCTGCAGGTGTCCAAGTCCCCTCCTCAAGTTGTGACTTGCAGGCAAGGCCTCTCAGCACACAGCGCCTGCAGCCAGGGCTCGTCCACAACCACAAGCGCCTTCTCTCCCTCGGGGCCAATACTTCCCTTCCCCGCTTAAGACAAGATCCTGACCTAAGGACTTGTAACAGCCGAGACAAAGCCCAGAGGTATGTAGTCTCTCAAAAGGCCCCTCTTCCAAATCCTCGTTCCATTCCCTCCTAACACCTTCCTGTCCCTTCCCACCTCAGTCCAACCCCCTCCCATTCTCTACTTTTCATCCTTATCTTCTCCCTCCCCTATGTTTCTCCACTCAGTTCCCTCCTCCTCTTTTCCCTTTCCTCTCCTCCCATCCTCTGGTTCTTCACCCTCAGGCCCCTTTATCCACTTGCTGAATGTCTGGCCATCTTCCTCCCCATCATCCTACTCTCCCTCTGCTTTCTGACACAAACTTCCCCTTTGGAAAGGCCCTGATGAGTTTAAGAAACGATAAATATAGTATTTCTGGAGCATGGACAAAGGTAGAGACCAGGGGAAGGTAAGGCTGGAAATCCTTAGGCAGTGTTGCAAATGATGACAGGCCTTGAATGTCAGGGCCAAGAAATTTGGACCTAATTCTTAGGCTGAGTCACTGAGTGTTAATTCTTAAGCAAGGGAATGCCGTTGTTGGGTTTGCATTTTAGAAGTCTCGCCTGGGTCATTAAGGTGGACTGACCCCTTTTGGACATCCTTCCAAGATAAATTTGGCACACTCCACTCCCCACAGCATCCTGGGCTTACCCCAGCACAACACCAACTCGTTGGTATTGTCATTTTGGTTAACCTGTCTTCTTCCCAGATTCTTTCAACTGAGTCCAGTACCTGAGTAAAAGTGTTAAGATTAGGCTCTTTGTAGGAGTTACCTAAATCAATGAAAGAATGGGAAAGTGGATTAATATGCTGGGGAAGGCAGCAGAGGGGCAAAGTTATTACATAATCCAGGTAGAAAATGATGAGAACTTGAACAAAATTGGAGAGAAAGGAGAGGAGAGAATGGATTTGAGGGATATTTAGAAGTTAGGAAATATAGTCCTTGGTGCCCATTTTAAGATGTAGGCTGGGCTTCCCTGGTGGCGCAGTGGTTGAGAGTCCGCCTGCCGATGCAGGGGACACGGGTTCGTGCCCCGGTCCGGGAAGATCCCACATGCCGCGGAGCGGCTGGGCCCGTGAGCCATGGCCGCTGAGCCTGCGCGTCCGGAGCCTGTGCTCCGCAGCGGGAGAGGCCACAACAGTGAGAGGCCTGTGTACCGCAAAAAAAAAAAAAAAAAAAAAGATGTAGGCTGAGGGGAAAGGAGAATTCTAGGATAATTCTCAGAGTTCAGTTTTGATGCCCTGTGGGACATCCATTTAGCAACGTCCAGCAGACAGTTGGGTATGACTGTGAAGTACAGGGGTTTAAAAAGGTCTGAGCTGGAACTATGGATTTAGGAGTCATCAGGTGTCATCAGCATACAGCTGGAAGTAGCTGAAGCCTTGAACATGAATGACATCACCAAGGGGTGGGGGAGGGGTCCCTAGACAAAACTAGACTGTGGTCATGGCATCCTCCTGCACTCTTGGGAGCAAACCCCCACTTTGGCTTGGTCTTCCCAGCCTCTAGAACTCCACAGCCTGACCTCCATGGTCCTAAGTTATGCCCAGAACCCTGCTCTTGGACCAGCCAAGATGCTATGTTAGGACCCCTCCTCTGCTACCATCTACTGATGGGATTCTGACTGCTTCAGCCTTTCAGTATACGGTATGGGGTCTAGGCACATGGGTGAAGCTCCTAGCACCATACCCTGGCCCAGAGCTCATCTGGCTTCCCCCTTATATCTCAGGTACACTGAAAACTTTATCCTAATTCCATAGCCCCCTGTGAATCCTGACTTGCAGACCCTCCAATCCCAACCTAATGAAACGTGTACCCTATTCTACCACTAGATGGAAGCAGACAAGGTCACAGAAGAGCCTCATACCACCATGGATGCGGAAGAGAGCCTTTCTTCAAAGGACCCCTCTGCTGAGGACTCACAGAAGCCCCCTATCCCTGAAATCCCCTTAGAGCCTGCCCTCTCTGAAACCCTTTTAGAGCCCCTTGCCTCTGAATCTCATATGGTGCCATCCATTTCCCAGATCTCTTTAGAGACCCACACCGCTGAAACCCCTTTGGAGGCTTCCATCTCTGAGATTCCTTTAGAACCCTCTGCCTCTAAGGTCCCTTTGGAGACCCCTACCCCTGAGACCCAGTTGGAGACTCACATCTCCAAGGTCCCAGAGAAACACCTTACTTTTCAGACCTCATCATTAAGCTGTGTCTCTGTGTCTTCCTCTGATTATCTGAAGGAAGCCTTCTCTGAGTCTTCCTCCAGTGAGGGCTCATGGACAAGGAGGTCTATCCAGACCTCTGAATCTGAGAGCGTTCCAAAGCACTCCCTTTCGGGCTTTCCAGCCCAGGTCCACCTGGACACATCTGCAAAAGATGGGGAAGAGGAAGAAGAGGGAGAGAAAGGGGTGGATGCCACTGACAGCACCACGCACGCAGCTCAGCCTGAACACCAGCTGGGCAAGAAGAAGGGGAAGAAAGAAGCCAGCCGTAATTGCTCCTGCCCTTTCCCCCTTTCTCATCACTGTCTTTGACCTGCCCCAGGAGGAGGAGATTGAGTTACTCTCTGACCTGGCCCCTTCTCTTAGTTTTAGGGCCTCCTCACTTCCCCTTAATTACTCAGCCCCTTCCTCCCCAGGTTACACCGTCTACCCAGTGGTCCCTGCTGAGCAGGCAGACCTGGTGGAAGTGACTAAGGCAATGCACAAAGGGAAGTTTGGTGCTCAGGGGAATTATCTTTTCCAGTGGGAGAAGGAGGCAGCCCTGAATGCCATCCAAACAGGTGAGCCCAGGCAGCCTTTCAGGGGCTGGTGACAGGCCCATGGACATCCTTCCATCCAACAGGATCTAGGAACCTGCCCGTTCAATGAATAGCCCTTGTGGAAATGGCAATGCCACCTGCCTGGAATCTGGGAGGAGAGCAGGCAGGTAGGCCAAGGTAGATGAGGGTGGATGCAGACAAAAGTGGGGATATTCATATAAAACCAGGCAGGAACAGGTGGTTGAACGAAGGCTCAGATACCCTGCACCAAACAGATCCTAAGGCAGAGATGGCCCAGGACCCTGGACAGTTTCCAGGTGACTTGTTGCTCTGATATGGCAAAAGGCCTTAGTCCCCTTGGTGGAACTCCATTAAAAGGCTGTCATGGGGAATTCCCTGGTGGTCCAGTGGTTAAGACTCCACACTTCCACTGCAGGGGGCACGGGTTCAATCCCTGGTCAGGGAACTAAGATCCCGCATGCTGCATGGTGTGGCCAAAAGTTTAAAAAAAAAAAAAAGGCTGTCATCACTGCAGCCCCTCAAGTAGTGTCTGAGGTATAATTGCCATTCCCCTGGTTCAAACTGCAGTCCTCTTCATCTGAAAGGTGGGCAATGACTCCCACACCAGTGCTTGAATTTGACTCTCCCAGGCCCTCAGGCTAGGCCTTGATCTATGGGCACTAACACTTGTTCACCTCTGCACCTCACCCGATCCTGCACTGTTGAACAGAGATCAG
Source organism: Tursiops truncatus (assembly GCF_011762595.2). Taxonomy (NCBI): domain Eukaryota; kingdom Metazoa; phylum Chordata; class Mammalia; order Artiodactyla; family Delphinidae; genus Tursiops; species Tursiops truncatus. The sequence goes on along the minus strand of NC_047039.1, from coordinate 78,976,502 downwards.
AATTCCTCTAGTGGAATCCTGGTCCCTGCCCACCCGCATTGTGACTCAGCCTAAAATCTGCCCTTTCAACCAAGCTTCCCTGTTGTAATGGGGCACTAATACCACAGGCTGGCAGTATCAAGTCAGAAGCATCAAAACCAAAAGCCACATCTGGACAGGCTTAAGATCCTAAGAGACCAGGGGAAAGACAAGAAAATCTAGTTTGACAGGCACAGAATTGTGGATTGTTGTCCTGGCCAGAGTCAAAGACCAGAGGACACTAACTCTCATTCTCCTTATGGAATTTCAGGGCTTTGCCTGGAATATGGAGTCTCTCTTCCCCTCCTAAAGGAATTTGCTCACTCACTTATTCAGTCAAGCATCTATATTCTCTGAGCACCTATTCTGTGCCAGGTCCTGTGTTAGGACATCGATGAAAAGACTGACCCTTCCTTGGAGGAACTCACGGTCTAACGAGAATACAAGTGAACAGTCCATTATAATGCATTGTACTGTGATAGGAGTAGAATGAGAGCCACAGAAGGCAAGAGGAAGGGCCCCTAGACAGACAGGGGAAGTCAGGGACAACTTTCTGGTAGAGGTGACAGTTCACTGGAAACTTTAAATGAGAATAAGAGTCCTAGAGCTAAAGGCCCCACTCCTTGGGAACTCAGGATTCCTGGCTCGAAGTTGCGGTACTCTCAGCTCCACAGAGGATGAGAAACTCTGAGTGGGAAATGCTCTGGTTCTCCTCCCACATTTACTCAGCACCACCCTTGCCTTGTGGTGAGACTGACCGTGAAGCCAGACAGTTTCAGATCTCAAGGGTGGTGGCCTCTTGCTGGTGCCTGCTCTCAGGGATATGTCTTGGCCTCACCTTCCTTTCCATGCCTCCTTTCTCAGCCTCATAAGCTTATATTTTTGCTTTTCACCACTCATGACTTCTGGCCTCCCCCTTTCTCCTGACCCTTGGAGAGCCACAGGCAGCCCTTCTCAAGTTCACAGAGGGTATTAGTTCAGCAATACCAGGAACGCAGAAGGGAAGTATGAAGGTGCCAACCTGGAGAAGTGACAGAAGCCCTCCTCCTACCTCCTGGCACCAGGGCTGCCCAACCTCCTCCTCCTCTTCAGGTCCCTTCAATACTACACTCCTTAGGAGCCAGTCCCCACCACCTACTCTGCACCTGGCCCATCATCTTCCCTTTCCCTCACCTTAGACACTTAAAGGAAACAGAACAAAGGTGGACTCTAATGTTGGGAGGGGAGGAGATGAGAATCCACAGTCAGAGAGAACTCAGCGAGATACACGTTCATCGTCAAACAAAATTTCACATATAATCTTCCTGCTCGGCATTGAAGACCGTCTTCAGTTCCCTCTGACGGGCTGACACAGATGGAATGGATCCTAGGGTGGAGAGGGATCTGAAGACACTTGTGGGGCGATGAGCAAACCTTGAAGAAAAAAGTCTAAAGGGGTAGGGATGAGGACTCATGGGTAGAGATAGATACACACGAGGGGAGAGGTGAGAACACCTTGGGGGGAGCTTAGGCTATTTTTTCTTCTTACTTTTCCTTATTACTCAATCCCTCCACACCCAGGTCTCTATATTGGCTGGCGCTGCCCCCATCATCTATGGGACTGTTTCCGGATTGAGGATGAGTCCAAGTGCTTTTGTGGACACTTGTTGAGAGAGCACCAGATCATCTCAGGTGTGGAGTGATAACTGTCCTCTGTCACGTGTTGGGATATATGAGAGCAAGTGTGTGTGTGTGTGTGTGTGTGTGTGTGTGTGTTGGTTTGGGGGAGGGGGTTGACATGGGAAAGCCAGGCCCTGTCAGGTGCTGGTCTAACCCTATCATCCATCCCCCTCGTCACAGACATATCCGTGCCCTGCAATGTGGGCCAGTGCCGTTGCCTCATGTTCTGCTTTATCCCATCACGCCCAGAGGAGGTGGGTGAGCTCTGGGTCAAGAGGTGGGCCACCTTTAGCCCCAGGGCTTGGAGAGCCCAATGTCGCTGCAAACACAGCCTTGAGGACCACGCAGCTACCAGGTCCCATTCCTGCAGGGTCAAAGGTACCTTCCAAAGCAAGGGGAGTGCAGGGGTGGGCATGGGTCGGGATAGGTTGCAAATAGTTTGGGGATGCAGATGGGGAGCTGGGAGGAGAGACTTGGGCTTGCGGTTGGTGAGGAAGAGATGAGAATGCAGTTAGCCCCTGGGGAAGCCCCAGTACCCTATACTTTTCTTGGCTGCCCCCTTGCCCCAGGCTGTTGGTGCAACTGCTTTGAGCCTAATTTCCTCTGTGCGGCCTGTGACTGGTGCTGGGAAGAACATGAGACTTTCTTTGAGACTGAGGAGACCCGGCAGCGAGGAGGGAGGCCTCACGGTGAGGGGGCAACCTGGGGTAGGGGCCCACTCCAGGGTCTGTAATCAGAAGGCCAGGCAGGAAGGCACTCCTGCCCTCCACCATCCCATCCAGGACTATTTCATCCCTCCCTCCTGCATCCCATACCCGCACTGGTTTCCACCCCCAGGAGCAGATTATGTGCCTTTAGCGGAGATGCCTACCCTCCGAGAAGCCATCATCAACAACTCTGACTTCGAGGCCCTCCAGAAGAAGGGGCCCTCTGGCCGTCCCAGCTCCCACCCTAGTCCCCCTGGGCTCCCTAGCCCATGCAGTGTCCAGCCTGGCCCCATATCTGACCCCTGTACCTGACCCTTTCACCTCTGCTTCCCTCCCCCAGGGACAGACACTGTCAACACCTGGTGCAGGCCTCTGTGAGCCTGGCCCAGATCAGCAATAAAGGGAAAGCCACTGGAATCTGGCTGGCTCTGTATGAGGCAGATAGAGCCCGGCCCGGGGTAGACACCCTAGGACCTTGGGGTTGGCACCTACAGGGGGTGAGAGAGAGCACCAGGCAGGAGAGAGGCTGGATCCAGCCATCTGCCTCCACTGCACCCACGTTCAAACTGCTAGCTCTGGCATCAGGAGGAGAGAGTCGCTTCAAGGAAGCCAAGGAGGGAGGGGATTTCAAGAAGGAGCAGTGATGTTAGACACAGGTAGGGGCTCCAGTAAGACAAAGACTGAAGAGTGTCCATCGGATTTCGCGATCAGAAGGTCTTTGGTGACTTCAGAGGGTGCAGCTTCAGTGGTGCAGTGGACCAAACAGCAGTGAGTGTGAAGGAATTTCTTTAAGAAACTTAGAAAAGAGCAGGGAAGAAGTCAGACAATATCTACAGGGGGGTGTGGGGTCAAGGAAGCATTTTGTATTTAGGAAAAAGGGAGGGGCCAGTAGAGAAAAAGACCTTGAAGGGTACAGAAGAGAAAGAGAGATGCCTGGTGAAGCTACATCCCAAAGATGGAAGGAGAGGATGGGGTCAAGGCGGAAGTGAAGGGATTCGCTCTGGATAGGAGAAACACCACTTCTTGAGACCAGGAGGAGGAAGGAGGACAGAAGAAAGGATGGAAGGAAGGATGGGGCCTTCACTGAGGCGCAGGGAGTAGGATCTGGTGGAAGTTGCCCTGTGAAGTAGGAGACAAGGTCAGCTGCTGGTGGGGGAGGAGAGGGATAAGAGTGGGAGGTAGGAGACAGGAAGAAAGGTGAAGGTTTGGGAAGGCTAATGAGGGAAACTGGAGAAAAACCTGATCGGTGGGCAATTAGGGATTCAGGTATAGCTGGAAGCAGGAACCTAGTTAGAGAAGCAGAGAAGCAAAATATTTAGATTAATGGGTGGTGACGGGAAGGGTATCAGGGAGGGTGATCAGGAAAATAATGCAAAAGAAGGCTTGAGGATGTGGAGGGAGCTGACCATACAAATAGGAAAGTGAAGCCAGGAAGCAATTGACAGATTAAAAAAGGGAACAGTCAAAGGAACAGAAGTCTCATGAGGTCCAGTAGCAGATGTAGTGGTAGGGATCAAAGTACAGGAGACAGTGGCCAGGACACGCAGAGCACTGCAGCTCTCAGATGAGAGCAGCTGCAAGTGATCACAAGAGCCTAGAGTGGAGAAGACTGTGGGCTAGGGGCCAGAGTCAGTGAGTGTTGGGGAGTGACTAGGAAGCCCATTGCTGATTCTTATGGGGAATAGGAGTTTCTGACACTAATGAGCTCTGTGATCTTAGACAAGTCACGTTCCCTCTCGGGGCCTCTGTTTCTGGATCTATAAAATACGATAACCTCTGTGCTACCTGCCTCTATGAGAATCCAAAGAAATAACCAGTTTCAAAGTGTTCTGTACTCACCTACCGCTCCTGGCTGGTTTCCTCTTCCCAGCACCTTTTATCTCTGGCCCTTCTCCAGAGCAGCTCTAGGGGCTGCTGCTGTCCCAGAGGCACACGGACAATGGCAGCCTCCAGGGCACTGAAAAGGCCAGTGTACATCTCCTCACGTTTAGGGAGGCCCTCTATTATTCCAAGGAAAGGTATGCGACTTTGACTGCTAGAACTCCTGGGGGAAATAACAGGGTCAAATGTCTGTCCTTTGGAGGAGAAAGGACTCTCTAACAATAATATGGCTATTCAAAAGAAATCATTACCATCTCCAGAAGTAGAATTCCCCATTACTGGTTATTAGGCAATTAGCACCATGATGACCACTCACTAAAACCAACTCAGCTAATAGTCAACAATAAAGGAATGGTTACTGTGATAAACTCATTCAAGAAAGTATTATGCAGCCATTACAAAGTATATTTACATAGACTATGTAATAATATGGGAAACTGACTGTAAATGGAAGAATAAGAATATAATATGTAATACATATGTATTATATATTATGGAAAAGGAAGTGAAAAAAAACACCAAATGTTATTCATTCCACAAATAATTATTGGGCACCTATATATGTCAGGCCATGTGCTAAAAAAAAAACAAAACTAACGATACGGTGGTGACTTTTCTCCTGTGTTAAACCTCAGACTAAAACTTTCCTGGTGTGAGTACATTAGCATTTTGTGACCCCATGTTTCTGATGTCAAAAAATATATATTCCAGCAGAACGAAATATACTTCTAACCTAGCCGTAATACATTTCCCTTGTCCTTCAAACTCGCCCGGCTCACTGAAAATGCCAGGCACGGAGCTAACCGTATCCCATACTTTTTCTGATTAGGAAATAACATTGGATACGTATTCCTTTGCTTATTAGTCGTGCAGCAAAGACAGGACACTCCTGGCCCCGCCCATTAAAAAAAAAAAAAAGGAAAAGAAAAATGCAAAAACCGCCCCGAAAACAAACTGCAGAATCTTTAGTCTTGGAATATTTTAACAAGCACATAAACTAAGGAGGAACTGCCCTCAGATGAGTAAGTTAACATCTTTGAAATGGTCAAGGGGCTGAAACTGTCCTTTTGGGGAAAATGCTGGGTATCTATCCCACCAGTTACAAAAAAAAAAACCCGTGCCCGTTCACCTTCAGGCCAACCGCCCGGCGACCTCCACCCGCCTCTTTCTTCCGGGACTCCTATCTGCCTGGAATTCCAGGGGTAGTGGTGGTTCCTGGGGCCAATAAGCGCGGAACGGCCCCTCTCCGAACCCCGCCCTCCTCCTGGCCAAGGCGATGAAAGGGTCCACGGCCTCTGAGCCTCTGCGCGGCAGGTGACGGAGCACCGCCCCCTTCCTCCCAGCCCACCAGTAGGGGCCCAACCCGAATAGAAGGGGCCAATACGATAAAAGCCCCACTACCCCCCACCCCCCCGAGCCGCAACCTAAGCTGGGCCGGCCTTGTCTTGTGAGCCAATTGGAGGAAAATCCCACCTCCAGGTCTCTCAATCCTTCCAATGGATGAGAAACTATCTCACAGCGCAACTAGCGAGGGGATCCAATCGTAAAGGAACTTTCAGTCTGACTAGAAGACGAAGCCAAAGGAGTAGAAAATTCGCCCTCTAGTTGGCACAAGAAGCCAATGGGATGAAAAGATCCCGCCTCTACCGTGGCGGCGGAGCCAGTGGCGTGCCGGGCCCAGGAGCGTGACCCAATGGGATGATGGGGTTCGCTCCCGGCCGCGGGCGGAGCCAATGGCCGCCGCTCGCCGGCTCCCCGCCTCCCCACCTCGGCTGGCCACAGAGCCCGAGCGCTAGCCGGGGTGGGAGGTTCCCGCGGCCGAGGGGAAGATGGCGGTAGCCACGCTGCTGGCCGCCAGGCTCTGCGTTGCGCGCCGGGCGGTGGCGGTAGCGGTAGCGGGGCCGCGGGGGGCACAGGTGAGAGGTGGCCGTGGGGCGAGGAAGGGGTCCCGCGGGCTCTGACGCCCTCCAGGGCCGGGGGGCGCGTTCCTCCCCGGCTACCCCCGGCTTGCGCAGCCCTGCGGCCTCGCGGGGCCGGAGCCCGAGCTCCCGGCCGGGAACCTTGCCCCTCCCGAAGTGCAGGCTCCAGGGCTGTGCGGTGAGGTCGGACTGGTGGTCACAGCAGCATCTATTAAAGCCTCGCCGCGAGAGAAACGAACCGGCGATGAACGACGCCCTGCACAGGCCCGGGCACCGAGGTCGACACAGGGTCAGTGCAGCGTCTGCTGCCATCTCCCAGCCGACCGAACGCCTACTCTGGGCAGCTCCTCAGTGCCCCCTGCGGGACGTGAGCTTTTTCTCCTGGGAGCCAGTCTTCTGCCCCGTCAGACTCCTGGCTTTCTACTGAGCACTAATGCTAACTCCCCTTCTTCTTCCTGTTTGCCAGAGCGACTCAAGGGGTCAGATTCATTCCGTCCCTTTTCCCCACAATGTGACATCTCTGACTTCAGCCTTCTCTCAGTCCCTGGGAAACTGGGCCTTCCCTACCCTCAATCCCCAGGGGCTGGGGTTGTGTTCACTCAACTGAACTCCTCCCTCCACCGATTCAGGGGACTGGAGTGAAAATTCACAGTAAGAGGTCAGATGTGATACCCAGACACCTTTGTGTCAAACAGGGCAATTGTATTAAAACCTGGATAAGATAGTTAACACGGCTTAAAGATCAGAAAACAAGTAATGGAAGTAAATGGAAACATTAACAAGGTGAGAGTAAACGGAAAGAGCTCCAAGTAGTTTTAAGAGATGATGCAAACCACTCCCTTTATATTTGAAGCCGAGAGAAGGGATTTATCTAAGGTAATTCAATAGTAAAATAGGAACTTGGACCTAGGCCTCCAGGTTCTCATTCTGGATCCTTTCCCCTGAACAGTGCTAGAGTTCCTCAACCCTTTAGGAGCAGGAATCAATTGCACTGCTGAATCCTGCGGTGAAATCTGCCTGTTATCTAACCAGGCCCAGCACTATCTGGCCCTACTCTCTGCTGCTGATGCTCTGAAAGTGAGGAACTTTCCCTTTGAGTGGGAACCACTAACAGGTTCTTAGAAGGGTGAAGTTAATGGCCAGCCTCTGCCAGCCCCAACTAAGTACATGAGACAGGTATTGCCAGCTTCCTCCCTTGGGTGTGTCTGACTCACCTTCAGGTCCGAGGAGCTGCAGCTGTGACTGATGGGAATGAAGTGGCCAAGGCCCAGCAGGCAGCTCCTGGGGGGGCAGCCCCAACCATCTTCTCCCGGATCCTGGATCGAAGCCTCCCAGCTGACATTCTGTATGAGGACCAGCAGGTGGGGTGCCATTAGGACTCATCCCCTTAGGAATTTCATAAATACCATCCAGCCTGTTGAAATAACATGGTGGCCTCTGGCCTGTCATTGCTCCCAGTGTCTTGTATTCCGTGATGTGGCCCCTCAGGCTCCTGTGCACTTTCTGGTCATTCCTAAGAAGCCCATTCCTCGCATTAGCCAGGCTGAAGAAGAAGACCAGCAGGTGGGAAGAAAAGGGCCAGGGTTTGGCTGGGGGAGCCCTGTACTCAGCTAGAAATTTTGCTCCCGGTAAATGAAGCCACATGTCTCCTTCCCCTTTCCCTGTAGCTTCTAGGACACCTTCTCCTTGTGGCCAAGAAGACAGCAAAGGCTGAGGGGCTGGGAGATGGATACCGACTTGGTGAGTGACGTTTGGCCCTTGAGCCTCTCACCTATGAATTCTCATACCTACCCCTCGGTATGATCTTCATTCTTTGACCCAAGCTCCATTTCAGTGATCAACGATGGGAAGCTGGGTGCACAGTCTGTGTATCACCTGCACATTCACGTACTTGGGGGCCGACAGCTCCAGTGGCCTCCAGGTTGAACCTACCAAATGACCAAGGACCTCAGACTTGGATGCTTGGATGGGGGTGGGGAAAAACGGCACCCTGTAATGCTAATAAACTTGCTCTCCCTCAATTCTGGAGCCCTGTCTTAAATATATAAAGATTTATACCACAAATAGGAAAGAAAACTGATTCAAGACTATGATCCCCCTTGACTATGGTCTGAGACACTAAGGAGGCCCATCCTGTAGCTAAAGGAGCATTTGCCTATATATCTGTGAGCTCAGGACTCATGGTCCACCTGGGTCAGGCCTCTACAAAAGTAGCAGTAGGAATAAGCCTGAATGAGTAGGAAGGGACTGAATCCCAAGACTTGCTCAATTCAGATGCCAAGCCCTGTTGTAAGGGGGGCTGGAAGGAGGATTGTCAATGTGAAAGCCTTTTATTGAAAGAGAAGTAATCACACCAAAAAAGTCGCTACCCTTTGACTAATTCCCATGTCTCACCATTTTGCTTTTAAGCTGTTGTCTGATGTCTTTCCATCCTTAAAATTTTTGAAAAGATGCCCCCACTTTTGAGAATGAACTACTGTTGCCCCTCCATAAACATACCAAGTAGGCTTTCATCTGATATAACAGCTCTGTGCCTGTTCAACGCAAAGAACCACCTTAGAAAGCCTCAGTAAGTCCTGCTTAGGTATGGAGGGCGAGGCCTTAGGCCAGCGGAACCGTAAAAGCCGGGCTGAGGCGGAAGGGAGGCCAGACGGAAGGCAGACTTCCCAAACTACGCCAGGTGCAAGACTTCCGCCCCGCAGAGACCTTGCCTCCACCCCCACCCTCGCCGTCAGCCCAGCTCTGGTTCCGCGCAGTCTCCTGGAATGATTTGCCGTCTCTATGGCAACCCAGTAGCTGGCGTCTGAAGATGGAGACCACTGAGTCTACCGAGGGATCACAGTCACGGTGAGAGGCACAGCTCTGGCTGCAGGCTTAAGGGGACAAGGAAGGTTAATAGACTCGCTTTGCTGCGCTTCTGACAACTTTGCCGCTTTCACTTTTTTTCAGATGTTTAGATGTACAGCCCAGCTGCGAAGGACTAGGGTCTATTTCGGATCCCTTTCCTTCTTGGGATGGCCGTCATAGGTCAGCCCTGGAAGCTGCAACCGCAGAAGCTTCAGCAGCTGCTGCAGCCACTGCAGCCGCCTCCACTATCAAAGCAGCTGCATTATCTACAAAGACCCCAGCGCCCTGCTCTGAACGGAGCCTTCTCATGGAGCCCTCCTCTGAAAGTCTTCTTGGGGAGCGCTACACTGGACCCAGATTTACCCACAAGATAGGCCACGGGAGACTTGGCTTTGAGCCTATCTCTGTTTCCCATATTGCTTCGAATCCCTATACTGCAAATGACCTTAGCTCTAGCCCTGGTCTTGGCTTCAGCTCTGGCCCTGGTCCTGGCTCCATTTCTGGTCCTGGCAGTGGCTCTGGTCAAGGTCCTGGCAACGGCTCTGGTCGAGGCACGGGTCCTGGTCCTGCCGCTGATTCTAGGCATAGGCCAGGCTCTGGCCAGGGCCCTGGTTTCAGCTCCTCTGCTCCTTCAGGCTTCATAAAACCCAGGGCAGATCTGCTCCCTAATTATGCCTCCTGGAGTCACCACAGCCACTGGGAGCCTCAGAAACAACCCTGGAAATTTTTGAAAGTCTCAGAACCTGGTGCCCGAGGGCTGTGGAAGCCCCCTGAGGTTGAAGGGACAAGTAAGGTTCTCAATGAAACACTGCCACGGGGCCAGTGCCTTCTCTACAACTGGGAGGAGGAGGTATTAAGGTTTTTACCTGCTCCCTTTTCTTGAAGGCTGCCCCCAGTCGATGAGGGTGGGTACCAGAAAGGATATCATGGTCACTCAACTTGGGGCCCACAGAGAGCCACCAACCACCTGGATCAAGTCCCAAGCATGCAGGATGGCTCTGAGAGTTTCTTTTTCCGACATGGACACCGGGGACTGCTGACCCTGGAGCCACAGTCACCCATGTGCTCCAGCACCACCCAGAAAGATTCATACCAGCCCCCAGGAAACCACTCTCAGCCAATTCGAGGTATGAAACATGAGAGAATGAGCCAGAGTGAGTCTAGCAGAGAAGAAAGAGAGAGGAATGTCTGATGAGTGTAAAACGCAAAGCTCAGTTTTTCTTCCTTTTCCCCAATTTTTTTTCTTCTGGGCCTGTTTCTTAACCAGACTCCCCCACTCTGTCCATTCCCTGACCTCCCGCAGGGAAACGTGAAGCCATGCTGGAGATGTTCTTGCACCACCAGATCTGGTGAGAGGCTGGGTGCAGGGGAAAGGGGAGGGGGAGGACAAAAATCAGGGGAGAATGGCCTTGATGCCCCCCAGGCCAATGTAGTAAAGAGGTGCAGGCAGAGCAGGAACCCACAAGGAAGGACTCTGAGGTCGAGTCTGTGACACACCACGACTATGGAAAGGAGCTGGTGCAGTCAGGGCCTCCTGCCCCAACAAAGGTAAGAACCCATCCCACCCCACTTGTACAGCTGGGCCCTGACAGGCTGTGGGAAAGCAGCAGGCCCAGAGGTTGAGAGAGGGAGCTTCAGGCCAAGAGTTATTCAGTATCTCTCCCTCACAGCCTCACGACTACCCTAAGGAACAGCCTGAAACCTTCTGGCTACAGAGGGCACCACAGCTACCGGTGTGTGAGGGTGACCAGGTGTTGGGAGTGGGGGAAGAGGCTGTTCTGTCCCGGCTTGGAGGAGAGAGGGCTCTGTCCTCATTCTGGCACTCCTCCAGGGTGTCAGTAACATCAGGACTCTGGACACGCCATTCCGGAAGAACTGCAGCTTCTCAACACCAGTGCCTTTGTCTCTAGGGCAGCCCTTGCCCTATGAACCCGAGAATTATTCCCACCAATTGGGAAAAATATCTTCCCTTGGCTGTCAGGGAGGAGGGCAGGTGGTGGAGGGAGGGGTAGAACTACTCCTGTCTAAGGGTCGAGGAGGGAAGTAGATGTGGAATATGGAATCTCCTTCTGTCTGTACTGAAGAGATGGGGAGGAAGTGTACTTGGTGAAGGGGCTCTTTACATAAAAAGGGTTCTCTCTCATCCTGAGACTGCTCATTCAGTGATTCTGTGAGTTACCGTGTCCATACCCCATAACCTTTCCTTGGAGTTGCCCCTAACACAGATTATGTCACCATGACTGGTTTTGTTTGTTTTATATTTGGCCAAAATATTCTGGTTTAGATACAGATATTTACAGAAGGTAGGGAGGAAAGGAACCAGGCCAGAGAGGAACAGGTATATGTACAAGGCTGGGCTGCAAAGGGCAGCAACTTCCATATAAGTTGGGGGTTTTGTGCATGTTGGTTTCCATCTCATGTGACAATGTCCACTTCTGCTATGTGGAGAGATGATGGCCACTGCCCACCCGGGTACCAGCAGCAGGGGATTGTCTGACTTGGGAAGAAGTGGGGTTTACAGGAGCCCAGCAGGTCCTTTCTGCTCTCCTAGGAGCCAGTAAGTTCGCATCTTGCCTTTTCCCTGGAAGCGGAGAAGTAGAGATAATTCAGATTGTTCTATGTTATTTCTCATATCTCCCTCCCTTCCCCCCACAAACCCCGTGATTGTGTTCATCCTCCCATTCCATGACTCCCTCCCCATGGCCTGCCATCACCTTCATCTCCACATCCCCTCGAAGCTCTAGCTGGAAGCATCCTAGCTCATCCAGGGCATCCTTGGTGGTAGAGGAGACATGAATCTTAAGGGCTGGGGTGGGATAGGGGAAATGATGGAAAGAAGAATCAAAGAAAAGGCAACCGAAGAACTGGCAGGATCGGAGAGAGCTTTACCCAACCACCATCCCTCAGGAGGGTCTCAGTCTTCCCAGGGCACATGCACTAGAACCAAAATATGTCCAAGGATGGGGCAATCAGGAACTGTGGTCTCTCAGAATGAGATTTGGAGGAACTCTGAAAAGAAGAAAAGGCCAACACAGGTTGAGGCTGATGCTGGGGTTGAGGGCTAATGTCTCACCTTGACCATTAGACTCCATTCGGGAAGCAGTGTTCACTGTGTCTCCAAAAAGACAGTAGCGGGGCATCTTCAGGCCAACGACCCCAGCACAGACGGGCCCTGTGAGAAGAAATAGGTTGGGAGAGCCTGGGAAAAGTCGATATGAGGACAGGAGTGAGAGTCAGCCTTACCCGTGTGGACCCCTATGCGTAGCCTCAGCTGGTCATGGGGTCGGTGGCGGATGCGGAAGGAAGAAACCGCATCCAGTAATGCCAGGGCCATACGAGCAATTTCCGGGGCATGGCGCTGACCATTTCTGCCTGGGAGACCAGATACCACCATGTAGGCATCTCCAATCGTCTCTACCTGATTGAGAGGGGGATGAAAAGGTCACCTCTTATCTGTATCAGTGGGGATGGGGAAGGGCAGAAGGAGACAAGCTGGGTACCACTATGAGTCATCCTGACAGCCTGGGGGCCAGAACATTGACTAGAAAGTAAGTGCCATGGTCCTGAGAATCTGGGAGAAGGGGAGTCAAGGGAATCGGTAAATCCTCCTGCCCATCCCAGCACCTGGCGAATACTCTACAAATGTCTGCTGAATGGACACCCTGTCTGCAACAGGACATGGTCAAATAGGCTCTGCTGTCAGGAAATGGGAAGCAAGACAACAGGGCTGCCCTGAAGAGCACAGAAGCTGGTGGGGAGGTCAGCGAGGCCCCGTGAAATGAGCCTCAGACAGCCTGAAGTGTCAAAGGTAAGAAAGCAGGCACTTGGCTTCGTTAATTGTACTGAAGCTGTGTAAGAGAAGGTCCTTGTTTTTAGGAACTACACACTGACCTGTTTAGGGATGAAGGGGCACTGTGGGGCTTCCCTGGTGGCCTAGTGGTTAAGAATCTGCCTACCAATGCAGGGGACATGGGTTCGAACCCTGGTGCGGGAAGATCCCACATGCCGGGAAGCAACTAAACCCGTGCGCCACAACTACTGAGCCTGTGCTCTAGAGCCCGCGAGCCACAACTACTGAAGCCCGCGTGCCTAGAGCCTGTGCTCCGCAGCAAGAGAAGCCACTGCAACGTGCACCACAACAAAGAGCAGCCCCCGCTCCCCACAACTAGAGAAAGCCCGCGTGCAACAGAGACCCAACGCAGCTAAAAATAAAATAAATAAATTTATTTCTTTTAAAAAGGGGGCACTGTGTCTGAAACTTACTTGCAAAAGGTTCAGAAAATAATATATGGAGACATAGATTTTTTTTAAATAAAGCAAATGGGGGAAAATATAAACAATTGGTGAATGCAAGTAAAGGGTTTATGGGAGTTCTTTGTTACAGTAATAACAGAGATGGCAGAGTAAGTCCAAAGGGAAGGGACAGGAGTGGGTAATAAATATTATCTGTACAATATTAGGCATTTTCCACAATAAATTTATTATTCCCATCATACAGATAAAATATCTGAGGCTCAGGGAGCTTCTGTTACTTGCCTAAGGCCACACGGTTGGTCACAAAGCCCGATCATTTTTACTCCCAAGCACAATAAAGCCTACCCTGTGCCAACTCAATGACTTCAACAAAAAGCTTCCACTCCATAGCTTGTCCCTCACCCCAATAAATCATTCTATACCCACATCCTGTATGATTCCTCCATGTCTGGAGTGGATGAAGAGAAGAGAAAAGATGACTAGGCTATGCCTATACCCCCAGGCAAAAAGTGGCAGACAGGGGCTAGATCTTGTGATGGTTCCGATTAGGCAAGCCTTAAGGATTCACAAGAGATTAGACGGGAATGTACAGTTACAGTGCCAGAGCCTCATTTGTCTACAAAGGGTACGCTAGCACTAGGATGCTGGAGACCCAGGCAGGAAAACTGACCCTGGAGCAGGTAAGGCATGTGGGATTCGGGCAGACTGGGTTTTAAAAGAGTGTCAGTGTAAGGGCAGCCCCAGCTCTCACCTTGTAGACGTCAAAGTTGTCAATTATGGCATCAAAGCAGGTATACAGATCATTAAGAAGTGTCACCACCTAACAGGGATGGGAAAGTAGAGGCCTTAAGACTTTCCAACCTTCTAAGACTGTCCAACTAAGACTGTCCAACTTTCTAAGAATTCTTAACACACAAGCCATAACAAGATATGGAAACTACAGACCAAGCTAATCTTCCCTATTATCAAGGATCTCTATGCCCCAGTGAAGCTCCCGCAGGTCTCTACCCCACCCTCTGCCCCTCACCTGGCTCTCACCTGCATGGGGGTGCTCTCTGCTGACAAAGCTGTGAAGCCAACGATGTCACTGAAGTAGATGGTAACGCTGTCAAAGGCCTCGGCCTGTACGGTCTCTCCCCGTTTTAACTGCTCTGCCACTGAACTAGGAAGCAAAGGTACAGGTTGAGCCAAACTCAGAGAAAGAGGGTGGGAGGGCGAGAGAGAGGAAAGGAGTGTATGGCTGGAGCAGAGATGAGTTCTAACATGAAAGCTGAGCCTGGTGGAGGAGAAGGAAGGTGGCTGGGAAGACATTACAGTCCAGGGCAAGGTAAGGTGTACAGGTGGTGTGGGGTTGGAAGGGGATCCCTGGGGATGTGGGCTAAACGTCTCAAGTTGGGATTGTTCTACATACACTTGCTGGAGCAAAGGTCTGGTAGAGCAGCGTCCTAAGAAGAAGGGATGGGAAGCCAGGAAGAAGGCAGCACAACTCATTTGGAGACAGAATGAAAACACACGGTCTAGAGCCAGAATGGGCTCATGGTAGCGAGATGTAACAAAGCAGCATTCTAAGGTTGGGAAGTGAGTTCTCAGGAGCTTGATTAGGCAGAAACCAACAGAAGAATACCACAGGAAAATTCAGGAAGGGGAACAGAAGTCTCACTGGGGTAGAATTTGGTAGAGCAGAGCCTCAGCCTTGCGTTTCTCCTCCAGGTAGGCCTGTGTGCGTTCCTCCACCAGCTTCTCCAGGTTGTTGGCGTACTGCTCCATGCGCAATAGGAGGTTATCCAGTATGCTGGTGCCACCCTCCCTGGAAGGAGGCCAGGATAGGGTACCTGCTCCAAGATGCTCAAGACCCCCAGGGCTTTCTACCCAACCCACCCTCTCGGCCCCACCAACCCCACCTCACCCACTAAGAGTGATGAGGCTTCTAGCCCCGGGGAGCTCCTGCACCATAGTGCCCTCTCACTTGTTAAAGCGGCGAATGAAGCCCTTAATCTGTCCAAAGTCTGGTCGCTCAGCTGCGTCCTGGGCCCAACACCGCTCCATCAGCAAAACCAGCTCTTCGTTCAGTTGGGTCCGGTCGATGCTCGGCCGGAAATAAGGCCGCTGACCATTTCGGACCTTCTGGACAATCTCTGAGGGTGATAAAGGGTTTGGATGAAGAACAGGTCCCCCAAGTAGAGGAGGCTCTGGGTCGTAGATTGACTCTCACCTTTGGGGCTGAGGTCCAGGCCCTCCAAGTAGAAAGGACCACTGCGAAGGGCTATCTCCTGTAAGATGATCCCAAAGCTATAGACATCGGCCTTCTGCATGCCTGTGGTTGGCAAGGGGTTCCCACTGAGCAGTTCTGGGGCAGTCCACAGCTTCTCTGAAAAGAGGGAACAGGTGGCCAGGTCCTCAAAAAGGAAATCCCCAAGCCCACCTGGCCTCATTCCTATAATGCTCGCCGTATTACTGTCACTCCGTCTCCCTCTCCCACCCTCCGTAGGTGGAAATGATCAGGGCCGGGGGAGCAATGTAAAAGCAGGTTGTGGGGGAAGGCCTCACTGGCATAGAGGGCGTGGTTGTCATCAGGTTCAGCAGTTGATCGGAAGCTGGCCAGGCCATAGTCTGTGATTTTGAGCACAAAACGACTATCCACCACACAGTTGGAGGACTTGAGACTCCCATGGGATGCAATAATGCTGTTATGGAGAAAGGCCATGCCCTGCAGGATACAGATCAAGTCATGGGATTGGATCATATCTGGCTTGGGATACCCCCTCTCCGTGAGATGGACATTAGCTAGCTGTCTAAAGATCTTGGGACCATGGGCTTCCCTGGTGGCGCAGTGGTTGGGAGTCCGCCTGCCGATGCGGGGGACACGGGTTCGTGCCCCGGTCCGGGGAGATCCCGCATGCCGTGGAGCGGCTGGGCCCGTGAGCCATGGCCGCTGAGCCTGCTTGTCCGGAGCCTGTGCTCCGCAACAGGAGAGGCCACAACAGTGAGAGGCCCGCGTACCGCAAAAAAAAAAAAAAAAAGATCTCGGGACCATAAAAACAATAAGCTAATTTCGGAATGCATCCTTTGTACAGTTTCCACCCCAGGAAGCAGGCAAAATAGGAGAGTCGTCTCTTCCTGGTACCTTAAGCAGTATATCAGCACCCAAGCACCAGGGATAGGAGACATGCTTAAGAGGAAGGACAAGGGGAGCTATCAGTTATCACCCTGGAGAGGGCGGTCTGTCTTCTGAGTAATGAAGGGATCAGAACTCTGAGGGTGAACTCCAAGAATACAACACCCATGGTGGCCTCAAATGCTTGGCCACTACGCAGGAAGACATGGCTTGAGATCCAGGTATCAAGAGTACCTGGATGCACCAAGGAAGACTAGCCAGTTGTAAACTTTAACATACAACCATGTATAGGCAGGCAAGTCGAGATAGAGGAGGAAAGCCATCTACTACAGGGGATGTCGGGCCAGAGAGAAAGTGCAGAAAATAGTAAATTAGAAAAACCTGGGAAATGGACACAGGTAGGAGGTAGCTACCAAGCCAACGTAGAAGCCTGAAACTTCTGGCCCCCCTGGGGCCAGAGAGGAGAGAAAGGTTGCCTGTAAGGGACTCTAAGGCAGGTCCTAAGAAGGCAGAGTGGTGCTTCCCCTGGGAAGTCAGTTCAGGTGGAACCGAAAAAGGATACGGTGTCCTGTATGCTAACCTCCTTTAAATGTTTAGCTCTGGGCTTAAACAACTCAAAACTCTAGTCTCTGTGAACTCTTCCTTTCTATTCGTTTCATCTTGATATCAACAAACCTTTGGGACTCTCCAAACTCGTGAATACAGATGTTAGGCTTCTGGCTTTGTTCTAAATCACCTTTCCATCAAATCACTGTTCTCTCAAGAGTCATGTTTTTCTTACATTTATCATCACACCTCCAGCTGAGCACCACATCAACTTTACCTAATATTTTATCTCTGACTTGATGGCAAACTTTAACACACACACACACAAAATTTTTTAAATAACCTCTTGAAAACTATGCAGAGAAACCGAAGCCAGCTCCAGGTGTGGTACAGGTGATCCACTAGGCTAGCTCACTGGCTAGGGGACTTGCTTCTAAACACCTGTCCAACCTGTGCAAGATTCAAATTTATGCCTTCACAAACCCATAGACCTCTGGGTCACTTGAAAATAGCTGAAACCTAGTATATTAGAAGATACCAAACATTTAGTATAATTTTCCTTGGCTTCTCTTAGTTTTACTAATAAATGTTCATTTCGAATTTCAGTTTTTCTGAACAAAAGAGCAGATACGTGAAATATTGGTTAGAGAGTAAATGATGAGGAAAAAAAATAGAAGATAAATGTTTGGAGACCCCATTAATTTTTCCCTGCTAAGAGACTTTAATATAAACTCTTGGAGGAAAAAGAAAAGATGATGGAGAGAGATTTGAGATATTTGAGATCTGAGATTTGAGCTAGGGCAGGAAGACAAAAGTTCTCTACAAGTACAGGACTCTTTGTGGCAGATAAAACTCATTCCCCCCAATTAAAAGCCCCAAATCCATTGTTTACCCATTATTACCCAACCTTAAGAATAAGGGGAAATGGAGAGATGGAATTTTTAGACTAGGAAGAGAAATCATAAGCAAAGATAGAAAGAGGGAGGCATTTTAAAGTGGATGAACTCAAGGAGGAGTGGGGAAGACTCACCTTAACAAGGTCATTAATGAGCGAGTAACGAAACATCCAATCCAAGTTGATGCTATCATTTTCCAGAATATCCTGGTAAGTGACATGGAATAGATTATGTGACTTTCCTAGCCCCACTATTACCTGCACAGTCAGTGTAACTTTGGGCCTATCTCCCCCGCCCCTATAATCCCCACCTATATCCCTCACCTGTAAACTCCCACGAGGACAATACTCGGTGACGATGCAAATGTTGGGAGGGTCTATGCAGGCGCCAATGAAGCGAGTGAGATGGTTGAACTGAACATCTCTCATCTAGGAAAAAAAAAAAAGGAAGAAAAAGAGAACTGAAAGAGCTAAAAATTAGATACAGAAATCTACCACTACATGAGAGGACCTTTCTCTTAATTGTCCTTTTACAACTTGAAATCATTTATAAATAAACCCATTGCCCTCCTAGCCAATTTTACTGTTCCCTAGTCCTCCCCTTCCCCTTCCCCTTCCCCATTCTTATTTACCCCTGGCCCTCAACCCATACACCACGACTTACATGTTTGAGTTCAAACAGAACCTGCCGGGTCAGCTCAATGCGCTTCTTATTCACATGTTTGATGGCAACAACATTTCCCTGATGGTGGGAGTGAAAGGGGAAGAGGGACATTAATATCAGAATGGGTCTCTGGGTGCTGGGAAAGACTGGAGAACTGTGGGAGCATCCAGGAGATCAGCTGGACAGAGAGGAGGGTTATGAGGAGCAGAGGGTCACGGGAAGAGGTGACAGATGTGGATGAGACAGAATGAAATGGTGGGGACCAGAACAAGTGGATGACTGTTCACCTTGAAGTGACCGGTGTTGGCAAAGATCTGGTATTTCCCATGGGCTGTCATGAGCGAGCCGTAACTGGATCCCCGCTGGGGCCAAGGGCAACATGGAGGCGGAAGGATGAAAGGAACATTAGATGGTGGTGGTAGCGCAGGTGCTATCATTACAGGCTGATGTGCTGGGAAAGGTCCAGGGTACGAAAGGACAGGCACTCAGAGGGAAGCAGAGGGACAGCTGAGACGAGGGCTCACCAGCGACAGTGTGAGGCGACTGCCTGCACCTTTATGGTATCGCTCTGAATTGCCAAATTGCAGCTCCTCCCAGCGAATGCGCCACAACATGCTAGCCAGCTCTTTCTCCAGCATCAGTTTTCTGTAAGGACTGCACACCTCAGTTGACTGGCAAGCCCAATCCTACCACCCCAGAAGCCAACAGCGGGATTGCAGAGACTTCCCGGCAGCTCCTGAAGCTGCGGTTGTCACGCCCCAGACACAGGACTGAGAGAGAGGGATGCATTCCCTCCCCCGTGTTCTAGGGGCCTCCTGGCCTCAGCCAGAAGGCTGTGTGGAAATGGGAGGGAGGGAGTAGGTCAGCGGAAAGCCCAGAACTCACCGGAAAATGAGGAAGCTGGAAACGCCAAACATGATGAAGGTGATTCCTGTGCCCAGCGCCACGATTGCCAGAGTGGAAAGTGGGGCTGAAGGGAGAGGGGGCCCTGAGAAAGACTGTGTGTGGTGCTGTGAACGGGGAGGGGGGATGCTCTTAGGTGCAGGGAGCAGACAGATCTTGAGAGGTAAAGAAGCAGGCAGGGGGCATGGGAGAACAGGTGATATAGAGCTAAGGGTGGGGGAGCCCGTGAGGAGGAGGTAAAAGAATGCAAAGTCAAGGGAGGAAGGATTGCTCCCAGTCCCTGCACACACCCACTTTTATCACAGGATGGGTCGTCCAAGTCAAAGGCACAGGGGGGATTGTCCAAGGGGGGGGCCCCCTTCACCCAGGGGATGGGCCGTCCTGTCCACCAAATCTGCTTTTCGGCTCCCGAGTAGTGGGCTGCAGGCTGTGAGGAAGGAGAAAACAGGGCCCACAGGCCTGCTCCCACCAGCCTCCTCCCCCCAAACCCAGCTACTTGGGTGCTTTTCTCCCCATCCTACCGCCCACCCACCAAGCAGCTCCAGCAGAGGAAATAAGTCCCTGCCTCTAGAACCTGTGATTCTGCCCCCGTTGACCCCCTGAAAGCTGGGTTTGCAGGCCCCCCACTCTCCTCCCTGCCTCATCCCCCATCACCTGAAAGTCCCCAGAATCCAGGTCTCCCATGGCCCACAGGACAAAATCAGTCTCCCGGTCATTGTTCTTGTCCATAACAACCAGTCCAGTTACACCTAAGACAGAAAGGAGTACCCCTTACTTTGAGATCTACCCTAGGCCCCTCTCCTATCCTCCCAATCCCTCCAGTCACCTCACAGTCTGTCCCTGCCCCCATTCTTAATATGTGTCCACCTCTGCCATGTTCTCTGACCCCTACTAACTCTCCCTCCTGCCCCTGGTGTCTGTGTTTTCTTCTGCCCACTCCACTCCTGAGCGTGACAGCGGCACTCTGGCCTCCAACTGACCCTCTCCATTACCATGGTATCTTCTTCCTTGCATCTTCTCGACAATTCGAAGTCCATCTTCCCGGGTGCCTCCTTCCTGTATCGTCTCATTCAGGACTTCAGCATATAGCAGGATCCCATCGTAGAAGCAGCCAGCAATGAGGTTCATCTGGGGGTGGTAACTTCAGCAGTGCTCTCCAAAGGTCCTGCCAGGCCCCTTCCCCAGCCCCCTTTTCCATCTCTGGGGTCTCCTTCTACCTCTCCTCGCTCTGGTTTGCTTTCTTCCCTCCTCTCATTCCTAAGGTGCCATCCCTACCTCACTGAACACTAAGGCAGAAGAGAAAATCCTGAATGGAAGTGGACAGCCCCCAAAGTAGGGCTGGCTCCATGGCCAAGGCTTGATTCTGAGTTAGGGAGAAGAGGCTTTCCTCAAAGCCTGGCCTGATTCTCGGGGAAAGAGAGATCTACTTACGAGGGAAGGGGCCAGCTCCACACCAAAATCTTCCCGAGCTCTTATCAGAAGACGATTCTGGAATTCCTGATACTCAGGATTCGGGGGTTCTCGGTATGTGATGACCAATACCATCTGTACGAACAGCACATGGGAGAGTGGAAATGATTCAAGATGGGCATTAGGGGAAGAGAGGAAGCAGGACAGGGAAACTTGCTGAAATATACATGATATAAAATGTACATGGGTGACTCTGAAGGCTGAGAGGATACTAAACTCGTGTGTGTGTGTGTGTGTGTGTGTGTGTGTGTGTGTGTGTGTGTGTGTGTATATGTTTAATACTCTGGGGACAGCACATGGCACACCTCCATACAAGATAGATAGATAGGATGGTTCTGGGAAGGTGGAGACTGGGAAATACATGAAGTCAACTCCATCCCCCAAACTGGGCTCCTCATCGTCCTGAAGCCCCTACTACCGCCCAGGCCTCCCAGCAGGGCTGCCATAACACTCACAGCTCCTCTGTCCCATCCTTTCTGGGTACCTGTTTACTGGCAAGGACAACACTGAGCAACAGCTCCTCTCCCTGGTGTTAATTACTGCTAATGTTCTCAGTAAAATGTTTACATTTTCATTTGGGCCACTTGAGCACAGTGCCTCCACCCAGTGAATTAGAGATTTCAGGTCCTATGACAACTGGGGGAAATCCTTTGAGAGAGTGATTCCATCTGTAAAAAGCCATGAGCCGGCTCCTTTAATGTGCATGGAACACCCACCATATGCAGTCCTGCATACTGGCATAGTCCCACACATCATGAGTCACAAGGAAAACACACAGTCACACGCCCACACACATCTCATAGATAAGCCAGTGGCACACATGGTCTCAGTCATGCACACTTCTCATTGGCCACAGTCAGCATGTCTCTGTCTTTCACTGGGATGCCTGCCTGGCTCCCACTGGCCCACTGGCCTCACACACTTCCCGCTTCTTGGCCTCTGCCTCCACCTCAGGCCTCCACAATCACTGAGACCAGCCTCTGCCTTCGTCAGGGAACTGGCACTGCAACTTTGGGGAAAGACTTCAGATCAATATATTTTGTGAAACGTGACTTTGTGAAATGAGAGATTAAAACTAGTCATTTTGGGACTTCCCTGGTGGTGCAGTGGTTAGGAATCCACCTGCCAAGGCGGATCCACCTGCCAGGTTCGATCCCTGGTCGGGGAAGATCCTACGTGCCGCAGAGCAACTAAGCCTGTGTGCCACAACTACTGAGCCTGTGCTCTAGATCCCGCGAGCCACAACTACTGAGCCCGTGTGCCACAACTACTGAAGCCCATGCGCCTAGAGCCCATGCTTCACAACAAGAGAAGCCACCACAATGAGAAACCTGCGCACCGCAACGAGGAGTAGCGCCCCCTCGCCACAACTACAGAAAGCTCATGTGCAGCAACGAAGGCCCAACGCAACCAAAAAATAAATATAATAAATAAAATTGATTCTTTAAAAAATAAAACTAGCCGTTTCTACCAGTTGTGTTAATTCCTGTCATAGAAAGTACCATAGAGATACTAGATATATCACTTACGACCTATTATAGATCAATTCATTCCAGGTAGGAAATAATGAAGTCAGTTTCTAATACACATTGATTATATTAGACTGGAGTCTACTTCATGATGTAATTATTCTTACTGGAGCGTTTGGATGCTTGATCACACACTGCTAATACTCTCCCACTGTCAGGCAGAATTAAAAAGGAGAGGGAGACTGAGGGTGGGGCTGGAAGGGTTCGTTCAGTAATACCTATTCAAAGAATAAAAGAAAAATAGAAGGGTAGGATACGGTTGACAAAAAATGTAAAAAGTTAGTTAAAAAACTTGAAAAGATCAGGCTTCACACAATGTCTATTTCATTATAAAGGTTGATAATAGGTTTTCAATGCTTTTTAAAAAGTAATTGCCTAGGTTTTTTCTTTGCTAGACTAGCAGTTCTCAATCTTTTTGCTCTCATGACACCTTTACGCTACTAGAAATTATTGAGGACCCCAAGGAGCTTTTGTTTGTTTGGATTACATCTATCAATATTTACCATATTAGAAATTAAAACTGACAAAGTTTTAAAACACAAGAATACACAAGCACACCTCCTATAGCTGCCAGAATGATGACATCATCACACGTCACATAACCTCTGGAAAACTCCACTGTACAATCATGGAAGAATGAGAGTGACGGAGGCAAATAACACCTTAGTATTATTTTTAAACTAGTTTTGCCCTCATTGTCCCCCTAAAAAAGGATTCCAGGGGCCCCCAGGATCCCAAGGCCACACTTTGAGAACTGCTATGCTCGACTCTGTTTTGCTGTGGTTACCAGCTACTAAAAAAAAGAGAGAGAAGCAGAAGAACTTCCAAAGAATTTCTGTTCTTGCTCAGGGGCTAGAGAGAAGGTAAAGGTAGGTAACTGTGTCCCGTTGCACAGGGGACCCCAGGCGGAAAAAAAAAAAAAAAAAAAAGCAAAGGCTGCCAAAATGGGTACAGCGGTGGGTGGAAGCCAGGAGGGTACCCGGGAAATGTGCAAGGACAGCAGATGCCTGGCTCTGCCTGTGGGCCCACCCACACCCAGACCCACTCTGGCTGCCGCAGGAGGCGCTGTTAACAGTGGCCTAAATTAACAGAATGGTCTCCACAAGAGATGCTGCCTTCCACGGCCCTTGGTTTACTGCTTACTTCCATTCTAGCCGCTGGTGTCCCCCATCTGTACCCCAGTCTCATGCTGGTCACCTAGTTTGTGGCTTCTCCCTGGGTTTCTGACCCTGTAGAATGTCCTCAAATGTCCAGACAGAGCCTCTGGATCCTTAGAGCCTAGTCATTTGGTTAGTTCCACCGTATCTACGTATCCTTCCCTTTCCTGGTTGATCATCTTGGTTTACAGTACCTGCCGGCTCTACTCCTGTCTAAATGAATTCCTAACCCCATCCCCCCTCTTCCCAACACACACGTTGATTCAATTCAACAAACGTGCTAGGCACACGGAATACAAAGACAAGCATGGTCCCCGCCCTCAAGCGGCTACGGTTCAATGAGGGAGAAAAATCATAGCAACATATTTAATTTGAGAGTCCTCTCCCCCAGTAGCTAGTATCCAGCATGAGCTGGGACCCCTTCCTTGGGCATGACACCCTCCTGGAAAGGCTGTGGGCATCTGTATCAGGGACTCCTCACCTCTGCCGCCACCTTTTCCAGGCTGGCCTGCTCTGGGACCCCAGCGGGCCAGGTATCTCTGGGGTGTGGGCTCTCTGCTCTTTCACCCTTGTCTGGAGCTGACCACACCACTTCCCTTTGATTTTCCCCTCAGCATATTCTTGACTGCCCCTTCTCTTATATCGTAGCAAAACCTCCCTCTTTGTTTTTCTGTCTGAATAATGCCTACAGTGAGTGGGAGAGCTGAGAATTAATTTACAGTTCACCCTGGAAAAACTTGGGTTTGAACTGCACAGGTCCACTGATATGCAGATTTTTTTCAATAAACGCAGACCATGGTACTACATGATCTATACTTGGTTGAATCCACAGATGTGGATGGAACCTCCAAGAGGGAAGCCTGACTGTAAAGTTATACTCAGATTTTCGATTGCATGGAGGGTGGGTGCCCCTAACCCCCACAGTGTTCAAGAGTCAACTGTATGTAACTAATTGTTAGCAGACTAGATCCCTCCTCCTCCTACCCTAAGTGCTGGGGCCCCTTGGCTGGTAGGAATTCTCCCACAAGAAGAGAGGTGTTCCCTCCACAAAGAGAGTATGGCCCAGAAGCCTGTGGAGTCTTCCCATCTGGGAGGGTTAGAGAGACCCTCCTTGACCACACTAGCTAAAGCACAACCCCCCTGATACTCTCCTCTCATACCACGCTATGCTTTTTTTCTCTTTTTAAGTAACACATCACAGTTTGTTCTATGTTTGTATCTATTGCTTGTTTATGTCTGTCTGTTCTACTGAATGTAGGCTCCAAAAGGCAGGGACATCTGTTATGTTCTCTGCTGTATACTAGCACCTCGCACAGTGACTAGGACATAACAGGTGCTAGCTAAGTAAACACTAACAGAATGAGTCAGTCTTCAGATGAATCAGACATTGACTGAATAATGTTGTAAGTTCTAGAGGAGTTAGAGATAGGCACAAGAGTGGGAAATTCAGTCCAACCTGAGGATTCAGGGATTGTTTCCTAGAAGGGAAAATAACTGATTTGAGTATTATAGAATACACAAGCATTATCCAGACACACAAAGGTGAGAAGGTCGTTTTAGGCAAAAGTTCAGCAGCAACAAAACCTGTCCTGCCACTGCCCGTGTTCAAGTGTGACGGTCACAGACTTATACTCAGGCATGCAAACAGATATGTCATTCACAGTCAGACACTACCAAATATATAATCACAGCCACATAAAACCTTACTCATTGCAGAAGGTGGCCACCCAAGTCCAGCCCTTATACACATCTACTTAGAGTCAAAGAATCTCAGGGTTGAAAAGACCTGAAGGTTATCCTATACGCCACCTCAAATTCTTTTTGGGATAAGAAGGGGGTATGCATAAATAAGTTTTAAAAAGTACTTATATACATAAGTAAGTGAAAAATTTGTGGGAGAATCGGGGAGCAATTCATGGGTATGATTTTGAGAGGGAGAGATTTGGGGTTAGGGGAGGAAGACCACTGTGGACAAAAGCAGCAAAGAGCCCAAAGGCAGCGGGGCAGGGAGGCCCGAGGTAGCAGGTCTGAGCGAGGTCTAGCCGGCTGGAGTACTCAGCAGTACTGGGAGGTAAGATTTTAAAAGTGGGTTGAGGACTGTATAAAATCTTAAATGTCATGATAAGGAGTCAGGACTTTATTCTGTAGGAAATAAGTCATTGAAAGTTTTGAGCAGAGAAGTGAAGTGAAGACAGTCATGTCAATTTTCCCTACAAACTGCTTCTCATATCCATCTCTTTTCATTCCTGCTATCATCACCATAGTTCAAGCCCATACCTCCATACCGCATTCTAACCTATTGCAGGTGGCCTCACTGTCTCCTCCTCTTCTAATCCAACCTGAGTTCTGTCAGTATATTTCTCATCACAGAAAAACCTCAAAGACCCCACCATTCAAGTCCAAACGCCTCAGTCTTAGGTTCAGAGCTCTCCTTAATCTGAATCTACCTCTGCAGCATTATTTCCTATAATGTGCTCCAAGTGAACCATTCTTTCTTGTCAGGTCAGTATCTTCTTGGATCCCCAAACATGTCCATTCCCATCTTTTTTTCTTTGCTCCAGCTGCCTGCATCCTCTCTCCCACTCTGACTAGGAATATGACATCTATCTTTAAAGTCACCATAGAGTCTTGCTTCCTTTATAACAGCTTCCCCTAAACCCAGCCCACAGTGACTCTCTCCTCTGAACCACTCAAGTTCTTAGTGTCTGTTCCAGGACACATCATCACATCCTTTCTTGTACTTGTATCTAACTGCACCACAATCATGCCTCGCCTCTCTAGAAAGGGTGGAAGCCCTCCCAGGGGCGGGGTCTAGATCTTTTCCTGAACTTCCCCGCCCCCCACCCCACGGTATATGTACCATTGGTACTTAGGAAAAGTCAGTGTTCCAGGATCTTGGGAGGTAGCCTTGGAAGACACACTAAGAAAGAGCCACAAAGGTGAGACTAGACTTGGAAAGCCTCCGTCCATTTAATCCCTGTGGTTCACAATTCTTGCCCTGTTGCTAGGGTTTCTGTGGGGTCTTGTGACAGACAGAGAATTCCCAAAAAAGCTCCTCTCCCTGCTCCCTTCAAGTTTGGCTCAAATGATACCTGAAAAGCTTCTCTGAGGGCCTCGGCCTGTTCCCAGGTGCGATTGTCCTGCCAGGGCCGGCCTGTGGAGCGCGTGGGGCCCGCACGGAGACTCTCCCCAAAGACATCCAGGTAAAAGAAGACATAATCTCCGTTGGTCAGGTTCTCCCTCTGGGCCTGAAGCAGGATCTCATGCAGCATCTCCAGAGGGCCGCAGATATACACAACTGGGAGCAGGTACGTGACAGAGGGGCACTCTGAGAAAGCATCCAGGACCCTAGACAGCCCCCTCTCTGACCATCTGCATTCCCATCTTTAGCGAGGAAGAGAGGCCCTAATCTATCAACCACCCAGCAGATGTTCCCCATCCCTCCCCCCTTGGAGTCTATGTCATAAGTACCCTGGGACCGTATGGACCATCTGGCAGAAGTCAGAGCCTGACTCCAGACCCCAGAGGAAGGGAGCTATCCTTCAAGCCCCTCCTCTTCCCAGAGCCCTGCCTGCTGCTCCCCGCCAGCCCTCCTCACTCCCCCACTCTGCCCTGTCTTTCCCTAAGCTCAAAGGCACTGACTGCTCAGAACTTCTCTCAGTGGGAGCTTTACCTGTCTTTCCCAACCTAATCAGCTGCACCGCAAAGCCCATTTATGGAGTCTTCACGCTTTTTATGCCACCAAGGGGTACTGGCGGCCCAGTCTGAGAAGTCTCTGCTCACAGACAGGCACACATTTTGGAGTGACCATCAACCACACTCACTACTCCAGGGAACTCACACTGCTCCCCAAATTCAACTTCCCCCAATCCCACACTCTTCCCGACACAAGCTTCTCCCCTCAGGCCATCTTACTCCTTGTTCACATCTGTCTGTGACATCCACAAGCCCCCCAACATAACGCCTTAGCCCCTCCCAGGGGCTCCATCCACACGTGTTTCTTGATCCCAACCACCACATTCGGCTCCTCCACGGCTATCTCCATCTACAGCTTCCCAGTGCTCAGCTCCAGGGACACAGCGACCCTCCTCCCCTGACCCTAAGTAGCCCGGGCCACACTCACTGCGCCCGTTGGCCCGGATGAAGTGGGTGGCCTGCTCAGGGCCCCCCGGCTCACGGGCATACACCTGGTGCTGCACACTGAGGTTGCTGCCCTGCAGGGCCTCAAAGACGCCCTCGATGGTGAAGTAGTGAGGCCGGTCATCTGTGCGAGCATCCAGATACAGCAAGGCAGCACGGGCAGTCCAATTGAAGTGCCCATGTAGCGTCACTACAAACTCACCCAGCTTGGGAGCAGAGGGACCAGTGCGCACCAGGGTACGATAATGCTCATTCTTAGCCGCAAAACCAGAGGCCACAGCACCCGCAGTCAGCAGGGGAAGGCGCCAATGTGAGGCAAAGCGGGCCACAGAGGCAGCGGGGTACACGCAACCGGGGCCCAACAGAAGGTCGGGATCGTGGTAGAGCTTGAGGTCCACAGCGCGCAGCGGGGCCAGGTACTCAGAGCAGGCGCCATCTAGTTCAGAGCTGACGAACCGTAGGTCCACGGGCAGCGCCCGGCCCAGCGCCTCCACAGCGAGTGCCACAGCGGGACCCACCCGTGGCCAGGCCCAGGCATAGCTCAGGTTGTGTTCTGGCAGCACCACCGCCAGCGTCAGGTTCCGCGCCCCTGGGGGACGCACCCCACCTGCCAGGGCCGCCACCACCAGCAGGAGTGATGGCAGTGCCATGGGGAGAAAGCAGCGGCCCCACCCCCCCCAGAACCTGGGGCCACTCTGGCCTACGGGGGAGCCACAAGCACCGCCCAGCCTGGAACCTGGGGAAGGCCGCCAGGGAGAGAAGTGAGGATAAGCTAGGTAGGCTGGGATACAGAAAGTGGCAGGAATCGGGGAGGAGGAGATGGGAGGAAGCCCCGGGGAGTGGGTCCACCAGCCTAGGGCAGGGACGGAGGAGGGCCAAGAGTAGGGTGGCAGGAGGAGGCAGGGACCAAGGGGGCCTGTGACTGGGATGGGGAGAGCGAGAGGTGAATTCGTCTGATGAATCTAAAGCTGAGAAGGAAAAGGGGATCCGAGACTGGGATGGGGTGGAGCGGGGGGGTTGGCTGGTACAAAGAGAAGGCCTGGGGGGACCTCACCGCTGAAAGGGCTAGGAGGGCAGAGAGCGGCGAAAAGAAGGACCAAGGGGATAAGGTGGGAGGGGGCCGGCGCGGCGGAAGGACTGGGACCATGGGCAGGCGGGCAGCGAAGCGAGGCCTGGGCCGGAGGAGAAGGAAAGGCAGGGGTAAATCTCCCTGTGAAGGCTTCTCCCGAAGCTCCTGCTTGGACTAACGGGCCCAGGGCGCTGGTTCCATCCGGAGCTGCGGCGGCCCCGCCCGTGTCCCCGCTCCTCTCTGCTCCGCTTCTCCTGGGTCCGGGCGGCCGGCGCTGCCCCGCGCTTCCTCCCGCCCCCCGCCTGGGCCCCCGGGCGCGCCGCTCGTCCAGGTCAGGTTGCCGCGGCCCGGCCGTCTCCGCTCGCTGCGCCGGCGGCTGCAGAGTGTGACTCCCCGGGCAGGCCGCCCGCCCCCGCCCCCGCCCCGCGCCTTCCCCGCCCCCTCCCCGCGGCCCCTCCTCCTCCCCCGCCCGGCCCCACCCTCCGGCGCCTGCTGTCTTCCCCCCTCCCGACTCCCCACTCCCACCCGGGCGCCCGGGGACCTCCCAGGTCTCCAACCCACCCGGCGACAGCCCGGGGGCTCCGCGCAAGGGCCTCTCAGGCCGGCGAGGTCCCGGGCGTCCCCTCACTTTAAGGCCTACCCCGTCTCCCCCAGGCCCCTGGGCCACCCCGCCGCGCGCTCTCCATCTCACACACTCCCACGAGCCCAGGGCCTCCCTACCCACCCCTCGCGTATCCCGCTCTTCTTAGGGTCTCCTTTCTTAACTCCCCTGATTCCCTCAAACACTCCAGCCTCCAGGAAACAGTCAGGGATCCCCACATATTCGGTATCCTCACTTGTCCTCCACCTAGTAAACGATAGCACCCCTCTCATTGACGGGAACCTCTCCCTCCTTCACCAGTAAGACATGCCTGCTCCCTGGAAGACAAGCCCCTCCGGGACCAAGGCACTCCGGTGACCGATTTTTCCTGAGTCCTTACGAAGTCCATGAGTCTCCTTCTTCCTTAGGACTCAACCCTCCAATCTCCCTCTTCCTGTCCCCACGACCCCAATGTGCCCTCCCGTGTCCTCAGAGGCCACCATAGCCCACTGGGCTCCCGCCACACCATCTGCTCCAGGGTGGGAGCCCAGAGCAGCCTCTTCTCTCTTTTGTCTTCCTGCACAGCCTGGGCTCGCACCTGATAAAGGCTCAGAGACTGATTACGCAAAACGTTTCCCCAGTAGTGGAAGCCCATTGTGCCCCCCTTGGGTTCCACCCCACTCCCAAGCTTCCATCCTAGAAGGTTCACCCCAGACACCCCATATCTGGAGTGCTGATCTGATCCCGAGGAACAGCTTGTGAGGGATGATATCATGGTTGCTGGGAGGGGCTGCATGGGACCTTAGGGAGTTTTCCTCAAATTGTCATAAAGGAGATGCACATAAACCCATGCTCCTCCCCCTGCCAAGAGCCACAGTTTGTCTCCTGCTTCAAGCCACTTCTCCAGAAATCAGAGTGCCAAGAAGCTGAGAAAGCTGGAGTAGAGGGAGGAGGGTGGGCGGGCAGGGAGTGGAGGGGCGTAATTTCCCTGAGATGAAGGCGACACCTAGTGGTTTTGGGGGAAATTAAGGACAATGCCATTTTATTCTTAGGTACGATACTTTATTGAACACTGGCTGCCTTGCACAAGCTATGGGGGTGAATACAAAAAGCTGAATGATAGACTTACCTTTGAGGAGCATACAATTGGAATCCCTGGGCACAGAGGCCAAAGGCAAGCCCCCCAACAACGTCTCTTGCCCTCAACCTGGTAGAAATGAAAACCTTAGGGCAGCTCTTTCTTTAACACAGATGGATTAACTCCAGTTCCAGCTCCTGACACTGTTAGTGTAAAGAAATTTCGTCCTATCTGAGCAAGGAAAAGAAGGATATAGACCAGTCAAAAGGGTGATGGGACAACCTGAAAAAGACATGGCTCTAACTTCAGACCCAATCCACCAAATAATACTTTTCAAGCAACTACACACAGTTTAATGAGAGAAGCAAATCCAAATGACACAATCTCTGCCAGAATTACAGAATTTCAGGGCTAGGAGGAATCTTATAAGTAATATTGTTCACTCCCCTCATTTAAAGATAATTGAAAACTGAGTCTCAGAGAGGGAAGTCCCATAGCTTCCTACCCCGCCCCTCTCCCCCAATCCTACATGGCTTTTTAATAGCAGAGCAGAGACGAGAATCCAGGTTTCCTAGTCTCTAAGGTGGGGCTCTGTACAGATATTCTGCTGACTCAAGGAATTTACCATGTGAGGCTGTGCTTAGAGTGTAATGGCCACTAAAGACCCAGAAGAGTCTCTCTGGAACACCTGCAGACCCAAGTAAGGACCAGACACCACTGTTGCCCAGACTCCCCAGACAAGTTTAAATGCATGACATGTCATTTCAAGCATCTTGCCCCTTCCCTCTTCCTTCCAACTGGCCACTAAGACTAGAAAGTGGGAAAGGTCAGGGAAATAAAAGTTAATCACTTAATGCTGTTTCTTATTAACATCCAATGAAAGTTTTTTGTTTTTTGGTTTATTTGTAGGGAGAGGCTGAAAATATTAGATAAATGAGATCAATTATCTATTTACTCCAACTATCTAATTATGTCCTCACTGATACGGACAATAAGATTTTGTCTGTATTTGGTGGCCCTACTGCTACCCATACAAAGCCTGGGAAACCTAAAGGTCCTGCTGGCCTGAGCAGCACCCAGCTAGGAGCCAACTTTATCTCTGTAGAGTTGGTAATGCCTCTCACTACTTCACAGACACCATCTATAATTTCTTCTGGGACAGGGCCAGCCCAAACACCTCATATCTGATCCAGAACTAAACTGTGGAGCATCAATTAGCTAGCTGCTAGAAGCTATGGTAGTTTCCAAGTTGCCCTCTTCCTTAGTGCAAAGAAGTCCTGAGGCCTGTCACACTCAGGCCAAAGGATCCTCAAGACTCTTGCTGAGTTCTGAGACTGACATGGGATTCAGGCTCATGCCAATCTCCATGTCAAGCCCTGATGCCCCAAACAAACTCCCAGTTCAGTACTGAACTTGGAACCTCCCTGATTTCACAGCTAACTCTGGACCCTCCGGTTTGCTCTACACCAAGACTGTGCCTCCAAGCCTATAGGATTCCAGAGAAACAAAACACCTTACAGTCTTCTCTCTGCTTAACCAACCTGACCTGCAGAAAAAGGTTTTGACTTACATGTGATTGTCTCCTGCACACAAGACAGGTCCAAGAGAACTTGCCAACAGAGGGCAGAGAGCAGCCGCGGAAAGTAAGATAAAATAAGGCAGAAAAGATACATTTTCAAATACAGCATTTCAGTAAGGGAGAGGGAGAGGCAGCATAAAAAAGAAACACAGTGGGAATTCCTTGGCGGTCCAGTGGTTAGGACTCCTCACTTTCACTGCGGAGGGCGCAGGTTCAATCCCTGGTGAGGAAACTAAGATCCCACAAGATCCCACAGCCACACGGCTGCAGCCAAAAAAAAATTTAAAAACAAAAACAAAAAACCAACATATTGAAACATATTAAAGGTAAAAAAAAGACCTTACTAAAATTCTGCATTATTTCTTTTAGCCCTAGTGAGGGAAAGAGAGACTCCTGGAAACAGGTCAAATCCCCATTATTGCTCATGTGGCCCACTCCCCTCCCCCTCCCGACTCCCCTCACCTTCCACACAGCAGCACAGAGCATGGTTCTAGACCTTGGGTTCACCTTCTCATCATGTTCAATATCCCCAAAGAGCTGCTATTATTGTTTACAGGGTCAAGGGTTTTTCACTTTGAATTCACACACAGTTTTCTTGTATAAGTTAAAAAAGTTTTAAAATTTAAAATATTTTCAAATCAAATCCCAGCTTCTAACTTACCTGTCTGGATATGTATTCTGAAAGTTGAAATGATACATACTGTGAGGGCCACAGATAGCAGTTTTGTGAAAAGACGGTCCAGAAGAGCAGTTTTTTCCATGGAAAATGCTTCCTGGAGAGCCAATGATGCCTAGGAAGCAATTTAAGAACTGTCAGGAGAAGCCACCGTACACATTTATCTCCATGATGATTCAAGCTCCAGGTGAACCCATTTTTTCATCCATCTGCTCCCTCCAAGCCTGGACCAGCACCTCTGTGAGTGTCCAAGAAGGTCCCAGTGGTTCCCATTGCTCTTCCACACTTGGCCTGTTCTCCCAGGTTTATATACCGTTTCCCTATGTTCCTGTTCCCACCCTTCACCATTGTTAACATCCCCAGTAATGACTTACCACCCCTTGGGAGCATCTGATGCCATAAAGTCTTAAATATAATATTCTCGGTTATATTTCCTTCTCTACTCTACTTAAAATTATACTTTCTTCGCAAAATCTTTCACTGAGAAAAAGTGGCAGGTGTTCCCTCACCTTTTAAGTCCTGCTCAATTTACAAATATCTCACATAAAAAGAAGCAAAGGAAACATAATCTTCTAGATCTAAACAACAGCTTCTAGAGAATGGAAATGTATTAATCCCTATTTTAATCTTCTGCTCTGCTTAGAATTTTCTAGAGAAGCCAAAGACTGGGACAGGAGGAGAAATCTGAAGCAAGATTTAACAAAACTATACTCATTTTACATGGTTGAATTACGTCATAGAAAACAAAAAGAGTAGCTACAGTGGCAAGGTAGGATTGGTTGGCAGACAGACTGAAAGCAAGAAGATAAGTTAAGAGGCTCCTGGAGAAATCTAAGCTTGAAATGCTAATCACCTGGTCTAAGATGATGGAATAGTAATAGAGAGAGAGAAACAAATACAAGATGATTTGAAGGAAGAAACAACAGGACTTGGTGGCAGACTGGATCCACAGGTGAAGAGGAAAGAGTCAAAGATTCCTCTAAGGCTGGGGTCACAAAGGCACAGGCCCTCCAGGGCCATGCAGGAAGTGTAAATGTGAGAGGCAGCTGGATGGGGATTCACAAACCACGAAGGCCCTGCTCCATCTAAAGTGGATGCTGCCACTCTGGGATGGAGCCCAGAGTCTCCAGTTCTTACAGTTTTTCCTTTGGACTGTTTCAATGCCTCTGCGACAGGTCTCTGGACCTCCAGTCTCACCTCTCTCTAATCCATCCTCTGCGATGACAGGTTCAGATGCCAGAATGACCCTTTTGAAACAAAAACCTAATGATGTCACTTCTCTGCTTGAACTTCTTCAATGGTTCCCCATGGAAGCTGTGCTTTTCAAAGTGATATTTTTAGCAGCAAAACCCTTCCTTCAAACAAAAGTTTAAATGTAAAACAGAAAAGAAGCCCAGGTGCTCCAGGAGAAGTAGTAGAAGTGAGCCCAGAAATCCACAACCCCTGCCCTTCATGCCCTCTCAGAGAGAGCTTCTGAGCCCTGAACCTCTGGGCGGTAGCCTTCAAGCAAGGGGAGTACAGAAAGATTTTCCAAGGGCTATGTATATACAGATCGTTTCAAGGGAATCCATTTCCAGGCCCTAGTCTTCCATATGTGCTCTTTCCTAAAATTCATCTTCTGGAGAATGAACTTGGGCTCACATAGTCCTTCCCCCGCTTTACAAAAGAAAGGCATGTCCCTTGCCGCCAAACCTTACTATGATGAATTGTTCTAGAGTGTAAATACTGGGGCACCCAACAAAGGGATATATAAATGAAGATATTGGTTAGGGAAATGTTTAAAGATTAATCAAGGGGCCTTAAACTAATGGGGCTTCCTGCCTTCCTTACCATATACATATTTCTGTTAAGGGTAAAACGTGGCATTGGAAATGGGGTGTTTAGCCCATGCTGAGATTCTCTACAATTGGCACAGCCAAAGGAAAATACATTAGTGACATACTTTCTTTTAAAAGTAACTGGAGTACACATTTGAATTTTACCATATATAAATTATACCTCAATAACCTGACTTTTAAAAAAATGTAATTGGAAAGTCTTACGGGCCATGAAAAAATTCAGATACACTGAAAAAAACCCATGGATAAAAAATTCAGTAACTTATTTCGTATTTGGCGTGCTCTATTCAATAAGACAGTTCAAAGTCTACTTTGTCAAATCATCATGAAATATTT
Organism: Tursiops truncatus; assembly: GCF_011762595.2. Classification (NCBI taxonomy): domain Eukaryota; kingdom Metazoa; phylum Chordata; class Mammalia; order Artiodactyla; family Delphinidae; genus Tursiops; species Tursiops truncatus. The sequence goes on along the minus strand of NC_047039.1, from coordinate 78,941,642 downwards.
TTTATGATTATAGTCAATCCTCAGCTTATTTCAACTTATAAAATGATTAGTATTTTCTATCTCCTGTTAACAATACATAAATGTAAACTTGGGTAATAAATGTTAGGTTTCAACTTAAAACGGTGTGAGGGGGTTATTGTTATTTTAGGGAGCTCATGAGCAAAACATCTGAGCTCTGTGGCTCCAAACAACACTTTGGAAACCAATGGCTACACAGTGGCTCTCGGTCCTATCAGACCTAAGTCTCCATTATTCTAATAAATATTTTAAATAACAGCACCTTTACTAACCTAAAATGAAATTCATAGATAATACAAGCTATCTATACACATAATTTCAAAACACCAATAAAATGTCCTAAATCTAATATAAAAGAGAAATAAAAAACAATAACTTATAATAAAATAATAGGTATTTCAATACATAAATGATTGGACATGACCATCATAGAAGACTTACTGAAGCACTCAGATTCTTGCACCTAATTGTAGGAATGAGTAAGTTAGGGTTTAAGAGAAGTAAGATCAGAAGCCGTTCCTTTAAAAAAAAAAAAAACAGATTAAACACCAGTGTTAGGATAAGTAACAACAGACCAGATTTATTTATATATGACACCCTATACAAATGTTTAGTGGAACATTCAAAAATCATGCAGAACTCAAGTCATTTGACATCCAAAATGTATTGCCAGTGTTGAAGTACAAAGATTAGCAAGATAAAAAGTCCTTCTCAGACTTCCCTTCGTGGTCCAGTGGTTAAGACTCTGCACTTCCACTGCAGGGGGCACGGGTTCAATATCTGGTCAGGGAACTGAGATCCTGCGTGCAGTGCAGTGCAGCCAAAAAAAAAAAAAAGTTCCTTCTCTCATAAAATACATGACCTAGTGGGGTAGGCAGGTATCTTCTTAAAGACAATATATTCTTTTTTGTTTTAATTTATTTTATTTATTTATCTTTGGCTGTGTTGGGTCTTTGTTTCTGCACGGGCTTTCTCTAGTTGCAGAGAGCGGGGACTACTCTTCACTGCGGTGCGCGGGAGTCTCATTGCGGTGGCTTCTCTTGTTGCAGAGCAGGGCTCTAGGTGCGCGGGCTTCAGTAGTTGTGGTGCGTGGGCTCAGTAGTTGTGGCTCGCGGGCTCTAGAGCTTAGTTGCTCCGCAGCATGTGGGATCTTCCCAGACCAGGGCTCGAACCTGTGTCCCCTGCATTGGCAGGCAGATTCTTAACCACTGCGCCACCAGGGAAGCCCTAAGATGTTGTTTTTAAAGCAGGTAGTTACTTTCTACCCTACCCGGCTAGTTTGTGTATTCTACAAGGGAAAAATTTCTTTCATGTTTAATCTTTGTACCTCAACAGGGGCAATACATTTAAGATGTCAAATAAATGTTTTCTCAACGAACAAACAAGTGTACAGATGGAGGGATTCACTTCACAGAAAAAGAAACATATCCTCTTAGACTGCAGGGGAAGATGGAACAATGAATTCAGGGATGGATTTAGTGAGAGATAAATGTAACTATTTGTTGAGCATTGAACTCAGCTAGGTATAAACATTGCCACCCACCCCATCACAGTCTTCATCTGTGCCTTGACATGTCTCCTTCCCACTCCTCACAATAGCACAGACAGGTTCCACAGCTCTCCGCTCCTTTTTAGTTATGTGACAATTCAGTCCAATCCAATTGATTTAAACTCCAGTCTCAGGTCCAACACAGAACTCGTGTCCTTCCCTTTTCCAGCCCAAGCCTGAGCCATGGCTGAAGGAACCTGAAGTGGGGAGGAGAGCATGCTCCCTCCTGTGGCTTCTCCTCCTCTTCTACTTCTCTAGAAGGTTCTCTACAAGGGGTCTAGCTCTACAGGGGTTGGGAACCAGGAGGAGAGCAGAGAGGGAAGAGATAACTGTCTCCTCACTTAATAAGGTATCTGTCATCACAAACCACTGTGGGCTGTGGATGACAGGCCACCCGAGCCTGTTGTTTGACAGATGTCAAAATGCCAGCTCTCTTATAGGGCACTTGTGAGGCCTCTCCACTGAGCTGTGCCCTAATGGAAACAATCCCGCTCCAGGTCACCTCCTTTAACCCTCCTAGCTTCTGTCCAGCAGGCAGCCTCTTGCATAGACTACCAGCAAGATGGCTCAAGCCCAGCTATCTTGCTCAGTATTCCTGGAACCACGAGAAACTCACATGTCCTTGCTAAGCCAAACAGAAGGAATACAGGCTATTCTACCGCTAAGCCCCTGTCTTTCACGCCTAATTGCCTTTCTTCTTCTCAGATAAATGCAGAGCTAAACAAGTCCACTGTCTAAACACAGAGTCTAGCCAGGGAATGAGAAATCAGCCTCTCTTTCCTGTAGACTCTCTTTGATATCCTCCTGCTTGGTTTGGGGGGCAAAAGGAGGGGGAGGTACTCCTTGGTAGGCTCATGACTCCCTCCCTTGAGTCCTCTTACACCTCACACAGACTGGGAACAAGGTGAGGTGATGAGGGATGGGTGGGGTTAGTGGTTAGAGGTACCAGGGCCAGTTCTGCTATCTCTTTGTAAGCCCTCGAGAGGGTGACTGACCCCAGCCATTAGCTGCTCTCTCCAGAATGTGTGGTGCTTAGTGTTTCTTTGTCCCCGTTTTTAGACCCTAGTCACCAATTCCAGGGCAACAGGAAAAATTCGACTCAATATCTTCTATAATATGACAAGTTCTGTGAAATAAGGGGCTCCACTGCATGCCTTAATGAAGATGCAAAATCATCTTCTGAGTGAGGGAAAGAACTAGGAGTTGAAGGTTCAGGCAGAATAAAGAAAGAAGACAGAGACAGGCTGGGGGTAGAACATTGAATGAAAGCCATGGACACGTTCTCTCCCTACCCCCCACCCCCAAAAGGCACATATATATATTACACACAAAAGTTTGCATATCGTTTTGGGGACACATGGACCCAGGATCTTCTGAGACCCTTGAAGGCCTAAGGACCCCAGATTAACAAGTCTTAGTCTAAGAGAAAGGAAGCAGGAGGTGAGAGTCCAGTGTTCTCTATGTAGGAGGAAGGAGTGGTATTTATGCAGATAAGGCAAATCCTGAAAGGTCAGACATTTAGGGACGTGCATACACCCAGAAGCAGTCCACACCAGATGCCAGTTTTCTAAATGACATGTTTTGTCCAAACTATTCTGATTGGTTAACACGGTTCAACTTATTTTTCCATATCATGCCATGATACCCACTTACACACAGATTTTTTTTTTCGATTAAATAGGTACTACAGTACTACATGGTTGGTTGACTCCGCAGATGAGGAACCACGTATGGAGAGCCACCTCTACAATTATACATGAATTTTAAACTGCCTGGAGGGCTGGTGCCCCTAAACCCCATATTACTCAAGGGCCAACTGTACATATATACATATTTGGATGAGAATAGGGCTCTAAAAACAACAGGTGTGCTACATATGACTGCAAAGACCCCATGTCAGTAGATGAGATGGTCACTGTCTTCAAACACCTGCTAGGTCCCTGAGAGAGAAAAATGGAGCAGTAATGTGATGCCAGTCTCTGCCAACAAACGGCAGCTGAGAACATGTCCATCAGCTACTGAAAGTAACTAAACTATCTAACAAAAAGGGCCGAGAAGATTGCCCACTATCTGCGATTCAGAAGAGAAGAACCCTGATGTTTTTCTTTCAAATCTAAGCTTTACGCTAGTCTGACAGAGGACAAAGAAACGAATTCCAGGATCCCCTACTTATGATGAAAATGAATGTAAAAGTACTTTGTAAGTTGTAAGGCATTATATAAATGTTAATTATTATGGTAATTATTACAGATATTTCCTACCCAAAAAGGGACTAGACCCCACCATCAGCAGTTTGAGGTCACAGTCTGGAAAGGTGAAATGTTTGAAGACAATGAGTCTGCTTGTTTTCATAGCAACTGTGCAAAGGTCTTCAAAATTTTCATCTCCTCCCTGAAAAGTCTAAGAAGAGGAGCCAGTCAGTGATACATGCCCAAAAGAGAGTTTAGGAATTCGGTTAAATTCGGTTCAATATAACAAATATTTATTGAGAGGACTTCAGAGGACACAAAAATAAGTCAGAATATAGTTGCCTGCCTCACCCACCCTGAAGAAGTGTACTAACTAGGAAGGGACAAAAGCCAGTTTATGTGGCAAAGTGGTGACGGGCTCCTTCCTGCGCCCACTGGCCCAACCCACCCATTCAGTCCTTGGCCTGTTTCTTATCAGATCCACGCTGTTCCCTCTCCAGCGAGGCTGACATTCACAGACTGAGCCCCTGGCTCCCGGATCCCTGCTGAATGCTGTCAGCGAGGGGCACTGACAGAAGAATGTCAGAAGGAAGCCAGAGCCAGTGTTTCCTCCCCTTCTCCCTCTGCCTTGGCCAGCACCTCCCACAGAAGCTGTGTGTCCCCTGTGGCTGCAGCCGCCCTCAGGCAGGCGCTCCCCAGTTCCAGCTTCTAACTCATCCTTGTTCCTTCAGCCCAGGGATGATAAGATGATTCCTGCTGTTGCTAATCTCTGGGTTGCCTCGCCTTCCCTTGAATGGCTTCCCAGCTCTTCCTTCACTTTTATTGCTAATTTTCTGGATGAAATTCCCTCTGATTTAAATACTTAGAGTGATTTCTGTTTTCCTGGCTGGACCTCGAAATGTGGCAGCTAAGCCAAAAATGAACTGACTGCTATTGAGAGCAAAGACCCCGATTCCAACATTGCTAAATTCAAAGCTCACTGCTATTGGTGTGAGTTCAGACTGAGTTATACAGAGGAATGAAGAGACAGAATTGATTTTCCTCTTCTTCCAAAAGAACACAGGAAATCAGGAGAGAAAAAGAGTTGGGGAAAAGAGAGAGAAAGGAGCATTATGGACTCCCTACTTCCCTGTCGTCAGGATAATTTGGGGAAGGGGCCGCTGACAAGGGCAAGGACAATCCCGCCCCTTAAAATTTGGAGGAGTCAAAGAGGAGACTAGACCTGCACAGGGCCAAATTAGGGTCTTTAGAAACCCCAAACACTGAAAGATTATGGTATTCCACCCGCCAAAAAAATTAATAAAAATAAAATCAGTCCTTCACACTTACAATATAATACAATGTAAATATAAAGAAGTACAATAAATTTGATTTTTTTCCCACAGTAACTACTTTCACATTTAAAAAAATATATCAAAATCTTTTCCTCCAAATCTATTTTGTGGCCCTGCTTTGCCGGTGCCCTAAGCATACATCTAGTCTACCCTTTGGATCATCCAGTGATGGACCTGGGCAGCCTGCCTTGTCCAGAGCGCCAGTGGCCAGCCTCTCAGGGATGGTGCATGTACTATTATGGGTGGTGCGGGATGCTGGAAGGCTGAGTCTCCTAAGGACCCGGGAGTGTAGAGAAGGGATTCTTAAATTCATATGGGCCCAGAGGGAACTGTAGGCTTTAGAAGGGAAAGTGAGCTGGAGTGCCAACCCTAAGAGTCTCTGAAAGAGCAAGAGGATGTGCAGGGTTCACCTGCTGGTGGTGAGGCAGACAGTGGACGCGTCTCTAAGGAGTTATCTATGCACCATCCATCAAAACCACCACTGGCCATCATCTTCTTAGAACAAGCTATTGGTACTCAGCCATAAAAAAGAACGAAATAACGCCCTTTGCAGCAACATGGATGGACCTAGAGATTTTCATACTGAGTGAAGGAAGTCATACAGAGCAAGACAAATACCATATGATATCACTTATGTGTGGAATCTAAAAAAATGGTACAAATGAACTTATTTGCAAAACAGAAATAGAGTCACAGATGTAGAAAACAAACTTATGGTCACCGGGGGGGAAAAAGGGAAGAGGGATAAATTGGGAGACTGGGATTGACATATGCACACACTACTGTATATAAAATAGATAACTAATAGGGACCTACTGTATAGCACAGGGAACTCTTCTCAATACTCTGTAATGACCTGTATGAGAAAAGAATCTAAAAAAGAGTGGATATATGTATAACTGATCCACTTTGCTGTATACCTGAAACTAACACAATATTGTAAATCAACTAGACTCCAATAAAAATTTTAAAAAGGACCAGCTATGGGGAGAGGAGAATGTGACAAGCTGTTGCAGAGGGAGGAAATGACCAAGATGAGACTCGTGACAAGGATACAAGCCTCCCTACAAGTGGCTGGCCTGCATCCTTGAATTAAAATTCTGAAGGATAGAACTAAACTGGTAGAATGCCCAGAGATATATACCTGAAATGTACAAGAGTAAGCTTTCCTCTCTCAGTGGAGAGGGGGATACCAGTCCTAAAAACAAAAGTTAAAATCTCTACACCTCCAAGTCTGTGACTTGTGCAATTAATACCAATTACACATTTATCCACTTCCACGATTTTAGCTAGTGCCAGAGGTTGATAACACCCAGATTTCTATGTCCAGCTTTACTTGCCTTCATGCTCAGGTGATTCCTTCTGCCAAGAAAACCCTCCCCATTCCCATCCCATATTTCACAAATTCAAATCCTAACCCTTCTTCAAGGTCTGGTTCAAATATTGCTGCCATCTGTTAGAGAACTGTCCCTCACCTGAACCCTCACGGTGCTCTATCTGACCTCTTCTGCGAGGCTTTCGCTTTCTGTCTCATATTAGAGTAATGAGGGTACATCTCATCCCTCCTGTGAGGCAGTAAGCTACTTGAAAACAGAAGACATGTTTTATTCGTTTTTGGATCCTCTCAGCACCTACGGTATTTGTTGATGGAAAGAACCGTATCCTTCGGAGTCTAGATGATCACTCCCAAGATGATGCCTTTAAAAAACTGTTTCTGAAACTTCACTTTTGATGCTGCCTTCAGCCGGTTTGAGACCACACGAGAAAATCAGGCTCATCAATGACTACTGCTAATATTTATTCTGTGCCGTATGCCAACTACTGGGCCATGCGTTTTGCATCTAGTTGTCTCATTTAATCTGCCTAACAACTCCCTAAGACAGGTACTATTATAGTGCTCATTTGGTAAAAACTCTGAGGCCTAGAGGCATTAACCAATTGCCCAAGACTATCCAGTTAGTAAGTGACAGAACTGGGATATGGCCACTTCAGGGTCACATCTACATTCAGTCAAAAACTGTACTACCAAGATGGACCATTCACCTTGTTAAAACACTTCTGTTTTCATAAAATTTATCTTCGAAGAGTAAGTATTTGCCACCAACGAATATATATATGCACACACACACACATATAAAATGGCTATAAAACTGAAATAACAATGAAGGACTATTTTTTCACCTATAAAAAAGGTTTTTTGAAATAATAATACCTGACGCTAGCAAGTGGGTAGGAAAATGGTACTCTCACATACTACTAGTAAGAGTACAATCTGGAACAACTTTAGAGAGCAACTTGGTGATTTCCATCAAAAACCTTTAAAATATTTTTACCATTAACCCACCAATTCCACTTCAAGAATTTTAGCTAAAGAAAACAATCATAGATTTAGCTTCAAAGATACTCAATACAGCACTGTTTGTAATAAAGAAAAATTAGGAAAGATCTTAAGTTTCTAATAATAGGACATTGTATAATTAAATTATGTTACACTCATACATTAAAATCCAAGCAGCCCACTAAACATTGTTTCAGAGATGTGTAATATCAAAGATTGTTCATGATATATCATTAAGTGAAAACAGAAAGTTGAAAAATGTATGGAATGAGCCCAGTTTCATTAAACACACACATACACACATATAAATACACAGTAGACACCTGGGATGATATAAATCAAAATGTTAAGAATCACTATCTTTTGGGGATGAGTCAGAATTTTACATATAACTGTATTTTCAATGATTATGTATCACTTTTATAATAAGAAAAAATTATATGAGGATTAAAAAAAAAAGGTATCACAGGGATGAAAGGATACCAAAAGATGTTTCTTCAAATGTCACTGAAATAGGTCTGTAGTTTCCATTTAACAAATATACCATTCCAAACTGATGGAGCTTTTATATACAAATTAACCAGTATATTTATTTAAAAAGACATATTACTTTAAAACACTTTCTACCTCTTTTATACAACCCCACCACAGTTAGTATGCAGCTCAGTAAATACTGTTTTGTTTTGTTTTTTTTGCGGTACGCGGGCCTCTTACTGTTGCGGCCTCTCCCGTTGCGGAGCACAGGCTCCGGACGCGCAGGCTCAGCGGCCATGGCTCACGGGCCCAGCCGCTCCGCGGCACGTGGGATCTTCCCGGACTGGGGCACGAATCCGTGTCCCCTGCATCGGCAGGCGGACTCTCAACCACTGCGCCACCAGGGAAGCCCTCAGTAAATACTTGTTGAATAGAATTGAATAGTCTAGTGTAAAATTTTTATAAATAATCGAGATGAGGAAGAACCCAGTGAAGTTCCTACTTTACAGGGGACAGTAAGTTCCTCCACTATACTTCGAACACATTTGACACTGTCAGCCAACACCTTCTTCTTAAATCTCTTACCATGGCTTCCACCACAGCTCATCCTCCTAGTCATCCTTCCATCTCAGTGTCCACTGATCGCTCACTGTGGTGTAGATCCTCTTCCTCCTCTGAACTGTGGCCATCCACCCCCACCCCCATCTCCTCACCAACGCTCTGGTCCTCCGCTTTTGGCATTCTTCTTCCCATAGTCATTTCCTCGGAGAGTTCGTCCACGATCATGGCATGATCTATCACCTCAAAGGAGATAATTTCAGGTGGAACATGACCTTGTTTCCCTGGGTGTGGGCATGTGTGCTGTCATTGCTACATATATAAGGCATTTTGATATTGCACAACAGTAATGATTAGAATTTTACAGTATAACTTACCAAGGAAAAGATTGCTTGGAGGAACTGAGGAAGAGTTGCTGGCGTCGATGGCAGTCCCATAAAGTAAACCAAATAAAAATACACAAATAGGGACTTCCCTGGTGGTTCAGTGGGTAAGACTCCACGCTCCCAATGCAGGGAGTCTGGATTCAATCCCTGGTTGGGGAACTAGATCCCTCATGCATGCCGCAACTATGAGCCCGCATGCCACAACTAAGACCTGGTGCAGCCTAAATAAATATATTTTAAAAATACAAACAGAAAAAGTCAGCAAAGCATGTGTTTAAAATTCTCAGGTTAACGGTATCATACTTTGTTTGGGGAAGGAAGAAACTAAGTAAATGAAATAATTAGCCTACAAAATATTTTTAAAGGTCCTAGATTCTATATTTATAAAACTCACTTATATGAACAAAGTACATATTTTTATTAAGCATATCTTTGTTTTTTATTTTTCTGGTGATCAGTCCTAGTCAGCTGGTCACATTACTCTTTGGACTCAGCATCAAGATGAATCTTCTAACCGCCTCCTTCTCCTTCCAATCAGATTTCTGCCCTTAAGCTTCTGTATAGAAATTACAAGCCACCACTGGGCTTACAGATTCATTATTTAGACCCAGGGTATGTTAATCATGGGTCCTGAAATAAGCTAAGGGCTACAGTCATCCCTCAGACCCAATACAAGGAACATAAAGGTTACAGACTTTTGGAATAGGAGGGTAGCAATTTGGGGCTAATTTTTGACTAATCCTGGCAGGAAAGAAAGCACATGGTAGAAAGCTCCACAGAATGTTACTCCACAGGAAAAGCCATCAAAAGCCTTAAGGCCATGAACAAGACTGGGCCCAGATACTAGCCCAGAATAATAGATATAAAAGCCAAGTTTCTACTGAAAGGTAGAACCACCTTAAAATCTAGCTAATAAATATGCTTCAGCCAAGCAAAACAGAAGAGAAGGAGATGACTGAGAACTGAACTTCCAAGGCTCAGAGCAACTAACACCTCTAGAGGGGTAAAGGAAGCACCTACACTTATTTAGGCCTATAAAACTGGGCTGTGCTCGGTGGTGACTGCTTATTACAAGCACAAGGAGGCAGCTTCCAGGGCCTGTCAGTCAAGCAGAGGGGTTATTAGAAGTGTGTATATATGTACACACTGCTGCATTTAAAATAGATAACCAATACTGTATAGCCAGGGAACTCTGCTCAATATTCTTTAATAACCTAAATGGGAAAAGAACTTGAAAAAGAATAGATACATGGGGGGCTTCCCTGGTGGCGCAATGGTTAAGAGTCTGCCTGCCAGTGCAGGGGACATGGGTTCGAGCCCCGGTCCAGGGAAGATCCCACATGCCGTGGAGCAACTAAGCCTGTGTGCCACAGCTACTGAGCCTGCGCTCTACAGCCTGCAAGCCACAACTACTGAGCCCGTGTGCCACAAATACTGAAGCCCGTGCACCACAACTACTGAAGCCCGTGCACCTAGAGCCCATGCTCTGCAACAAGAGAAGCCACTGCAATGAGAAGCCTGCGCACCACAACGAAGGGTAGCCCCCGCTCACCCCGCAACTAGAGAAAGCCCACACGCAGCAACGAAGACCCAATGCAGCCAAAAATAAAATAAATTTTTTAACAATTAAAAAAAATACTTAAAAAAAAGAATAGAATACAAGTGTATGTATAACTGAATCACTTTGCTGTACACCTGAAACTAACACATTGTTAATCAACTATACTCCAATATAAAATTAAAATTAAAAAAAAAGAAGTATGTATATATGAAAGCTACTCCTCAGAAAGGGAGAGCAAGCCAAACTAAATCAAAGATCAAGAACCAAGGGGAACCAACTGGGCAGCAGAATCAGAGTGGCAAAGACAGAAAAAGAAAAAAAAAAGATGAGGATACACTTATACACTTCTAAGAAGTGATAAGAATGCAACCAAATCTGTGGGAGGGCTCAGGTCCATAGACTGGGATTCACTCTGATCATTCCAAACCTCACCAGGTTAAAGGCAGAGGCTTGATGGTAATACACCTGTGTGAGAACCATTTCCTTCCTCTGAGCCCCTGCTACCTCCTGGAGTCCAGGTTTCTTCAGATTCGACAGGCAGAAGGCTGCTTGGTTGTTAAGGTAGGTGGGGAGCTCCAGGTGTGCTCCTCTGGTCCTCTGTAGCCCACCCACCCCATCAAACATTATAGGTAACTTCAGCACCATCAGGAGTCCAGCCAAACGCTCTGACACATCTCTAGAGCAAACTGTAGTGGCACACCTTCGGTGACACCACACTGCCGGTTCCTTCCAACCAGTTCTCTCTGTCTCTGACCGACTCTTCCTTCTCTACCTGTCCCTTGGGTTGACTGGTGTTCCTTGAGGCTCTAGATTTTCTCCACCCAACTCTCTTGTCTACAATTATATCTATACGCATAACTCCAATGACCATTTCTATAGGCCAAGAATGAATCACCAGTCCATTTCTGTCAGCTCTAAACTAATATATCCAATTGCCTACTGGATCTCTTCACTTGATGGCCTTGCAAGCACTTCGAACTCCTGTGTCCAAAACCTGACACGTGATTTTCCCCCTAAATATCTTCCCACCCCATTGTTCTCTTACTCAGTAAATGACCCACCATGCACCCGCATGCTCAAGCCAAAAACCTGAGTCATCCTCGAATTCTCCATCTCCCTTACTCTCCACATCCATGTCTTGCTGGATATACCTCCAAAATGTGCCCTCAAGGCCATCCACTTCTCCATTGCCTCTACCCTATGGAGTCCAAACCACCATCGTCTTTCACCTGGACCAATGCAACAGCCCCTTAAGTGGTCTCCCAGCATCTAGTGTTGATCTTCTCCAGTCTTCTGTCTATAGAACAGCCATAATGCAGTGCTGGCAACGTCATTCCTCTGCATAGAAACACTTGAATGGCCTCCATAGTAGGATGAACTACCTTATTATGGATTTCATGGTGCTCAATGATTTGGTCGCTGCCTATCTCTTCAGCCTCCTCTCACATCACATCCCTCCCCTCCCCCTCTAGGCTCCAGATACACTGAACTTCTTTCATTCCTTTCATATCTGTCACCTTTGCACATACTGTTCCCTCTGCCTGAAACATTCTTCCCACCTTTCACCTGATCACCTCAAAATCATTCTAAACGTCACAGCGTAAACATCACTACTTCCTTTGTAGACGAGGTCCCCCCAAAATGTGTATTCCAATAATGTTCTGTACTTTCTTAGTAATATTTTTCAAACTTAATATTGCTCAAACTTCATTATAGTTATTTGTGTTTATTTCCTTACCGCTACAAAATACTGTATCCTCAGTGCCTAGCACAGTGTGTGGCATAACAGACTCAATGAATATTAGAATAAATGAGAAAATGAGTAAATGACAAAATCCAAGAAATTTGGATGTCTCCCCAAAACATGGTCTCCTCAGGATGAGTGAGGTCAGATAAAAGGTAGATGCCAATGGAAACAGCAGATCACAGGAATGTCCTCACAGGTTTGACCAGGCCAGGTGTAGTGGATGTGTTCCAGTCACATGGTTCTTCCTTGGCCATGGGTCCAGCCAGTGATGGGACATTGGTGCTACTGAGGCAGGTACACATGGGTAAGCAGTCCCCCTGAATCTGAGTGCTCTGAGCATCCATCCTAACCTACCTCAGATGGGCCCAATTAGCCCCTCTTGGAAACATGTGCACAGGCCTGCATCATTCCTCATTCACTCCTGCCTTACCTCGTCAAAGGTGGTAGATGAGCTGACTGACACCTTCTACTCACATAAAGGTTTTGTACATCTTCACAGTTGCTGACACCACATCCTTCAGAAGTCCCTGAACCAGTCTAATGTAGTCAGGTCTGATCATTTCAACAGTCTTTAAGGTACTGCTCAGACTCTCTTGAATAAAACTTGCTCAGTCTCTCACATAGCCACCTCTCCCCTGCTTCTCTAGCTGGAGATGGATCTGGATGTACAAGGGGAAGGGGACTTTGTAGCAGCAGGAGAAAGTTGAAGTCCTTGAGCTGGTGGTCCTCTGGCTTCCTAGATCTCCAGAGCAATGTTCCTTTGCCCCTGTTTGCTGCTTATTCTGCTGGCTGGTAAAACTCTAGGGTCTCTCCCAGCCTAGAAACAGCCTGAATGGCCCCCTCCAGCAAACTAAATTGCACTGTCTTCCCCGGCACCATCTTTCTTCTTCTTCTTATTTATTTTTTTGGCTGTGTCAGGTCTTAGTTGCCGCACATGGGATCTTTCATTGCAGCGCGCAGGCTTCTCTACTTGCGCTCGGGCTCCAGAGCGCGCGGGCTCAGAAGTTGCAGCACGTGAGCTCTCTAGTTGTGGCACGCGAGCTCCAGAGTGCATGGGCTCAGTAGTTGTGGCGCACGGGCTTAGTTGCCCCACGGCATGTGGGAATCTTAGTTCCCCGACCAGGTATCGAACCCACGTACTCTGCATTGAAAGGCAGGTTCTTAACCACCAGAACACCAGGGAAGTCCCCTGGCACTATCTTTCTGAGGCTGGTTGTGATGCCTATCACACCCCTCAGATGCTTGTATTTTCAGCACAGATGCAACAGAAACCCTTCACAGTCTCTGTACCAAGGGCTTCCCGGTTGCACATGGGAGATGCCCCACATCTTAACCTCCAGGGTCAGACATTTTCACTGATACCTCTTTCAAAATATCTCTCCATTTAATGTCTACATTTTTTTTTCCTATTATCTAGTTCTAGTCTTACTGGGCTGTGTCCAGGCTCAGTAAGAATGAGTGCCACGATGGACTAATGACATTTGCTATGGCTAGATGATAGGGGAGTTATACCATGAATGGTGTATGTGCTGGTCCTTAATCTCTTTTTCCTCAAATCCATTAATCCAAATTAATCCACCCTCCTTATTTAATCCACCCTCTTTATTATCAACCAAAATCCTACTTAACTTTCAGGACTAGTTCAAGCTTTATTTCTTCTTTAAAGGTCAAGTGGGCCACAGTGATCGCATTCTACTCTGAATTAACACCACTTATTATCTGGTTATCTAATATTAGTACTAGTTTATAAATGTTAATAGTAAATGGCACTTATACTTGAGGTGGCTTGAACAATGGTGGTATATTTAACACAAATAAATTATGACTGGTTTTAAAGAACATACGAATGGTTAGTTATAGAAGATATCTGGCATTCTGGCTATCAGGAAAGAGATCGAAGAGTTCTCTGAAGATACCATCAGTGAACTCTTTTTGGCAAAAAGACATCAAAAACAGGATTAGAGACAAAAACAAAACGCTTAGCTTAAACCAAGGAAGAGAGCATTAAGTCCAGTCACTATACCTCAGCAGTAACAGGAGCATGAGACCATTTACTACCATTTTCCATCCTGTACTGCTACACCACTTCCCTTACTGCATTATAGCGGGCTGTATGCAGTCCAAGATTCCCTTTTCTCTACAGAATAGTGACCCTTTGTGGAAGGAGGTTCCTGCTCTATCATACAATAAGATTAAGTAGATTGCAAGGATCTGAAATACTTCCTTCAATTGAGGAATCACAGATAGAGGCAATGACATCTTCTTGACTTTGCCATGCATACAATGGATGCTCACTAAAACCCAACCTCTCCCATCAACATGTAAACTCCACAGAGCAAGGACAGTGTCTAGTGTGTTCATTGCTGTATCTCCAGTGCCTGACTCACAGTAGCTGATGATACATATTTTACTAATGAATAGTTAATGCATAGTATTAGATGAAGACAACAATATACAGAAGAAAAGTTTAATATTTTGTTCTACAATATATCTGCTTTTGAGAGAGGTAATCATCTTTATTTTAGATTCCCCCTTTCCTACTGCATCTGTTGTGCAGTGAGGACAAAGTTAAGGAAGTGACCAAAATGGATCATAAACATAAATAGACCTAAACGTGAAAGTCAAAACTATAAAACTTCTGGATATAGAGGAAAACATAAGAGAAAATCTTTGTGACTTTGATTTCTTATGCAGGGCACAAAAAGGACTAACTAGACAAGAAAAAAGTAAGAAATTACACTTCACCAAAATTTAATACTTCTGCTCTTCCAAAGACACCGTAGAGAAAAAAAAAGGCAAGCCACTGAATGTGAGGATATATTTTCAATTCATATACTCACAAAGGACTTGTATCCAGAATATTGTAAAACCTTTATAATAACAAGAATATATAAAGAACTCTTACAATGCAATAACAAGAAGCCAAACATTCTAATTCTTTAAATGTGCAAAAGATTTAAAAAGACTTCACCAGATATAAGATACAGGTGGCAACTATGCACATGAAAAGATGTTCAGTATCATTAGTCTTTGAGAAAATGCAAACTAAAACCACAATGAGATATCACTACACAGCTACTAGAATGATTTTTTTTTTAAACTGATGATACCAAGTACTGATGGAGATGCAGAACACTGGAATTTTCATACAATGCTGGTAAATGTAAAATTGAACAGCCACTTTGCAAAAGTTTGGCAGTTTTTTCTTTATCAAGTTAAAAACATTCAATTAACACAGGACCTAAGATTTCACTCCAAGGTATTTATCCAAGAAACATGTGTACATATCCTCAAAGACTTGTATGTGAACATTCACAGCTCGAAGTGGAAAATAACTTAAATGCCCATCACCAGGTGAATGGATAAACTAATTGTGGTATATCCAACAATGAAATACTACTCAGCAATAAAGGGATGAACTACTGGTATACACAAAACCATGGATGGATAGAAAAAACATAATGCTGAATTAAAGAAGCCATACACAGGATACATACCGTATGATTCCATTTACACGAAGCTCTACAGTAGGCAAAACATCTACGGTGAAATCTGATCAGTGGATGTCTGAGGTGGGCTGGGGAGAGACTGACTGCAATGGGCAACAGGAGAATTTGGGGAGGGTGAGAGAAATGTTCTACATATTGACTGCAGAGATGATTACATGGGTGTAAAAATCTGTCAAAACTCAGTGATTACACATTTAAAATGTGTGCATTGGACTTCCCTGGTGGCGCAGTGGTTGAGAATCCGCCTGCCAATGCAGGAGACACAGGTTCGAGCCCTGGTCCAGGAAGATCCCACATGCCTCAGAGCAACTAAGCCCGTGCGCCCCAACTACTGAGCCTGTACTCTAGAGCCCGTGAGCTACAACTATTGAGCCTATGTGTCACAACTACTGAAGCCCATGCACCTAGAGCCCGTGCTTCACAACAAAAGAAGCCACTGCAATGAGAAGCCCGCGCACCACAACAAAGAGTAGCCCCTGCTCGCCACAACAAGAGAAAGCCCACGTGCAGCAACGGAGACCCAACGCAGCCAAAAATAAAATAAAATTTTAAAAAAATTTTAAAAAATAAATAAAATGTGTGCATCATCTTGTCATTTCAATAAAGTTGAAAAAATAATTATTCTGCAACAGTTAAGGAGCTATTTAAGTCTTTTTTTGTTATTAATGGTAGCTGGCCAATAAGTCTTTACAGAGGTTAATCAGTCCATTGTGGTATAAGATTATCCCTGGTCCATCAGCCTTCTGAAACATACCAGAGGAATGGATTCTCTAACCAGCAGAAATAGAGTTAGGTCAGGGAATTTGCTTTCCAGTTCACAGAAGTTAGAGTGTACATTTGCACACCCTCTTGTGATTAACTCAAGTTAATTTTCAAAAAGTCAGGCCTAAGCTATGTTAAGAGGTGAAGAAAGGTATTTTTTTATCAGAAGGTTAATGCTTCAAAAGTGAAGAATCCCCCCTGTGAGAAAACAAAATACTTTTGGCACATACTCTGATTGGGGTCTGGACCTTCCAAATACGGCAGACAGTCATCTGGTGTGTGTGCTGGCAGGGACACATACACGGGAGAGGGACAGAAATGCCACCCTGGCCACAGTCTACATGACACAGGGGAAGAACGGCTCCTCCATCAGAGGAGCAGGTTGTTAGAACAGCCAGAGGGATAAGGTTTTTATTTGTAACTGGACTCACAAATGTTTATTATGATCATTTTTTTAACTGTCAGTCACTGAAAAGGCTTTCTGTGCAAGCACAGGAAAGGGAGAAAGCAAAGTAAAACCTGCTAACTGCCCTCTCTACCTGCCCTACCTTACCCTTCTCCTCTGCCCCATCCCCTTAACTCACTGCCCCTCATTCTCTAGTAAAGGTTAAAACCACACCAGAGGGACTTCCCTAGCGGTCCAGAAGTTAAGACTTCCACAGCGGGGGGGCATGGGTTCGATCACTGGTCGGGGAACTAAGATCCCACATGCTGTGCGGCGTGGCCAAAAAATCTTCAATACATAATTGAGAAGTAAACGCTTCCATCTTAAAAAAAAAACTAACAAAAAAACAAACCACACCAGAGGGCTTGGTTGAGCCAAAAGAAAAGGCAGGCCTAGGATCCAGATGCAGATAGGTCGGGGAGGGGTGATGAAGTCAGTGGGCATTTGTCATTTCCAGCCCCCAGCATCCTAAGACTACTCTGATGTCCTTTCAGGCTACTGACTCTCCAGCTCTGTGTACAGCCTTGTTGGGAGAGTAAAATCAAATGTTTGCCCTCCCTCGACAGAAACCAAGGAGCTTCCCTAGGGGGTCCTTCCCCCAGATCCTTTCTCTCTATATCCTGATAGGGCCACAGATGGGCCATGACTTAAGCTTGACCAATCAAATAATCTCATGCGACTTTTATTTCTTTCAAAGAGTGACGCCAAGAGGCAAAGAAATGGCTTGCAGTGGAGCCAGGCAAGACAACTAAGCAGTTCTTTCTCTTGTCAGTTCCAAGCCTGGTTCCTTAGGTTTCCCTTCCACTCTGTGAGGCTTTCCTCAGTGGAGAAATACATATTTTAAGTTCCCACCTTCCTCCCTTACTTCCCAACTTTTCTTAATCCCCCTCATCAGAGTTAATGTCTGTCACCAGTTTGGTGTGTTTTTTTCCAGTTTCTATATATCTCATTTTTGTTTTTAAAAAATGCATGTGTCATATAAATTGGATTATATTATACATATTGTTATACAACTTGCTTTTTATTAGCTGTGATCTTCTATTTCTTTTGTATCTTATCGTCATCCCTGATTAAAAATGTACAAAAAAATTCTACCAAAGTTGGAGTCTAGCGGTAGGGTGGGACTTGGTTAATCCCACTATTACACAGCCCATAAGAGAATGCGCTCAAGTTCAGCTGGCTGAACAAGAATCCTAAGGAATGCTAGCTATGTGCCAGGCTGTAAAGTTCTCACAGGCGACATAAAGGTTCTTGAGCAGGGAAATCTCATGATGAAGACAATGTTTCATGAAGAGTAACTTGGCAACAGTGAAGATAATATAGACAAGAAGTAGAGATTGGACAGCAGGGAGACTAGTTCAGTGGCTAACAGAGAAGAGTAGATCTGAAGAAATAAAATTCTGGATTACTGCGGTGGTCAGAAAAATGGAGAGAAACTTTTCCTGAATTATAAGGTAGACTAGTAGAGTGGAAGAAACAAATGATTGGAATTAGAAGAGTTAGATTTGAATTGCAGCTCTGAAATTTATTAGCTGTGTGACATTTGGTAAGACACGTCCCTGCTCCATATCTTTTCCCCTGTCAATAAGATGAAGAAACTGGAATATCAGGGCCTTTAAGCGTTGGGGTTTTTTTCCAGCAGAACCCCCGCTCCCTGCACAGGTAAAGGGCTCAGAGCCCCAGCTCTCCTTCATTACACCTCTCAGCCACCTCTGAGGCATTCCTGAGGAATCAACAGAGGACTAGTGCACAGCATTAGAGAAGTCTCTAAACACTCTACTACCAAATCTAATATTCAGTGACTCAGGTGGGTAAACTTGGCAGAAGTGTCTAGAAAAATCGTACTGACCACAATAGGTGGCACAGAATCATATTAGAAAGGGTGAATTGACTTCTGATAAATCTGCCTGTTTCTCTTTACAGGTCAAATCCAATTAAATGTCCAAAATCTCATCCAATGCTTCTGCAAATGGTAATCTGACCTCTATATAAACAATACAGTCACAAATAATTCATTGCCTAACAATTCAGCTCATTCCAATTTGAGGTCCTCTAACTATTCAACTGTTCTTCCTTATTAAGTCAAAATTTGTCCGCCATCACTGCCATCTGAAATAAAGGTCCTTATTCCACCTTGTGAAGGTAAACCAAGTAAATCTAACCCCTCTTCCACAAGACAGTCCTGCAACTGTTTGAGAAGAGCTCTCAGGTCTACCTTATCCCCCCTTATTCTCTCTTGCTCTGGCCTACCAGGAATGGTCCACAGAAGTGGCCTGCTCCAGTTTTGGATCAATTCAACATTCTCTGAGCATCTAAGTACAAGTAGATCTGCACTTATTCACAGCTTTAAAGACTTAATCAAATCAGATGGTCTTCCTTGAAACAAATGACTAGCTTTATAATAAAGTGTAAATAGAACCTAAATTCATTATCTGGTAACCATTATTTTCTTACTAAACATTAACTGGTGCCAGTGTATCAGAAGTAGATTGCTAAATCTTTTAACCCAAAGCAAATTGTGAAAACATCTACTCAGGGATCCAAAAAGATCCAAGACTCAAGGTGCAATGTAGCAAGTATAAATAACATAAATAAAGCTTATACTCTCATCAGCTCTCAGGGGAATGTAATTCTCACTGGTACAAAAGTTAATTATCACCAAGGTGACTTGGAATATCAGTGTTAGTAAGAAAGCTTCATTCACCATTCCTCATCCCACCCACTCCACATTCCACCACCAGGTCTGCAAAATCAGGGGTCTGTGGCTTAGGCCTGGGTATCCTCCAGTCTGGGTAATTTGGGGATGGGGATTAGGAGGTGTGACTGAGTCCCTAAGGAGAAAGCGAGCTGGCACAGCCAGTCTGTGATGCCTGTGGGAGTGCTGAGCCTCTACGGTTTCCTGTGCCCTGGTTGTCCTAGTAACCTGAGGCCTCCCTATTTGTGTTGGCATCGTGGGGTCAAGAGCGGAAGCAAAGCTGAAGCACCAGGAAGACTTGCAGGGAAAAAATGCGGGTAATGCAGCAGTTATGCCACAGGAAGGTCAAGCCTAGGGCATAAGAATTACCTCTCCCTAAGGGGAGCTGGAGGACGAGGAGCACACCCAAGAACCCTTCTCCAAGGAGCAGGGGTCAGAGGTGTGCTCAAAGAGCATGGACGAGGAAGGCTCAAGGAAGAGGGGAAAAGACGTTTCTGAGAAGGAAGGGAAGAGAAGCGAGAGGGACTTTAGGGACTCTCAGGGAGAGAGATTAAATGAGGGATTTTTTTTAAGTGTTGCTTTTGAGATATGGGAGATGAGATATAGCCTTCATCTTCTACCCCTTCTAAGAAACTTCCAACAAAAACTGACATTACTCAACAGGGCTTTGGGGGCTGGATTTGTGTTTTCTTCTAGTTGTGACAACATGTAAGACTGGCCTCCAGACAGATCAAGAGCCCAGTTACATATGTTTTTACCAGGTCTGAGGTGACCATAAGATTACTGGAGCAGCCAAAAGACAGCCATGTGACAGTGTACTAACTCCTAGAGTTTACAGCTATGCTAACACAAGACTCACTCACCTCCTCCAACTATTTAAATTTAAATTAACTAAAATTTAAAATTCCATTCCTCAGTCACACTAGCCACATTTCAAGCGCTCAATAGTCACATGTGGCTAGTGGCTACTGTTTAGACAGGACAGGTAGAGAACACTTCCATCATCATAGTAGGTTCTATTAAACAGTGTTGGAGTAAAGAAAAAAGCTTAGATAAATAGCTAACAAAATACAAACCCTTTCAAATCTTTAAAGAGCTGCCACATTGAAAAACAAGTAGACTTTTCCCATATGCTTCAAGGAGCAGAACTACGGGGAAAAAAATGAGATGCTATAGCAAGGCAGATTTAGCTGAACAACCTCTAGTACCTAAAGCTAGATGACAATAGAATGGGCCACCTTCACCACAGGTGGCAGTAACCCATTGCATTCAGTAGAGACAGTTAAGCAAAGACCTCCTTGGTCATATTTCAGAGATAATAAAGAACTAGATGCCTTCTCAGTATCTAGTTTTGAGTCTGCAATTTTAAGAAAAGAGCAATTTACAAATGAGATAAAAGTGAGAGTCATAAACGGCATTTTAAAAGTCACTACTACCACAAGTAGACTGTGGGGCAGGCAGGCAAAATTAAAGCATATAAGTAGATAAGTAACTTAGTCAAAATTAATGATGGTTAGCCGGGGGTTAATTATTAGTGGTGGGGCTATCATTTATGTACCGATTTATAAGCAGAAAAAAATTAAAAAGAAAAAATTGGTAAGAATGGTTCTAATGGTGCAGAGACAAGGCCGGAAAACTTCAATACAGGTTATCAAGAGAAACTTGACTATAGTTGAAACCAGTACCACAACCCAAGAATCTTTTATATTCTCTAGCCAGCGAGAATATGAGCTGTTTGGGTACAGCAACTGTCTGTTCTTGGGACTCTGCCCCCTTCATCCCATCCTCCTGCCATTCACCACAGCCTTACAAGTCATCTCTCTCAACTCCTGAAACTCAGCCACCTTCAAACAGTCTCTTGATCTCCACAGGCAAGACTCTCTCCTCTCCTTCTCGTCTGAATACAGAATGCCAAAGGATACTGTCTCTTAACCTTCTATCCTAGCTATGAATTTACTCATCCTCATTTTCCACCCCAAAATGTATTTGGCTTGATTATAATGTAATATACTGAATATACATATTCATAGTCATTTACTGACTTATGGTTCTATTATCTGTGTACTTTGGTGTGTATACATATGTGAGAGCATTCATGCACACACATGTGATAACATCCATTATTGGTAAGCATTTAGGAATCTGGCACCAGGATTATGAAATGCACCATTACAGTGCCTAGCACGACACCAAGCTTAAGTGGTCACTCAATGGACTTTACAATAGCCATGTCATGACTCTGGATGCAAAATGTTGGAAGACGAGACTGAAGTAGATGTGAATTTGACGACTTTTTTTTCTTGTAGGAAACAGAATGGAAGCATAAGCATCTTGTGCTGTATATAGAGGAAGAATGTTTAATCACAAGGAGAAGGTTGAAGCCTTGCTGAAAGAAAGCATAATAGAGTGTACAAAGAGTCCAGAATAAGAAAAAAGTGATAGAAGAGGAAGGAAGACAGAAGTGGATCATGCAGAATAAATAAAGCCTAGCCTTTTAAAAATCCG
This sequence comes from Tursiops truncatus, assembly GCF_011762595.2. Lineage (NCBI taxonomy): Eukaryota > Metazoa > Chordata > Mammalia > Artiodactyla > Delphinidae > Tursiops > Tursiops truncatus. Next base: position 78,919,572 of record NC_047039.1, on the reverse strand, counting down.
AGGTCTTACCAAAGAGAAAGGAAGAAAAAGAGATTTCAACATAAGAGAGTTTAAGATGGAAAAGAGCCAGAAAGGGCTGTAGGCTTAAAAGAAACAAAATCAATGAAGAAGCAGTGGTGTATGTTGGCAAAGAGAAGTGTAGAGTTGAGGGGAGGGAGAGAATTTATGGTAGAGGAAATTGGTGTGAAGTTTTCCTCTAAAGATGCCCAGCAGAGCAAAGAAGGAATGAAGGCAAAGGCCACTAGGAATAAGGTAGGGCTGGGGCTGAAACAGCACAGGAGAAAACAACAGGGCCCAGAGTGGGAAACTATATTCTTTCTAAAAAATTAACTGACCCAGATTTTCTTGCTTGGGGCCAAAGGTAACTGAAATTTAAGGATCTTGAAAATAAATTATAACAATCCTAATCTTTGCAATTGCCTTTGGCCCAAGATAACATCAATTTAAAAGATCACGATAGAATTAGTGTCAGTTTCTGACACTGTAGAGTTGATTTTAGAAGATAAATAAGACTAATAAATTGCTCTGTTTATAGAAATACTATCCTGAATAACAACTTTAGCTGTATCTCTCTATCAGCCACAGGGTAAATATAGAAACTTTATAGTTACATACATGCCCACAGACGATAATAAGTAACCTAACATATATGGTAAAGCTGGGTTACTTATCTTTCTATACTATAGCCCAATGAAATGTTTTACTGGATTTAGGATACATAGTGCAAGTTAAAGGGCTGCACAGACAAAGGTTAACGTTAAAAGTAAAGACCGTAAGATGAGGGAGAGGAAAACTAGAACTGCTATGCTACTGACATAGAACTGAAGCATTAACAACACAAGAACTCCCACGCATCAGTGAGGGGAAAATGGCACAAAAGCAAGACAAAGGAAAAGACTCGATGCCATGTAACTAATCTTGGTAGCCTCACTTTTGGGTTTTAAATCAAATACTGAATCAGATTCTTCAACGTTTCTCTTTTTAAAAATTCAACGAAATTACTTAACTCGTTTGATAAATGTAGTCATGCAATTTTAAATGACTATAAAAATTAGAGGATCAATGCCTAATCCTTTGGCAAAGACTGAAGGCGGCAGTAGTGCTAGACACAGATAACCTTGCGTTTAAGCTCCTCACTACTGCTTAGAGACCATCGATTCTGCCTGCGAGGCCAATCCGAATTCCTCATCTCGGCATTCAAAGCCTTTAGTGACCTCGCCACAACTGTACCCAAAGAGCCCTAACTCCCACTACTCCCTAACCTACCTCTCACTCTCGGCGCGCACGGCCTCTGGACAGACCTGATCTCTGGGGGGGAGGGGGGGTGGCCATTTCCCCTTTCCCGCCTGGGTGGAAGTCTCCTTCCATCTCAGGCTCTGGCTGGCCCAGGCCTATCCAGCACTCCAGCCAACCGCGCTGTCGCTCCGCAGCCACGCACTTCTCCCGGCCCTTTCCGGGTCTCTCCTCCCCGACTCTCTCGGTGTTGCCCCGGGGCCCCTCTCCCTCAGCTCCAGTGTTCCCCCGGGGACTCGCCCGTCTCCCCGGTCAGTCACAAGCTCTGCGGGTCGATGGTTGTCTGTTAGGTGCTTCGAGCCTGGGCGAAACCCAGACCCGGACCCCTCGGGGCCCTCCCCCCAACTCTTTCGGGCGCTTCTACGATCCTCCCCCGGCTCCCCACGCCACCCTAGCTGCCCCTCGGGGCTCCGGCCCCCAGACCTCCCCGCCGCCGCTGCCAGTCCTTCCTATCCTATCCGGCGGGGGTCGGCGGTGACTCACCGAAGGGCCAGCGGCTGGGGGGTCGGAATGCGCTCACTTCCTCCCGCGCGCACCTGCCCGGAGCTGTTGGAGCGCCGCCCAGCCGAGCCTCCGGCGGATGTTTTTCTGTCCCCGCGTGGTCAGCGCTCGCCAGCCGCCCCCTCCCGGCCCGAGAGCCAGCCGTCGCGCCCCCCCCGGCACCAACTGGCATCGCGGAGTTGAGCCCTGACCACAGAACCCCCAGCCGCCAACACACGCGGCAACCACAAGCGTGGCCTCTGGCCCCGAGAAGCTAGGCAGATGCACACGCGAGCGCGCACACCCGCAGGCGTGCAAGAAACGGGTTCAACCAACACCTCCCCGCCGCCCTCTCCCCCACCCAACTTCTGGGAAAGGGCTCCTGGCTCCGCCCCAGCCTTTCTTTCCAGAAGACCCCTACTCCTGCCCCTATATGCCTACCTCATCTTCATTACAGGCGGTTAACTCTCACCTCTCCTGTCCCATGACTTCACACACACCAATCCCCATTGGGCCCCCCCCTGCCTACAGCATGACCACCACCACCACCTTCAAGCTCCCTAGCTCCCCCCTAGTGTCCGCCCCCTACTGGTTTGGCTCCAGGATACAGGAGCAGAAGGTAGTCTATGGTCCAAACATCAAGGGTGTCGGCTGGTGCCCCACAAAGGCACCAGCAGAGCTACTGACCACTGACAAGACTTCTGGGCCCTTCTATTAGTCAGGCCTTCTAATCCACCTGCTCCAGCCCTGAGCAGTCCAAGGCCATGCCTCCCACATGCCAGCCTATATCCGGGCACCTTGCTCCTCTGTGAGTTTTCTTTTCTTCTCTTGGTGCTCCTCTGAAATGGAAAGGATATCAGACCTGACTAGGGGGAAGGTGCGGTGCAGTCCGCACCTCCAGCCACTTAAACTGTCTTCTTGGAAGAAAACAGGGAGTTTGGGGCGGACTGGCGAAGTTGTTTCTGAATGGTGAGGAGGTGAGAGGAAGGGTAACCCTCTGGAAAAGTCAGCCAGAAGTAGTTGGATCTGAACCACTGGGTGGCAGGGAGTGGGAGTCTTGGGGTAAATGGAACTAGAGACTTACAAGGAAAAATAGAATAAATGCCAAAGTGATTGGCCCTGTGGGTAGGAGAATAGCTGGAACAGGGGTCTTTGAAGTGTGAAAAAGGGAAAGAAATCCAGCTTGATTGGGGCAATTAGTACCAATGAGATGGCCAGCATTAGACTGGTCAGAAAGGAGAACTTGAGAGTTCACTTGAGTGAGGATGGGAAGAAGTAGATCAGAATCCTTACCAGAAAAAGCAGGAGTCCTAAAGTTAGCTAGAAGGATGGAAAAAGGATACCTCTTCCCAGGGTAGAAGTGAGGGTACTGACCCAGGAAAAGTAGGCTCATTAGCAACACTGTTTCTCAAAGCAGACATTCAGAATTTCAAGCATACACCGACCAAAAGCAAAATGTTGCTGGAGGCAGGTTTTGAAGGCGGTAGGGATGACAAGAAGCTTAAGTGTGAAAGGGGCAGAATTCTGTGCCAGGAGATAGCAGCCCCAGCAGAAGCTCTCAGCTGTGCACACAGAGCTGCTCACCATCATTCAAAGAAAGGGACGTCTAGCACCAGCCACAGCAGTCACTCTTTTCGGAGGGCTACGTGCCAGGGACAGTACCAGGAGCATTACACGCATTATCTCATTTCATCCTCTTGACAACTCTGTGAGTTAAGGAAACAGGTTTAGAGAGGTGAACTAACCTGCCCAATGTCACACAGCTCTTAAGTAGAATCAGGATCTATATCCAGAGTCTGACTCTATAACCTATACTCTTAATCACCCATCTTTAGGTTCTCCAGAACCTGCAGGAAACCCAAAAAAGGATGTCAGAGGATAAGTTCCTAAATTCTCATTCCATAATGTACAGGAGATAAGGGCGGTATCTCTGTGAAACTGGAGCGATCCATACCATTAGGGCATTTAGAGATGTTCTTCTTTGAAAGAACCATCCCCAGACATGAGGAGAACCTTTATTTGCAGTATGTTTAGGGGTGATGAACAATGGATAATCTCTGGGATGCCTGTAAAAAAGAGACACCTGCCCCCCAGCCCTAATCTCTGAGGGGCAGCCATATCTCTAGGATACTGCAAGGAGACCCTGCCCTAGGGTCTGAGAGAAACATTCTCCACTCCAGGTGCCTGTTCGCTCTCCTGGAGCCTCTGGCTGTCGCACCCTACTGCATCTCCTCGGTTTGGCTGGGGCACAGGATTAGCCATCCCCAGGAAATGCCTCCCTCCGGTCCAGGCAGGGATCCCAGCGTACACACCCCTGAAGTGTGTGTGTGTGCGCGCGCGCGCGCGTGTGTGTGTGTGTGTGTGTTACAGGGCGGGGGGAGATGGTGGAATGCTTCCTCTCCAGGCCAGGGAGGAGTTCTGGGGACCACCTGGGGGCCCCCACCCGTCCCACCTCCTTGCTGGGGAAGTGCCCAGTCCAGTGCCCCTTCCATGGCCACCTCCCTCCCCCTAGCTGTGTGGGGCATGAATCAGCTCTCACAGCTTGTTAAAGCTAGACCTCTTGTTTTCATGCCCTCACCTCAGGAAACAGAGTTACAGCTTTTCCAGCTCTACTCAGCAGGGGGCCAGGGTCCTCACTTTATAAACATCCCCAAGCCTGTGAGAGGGCACGGAGATGGTGTGAGACAGGAGCCCAGGGGAGAAAGACAGAAACTAAGACTCGAGGAGAGAAACAAAGAAAAGCCAAGGAGACAAGACCAGAGTAGCCTGAACAGAAGCCAGGAACGGTCCGAAAGGGCCGTACTGCGGGAATGGCCTTATGGATGCTCTGGGCTGGACAGGCTAAGGGGACCCTGGGCGGCTGGGGGATCATCTGCTTGGTGATATCTCTGCTCCTCCAGCACCCAGGAGTCCACAGCAAGTGCTACTTCCAAGCTCAAGGTAAAGCTGGGTGAGGCGTTAGGGAAGGACAGGAGCAGAGGGCACTGGGAGGAAGGGGGCTCAGGGGTGATCCTGTGTCAGAAGACCCAGACCCCCCGAGCTGGGAAACAGGAGAGGGTAAACGCGGGGGCGGCAGCACTTACTCCCTGCGCTCCAGCACACTAACATTTCCTGCTCTTCCCTAGCGCCCTGCCACCATGAAGGGAAATATTTCACCCTGGGCGAGTCTTGGCTCCGCAAGGACTGTTTCCACTGCACCTGCCTGCATCCCGTCGGTGTGGGCTGCTGTGACACGTGAGTGACCACTGAGGGCCAGAGAGAATGGCTCTGATGTGAGTGACTGAGAGATGGCCAGGTCATGACTAGATTGCTGTGGTGTGAGAATGAACAAAGTAGCAGTATGAAGCTGGCCGAACCTGAAGGTACCAACAAAAATGTGAGAGAGAAAGCTTCAGGCTACAAAGTAAGGGGAGTTGGGGTGGATCTGGAGGGAAAATATTCCTGCTATGAAACGAAAAATATCCATATATGGCAGGCAAGAGCTCGGTTAGGGGGGACAGGGGCACTGGGGGAAGATATGGGAGGAATGCTGGGAGGGGGGATGCGAGGCAGGGATAAAGGTGGACCTTCACTGTCCTGACTCCTTCCCCGTCCTTTGGTTCCCCAGGTCCCAACATCCTATCGACTTCCCCGCTGGGTGTGAGGTACGTCGGGAGGCAGGAACGTGCCAGTTCTCCCTGGTGCAAAAATCTGACCCCCGGCTGCCCTGCAAAGAGGGAGGGCCCAACCCAGAGTGGGGCTCAGCTAACACCCCTATTCCTGCGGCTCCTGCTCCCCACTCCAGCTAAACTCAACCGACCGCCCTTTTGCTGACTGCCCACTGCTGCTGCCACTTCCAGGGAAACCACTAGAAGCTGCCGATTTATTCTGAATAAATAAATTAATGCTACAGCTGAAAGCCTGCCTCTCATTATCTGTGCCACTGGACCCCAGGTGGAAAAAATGGGCCCTACTAGAGTCCAGGTGCTGAGTTCTCAGGATCCTGAAGAAAGTAGTGCCACGTGGGCCAGTTTCAGATGGTTATGGTGCTGGTGCTGGGGCCTGGGGCCGCATATGAGGCCAGGGTAGGGCTTGTAGGCAGCACCTTGATGGGGAGGTCCCAGCTGAAGGTGTCCACGGGCACTTGCTCAGGCCCTGTCCAGGTGACAGGCTCGGGCTGTTCCATGGGAGGTAGGAGCACCAAACCTGGTTCTCGGGATGTTACAAATTCAAAATGCAAACGCCACTTCAGGGATACTGTGGGAAAAAAGATAAAGGTAGAAGCATTAGAAGCCAGGAGTAAAACCCAATGACAGGATGTGGTTAGCAAATGAGAAAAAAAAAACAAACTTGTATTCAGGAAGAGCGGGGAGGTGTGGGTCAGGGAGCTAGGATCGAGAGTTTGGCTGAAGAAATCTAGTGTGTAAACTGGAACCGTGACAGTAAGGATGATGGCATCAACTACCTAATAACCCAAGTGTGAGACAGTCAAGACTTCGTAGCTTGAAGTAAATGCAATGGCGAGTCAGAGATCAGTGCATCACAGGGTCCCAGTGGGTAGGGGGAGTGAAGATGTGCAAAGCTGTTAAGAATTTAGGGGTCAGTGCACCCAGGAAACAGGCTGAAGGTCTGAGAAAGTGTTAAGGGTCACAGACTGGATATGGGTATGTCTGGGAGTGTGTTAGGAATCAGAATTCATTATACGCTACCTAAACGCAGCATCTTACCGTGCCCCCCACCCCCGGTAATAGTCAGCGTCTCACCAACGGCTGTGCAGAAGCCTGGTGTGGAGCTGAGAGGGATGGGGAGGGAGAAGCTCGTTCTGGTTGTATGTAGGCAGGACTCCTGGTGCCGGGCATGAGTGACATGAGACACAGAGGGGGCACCCCCTGCCCCGCGGCGCCGCTGGTACTCAGGCTGCACACGCTCCTCCGTCTGTAAGCTCACTGAAAACTGGGAGCAAGAAGAGAAGTGCGTGCTGGCAGGCGCTGGGATGCGCTGACTCCGGGTGGGAGGGCAGCCCAACCTCACACTGTTTTACCAGAGGGATCCTGGGTGACCTCACTGCCCATTTCTACCTGCCACCCCTCTTTATGCAGACCCTCTCTTTCCACCCAGACCTTCAGACCCAGTTCCCCCAAAGTCCCTCTCCTTTCTCACCTGCAAACAAGCTACAGTTCCTTCCCCTAAGTTTAAGGTCCCCACCACGTCCTCGCCAAGTCTGTATACAGATTTGAAGATGCCAAATGTCCCAACTTTTCCTCGGCCATCACTGATGTTGTACAGATCTGGGGAGAATGGGACACAGTAAGCCTGGGGTCCGCACTGGGGAATGTCTAGGGCTGGAAGCCAGAGGCCAAAAGGTGGGGCTTTTCCTTTAGAATCTGGGGTGAGGTATCACTGGATCCTCAGGAGAATGTGGCAGCTAGGAGACTCAATCTCTGAGACAGGAATACTATGAGGGGAGGATGGGGTGGGACAATGTGAAGGGCTTCTCACGGAGGCTGCGGCAGGATGTGGCAGCCATGAGGCGCTCCCCAGCCAGCTCAGCGAGCCATGAGTCCTTCTTGCCACATTCATCCTCTTCCAAGAATGGACTGGATGGGGCAACTGCCTCCTCCTGGGGAAAGCGGACATCTTGAAGGCCTGGAGAGAAAATGAGTGGAGAGGTGGTGGGAGAGAACAGAGAGAAGAGTAGTGGGTAGGGTTTTAGACTCCAACCTGAGAGGGCTGTAGGTAAGGGGCGCCACGGCTGAGGCACGCATCTCACCTATGCTCCAGAACCTTCTCTCCCCAACCCCCTCACACCTTCACTAAGACCAGGAAGCTTCCCTCCAGCCCCTCTCACAAACCCTCTAAGGATCATTTCTGCTTTGGTGAGGCTCTTCTCCAGCCCTTCCCTCCAGGAACCCTTACTTACCAGTCAGCACAAGAACCCTCAGAGGGACCCTGAGTAAAGTGATGGGTGAGTTGACACGCTGGCAGCCAATGGTCAGTTTGTAGACATACTTGACTGACTGACCCCGAAAGGAGGGTGGTCCTTCTATAGGCAGCACTTCACTGTAGGAGTCTGGTTGGGAGGTAGTAGTCAGGGCAGCCAGAAGCAGCCAGAGAGGTCCTCCCTCCAGGAGCCTTAGAAGGCAATCGAGGGGTCAGGGGGCAGTCACTCACATGACTTCGACTCTCCAGGGTCTAGCCGCAGGTCACAGAATAGGATTTTTGGTGGAGTGGAAAGGATACACTGACCCCTCTCACCTAGAAAAGATAAGACTGCAACTTAATAATCCCATTGTCTAGTACTGGAGAAGGCTAGCACAGCAAGTGGGGGCAGTAAGCACTGCCAACAAAGGGCAACCCAAACCAAGCCACTCCTCTTTTCTCGTTGTGAAATAGGAACAGTTTTACGCCGCCAAAGCAATAACTACACTCTTCCACATCCCCAGTGCAACAGAGACTATAATGACCCACCAGAACAATCTGACAATTTCACCCTTGGGTAACAATGATTCCATCCCCCTCCAAAGGCAAATGCCCCATCTCTAACCTCGGTGTGGTAGAAAGACAGTCTGGCTCTCAGGCTGGACATCTGGCTGACTGGAGTCAGGGGGAGGCAGTGCTACTCGACTCTCACTGGCATGGAACTGGCAGTGGATTTGGGCACTGGCCCATGCCAGAGCCTCACTATGGGAGGAGGAAAAGAGGACATCAGAGGGCAGTTCCTGACCTCACAAATGCTCCCCCAAACTCCCTACCACACTGAGAAGACCAACACAGTGAGGCGGCTGTCCTCTGGATCAGAGAATCCAGAACCCCAAAGAGAAACCATTAAACAAAGAGAAGTATACTGGGTAAAAGGGGGAGTGGGGGAGGAGAGAGGAGAGGAGAGTGGTGGGCTATGTCACCCACATCTTAAATGTTAAATAGCCTTTCCTACAATGAGAGCACAATGAGCAAGAAGGTGGTGCTGTAGTCACAGGACAACCTGAGCTCTGGCTCAGCACTATAGATACCAGGCTTCCTCCCAGAAGGACCAGCTTCTTCAGTACCGGCACCCCCACCTGGATGCAGAAGTGGCCGTGGGGGGCAGGGGGTTGGTGACGGTCACCACACACTCCAGCGTCTCCCCTGCCAGAAACACAGGACCTCTGCTGAGCTCTGCTACCACTTCAATCATGGCAGCTCCGGAATCGGATCTAGAAGGAAACAAGGGGTATCAGAGGTCAGTACCACGGCCCGGAGTGGTGTCTCAGGTGAGCCTGGGGGTGAGGACCCGGGGAATGGACGTTCAGCACCAGGGTGTCAGAGGGAAGCGCCCAGATTTGGGATGCGGGAAGGCGGAAGGGAGGTATGGCGGCAGCTGACTCGGCACTGCGGAGAGAGAGGGAGTCGCTCTGGATCCCAGCCCCCAGCCCCGCTCAGCGCCGAATATTCCCCCTACCCCGCCGGGACCCCCAGGCTGCCTCCGCCCCCTTCCCTCGAGGTTCCACGTCCCAGCCCAGGGCCACGGCCGCCCGGCAGCTCGCGCCCCTAGCCCGGACACCTCGCACGGTCGAAACTGGGGGCTCGGTGCACCGAGGCCCTCGATCGCCCGCCCCACCGGGCCGGGACCTAGTGCGTGGCTGCGGCCGCGGCAGAGGCGGGACTTCCCTCGGCCCCCGCCCCCCCACCTCTTCCCCCTCGGAGCCCCTTCCGGCCGGAAGCGCCCGGCCGGCAGGGCCGGAAGGGGCTCGAGTGGTCCCGCTACCCTGGGTCACCTTCCCACGGGCTGGCACCCGGGTGCGATCGCCGTCCCGGATACCGGCCGGCGGGACCCGGCGCCCACCCCTCGGGGGGGTCTGGTGCCACGGCCCAGTGACTGAGCCGGTGCTGCCGCGAGCTCCCAGGCCGGCCCCGGGGGCGGTGCCTGGCGGGCTGGTCCCGAGGGCTCCTCCCCTCTCCGCGGGCCCAGTCGCCCTTTGGCAGGGCCAGCTAATCACCGCGGCCCAATGACGTCGAGGCCCTATCCTTCCCGCCCAGGACCCAGAGAGAGGACCGAGGGGGAGACCGTGGCGGCTTTATTGCTGTCGCCGCCACCGCAGCAGCGGCAACAGCTCCCCGGCTCCACGGAGACACCAGCTCACCTCAGCTTTCCCCAGAGGCCGGCCCTCCGAGAGAACACCTAACAACAATCCGCGCCCACATCTGGGCTTGGCTGGCCAGATACTTTGTACCAGAAAGCTCGGGAACCGAGACCACCGAGGTCGTGGGGACCCAGAATCCAGGGAATATGAGAACCGGAGTCCCAGCCTCGGAAGAGACCAGCTGTGCCAAAGGGGATCCACAGGCTTATTGCCCTGAAAATACTGGAGGCACTGAGGCTGTGCAGGTTACAGACTGCCAGAACCCTGAAGACAGTCAACCCCAGAATGAGCAGGGCTACAGCAATCCGCAGGACTTTGGGCCGCTGATGGCTTCCTATGAGGGTAAAGCCAAGGGCTACCAGGTGCCTCCCTTTGGCTGGCGCATCTGCCTGGCTCACGAGTTTGCAGAGAAGAGGAAACCCTTTAATGCCAACAATGTCTCGCTAAGCAACCTAATGAAGCATTTGGGCATGGGCTTGAGGTGAGTAGATCCCATTGCCTAGACTACCTTATTATACCTCACTTTGTTCCAGCAGCGGCAGGAAAGGGTGAGAAATAGGTGGATACCTTGTCCTAGTCAGGTGGCCCCCATTCCCAACGTAATTCTTAAGCCCATGGTTTTGGAGGGTGAGACCAGGTCACATCTCTTTGCAACCCCCTTCCTTCCAGTAACTTGTCTTTTTAGCAAGAAGGAGCAGGAGCATTTGGGCCTTGTAGTCATTTAGGCTCCCTCTCACATACATGCTCTTTTCCAGAGATTGCTCTTTGGGATTAGCTGTACTTTGTGACAAGGTAGGAAGGGATACTCTGGCAGCTGTGGTACTGATACAATGTTGTTTTCTGGGGAGGGGGTGGGATTCTCAGCCCCAGATTCTCCTGAGCAGCTGGAGTATTCATTGAACCTTTTTTAGGCACAGCATTTAATAGTCCCAACACCCATCAGCTTCTTTCCTCAAGCTTTGGCTCCAGGGAAAGGGTGAGAGCCTTCCTGCTCTCAACTATAAGGAGAGAGCGATAAGAGGTGCTATTCACTCTATTCCGGAATAGATGGCCCGTTATATAAAAAGCAAAGACCTTTGACCAGAGAGGCACTGCCTTAGGTGTCCCCAGAGCTTAGTAATAATCTTCCAGAGCATTTCCTGGTCTCCCCCTACACAAGGGTGGCAGACACTCCAAGAGCTTATCCTGGGCTGTAGAACTCCTCCAGATTCCTCTAGATCCCCACTGAGTTCAAAGACTAGTGATGGGGCCAAGACCTATTAACAGGAGCAGGTGGATGTGAGAACAGAAAGCATCACCCAGAGGTCACCCTGAGTCAGTCCACACAGTAAACACAGAGCTGGGGAGGGAGGCTTAAAGTTCAGGAAACCCAGGCCTGGCAACCTCTTAAATAGGGGCTCCTTCTCTTCCACAGTCAGTGCTCTGGGGCTGGGGTGGGGAGCCCGTGTACCTAGCCCAAGCCCTAGGCAGTGGGAAGGGCCTGTGGCTGCCTGGGTATCTGACTTCTTTGCCAGCTCCCCTGGGTGGCCTGTACCAGACAAAAATAATCCCTCCAGGCTGCTTCTGAAATTGACCCGGCCTAGTTTTGACCCCAAAAGGCTTTGGGTCAAAATAGGATCTAGGGCTGGGGTACTGAGAGCAGCACATTGGGGTGCATGTGGTGGGGACGTGGAGGTCAAGAACCCATCTGTAGGCATCCTACCCCCCAGTCCCTAAGTATGAGCCGAATCACAGAGGCCTGAAGCTGTGTTCAGCCCCCTGGACTTGGCTCTGCATCCCAGGACAGGGTGGGGATCACTGACACAGGGGTTTTGGAATGAGATGAGGTCCTGCAATGAGGAGAAAGCAGGGGTGAGACAAGCAAGAATTCTGAATGATTATTCTTAAGTGGGGGCTGAAATTATGGAAAAGGCCAAATAGGTCAGGAATGGCCAGCAGCTAAGTGGAGTGAGAGAAAGGTGGGCTCTGAGAGGGAGCTGAACTGGGGGTAGGTACTGTGATTAGGAGCTCCAGCAAGACAGAGTTCTCTTGGCCTTGGAGCGGTAAGAACTCAATTTTGGTTGCTCTCCCTTTCAGCCAGAATCCATTCATTCAGTAAATATGTATTGAGTGCTTGTTCTGCGCCTGATACTCCTTTGTTCTGCCTATCTTCATATCTTGCATTTCTCCCTCACTGCCCTAATCCGCGCTGTGCCCTCCCTCCCTTCACCAATCCTTTGTGGCCTCCAGTTTCAAAGTCCAGTTTCCTCTAAGCTGGCAAAGAAGATCTGCCTTCCAATCATCCCATCCTTCATCTTCCCTCCCTCTCCTCTCACCCCCAGAATGTACCCTCCCTGTTCTTTAGTCAGATTTTCCCTCCCCTTGCTCCTGTCCCTGTTCATTTCTCTTATGCTCCATTGTCTGTACATACGTTCTTTGTAAATTCAGCAAATAGTTACTGACTGCAGACCATGTGCCCTGCCCTGTGCTTGAAGCTGTGGGTAATAATCAACTAGTCTTTGTCACTGTCCCTTTCCCCAAGAAACTTAAAAGTATGTCAGACTCACATGAGGAACACTAAAATAACAGGACAGTGTCTTACTGGGAGTTGAGACAGTGTATGCACAGATATTCCACTTTGTGGCTTTCCTATCTACTGTGCCATTTGCCCTTCCAACCATTCCTTGAGGTAGGAAGGGCAATAGGTATCCCCATTTTGTAGATGAGGAAACTAAGCCTCAGCGGGGTTACCCAATTACATGGTTACAAGTGGTGTGCTTGAACAATGTGTATAAACTAGCTGGTGAGGGAGAAGAGTGGAATTGGAAGAGAGTTTGGCAGGGCAGGGGTTGCTTAATGAGGACCCACTCTGAATGGGAATTTGTAGGAAGGAAGATTAGAAAATAGACTTGAGAGAGATGTCAAAGCCTTGAATCCCAAACAGAATCTTTTGCCTATTGGATACAGAGCTGTGATAAGACCAGGAAAATGTTGGGGTTTTTAGAACGCTTTACTGGGATATTATGAGAGAGCAAAATTAGAAAGCTTATAGTTTAAATGCTGAACTTAAAAGAAAAAGAAAAAAAAAAAGAAAAAGACTTAAAAGGAAATGCCCCCAAATGTAAACACTGGTTGTATATAGGTGGGATTTTTTTCACCTTCCACCTAGTGCATTCTCCAAATTTTCACCTTTCATAATCAGGAAGAAAAATCATCATTTTAAAAAGAAGAAAGTTATCGCAGCAGCCTATGCCTGTATGTGGGGTGGGAGTGATTATAGATCAGGAAACCATAACTGGAAAGTTCCTGGAGTAAATTAAAGCAGTGGTGGTGGAGTTAGTGGTGTGAAAAGATCAGAAAGTTCCTTCTAAGGAGAGTAGAGAGGAGAAACAAAGACAGTCACATACTGTGACCTGGGGTGACTGGGAAGATGAGAGGACCTTGAATTGTAGAGATGTTGAGAGTAGGAGAGGTTTGGAAGTGAAGGCGATGGGTCCTCGGGACATTTAATGGGAAGTCACAGCTGGGTGTCCAAAGAGAGGCCGGTGACTGCCGCCCGCCGCCCCTCCACTCACACTGCCCCTTGCTCCTTAGGTACTTGCAGTGGTGGTACCGGAAGACCCAGGTGGAGAAGAAGACACCTTTCATCGACCTCATCAACTCTGTGCCCCTGAGACAGATCTATGGTGAGCCTCACTCCAGCTCTCCCCAGTCACAGAGGGCCCAGCGTCCAGGCCTACTGCAGAGCTAGGCAAAGAGGCTTTCAGCTTATTTAAGTTGCTCTGACCCATCCCCTAGGGTTTTTTCCCCAGCTTTATTGAGATATAACTGACATATAACATTGTGTAAGTTTAAAATGTACAATGTGTCGATTTGATATCCCCATGGTGTTTAGAGGAATCCATCTTTATAGTCTAGAAAGTGAGAAATGGGCTCGTTTTCCTCTCCCATGCCCCACTAACCATCCTGATTCTTTCTCTAGGTTGTCCCTTGGGTGGCATTGGGGGAGGCACTATCACCCGAGGCTGGAGAGGCCAGTTCTGTCGTTGGCAGCTTAATCCTGGAATGTACCAGCACCAAACAGTCATTGCTGATCAAGTAAGAGCCAGGAGGTGGAGGAGAGGTCCAGGCAGTACTTCCCAGGCCAGGAAGGGTCTCTTTGCTAGTGTAGGATGTGGCAATTAGAGATGTACATGATTCAGTCCAGTAAGTACTTTCAGGGTGCTTTCTGTGTGCCCAGCCCTGTGCTAGGATGTACTATAGGAACGAGACACTCAGAGCACACATTTCCTGAAAGAAAAAAGGTACCCCTGTGCCCTTCATTTTTCTAGTAAATGCCTCCTACCTACTTTGCTGTCCCAGTTCCACTAGCTGAGCCAGTACCCAGCCACAGAGAGTCAGAGAATTCCAGGATCACTTAACCTGGTTGAAAGATCAGAAGGGAAAACAAACCAACAGTCTACAAATGCACAGGAGGACAGGATGCAGAGCGCCCACTGCTCGCCCTGATTTGCCAGGCTTCAGCCAGAGGCCAGCTTCTCTGCTGGTGGTCACTCCTCTGGAGGTCTCTCTGGCTGGGGGCCTGGGAAGCCCCTCTCCCAGGCATAGATCTCCAGACTTCTTCCCTTTTCTGAAGCTTCACTTCTTTTCGCTGTGTTCCTTCATCAAGGAGTGATGAAGGCCTTTGATTGCCAGAGGCATGTGGTCCACCTTTCATCATATCTCTCTAGTGCCCTCCCATGTTGAGTTGTCCACCAAGTTCCTATTTCCTGTCTGAGGGAGGCCTCCAGCTTTCAGCTTATCTTCAAAGGAGAAATGACTAGCAGACCTTGAGTCCTGTTAATGATAATGCCCTTCCTAGTTCAGGTTTACCAGCCTTGCCCAATGGCCCAGGCTTCCTCTGTGGCTCATCCCTGAGGTATCCCGGGGGAATGTCTTCCAGCCTTGTGACTCTTTTGTATAATATTTAATATTTAAAGACAGTCCTACAAGGGAAGTACCATTATTAGGCCCATTTTACACATGAGGAAACTAAGATTCAAAGAGATTTAGTAACGTGCCCAAGGTTACATGGTTAGTAAATGGAAGCACAGGGATTCAGAACCAGTTTTCTCTGCGGTTAAAAGCCTGTGGTCTTAACCATTACCTACTATTCCAACAACATAAAAAAATTATTTGATATATACATTAAATATAACAGGCATATATACATTAAAGATATCAGGCATACTTTGAACCAAGGAAGAGATATTAATCCCTCATAGCCCTCCTTCCAGAGGAGTCAGGGAGTCAGAATGTGAGCACATTATAACATGCTAGACTAGAGGGGTAGGGGGACACACAGCAGAATGACTCACTGCTTGAGGAGAGGAGATGGCATTTGACCTAGGCCTTGAAGGATGAGGGGTTTTACCAAATGGAGCATGAACATGAGCAAAAGCGTGGAGGAGGAAATGTAGTGCTCTCAGGGAACAGTATTTGATATGAGCAGAATATAAGGGCTCGAACAGGTAATGAGTCTGATGGGCGGGGAGAGGCCACATCAAGAAGGACCCTGAAAGCCAGGTAGATGAGTTTAGACTTTAGCCTGAGGGCCACGGGGAGTCACTGAAACATTATAAACACAGACTAACATATCTTGATTTCTCTGTAAGAAAGGTCAGTCTGAAATCCAAATTTCAGAAGAGGCAGAAGAGTAAAAGCAGAGATGGTGAGGGCCTGGCTTAGGGCACTAAGACCACATTAGTGAAGGGAGATAGATGGGGGAGGCACGACTCGGTGGTCACTCCGAGCCTGGGGGGGAAGGCCTGGGGGATGAGTGAGGCTGTGGTGCGTTGGTCGCCACTGCGGGCTCTGGCAGGGCAGGAGCTACTCTGAGGAGAGGGAGACTTGTTTGAGGTACCTGTGGGTTACCCCGTTCCAGCCCATGTACCTTCTTGGTTTAGTTCACAGTGTGTTTGCGCCGGAAAGGGCAGACTGTGTACCAGCAAGTCCTGTCTGTGGAGCGCCCGAGTGTCCTGCAGAGCTGGAACTGGGGCCTGTGTGGGTACTTTGCATTCTACCACGCCCTGTATCCCCGAGCCTGGACTGTCTATCAGCTTCCTGGCCAAAATGTCACCCTCACCTGCCGCCAGATCACACCCATCTTGCCCCATGACTACCAGGTGAGGCTCCCCTTCTGTGTTTCCTCCATTGCTCTCCCTTCCCCAGGATCTGTCTCTCCTGGAAGTTCCATGACCTATGCAAGAGGGGGTGGAGAGTGAACATCATGCTGGTTTCCCAGGACCACCGCCCAATTGGTCTTCTGTCTCCTGGCAGACAGCCTGCCAGGCAATATGGGGAGATGCAAGTGGAAGATAGAGTATATTGCCGGGTATTTGAGTCAGATCATCGGTGCCAAGGACTGATCCTGGGGAGTGGGGCCAGAAGGGATATGCTGGGACCATCTGAGTCTGATCTTCTGCTCCCAGGACAGCAGCCTGCCTGTAGGAGTCTTTGTGTGGGATGTGGAAAATGAAGGGGATGAAGCCCTGGACGTGTCCATCATGTTCTCCATGCGGAATGGACTGGGGGGTGAAGACGATGCCCCGGGGGGGTTGTGGAATGAGCCCTTCTGTCTGGAGCGTGATGGGGAGACTGTACAGGGGCTGCTTCTGCATCATCCAACCCCTCCAAATCCCTACACGATGGCTGTGGCTGCACGACTCACGGTATGGAGGAGGCTGCCCCATACCATAGCCTCTGAACCCCTACTCTCAGCCTGGCCCTAGCCCAGCCCCCATGCCACCATGGTCTCTTCACTTCCTCACCTCCTGAGTCCCACCCTCACCACCCTAGCCTCTGGAACTTGGAGGCGGGAATATATTCAGGGGAGTTAGTCAGGAGCCAGCGTACCTGTGGAGTTTCTCCTCACAGAGTCTTTGGCCCCTTAACAGGCAGATACCATGGTAACCCACCTCACAGCCTTTGACCCTGACAGCACTGGGCAGCAGGTGTGGCAGGATCTACTTCAGGATGGACAGCTGGACTCCCTCGCTGGTAATGGGGGGTCTGACAGGGAGGTGGTGGGAAGAGAGGTTGTCCCTGTCTTGGGAGCAGGGGTGGGAGGCCTGGTAATAAGCAGGCTTTAGTCCCATGTTAGGGACCCCTGCGGCTGAAGGGGGTGCCTGTGCTGATTCATCTTGCGCTTCTCTCAGGCCAAAGCCTCCCCTCGCAGAAAGGAGTAGGCATCGCTGGGGCAGTGTGTGTTATGGGCAAGCTGCCACCTCGAGGCCAGTGCCGCTTGGAGTTCTCACTGGCTTGGGACATGCCCAGAATCATGTTTGGAGCAAAGGGCCAGGTCTACTACAGGTGATGGGAATGAGAGCGCACAGGGTCCGTGGTGCTGGGGCTCTGAGCTGGAGCCCACATTCTCATCCCTCCCCTTTCTCTCCACCCCAGGCGGTACACAAGGTTTTTTGGCCCAGATGGTGATGCAGCACCCACCCTTAGCCACTATGCACTGTGCAGATATGCAGACTGGGAAGAGAGGATCTCGGCTTGGCAGAGCCCGGTATTGGATGACAGGTGCCAACGGGGCCCATCTCTTGCCTTTCTCCCAGGCACTCACACCTCAACTGGGACTCCTTGATTCAGTCTCCACCCACCAAAGTCAGCAGAGTTGGGCTGGGATTCACTTGGGACCCCTACTCTGCTGAACCCCAGAATCCGTCCTTTCCTGGGAGGTCCACACTCACTGGACTGTTCCCTCCTCCTGACTCCCCAGATCCTTGCCTGCCTGGTACAAATCTGCGCTGTTCAATGAACTATACTTCCTGGCTGATGGGGGCACAGTATGGCTGGAAGTTCCTGAGGACTGCCTACGAGAGGAGCCGGTGGGGAGCATGTGTCAGCTCCGCCCCCTCCTACAAGAGTATGGTCGATTCGGCTACCTTGAAGGTATGGGCCGTTGGTGTACGCAGTATGGCAGGCCATATCCATGAGGCCAGTTGGTGCCCTGCCCCCAGGCGGGATGATGGATTTTGCCTATCCCAGGGTACTGGTTGGGATGAGGGGTAAGTGTCAGGTATGGAGTGTGACAGTGCCCCACCCCCAATGCTAGAGGAGCAGCTAGGCAGGGCAGTATGAAGGATCAGCAGGAATCCTGGCAACAGTGTGTCTCCTTCATTTCTCCAGGCCAGGAATATCGCATGTACAACACATATGATGTCCACTTTTACGCTTCCTTTGCCCTCGTCATGCTCTGGCCCAAACTCGAGCTCAGCCTGCAGTATGACATGGGTGAGGGTCCCTTTTGTGCCTCTTCTGCCCTCTTAGCTCCCCACGCCCCTGAACCTTTGTGGTCCCTCACACTGCCTCTTCCACCCAAACATAATGTGGATCCTGCGTATTGGTTCCCCTCTGGAGTCATACACACACAGTTCTGTGCCCTACCCCAAGCCTACCCACTCCCTGCCCCGCGCCCCCCGCTTGTGTATCTGCTCCCCCAGCTCTGGCCACTCTCAGGGAGGATCTGGCACAGCAACAGTACCTGATGAGTGGGATAATAGCACCTGTGAAAAGGAGGAACGTCGTGCCTCATGATGTTGGGGATCCAGGTAAAAGTCCCTCCACCACAAGTGAGCTTCTCTTCCTCGATTTTTGCACCCTCTACCCTACCCTGCAGTGCAGATGAAACAGGTTTTCTCCCCTCCCCAGATGATGAGCCATGGCTCCGGGTCAATGCATATGTGGTCCATGATACTGCGGACTGGAAGGACCTGAACCTGAAGTTTGTGCTGCAGGTTTATCGGGACTATTACCTGACGGGTGACCACTGCTTCCTGAGGGACATGTGGCCTGTGTGTCTGGTAAGGGATGCATGTGCAGTGCTCATGCCAGGGGCATGCTGCCTGGTGTTTGGGGAGATCCCGGCTGGCTACTGTTGTCTTTTCTTAGCATCTAGGTCTTCAGTATCTTGGTCCCTCTCTAGGCCGTGATGGAGTCTGAAATGAAGTTTGACAAGGACCAAGATGGACTCATTGAGAATGGAGGCTATGCAGACCAAACCTATGATGGATGGGTCACCACAGGCCCCAGGTTGGGGGGTAGGGATTTCCAGGGGCCTGAGGTGGGGAACTGAGCATCAAGGGATTGTGGGCTTAAGGACGAGTGACTGCCTATTATTTCTACATGGGAGTGGCTAGAGCTGCCAGGCTAATCCCTGAACCTGTGTCTCTGATCAGTGCTTACTGTGGAGGACTGTGGCTGGCAGCTGTGGCTGTGATGGTCAAGATGGCTGCTCTGTGTGGGGCACAGGAGGTCCAGGATAAATTTTCTTCCATCCTTAGCCGGGGCCAAGAAGCCTATGAGAGACTGCTGTGGAATGGTGAGTTGGGGGATCCTAAAGAATCTTAAGGCAGCTCTGGGGAGGCAAGGAGCCCTACTTTGTCCTTCCCCTTCTCCAGGCCGCTATTACAACTATGACTGCAGCTCTCAGCCTCAGTCCTATAGCATCATGTCTGACCAGTGTGCTGGCCAGTGGTTCCTGAGGGCCAGTGGCCTAGGAGAAGGAGACAGTGAGGTGAGAGACTAGGAGGAGGAACCGGAGAGAAAGGTAAGGGTTTTTCCTGGAGGTGGGAACCAAGTTTAAGAGACTGTGTTTCTTCCCTTGCCCCATTAGGTATTTCCTACCCCACATGTGGTCCGTGCTCTCCAAACTATCTTTGAATTCAATGTCCAGGGCTTTGCAGGAGGGGCCATGGGGGCTGTGAATGGAATGCAGCCCCATGGTGTTCCTGATAGATCCAGTGTCCAGTCTGATGAAGTCTGGGTGGGTGTGGTCTACGGGCTGGCAGCCACCATGATCCAAGAGGTAATTCACTCCCTTCCCCAACTCTCTGCAATCTGTACCTTGGCCTAGCAAACTTCCTCAGCCATCAAACTTATGTACAGCCTGATTCAATGTCATCTTATCCATCCAGAGAGCCTCCCCCTTTTCCCTGGCATGCATTCTATCTCCTGCCTTCAGGCTTCTGCCTGTGAGTCAAGCTTATCTCCCCCACTGGCTGGGAACTCCCTGAGGGCACAGACCCTATTCTCTCCATCTGTCCAGCTGAAATAGCTACTCAGAGGTTGCCAAGTAATATGACTGCCATCTCTCCCGACAGGGCCTGACTTGGGAGGGCTTCCGGACAGCTGAAGGCTGCTACCGTACTGTGTGGGAACGCCTGGGCCTGGCCTTCCAGACGCCTGAGGCGTACTGCCAGCAGCAGGTGTTCCGCTCGCTGGCCTACATGCGGCCGCTGAGCATCTGGGCCATGCAGCTGGCCCTGCAGCAGCAGCAGCATAAAAAGGCCCCTGGGCCAATCGCCAAACAGGACACGGGACTGAGCACCAGGCCCAAACTTGGACCAAAGGAAGCCGTGGCAAACCCAAGCCCAGAGTGCGCCTCGTGAACTGTGGAAGGAGGCGCTAACAGCCCAGCCTTCAGCCTGGCCCTTCCTCCTCCTCCACACCCACCCCCACTCTCCTGCAGCCCTGAGCCACCAGGACAATCATGCCCTCCCTTCTCCCCACCCAACCGCGCCAGTAAAGAGGGGTTGAGGGTGACCCATGCGTCAGAATCACTTATTTATTTCTTTCTTCACCCCATCCCCTCACTGCATGAAGTGTTCAAGGAGGTCAGTTGATTCCCCCAGGCCCATTCATGGGGTGACAGACATACATGGGTACAAATAAAAGACCCAGAAAGCCAGTAAGTGTGGTGTGTTTGAGTCCTCAGGCTTCCTGACAGGGCACCAGGACCTGAGGCGAGCCCCCTCCCGTCCCTTTTCCTCTGAACACAGACTGGGGGCTGCAGACCATGACTGAGGCCCCCACATCCTCACACCTAGCCTGAATATCTGCCCGGCAAGATAACAGACGTGGAGCTGTGGGTAGAGAGCCATCCTCCCTCACTTGTGAGATTTGCATGCAGGGGAGAGATGGGACCTGGGCAGGAGGACGCTGAGAAACTGTCAGGCAGTGTTAACTTCAGGGGAGGCTCTGTGCTAGGAGCTTGAGGCATGTGATAGAAGAGGCAGCAAGAATTGCTAGGAGCCTGGAGCTCATGGTCCAAGCTGTCTTTTGGTACCTCTGACTGCAGGGCAGGCAGCTCCAGCTGGGGAGGGTCCTCGCTGGGGAGGGCACGAAGCTGGCGGGACAACACTGAGGAGACAAATGCCCTTCAGGGCAGGCTGGGCTTCTCCCCTAGCCCTTCCTTAATGGTATCCTCAAGGATCTCACCTCCACGCTCAGCTGGCAGACTCCCCCTTGTGTCCGACGAGTACATCACAGGTACGAAAAGGAGACAGAAAGAGAACAGCAGGACCTAGAGCGCAGGAGAAACGAGATGAAGAAGGGCTTTGCATTGCACCCCTATCCGTGCCACCTGAGAAGAGAATCTCTCCTTCCATCACCATCCTCACCAAGACACAGGTGCTGCCGCTGCTGGCTTTGTTTGCTGTCTGAATCATCATGGCCTGGAGTCTCCTCAACTGATCCAAAAGGGACCTAGAGGAAGAGAGGGGACAGACAGCAGGCCCTGGCCTGGCACCCTGACATACAACAAAACCCTCCTGTTAAGTTCATCCCCTCCACCTGTGCACTGGATCCTCTCTTACTTTTGGACCTATTTTTGCAAGTGATCTCTTCCTCTCTGTGAACAAAATGCCTGACCTCACTAAAACAAACACACACGTCTCTGCCCTGATTTAAACTCCTTCTGCAAACCCCTTCAGTGGTTCTACACTGCCTGATCGGCTCTGCACACAATCCTCACTAGGGATTATACGTTCTCTACCTTCCAGCCCAACTCACCCTTGTTAGGGTTCCAGCCAGACTGGACTATGCTGTGTTCTCTCTGCCTAGAATGCTCCCCACACCTCCACCCCAGAATCCTATCTACTATCAAATGCCATCCGCCACATGAGGTCTTTCTTATTCCCTCCTTTCTCCTTCTTGATACTTATCCACAGTTACTTGCAAATTTATTCCCTGCTACTATGAGCTTCTTAGAATCAGAGACCCACTAAAGGCCAAGCACCAGACCTTACACGTGGGAGCTGCCTAATTAGAAATCAAGTGTGGAGCAAGAGAAAGACTGAGACAGTATTAAATGGGAGGGATGAGAAAGGACTGATGTCGAAGAGTTGCTTACAGATTCTCCTCCTCCAGGAGCTGTACTTTGTTCTGTAGCTCCAGATTCTGGGCTGTGTATTTCAGAACCCTGGAGGAATAACAGGGATGTGGGGGCATGGCCTGTATCCACCCTTAAAAAACCTAACACTTCCAATTACCTCTGTTCTCTCCACCCCCGAGTTCCGCTCCCTTTTATACCTGCTCTCTAAACGCCCCACATACACCTTCTTCTTTCTGCGGCTCTCTTGAGCAGACTTTTTGTTTCGAATCTTCCTCCGCACTCGTTTCAGAACTTGTTCCTCCATCTGAGAGAAGACAGGAAAAGGGGTATCATCCGAGGAACATTAGACCAAAGAGTTTGAAGGCAACTGAGTTCGATCTTCCCAATGTGGAAATTCCTTCTACAGCTTCCCTGACCAACAGGCACTCTGCTTCTGTCTGAGTGCCTCTGAGGACCAGTTGTTAATGCCCTCACAAGCCAAGCCACTGTAACAATTTTATTAACTAAAAAAAAACTTCCTTATTGTGAGCCAACATCTGCCTCTATTATTTCTACCTATTAGACTTACCTAGCACCTGATCTCTGGGGCTGTAATAGAACAAAGGTCTTTAACTATTTAAAAGCACTTGACATTTATTCAGAGTTTAAAAAAAACTGGGCAAAAAACAACTCATCATCTTATCTACTCTTCGCAGGATGGACTGCATCCTCTTAATATCTGTAAAAGATCGGGGCTCAAAACTGGACACTAAGATGCTTTCTGGCCAGTAAAAAGGAGAGCAAGATGGTTACTGCCCTTCTAGCAGCAACACTGTTAGTTTACTGGTATCCAACGATACAGCTTCCAAACTCCATTCACTTTGTTAGTAGCCATATCACACTGTTGACTCAACCTGTACTTTTCTTTTTTCACAGCTTGTGGAATCTTAGTTCCCTGACCAGGGATTGAACCCTGGCCCTCAGCAGTGAAAGCACAGAGTCCTAACCACTGGACTGCCAAGGAATTCCCTCAACTTGTACTTTTAAGAACTTAAAATTCTTTTAACCTTTCTGTTAATGAACATTGATTTCATCACAGTATCACAATGCTGTGCATGTGAAGCCACCACTCACTGCTTGAAAATCGGGATTTTACACTTATTCTTGTTATACTACTCAATCCAGCCTTGATGAACCTTAATACTTAATTCTACTATTCAGCTATAGGTAGATTAGTGCTAAACCAGTGAAATATAAGTGTCAGGGACCCATGCTTGCACAGTACTTTCCAAATCCCTTTACTAATATTACCCTGATAATTCTGAATTTTTACTTAAAAAGCACACCAAACTTTGTACAAGCCCTGCAAAACCACCATCTGCCCTTGCACCCAGCACACTAACTACATGCTCCAGCTTCCTAGTAACAACAAATGTGCTAATCTCTCACCTCAGTTCTTTTTCAAGTTACTGATATAAAATTAACAGAACTGGCCTACTTGGGACTCACAACCCTCCTCCAATGGGAGTCTTACCTTAGTAAGAGGAAGCGTCCCAGGCAGGGTAAGCCCCTCCTTCTCCAAGAGCCTCTTCTCCTCCTCAGTCAGTATTAGCCTAGCAATCTCCTGGGGTTCCTGAGAGGTGGGCAGCAGAGTTGCAAAGGGATGTCAGAAACGAATGGGGAATCCTGCCCCAACCCGTGCAATGCGGGGAATAATCCTCCTGTAAATCAAGTCAAGTACCTGCTCTGCCGGCTCCTCCACATGCAATGGAGTCATCTGAGCCCCCTCTTCTCCATATCTCTCAGTATCTGAAAAAGGGAAAGTATGAATAGCCAGGCCCGTGAGTCCTCTCCTCCCCCAAAACTTCACTTATTACAGACTTACCTAGATCTATGGAGACATGCTCCCGTGAGAGAGAATAGGTGTGATCATGGTGGACAAGACAGGGGTTAGAATTGCTGAAAACGGTCAACGATGCTGGGGGACTCGGCAGGCAGCTCAGGAAATCCTCTACGTCCCAATTGCTCAGAGCCTGCATAGGGTTCAGATTAACAGGCTTTAACCTATCACCTCCCACTGCCTCAGGGACACACCCCACAACCGGCCCCGGGCCTCCCCGACTCAGACCCCTACCCACCTCAAAAAGTGGCAGCTCCCAACCCAGCGGAGCCTCCAAGGCCTCATCGGGCGCCGCCACCAAACCTCCGCTTTCCTCTAGCAAAAAGCCCAGCAGGTCATGGTCACCCGGGTCCAACGCCAGCTCCATATGAGACATCTACGGAAAGGATGTGCAGAAACGCAGGAGTTCACCCCTCCACCCGGCCCCAATCCCCAACCCTACGCGCGACCCGGACCGTCAGTCGACCCCACCTATAGGCTCCTCAGCGGGGTTTTTCCTCTTAGCTGCTAGCAGGGTCTCTGAAAACGGACCCGCCTCCCAGACTCGATTCCCCGCAACTTCCAACACAACACAAGTGACGCACCTACCCGAGAGGCATTCCGGGACTTGGAGTTCCCCCCGACGCGGAAGCGGCGTCGGTGCGCGCCACGTCCCGGGCGCTATGCAAATAGAGGGTACGTGCCTGCCGCCCCCTCACTCCCTGGGGGCGGGCATTCTGGGGAACCGACCCCGCCTTCTCCCCGGGCTAGAAGAAGGAAGGATTAGAGCCTAAAAGGGAACTCCGGCGCAGTTCGGGCGCCTTCTCTGGCTGCGCCGCACCCTCGCTTCCTGCCGGGGAGGGGCTGCCGGTAGTCGGCGGGCTCCCGAGCATCGAGAGCTGGAGCCAGAGCAGCTTCCTGCAGCCCCCGCGACCATAGAGCGCGGGCCCAGGGCGCCGCCCGCGGGTGGGGGACGTTCCCGGGACGGAAGTGGCCGAGAGAGTGTCGAAGAGAGGGCGAGGCCGGAGCCTGAGAGCCACCCGGAGAACGAGAGGGTTAGCGGACCAGCGGGCGGGGCACAGAGCCGGGCAGCGCAGGTAGGGAGGACCGGGCGAGCTGGGGCTTCAGGGTGGGGCTGCAAGGCCAGGTCCGGGAGGCGGGTGGGCGGGCGGGGCCGCTGACTCTTCTGCGTCTGTTTCGGGTCCTGTTGGAGAGATCAGCGTCCAGTGTATCTCCGTGCTCGGAGTTAAATAGGCCGTTTTTCAGGAGCCAGGCCCTTCCTGGGAGCAGATGAGTTTGGGGGAGGGCGAGGAGTGGATGGCAGTGTGGCGCAGGGCGGGGATCGGCTTTGAGGTTAGTTGATAGCGGGTGAGTAGGAACACATTGGGTGAGTTGCGGATTAGGTGGAGTTGGGTTTAGGAGTTAAGGTTAGCTTTTGGAGTTATAAAACCGGGGTTAAAATTTAGATTTATTAGTGTGAGTCAGGTGTGTTTTGTGTAGGTGAAGTTTGGATTAAGAGCATTATTTTGTTTTCTAGGATGGCCAACATAAGTCAAAGTTAGAGTTCAGGGTCAGGTTAAGGGTCACCAACAGGAACTAGGTTAGAAGTCCAGTTTTAGGGATTAGAGAAGGTTGGCATAGTCAGTATTAGGGATAAACGGAAGGGGTGAATCAGGAATCAAGTGACAAATGAGCTTTAGGTTTAGGGGTCAAGATTTAGGGTTAAGGTCGGGATTTGGTGCTAAAGGTAAAAATTAGATCAAAATTAGGGATCAGGGATTGGATTCAGGTGTGTGCTAAGAAAGAGATGAGTGTCAAAGCCAGTACTGGGAATCAGGAGACAAATTAGGGTCAGGGTTAATGTTAGGAATCTCGGGCAGTTCTCGGTGTTGTAGTTGAGGTCAGGGTGGTTGACCTCGGGCAGGTAAATTTAAGAGATTGGCGGTAAGTAGATGCCCTTGTTTTGCGGGGAGGGCTCTTATGCCTCTGTAGTCACAGGGGCTTCTTTGGCCCAGAGAAATGACAAACTAATTTCAGGCAAGGGTTCTGGGCTTCAGCTAGAATTGCAAGCATCTGGGATTCCAGCTTCATTCTACTGTCTAAGCCTAGGGCTCTTGCTGTGACCACCACAGTTGAGGGGCAGGGGTTCCTGGACCATGCTGTTTAAAAGATAGGAGGTGGGAAAGGGTTAGAGACTCAGGAGGTGTACAAGGCTTAGTAACAAGTGGGGGACTGCCTAGGGGAGACGGGATGGTGATTAAGGAGGAAGCAGACCAAGGAAACTGCTCCCATGGGAGAAGGGGATGGCTTAATCCTCTGAAAGTTCAGCCCTACTGCCTCCGTCTTCCCTCATTCCCTGGATATTAAACCTTCCCCTCCAACTCTCCTCCCTGGCCCTGCATTTCACACCCTTCAGGCCTACCCACTTACAGGATACTTCCCTTGCCTTTAATGCTCCCGTGTTGTTCACCTTACCATCCGTTCTCAGTGTCAATTCTGCCTCCCTTCCCACCCCTGAATCCGCACATCCTTCTCTCGTGCAAATCTGAGCTTTCCCATCATTTTAAAGCACTCTCCCACCATTTTCACCCACTCATTCAAGTGCATACCTCCAGGTCATCTGCTGAATACCCCACCACCAGTCCAACACTACTGCCAGGTCTTTACGGTCCCTGCTATGTGCCATTCCCTGATTCTAAGCCTCCTTAATTTCTTGGTCTAGTTATAGATCCCCTTCCCCCACTGCCCCAAGAGAAAAGAGGAAATGAGACCCAAAGAGGAAACTGGATCTTGCTGATCCCACGCCCAGCCAGGCCACTGACCACACCCCCATTTCACTCTCAGCCTGACCCTGCCACTGACCACAACACTATCCCCTACCCAGCCTGACCCGGCCACTGGCTGCATCCCATTCCCCTCAACTCCATCTTTACTTAGACACTGCCAACGTCCCTTCACTCTCCCCCCCATCCCACTAATGTAGCCTAATTTAGCCACTTACCACATCTCTTCTCAACCTCTTGCAGCCTGACTTGGCCTCTGACCTCACTCCATCATTCCCTGTCTTAGCCACCATCCACATATTCTTCCTCTTCCCCCAGCCTGATCCAGTGACTAACTATAGACTATTTTTCCTACTGTTATCTTCCCAGTCTTTCTTTACACTTTGTCTTCCCCATTTCCAGCCTGATAGAGTCACTAACCCCATCCCTTCTGCCCCTACCTGGCTGCTAACCACATCCCCTAACTGCAGCCTCATCTTCACATTCTCAGCTCCATCTGCTCCTTTCATTCCCCCTTTCCCAGTTCCTTGCCTAAACTCAAGCTCTCCCAGCCACTCTGAGTGCCTACTGATGACGCGAAGCAATGGGACCCCAGCCTGACTTTGGGCCTTGGTTCCTGAGGACAGACTGTCATCAGCTCCTGTCAGTTCTACCTCTTAAAATTTGTAATGAGTGATGTCCTCCTCTCCACCATTCTAACTCTGGCTTCATTACCTCCCACTTGTGCTAATGCAGTGTCTTTACAACCAATCTCCAAGGTAGATGCCAGAGTTATTTTCGTAAAGTTTAGTTCTGATTATGCCCCTTCTCTGATCAAAGCCTCCCTTTGCCTCCTGTTGCCCTCCGGTAGGTGAAATTCCACATACTCCTGCCGAGTTCTCCCCTGCCTTTCCACCCTAACCTTGACTTCCCCATCACTGCTCACTTGCAGGTACGCTGTGCTTCAACCAGCCTGCCTCCTCACTTCCCTGAATGCCCCTCCGTGATTTTCTGCTTCTCCACCTTTGCTTATGCTATTCTCTCTGCCTGGAATGCCACCCCTGACTCATCTCCGGCTGGCTGGAATAGTGGAGAGAGCTTGGGCTTCGGAGTCAGAGACCTGGGTTTGGATCCTGGCTTCACAACTTATTCGTTTGTGTGACTTATTAGCTGTGTGACTTGTTCAAGTTAAACACTTGAACAAGTGCTTAACTTCTTTGAGCCTCAGTTTCCTAATCTGTAACAATGGAAATACCGACACCTACCTTGCAGGGTTGCTGTAAGGATTAAATGAAATTATGTACACAAAGAAATTGACATATAGTCAATAAAAGATAGATCATTGTTATTTTTTATTATCTTTATTTTTTTAAATCCTAACTTCAAATGACACTTTTCGTGAAGACATTTTAGTCCCCCTTCCCTGACCTAAAGGGATCTCTCCCGTGAGCACATACCACCTGGTTCTTACCACATCCTGCCTTCTGTAACTTTGTATGTAGCTCATCCACTCTGCTGACCAGGAGCCCATTGAGGGCAGAGGCTAGGGCTTACCCGCCACTGAGAGTTTGGCCCAAGGCCTTCCCATAACACGCCCTCGAAAATGCTCACTGGATGGATGGAAGGAGAATGTCTGTATAATGAGAGGAGAGGTGTTGGGGCCGAGTGCTGTGTGCTTGCCGATAGAGGTGTATTTGTACGTCCCAGCTGTGTGCGTGGGGTAGAGTCCATGGGAAGATGACGTGGTTGTGATGGATCTGTGTAGGGCTGTGTGTTTGAGATAATGTGTAGGTAGAGACTGTGTAAGTAGCTTTGTGGGAAAGAGCTCTCTGCATAGGCTGGGGTACATCTAGGGAGAATGAATATGCATGGATCTGGATGTAGGTGGGGAAGGGTCGTGCTGGGGGAAGTCAGGTCCAGCCCTTCAGCTGCCCAGTCCAGCCCTAAATGAGCCTCCAGCAGCCTGAGGCCGGATATGTCAGTCTCACCCACAACCCTCCCCTCCCTCTCAGCGGTTACAGACTCAGAGGCCAAATTTGGTAACAGAATGAGTGTTACTCCCCCAGCCCTCTTACATTCTGACTCTGTCTTCAGCTTTCTCTCTCCCTTTGTCCCTCTCTGTAACTCCCTGTCTTTCTGCAGCTCCCTTTGTGGGTACCTGCTCTGACTGTATTCTCTATGTACCCCAAATTCCTTACCCCCAGTACATTTACATTCCATTCCTTGCTGGGATTTGACCTCCTGTCCTCTATTCCCCCCCCACCACAATTGCCCAACTCCTCTGGAATGTATCTCAGGAATGTCTTGAGGGAGGAGGAGTTCTCTGGGAGGGGGACACGGGGGGGGGGGGGGCATTGTTGCTGTTCCATAAAACATGATAGAAAGGGGAGCAAAGTTCTCAGGCCGGAACAAGAATTGGATAGCTTCTCCCCATACTTCCAGGGGCCTGGTTCTGTGTTATCATCGCCCCCAACTCGCTCAGTTCCCTTTCCTCCCTCACCCTCTTGTAGCCATGTGGATGTCCACTGAGGACCAGCCTGAAAGTGAGGGTAGCCATGACTCAACTCCCTTATCGGGGTCTCACCAGAGGTTTCCGTGCTTGAGGAAGAAGGGGGTGTCCATATGTCCGGAGGAAATGGGGGGAGACATGCAATTTCAGCTTAGGGTCTAAGGTCTTTTCAGTGTGCCCTCAGCTTCGCAGACCTTCCAGCGACCCAACAGCCAGGTCTGTCCAGCTATGGGGAGAGGTGCTCCAGGAATGGGGAGGGGAGTAGAAACCTAGTAGTGGGGAGACTGGGAGAGTCCGCTCTTGGGAGTAACGATAGAGGACGAGCTGTGGCTGTTGCTTTTTTGAGACTCTGTACTATTTATAAGGCTAGAAATTGTCTATCATATCCCTGGTCCAGACCTTTCCCACATCTGCCTCCTGCCTCCTGTTTCTACCTAGATTTTCAATCCCTCCTAATCTCTTCACCCTCCAAAAACATACCCCTTGCCAAGTTCCCTGATCCTCAGCTGCTGTTTCCTAACACCCCCACCTCTGCTTCCAGCCTTCTGTCTAGTCTGCTTTCTCCCCTTTGGGGCTAGCAGTTTGTAGGGAGGGCAATGGGCAGCCTAGATTTGCTCACTCTCTTAGGTAAGAGGCACCAATCTCTGTGCGGAGCTGGGTCACATCATCAGCTGCTAGGCAGACGTGTGGTCTGGTACACTCTACACTGCCTGCCGCCTCCACTGAGAGGTGGTGCCGGGAGGGCTCGGTGAGACTGGTGTCCCCGGCCGCAATGAAAATACTGTCAGGAGAGGCAGCTGAGATGGAGGGCAGAGTTTCAGAAGGACTAACTGAAGATGAGAGAGCATAGGAGGAGTTACCGTGAGAACTGAGTAGTAACTTGGTGACTTAGAAGGAGCAAGGACTGAGTTAGAAGGACTGGGCTCTTTCTCTGACCTGCTTTGAAACACACACACACAGAGACACACACACAGACACACACACACAGACAGACACACACAGACACACACAGACACACACACACACACACACACACACACACACACACACACACACACACACACACACACGGTCTGATTCCCCTTCAGCAAAATTAAAGAGTTGATTAGATCACTTCTGAGATCCCTTTGGGTTAGAAAATCATGATTCTAGCTTGACTGCTGGGAAACCAAACATGGGCCAAGCTCCTCTGGGAGGCCCCCAGCATGTCAGGTTAGAGGAAAGCTGAGACAAGTGGGCCTGGATGGATTGAACAGCAAGTGTTTGGCCTCCCTGCCGAACTAGCTAGAGACAGTGTTTGCAGGTCTCAAGAGCCCTTGGGGATTATCTAATATAACGTCTTCATTCTGCAGAGGAGGAGGCTAAAGCTGTGAGAGGGAAGATCATATGATGAGTCAGGGCAGAGCTCTGAAAATTCCAGACAGGAAGAAGCCAGCAGGGTATAGTAAGAGACAAAGAGGGAAGAAGACTGAACCAGGAAGGATGAAAACAGGGCAGAGGCGGGGCTGGGAAAGGAGGTGAGCAGGGACAAGGGTGAGAGACAAACACTTGGAAGAAAAAAGGGAGGCACAGATTCCAGTGCTGGGGGCGGGGCAGTGTCCTCGGGTAACACTGCGTTTCAGACCTGCTTTTGTACCTTGCAGATCAGCCTCTCCTTCAGATGTCTTAGACACCTTAGGCACCCATCTGATACAACTCATCTTTCATTCTTTAAAATTATTAAATAAAACAAAACCAACTTCACCGCTATCTGCTTTGGTGACTCCCTTTCCTGGGCCTCCATCTGGGGGGCCTCCTCTCCTCCAACAAGGGTGTATTCTAATGCCCTGATGCCACAGGTCAGGTATAGCCAGGCTGGAGAGGAGAAGCCGCCACCATGGTTGCACTTTCGCTGAAGATCAGCATTGGGAATGTGGTAAAGACGATGCAGTTCGAGCCGTCTACCATGGTGTATGACGCCTGTCGCATCATCCGTGAGCGGATCCCAGAGGCCCTGTCTGGCCCTCGTGAGTCTGACGACCCAGATGGCTGGGGCGGGAGTCCTCGGTCCCTTCTCATTCCCAGGCTCTTGGCCTTGGGGGATGACTTTCTTGTCCCCCAAGGCTTTTCATCTCTCAGGTCTGTGCTCCTTGGTTCCCTCCCTCCCCTTTAGGCCCCAGATCACTGAGAAAATAATAAGGGGCAGTGGTGCAGCCATTCAGCCACATTGGGGTCCTTATAAGTCTGAGGTGATCCATCCTCTCTTTTAGCCAGCGACTTTGGGCTATTTCTGTCAGACGATGACCCCAAAAAGGGTATATGGCTGGAGGCCGGGAAAGCTTTGGATTACTACATGCTCCGAAATGGGGTGAGTATGACTTCATCAAGGACCACCAATATCCTCTTCCATCACTTCCCTCCTTCCACTTCCTATTTTCAGCACCCGCATCTGTTGTCTCTGACCTCCCCCATGCCTTCTTTCTATTACAGGCAGTCATAATACCCTGCTTTCGAGCGAGCCACCATAGTCTTCCTTTTAGTAATCTACTTTCCTTCCGCCTCTGGCTGCCTGAAAAGGAAGTAATACCTTTAGCTTAAAGTGGGCCCTTGCCTCCTATTCCTGCCCCAATAGGACACCATGGAGTACAGGAAGAAACAGAGGCCCTTGAAGATCCGTATGCTGGATGGCACTGTGAAGACTGTC
This sequence comes from Tursiops truncatus, assembly GCF_011762595.2. Taxonomy (NCBI): domain Eukaryota; kingdom Metazoa; phylum Chordata; class Mammalia; order Artiodactyla; family Delphinidae; genus Tursiops; species Tursiops truncatus. Next base: position 78,887,749 of record NC_047039.1, on the reverse strand, counting down.
ATGGTGGATGACTCTAAGACCGTCACTGACATGCTCATGACCATCTGTGCCCGCATTGGTAAGGGGCTAGTGGGGCCGGAGGTGCAGGGGGAGGCCCCAGCTCTGCCGGAAGACCTGGCTGCAGTGCCTGGGATGCTGCCAACCCACCCCCTCCCCCAGGCATCACCAACCATGATGAATATTCACTGGTTCGAGAGCTCATGGAAGAGAAGAAGGAGGAGGTGACAGGGACCTTACGAAAGGACAAGACGCTGCTGCGAGATGAAAAGAAGATGGAGAAACTAAAGCAGAAATTGCACACAGATGACGAGCGTAAGCAGAAAGGGACAGAAGAGGGCATTCTAAACAAGCAGGGTGGCAGGGGCAGCCGTTTCTGTGTTATTTACTGAATACTTGCTTTTGCAAGGCACTGTTTAAACACTGGGGATGCATCTGTAGTAAAACAAAGTCCTACACTCACGGAACTTAACATATTAGTGAGAGAGGGTAGGAAATGAAGAAACAAACAAAAAGCCAGAGATTAGATGGCATAGGGGCTCTAGGGGCTAGACATTGAGGGGACCCTCTGTGTCCCAGTGAACTGGCTGGACCATGGCCGGACGCTGAGGGAACAGGGAGTGGAGGAGCACGAGACGCTTCTGCTCCGGAGGAAGTTCTTCTACTCAGACCAGAATGTGGACTCCCGGGACCCTGTCCAGCTGAACCTTCTCTATGTGCAGGTAGGGAAAGGACTTGCCTGGCATGGGGTGGTAGGGAGAGAGGCAGAAGCGCAGTGGGGGTATCTCTGTACCCCAGACAACATTCGCCTCCTTTCGCTGTGCTCTGCAGGCACGAGATGACATCCTGAATGGCTCCCACCCTGTCTCCTTCGACAAGGCCTGTGAGTTCGCTGGCTTCCAATGCCAGATCCAGTTTGGGCCCCACAATGAGCAGAAGCACAAGGCTGGTTTCCTCGAGTGAGTGACCCTCATCCCATACCCTGGCAGGGCCCAGGACTCCCTGCCACTGTGGCCCCAGCACAACGGGCCTGTCTCCATCCCAGTCCTTCTCCCCTGTTTCCTCTTCTCAGGTCCCAGGGTCTGACCCATGTGGGTACCTTTTCAGCGTCCATCGTCCATTTGTCTCCTCCCTGGCCTCATGTGGAATATAAATGTAGTCCAGAATCCCTGCCCCTGCCCCCTACCTCTGAAGTGAGCATGTAAATTTCCTGAGATGCTCTGAAGAATTGTACTGCAATAGCCAGAGGGAAAGTACATTTTCGTCACAGGGAACATCAGATTTCCAAAGTCTCACAGGTCTCATCCACTGGTGTTTCTCAGAATATCTACAGTTTGGTGTGGCTTTCTCAGCTTCCTACAAGCATGGTGATCCTTCTCGTGAGCTCCTTCTGCCCTTGGTCCCCTAAAATTGTGCTCTCGACCCTCTTTTCCTGAAGGAATGAGCCTCCGACTCAAGTTCCCTTAGTCTCTTTCCCTGTAAGGAGGGACACAGGCTGTATTCAAGAGTTAGTACGAAGTCATCTCGATTTCAGGGACAATCCAGACTCTAGTCCCTTGAGTCTTCTTTCTCCCCAAAGATAATACTCTCCTAGACATCTCCTTACAACCCTAGGCCCACAGTCCATGGCCCACATAGCCCTGATGCTGTCCACTACATGCTGACCCTCCCTTTTCTGGTGTAGCCTGAAGGACTTCCTGCCCAAGGAGTATGTGAAGCAGAAGGGAGAGCGTAAGATCTTCCAGGTGAATGGGGATGGGGAAAGTGTTTGGGATGACCCGGGAGCTTTGCTGCTTAATCCTACTGACTAAATGGACCCCCGCCCCCTCCTTATCACCCCTACCTTGCTTCCACCCTCCAAGCTGTTCTCCCACCCCTCCTGCACCGAGAAAGCAGAAGACCTGGGCTTCTGGTCTCCACCTGCACACTGCATCTGCTGTGGAACTCAGTTCAGTAATCTTGTTTTCTTTTCCTCTAACATGGGATAACTATCTTCCCTGAGTAGGATTGATAGGGGAATCAAACGAGGTAGTATGCCTAAATTACTGTGAAGAGTATATATCTTCGTACAGACGGAAGGTGTTATCCCCACTCTTTGAATCCTCAGCCCAAAAGGCCTTGTATTTGACCTTCTACTTCCTAACCATCCATTCACGTCTACAGAATGTCTGCAAGTTCCTTAACTGTATCCCTCGCTTCTTGAATAATTGCTTCTGCATATGCTTTATCAGCCCCATCCCCTCACCTTCTCATTTTTTATAGTCTGCATCCCCCTAACTTTTCCTCTGTTCCCATCATGCTCTCCCATCATAGTTCACATCCCAACTTAACTCCTCATCTGCGATATCATCCTCCCCACATTTTGCTAAATGTTTCCCCATTTCATACTCGAAGGCACACAAGAACTGTGGACAGATGAGTGAGATCGAGGCCAAGGTACGCTATGTGAAGCTAGCCCGTTCCCTCAAGACGTACGGCGTCTCCTTCTTCCTGGTCAAGGTGGGTTACAGATACTTCTCTCTGCCCGCCCTTACTTCCACTCTTACCCTTTCCTCTCTGAGCCTCTAACCCTGCCCCCAGTCACATTTCCCGTTGTTCCCCAAGAATCTCATTCTCTTCCGTGTGAAAACTTGCCCCTTTGTCAGTTCTCCACCATCACTTCCCTCCTTACCCTGCATTTTCCTTCCCTTTCCCTTTATCCTAACATAGCCTTGTCCCAGGTCCATCCATAGACACCCTGGTTCACCCCTGCCCACCTCGGCACCCCACTGTGGTCTGGATCTCATCCCCTGACCAATAACACCAATGACAACCTCTGCCCTACAGGAAAAGATGAAAGGAAAAAACAAGTTGGTGCCCAGGCTTCTGGGCATCACTAAGGAGTGTGTGATGCGAGTGGACGAGAAGACCAAAGAGGTGATCCAGGAGTGGAACCTCACCAACATCAAACGCTGGGCTGCCTCTCCCAAGAGCTTCACCCTGGTGAGCTGGGGTCTCGGGGGAGAAAGGGCTTTGGAGTTTTCAGAGAAGGGGCAGCCACAGAGGTCTCCCCCGCACCCCTGCTCAGGGGTAGGTGCACTGAATGCAACTCCAGAAAAGAGGAAAACTTTGGAACTATTGCAGGAACGTGGAGATTAGAATAGAGGGGAAACTCTCCTGGAGAATGAGGAAAGCTTAAATGAAACATTTTTTTTTAAATCAACGGAACAAAACTGTAACCAGCAAGCTGAGATCACAGGAAACTTGGGAAGAGGGAAGAAAAAGGTGACAGAAAGAAAAATAAGCCTCCCCTCTTTCAGCAACAGCTATTTACAGTAGTTTCCTCCTCTAGCTTTATGTTTTGGCATTATGAATTGAAAACTGATCCCACCTTGAGGAAGTGCTCCACTGAGAAGGGAAATTAGTAAAGGTGGTTTTTCCATTTTGGGTACTAGTACTAATCCTTAACTATGGTCATTTAATGATAAATGATAAATGTGTCCTCCCAATTCAGGGTGAGAGAAGAGGGATTTCCTAAATGCCACGCATTTGAAACTGTAGCATAAAGAGCACTCCTCGGAAATAAAATATTTCCCTCCAAGGAGAATAAAGAAATAGGAGATTAAAGAAAGGCTGTTGTCCTAGAGGCTCTTGGCACGGGGCGGGGAAGCGCCCCTCATCAGCTCAACCTTGGGCTCCCGCCCCACCCTTTCCCATCCTGGGTGGATTCAGGCTTTCCCACTGAGTCCCCACCTTGTCCCCCTAGGATTTCGGGGACTACCAAGATGGCTACTACTCGGTGCAGACAACCGAGGGGGAGCAGATCGCACAGCTCATTGCTGGCTACATCGATATCATCCTTAAGAAGGTGAGCACTGCCTGACCCCGACCTTCTTCTCCTTCTCCTCCCTTACCTTGTCCCCAAGCCGGTCCTTTAGAAAGGGGAACCCAAGTTCCGGAATGGCTGACTGCGGAATGAAAAGGCTGCCTTTCCCACTTCCCTCTTCTTTAACTCTTGTTCTTTTTTTCTCCCTACAGAAAAAAAGCAAGGATCACTTTGGACTGGAAGGAGACGAGGAGTCTACTATGCTGGAGGACTCAGTGTCCCCCAAGAAGTACGAGGGGAACTGGGCAGGGAAGGCAAGGCAGGACCCCCAAGGACTGTGGGAGGTGGGGAGTCCTTAGGATGCCTCTAACCAGCCGCAGGCTGTGGTGAGACCTCACGCACCGCCCAGACCACAGGACGTGCGGAGGCTGTAGAGCGGGGTGGGAAGGGATGAGAGGAGGAGGTCCTCGGAGTGCTCCCCGTACGTCCCCTCTCTAGGTCAACAGTCCTTCAGCAGCAGTGTAACCGGGTGGGGAAGGTGGAGCATGGCTCCGTGGCCCTGCCAGCCATCATGCGCTCCGGAGCCTCTGGTCCTGAAAATTTCCAGGTGGGCAGCATGCCACCTGCCCAGCAGCAGATTACCAGTGGCCAGATGCACCGAGGACACATGCCTCCTTTGGTAAGAGTGCCCCCACTGCCGCCATGATTCCGGGCCTAGCCTCCCTTGGCTGGGCCTAGCCAGGAGTTCGGCAGTCTTTCCCGTGTCCTTATTTGTCTCCTTCTCGGCCTCAGGCTCTCTTTTGCCTTCTCTCTCCTCTAAATGTTCCCTGTTACTTCTCTCTTTGACTCATAGACGTCAGCCCAGCAGGCACTCACTGGAACCATCAACTCCAGCATGCAAGCTGTGCAGGCTGCCCAGGCCACTCTGGATGACTTTGACACTCTGCCCCCTCTGGGCCAGGATGCTGTGAGTATGGGACGGAGGTGCTGAAGCTGGGACTCCAAGGAGCAGGGTTGGGGTTAACTGCAGCAGAGCAGGTCCTGAGGTTTGTTCCTCTTATCTCTCAGGCCTCGAAGGCCTGGCGTAAGAACAAGATGGATGAATCAAAGCATGAAATCCACTCCCAGGTAGACGCCATCACAGCCGGTACTGCCTCCGTGGTGAACCTGACAGCAGGTAGGCCGGATGCCCAGCCCTCTGTGTGCGGTGGCGGAGGGGAGGGCGAGCATGTGCAAGCGTGAGTGTGACTGCACCTTGACTCACGGAAGGGACTTCGTGTGTACGTCTCTCTCAGGACGTGTGTGTGACTAACTGCCTGTGACTGGCCTCCTCTTCTTCCTTCTCCCCCCAGGGGACCCTGCCGAGACAGACTACACCGCAGTGGGCTGTGCAGTCACCACAATCTCCTCCAACCTGACGGAGATGTCCCGTGGCGTGAAGCTGCTGGCTGCCCTGCTGGAGGACGAAGGTGGCAGCGGCCGGCCCCTGCTGCAGGCAGCGAAGGGCCTGGCGGGGGCGGTGTCAGAACTGCTGCGCAGTGCCCAGCCGGCCAGTGCCGAGGTCAGGGGCCAGGGGTTGGCACTAGGGAGAGGGGAGGGTTTGAGCCCAAGGAGAAGGGGGCGGTCCATGTTGCGGGATGGAAGGGTGAGACCCATGGGCGTGTAGGACCCGTGGACATGTGGGCAGGGATTAGGCAGCTTCTGACCGGTGTTCACTCTCCACAGCCCCGTCAGAACCTGCTGCAAGCAGCTGGGAACGTGGGCCAGGCCAGTGGGGAGCTGTTGCAGCAAATTGGGGAAAGTGATACTGACCCCCACTTCCAGGTTGGTGACTTACCCGACCCCCAGACCCCAGCTTCTAGGAGGTAACCTCTGATCCTGAATCCAGCTGCTGTCCTGCTACTGTAAATTGACCCCTCAGAGCCAACCTGAACCTCTGTTTCCAGGGATGACACTGGGAACCCCCAGTCCCTTTTTTGGGGATAAGAATTCAGAACCCCTGAATCCAAACTTAACCTGTTAGTTCACCCTTGGCCCTTATTGGTGATACGTTTTTGGCTGCCTGTCATCTTTCCCGTATGTAGCCCTCACCCCAACTTGAGGGCGTCTTGAACCCCCGCTTCCAGTCCTGTGGACCACACACCCAGAGGACGCTGTTCCTCTCGCTCCCCCTTCCCGCCCCATGCCCGTCTCCTCAGCTGACTTGTCATCCTGGATTTCCCATGCAGATCTGTGCGCCCAGAGGGGCTGGGGTGCCATCTCCCCCCGATCCCCCCACGGTAACGGCCTCTGGCCTGGGCCTTCCCAGCTTTGTCCTCTCTGAGCCGCATACACTCGCTCTGCCCCCTCCCCTGGCCTCCTGGGGGAGCAGAACATGACGGGAGCTGGGGAGGCACGGCCCAGGCAGGACTTGAGAAAATGGGGTCCGAAGGGTAGTACAGGGACTTGTTCCCAAGACTCCAGGGTGACTGCTTCCAACCAAGATTGAGAAGAAATGGAGAAAAGACGCTGGGGGTGGGAGGGACCCCTCCCTCCATCCCATTGTAACAGCGCTGCCCACCCTCCCTCCCCATTGCCGTCCGAGTGTATCCGCCTCATGCGTTTCTCCCTTTGGTGTAGACACTGTTTCTCTCGGTGTGGGTTTGTTCCTTGGTGGGGGTTCTGTCCCACTTGGTGCTTGAGGCAGGGGCTTGGGGTAGGTTCTGGTTGCTTCTGCGCACACTGTTCTGTGATTGGAGTCGGTGGGACTAATGAAACAGCTTATGCCTCTGAGAAGGGTCCGTGGATCCCAAGCTGGATCTCAGGCCATGCTGACTGCTGTTTTCTCACAGGAGGTGCTCATGCAGCTAGCCAAGGCCGTGGCAAGTGCTGCAGCTGCCTTGGTCCTCAAGGCCAAGAGTGTGGCCCAGCGAACAGAGGACTCAGGGCTTCAGACCCAGGTTATTGCTGCAGCAACACAGTGTGCCCTGTCCACCTCCCAGCTGGTGGCCTGTACCAAGGTGAGCCCCAAAGGTTGCTGCAGCCTGTGCCTAGGAGTGATGCTACCACACACACAAGAGCCTCTCATTTTATCTCTTTGGCCCCCAAGGCCTCACTACCCAACCTAATAACTATTGTGAACACCACAGACACCCCTACCTCACGACTCCTTTCCCTCGCCTACATCTCTGACACTCACTTTGCCCACAGGTGGTGGCTCCTACTATCAGCTCCCCTGTCTGCCAAGAGCAGCTGGTGGAGGCCGGACGACTAGTGGCCAAAGCCGTGGAGGGCTGTGTGTCCGCCTCCCAGGCTGCCACAGAGGATGGGCAGCTATTGCGGGGAGTAGGAGCAGCGGCTACAGCTGTCACCCAGGCCCTGAATGAGCTGCTGCAGCACGTGAGGGCCCACGCCACAGGGGCTGGGCCTGCTGGCCGCTATGACCAGGCCACTGACACCATCCTCACTGTCACCGAGAACATCTTCAGCTCCATGGGTGATGCTGGTAAGGACAGCCCCCCTGGGAAGACAGAGAATCCCAGTGAGGTTCCCCGAGTCCACTGGAAATTCCCTTGCAGACCCATCACCCCCCCACCAAGCACTCAGCACAGTGGGCTGGGTGTTTAATCTCTGAAATCTCCAGTTCCCCATCTGTAAAGCAGGAATATGATATCCACTCTGCCTTCCTTGGTGTATTTAAAGAACATACCAAAGTGTACACAAAAATAGATGGAAAATGATATTATTAAGAGATAGCCATCCCCATTCTACTCCCTAACCCCCAAAATCCTTCACAAAGAGTCTCATCCTCTCAAAGACTACTTACGGAGAATACCCCTTGGAGACTGCCCCCGGCCCCTCCTCCCATCAGAACGCACCAGGAAATCTGTTCCTTTCCAAGATCCTAAACCCAGGAAACAGTAACTCCAGGGAAATCACTTCAAGAACTTCTGTGTCTCCTTACTGTCCCTAAAAGCCCTACCCACCTTGCCTGTACCACTTTCCTCCACCCCCAACACCCTCTCAGTGTCTCTGGCTCCCCTCGCTGACTGTGCCTACGCTCTCAGGTGAGATGGTGCGACAGGCCCGCATCCTAGCCCAAGCCACCTCTGACTTGGTCAATGCCATCAAGGCTGATGCCGAGGGGGAGAGTGATCTGGAGAATTCCCGCAAGCTCTTAAGCGCCGCTAAGATCCTGGCCGATGCCACAGCCAAGATGGTGGAGGCTGCCAAGGTAGAGAGCCTTCTGTGCACACCCCCAGACTGGGCCCTGTAGGGAGGTAGAAGGGTCCAGATAGTCACCCTCACTTATGGGAGGTGAAAAGCAGAAGATACAAGAGAACAAATACAGGAGCACTGAGGAAATAAATGCGCCCCTAGGCGGTGAGTGGATGGCGCCAGGCTTCCAGCCAGTGTGACTCCCAGAGTCCTTGCTGACTGATAGGAAACTGTACCCTTTTTCTTCCTCTAAGACCAAGGCCTGCGGTTCCTACTTTGCCCTACTTTGCTGCCACCACCTGTCTGCTTCCTGGTCTCCTGTGAATGCACGCGGGCATTCAGTCCCAGGGGATCCGCTGCTAGCAGCACAGAGAAAGACAAGGCGGTGGGACACAGGGACACAAGGGTGCAGCGGACTGTCAGGAAGAAGCCAGTAGATTCCCAGGCTCCCTGGGCTCTGGGGCTCTTCAGGCTGCAGGAGTAACCAGGGCCCCTGCTTTGGTATCCCTGAGATCCCTGCTCTAAACCGCATCCTTGTCCCAGAGAGCCCTGCTCACCCCCATTTGCTAGTGGTGTTTTGTGGGGAGGGGGGAAGAAATACGGCTGCTTCCCCAGAGAGGGGAAGCAGAAACAGTTCTACCCAAGAAAGGGATTTCAGCATCCCAGACGGAAGCCAGAGCCCTGTAGGCTCCCCTTTTGCCTGCCTGAGGTAGCTCGTCTCAACTATGATTACCTTTCAGTGGGGGTAGTTAGAAATGACTTCCGGAAAATACCTCTGAGTTTGGAGGGGTCAGGGAAGAGCTTATTTAGGGTCCACAGGGACGCAGGGTGGTAACTGTCCCCTCGCCACCTCTCAGGGAGCAGCCGCCCACCCTGACAGTGAGGAGCAGCAGCAGCGACTGCGGGAGGCAGCTGAGGGTCTCCGCATGGCGACCAACGCAGCTGCACAGAATGCCATCAAGAAGAAGCTGGTGCAGCGCCTGGAGGTGAGGCCGGGAACCAAGCCAGTGTAGGTGCTCTAGGAGGAATGAAACTGGGAGGGATGTGCGGGGACGCTGATGTTTACTTGGGGGATAGCACGGGCAGGGTAAGCCAGGGACAGGGTATAGGAATGTCTGGGCCTCGTCCTCACTATTCTGTCCTTAAAGCACGCAGCCAAGCAGGCTGCAGCCTCAGCTACACAGACCATCGCTGCGGCCCAACATGCAGCCTCCACCCCCAAGGCCTCTGCCGGCCCCCAGCCACAGCTGATGCAGAGCTGCAAGGTGAGACGCCAGGAAGCGCGTGGGGGCGGGAGGAGGCATGGAAGATGGGGGACTTTCCCCCAGCCTGCGGAGAGGTGGCCCTGATGACATTTTCACCTACAGGCTGTGGCAGAGCAGATTCCACTGCTGGTGCAGGGCGTCCGAGGGAGCCAAGCCCAGCCTGACAGTCCCAGTGCGCAGCTAGCCCTCATTGCTGCCAGCCAGAGCTTCCTGCAGGCAAGGCATCTTCCGCTCACCACTCAGACCAGACCCCTCCCACTCTTCTATGAGACCTTTAGATTTAATCAGTTTAAATCTCTGCCAATAGCCTCTCTCCCAGTACTGAGCCCCAGTGCTCACCACATCCTGACCGTCATCAGTCCCTGTACCCAAGCCCAGAGGGCGTATGGTACACTTCATCTGCCTACCTGTTCCCCAACAGCCAGGTGGGAAGATGGTGGCAGCCGCGAAGGCCTCAGTGCCAACAGTTCAGGACCAGGCATCGGCCATGCAGCTGAGTCAGTGTGCTAAAAACCTTGGCACCGCGCTGGCTGAACTCCGCACCGCTGCCCAGAAGGTATAGGAGCTGGCTACCTTTTTGGAAGATGAGGGGGGAGTCCTAGGATGATGGAGAATCTGTTCAGAATATCCTAAAATGGGTAATTGTGTAACCTGAGGCGTGAATGAGACACAGTGTACCTCCTACACCTCAACCCCCCCCCCGCCCCCCATATCTTTGTAGGCTCAGGAAGCATGTGGGCCTTTGGAGATGGATTCTGCTCTGAGTGTGGTTCAGAATCTAGAGAGAGATCTGCAGGAAGTGAAGGCAGCGGCTCGAGATGGCAAGCTTAAGCCCTTACCTGGGGAGACGGTAGGTATTCGAAAGACCTCATTCTTTCTCAAACCCTGAGGTCTTCCTTCTCACCCGTGCCCCAGAGCTGCCCAGAACCTTCACTCAAACTGCCAGCTGTCCCTGAATAGCTGCTCAGGTTCCCTCTTCCCAGTTCCTCCTGCACCTGATCCCGAGTCTCCTCCTTCATCCCTAGATGGAGAAGTGTGCCCAGGACCTGGGCAACAGCACCAAAGCAGTGAGCTCCGCCATCGCCCAGCTGCTGGGGGAGGTTGCCCAGGGCAATGAGAATTACGCAGGTACGTGGACAGGGCTGGGAATGGGGCATGTAGTGAGGAGGATGGGGGAATGGGAGCTGTACGGAGGAAGCCACCGGCATCAGGGCCTGGCAGTGACGGTGCCTTTTCCCCTCCTTCCTCTCTCCTTGTTTCCCCAGGTATCGCAGCTCGGGATGTGGCAGGTGGGCTGCGGTCACTGGCCCAAGCCGCCAGGGGCGTAGCTGCCCTGACATCAGATCCTGCGGTGCAAGCCATTGTGCTTGACACAGCCAGTGATGTACTGGATAAGGCCAGCAGCCTCATCGAGGAGGCGAAGAAGGCAGCTGGCCATCCAGGGGACCCTGAGAGCCAGCAGCGGCTTGCGCAGGTCAGGTATTGGGACAGGGCCGCTCCCTGCCTCTCCCCCAGATCCCATCAGAAGGCCCACCCTGACGGGGGAAGAGTCTCATCGACACCGCAGCTCCTCTCTGGATTCCGCCCTTCCTTCTCAGTCTTAGTAGAAGTGTCTTAGCTAGACTGAGGCAGGGGCCTAGCTGAAAGCCACATTTGGGGAAGTTTGGTCACCATCGCTTGATACCCTAACGTGATACCCTGGCCTATTCAGCTAAAACACCCCTTTTCTGCTTTCACTTTCAGAGTCTCCCATGGGTGGAGGAGGGGATCTCCCAGTTGTTTCCATTTTGGCAACCCCTGTCTCCTTTCCCACCTCAGGTGGCCAAAGCAGTGACCCAGGCCCTGAACCGCTGTGTCAGCTGCCTGCCTGGTCAGCGAGATGTGGACAATGCCCTGAGAGCAGTGGGAGATGCCAGCAAGCGACTCCTGAGTGACTCGGTAGGAGGACAGGGGTGTGGGGGGAACACAGGGAGGATGAAGGACTCCAAGCTTCTACCTCTGGACCTCTCCTTGACCCTGACTCCCCAGATGTATCCCCTTTCATTGCCCCCAGGCTCTGTGCCCACCTCTCAGCGCTCCTCTACCAGACTCTCCCTCACGTCATTTCCCATTCTTGCACCTGACTTTGTCTCTGACCCTGCAGCTTCCCCCCAGCACCGGGACTTTTCAAGAAGCTCAGAGCCGCCTGAATGAAGCCGCTGCTGGGCTAAATCAGGCAGCCACAGAACTGGTGCAGGCCTCTCGGGGAACCCCTCAGGACCTGGCTCGAGCCTCAGGTCGATTCGGACAGGACTTCAGCACCTTCCTGGAAGCTGGTGTGGAGATGGCAGGCCAGGCTCCGGTACGAAGAGGCACTGGGTCCTGTTCGAGGGTTAGATCAGAGGCATCTCTGTGACCACAGAGTCCTCACCTGCTCCTGGCTCACTCCCCTCCCCAGTCTCTAGCAGTACTTGAGTGTCTGGGACAGAAGATTCCTTTTAGAGACAGATAAGAAAGGACTGGACAATGTGTTGACCTTGTTTCCTTCAACAGAGCCAGGAGGACCGCGCCCAGGTTGTGTCCAACTTGAAGGGCATCTCCATGTCTTCAAGCAAACTTCTCCTGGCCGCCAAAGCCCTGTCCACAGACCCTGCAGCCCCCAACCTCAAGAGTCAGCTGGCTGCAGCTGCCCGGTACGTGGGAGCTGGGAAGCCCAGCCCTAGAATGTTGAAGAGACTGGGGAGGGGACATCTCATGAGAAGTCCCTGGCTTAGGAGTTGTTCCAGGCAAAAGAGAAATGGCTAGACTTCCTACACGTACAGGATGCAGAAATGATGACCTTTGCGCTCATTCACTTGACTTCCTCCCAGGGCAGTGACTGACAGCATCAACCAGCTCATCACCATGTGCACCCAGCAGGCGCCCGGGCAGAAAGAGTGTGACAATGCCCTGCGGGAGTTGGAGGTGGGCCCTGTCAGGCTAAATGGGGTTGAGGTTGAGGAAAGGGTTCTTGGTTGGAGGGTGAGGGGGGTGTCTTGGATCTCACTTCACCCTCCCCCTCTACAGACGGTCCGGGAACTCCTAGAGAACCCAGTCCAGCCCATCAATGACATGTCCTACTTTGGCTGCCTGGACAGTGTCATGGAAAACTCAAAGGTAAGTGCACCCAGGAACCCAGGAGGGCAGAGGACAGGAAGATGGAACTAACCGGGGGCTGCTCTGTCCCTCTGAGGACAGGCTCTGACTCTCTTGACACACTGTGTTCCTCAGGTACTGGGTGAGGCCATGACTGGCATCTCCCAAAATGCCAAGAACGGAAACCTGCCAGAGTTTGGGGAGGCCATTGCCACAGCCTCCAAGGCCCTCTGCGGCTTCACCGAGGCAGCTGCACAGGTTATGCTCCTGAGATGGTCCCTGGAATGCCCCTGCTTCCCCTCCCCCACCTCCTCGCAGCCTGACACATGCAGAAAACTCAAAAAGTTATGCTTGCAAAGCCAACTGTATGGAAACCGGGGGTCTTTCCCCCTCCTAAAGTAGAGATATTTGTCAGCAATCATAGAACACCAGCAATTCTGATCACTGTCACCCCTGAGCCCTGGTGCTTTGAGGTATGGTTACACTGTCCAATCATTGGGCTGTTTCCAGACCCAGTTTTCTTGGTATATGCTGATTAGCATATGCAAATTATTTTCACATAATTATTACTTGCGGGGGCGGGGCAGGGGGGTGTGCTGCAAGGCATGTGGGATCTTAGTTCCCTGACCAGGGATTGAACCTGGGCTCCCTGCAGTGGAAGTCTTAACCACTGGACCACCTGGGAAGTCCCCACATAATTGTTACTTTATTAGGATAGTACCAGGGACTAAATTTCCAGTTACTTGCGTCACCACTTAACTTTGCCTTTTTCTACATTATGAAGTGTAAAACGACCTATTAGCTCAGAGTATTCTGCTTTCGTATATGAATCCTTAAAACAAACTGGCTTGAGAGCTCATCATCTCAGACTGTGTCCCTGAAGGCCTATCATCCTGCTCCTTCAGTCGCCCTACCTCCCCGTGTCCTGTTCTGTTGGGTGGCCTGCGGTATATGGTTTAACTTATTTCTGGAATAGCATGAAGAGGAAAAAGCAAAGCTACCATGTGTTGGGTGAAGTAAGAATCAAACCTTATGATGGTCTTCCAAGCAAAAACAGATTTTGGCAACCATTATACCCATCCCTTCCCCCTTTCCAAATCTCTGAAGCTTGGAGGTATCGTAAGTGTTAATTAGCCTAACACCCTCTATAGTTTTACAACTATCTCTAAAAGGGGTTTTGTGTGTGTGTGTATGGGGCTTTCAAACTTTTTTTTACTGCCACTTACAGTAAGCAGTACTTTTCACCTTAAGACTCAGCATATAAACACATACATATAGAATTTTAATAAAAACCTTATTTTGTGTCTTTCCTTTTTTTTTTTTTTTTTTTTTTACTTTTTTAATCTTCTGAAATGTTTGAACAAATTTAACAAAACAGGAGAGGTTTTTTTCCCTCTTATAGTGTAACTATAGCTAGCTAATATACCTCCACTCACATAGAACCCTGGCCACTAAACTTAGCCCTGCTCCCCTTTGTCCCCACTATCGCTATTCGAGTCCCACCTAAGGAATATTCCTTATTCCTCACCCCACCTCTTCTCTCTCCCCAGGCTGCATATCTGGTTGGCGTCTCTGACCCCAATAGCCAAGCTGGACAGCAAGGGCTGGTGGAGCCCACGCAGTTTGCCCGAGCAAACCAGGCAATTCAGATGGCCTGTCAGAGTTTGGGAGAGCCTGGCTGCACCCAGGCCCAGGTAACTCAAAGGGACAGGCACCATGGACAAGCCTGGGAAAGGCTGCTGAGCCAGGACAGACCAGCCCTGTGAGGGGGAGAGGGAGATGCAGGACATGTGGGGAAGGAGAGGTTGGGGCCCCAGCTCTGACCCCCCTACCCACAGCATCTCTGGGTCATTGTCTTCTCCTGCCGTGCTTCTCATTGTTCCTTCACTTACTGCCAAGTTCACCACCTCTTTATGGATGTTTGAGCTCACTCTCCTACAGAGCCTGTTATTATTTCTCCATCAGTGTGTCGGCTTTTCATCTTTCTTTCCCCCGCACCCTGCTCATGCTCATCTTTGGGTATCTCTCTCTCCCAGATCTTGACTTTTCAGGTGACTTTGTCTTTCCTAATTAGACTTCCAAGGGTATTGCTATACATCCCCCAAGCGAAAGGGGCTGCTCCCTGGAGTGGACACTTCCCTCCTGCCCTCACTGTGGCTCTTCCACGTTTCTGTCTCCTCAGGTGCTCTCTGCAGCCACCATTGTGGCCAAACACACGTCTGCACTGTGTAACAGTTGCCGCCTGGCTTCTGCCCGGACTGCCAATCCTACAGCCAAGCGCCAGTTCGTACAATCGGCCAAGGAGGTGGCCAACAGCACGGCCAATCTTGTCAAGACCATCAAGGTTCCCGGTGTTTGAATTCTCAGCCTCTCCCTGACCTATCCAGTTTTCTCTCCCCTGACCCCCTGTCATTCCCTGACCCCCTGTCATTCCCTGAGGCTTTCTACCAGATCCCACCCGCCTGAGCCCAAGGCCTTTCCTATCCAGGCTGGTCATCACCAGCCTCTCCCCACACCCTTTAAGCTCAGGAGGGAGACCTGGGCTGCACCGCCTTTGTCTCCAGTCCGTCCTGAGGGCCTCCCCATCACTCCCTTTTCAGGCGCTGGACGGGGCCTTCACAGAGGAGAACCGTGCGCAGTGCCGAGCAGCAACAGCCCCGCTGCTGGAGGCTGTGGAAAATCTGAGTGCCTTTGCGTCTAACCCTGAGTTCTCCAGCGTTCCCGCCCAGATCAGCCCCGAGGTGAGGCCGGGTGAAGGCAGAATGGATGGGCCGTCTGCCGCTTCATCTTCCCAGGAGTCTTGAGATTCACCTCCCTGCTTCCCCTCTCCCCAGGGCCGGGCTGCCATGGAGCCCATTGTGATCTCTGCCAAGACAATGTTGGAGAGTGCGGGGGGCCTAATCCAGACAGCCCGGGCCCTGGCAGTCAATCCCCGGGACCCCCCACGCTGGTCGGTGCTGGCTGGCCACTCCCGTACTGTCTCAGACTCCATCAAGAAGCTCATTACAAGCATGAGGTACAGGGGGCGGGCTGGAGAACCGGTGTGACTGGGGGATATACGTTGTGACAGAATGGAGGGGTGGGCACTTAGGTGCAATGAGATGGGATGGTGTTGGAGAACACCTGTTGTCCAAGATTCGGGGGATACAGGGAAAGGCAGGCTAGCCTTATGTTAAAGAGACGTTCTTGGTGTTGGAGCCTGTGATGTGTCTGCAGGGACAAGGCTCCAGGGCAGCTGGAGTGTGAGGCGGCCATTGCAGCTCTGAACAGCTGTCTGCGGGACCTAGACCAGGCTTCCCTTGCTGCAATCAGCCAGCAGCTTGCTCCCCGTGAGGGAATCTCTCAAGAGGTAAGGGGGAAGGGGGTTCTGTGAAAGGTGTCTGGGAGGAGCGATGGCAGGCTTGAGGAAGGTGGGGGATCTGGGAATGGGCTTCATAGAAACATCGAGGGTATGGAACATGCCAAGGGGGTTAGTTAGTTGGATGTGGAAGGAAGAGTGGGGACCTGTGCAACTAGAGGGTCCCTTTGCAGGTCACAGTCAGAGCTAAAGTTCGCTTCCTCCCCAGGCCTTGCATACCCAGATGCTCACTGCAGTGCAGGAGATCTCCCATCTTATTGAGCCACTGGCCAGTGCTGCCCGGGCGGAAGCCTCCCAGCTGGGACACAAGGTACCTGGGGAGACACGTGGGGAGACCGGGATAGGGTAAGCCAGGGTACCTGGCCCGGCTGACCCATTCCAAACCCTTGCCTCAGGTGTCCCAGATGGCCCAGTACTTTGAGCCACTCACCTTGGCTGCAGTGGGTGCTGCCTCCAAGACCCTGAGTCATCCTCAGCAGATGGCACTCCTGGACCAGACCAAAACCTTGGCCGAGTCTGCCCTGCAGTTGCTGTACACGGCCAAGGAGGCTGGCGGTAACCCCAAGGTACTGAGGGCCGGGTTGAGAGGCTGCTGCTACAGTAAGAGAAGCAGGAACAGCTGGGCCCCAGCTCACTCAGTCTGCCCCACAGCAAGCAGCTCACACCCAGGAAGCCCTGGAGGAGGCTGTACAGATGATGACAGAGGCCGTGGAGGACCTGACAGCCACCCTCAACGAGGCAGCCAGTGCTGCCGGGGTTGTCGGCGGCATGGTGGACTCCATCACCCAGGCCATCAACCAGGTTGGAGTCTTGGGGTGCCCATGGACAGAGCCTACTGTGGACCAGGGTCCCTGAGCCCAGTGGCAGAGACCAACAATCTTTCTTCTTCCCCCATTCTCTCCCCTTAGCTAGATGAAGGACCAATGGGTGAACCAGAAGGTTCCTTCGTAGATTACCAGACGACTATGGTGCGGACAGCCAAGGCCATTGCTGTCACCGTTCAGGAGATGGTGAGTTGGGGAGAGAAGAAGAGGACTGCTCTTGGAAAGTCGAGTTTGGACATAACTTCACTTCTTCCACTGTCTCCAGGTAACCAAGTCAAACACCAGCCCTGAGGAGCTGGGCCCTCTCGCTAACCAGCTGACCAGTGACTATGGCCGTTTGGCCTCACAGGCCAAGCCTGCAGCTGTGGCTGCTGAAAATGAAGAGGTAACTCGGAGGCAGTTGTGACCTTCCCCAGCGCCTCACAGGAAACCCCAGAGGCATGCCCCTTGTTCCATCATGTCAGGCTCTGGGGCTGTCCCACCCTCGCCCCCTCTGATCTTTCATAGAAAGGGGAACTCCTCCTCAGGGCCACTCCATGAAAGAGTGATCAGGGCTCCGCATAGGGACAGCATCAAAGCCTTCGGTCACAGGCATAAAGGAGACAGCCCAGGATCTAGAGCTTTCCTGGTCTGCCGCTGTTTCTCTGCTGACCCTCTTCTGGGCCTGTGGCTGCTTTTCTGCTGTGCTGCAAGCCTGTATTCCCTTCCTGGTTCTTCTGTTGTAAAGCCCTGAAGCGCTTCCTTCCCTAAGCTCCTGGCTTTCCAAGAAAGCAAGTAAAAATGGATCTTAGCGTGACACACCTAATCCCCAGCCCCAAACCCCTCCACAACCGCACTGCACACAGGCCAACTTGTAAGCCGTGGCCTCTGACTCAGATACCCCAGCATGAAGTGCTTCTCCCCTCCTCCTCACCGTGCTTAACAAGGTCCTCACAGCTGGTGCCCACAGGCCAGTATTTTCCATGTGTGGGAGGTGGCCTCCTGACTAAAGGCTGTGAAACAGGACAAGTCTGTGCTGGGCGCTTTTTCTCACTACCTCCTCAGTCTGCAGTGCATGGTTTTTTAGGTCCTTAGTGACTCCTCCGAGCGCACTGGACGTACCCGAGCGCCTCTCGTAAAATCCATCTCCCTCTTTCACCTGCTCACAGATAGGTGCCCACATCAAGCACCGGGTTCAGGAACTGGGACACGGCTGTGCTGCTCTGGCCACCAAGGCAGGCGCCCTGCAGTGCAGCCCCAGTGACGCCTACACCAAGAAGGAGCTCATAGAGTGCGCCCGGCGAGTCTCTGAGAAGGTGACCGAGCTCATCCCCACGGACTGAGGGCCAGGCTCCCCAACCCTGCAGCCTTTCCCATCCTCCTCCAGCCTTCCCAGCCCTCTCCTCCGTCCCTTCTCTCAGACACCGGTGACCTTTCCCTTTCACGGGACACCGGCCACAGTCGCCACATGACTCTCCTCCCCCAGGTCTCCCACGTGCTGGCTGCGCTCCAGGCCGGGAATCGTGGCACCCAGGCCTGCATCACGGCAGCCAGTGCTGTGTCCGGCATCATTGCCGACCTCGACACCACCATCATGTTCGCTACCGCTGGCACACTCAATCGAGAGGGCGCTGAAACTTTCGCTGACCACCGGTGAGGAGGGCACTGGGCCTCATGGAGGCAGGGCGGGGTTTGGGCCACAGAGGCTGGAGGGGCCGGGGGAGGCCTGAGAAGAGCTGACTGGGCCGGACCCTCCCCCAGAGAGGGCATTCTGAAGACTGCAAAGGTGCTGGTGGAGGACACCAAGGTCCTGGTGCAGAACGCAGCTGGGAGCCAGGAGAAGTTGGCACAGGCTGCCCAGTCCTCTGTGGCCACCATCACCCGCCTCGCCGACGTGGTCAAGCTGGGTGCAGCCAGCCTGGGAGCCGAGGACCCAGAGACCCAGGTATCCAACTCACACCCCTAATTCTGGCCAGAACCACTTCCTGTTCCCCCTTTTCTTCCCACAGACCAGAGCCTCTGCTCCCCCACACAGGTGGTGCTGATCAATGCAGTGAAAGATGTGGCCAAGGCCCTGGGAGACCTCATCAGTGCAACAAAGGCTGCAGCTGGCAAAGTTGGGGATGACCCTGCCGTGTGGCAGCTCAAGAACTCTGCCAAGGTGGGAGGAAATGAGAGCTGCTTCTGGGGAGGGAGCGGATCATTGTGCTTCCTCCTGTTGCTTAAAATGATCCCTCCTTCCCTCCCTCCTCTGATGCTCCCCAGGTGATGGTGACCAATGTGACATCACTGCTTAAGACTGTGAAAGCTGTGGAGGATGAGGCCACCAAAGGCACACGGGCCTTGGAGGCAACCACTGAGCACATACGGCAGGAACTGGCGGTGAGTGCAAGTCTGGGGCATCGGGGACTTGGGTCGGAGAGCAGGGTCGTGATAGATGGTGAACTTGCGCCGCACACACACACACACACACACACAGATGTAGATACACAGTCTCCTGCTCGTTGCCAGACTTCTTACACGAGCTGCACTCTTGTCTTCCCCTTCCTCACCTATTTCCTCCCTAGCGTTTGACACCTCCCTTTCATCCCCCCACTTTCTCTGGTCACCAATGGCCTCTTAGTTGCCACATGCAGTGGCCGCTTCTTGGCCTTCATCTTCTTCAGACATTTCCAAAGCAGTTGACTCCCTTAGCAAGCCTCTCTTTGAAAGCCTTTCTTCCTTTGGCCTTCTTGACACTGGCTTTTCTCTTGCCTCCCACGTCTCTTCTGTAGTCGTCATTGAATCACCTTCAACCTAGTAGACGTAGAGGCCTTCCCAGAACTGCACATATCGCCTTCTTACTCTATCCTCTTCTTTGGCAAGTTTAACCACTCTCTTTATTGTTCTCTAACAAGTTGAGTTCCAATTCTGAGTTTAGTTATTTCCAACTGCCTGTTTGACGTCAGCACCGAGATGCAGTGCCTCCCAACCAGCTGTTCTTCCTGACGTGCTGCTTCCCACTAACGATGGTAACAGCCTCCCGGTCCTGAAGGTTCCCTCAGTCATCTTTGACTTCACTGCCTTACTCACCATATTCAGGCCATCGCCAGGTCCTGCCAGCCACCCTCCTCTGTTCTCTTTTCCTTTCATCCCTCCTCTCCGGGCCCACTGGCAGCACTCTCCCTCACTTTGACTGCTGTGCCAGTTTTCTACCTGGTGTCCCTGCCTTCAGTCTCTGTCACTTTCATCTTTCCTACTCATCTTTCTAAGTTTTTTTTTTTTTATCTATCTATTTGGCTGCGTTGGGTCTTAGTTGAGGCATGCGGGATCTTTCGCTGTGGGCTCCAGAGCGCATGGGCTCTGTAAGTTGTGGCGCGTGGGCTTAGTTGCCCCACAGCATGTGGGATCTTAGTTCCCTGACCAGGGATCGAACCCACGTCCCCTGCATTGGAAGGCGGATTCTTAACCACTGGACCACCATGGAAGTCCCTCATCTTTCTAACTTCTAAATTCGTCTTTCTCATCTTCTGTTTTCGCCTCTCCTTAGAGATGTCTAAATTGAAATTCCTAACTTTCTGCTTCCCAAACCCGATCATTTCCTCATCTTCCCATATCAGTAAGTGGCACCTCTTACTAACTCAGTTCCTAAAGATAGAAACCCAGCTCTAACATCTTTCTCTCGTTCCCTACATCTGAGCCCATCAGCAGTTCTTTTAGTGCTCTCTCCAAATAGATCTCATTTGCCCTTTGCCCCATCTCTGCTACCACCACCTTGTCCAAACCGTCATCGGTCCTTAGCTGTGTTTATGTGATAGTGTCTGTCTAATCTCCCTGCTTCCCCACTCCACTCACCCCCTCCAGTCCATCCTCTCTACACGGTAGCCAGAATAATTTTGTTTTTTAGGCCGTGCCTTGCAGCTCGTGGAATCTTAGTTCCCCGACCAGGGATTGAACCTAGGGCCATGGCAGTGAAAGTGCCAAGTCCTAACCACTGGACCGCCAGGGAATTCCCAGAATTATCTTTTAAAAATATACATCAGGCTATGTCACTTCAGTGCTTACAACCCTTTAGTGACTGCCCTGGCATCTGTGGTAAAATCCACTCTCCTTACCATCGCCTCCCAGGCCCCAGGGCCCCTGCTCTCCTCCCCTTCCAGGCCCCAGGCCCACTGCATTCTCAGCTCTGCCCACTGCAGGCCCTTGCTCTTGCTCTCTTCCAGCTTTTTGAACATCTGGTTCCTTCTACTCCTTTAGGCTTCAGCTTAAACATCCCCTCCTCCTGAGGCCTTCCCTGACCACCTTTATGAAAAAGGACTTCCTTTTTCTTTCTCATCACAGCACCCTCTTTTTTTCCTTCACAGTCTAGTTTCTTTGCTCGTTTACCTATGTATAATCTGTATCCAAAACCAGATTGTAAGCTCCACGAGAACAAGGGCCTTGTCTACCTTATCCCCCATTGCATTCCTAGCACCTCACACAGAATCTGCCACGTAGCTGATCTTTAGTAATTTGTTGGATGAACACATACATCAAAATATTTTTATGACTTTTACATATTATATGAAATTCTAACTTCCTTATTTTGATATTCAAGACCCCAACAATCTTTTCTCCTTCATCCGTGTATTCTGGAACATTCCTTGATACTCTCCCACTTGATGTCCTGGTTATTCATGCTCTACCACTTACCTAAAATGCCCTCCCAGAGCTTCCCTGGTGGCGCAGTGGTTGAGAGTCCGCCTGCCAATGCAGGGGACACGGGTTTGTGCCCCAGTCCGGGAAGATCCCACATGCCGCGGAGCGGCTGGGCCTGTGAGCCATGGCCGCTGAGCCTGTGTGTCCGGAGCCTGTGCTCCGCAGCGGGAGAGGCCACAGCAGTGAGAGGCCCGCGTACCGCAAAAAAAAAAAAAAAAAGCCCTCCTGTTATCTATATTTCTTAAGACCTGGCTCCTTGCCCACCTTCACCACTCACCCTGTCAAGGCTTCTCTTTACTTTACGAATGAAAACCCAGCTCAGAGGTACTTCTTTAATTTCAAACAGATAAATTCTCCCTGATCACTTCAGTCAGAAATGACGACCAGCTGCCTTCTATTATATTAGCTGTGAACGTGTGAAAGTCTCCAAGCACTTGACCTATGATAAATATTCAGTGAATGCTTGTTGAGTGAACACATGGATGAATAAACCAATCACATGACTGCTGTGCTATCTTACAGCCTCACTTACTGTGGAATTTTTCTTCTTGTTCTACCCCCAACAGGTCTTCTGTTCCCCAGAGCCACCTGCCAAGACCTCTACCCCGGAAGATTTCATCCGCATGACCAAGGGTATCACCATGGCAACAGCCAAGGCTGTGGCTGCTGGGAACTCCTGTCGCCAGGAGGATGTCATTGCCACAGCCAATCTAAGTCGCCGTGCAATCGCAGATATGCTTCGGGCTTGCAAGGTAGACATCCTTGTGGTGAGGCAGTGAGGCAGCTTTAGGGCAGAACATGGTAGGGAGAAACTGTAGGGACTTGGGGGACTGGGAGCTCCCAAAGGATCCTAAAGCTAACCTATTACCCGGTGGTATAGGAAGCAGCCTACCACCCCGAAGTGGCCCCTGATGTGCGGCTTCGAGCCCTGCACTATGGCCGGGAATGTGCCAATGGCTACCTGGAACTGCTGGACCACGTGCTGCTGGTAAGGCGGGAGTTGTCTGCTCCTCACACCAGCCTCCCTAAACACACAGTGCTCTTCCCACAGGCCTCAGACCCCGCTCTCTAATTTTTTGTTCAAATCTCCCCCCCAACGCCACCATCTGTTCCCCAAATCTGTTCTTATTTCCAAGTCTCCTTTCCACTGGGGCCCCATCAGTCTTAGCATCTTTGGTTCTCCCACTCATCTCTTCCTCTTTTTGTTTTCTCCTCTCTTCCCACCTGACCTTCTCCTTCTCTACCTCGTCATCTCTTCTTTCTTCTCATTTCATCATTCTCCTTGTTCCTTGTCAGCCGGTGAGTGACACACAGCCCAGCCCCACTGTCTTCACCATGTGTGCCGTGTGATGCCTGGAGTCCACCTGCATAGGCTGTGTGGTGTTTGAGGCTGTGGTGTGGAGCGGTCTAGGAATGGGGGCGGGGTGGGGAGGGTTTTGATCTGCCCTTTTTCAAAGGTCAAGGTAGACGCTAAGATCTGATGTTCCCTGCTCCCTGCCCCCGTCTTCCCCAGACCCTGCAGAAGCCCAGCCCAGAACTGAAGCAGCAGTTGACGGGGCACTCAAAGCGTGTGGCTGGTTCAGTCACTGAGCTCATCCAGGCTGCTGAGGCCATGAAGGGTGAGGGGCGACCAGGGGCAGGGAGGGAAGGGAGACTCTTGTCCCGGGGAGACCTCTACTTCCGGTAGTCTGCTCGGAGCTGGCCTCTTCCCATAGTCCTCACAGATGCCAAGGCCCCGGTGCTAGTAACCGTGCTGCCCAGTGCCCCTGACCTCCCTGCTCTGCCTTAGCCTCTTCCTTTCCCACTTCGTCCCACTAGGAACAGAATGGGTGGACCCAGAGGACCCCACAGTCATTGCTGAGAACGAGCTCCTGGGAGCTGCGGCTGCCATTGAGGCTGCAGCCAAAAAGCTGGAGCAGCTGAAGCCCCGGGCCAAACCCAAGGTCAGTCCTGCTCCCTCCCTCTCCCCTACCCTCAGAACATCTGCACCTTCAGCCCCTCTTACTTTCCATCTCTCTCTGCAACCTTCGTCTGTTCTTTGCAGGAGGCGGACGAGTCCTTGAACTTCGAGGAACAGATACTAGAAGCTGCCAAGTCCATCGCAGCAGCCACCAGTGCCCTGGTGAAGGCTGCGTCAGCCGCCCAGAGGGAACTGGTGGCCCAAGGGAAGGTAAGGACTCCGACAGCCAGCAGAAAGGGGACGGCAGCAGCTCTGCCGTCCACACCTGCCTGCACTGTAGCTGGGAGGCCCTTAGGACCTGCGGAGAGCACAGGTCTAAGCAGGCTCCCGCCTTCCTCCACAGGTGGGCGCCATTCCAGCCAATGCACTGGATGATGGGCAGTGGTCCCAGGGCCTCATTTCTGCCGTGAGTGTATAACTCCCCCTACATCCCTCTGAGCTTCAGAGACTTGAGAAGGCTGGAGAGGGCATGGACCAGAGCAAGAGGCATATTGTAATCTAATCTCCCTGTTTCAGGCCCGGATGGTGGCTGCAGCCACCAACAATCTGTGTGAGGCAGCCAATGCAGCTGTCCAAGGCCACGCCAGCCAGGAGAAGCTCATCTCATCAGCCAAGCAGGTCGCCGCCTCCACAGCCCAGCTCCTCGTGGCCTGCAAGGTCAAGGCAGACCAGGACTCTGAGGCAATGAAACGGCTTCAGGTGAGGAGCCCTGACCCATCCCATTGTACCTTGAGCTGTGCTGCTTTAAACTCACCCCCGAGGCATGCTTTCTGTGAGGGAGTTGAGGGACTCTCTCAGCTGGGACCCTACCTGAGTTCTCAACTCATGCTGCCTTCTCTCTACCCAGGCTGCCGGCAACGCAGTGAAACGAGCCTCGGATAACCTGGTGAAGGCGGCACAGAAGGCTGCAGCCTTTGAAGAGCAGGAGAACGAGACAGTGGTGGTGAAGGAGAAGATGGTTGGGGGCATTGCCCAGGTAAGCTCTGTGCCAGACACTCTGAGGGACACTGTCAGCAGGGCGGTCCCAGTGCCCGTGCCGGTCTCAACAACCCTAAACCCTAAGGCACATACGCACTGACCTGAGTCCCTGATCTCCATCCCTCAGATCATTGCCGCCCAGGAAGAGATGCTTCGGAAGGAACGAGAGCTGGAAGAGGCGCGGAAGAAGCTGGCACAGATCCGGCAACAGCAGTACAAGTTCCTGCCTTCAGAGCTTCGAGATGAGCACTAGGGCAGCTGCTTCTGTTCGACGCAGACCCAGCCCAGAGACTGTGCCTGCCACCACCAAAGCCTTCTGGGCTGTCGGGCCCAGCCTGCCGCCCCAGCACTGCCCGAAGTGCCTGCCAGACCCCGGGCCTGGCCCTGCCCAGTCCCACTGCACATCCCCTGTCCCCTCCCGGATCCAAGTGCCTTCATGCCCTAGGGCGCCCTAAGTGCCTGCCCCTCCCCAGAGTATTAACGCTCCGAGAGTATTATTAACGCTGCTGTACCTCAGTCTGAACCTGCCAGGGCCCCAGCCCGCTGCACCCCGCCAGCAGCTTCCAGCCAGTCCCCACAGCCTCTGCTCTTCTCCTCCTTTTTGATACTGGCGAGCCCCACCCCCCAGCTAGCGGTGGGGGCCGTGAGGGTACAAGCCCCCGACAGGTCATGCTCCAATAAAGGTGATTCTGCCTGCAGCCTCTGCCTGGCTTCATGAGGAGGTTCCCCCAGGGCAGGGCAGAGAGAGTGGGATTCAGTTCTGTACCCACTTGATCTGGCTCAGACATGGAGCGGGGGCAGACCGGCAGTCTGCCCCGAGGCCCCTTCCTCCTACTTGCACCCAGATCCCTGAAGTCATCCTCGTCGGGAAGCTGTCCCCGAGGAGTCGCACTCCTGTTGTCCCCAGCTCACTGGCCAGCGCCTACGCCTCACCAAGTGTCATTCTTCTGTTGCTGGGACAGCAGCTGCCGCTGCTCTTTGTGGCTGCAAGGGACACTCTGTGCTTCATCACTGCTCAGAGTACGTGAACAAATCCAGTCCCTCGCCAAATCCGAATTTTCAAAAAGCAGCTTTGCTGAAAACAGTAAGCCTATGGATACAAGTGTCTGGGCCTAAGAGAATTGTGGCCACAGATTTGGTTGAGGCAGTTAGCAAGCAAAAATCCAACCTGAGGCTGCCTCAGGTAGGCTCAACTGTTGACTGGGTTGGGCACTTCCAGGCCCTCCCAGGCCTTGCTGCTGCACCGGCCTAGAATAGCGCTAGAACAAAAGTAACTGAAAAAGCCGGACCCAAGTGTGAGGCCGCATAATCAGAGACCAGAGCTCCCCTAGTGGCCAGGCGGGTGCTCGCAGCCCTGTTCCAGCTGCCCTGCTAACCTGTAGGTTGAGTGGGGGGAAGCGGTCAGGGAGGTGGGTGCTGTGTGCTTCCACTTCCTTCCACACCCGCCCACGCTGCCCACACTGCCCACACTGCATGGACCACCTGGCAGTCCTCTCAGATCTGCCGCTACTTTCATGCATGATTCTTTAACCAGCCCTGGGGCCCAGTTATTTCCTTGCTTCTCCCTCCAAGTAGAACACAATTACCGCCCATCTGCTGCTACTCTTGTCACCTCCTGTTACCTCCTTGAAGCCATGACATCCTCTACTCCTATACCATTAGAGTAAGTTTAAAGTAGACAGAATGAGTTTGTCCTCTCCAGGGCTGCCCATTAGGGGAGGTGCCAACTTCCTACCATCACTCCTGTCGCCTGTGAGTAATTCATTCAATATTTACTAAGCCATGCCCATGCTAAGCACTGGAAAACAGAGACGTATTATCACCTCTCTGACGCAGACTGGCAACTGCAATACGTACTGCTGTGGCCCCCTAACCCCGGATACAATGTCCTAGCATCGTTGAGGACCTTAGAGATCAAACCCCTTTTAAAACTTCCCCAACAAGTGGTAGTCCAGACTATTTGAACTCCTCCAGCTATGAGCCCAGGACAGCTGCTGACTCCTGCTACCACTTCCCTGCCATATCCTCAGGAATTGTGACCAATCACGTACCTCTCACTAGTGATGCCTCAGGGAGCCTTCTGGGGAGAGACTTGAATACCCATTAGATCAGCAGTTCTTAAACTGTGGTTGGCCCTCCGGCCCCTAGAGGTTCCCAAGACCCTTTCAGGGGTCCATAAGGTCAAGATTATTTTCATAATACTACTAAGACATTATTTTCCTTTTTCACAGTGTCAACATTTGCACTGACGGTGCAAGAACATTGGTGGATAAACTGCCTTAGTACAAATCAAGGCAGTAGCCCAAACTGTACTACAAATAGTCATTGTAGTCTGCACCACCATGCACTAGCAATTTAAGAAATAAGTGCTGGCTTCTTACTTAAGAATGTCCTTGATGAGGCAGTAAAAAAATATTAATTTTATTAAATCTTAGTCCTTTAGCAACAAGTCTTTCCAATATTCTGTGTGATGAACTGGGAAGTATGCATAGAGCACTTCTGCTGCACACCGAAGTATGGTGGTGTCTAAAGGAAAGCACCTAGACAATTCTTTGAGTTGTGAGCTGGACTAGCTGCTTTTTTCATGGAGCGCCACATTTACCTGCAGGAATGACTGACAGACAAACCATGGTTATCAGACTTGGGTATCTGGCAGGTCTTTTCTCGAAAAACAATACAAAAAACCAGAGTGTGTCACTTCAGGGAAAAACCTGACGGTACTTGTTGCCAATGATCCAATTCAAGCTTTCAAGTGAAAACTAGAATTTTAGAAAACTTGTTTCTGCCATGAGCTTTACAGCTTCCCCACACTTAAACTTTTCTGTTGAAACCATCATGATTTTTTTAATAATATATAATGAAATGTATTGACATTTGAAACATCTGCATAGCTCAGTGAATCATTTTCCAAATGACCAGTGCTTGATGTTACACAATTATCCCTGGGTAAAAGATCCAACCAAAGTGCAATACAGACTAATTGGTTACAATGAAACGTTGTACAAAAAGGTTATTGATATAGTTTCATTGCAACTAACCCTTAAGAGCATACCATCTGTCAAGTGTTGATGTAGCATCAAAGAAGAATATCCAGGATCACACAAAAAGGCTACAAATACCAATGACCCTCGAACAACATGGGTTTGAACGGCACTAGTCCACTTATATGTGGACTAGTTTATTACAGTACTACGTGATCTGCGGTTGGTTGAATCCAGGGTTGCAGAATCATGAAGACGAAGGAACCGAGCATACAGAGGGTTAAGTTATGGGTTTACAACTTCAGAGACCCCTGTCTTGTTCAAGGGTCAGCTATATACTATTCTCTTTTCTAACTACGTATCTGTGTGAAACTAGATTCTCTTCCTATACGGTACTTTAAACAACCAATACATAGCAACCGATAGAAAGCTCAAGTAGATTTTGAGAATCCAGTTGTCCTCTATTAAGTCAGATATTAAAGAGATTTGCAAAAATGTAAAATAACTGCCATGCTCTCACTGATTTGGGGAGGTGAATATAGTTATTTTTCATTAAAAGTATCTTAACATGGTAATGTGTAATGGGTTTGTTTCTGTTACTTTTAATGAATTAATCAATATTGAAATTTTTTCTTAGTTTCCATTTTAATATGGTAAGTATTGACAGATTGATAGATATGATAGATATGACTCCAACAAAAGCTTTTTGGATCTTCAAACGCCACTCTCAATTTTTAAGAGTGTATGGGGGTTCTAAGATGAAGACGTTTGAGAATTGGCCCACTAGACCATGAGTTCCCCTAGATCCACATAGTATCTTTGTGAATTCTGAACCTGGTGCACAAAAAATTGACCCGGCAAATGTTTACCAAGTGCCAACTCTATGCCTGATGCTATGCTACACTGGGGATTCAGAATTGAAAAAGACAGTCCCTGTTCTGGAGATCAGTGAAGGAGGCAAACAGGTACAAGGACAGTTATAACAGGGACTATGAGAATGTCAGTTAGGAGCCTTCACCAAAAACATGCACCTATTAGGTGGAAAGGGTGGTTGGGACAAGTGGCTAGGGAAGGCTTCCCAGAAAAGCTGCCACTTGGTCTTTACAGCCACCAGGAATCAGCCAAGGGAAGAGCATTTTAGCGAGAGAACAGAAAGGTGGAAGCTTCAAGAGAAGTATGGTGATTTCCAGTTCCTGCACTTAGCTCAGTATGAATGCTGCACAGAAGTACAAGTCTGTGTACTGGGGGTGAGGTTGGAAATGAAAGGAGGTAGAGCTAGAGAAGTGGGCAGGAGCCAAAACAAAGGGCCTTATATACCATATTAAGAGATGTGGATTTTTCCCATCAAAAGAGGGAGGGCGAAGGGAGGGGTTTGGGAGGATTTTAGGGTCCTATTTGCACCAACTTTAAAAAAAGACTTTTGTGTAACAATATGGAGGAGAGCTGGGGAACCAGGAGTAAGACCACAACAGACCCAGGCAGGAGGTAATATAAGGAGCTGCCCAAGGCAACCCCAGAGACTTCAGAGGAGGAACCTCATTTGTAGGAAGTAGAACCTACAGGATTAAGTGGATGTGGGAAGTGAGGGACGGGAGCTCTTGATTACCAGCCAGGGGTCTGGCACTGGCTACAGGGTGGATGGAAGCGACTCTCACGAGTTTGGGGAAACAAGGAGACGGAGTGAACACCGCGAGATCAGTTTTGTTCCGTGTGTAGCAGCAGTCGCCTAAGCAGATCTAAATACATTTCAGAGCCCCCTCCCTCCCCGCCCCCATCTCACCCGGGGCCCGGGACCCATGGTTCCCACAGTTCCCGACCCGCCAGCAAAAGCCAGGCCTCCCGCCCCTCTGCCCCTGGGGAGCAAGGCTTCCTCCGCCTGGTCTCCCCTTTCCCCCCTTCCAAGGCAGCTCTCCACTTCCTCTCCCCCCACCCCACCCCGAGAAAAACGAAAACAGCCTGGCGCCCGTGCCTCTGATTTCCCGACCCCAGGCCCCAGCTCCCGGAGCTCTTTCTGGTGGCCTCGGTCCGAGAGGACACCGCACCCCCAGCTCCTGACGCCCAGCAGCTCAGTAACTCTTACCCTCGCCCCTGCCTTCCTCGCCCCAGCCCGGCTCCGCCTCCCCACGGGAAATATCCCAAAAAAGGGCAGAAAAGAAATTTCAGCGTAAAGCTGGCTCACAAGGGAAGAGAGGAGAGTCCGCCGGGAGAAGGGGAGGAGAAGGGAGGGCGCACGGGGAGGTTAGGCGAGAGCGGGGGTGGGTGGGGGTGAGTGGAGGGGCGGTGGGGCCGGTGGAGCCCGGAGCGGGGCAAGGAAGGGACGCAGAGGGACGCGTCCCGGGAGGGGATGGAGACGGGGGAGGGGAGCGCGCCGCGTCCTGCCCGGCAGAAGCCGCGTGGAAAATATGCGGGGCACGTGGGGGTGGGGCAGGCGGGGCACGGAGCTGGGTTCTGAGTCCCGGCGACCATGGAGGAGGGGCCCTGGCTCCAGAGGCAGGGGCTGGAAGGGGCTGGAAGGGGGAAGAGAGGTCAGGCCCGCCCTCGGGGGCAGCCAGCCGGGCCTCGCCCCGCACTGCGACTGGGTCTCTGGGCTCCCCTCCTTACTCAGTTTCCCCAAGTCCCTGGAGAGACTCTCCGCTATCACTGCCACGTCGGTAACGCAAACCCAGAGTCTGGGACTCAGGGTAAACTGAGGCACTCGAAAGGCGGAGGAGCCCCGCCTTCCAAGAGACATTTAATCCGAGGGGATTTACAGGAAACTTCTAAATTAAGTGCAGCGGCTGCTGCAGCTGATGGGGGGGACACTCCGGTCCTTGCGCCCGGGCAGCTGCCGTGAGCTCAAACCCCGAAATAGCCCCAGGGCCCCCAGCCGCAGCTGCCACTGGGCTGGGCTGTCACTCAGAAGAAGCGCGGAGCCCCCAGCCCCAGGGTCCCCTCCCCTCTGCAACGCTACGGTGTTTTCTTTCGACAGACTCTCCATCTACTTTCCCTTCAGACGGCCGTGGGAGGGGGTTGTTGGTGGGGAAAGGGAGGGGGGAGAGGCGGAGCCCCGAGGGGGTGGGCGCCCGGGGTGGCCGCGCCCCCCGACCCTGCAGCGCTTCTGCCCCTACAAGGTTTGGGCTGCGGTGGGGGAGGGTCCTGGCCCCCGGCTCCGCCCGGTCCCTCCCCGCCTTTTAGGCGCCCGCGCGGCTGGGACATCCCAGTCCCGGTTGGTCCTCCTCGCCTGCCACCCGTGCAACCACTTCGCGCAGCCAGCCCAGTCAGCCCGGTCCACCCCACAGCCCGCCGGCCGGCCGGTCTCCCACCGCAACCATGGACGCCATCAAGAAGAAGATGCAGATGCTAAAGCTGGACAAGGAGAATGCCATCGACCGCGCTGAGCAGGCTGAGGCCGACAAGAAGCAAGCTGAGGACCGCTGCAAGCAGGTGGGGGCCCCAGGCCCGGTGCATCCCCTGCCGCCACCCCACAATGCGGGTGGGGTAGGCCCTGCCCGGTGCCCCCCAGCCTCTGACCTGCTGTCCAAGGCTCTCTACTGTCCAGTGTGAGGGCTGCTGGGCCTTCACGGTACCCCTCAGGGCCCTAGCCAGAGCCACGCTTCATCTCACCCGCCATAGCTTGGGGAGCCCCGGTCCCCCGCTTTCCACTCCTGCCCTTGCAGAGCCATGATGGCCCTTGCTCCTTGGGGTCGGAAGCTCTCTCTCCCCTCCCGCCAGGTCCCTACAACACCCCTGGCTGCACTGTCCCTCCTCTGCTATCCCTCTTCCTCCCTGACAGCCGCTACATATCTCTTAGTACCCCCTCGCACGCACCACTGCCTCCTGCCTGGGCCTGGGCCTGGCTGACTGAGGCTTTTCTCTCCCAGCTGGAGGAGGAGCAGCAGGCCCTCCAGAAGAAGCTGAAAGGGACGGAAGACGAGGTGGAAAAGTATTCCGAATCAGTGAAGGATGCCCAGGAGAAACTGGAGCAGGCTGAGAAGAAAGCCACCGATGTGAGTGTGGACCTGGGGGATGGTGGGAGAGTTAGTGCACTGGGAGGGGTCCCAGACATGGGGATGGAGGGGACCTTCAGCACCAGGACAGAAACCGTTTCCTCGCAGGAACCCAGGCTAGGGCAAAAGCTGGCACAAATAATCCAAGACAGTGGGTAAATCAAAACCACTTCCCACTTCCCCCAGAGGACACAGTGTTGTAATTTCGTTTGGTTCCAGCTCTTAGCGTGTACAGTGACCAAGCAATGAGTCACCGCGGGGGTGGGTGGTACAAGAATTTACCATCCATCTCAACTAATCCCCCAGCTGAACATGGAAAGGAGCCTGCAGCTACCTTTTCGGGGTGCGGGGCAAGGGAAGGGGAGAGGAGTTCAAAGAGGGGCCCTGACTTGAGCTACACCCCCGGGGGGGCCATTAGAAATTCCCTGGCCTTGACTTCTGGCTCCAGCGGCCCTGCTGTGCACTGGGACGCCAGCTCAGGTTCTGTCGGTCCCTCACTTACCCTCATTAAGCTCTTGGCCTTGAGACCATGCCAGGCCACGGGGCAGAGGGACAGAGCCACAAACGCCACGGCAGCCACCTTGGCAAGTTCTGCTCACTCGGAGATTCCTCTGCCCACCCCCCACCCGCTAACCAGACTTCTCCACCTCCTGCCATTCCCACCCCTCCCCCCACGAGGTAGGAGAACGGCCATCAGACTTTGGACATGGTACTTTCTCTGCCTCATGCTCCCCGTTTGCCTTCCACCCAGGCTTAAGTTTAAGATGAGCCTGCGGTTGGGTGGATGGGGGGATTCGCATATGCACGGTCTGAACATCCGAGATCAGAGATGACATTACTGTTCGTATTGACCATTATCCTTGTTCCCCATCCCCCCCTAGCCCCAAGGTTGGTTTCTCTGACCTCCAGCCTTCGGTTTTGGTTCTTCACCAGCCCTGGCACTTGGGAGGGAACTGACCTGCAGCTGCTAGTGAAGACGACCCTGGGCATCTGACACTCTATAAATAACTGAGGCCCAGTGCAGCTGGAGTAAGGACTGGAAACCCAAGGAGCTAGGTGGGGGCTGGAGGGAGGAGGGGAAGACAGGGACAGAGCTGGGGAAGCAGGGCAGCAGCACCAGTAGAAGATAGGAAACGGTGCCCAAACTTATTGTGTGACCTTGAACACAGCACTTAACTTACACGGTGCCTCAGTTTCTCCTTTCTCTCTTGCTTCTCATTTGTGCAGAGGGGACAGCACTGCCTGTCCTGCAGTTAGAGGGCAGCATCCGTAACTGGGAAGAACTTGAGAAGCAGAAAATGGCAAAAGTCATTCCTGTGATGCGGGCCCCAGGACTTCCCAGATTCTCCAGAGTCATGTCACCCCACTACCATGAAGAATTTCCCTTTTGCAGAGTCTCATCTCTCTCTAGAATAGACCTCCAGTGTCCCCCAGAGTCATTCTTACCAACCCCAGTGCTGTCCCAGAATCCTTCCACATTGAGTCATATGGCCCTGTGCCCAGGATGGGCTCTTGTCACTCTAGGTGGCCTTCAGCACCTGGAGGATAAGCTGCAACTACTTTCTATATATGGTGTTGTTTCCCCTGTCCTACACTATCACTCAGGACCTGCTTTCTACTCCCTCTACCCCCAGTGCTGCCACCCATCTCTTCCCTGTCACTCTCTTCTTCCCCTACACTGGTCCTTTCTCCTTTCCAATCCTAAATCTCGCGGTTTCTGTGTTTTGTCCTTGAGGGAGAGACAAGGGATAACCTAACGTTTATGGGGTGTGGACTCTGCAGGCGCATATTCAAGTGCTTTCTGCATATTATTTTACTATTTCCCAAGATTGCTTATCATCAGAATCCCTTGGAAGCTTTAAAAAAAAAAAAAAAAAAAAAGGGCTTCCCTGGCGGCGCAGTGGTTGAGAGTCCGCCTGCCTGCCGATGCAGGGGGCACAGGTTCGTGCCCTGGTCCCGGAAGATCTCACATGCCGTGGAGCGGCTGGGCCCGTGAGCCATGGCCACTGAGCCTGTGCGTTCGGAGCCTGTGCTCCGCAACGGGAGAGGCCACAGCAGTGAGAGGCCCACATGCCACAAAAAAAAAAAGATGGAAAGATTTCCAAGCCCCTGCCCTGGAGATCTCAGTTCAGTGGCTCCAGCATGGAGCTAGAGAACCTGGTATTTTTTATACACCTCCCAGATGATCCTGTTATTAATCCAGTATTAGAAGCACTGCATTATCTCAGAACAGCCTACAAAGTAGGAACTGCTATTGTCAACTCCAATTTAAAAAGGAGGAAACTGAGGCTTAGAGAGACTAAATAAGTTACCCAAGGCCACACAAGTAGCTCAAAGACAACAGTGTCACTCAGAGCTGACGCTCTTAACACCAAGTTGCACTACTTCTCTCATTTTCCTTTATTGGGGCCCTTCTTGCTCTGTCCTCTCTTTCTCAAGGTATCGTCTGTTTCTGTGCACGTTCTCCAAAACCACCATGATTTTGCCTCTGTACTGCAGGATCAGTGGCTGATCTGCCACTCACACTGCCCTCGCACCGACCTCACTTGCCTCGGGCATTGGCAGGGAGTACCCTTGGTACAGCCTAGGGTGTCCTAAATAGGCCTGGCTTGCTTCCGGAGCCTCCCGCTAGGGGTCTGCCTGGCAGCGAGTGACATCACAGAGTTTGATTCTGTGATTGGCGGTTTTTAGCAGCACTGCAGTCTGGTTGGCCTGATTCTTCCCCACCCCTTGCCTGGGCCAGGCTCTGCTGAGGAGTCGTCAGGGCTGCCTCAGACCTGGTCCCAGCAGTTGGAGGGCTCTCAGGAGGGATGGAGGGATCTGTGTGCAGATAACCATTGGAGATTATGCACCGTGCTAGAAGAGGCCCTGTAGCAGGGGAGTGGAGCTTGTCCAGGAGGGCATGTTTTGGGCTGGAGCACAGAGTCTGCACAGAAGATGGTTGGTTTGGGGGAAAAAAAAATAGGTTGAAATTCTGGAGGTCAGGAAACCTAGGTTCGTTCTGACAAGAATCTTAACCATCCTCTGAAGCCTCTCTGATCCTCAAGGCAGACAAAGCCTCTCTGACCTCTGACCTTTGACTCACAGGCCGAGGCAGATGTGGCCTCCCTGAACCGCCGCATTCAGCTGGTAGAGGAGGAGTTGGACCGGGCGCAGGAGCGCCTGGCTACAGCCCTGCAAAAGCTGGAGGAGGCTGAGAAGGCAGCTGATGAGAGTGAGAGGTGGGCAGGGGGGTCCTCAGAGGGTGGGCCGGGGAGGGGGCTGGAAGCCTGTCTCTGCTGGTCCTAACCCGACCCCTACTCCTCTCCCTGACTCTCAGAGGAATGAAGGTCATCGAAAACCGAGCTATGAAGGATGAGGAAAAGATGGAGCTGCAGGAGATGCAGCTGAAGGAGGCCAAGCACATCGCTGAGGATTCAGACCGCAAATATGAGGAGGTGAGAGCCCTGCCCCACTTTCTTCTCACTCCCGAGTCCCAGACACCCCCAGTCATTCACCATGGATCTCCTCCTCCTCTCTTCCCCATCCCCACAGGTGGCCAGGAAGCTAGTGATCCTGGAAGGAGAGCTGGAGCGCTCAGAAGAGAGAGCTGAGGTGGCTGAGAGGTGAGGACACCACAGGGCGGCAAGTGAAACTCGGCTTGAGCCCATGGCTCTGGGGCACTCCGCACAGTGGGGAGGCAGTTTCCCAGGCGTGGGATCACAGGGACGGGTCCTGCCTCTGACCCCTACGTGCTGCCCCCAGCCGAGCCAGGCAGCTGGAGGAGGAACTGCGAACCATGGACCAGGCCCTCAAGTCCCTGACGGCCTCAGAGGAGGAGGTAGTCACCTCTCTGGACCTTTCTGGGCAATGGCACCTTCTCTAGGCTCACCTTCCCCTCCATCTCAGGCTGCTCTCCCTCACCTGCTGGGGGCCGGGAAGGGCCTGGGGCTCCTAAACTCTGCCTGCTGTCACTCTCACAACTTTGCTCTTCTCTTCTCTCCTCCACCCCTCCCCCACTGTGCCATCTCCGCTGTCTCCCCCACTGTGCCCTCACACCCCACCCTGCCACACACCCCCTGCAGTAAATGTGGGGACCTAGAGGAGGAGCTGAAAATTGTTACCAACAACTTGAAATCCCTGGAAGCCCAAGCGGACAAGGTAGAGGGGGGTAGAGGGGCAGTGAGGATGGGGTCCTTCAGGGGAGGGAGGCGATGGGCCCAGGCAGGGCAGGGCCGGATGTTTGATGGAGACAAAATCAGGAGTAGCCTGTGGGGCTCCGTGGAGAAATGAAGGACTTGTGGAGGCGATGAACTGATGGCATGTGTCTGTCCCTAAAAGTATTCCACCAAAGAAGATAAATATGAAGAGGAGATCAAACTGCTGGAGGAGAAGCTAAAGGAGGTGAGAGTCCTTCCAGTCCAAATCCCCCTCAAGCCCCCCAGTACCCGCCAGAGACCTCCTGTGGCAGGGAATCTGGGGACAGGGACGGAAGAGAAAGTTGATAGCGTCTGGGAGGGCCTAAGCTCCTGTCATTTTCCCCATCTTGCCTTTATGCCCAGGCTGAGACCCGAGCAGAGTTTGCCGAAAGGTCGGTGGCAAAGTTGGAGAAAACCATTGATGACCTGGAAGGTAAAAGGGATATTCCTCTGTACCCCTGAACCTTTTAAAATAGGTCCATATTCCCCATGACTTATCTTCCCAGCCCATGATACTTGCCAGTGGTAAATTAGGGTTGGACCACCTAGGACTCCACAGACTCTGGCGGTCTGTGCCTCCCATCCAAGTAGATGTAGCCCCGTCCACTCCAGTGCTTCTCGAGCTTGAGTGAGCATGGAAATCCCCTCAGAGTTTTTAAAACACAGATTCCTGGGTGCTGCTCTGAAGCGACTGCTGACTTTGGGCTGAATCTGTGTCTAACGAGCTCCCGGGTAATGCAGATGCTGCTGGTCCTCACACCACACTCTGCGTAGCACTGATCTAGACAATTCTGTGTCCAAGTGCAGCACCTTCTTCATTAAATAGAGAGCTATTTGGTTTACTATCTAGGTTTTCATGATAACATTAATGGAAAATACTTTTTGAAGCTAGATTTGGTGAAAACAAGCATCCAGGCATTTGCTAGTCTGTAGCTGCTTCTCACTGTTACCGACAACGTTGTGCCTAAAGCTGTCTTTCCTTTTTACTTCACTTTCATAACTCCCTCTTCTCTTGCTTCCAGCCTTCTCAGGCAAGCCTCAGTTTTCTCTCCAACTTTAGGACTTTAGAACTTTGTGGCTTGAGCGCCCTCCCCTTGAAGCAAGCACTCCTGCTTATGCAAAGCACTGTGCCCCCAGGCCCCTGGGGGAGGCAGGAGCTCCTGGGGGGAAGCACCAGTTTGGGGTACAGAAAAGAGCAAAAGACATAGGGGTAAAGAGAGGGGAGGAGGGGGCCCTGACAGCTGTCCAGCCTGTTCTCTGGCCTGTCTCTCTCACTCCATCTTCGTCCACCTCTCTCTGATTCTTGTTCTCTCTTTCCATTACCCTCTCTCCTTCTGTTCCTCTTTCCCTCTATTCCCTCTCCCCATACTCCCACCTGGCCCCACTCCCCTGGACCCCCCAGACGAAGTCTATGCACAGAAGATGAAGTACAAGGCCATCAGCGAGGAGCTGGACAACGCACTCAACGACATCACCTCCCTCTGAGCCTCTCACCAGTGTAGCCCGCGGCCCCTTCTCTCTTCTCCTTTCCATTCTCTGTAATGGGGAGGGGGGCAAGCAGGAGGAGCAGAAATTGCCAACATTGCACAGCCAGGCTGGACGCAGCCTAGGAGAGCCCCCGTCACAGCTGCCGCCCACCCTGACATTTGCTTCATCCTTCTATATCCATCCACTCCTCCCTCTACCCGCCAGCCTCTCCCGCTCTCTGCTGCTTAATAAACTCAACTTGGTCTCCATGCTGTTTTCCTGCCCTCCAGAGAGCACTTCCATCACCCCCACAGAGCACTGGTTCACTGCTGAGACCCTGGCTCCTACGGGCACCCCCGATCTTGTGACCCACCCCTCCCCTACTGATCTCACCCACAAACCACTGTGGCCCACACCGGAACCCTCTCTGCATGACTCTCACTGCTGCATGTGGGCACATATGACCACGTCAGTCAACCACGGGCCCTCTGGTGCCTCTGAGACACACGCCCTTCTACAGACCCAGGCATGTCACTGCCCTTGGAGCATTCAAGCTGTGATTCCAGGATCTAAAAGAATGACTGGAAGGGAAGTGGAATGGTGAGGTGCAGGGGAGGGGTGAGAAGGTTGTGAATGGTCTGGGATGAAGTTTGGAGAGACACTGGATGGCAGCACCATGGGGCTTTCCCTGCAGGTCTGTTTTCTGCCTCAAGTCTGTCTGTCTGTCTGTCTGTCTGACACTCCCTTTCCTGGCTCAGTCTTTGTCTTTCCTCCTGCTTCCAACTCTCTTCAACCTTTTAAAGAAGGAGGGTAAATTAGTTTATGACTCAGGCCTTCCCATCCCACCTCCACGGCCCCAGAGCCTTGAGTGAGGCATCCCTGTCTGACTTGTTCAGTCCATCCATTTGTCCCACCCACAGGGTCCTCAGATCCCTGAATGTTTGGGTCTTCCTGTGCCTCCAACCCACTCCGTGTCTATTTGTCACATCCCCTGTCCATGCCTCCCCATGTTTCTCCCCCACCAACCTCACGGGTTGCTTCCCCCCACAGAGACCTTGGCCAGTGCCAAGGAGGAGAACGTGGAGATCCACCAGACCCTCGACCAGACCCTGCTGGAGCTCAACAACCTGTGAGGGCTGGCCCTGCCCCCAGCCAGGCTGTAGTTGCCACTGAATAAAACTGATGTTACCAGTATCACGGGGCCCTTTAAGCCTTTCTTGGGTGTTGGGGATGGTGGTGGTGGTTTTCCAAAGTGGAGAAGGTAGAGAGGATGCCCCAGGGGAAGAGTGGAGTTGGAAGGACCCCTGAGTGAGCCAGAGGGGTGGGGCACTGGGCTCACTGAGGAGGGGTTGTGAACAGGCTGTGTGAAGCAGAGAAGCCTGGCAGGGCTGGGGGAACATCTGGCCCTTACTCCCCACAGAGCAAAGAAGCTGCTCTCAGCGGCACTGCCCCATTCCAGCAAGTGGCTGGGCCGGGCAGCACGACTGGAAGGCAAAACTGCAAAGCTACATAGGTTTTACTTGAGCAGGGTGAAAACCCAAAAGCCTCAGTGTGATTTTAAGCCTAAAGACCGAGCTTGTCCACACACACACACACACACACACACAGTCATTCCAACAATATCGGTCATTTCTCCCTGCTTCCTGATAACATCTACATGAGGCAGAATCATGTCCCCCCACCAAAGATGTCCATACCCTAATCCTGTGAAATGTTACCTTACATGGGAAGGGGACTTTAGTTAAGCTAAGGATTTTGAGATGGGGAGGTTATCCTAGGTTAACTGGGTAGGCCCAACATAATCGCAAGGGTCCTTATAAGAGGGTGGCAAGAAGGTTAAAAGCAGTTGTAGGAGATGTGACAATGGAAGCAAGAGATTGGAGTGATGCAAGGAAGGGGCCACAAGCCAAGGAATGCTTGGCTTCTAGAAGCTGAAAAAGGCAAGAAAATATCCTCTCCTCAGGAGTGTTCAGAAGGAACCAGCCCTGCCAACACCTTGACTTTAGCCCAGAAGATTCATTTTGAACATCTGACCTCTAGAACTCTTAAGAGGATAAATTTCCGTTACCACTGTCTGTGGTAATTTGTTACAGCAGCAATAGGAAATGAACACACCATCCTGTTGATTTGGGGAACAAGGATACGCCTTCCACAGACTTTATTAGAAATATTTATTTAAAAAATATATCTTTGGAGGCTTAAAAGGAAGTAGTGTAATGGGCAGGACAAAGTCTCCAGCTCCCCCTCAGATTCCTCTGGCCAGCTTCTCTGCACATTCTCCAAGTTGCAGGCCTCTAAGCAACAGTCTCCGTGACCTCTGCCGGGTGGTACCTGACACTTCCTTTGGTCCCACTTGGGTGTCTACACAACAGGGAACCCTAATCAGAAATCTCACCAAGGATGAGCTCATTTGCATGCAATTTGCATGAAGCTGTTCTGGACTCCACTTGGGCAGCAGGGGCTGGGCCTGAGGGAGAGGGTTAGTAAAATACCTTTGCTGCCTTCTCATTTGCACAAGGAAGGCGATGCTGGTAACCGCAAAGAGAAGGCCAAAAACCAGGGCCAGGATGTCTCCTGGAGGGAGGAGGAGAGAGACTGCCTCAGGGAGTGAAGAGGAGTCTGTAGGTTCCCTCAGAGCCTCTTCCACCTGAACCCCACCCCTGCCCCAAATTCTCCAGCTGCCCCCAGCATCTCCGAATCCAGCAGAGGCCAGCAAAGGGATGGGGGTGGATACACAAGAAGGGGTAAGATGAGCACTTTTTTCCTCTCTAAAAACAAAACGAAAGAGGTTGTTTGGGAAGGAGGATGCAAGGAGATTTCTGGAGCTTCATTCTGACCAACTCTTGCACTGGGGACAACAGGGGAACCCCCCTGCCTTGATCTGACGCTATCCTATTGGGGTTGGAGTGTGCTCTGCAGAAATGGAGAGGTAGCAGTGGTGGTCCTGACTAGCCCCTGAGGCTGGATGGTGCCAAGGGATGCCCCCAGCCTCAGGAACCAGAGGAGGGGCACAGACTCACCAGCAGCGAGACAGGAATTCAGGTGGACTGAGGAGAAAAAGGAGACATTA
Organism: Tursiops truncatus; assembly: GCF_011762595.2. Classification (NCBI taxonomy): domain Eukaryota; kingdom Metazoa; phylum Chordata; class Mammalia; order Artiodactyla; family Delphinidae; genus Tursiops; species Tursiops truncatus. The sequence continues at coordinate 78,847,913 of NC_047039.1, read as the reverse complement.
GAGCCAGGGGTGGTGATCACCAGTGACAGACAAATGAGGACACATGGGGAGGATGAGGGACCTGTGGCTGGGGGCAGGGGGCATGGCATCAGTAGACAAAGCTGCACCTGGCTCAACGGTCCCAGGGCTGCTGTCCACTCCAGCAGGGAAGGAGGCCTCAATTATTCGCCCATTCAAAGGCTGTGTAGCTCGGAAGTTCAGCTGTAGCCGAGAGTCATCAGGTCCCCACAGGGAGTCAGAGAGGGCATGGAGCTAGGGAGGTCAGCAGACAGTGGGGGTGGGCTCATGACACAGAAGCAAAAGGGTCACAGGCTTACAGCCAGCACCTCAGGGACCCACTGTCCACGTCTCCCTCATCTCCAACACGGCCACTTCATCTCTTTATGCCTCCTCTTTCTCACCTCCACCTACAACCCTTTCCCCCTCATCCCCTATGTCACCACCACACCCCAGCCCCACCTGCTTAGCACTCAGCTTTACTGTCTGGTTGAACACAGTCCAGATGACTCCCTGGGCACAGGGGGGTGTGGTGAGAGACCCCTCATATCGGAAGTAGCGGCTGAGGTCAGAGGGCAGCAGTGCAGATACATCCAGTCCTGGGACCCAAGTCTCAGAGTCTGTGGAGAGGACCTGTGCTGGAGTCCCACATAGATTGACCCCCCCGGCCATACACACAACAAAGCTTTGGGGTACAGGAATACATTTTTATCTCCCAGAAGCCAAGCTGACTCAACTCCCAGAAACCACTTCTTCACTGAGTGTGTCCCTTCCCATAACTCAGCGCAAGACATGACTCAGGAGGTAGTAAAAGGCTTTGGGGCGCACAGAGTGAGAGAATTGCTCCCCTGGCCCTCCCTCTGAGTCTTCACTCTTAGTTTGCACACTGTGATAACACGCTGGAATGCAGATTTAAGCCCAGAGTAAATCAAAAGAGAAAATGCGTTGAATAACTTGTAAATAAATACCTATAACTTTAAAAACACACAAAACTCAAAAAACACAGTTCTCTCTAGTTTAGCAAAACTTAAGGTCCAGTTGGGCAAGTGAAGTTTAAAATGACCTAGAGTGACTGAGAAGGAAAGAAAGATTTCCAACAAAAGTATTAACAAATTTAAAATATTTGATGCTTATGAAGGAGTAATAGACATCTCTCAGAAAAATTTTAGACTCAACCAGACTCAACCCCTGAAAGTTCCAAACACTATTTTTTTGGTCTTATTTGGTTTTTGTCTTAGTTTCTGTTTGGTTTTTAAACATAAAGCCTGTAGCCAGCAGTTTGCCTTTGTCTGTTTGCCTGTGTTCAGCTTCATAGTTATTATCAAGGTCACAGTAGGCCAGTTCACATTTCAACCCCTCTGTGTGGGAGGGAGCCCTTCTCCATCCTCAGACCTGAGGCTCCCCAAGGGCGGTTCTTTATGAGCAAGGGTATCAAGGGTAGTGGCCAAACCAACAAACTGACCTTCCTCAGCGATTTCTCCCAAATGTGACAGCAACTGCTCGTAGGCGCTGTTTTCTTCGGGGCCTTCCTAGGAGATGATAATGCAAGATAGATTCATACATGTATTTAGGGTTATGGCTGGAGGCCTGAAGGTGAGGTGGGTTCCCATAGTCCTCCCCCAGTTCCCAGCTCTGAGAACGCTGGGGGAACACAATATCTCATGTATTATTATTCAAGGTCAATATACTCCTACTTTGCAAACTGACGTAACTAGGCAGACTAGTTTTCAATGGCAAATTGGAGGAAGAGGAGGATGGTGGGTCACTTTACTAGGATACAAGGTTCTCAATGATGGGCTCTACTTACTTTTCCAATCTCACTCATCATTAACTCCACACCCATTCTATGTCCCCACCACAGGAAACCCCAATAAACTTTGTATTCATGTTAGCTCTGCATTCACCTTAATAATTCATGTGTTTGAGTTTTGGAGCCAGGACATGCTATTTCCAAGGTGCTTCTCTGAGCTTTGCGCTGTGAGGCTGGCGATCATGAGTCAGGGAGGGAGTGAGCCTAACAGGTGTTTCACCATCCACAGGTGTCTCACCATCCCTCCAACCTACTAGCCTCCTCTAATCATTGTGTATGTACTCCTGATCAGTACAGGTCCAAAGAGGTCACTAAATGCTTCTCTAGACAATATGGCATTTTGCAAAGGGGAAATTATGGGTTATAAGAGTATTAGACAAATGACTCTTCCTTATGTCCATTCTACTGCATCTGCCATTCCCCGAATGGGCCATATTCTGAGTCTTTACATGTACCGTTCGCTCTGCATGGAATATCTCCTTTTCTTTCCCACTAGTGAAGGCTTCAAGTTTCACCTCCTCTGTGAGCACTTCCCTGACTACCTTGTTGACTCTGCGTCCTGTGTATATATCTATCCTGTCAGCCTCCCTCACTGGCTGTGGGGAGACAAGGATCCACAGTTTCGGAACCTTTTGTTGGAGCCCAGCTCACAGTGGGTGTTAATGAAAGAACTAATGAGTAAATGAAGATGATAGCCAGGTGCGGGGTGGGGGTGGGTCTCTGGGGCAAGATACTCTGAGCCCGAGGGCTGGGGAAGCAGGGGTGGGGGTGTCCAGGGCTGGTACCTGCAGAAAGGCAGCCAGCACGGCCAAGCCCCCCGGGCGCCCCAAGGCCTCGTCAGCTTTGGCAAATGCAGTGCTGAGGTGAACCACATGGATCTGGAGAGGACACGGTAGGAGTGGGCGAGATCCCCTACCCCGCGCCCCACTTCGACCCTCCGCGGACAGCTTCGCGCTCACCTCGGCAGGGAAACGGTGACCGCCAACCGTGTGCTCCGAGCCCGGGCGACCCGCAGCCCCCCAGTGCAGATGCAACTGCAGGGCCCGGTACTCCTGCCCGGGACCTAGGGCCATCTCCAGCCCGGGAGGCAGACTCAGCTGCACTGCGTGGTGAGAGGCAGGTGAGCCGGGCCCGCCCCTCTCTCCGCAGAGCGCGAGCCTAACTCCCAGGGACAGTCCCTCATCCCCAGCTAGCCTCCGCCCCTTCCCCGAGGCTCCGCCCCGAGACCGCCTCACCGGTGTGGCCATTGTTGCGCAGGCGCAGTTCTGGTTGTGGCGGGAGCTCAAAGCCAAGGAGTTCCAGGGTTCGCAGGGCTGGGCAAAACGCGGTGAGTTCTGGACGGATATCTACCGGGGACTGAAAACGGCCAGCGCAGGCGGGGGACACCTGGGGCCATGGCGGAGCGCCTGGAGTGGGAGAGTATGTACAGGAAGTTTGATGACACGATCAGGAACTTCTAGGGAAGCTGAGTAGAAAAAGTGATGGGGTCGAGTCAGGAGGCATCCAGACAGGAGATAGAAATAAGGGATGTGGAGGGAGAGAGGCAGCGGGTGGTGTCAGGGACTGGCAGACGCGGATGCGGGGGAAGAGGGCGGGGGGTGCAGGCACTAGCAGAGCTGAGTGCCCACATTGGGTCTGTGCAGGGGGTGGGTGTCTCACCTCCATAACGCCAATGACTGTGGTCATCCCCTGCATAAATAAGAAGAATGAAGAAGCTGATCTTTGAGCCCAGTCCCTCGCCAGCGGCCAAAAGGAGGTGGGTCTCCTTCACTAGCAGAGGTTCACAAATTCAGATGTCTTACAGAAGCATAGCAGGTAACAGAAATGCCTGAAGCAGGCCAGGTGTAAAGCACTATAGATGGCAGCCAAGTAAAACGCCACAGCTTGACGGGCCACACAAAGATCCCGCTGGCCCCGGAGATATCAGTTTGCGACCACTGTCTCAGGGTCTCTAAAATGGGTGGAGGCCTCAGTTCCCAGGCCCAAATCAGTAGACCTTTTTCTCCCTTATTCATCCCTCCTCCCCACTCATCCTGTTCCCTTTCTGGTCTCCAGCTCGTTTTCCAAAGTTCCTGGCTTGAGAGTCAAGATACCAGGTTCTCCTACCTGCTGTTTCCTTAGTCCTAGGTCTCAGTTTCCTCATCTGTAGGCTGAAGATGAGGTGATTTCTACAAGCCCTTCCTGCTCTTCCTCTGGTACACCCCCGTCCTTCCTCTTCTCTCCCCTCATACTCTTACTTCTCTCCACCTTTGTTTTCTCTCCACATTCCTATCTTTCTCCTCTCCAGCCTCCCCCTTTCTTCTTTCCCGTCTCTTCCTGCTTACCTCTCTCCATCTGTGCCCCTTTTTGTCTCCCCATCTAGCTCTGAAAGGGGGTAAAGGGCTAGTGGCATGGGAGCCCCTGGGGTTGGGAAAAACTACCATCAGAGTACAGGCTCCTCTCCTTCCCTGAATAATCCCTACCTGGATTGGGGTTTAATGAGGGGAAGCATCAACCTCCTGGAGCCTAGATTTGCAGAGCTGATGACCACTTACCTTTTTTGTCTCTGTGGGCATTATTCTGGGGGCCTTGAGTATCCCTGGGAGTCTCAACAGTAGGTAGATCCTCTATCTTCAGAGAATCCTCTTCTCCTGCTTCAGTCTTCATTCCAGGTGGATCCAACTTTCCAGGTGGGTCCTCCTCTCCAGGTATATCCTCTTCACTGGGCAGATCCTCCTCACGCAGTGGATCGTCTTCCCCAGATGAATCTCCTCCTGTGGTGGGAGCCCCCTGCATCCAGAGCAGGCTCTGGGGATGGGCAGGCACCAGGAGGAGCAGTAATAACAGCAACTGCACAGCGGGGCCTGGGGCAGGGGCCGGGATCCACAGAGGGAGCCAGGGGCTGGGGCACAGGGGAGCCATGCGGCTGACTGTGGGGTGTCCTGGGACACGGTGTGTACGGTCTGTACGTGCATCAGAAACAGGAGCTGGATGGGGGAGGAGCAAGCCTGGAGGGGAGCAGACTGGCTCACAGAAGGCCCTTTTGTAGAGATGGAGCCAAAGCCCTGCAGGTCTGTCTGGCCCTGTGCCCCCTCCCTGATAGCAAAGTTGGGCATGGGGTGGAGTGAGCGGCAGGTATGTGCGCAGGTAGAAGGTTATCAGGGTCATGGGCTCAGCTTGGAACCCAAGGCACCACCTGGCACTATACAGGTTCTCCCTGGCACCGCCTGGCTGCTCGCCAGCCAACCTCAGCTAACCCTGGCCTGCTTCCCAGTCCCAGGCAGCTGGGGACCCCACGTCCTCTGGCTGAGAGGGGAAGCAGCCCATATATACATCCCTGGCCCAGCCAGGGAGCAGGTGAAGGGGTAGGGCAAGCTGTGGGGGGAGTCTGGGGGTGGGAGGGTGGATGGATGAGTAGGTGGGAGGCGAATTTGAGTATGAATGGAAAACTGTATATATTTATTAGAGAGTCTGATAGGTTTAAACTAAATGTATTATTCATCATATTACACCTTTGCTCAAAAACCTCCATTGGCTTTCCACACTCTACCAAAGTATCTTCTATCTGCCCATCTTCTCCCTCTAGTTGACTTCCAAGTCCCCTCAAAATACTACCAAAGAGACTTTTCCATCTTTTCTCCTACTACTCTCCCTCATACCCTAGCCAAATTAAACTATTCATTTTTTACCCAAACCTTTGACCACCTTTGTTCATTTAGTTCTCACTGCTGGGAATGCCTTTCACTCTTCTATTTATTTAGCATCTACCATATGTCAGGCATTGGGCTAATAGACTAGATGTATGGAAATGAATAAGACGCAGTCCCTATCCCGAGGAGCTTGCTGTCTTGTGAGTGAGGGCAAAAATCATCATAATATTTGGGGGAGAGAGATGAATTCTGCCTCAGAAAGTAATACAGAAGTAGGCAAAATTTGATCAGGGCTTAAAGAAGTAGCAGTTCAATTGGTTTAAAAAAGAATGGGGGAGGGGCTTCCCTGGTGGCACAGTGGTTGAGAGTCTGCCTGCTGATGCAGGGGACACGGGTTCGTGCCCCGATCCGGCTGGGCCCGTGAGCCATGGCCGCTGAGCCTGCGTGTCCGGAGCCTGTGCCACGACAGTGAGAGGCCCGCGTACCACCAAAAAAAAAAAAAAAAAAAAAAAAAAAAAATGGGGAAAATGGCATTCTGGGCAAAAGGGAGGCACCAAATACTTTGAGCAGAAGAATGACAGAATCCAAATCTCATTCTAGGTTATGTTGAAGGGTAGTGTGGAGTACGAATTGGAGGGGGAAAGTGGGTGCAAGGAGATGAATAGTGAGAGGACCCCAACAATGGGCTGGGATTCCCAGTCTGCCTATTCACTTAACATTTGGTAAGCTTCCTCTAGTCCTCCAGGCACTGTTCTAGACCCTAGGGATGCAGCATTGAACTGGAGAACAGCCTCTGCTGTTCTACAGCTCACATTCTAATAAGGCCCCTATGGCTTCAACAAACCAGAAGAGAGTAAGGCCATCTCAGGAGATCCTTATCTGGGGCTAACATTCAGTAGGTACAGACACCAGTATGGTTGTATAGGTAATTAAATATATTGAAATATTTATAATCTGGTTTGTAACTAGTCCCTAACTCCAGGGTGCTCCTGCTACCCCACTCCTCCCTAGGGACTGTCCTGACCTTATGAACTCACTAAAGAAGTAATGCTTGACACAGCAGGGGCTCCAGGACCCCACTTGAATGCCCCAACCAGTTTCCACTCTGGTAGGTCAGTAGTTGTGCACGAATGCACCCACTAACATGTTAAACAGCTTTACTATCTCCTCTGTCTAAATCCCTTCTATTATTTAAAACTCAGTTCATACAACCACTATGGAGAACAGTATGGAGGTTCCTTAGAAAACTAAAAGTAGAACTACTATATGATCCAGCAATCCCACTCCTGGGCATATATCTGGAGAAAACCATAATTTGAAAAGACACATGCACCCCAATGTTCATTGCAGCACTATTTACAATAGCCGAGACATAGAAGCAACCTAAATGTCCATCGACAGAGGAATGGATAAAGAAGATGTGGTCCATATATACAGTGGAATGTTACTCAGCCATTAAAAAAGAATGAAATAATGCCATTTGCAGCAACATGGATAGACCTAGAGATTATCATAGTAAGTGAAGTAAGTCAGACAGAGAAAGACAAATATCATATGATATCACTTATATGTGGAATCTAAAAACACATGATACAAATGAACTTATTTACAAAACAGAAACAGACTCACAGACTAGAAAACAAATTTATGGTTACAAAGGGGAAGGTGGAGGGGAGGGGTAAATTAGGAGTTTGGGATTAACCTATACACACTACTATATATAAAATAGATAACCAACAAGGACCTACTATATAGCACAGGGAACTCTACTCAATATTCTGTAATACCCTATATGGGAAAAGAATCTGAAAAAGAATGGATATATGTATATGTATAACTGAGTCACTTTGCTGTACACCTGAAACTAACACAACACTGTAACTCAACTATACTCTAAGATAAAATAAAAATTAAATAATAAAAAAAAAGACTCAGCTCAAAGGCCATCTCTTCTAGGAGGTCTTGCTTGACCAACTTTACACCACAGGAAGAGATTTCTGGTGCCTCTGAACCACCACAGTTCTTTGCCCTCACTAACAACCTTGTCTAGCATCCAATTCATATTAAGGTGATTTATGACATTATATCTGCTCCAATAGCCTTGAGGTCCATAAGGGCAGGGTCCAGTATTTGATTGATTGAGTCTGTCTTTTGTTCAGTATTACTTTATTATTGATCATTTTTCTCTCTGCAGATCACCGAGACAGGGCTTGAGAAAAACCAAACTAAATGCCTTCCCTGCCCTCAGGGAGCCCATTGTCAATGGCCTGTGTGTGTCAAACCGCAATTATTCCAGGAGCAGGACATCACATTTCTACAGCACCCCAAACTGTCTGCCTTGTCAGAGTGACTGTCATACTGTATGCCAAAACTTGTATGGCTGAACAAGCAGTCTTCTTAGGAGGTAGTCAGCCTAACGATCTAGGTTGCCATTTCTGGAGCTAAATTAAGAGCCATCCATGGCAATCTGATCCAGTGTGAACTCCTGATGGTCAGCTCATTGTCTTGGTCAGCTGTGTTGTCAGAACCTTGGTTGGACCCAGACACATGGAAAGTACATGGTAATATCTAAACTGGATGGGCCTGGACAAGACAGAATGTGGTAACGACTAATCTAGTTGAGGTGGAGGAGGTCATGGGAAGCATGGAGGACAGAAACACCATGCTAACTGAAGTCTGGAGTCTGTATGTCTAGAACTTTCTCCAACACCAATCTTAGTTTTATTTCATTTTCCCTCTTTCCAAATGTTTTGAATGTTTCCACCTTTTTCCTTTTTAGATCTCCATCAGGGTCTCCTTGTACAATTCTCCTTGGCACTTCTATGTGTCCACATGTCTCCCCTCCATCTCTGCTGCTTTTTCTCAGTATTTCAGAGTCCAGATTGCATCTAGGTACAGCTCTCTCTGTGTTACAGCTCCCTAATTTCCCAAGTGCCATTCTCCATGGTGCTGTCTCTTTCTTGAGCTCTCTGTCTCTGTGTGTGACTATGTCTCTGGTCTGGGTGGGGAATGTGGACTCTGACCCAAGATCGTGCTTTTGCAACTGGGAGTCTGCCAAACCCTGAAACAGGTTTGAGCTCCCAGAGTCTTGTTTCCTGAGTCTCCTCAGGGACAGAGTGTACTCAGGACTGATTGACTAAGGACACCCCCTCCCCCCACCCCGGCCTGACACACGACCTCTCTGTGGTTGTTTAAGGCCAAGTTTTTGGTCATTAGGGTCTATGTCTTAAGACATCGAGGGCCATGTCTCTGCTTATCCCAGGGCTGCAGAGGAGGGAGCTATTTGCTGGTGAAGTAGGAGGAAAAAGAGCCCCCTATTCCCCAGACATGGATTGGAAGCAAAGACAAATCACAGCCCTTCTGGGGCCCTGGGGACTCACCTGTAGTTCTGGCCCAGCTCACCATCAGTATTATTTTCCTAGGACTGCTGTAACAAATTAACACAAACTGGGTGGCATAAAACAACACAGATTTATTCTTTCACAGTTCTGGAGGCTAGAAGTCTGAAATTAAGGTGTTGGCAGGGCCCTGTTCCTTCTGAAGGCTCTAAGGCCTCTTCTAGCTTCTGGTGGCTCCAGGCATTCCTTGGCTTGTGGCTGCAAAACTTCAGTCTCTGCTTCTGACTTCACATGGCCTTCTTCTCTTGTCCTTATGTCTTCTACTGGATGTCTCTTATAGGAACACTTACCATTGGATTTAGGGCCCACCAGGATAATCCAGGATGATCTTAAGATTCTTAATTTAACTACATCTGCAAAAACCCTTTTTCCAAATAAGGTCACATTCACAGGTTCTAGGGGTCAGGACATGGACACATCTTTATGGGGGCCACCATTTAGCCCACTACACCATCAGCCATTTTGGAACTGAAGTGGGTGCACGGGATGAGAAGGAATGAGCTTGTGCTGGGGACCTTCATGTCTTCTGCCCATATCCCTCTTCATGTCCTTTGTAGGCAGTTTCATTTACTCCCATAGCTTCTATACTTGAGGACAGCCAAGTATCCCCAGGTTGGACTACCCCATGTCAGATCTATAACCACCCGCCAAATGGATATCCCCACTTGGATGTCCCACAAGTATCTCAAATTCAACAGGCCTGTAGCCGAATTCACTTGTCCCCAAAACCTCTTCTTCCATACTCCACCAAGTGGTCTAAGCCAGGAGCCTGGTGCCATCTTTCATCTTTTCCTTCACGTCTGAAGGAAAGTCAAGTCATCAAGCACTATGGATTCTACCTTCTAAACTTTTCATCCTCATTTTTCATCCTAGTCCACACTTCCATCACCTCTTACCTGGGTAACTGCACCAGCCTCCTAATGGGTCTTGCTGAGTCCAGCTAGCCAGGGTGATCTCTCTAAAATGCACATATAATCTCACTCCCTATTTAAGACCTCTGAATGTTTCCCATTGCCCTTAGGATAAAGTCCATAGTACTACTTGACATGGCCTTCAGAGGGCTGCCATTGCCCTGTTCTCCTTGATGGGTTTGCAACCGAGGTGGGTCCAGTCAGAGTGAAGCTCTCTGTCTCAAGTATTTGATAACTGAGGGAATTCACTTTCACTTTGTCCAGACATGGATGAGGAAACACACAGCCTCTGGAACTGTGGGCAGCCACCTTGTAACCCCAATGGAAGCCAGCCTTAAGATGATAAAACCATGGAAGGCAGAGTAGAATGGTAGAAAGCAGTCCTTGGTGATTTGACTGAGCTGCTGGATTAAGCTAACCCAAGTCGTCCCCCCCCCCCCCCCCCCCCCCCCCCGCCTCCCCCCCCAGTATCTGGACTTTTCAGTTGCATGAGCTGATAAACTATCTTATCTTATCGTTTAGCCACTTTGATTTACGATTACTTGTGACACAGTCTTACTGATATAAATTCCCTCTATGGTTTGGCCTGTGTCTACCTCTCCAGTTTCCTTTCTCATCACACTTTCCTTTGCAATCTGTGCTCTAGTCTTATTAAACTTATAGCAGTTCCTTGAATGCATTGCATGCGTGTGCATGTGTGTTTTATCTCCGAGCCTTTGTCCATGCTATTTGTCTCTCTGTCCACCGCACCCACATTGCCGGCCCTGCCTAGCCAGGTTTTGTTTTGTTTATCCTCCTGGCATCCTTCAGTTCACATGTCACTTCCTCCAAGAAGCCTCCCTGACTCCTAGGCTAGGGCCAGTCCCTTCACTCCTGCATGCATAGAAGCCTATATTTCCTTTGTAACGTGTATCTCACTTTATGGTGACTCCTTACCATGTGTGTCATGCTGGATTAAAAGCATTCATAAGGGCAGGGGTCACATTTCTCTTGTCCCCCATTTCATCTCCATGCCTGGCATAAGACCTGGTGCGTGAGAGGCATTTAATTTTTGTAGAATGACTGGTAATTATTATTCAAAGCATCCCTAGGGCTTCTCCAGTGAGTTGAAAGCAGAGGTTGAGGGTAATTAAAGGACAGAGGAAATAAAATTTTTTTTGGCCGAGCTACGTGGATTGTGGGATCTTAGTTACCTGACCAGGGATTGAACCTGGGCCCCCAGCAGTGAAAGCACCGAGTCCTAACCACTGGACTGCCAGGGAATTCCACCCCCCCAATTATTTTTATTTTTAAAATTTATTTATTTATTTATTTGCGGTACGCGGGCCTCTCACTGTTGTGGCCTCTCCCGTTGCGGAGCACAGGCTCCGGACGCGCAGGCTCAGCGGCCATGGCTCACGGGCCTAGCCGCTCTGCGGCATGTCGGATCTTCCCGGACTGGGGCACGAACCCGTGTCCCCTGAATCAGCAGGCGGACTCTCAACCACTGCGCCACCAGGGAAGCCCTAAATTTATTTTTTTAAATTAATTAATTAATTTATGGCTGCGTTGGGTCTTTGCTGCTGCTGCGCGCAGGCTTTCTCTAATTGTATCGAGTGGGGGGCTACTCTTCACTGCAATATGAGGGCTTCTTATTGCGGTGACTTCTCTTATTGTGGAGCACGGGCTCTAGGCGCGCGGGCTTCAGTAGTTGTGGCTCAGGGGCTCTACAGCACAGGCTCAGTAGTTGTGGCGCATGGGCTTAGTTGCTCCACAGCATGTGGGCTCTTCCCAGACCAGGGCTCGAACCCGTGTCCCCTGCATTGGCAGGCGGATTCTTAACCGTCTTCCCTGGCCCCTCTTTCCTTTGGCTTTAGGGGAGAGCTGCGGGCAGAATATGGTGTGCCTGACTTGCTCTGTGGGACACTGGGTCCCCAGGGAATCAGTTGTCTCCAAGTGTCCTCACTGTGTCTTGCTCAGCTTTGCCCTCTTCTTCCTCAAAAGTTGAGTGATTTCCCAACCTGAGCTCACAGCAGGCTCTATTCCCCTGTCCTCTTCCATCCACCTAAAGCACGTTCGCACACTGGCAGGATACCCAAACACACCCATCACTGACTGCGCCCTGGGAGTGTGCTCTGTTCCCATTACCTGGGCTCATGGTGATACCAATTGTCATGAGATTATCTGCCCCCTTCCACCCTTGAGCTCTTAGTGTGGACTGTCCCACATTCACCTGAGACAGTGTAGCCAGTCCTCCACCTATGTGGCATCACCAGTTCCCCTGTGACCTGTCCAAGGTACAGTCTGACCCAAACTCTCTCTTGCCTCCATCGAGCCCTTCAAGTTTTTCCCTGATCTAAGGCCAGCATTTCTCCTTCCTCAGCATACTTAGAATGTCAGAGAGCTAGAGGCGGCCTCAGAATCCTGACAATACCCTGGTTCTTGGCTTCGGGCCCAGATTCTTAGGAGTCCTCAGTGGTAGGAATAGGGTCTAAAGTTTCTAACATTTTGCTTTTTAATAGCATTTTTTTCTAATTACAAAGTAATGCACGCATGCTCAAGCAGAAAACTTGGAAAAAGCAGAAAAGTATAAGGGAATTTTAAAAGTCACCCTATTTATCCCATTCACCCCCTCAGTGGGCCAGTGCCTGGAACAGATTTGGTGCGTAATAAATATTTGTTGAATGAATTATCTTTGATCCCATCACCCAGAGATAAAAGCCACAATCACCTTTCGATTGTTTATCCTTCCAGTCATAGATATGTTATACTACCTAAATAAGATCATATTGTACACAGTTTTATGGCCTGCTTTTTTTCTCTCGTCAATACACTATGTGTTTTCCCATATTGATAGCTTTTTTACATCATTAATGCTTTCATATTATTCTTCAAATGGCTCTACCATAATTTTCCCAGCCAATTCTCTACCATTGGGCATTTAAGTGATTTCCAGTTTTCTGTTGTTACAACATCTTGCCACCCATCCTAGTACATATGTTTTTGTCCACATATCTATTTTTTAGGATGCATTCCTAGAAGTGGAATTGCTGGGTTAGAAGAGTAGGCACATTTTAAGATATCTCATGCATACTGACAAAATGGCACTGCTAATTTACCCTCCAAGGCTATTGCCAGTTTTCAAAAAGACCTAAGTAAGTAAAGAAAATCTGGTACATTTTATCTCTGGACTAGGTAACACAGACTCATCAACTCTAAGCTTTTGGCCAGAATTACAGCAATTCCGACCCACCATGTTAGTTATTGACACTTGCTGACCGGAAGCTAACTGGCTATCAGGTTTTGGATCAGTATGGAAAGAGAAAGCAAGTTAGTGACTTAAAGCCTATCAACTTTTCCGGGGGCCAAAATATTCAAAACCTGGTGACCCGTGAGGATTCCTAGTAATAAAAGCATTGGGGACAACTGGACCCCGGTGTCTGGCATGGGCCCAGGACAGAATCTTAATTCTACAGGTGGGGCACTGCGACCCTGCCCGTGTCTAAACGCCCAACTCTCCTGACTCAAAGTCCACGCTGCTGCCCCAACTTAGTGCTACTCAAAGGAGGGCCACCCACTTGCCCCAACCTGCCCTGCCCCGAAAGGTGCCGCACACCGGCAGCGCCGCCCTGGCGGTGACCTGATGCGGTTCAGCTGGCAGCTGCGCATGCTCCGTCCTGCGCGCAGTCTCTAGGCGCCAGAGGGCGCGCTCCCCTCCAAGGCCCCGCCCCCACGGCCCCGCCCTCTGAGCCGTTGGGATTTGAATCTCCGGCGGGCTGCGGCTGGAATTACCGACCCTCCAGTCCGGCATGGAAAGCCCGGGCCCCAGCGTACGGTGCCCGGTGCAAGAGCAGCGTGCCCGTTGGGAGCGGAAACGCGCCTGCACTGCCCGGGAGCTGCTGGAGACCGAGCGGCGCTACCACGAACAGCTGGGGCTGGTGGCCACGGTGCGGGGCCCGCACACCCTCCCGTAGGGGCGGGGACCCCTGGGTGTGAGAGGGCCCCTACGAGGTCGGTGACCCTGACTGGGGTACCGTGGGTCCTGACCTGGACGCCTGCACGTAGGGACCTCAGGCCGACTTACACAGTTTCTAGCGGCGCCTTGGCACTGGCTTCATGTTTCTGCGGACTGCATGCCGGTATTCTCTCCTTCCGCAGTACTTCGTGGGGATTCTGAGAGCCAAGGGCACCCTGCGACCACCAGAGCGCCAGGCCCTGTTTGGGCCCTGGGAGCTCATTTACGGCGCCAGCCAGTGAGTAGAAGGGGCGTGGGAAGAGAAAGGAGGGAGAGCTCTGGCCTCTGGCAGTGCACGGAGCTCAGAGTCGGAGCGACCCCGGTTCACATTCGGAGTCTGCCAGTTACCTCACTTGTGGTCTTGGCCCAGTGCCTTAATCTGCCCCAATTCTCCACCCGTAAAATGGGGTAATAGCACTACCTCCGGGGCAGGGGTAGGAGAATTAAAAGAGGTGGTGCTTGAGTAGTTCTTGGGCTGCTCTTTTATTGTCCTGACCTACGCAGAGAGCTGCTTCCCTACCTCGAAGGAGGGCGCTGGGGACAGGGGCTGGAGGGCTTCTGCCCCCACCTGGAGCTCTACACCCAATTTGCTGCCAACGCTGAGAGGTCCCGGACCACCCTGCAGGTAACCTGAAGATGACCTCAAGTCCTCCTTCCCCTCTTCCTCCATACATTGCCTCTTCATCTGCAGACCCAAACTTCATTTATACTGCTCCTGCATTTATAGAGCCCTGTGGGTGTCCAGCTCTGTACTAAGTTCCCTGTAGGGAGACGGGGTTCTCTCAGGAGCACACAGCTTCCTGAGGGCTGGGGATGTGTACACCGAAGAATACAATAGTAGGAGAGGCTTCTCTCCTTGCTGCCAACTCTTTCCCCGTCACTCTAGGAGCAATTAAAGAAGAACAAACGTTTCCGGAGGTTTGTGCGACTTCAGGAAGGTCGCCCTGAGTTTGGGGGCATTCAGCTCCAGGACCTGCTCCCTCTGCCTCTGCAGAGGCTCCAGCAGTGAGTGAACTCACCCTGACACAGCCAACTTCTCTTGGAATACTGAGTCTGTATGATTGCTGCTCTCAGCTTTGTGGGATTCCATGGGATTTGTCCCACTGTGTCTCTCCTGGGACAAATTGCTCCCAAAAACTTTTTGCAAGAGTAAATGTGAACCCACTGGAGTACCTGGGCTGTGCAGCCTCAGGCCCTTAGCTGGGATTGTGGAACTTACACTGAAGTGAGGGGCCTGTAATAAGGTTAGTAACAGGGTTTCTGGAGATGAAAGGCTCGCCTAGCTTAGAATTTGTCCCTGCGGATGAGTTAAGAACTTAGTTGTCTGTAGCATCCTCCTTAAGTTGATTAACTTTCACCTTGGGATCTGGCCTCCTGAACCTTGGTCAGTCTGCCCCTCTGACTCTTCAATGTGGAATGGAAGAGGGCCATGTGGTGTGAACCCAGGTTCTGAGTCTCAGATGAAAGAGGGGGATAAAATAGCCACAAGCAGGTCTTTCCTGGCTTTGCAACTGAAGTTTGTACAGGGGGTGATCTGTGTGTCAGGCAGAGGAAATTTTGCCCAGCTCTACTTCCCCTCGTAACTTCCAACTGTCTAATTCCAGGTATGAGAATCTTGCCATTGCTTTGGCTGAAAACACAGGTCCCAACAGCCCTGACCATGAACAGCTCACAAGTATGTTCTTGCTCCTCCACAGCAGTCCTTGGAGACTGCTTCTCTTGTATCCATTTCTGGTTCTGACCTCCAACAATGTCTGATATGCCCCTATCTTCCAATGACTTGTATACAATGTTCCTATTGCCCTACATACTCTTTAAGAAGTTAGACTCTGACCCTGGTCCTCTCTGGAATAGCCTGTCTTTCACCACCACCATTCACCCAAAGTCAAAGTTGTGTTGGGAGTGGGGCATGGAATATTATTCCAGGGGCTGCCCGGCGGATAAGTGACACTGCCCAGAGAGTCCACACCATCAGTCAGAAACAGAAGAATGACCAGCACCTCCAGCGTGTCCAGGCTCTGCTCAGTGGACGGCAGGCAAAGGGACTTATCTCAGGTAGTCTGTGTGCTTCCCCTCAATCCTCAAACTACCCTTTTCCTACCCCCCATCCTCTCTTTTGCCAGCACATAACCCCCATTTCGTCAGCCTCCCTTTCCTTCTATTCCGTGCATCACGGTCCTGAAGCTGCACCAGAATAACAGCTCTCCCATCCCCCAGGTCGCTGGTTCCTACGCCAGGGTTGGCTGCTGGTGGTGCCTCCCCGAGGGGAGCCTCGGCCCCGAATGTTCTTCCTCTTCTCTGATGCACTCCTCATGGCCAAGCCTCGACCTCCATTGCATCTGCTGCAGAGTGGCACCTTTGCTTGCCAGGCCCTCTACCCCATGGCTGAGTGTCAACTCCACAGGGTCTTTGGCCACTCAGGAGGCCCCTGTGGTGGACTGCTCAGCGTAAGTAACAGGCGAGAGCCCTAGGTGAGGTAGGAGAGGCCCAAAATATACCTCAAGTGCCTGTGCACCATTCATCTCCTAGGCCTGGGCCCCCCTCACAGGAACTGAGCCACCTACATTGAGAGCATAGTAGGGCTTGGGGTTCATACCTGGTTCTCACTTCAGCCCTAAATTACCTCAATGGAAACAGCAGGGCCTTTAGCTTAAGGCTGGACATTTCTGAGCCATGTGCTAAGAGGTGGTCTCTCCCTAGCTGTCCTTTCCCCACGAGAAGCTACTGCTTATGTCCACAGACCAGGAGGAGCTGTCGCACTGGTACCGCAGTCTGACTTTGGCCAGCAGGTAAGTTATTTTCCTTCAGAAGAGTGCTGTGGTGAGGCCCACGAGCTGGAGGCAGCAGTTTGGGGCCTCTCTCACGTCTGGAACTCACTCGCACCCCTCACCCCACTCCTCCATCCAACACCCTGGGTGGTTTTGTCAGAATAGAGTGCTCATGCCAGTGCCTGAACTATCTTCTCTCCACAGCAGCCAGAAGAACTAGAGGAATCTTACAAATTCGAGTCCAGGATACCTCAGAGTCGGGAGTACAAAGGAATCTTCTTCAGTACTAACAAAACACAGACTCTTCACAGTTTGAGAAGGGTCATTCTGTGTTTGCGTGAGACCAAGACACGCCATGTCATTTGAACAGCTCTTGAGAATCCGGACACCAAACCTGACCCAACTGAACCTCAGCTGAACCAGCTATTTTTATGTTGTATGTAGTTTCTATAATTTATTTTCCCACAGGATTTTAGTAAAGTTTTTTCTTTTTTGGAGAAGCTTTTTATCTCAGCTATGCAATATGAGAAAAGGGGTTTCTGTGCCCTGAAGGCTGGCATGACGGCGGCCTCAGGAATACAAAGAGAAGGACTGGAGCTCCCTCTGTCTTCTCAGCTCCTGCACTGGAAGACAGCCTCTTTATGTCCTAATAAGGGAAGCTTTTCAAGAAGGCCCAGTTGTTTTTAGGCACCTAGTATGGGTGGGTGTGTGTGTGTGTGTGACCAGCTGGAATGGAAAAAGCACACAGGATCATCCAGTCACAAGAACAGACTCTGTTTTACTAAACTGTCAGCTGTTGTCCCTCCTTCCCGGTGGGGGCTGTGACTGGGGCCCTTTGCTGCAGCCTTCCGGCATCTTCTCCTTAGCCCCTGCTCCATTTCCCTGGGAGTAGCTAGGTTCCTCGTCCCTGTGCTCCAGTTTAGGGGCTCCTCCCAGGCCTGACTGTCACCAGCCTCTTCCTCGTCCTCCTCTATAGATAAGTCCTCAGGAAAGGGTGTGCTGGCCTCTGTGAAGAGGAAGATCAGGCATGTTCCAGTCTGAGAGGCTTTGTCTCTACCTCCACCAGACTCTCACCTCCCAACCCTGTACCTGGTTCTGGAACCTCCACACCCTTGTTTGGTTTGCTCTCTCGTAGCAGCTGGTGGATGGCCTGTAGCTTCATGTGCAAAAGCTCCTGCTGGGCTCCAGCCAGGGTAGTCACACTGCAGATATGTCCACTCAGAGGCTGCCCAATCTCTGTGCCCACCTCTCCCACCTACCACAAGTTCCCCTGGCCACAGGGTCATTGCTCTGCTTACCGCTCAAAAAGGGGCTCCAGCTGGGCCATCAGACTGTTCAGGTGTTGTTCTGTCTGGGCCAGCTGTTGTGTCAGCTGGGCCAGCTGTTGCTCTGGGGTAAGGGAGAAAAGGAGAGCAATGGTTACCAACCTTCTGCTGTCCCTTAATCCCCCCCAAGTACAGACTTCTGCAAAACCCACCTGACTGCAGTGAATCCTTCTTGCCTGCCTCCTCTTGGAGAAAAGTAGCCTCATCTTTCCCCTGCTGTGGAAAAAGGCAAGGGCAATGAGGTTCTCAATAACCTCAGTCTTGGGGCTTCCCTGGTGGTGCAGTGATTAGGAATCCGCCTGCCAATGCAGGGGACACGGGTTCGAGCCCTGGTCCGGGAAGGTCCCACATGCCACGGAGCAACTGGGCCTGTGCGCCACAGCTACTGAGCCTGCGCGCTAGAGCCCGTGAGCCACAACTACTGAGCCCACGTGCCACAACTACTGAAACTTGCACACCTAGAGCCTGTGCTCTTCAACAAGAGAAGCCACTGCAGTGAGAAGCCTGCACACCTCAGCAAAGAGCAGCCCCCGCTTGCTGCAACCAGAGAAAGCCCACGTACAGTAACGAAGACCCAATGCAGCCAAAATAAAATAAATAAATTTACAAAAAAATAAGTAAATAAATTACCGCAGTCTCCAAAGCCAGAAGGAGGAGGAGGACAATTTCAGGTAGACAAAACTAGTGGGTTTTTACCTCAGAGAATCATAATCACAACTAGTCCAGCTCCTCAGCCAGGACAGGAAGCAACATGTCAGTATGCCCCACACGTGGTTGTTTAGTCTACTGAAACACTTCCAGGAAGGAGCAGCTGTCATCAGTTTGATAAAGTTCTGGTTGTTAGTTTATACACAAAGCCAGAAACTGTCCTGTGTGCATCTTCTTTTCATGGTACTGATCAGAGCCTTCCAAAATCATATCTTTTCAACGTGATAGCCCCTCAGGAATTTGAAGAAATTGGTCATACCCCGTCTTCTCTGGTTTAATAGTGCCAATCTTTTGCAGTCAGTGCTCATTTGACACGGTTTTCTCTAGTTGCTTTACTCTGGTTTGTTTTAAGAGCATGTACTGCTCTTAAAACAGTGCCCTCAAGAGAGTAACATTCTCCAGGAGTGTTCTGATCAGAAAATAAAGCACAATACCTCCTTCCTAGCATTGATTTGGGAAGTGGGTTATCACATCACACAACTGAACTTTTTCAAATAATAAACTGCTGCCAAATTATGTTTCTTTCATACTATACTTGGGTCCAAGAATAGAATTTATTATCTATCCTTGTAAAATTTCATCATTATATTCAGTCTCTCATTCTAGCCTGTCAAGTCTATTTTGGATCACGATTAGCCATCCCTTCTAGTTTCATATCATCTCCAAATTGGCTCAGCCCTCTATATTCCAATGCAAGTAAGTGATAGGGCCAGGGCTAAAGGGAGAGCCCTGGGAGGTACTACTTTCCATTTCAACAGTTTCAATCCACCACAATATACTGTCAGTTCACATTGCAGGGCCTCCTTCCCAAGGAGAACTTGAGACTGCTTGTTACCTCGAACTCTAAAAGCACTTTGGCTACAGTAATCAACTGCTCGTGCCAAGGTTGGAATCTCACCGGGAACTGCACTTACTGTAGTATGGACATTTGCTGGGTTCCAATCCCAGCTCCACCAGTTACTAGCTCTGGGTGGTCTTGAGCAAGTGACTAAACCTCTTCACTGGATTGTTGGGAGGATTAAATGTGATGATCATTATTTATTTACAATTTACCAAGGGCCCTTCACATCCACTACCACGCTGGATGCTCAAAATAACCCCATAATCTTAGAAAGCCAGGGAACTCTTGTCATTTTACAGACTGAAGGGAAAATGTGTCTTCTTCTTGGTACCATAGCGTCCCCCTGGGAGATTCAGGCTCAGGGTATCCCCACCCCTGGTCGTCCCGCACCTGTAAACACTTGTACAGCACAAAAGCCACGGCGGCTGCGGTGTACAGCGCTCCCAAGGGCAGTGCCCCGGCCCAGGCCCGCTCGCGCTGGTTCTTGGGCGGTGGCGGCGGCGGCCGCCGCCGGGTTTCCGTGGCCCCAGGGCCGACCTGGGCGGCGTCCCCTGAAGAGGAGGGCAGAAGCGGTCAGTACAGCTGGGGTTTGGGGCCTGTGGGCAGTCCCAGCCTCCCTCCAGCTGCCCTCACTGGTACCTGGGTGTGCCCGGTGGTCGGGGCTGGTGCGGTCTCCGAGCACCTCGGGCAGCGCTGACACAAGTAGCAGCCCCAGCGAACCCGCGAGCGACACCACGCTCGCCATTGCAGGCAGACACCGCGAGAACCGAGGCGGCGCCGGCGTAGGTCGGACGCACCCGAGCGCTCCCGAGCCCGTTCAGCTCCGGGCTTCCCAGGAAGGTCACGCCCACCCAGTGTGTGGGCGGGGCCAGGCCTATTTGCATAGCACTGTGGGTCCAGCTTAGTTCATTTAAGAAATTAGTTCATTTCTTACCTCTATATAGGTATTCTGTTAGCCAGGATGTCTCCAGAAGCGTACAGTCTTAGAAGATTATAACTGGAAGTGGTTTTTATTTGCCACGCCACCAATTTCGTCACCCTAACCGAAAAATAAATTTCCCCTTGGAGCTATAAAAGGTTAGACCGCGAAACTCACAACGTAGCTTGTGCTGAAGGCCTGTTTCCTAGGCTACGAACTGGGGACTAGTTCCTTCTTTGCGCCTAGGGGAAAGTCCCCGGACCTCTGGCAGAGAGTGCCGCGTGCGCATGTACGTTAGACCTTCCCTGCTTCTCACGGTTAAGGCCGCCAAGAAGCGATCCCGCAACTGGTGGGAGAGCCGAGCGGCGTGTTGGTGGGGGTGTCATCCGTCTACTTCTATAGTTACGCAGGCAGTGCGCCATCGTGCGCACCAACCACACGGGGCTCATTCTCAGCGCGGCTACTTTTGTACCTTGCTAGAAAGTAGCAAGTTACACCCCTGAGCTACTTCTTATTCCTCCCCTTAACTACTTGTTCCTCCTGTGGCCTAATACATCACTGTATCATTTTTATGCAATTCCCATTTCGTGCGACGGCTTCCTCTTCCCCACCCTTTCCATCTGGCAAGTGCCTGTAATAGCCACCATTTATCGTGTAGCATGGTAACACGATAAATTTTTTTTTTTTTTTTTTTTTGCTGTACTTGGGCCTCTCACTGTTGTGGCCTCTCCCGTTGCGGAGCACAAGCTCCGGACGCGCAGGCTCAGCGGCTATGGCTCACGGGCCCAGCCGCTCCGCGGCATGTGGGATCTTCCCGGACCGGGGCACGAACCCGTGTCCCCTGCATCGGCAGGCGGACTCTCAACCACTGCACCACCAGTGAAGCCTCACGATAAGGTTTGATCTCTGCCTGGGCTAGAATCCTGCCTCTCCTATTTGACTAGCCGACCACCCAGAGGCAGCCTGGGCTGCAGAGCAGAGTAGTCCAATCCTCGACTCTAAGCCAGTTGACATAATCAATGTAAATAAGTGGTTCAGGCCAGGTGTAATAGGATAAATGGGCCCCAGCTGATTGTTGCCTTTAGGGAATTTGGGCCCACTATTGCCAGCTCTTCTGATTTTTTTCCAATAGATCAACAAATCGGGATTTCAAAATTTGGAAATCTCCAGTTTTTAAATGTTGACGAGGAATCAGTGGCAGACTTAGCATATTTGACACCTGAGAGATTTTTAAAAAGTCTCCTCTTCTATATAACAAAATTATTTTCAGTAATAATCAGGAAATGAAACAACAGTGTCCAGAAAAGAAACTAATAAGGGCCAGAAATTCAAACAGTGAATTATTTCTTTTGTTGAACTCTGTAGATACAATCTTGACGATATAAAAAAAATAGTTAAAATTAAATATACATTACAGAACAAGAAAGGGTAATGGGTTAATATTTCTTAGTTACATTATTGTATTTTTTGAGAAAGGGGCAAAAAACTTATACTTACATTTAACCTGAGTAATGGATAACTCTAATTTCTTTTTTAAAGTTAACTTCTGCAAATTCGTCAGAAGTAATTTTTGCATATTCCTATTTAATAGAGAATACAGCTAGATTTGTCAATCTCCACGCACAGTTGATTAAAGAATGCCTTTTACTAATTTTCATATCAAAAAAGTTTCTTTCACATGAAGCAACAGACATACAAATAGGAAAAGAAAGTCTTAAACATAAAGATGTTTGGCAAAGATTCATTAAAATTCCATTTGTCAGTAAATTCCAGAAATTTTCAATACAAATAAAAACTAAGTGGTCACCTAGAATGACAGAATTAAAGTAACTCAACGTCATTTTATTTGACTTTTTAATCACTGTGCTACCATTGTTCATTGTAAATCTACTGGTTAAATGCAGGACTGTGTAATATCATAGGAGACAGAAATTGTGCCCAAACCAAAGAATAACTCCAAATGGTTAAGAACTAATTCTGGCTATAAACACATGTAAAATGAACCTGTTTGTGTCAGGAGCCAGTTGTATAACTGGGCGTTCTACAGATTAACTTCCATGTAGATTATAATAGTTTTTTCTTTTTTTTTTTTTTTTTTCTGGCCGCACCACACCGCAGGCAGGACCTTAATTCCCCTGACCAGGGATGGAACCCTCATCCCCTGCAGTGGAAGCATGGAGTCTTAACCACTGGACTGCCAGGGAAGTCGTAGATTAGAAAACTTCTAAAGGATAAGTAATATAAATGTGCTAATTTGAAGCTTATATAGTAGTATTAAAACTCATCAGTAACTACAACAATTTAGAATGTAGATCTACAAAATATTTTTGAGAAAGGAATATTTTATCACTGACATTTTTTAGAATTGCTGAAACTTGGTGATAATAAAAAAGGACACTGATTTTTAGTCAGTTTTGTTTTTAAATTCTCTACAGACAATACCCTCTTATTGCCTGGAGGGGCAGGATCTCTCCTGCCATCCCCATCCTTGGCACATTACTGCAATGATTTTAAATTTTTAAAAAACATTGTATGGGCCAGACAAAACAGATCTCTGACCTCTGGTCTAAGGTTTATATTTGGAACTTAAATCCCTCTTCCCACATCAACAGCCTCCCATGTAGTTGGGCTGTTTCTGGGCAGGGCAGGTACTCTGCTGCTCCCTGAAGCAAACAAGTGGAAACACAGGGCTGTTTCCCAGGACAGATCTGGGGCAGAGGTTGCTCTAATTCAGCTAACTTTTTTTTTTTTTAAGCCATCTTTAAATTTATTTTCCAAATATGAATCTCAATTAATGTTCATACACTGTCATTTAGCTTCAGGCTTTTTTAACCTAGAAAAAAATTCTCTTTTAAAAAATACATCTATTGAGGTATAACTGACAAACAATAAAGTACAAACAAAGGTGCACAATTTCATGATTGCTGACATATGTATAATGCATGAAAGCACAAGCATCACCAAGGCAATGAAAACATCCATCAGCCCCCACTCATCTTCAATCTAGAACACTGCTCCTGTCCCTCCCCATCTCTGTTTTTCATGATATTGACTTTTAGGAAAGCTTAAGGTCACTTGTCTGGTGGTGTCCCCCATTCTAGATTTGCCTAATTGTTTCTTCATAATTTGATTCCCACTGAACATTTTTGTCCAGGACATCACATGGGCAATGTAGAGTTCCTCCCACTGCATCCCATTAGGGACACAGAACATCACTTTGGGCACCTGGTTCAAGAGGTGTCTGTGAATGTCATGATGAAGGTCCCTTTCCCTGTCATCATCACACGTGGTCTGTCTCTGGTACCCTGTTCCTTAACAAAGGCTTTGACCACCCGTGAGGATTCTTGCTGGCTCAGTGATGGCATTGTGGGTAGCAGATGGTGGTTCTCTAATTCTGCACAACTACACTTCACAGTTGGCATCTTCTCTAAAGAAGACCTTTCCTTCCCTGACTCCCGCTCCTGTGTTTTTAAAGGCACCCTTGGGTTCATGAATTCTTTTCCTCCATCCAATGTGTGTAACCCAATATCTTCCTTTTTGAGGTCCAAAGTGTGCTGCAATGTGCCAGTAGAGCCCTTCACCCTGCCTCTGCATCCTTCTGGGTCCTAATTAGTTTTCAAGTACATCACTGCTGTCAGATATGAGCTTTCATTCTACTTCTTTCCTGAGAGTGGACCCAGAGCCAAGCATTTCTCCATGACACCCTGACTGACTTTATTGGTGAAGGACATTGAAAAATCAAGATCTGGGGAAGTAAACCCTTTTCAATGTTTGATGTAAAACATTTGAGGGTGTACATGTTAAGAACTATGAAGGATCTGAATCAGCTAACTTTTGAGCTTGACAGCTCCTAGGGACAGTTTGGATGAAGTGGACCAGGGGGAGGGAATCAAGCTTCCTCTAGCCCCCAAACTATTATACCAATAATAATAACAACGACAAAGGTCATCTTAACACACGCCCCTCGGGTCAGCCTTAGGGTGTAGTGGGACTGTAAGTACCAGGGGGCCCCCTCATCACATTTCACTTCAAAACATGCTCACTGAGGAATACGTTCTCTGTTCTCTGTCATGGGACTCAGAGTTGGAGAGAAAAGGCATACACCCTGTGGCAGAAAGGAATCTCTGTCCTAAGGCCTGGCTTCCTTGTCTTGTCGCTCCCGCCTCATGCCACTTCTGCCCGCCTTGGGGTCTTCATGAGCTCACCTGCCCAGTGGCTCAGTAAACTCAGGCCTGCCTCTTCTCTGGCCGAAGTTGCTACAGGGTACAGGGGAGAGATGGGGGTGGGGGTGGAAGCCCAGGAACTGCTGGGTAGTGCAGGTGCAGGCACAGGGTGGTGTCTTTGTTCTTTCACTCATCCCTCCCCGCCCCCTTCCTCCCCGGAAACCAGTAACTTTGCCACCACCCGTATTGGAGGTGCTGAGCCGTGGGGGGCCAGGCCCAGGGAGGGGTGGGAGTAAAGGGGGCTGCCGCAGCTGTGTTGGGCCATAAATCAGGCTGACCCCTTGGCTCAGGGCAGGATGCCTGCAACTTTGGCTTCTGTACCAGCAGGTCTGAGCAGAAGTGACAACTACACGGATCTGCTAGCGCCTGGTGAGCTGGGCGGGACAGGGGCAGGGGGAGGGGTCACGTGGCTCCATGTCCCACCAGCTGGGACCTGGAGGGTTAGGCTGGGCAGTAACACACACACACACGCACCCCCATCCTCTCACAAATACAGGAATCCCCTCCTTGACCAAGGCCTGGGGACTATGGGCCCTCTTAGGGGCTGTGACGCTGTTGCTTCTCATCTCACTGGCTGTGCACTTATTCCAATGGACTAGTGGCTGGAGCAGGAACCATCCGGGACAGGGACGGTGAGTGGGGGGCAATAGAGATGGGTTGATCGAGCGTTCCCCCTTACCAACAAGCACCCTCTCATCCCCTAAACTCTGTGTTGCAGGCCTGGAGAGTCTGCGGAAGAGGTCCCTCTGTACGGGAACCTGCATTATCTACAGACAGGTAGGAAGCTTTCAGAGGGTAGGGGCACAGTGGCCAGGGTGCAGGGGGAGGAACAAGAAGTGACCAGATTCCTGTTCCCTGTCCTAGGACGACTGTCTCAAGAACCGGGGCCAGACCAACAGAATCCAACACCTGGAGGCCCTGCCAGGGTGAGTCAGTTGTGGCTGAAGAAGAGGGGAGGGAAGGTAGTGGGGGATTTTTCAAGGGTCCAGTGAACTTCTAACAGCCTTGCAACTCCAGGCTGCAGAGGAGGTGATGCGCTATACCAGCCTGCAGCTGCGGCCTCCTCAGGGCCGGATCCCCAGCCCTGGAAGCCCCATCAAGTACTCGGAGGTGGTGCTGGACCCTGAGCCAAAGCCCCAGGCCTTGAGCCCCGAGCCGGAGCTCTACGCCTCAGTGTGTGCCCAGACCCGCAGAGCCCGGGCTTCCTTTCCAGACCAGGCCTACGCCAACAGCCAGCCTGCACCCAGCTGAGACAGAGGGCCTGGCACAGTGGGGCATACAACTCCCCCGCCTCCTCTGTTGCCAGGGTTACTGCTACCCTGTCTGGGGCATGACTGTTTCCCAACCACCCCCTAAAGACAGGCAGCCATTGCTTAGTCACAGGAGTTATGCTCCCCGAACTTCCTATCTGAGCTGTGAGGGAGACATCTCAGAGGAATGGCAGGCCCCCCGTTTCTTGAGGGTGGAGGAAGCAAAGGCAGTGGCCCCGTCTCCACCGTTTTTTTCCCTCTATCTATTCCTCTCAACCCCCAAACTCCCAGGTCCTCACTCCTTCCGGAGCTTAACCCGATCCTCCCCACTCTGGCTGCCTCTTAGTCTACCCCTGACACCACAGTGTCTCCTCAGACACAAGAAGTGGGGGCGGGGGGGGGTAAGAGTCTGAGAGGACACAGATGGGCATCCTCCTCAGGAGCCCACAAGCTGGAGGGGTCCTGGAGCTCAGTGACCTGAGAAACCCAAGCCTGGTCTCTGACTTGAGAACCCTGGCAGAATACCAGTCTCCATCCTGCCATCTCTGTTATGTGCCCAAGTTTTTAAATAAAACTTCTGAAAAAGTGTTTAGATTTCACCTAGAAAGCCACACACCTGCAACAGGCCCCACATGGTGGGGCGGTGACCTCTGCTCTCTGCACAGAGCACTTCTGGGAGCGTCTACCTGGGAAAGAGGGGCCAAGAAGGGCCGCAGCATCAGTGATGCAGGGGTGGGTGCTACGGGTGGAGGCCGGAGCCCAGCTGCTGCGGGAACGTCCCCAGGATTTGCACACAGAGCCTCCCCACTCCCATCACCTGCGGTCTGCAAGTTTCCCACCCTCTGACCTACTTTCCCCAGGGCCATCATACACAGCCTGAGGGCTGGGCCATTTTCCCCTACAGCCTCTGTAGATCTCTTGACAGACCCTACTGAGGTTTGAGCAGAAAAAAAGGGGAAGCTGAGGCTTTTACTTCCAAACTTCTCTCCTTCCTACTTAGAGTCCCAGAGAAAATCACAGAGAAGGGAACCTTGAGCCTGAGACCAGCATGGTGGTCCCAATGAGAAGGGCGACACGCCTCTCCACGCACACACAATAACCCAAATGCCCCAGGGTTCCTGGACCTCTGAGGACCCCCAACCTGGGCCTCCCCAAAAGAGGCCCCGGTCGCGGTTAACAGCTGGGGCTGTGTGGGAGGGAAGATGACTTTGGGGGTGGGCACCGGATGAGGGGAACCGCGGGCAGCGGGATGTGGGGTTCTGAGGGCTGCGGCGCTACAGACGGCTCAACGTGTCCGCGGCCTGGGAGACGTGACGCCCTGACCTTGGAAGAAGCAAGGGGTCCCGCCAACCTCCTGGGACGAGCCGGGAGCCGCAGCCGAGGTCTTAAACGCCGCCAAGTTAGGAAGCCGACCTCCGCTCCCCGATCTCCCTCTCCCCGCGGGCTTCCGCGGCGCCCGAACCAAGCCCCGAGCGCCCCCGCCTGGTGCGACGCGGCCTCGTCACCACCTCTGCGCAGGCGTAATGCTGCCCTGCCCACAGCATGCTGGGAGATGTAGTCCAGACCGTGCGGGGCTGACCCCGAAAGTCTCCCGGGGCTTCTCGAAGCACTGGCCGTGTAGCTCTCAGAGCTGCCGCCTCCCCCGTTCGCGGAACCTAGCGGACTCACTCTGTCTGAAGCTGGGTGCTATTTGAACTTTGTTCTCCTTCCAGTTCTCGAGGCCTGGACCCTCTGCCTTCCCCCTCCTACAACCCTTGAGTTTTTCTTACCGTCTTATCTCGCCTATCACCGAGGCTCGTGCCCTAGCCTAGGCCCTCAGGACTGAACGCCAGGACTGTGGCAACTTACTAATTGGTCCCTGAGTCTAGGAAATAAGTCGGGGCAGCCAGATCCGCCTCAGACACCCTTGCCACATCTCGCTAGCTGATCAACTCGTCTCACGAAATACCTGGTAGTTCTCGCCCCTTCCACAGCTCCAGGTGCTTTCCCTAGCAGCCTACCTTCCCTCACTGGTGTCTGTTTCCAGCCAGAAGGAGAGCCCTGTCCTCGGCAAATTCCCAGGGGCGAATCCTTAGGGGAAGCCACCAGGGCCCGCGGGGGTGGGGGTGTGGCCCCGCGTTCCCCCTCTTCCTGAGATTCCGGCTGGGAGAACAGGGTTACGCTCAAGGCTCAAGATGCAAAGAGTCAGGGTCTTTGGGTCGTCAAAGGCTCAATGATAGGAAGTTCTTAAGGAATTACTTATAGGTGGGGAAGGGCCTCGAAGGCCCTTCAGTCAAGGCCCCTCCAACGTTGACCTTGCTCTGCACTGTCAAGATAACTCTAAACTTACAAGCTGGTTTTGTCTACAAAGGAGGGAAACAAAGCTGGGACACGGAGAGAGACCAAGTCTTAATGACTTCATTTGAAACCTTGAATCCAGCCATGCCCAGAGCTAGACCCGCCTACTGAACTTTTTGGTTATGTAAGCTAATACAGTCCCTTTTTTGCTTAAGTCAGACTAAGTTAGATTTTCTAACTCTTCCAACCACGAGTTCTGACTAATTCTGTGGGGAAAGACCAGCTGACCAAGGCCAGCTGAAGATGCTAAACCTCATTGCTCAACTCCTCCACCAGCCACCCTCCTCTGATTTAATACTTGAATGTGCTATCATGCCATTTGACCCTAAGAGATTTCTGCATACTATGTGAGTTAACCTAGCCTCTTGCCAAGCTTTTACATTTCTATAGAATTGTATAGCTGGAAGGAGGCTGACAGATCTGACCCAAACTTTTACCCACTGCAGGAACCACACTGTGAGCTTCTTCTTAAACACTCCCAGAGATTCGGAGCTCACTACCTTACCAAATGCTGCTTTCCTATCTTTTTTATTGAGACTTTTTTTTTTTGGCGGGGGGAGTAATATCTGCTTGCATGTTACTTTTCACCAATTCTGCCTCCTAAGCTACAGGCATAAAATCAGCCTTCTTCCTCCTGTACATGGCAGCCCTGGAAGAATTGGAAGCCAGCCTTGCTGGATGGCCTAAGCCTTTTTTCCCCCCTTCTTCCCTGGAAGAGCTTTCTAAGGTTCCTTTTACAGTTCTTTTATAGACCATATTTGCAGCCTACTCATCCTTCCCATTGTTTCACTTGACTAGAATCTCTCTTAAAGTGTGGTGCTAAGAAGGGAATATAATACTGGCAGCAACAGTGGGGAGCCATCTCTTTATTGGGCACTAAATCTACAGGGACTTTGTTGATAAGGAATACACTCATTTAGCCTAGCTTAAGTAAAGGGGTGTTTATTGTAAGGAAACCTGGGGTAATTAAGAGACTGGATGGAATGGGAATCCCAGAACAGTGGCTATGATCTGACTGGGCCTGTGCAGACTGTTATTGGATCTCAGATCTTGGCATCACTGAGGACCTTGGGACAGGAGGATGTGGGTCTTCACACTCCTGCTCCTCCAGTCCTGTGACTCAGATTCTCCGTCTCTGCCTCTTTTATTTATTTCCCAATTTCTTCCCACTTTGCTAATTTGCATCAGCATCCCTTAATGTATATTCTCTACTTCATGCTTCTGTTTCCTCACAACAGCTTTGTATGTCCTCCTCTGTCTCATAACCTCAGTTAAATGTTTATAGGAATAGTGTGAGCACATGATAAAAAAAATCAAATACATCTGAAGGGTATACAACAGTGGTTCTCAACCAGAAGTGACTGTACCCTCCAAGGTTTATTTGGCAATATCCGGAGACATTTTTGGCTGTCACAATTGGAGAGGGAGTGCTATTGGTCTATAGTGGGTAGAGGCCAGGGATGCCACTAAACACACAGATCAGCCAATCTCAACAAAGAATTTCTGGCCGCAAAAGTTAAAAATGCCAAAGTTGAGAAATCCTAGAAGAGGGGGAAAAAGCAAAGTAAAAGGTTATAGTTCCCAGAGGCACCTACTATTAATGGCTTCTGTTTTTAAGTCTTTTCGTGAATATCACTATATCTGTCAATAATACCTAGACTACCCAGAGCGAGGGGATTCTGGGCATGTGGCCACCCTACAGAAGCTTCCACACCCCCCAACAGCTCCCAGCTATAGGTGATGAACTTTTTTAAAAAAAGTTAATTAATTTATTTTTGGCTGCGTTGGGTCTTCATTGCTGCACGCGGGCTTTCTCTAGTTGAGGCAGTGGGGACTACTCTTCGTCGCGGTGCGTGGACTTTTCGTTGCAGTGACTTCTCTTGTTGGGGAGCACGGGCTCTAGAGCACAGGCTCAGTAGTTGTGGCGCTCGGGCATAGTTGCCCCGCGGCATGTGGGATCTTCCCTGACCAGGGCTCAGAACCCATGTCCCCTGCATTGGCAGGCGGATTCTTAACCACTGCACCACCAGGGAAATCCCTAGGTGATGAGCTTTACGTGGGCTCTGCTGAACTCCTGGCTGAGAGAATTCCCTGCAGACAAGTTTCTGGAGAACAGTCTCAGAGCTAAGAGCAAAGACCTTCAGGAAGGCAGCAAGTCCCAGAAACAGCCTGCTTCCCAGGAACAATGAATGGCTTTACTGAGTTTCCCTGACTCTCCAAAAAACTCATGGTGGATTGACTTTCTCAGCCCTTGAGGCTGGGAGAATGCAAACAAACCAGAGGGCAGAGAGACCAGCTGGAGGAAACAGATGAACCTCTGACTGAAAAAATGAGAGCCTGGAGGAGGTATGTGTGAAGCTCAAACACAAAGGATTTCCCTGAACATGAAAATGTGATATCAGAACTAAAAATGTCCATAGATAAATCAAAGGAGAGGATAGTCACTGATAAAACTCAAAAACAGATGTAGAAAATCAAATAGATGAAATATCTCAAAGCATGGAACAAAAATATGCAGATGCAAATCATGTGGTGAAAGATGGAAATTGGAACAGACCCAGGAGACTTAACTGCAAATTCTATGAGTTCCTGGAGAAAAAGGAACAGGAGAGGAGTGGTCATAGTTAAATAATAGATGAAATTTCCCTGAGCTGAAGAAAGACTCAAGTTACAGACTGGATTGGTAGGAAAAGACACACACTTATGAAGGCAGTCGAAAGGCACAAACTTCCAGTTATAAGATAAATACTAGGGATGTCATGTACAGCATGATAACTGTAACTAACACTGCTGCACGTTATATATGAAAGTTGCGAAGAGAGTAATCCTGAGTTCCTAGTACAGGAAAAACATGTTTTTCTATTTCTTTAATTTTATATCCGTATGAGATGATGAATGTTCACTAAACTTATTGTAATAATCATTCATGATGTATGTTAATCAAATCTTGATGCTGTACACCTTAAACTTATGAGTGCTGTATGTCAATTATATCTCAATAAAACTAGAAGAAAAAAACTACACACTTAGCCACATACAGGTTAAAATTCCTAAGCTCTAAGGATATGAGAACTCTTACACATATGCAGGGAAAATGAAAGTTCTTTCTTCTTATCTGCTACCGTGGAAGTTAAAAGACAGCAGAACTGAATTTGAGTTAATGAGAGAAAAGGCCTGCGACCCAGAACCAGCCAAGAAAGAAAGAAAGATATTTGAAGATTTGCAATAATCACTCAGTAGCTCATCTGAGAAATACTTTTAAGAGAAGACTCTAATGAAACAACAAATGAATCAGAACAGAGACTTCAAGATAGGGGAAGATGAAGAGAAGAGGAAAGAAAGCAGTGGGGAGCAACGAACCATGATCTATGTATTTATATCTATATCTCTATGTATTTATAACGTGTAATAAAAATGCTAAATAAGGACGCTTGGAACAGATGGAACACACTGTGAGGGAAATTCTAATAATGACTAAATTATCTCAATAAAACTCTGGAATCAGGTAGTGGAGATAAGGGGAAGGTAAGTGTTCTAGCACTTAAGTGGCGAGGGGTTGGGAGGATGAAAGAGAGAGGGAGGGGTAGTGAAAATCATCTAAAGACCATATCTTATTCGGGTGTAGAGGAAGTAGAAGATAAATCGAGTAGGATGGAAATAGCTGTTCTGGGTTCACACACTAGGAGAGTCATGTGTGCCTATATAGAGAGCAGGGCAAAGGATAGTAACTATTAGTAGAATGATGAACTCCAAATAACAAGGGGGGAAATGGGACGAACGGCCATTCATTCAATCCAGCAAAGGTAAAGAAAAGAAGAATTCACAACAATGTTAAATTTAAAAACAAGAAAGATGGAAATAAATCAAAGACATCACTCATTACAGTAAACACAATCCAGCAAAGGTAAAGAAAAGAAGAGTTCACAACAATGTTAAGAAATTTAAAAACAAGTAAGATGGAAATAACAAATCAAATACATCACTCATTACAGTAAACATGAGTGGACTGAATTCTTCCATTAAAAGTCTGTCAGACTTGGTTATAAATCAAATTCTGGTCCATATTATTTAAAAGAAACACACTTAAAGTGATGAAGAAACTTTCAAAATAAAGATGTGGGAAAGGGATACTAGGCAGATAAACAGAAAACCGCGGTAATGCTGATATCCAACAAAGGGAATTTAAGTTTCAGGCTGAAACTGGTGTGAGGACTGCTTAGAAAGCGGTAGGAGAGAACTTTTGGGGTGCTGGGAATCTTCTGTATCTTGACTGTGGTGGTGGTTACATGACCAAATACATTTAGCAAAACTCATAGGATTGTAATTTAAAATTGATAAAATTTAATGTATGTAAAAAACTTTAATATATATATAAATTGCAATACAGTAAAGCTGGTTTTAAAAAGTGACAAAATTACTGTGTTCGCAAAATTTAAATGCTGAATGAAAAAATAGTGTAATACCAGAAACCATCTCAATTACCCTGTATCATATAATATATTATATCCCTGAAATACCATAAAGATAGCAAGCTTTTAAAAAGAGAGGTAAAATAAAGGGAATAGTTATTTCAAAAAATTAGAAAAATAGCAAGGAAAGAAACCAAAAGTAATCAGGAAATAACAAAAGCTGACATGAATGAATGGAAACAAACAAAAATACTAAGAAGCACAAATTTTTTAAAAGTTCTTTAAAAGTGCTAATAAAATAGAAAAACTTCTTGCAAGCCCAAGCGAGGAGAAAAAAAGAGAGAGTAAAAATAGAAAACATTAGTTATGAGAAAGAAAACATTATTACAGTTAGAAGAGAGAATTAAAGAATTATTAAAAAGTGCAACTTAAAATTACTCAGCAAACAATTTGAAAATTTAGAGGAAATGGATACATTTCAGGAAAAATATAAATTACCAAAATTGACCCAAAGAAAGAGGAAAGGTTGAATGGTTCAACTGATCTTAGAAAAAACTAGAATAGAAAGGTAATTAGGGATCTACTTTTGGAAAAGACTGCGTTCAGTTGGTGCCACAGCTGAGCTTTATCTAACATTCAATGAGGGTAATTTCCATGCCATTTAAACTTGTCATAGAAAAAGAAGAAAAGCTCCTATATTTAATACATAGAGCCAGCATAATAACTTAATACTGTTCCTAATAAAAACTCTAAGTAAAAAAGAATACTGCTTAAATATATCAGACTTTTTACTAAATAGCAAGTACTGTTCTTAATAGTGAAACACTAAAATCACTTAATTAAAATAAAAATGTAGACAGAAATGTAGCCTGTTATTATCCTCATTGTTTAACGTATCTTGAAAGTTTTATCAAATGCAGTAAGACAAAGGAATGAATTGTTATGATTATCTGAGAAATTATAAAGCTTTTTTTTTTGCTGATATGATTATATTATCAAAAAATTCCAGACTAGTAAAAAAAAAAACTAGTAAAAAGGCAATACAATTTGGAAAGTTGACTGGATACAAGATAAATATAATGAAAACAAATTGCTTTTTTCCTATTCTAGCAATAAGCATCTTTTCAAATTGAAAATGGGGAAATATTCAATTCAGTTATAAAATTATAAAATTCTTGGATAATAACAATTATAGTCACCATAATGCCATGCACTCTTCTAAGCAATCCTCACAACACCCTCTTGAGATCAATTACTATTATCATTCTTATTTTACAGAAAAGAACACTGAGGAACAGAGAGATTAATTGATTTACCCCAGATCACTGGCTGGTAACATGTTAAGTGTTCAGATTTGAATCCTGGCAGCTGGCACTGAGACTACCCTTGTAACCACTATGATACAGTATGTAAATTTTTTAAAAATTGAGATATAATTGACATATAACATCATATTAGTTTCAGGTGTACAATATGACTCGATATTTGTATATATTGAGAAATGATTACCACAGTACCTCTAGTTAACATCCATCACTGCATATAGTTACATTTTTTTTTGCTTGTGATGAGAACCTTTAAGATCTACTCTGTTAATAAGAACCTCTGTATAACACAGGGACCTCTACTCAATACTATGTAATGACCTATATGGGAATAGAACCTAAAAAAAAGTGTATATATGTATATGCATAACTGATTCACTTTGCTGTACAGCAGAAACTATTGTAAATCAACTGTACTCCAATAAAAATTAATTAAAAAAAACTACTCTCTTAGTAACTTGTTTTTTAATAAATTTATTTATTTATTTTTGGCTGCATTGGGTCTTCGTTGCTCGGGCTTTCGCTAGTTGCGGTGAGAGGGGGCTACTCTTCGTTGCAGTGCACGGGCTTCTCATTGTGGTGGCTTTTCTTGTTGCGGAGCATGGGCTCTAGGCGCGTGGGCTTCAGTAGTTGTGGCATGAGGGCTCAGTAGTTGTGGCGCACGGGCTTAGTTGCTCCGTGGCATGTGGGATCTTACCCGACCAGGGCTTGAACCCCTGTCCTTTGCATTGGCAGGCGGATTATTAAGCACTGTGCCATCAGGGAAGTCTGTAACTTTTAAATATACAATACAATATTATTAACTATAGTCACCATGCTGTACATTACATTCCCAGGACATTTTTTTTTTATGACTGGAATTTTTATAGTATGTAAATTTAGTCAAGAATTCACTTCATATGTACTCATATGAAGAAAGTTATACAATATAATTAAAAGATACAAAGCAAAAGTAGGACAAACAAGAGAGCTTCCCAGGTGGCGCAGTGGTTGAGAGTCCGCCTGCCGATGCAGGGGACACGGGTTCGTGCCCCAGTCCTGAAAGATGGCACATGCCGCGGAGCGGCTTGGGCCCGTGAGCCATGGCCGCTGAGCCTGTGCGTCCGGAGCCTGTGCTCCGCAACGGGAGAGGCCACAACAGTGAGAGGCCCGCGTACCGCAAAAAAAAAAAAAAAAAAAAAAGACTTCATATGTACTCATATTAAGAAAGTTATATAATATAATTAAAAGATACAAAGCAAAAGTGGGACAAACAGAAAATGCAACCATCTCTTTGGCGGTGAAAGTGCTGAATCCTAACCACTAGATCACCGGGGAACTCCCTCAACCCTCCCTCTTCCCTTCCCTTGGAAGGGAAGATAAAATATCAGAAAAAAATGTCAATGCTTCCAAAATTAAAGTATACCATTAAGATAGTTCCAATTTGTATCTCAAAGAAGAGTCAAGGACAAATATTTTAAAAGAAAAAGAGAAATTTGCCTTACCAAACATCAGAACATGCTCTAAGACCACTTAAATCAATAAGTAAAAGGGAATCAATAGGTAAACAGGAATCCCAAACTAGGTGTTTGTGTATAAGGGAACATGGCAATTCAATTCATTGGAGAAAGGATGATATAATAAGAAATGGTCCTGGAAGAGGAGGCCGTCCTTACTGAGAGAGGAAGCTGGGCTGGGACTGTGTACCAGCTGGGCTTTTGTTCCAGAGCAGTGGCACCTGGTCAGGGAGGGCACAGCTTCTCTTGCAGGACACTCACAGCATCACAGCTGGAGGTAGTGAGAGACTGACTGGGCTTCCAGGCTGTCTTCATGGGTCTGGCTTATCCCTGCCCTCCCACTTTCCATTCGCCTTGCCTCCCCAGCTGCCTGCCCTGCAGACTCCAAACTCCAGCATCAGAAGCAAAGATAATGACCTTTCACAGACCGTTTAACTAGTTCTTATAAGTGCATTAATTGGGTAAGGGCAATTTCCTGTAACAAATCTCTGAATTGAAAAAAAATTATGTGCATGTACGTATATGTGTACACATACCCTAATGGTCTACTTCTCTGCGCCATTTTTTATTGAGATATAATAACATTGTGTAAGTGTAAGGTGTACAATGTGTTGATGTGATACATTTATATGCTGCATTATGCTTACCACCATGGTTAGCTAACACCGCTATCATGTCACATAATTGTCATTTCTTTTATGTGGTGAGAACAGTTTGAGCCTTGACTGGCATACTAGATGAAGGACATGTAAGTATTCATTGTATTATTCTTCCAAGTTTCCTCTAGGCTTCGAATTTTCAAAATAAAATTCTGGGGGGAGAAAAAGAATACAAATGATCTAACATCAAAAGAAGAGCAAATCCAACTGGTTAACAAACATGAAAGTATGTTCAAATTCACTAGGAGTCAGGGACATGCAATTTAAAGTAATAAGGAGGTACCACTTTACGTCCATGGTGGAAAACTGGGGCTCAAAGCCATTGGGAAACGCTGAGAGCCAGTGTAGACCATGTGCCCTCAGTTAGCCCCCCAGGGTGAGGTTGCTAGGGGGTACACCAGTTCCCACCAGTCATCGGTTGAGCTGCTCTGGTGCGAGGTACTGATTTCCAGCACTTTCTCACTGCCTGCCAAAGAAAAGCTGCAAAGATGCTGGCAGTTGGAAGCCAGGCTGAAGCACACCAAGTGGAAAGACCAGGGGGTCAGGGATGGCTGAGGCTCTGTGTGCTTCTGCCTGCATCACTCAGATCCACTCATGCCCCTCCTTAGGTCATGCTGTCACTGCTTCTCCAAGGTCACAATTTCTTAAAAGTGGAGGAGGAAAGAGAGGAAGAAAACCTTACACTAGGAGGGTTAGTGGGATAAGCTACACTACTGTAGCTGGTGCTAAGGCTGCAGCGGAGATTCTTCCTTCTCTCCATCCATTCTAGACTCCCCCTCGCTCTCAAGCAGCACTTGATGCTGGTCTAGATGGCTTGTCTGGTGGGTAACCCAGACCTTCATTTCCAAGGGGTCGGAGCTCCGACAACTGTGTCCTTTTCAGGCTGGGGTGGTCACCGTTGCCCATATGTGGATAACGTATCACTGGGCACGAAGCACCAAGGGGTGCCCACGACTCTCCTGCGTGCAGGCCCGCTCCCCCTGCTCGCGATAGGTAGCAGCAACCCCATCTCCCCGTGATCGTCAGGCTGGCTTACCTGCCGGGATAATCCCCCTGCCCCAAGTGTGTGAGAGGGTCGGAGCCAGGCACAACTGCTAAGCGTGGGAGGCTCCGGGCACCACATGGACTCTCTCTCTGCATCCTTTCGCTTCTGCTCCCACTGCTACCTGAGTGCTCATCTCCATGTTCTCCCACTGAAATTCCTGAGAACGAAAATTTGATAAGCTCACATCCTCTCTGATTTCCAGGCCAGGCCACCCCAGAGGCCACTGGCTGGTCTCTGAACAGGCCAGCCTTGAGTTTGCTGTCCACTTGGTTATCTCAGTCAGCTGAGGTCAGAGGGGTTGGAGGTCACATAACACAATTTTGGGGGTCTAGGGCTGCCTCATCAGCAGGGGTTTGGCCCCCCTTAGAAGAGGCTGTAGGTGTGGCCGGCACAATGTCTGGCATATTTGGTAAAGAAGCTGTAGTCCTATGGGACAGCCTTTTGTCACCAACCCTCCTAGTCATACGGTTAATTCATAATGAACTTATAGCCCACTGAGTGTAGTTTCCTAATTTGTAAAATAAGTGGGTCAAACTAAGATCCTTCTAGCTCCAAAACGACTGATAACTGTCTCTCCTCTCAGACATTTATACATAAACTATTTTTAAGCCAGGACTGCCTCCAACCTATGCTTATGTAATTTATTTTTTGAGCCCCAAGTTTCATTTTTCAACAGATTCTAGCTGTTTTATTTATCTTTATTATATTTCAGTCTGTGGTTGGAGCCATCATTTTGCTCTGCTGCAATGTTTGAATCATGAGTTTGCCTTTTGGTGTATTTGCTTTTCTTTTTTTTTTTTTTTTTTTTGCGGTACGCGGGTCTCTCACTGTTGTGGCCTCTCCCGTTGAGGAGCACAGGCTCCAGACGCGCAGGGTCAGCGGCCATGGCTCACGGGCCCATCCGCTCCGCGGCATGTGGGATCCTCCCGGACGGGGGCACGAACCCGTGTCCCCTGCATCGGCAGGCGGACTCTCAACCACTGCGCCACCAGGGAAGCCCTATTTGCTTTTCTTTAGAGCTCTGTGCCATCAGCATATATGAATGTGCTTTCTGTGTCACCATTCAAGACAGGGCCAAGCAGAGGCCTAGGGCACTCACTGGAGACCTATTGGCACTCTGCCTTCAGTGATCAAAGAGCTGCACGAATCCCCTTAATAGTGCTGTCAGATGGCCCACAGTCCTCCCTCCTGACTCTGAAGCTATTTCAACAGACTTTTAGCGATGCTTTTGCTAAAATTAACACCTACTATGTCTCCAGCCATGAACCCCTTGAGTGATGTCAGATATCATCTAGAAAATCCCATATTTTACAGATAGGAAATTGTGACTTGCCCAAAGTCACGCACTGTGGCAGGGCTGGCTTCTTTATCTATGCCATGTTCTTTCCATTACATCATGCTTCCTCCACAGTTCAGGAAACTTATCTCTTGCTGCCATCACAAATTACCACAAATTTAGCGGCTTACAAAATACAAGTTTCTTATCTTACAGTTCTGTTGGTAAGAGGTCTGACACATATTTCACTGGATTAAAGTCAAGGTGTCAGCAGGGCTGGTTCCTTTCTGGGGGCTCTAGGTGAGGACGTGTTCCTTCGCCTCTTCCAGCTTCTAGAGGCTGCCTGAGTTCATCAGCTCGTGGTTCCCTCCCTCTAGCTCCAGGGCCAGCATCTGCAGGTGGAGTTCTTCTCATGTCATATCTCTCTGCCCCTCCTTCCATGGTTGAATCTCTTTCTTCCCATGGCCCTGAAAGCTTCATCCTTCCAAAGACTTGTGATTAGATTGGCCTCCCGGGATAAAACAGGATGATTTCCCCATCTAAAGGTCCTTAACTTAATCACGTTAACAATTTTATCAGGTAAAGTAACCTGTACTGTCCACGGGTTCTGAGGATTAGATTGTGAACATTTGGGGGAGGCCATTTTTCTGCCTGTCACATGCTATCTGTAGATTAGGACCTCCTGGAGTCAGTCAGTGGGTTAAGGTAATGAAGATGGACAGAACCTGACTTTCAGAGTCTCAGGAGACTTCCTTGACTTCCTGATGTTGGCTGGACTTCACGAAAGTTTATACAGATGAGCCCCTTTTTAAAAAAAAAAAAAATTTACTTCACTGCACCAGGTATTACTTGCAGCATGAGGGGTCTAGTTCTGTGACCAAGGATTGAACCTGGGTTTCCTGCATCAGGAGTGTGGAGTCTTAGCCACTGAACCACCAGGGAAGTCCCTAGATGAGCCCCTTTCCACACAGCACATTCTTTTCCGAGGCCCTCATAGCTGGGCTCCCTCCTCTTGTTTACTGTAGAACCACTCCCTGAAATAAGCATGGAGGGGTCAGGAGAGGGCAAGAAATGGGCTTTGGTGTTTGTCCTCTAGGATCTCAGATGAAATTATGATCCTGGAAAAGCTGAAATGTACAGCACTGGCCCCTCAGCTCTGAGAAGCCCCCAGGCATTCCTGACATTTGGGTAGGTGAGGTGCAGCTCAGAGTTACAGCTGTCCTTTCTGATGTCCAGCCTCGAAAGGAAATGTACATGTCAATATCGCAAAGACCCCATGTGGGACACATGGGGAAGGAGACGTACTCTGCTCTCATATCTTCTTCACAAAAGAAGGCCACACGATGGTCTAGGACTGAGGGAATGCGGAGTGTCATAAGGAGATGTGTATCCATCACCAAAAGAGCTAAAGAGGACAGAAACACAGACCGGCTGGCCTAAGACATCCAAGGCATTGTGGGCGTGCAGTTTAGCTCATCCAGTCCCATTTGGGCACCCTCCCTCCTAAAGCCTCCCCGAGGATCGAGTTAGGCAGCATGCCCATTGATTCCTTTTTTGAGCACACACTCATTTGAAGATTGGTTTTGGCATTTTACCTGGCATCCAGGCCCTGTTGCACACGGGTTCTGAAAACTGGGACATTATCTCCAGTTTACAGAATTCCTGCAAGTGTTCCTGCAATTGATTTACACACACGCTGTCCCTACGCCCCATGCCCTGTGCACCACAGGTACCAGTACCCTGACCACGCCCCCTCACTCCTGCCACCAGCTGCTCTATGCACTCCCACTCACTCTCACAGGCCCCTGAGGCCCCCAGGGAGTCACCAGCACACGCCACTCTCACTGTCTGGGAGAGGGGGCTGGGGTGTTGGAAACTTTAATCAAGCAGGGACGGTTAACAGCTGCAGGGACACCCTAGGAAAGACTGAGTCTTCAAAAGGATGTACTTATGGACTCTGTCCCCATGACCTTTTAAGACTTATGAAAATGACCTGTCATTTCCCGCCATGGAAAAAAACCACAGCCATCACATGCACCCTTCAGGCCCCAGAATCCTCCATGCTTAACCCTCCAGGCAGGCTTGGGCAGAGATGCTCGCTTCTCACAGATGCCCCAACAGACTGCAGAGACCTGGGGATGCGGGTGCATGCTTGCACACTCACACCCATGTGGATGTCTGCCTCTGCCCCCGACACGTTTCTCAGGTGACAAATGTGTTCTTCTGTGTCAGTGGGCACTTTTTCTGGGCAGGCTGGGTGACACTGTTGGGCAGAGCTCTCATCAGACCCATAGGCCTATCACCCCTCCACACACCACTAACCGTACACTACGAGCTGCTAGCATGGGGGGAGGACCTCTTTCTCCTTCCTTTTTCCCCCCTGCAGCTGCGGGTTGGGGGAAGGGTTCTGAGGGGGAGGATGTCACCGACTCAAGGTGGGTTTTTCCCACCTCCATACCTTGTCTTGCCCCAGCCTCTTCTCACCCGCAGTGAGCCTTTGGGGGATCACATTCTGATAAAAAGAACTTTAGGGAGCCCTCTGCACCTCTGCTCAGCACGCACACCCTCCCCCCGTTTCCTCTCCTCCATCAGCCAGGCCTCTCAGTCCCTGGTCTTCCTCCACAAATGCCCCCTTTTTCACTGGGGCTGGGAGTAAAGGGACAGTTAGTTTCTGCTGTATAACAAAGTGAATCAGCTATACCTATACATATGTCCCCATATCTCCTCCCTCTTGCGCCTCCCTCCCACCCTGCCTATCCCACCCCTCTAGGTGGTCACAAAGCACCGAGCTGATCTCTCTGTGCTATGCGGCTGCTTCCCACTAGCTATCCATTTTACATTTGGTAGTGTATATATGTCCATGCCACTCTCTCACTTCGTCCCAGCTTACCATTCCTCCTCCCCGTGTCCTCAAGTCCATTCTCTATGTCTGCGTCTTTATTCCTGTCCTGCCCCTAGGTTCTTCAGAACCATTTTTTTTTTTTTAGATTCCATATATATGTGTTAACATACGGTATTGGTTTTTCTCTTTCTAACTTACTTCACTCTGTATGACAGACTCTAGGTCCACCTGAGGGACTTGTTAAGGAAAGAATTTTACTAGGAAAGTACAAGAGAAGCCAAAACCGAACTAAGAAGAAAGCAAAACCTTGGCTGGTCCAGAGTCTGCCCGCTCAGAACCCAGCCCTGCTCTTTGCCTCCCCTCTGAGAAGCTGCAGTCCATCTTCATCCCCATGCAAGTCCTTTGCTCATCTGCTCCCTGACCCCCAACAAGGTGCATGAATAGTCAGTGCTGAAGGTTTTTCCAGAGGCACACAAACTGTGGTGTCCCTCACCCTCACCCTCAGCCCGGGCTTTCCCAGAGCTTCTGCCTCTTGGACTCAGCTTGCTGGGTTTGGCTCAGATACTGGAACACAGGGGTCACGTCAGTCTGCCAGAAGGCAGGATGGGACAAGGAAGAGGCTGACTGGCCACAGGTATGATCATTAGGGCAACAAAGGTGGAGGAGGCCAGGGAAAGGCTGTGAAGCGAGAGTCTGGGGGTGTTTACACAGGACAGTCAGTTTGGTCCCAGATACTCTGCATCCTCCAAAGCGTTGCCTCATTCCCAGGAAAGGCTTTGGACTGAGAACTTCTCTGTGTGTGGGATTCTCAGCAGCTCTGTAGCACTACAGTAGAAGGGGAGCCGGGCCCACCCGGAAAGCCCCCAAACTGATGGAGAGAAAAGTCCCACCAAGTCAGGGACCCCCCTTCTGGGAACTCATATCTACTGGGAACCTCAGGATGAGGAGGAGGTAGGGCTCCACACTAGGACCCCTCAATCTGATGGGGAGGATGAAGCCCCACCCTGGAGCTACGATTAGGGAGATCCTCTTTGGTCAGTTGAGCACAAAAGAGCTCTG
Source organism: Tursiops truncatus (assembly GCF_011762595.2). Taxonomy (NCBI): domain Eukaryota; kingdom Metazoa; phylum Chordata; class Mammalia; order Artiodactyla; family Delphinidae; genus Tursiops; species Tursiops truncatus. The sequence goes on along the minus strand of NC_047039.1, from coordinate 78,805,692 downwards.
ACTGCACACAAAAAGCCCGTGGACTGGGCAGCCAGGAAAGAAGCTTGGAGCAAATCAGGGTAGTTGATGAGGGTGGGCATTCGGAGCCCAGCACTGTCAAGGTGGGTCTGGGATGCATGAAGGAGGAGCACAGGCAAGACACAGGGACAGGCCTGAGTATTGGTTCTGTGACACCCCCCAGCCCTGAACCCCATGCTCTGGACCTCAGGTTCCCCTCCCCTGCCCCTCTGGCTGGGGCTCAGGGATGCCGTCTGCTTCACTGAACCCATCTGTCTGAGACTGGGTCACATCTTCCTCTTTTGTGACTGGAAGTCACAGGGCAAAGCACTAAGCTGTGCAGTCACGCAGGGAACACAGAGCCTAAGAGTGTGAAGGGACAGAGGGGAGAGTGGCAAGAAAGCCTGGAGCCGGTGGAAGAGGAGGGAGGCGAGTGGGAGCAGAGGTGCTCAGGACCATGGCTGAGGCCATCACCTATGCAGACCTGCGATTTGTGAAGGCTCCCCTGAAGAAGAGCATCTCCAGCCGCCTAGGACAAGGTAAGGGTGGGTAAGGTGTCTCCTTGATTCTGCATCTCCATCCTCCTTGAAGACCCCACTCCCACCCCAGAGACCCCAATCCTGACGCCACCTTTTCTCTCCTCTGCAGACCCAGAGGCTGATGAAGACGGAGAACTCACCTATGAGAATGTTCAAGTGCCCCCAGGCCCAGGAGGACCCTCAAGCTTGGCTTCCGCTGGATTAGGGGACAAAGCAGGTCTGGAGAGCCCAGGGGATGTGTGTTTATGGGGGACTGTGTCTTGCGCTGGGGAGTCCACGGCATTCTTGGGAGGACAATACCCTTGGAGAAAGGCTGGGGATTCTCAGGAAGAGAATGAGCACCAATTATGGGAGCTAAGGAAGAATAAAGCTCCCAGCGGGTAAGGTGGAGATCCCGGTGGGGAGCTAGGGCTCCACGGAGGGATCAGGGCAGCCCTGTTGGGGAGCTGAGCGCGCGTGGGAAGTGGCGAGTCCCGGGAGAGAGAAGAGAGGGGAGGGGGGAGGGGGGGAGAGCACTCCCGGGGAGAGGGTTTTGGCAGGCAGACGAGGGCCCCCAGAGTAAAAGATAAAGGGAGACCCAGGAGGGCGATAGAGGGTCCCCAGGGAAAGGATAAGGTAAGACCCAGGAGGGACACGAGAGTCCCAGGGGAGATACGGAACTCCGGAGAGCGCTAAGGGTGTCCCAGAGCAGTGGCAGAAGGCACCTTAGGACAGACTGGGGTCTCGGCGCGGTGGAGGGGGTGAGTAGGGTGGGGAGAAGGGGTATTTCCTGGCTTTCCCACCTTCAAACTTGAGTCGATCCCTTCCGCAGGGGTCCAGTCGGAGCAGCCAACTGCCGCCTGGAGCCCCGTGACGTCACCAGCTGCCGGGCGGATTCTTCCCTGTAAGTACCTAGTCCTCCCCGCCCCGCGCGCGCCACCCGCTGCCCAGCTCGTCTCGGGCCAGCGAGTGGGGGCGGGGCGCGGCCTCGGGCTGCGCAGCCCTCCCCCACCAGGCCCCCCGGGGTGGTCGCGGAGTCAGGTGCTGGCACCGGTCCCCGCGGGAGGTGGTGCTGGGCCCCGCGGTGTGCAGGTCTGGCCCACGGATTGAGCCCGGGGCGCAGCCCTCCGGTCAGCCCGGGCAGCCCCGTGACACCCTCCCCTGCCTCTTTCACCCTCATCCTTAGATCTTTCCGACGCATCGACCCAGATCGTCTGCCCCCTTCCCCCTTACTATGGTCCCCATTCACGTACCCACCTCTCGGGTCTCCGTCTGAGATTTAGTTCCCCGTCCTACCAGGTAGTGCCCCTCAGTCCTTACCGGTAACAATCCCCAGCCCTTATTCCGGAACACCTTACCTCCACCACCTGCGGAAACTCTGCCAGACAGAAACCACCACGCGTGCTCCAAGTCCTCTGCGGGATGCTCCTTCCCGTGAATCTCCTCCACCCACACCCCCTCAGTCTATCAACTTTCGTGGGGCTCACGGCCCCCCAACCCACTGTCTCCCTAAGGCCAAGCATCCTACGTGCAGTACCTCTTCCTGGGCCTGCTCCTCACCTGCCTGCTGTTAGGGGTGGCTGCCATCTGCCTGGGAGTGCACTGTGAGTATGGCTGCCCCCCATTTCCCATTGCCCCCAGACAACGTTCTCCCCCACTCTCCCCAACAGCTGCCCTGCCTAGCAGGGCCCGGAATCACTACCACCACATCTTCAGCTTTCGTCTGGCTTCCAGCCAGGTCTGTTTCAGAGTGCCGTGACTTCCTAAATTGTCCTCACCTAATCCAGTACCTCCTTAAGCTTCAGGCAGTCAGATCTTATATTCCATTCCAGCCTGTTATGCAGAAAGTTGCAAGAAGCAGCAAAAGGACTGATGCTGAAGCCTCAGGGCACCAGAGCATGGCTGAAGATGTCCTCCAAATCTCTCTTTATGGCCAAACAGATTTCCAGGTGTCTCAGCAGCTCCAGCAGATGAACAGGGTTCTGGAAGCCACTAACAGCACCCTGAGGCAGCAGCTGCGCCAAAAGATAACCCAGCTGGGGCAGAGGGAAGAGGATTTGCAGGGGTCCAGGACGGAGCTGGCCCAGAGTCAGGAAAGACTACAGGTGGAACAGAAGGTTGGCCAGGCTACCAAAGAGCAGTTGCAGGCCTGCCAGTCAGATGGGGAGAAGACAAAAGAGGCCTTGAGAAATAAGGAGATACAAAGGATGAACTTGGAGCAGAGGCTGAGCAGCGTGCAGGACACACTGAAGCCCTTCTTCACATGCCCCTCACCAGGTATCTGCTCTGGGAAAGGGGAGATGGTAGGACCTGCCATGAAGGATGGATTGAAGTGAGGGGGTCTATCTATCTATTAGGAAGCCACTGAGTTGTTCAGGAAAGGGGTAATGAACCAGAGTGCTGGCTGACATGACCTGTGCAGCCTGGGCCAACAGGGCGAAGGATCTAGCTGCATACTGGTTTTAGGGAGGGCTCACCCAGCTCTAAGGCTGATCCTGTAGGGGAGAAGAGGGTGGTAGCCAGCAGTGCAAATGACACTGTCCAAAGCAGCAAACTCAGGGCTCACCTGGCTTGACATCAGTGTCAAGGATCTGGGAACCCCCTGAATTTGGATGTGAAATTGATTGTTCGCATGTTTTTCTAAAAAGAGGACCTGTAGCTTTAATTAATTCTCTCTACATCTGAGATTCCCCAAAAGATTAAGAATTACTGATGGATGAGGTACAGTCTGGGGCTGGGGCAAGGCAGCTGAAGCTCTCGCAATGAGGTGGGCAGGGATGTTGTAGGACAGGGAATTAGGGTGGAATGCTCATCCCTTTTGAAAGGAGGAGTCCAGCCCGTGTGTGGGGATGAGGGAGGGGGACACATAGAAGGTCTGCCAAAGTTGGCTGAGGTTGAGGCAGGGTCCCCAGCCCAACGGGACTGGAATGTCCATGGACTGGTTGTCTAGAGGTTAGGCTCTGTCTAGCTCAGGGGCATCTGGCTACTCCCCCAAGGCTTAAAACAGAGAGGTTATGTACAGACACCCCCCAGCCCTCATTTCTTTAACCTTCTCATTCTCTACAAGCCTCAGTTCCATGACAGTGCTGCCCCCTCCTTCCCCACAGCTGAACCCTAGACCTCAGCATCCCAAGCTGCTCTTCCGCTGAAAGGATGGCTTCGGGTCTTCACTCTGACCACAGCTGGCCCTCTATAGGCTTTCCACACACTTCTTCTTCAACCTCACGGAGGCCTCCAACCTGCTGGCTCCCCTGTTTCCTCCCTTCCCATCAGCCATCACCTGTCTTCACTTCTCTCTCTACCCATCTTGGATTTGGGGGCCCATCACTTCAGCCAACCCACTCACTCCTCGGCTCCATTGTCCTGGATGAATGCACATGCCTGCACCCAGGGGTGACAAGCTGTGCAGTCATTCTGCTTGGTGCCACAAATCTCTAGTCTCAACTTCAGCTGGGGCCCCAGCACTGCCTGCCTTGGCAAATCTGCAGTGGTCGGCTGGCTCTCTGTACCCTACTACCCTCTCTCTCACTCTCAGCAGATGCCCTCCTCTGTCAGAGAGGAACACCCTCTATTTTTCATCAACAAATCTATATATCCATTTGCATTTTTCTCCATCTTCATGTCTTGCAAGGATAACTGCAACAGCTTGCTGAATGTTTTTCCTAAACGTCCCCCCTCCAAATCCACTTTTCATGTTGCAGCCAGAGTAATCCTTTAAAAACAAAAATCTGATCATGTCATCCCAGTTAAGATCATGTCATTTCACTTAATTAATTACATCAAAAGTTACGGAATACATACTATATGTCTAGCACTGTACCCAGGCACTTGGGATACAACCAGAGTACAAAATGCTTCAGTGTAAAACCCTACATTGACTTTCTCTTGCTCATAATATAAAAATAAAAAAAATCCTCAACCTGGTCTCCAAGGCCCCTGCCTACCTTTCAGCATGCTGCTTGTCCCCTCGCCCTCGTCCATTTGGCCACACCGACTTCTTTTTATTCCTTTAAGTTGCTGTTAGACAGTAACCTAAGGCGGTAGCTGGGTGGGGATGAGAAAACGTAGACAGAAGAGAGGGAGCTGGAGGAGAAGGAATGACTTTTGAGTGATGGAGGTAGGACAGATGGGACGAAGCAACGGAGGGAGGTGGGTTGGGATCAGGAGCATAGACTGGGGTGCGGGATGTTAAAGAAAGAGGCGGTTTATTTCTGACAGATAGTCAGGAAAAGAGGAACAGAGAAGAGACAAATTTTTAGGTGGAGAGGAGGAAAATGGAGAGAGTTCACACGTCAAGTGTCTGAATTTCAGCAAAGCAGGCAGCAAGGTTGTCTACTTGTGGAAGAGTGGAGGGGAAGGTGGTGGCTAGCCGCTTGAGGAGTGTGGGAAAGTTTGAATATGCAGTGAGAAATGCTTTAGGGAGCCAATGAGATGAATGGGAGGCCTATTGAACACTTGTTTATTGGGGGCCCAGGTGAAGTTAGCCAAAATGGGGGAGTAAACGGCAATTGTTCAGAAATTGGGGATAGTACCACCAGTTCTTTTCAAATAAGCCTCCTATATTTTAAGGAGTAAAGTTGTTGAATGTTAAAGGATTTTACTAAGTATGCACAGATATGGCATTTCCAGGGAAGGCAAGAAAGAAAGATTGCAAAGATTAAGGACCAGAAGTCAGTGAAGGCACTGAGGTTCGACCCCAGGGAACATTGTCAGCAACCAGATTGCTGAGTATTCACTTCATCCCAAGTGTTGAGATCTCCCTCCTGGGTCTGGGCAGTGCTGCCACACTCTTTCTTCTTTTTAGATTCCTGCTGTCCCTTGGGATGGATACCGAATGAGAGGAGGTGCTTTTACATCTCAATTACTAAGAGAAATTGGGAGGACAGCCAAAGGCATTGTAAATCTCTGTCCTCTGAACTGGCCAAAATCAGCGACACGTCTTATTCATATGGAGTAAGAAAACCCCTATTCAAAGACGGTATGGGTATTGTTGGGTAAAGGGACACGTGTCATCAATCAGGGATGGCAGTGCACACAAGGCGTGCGTCCCTTTTCCATGCAGCTTCTCAGCACAGTGCTCCAGATGGCCCTATTAACTGATTAGGGTTGGCGTGAGAGTTGAAACTTAACGAGCCATCTTTACGTTAACCTGTTTCTCATCTCAGCTTTCTGGTCAGCTCTGGGCTGCTGAACGGGTTCTTTGACTCTCATGGCCTCTCAGGCAGACAGGTTCCATACCTGGTGGGCTGGATTGTAGGGATTGGTTCCTTGTGACCAGAACAGCCCACAGAATGACTCTTCTTCGAAGGCTGGCAGAAATTCTTACCCAGCATGTGTGTGTGCGTGTGCCTGCGCGCATGCACGCACGTGAACTGAAGGGTCAGCCTGCATCTGCAGGGTGGCACTTGAAGGATGCGGGGATGGTCACCGATGAGCCGATGTCATGCACCAAGGTCAGGCACAGTCCTCTTGCCAAAGCTCATAGCCTCTCTAGTGTTCATTTTCTTCCATCAGCCCAGGTGCCCTCCTCCCGACACCCCCTCCCTCCTCCTATTCCAATATTTCCCATCACTCCTCACACACCTCTGGTCTCTCCGAATCTCCCTTCAGGCTTATTATGCCAGAAGCTTACGTAAGGTGTTGGTACAAGGTAGTTCAGCTGAATCATACTGGATTGACTTCAGAAATCAGTTCTGGCAGTGGAGTGATGGTACAAGATACAATGGGTAAGTTTGTTAGGACTTTTGGGCAACAAAAATCCTCTATAATCCCTTCATAAAGACACAGTAATGAGATCTCCCTCCAGGTCCTACTCTCAAAACTTTTTCACAAATCAATGTTATAATTGCCCATTTGTCCACTTCTTCTATTTGATTAATAACAGGCAGGCTTGCTTTCTATTCTATCCCCAGTACCTAGCCGTCCCTGGCACGTGATTTAAAAAAAAAAAAAAAATTACCAGTTTGGGACCTATGTCATCTTTCTCTCAGGGGGCTAAGTTGAGGATTTAGCTAGGGCTTCACAGCTGGTAAAGAACCCCGGCCTTCTAACTTCTCAGTCCAGACAAGGCTACCCAAACTGAGGTTGTACTTTTTTAGTCAAGGCCACTTGGTATACCAGAGTTGCCCCAGGGAAGTGAGAAAGGAAGCAATGGGGTAACTTTGGGAATCAACCCCAGGGACCCTGAAACAGGGAGTTACCTAACTGGAGTTTCCATCTTTAGGACCTTGGGTGACATTTTCCCCTCCCTGGTCCTCTAGCCTCTTCGGGTTGGGGTCCAGACACCTGTACATGAACCATCCTCCCACACACGGCTTTAGGTAGGCAGGGTGAGTTAGGACTTGGGTTAGGTTTGTGCAGGGCAAGAGAAGGGAGGATGGGATAGGAGGGGGCCAGAACTTATCCCAGTGCTACATCACCACCCTTTAGGTATTATAGTCAAGGCCAAAGATGTACCAAGGTAGATGGCGAGTGGCAGGCACGTCTGAAGGTAGAGGACTGTTCTTCTTCTCTTCCCTCCATCTGTGAGCTGGAAGCTTTCAGGTATCCAGATGCGGACCGCTCTTTGCACTGAGCTGGGTAAGTGTCGGGGATGGGACTGAGGCGTGGGAGTCCGGGGGCAGAGGGTCTCAGGGCAGGGGCCCAGAGGCCAGGGGGAAAACTTGTTCCTGTAAGTGACAGCCATGTCCACAGCCTCCAGGCTGTGCTTATGTAAGGGGGTGCTGGGCAGGGGAGGCTGGCTATGTGGCTGTCCAGGGAGTTGGGGAGGAGATGGGCTGAGCTGGATGAGGTTCTTAGGGACAGTCAACTGTGGAGCTCCCTGATGCTTTAATCCTCCAGATACTCACGCCAACAAGAGCCTAAGCTGTAGCCTGCAGGTCCTAAGATCCACCGCCCTCCAGCGTGTCCTCACTCTGCCTGGACAGTGCCTGGCCAAGGGCTGATCCATGCCCAACATTTCTAGGCAAGCCTGCTGCCAATAGAGATCCTGTCCCAGAAACTGGACTGTTCCCAGGGAAAGTGTGAAGCAGCTTCTAGAAGAGATTTTGGCCTCCCCCAAAACCTCCCATAGTGGAATGGGTGGGGAGGGCGCACGGGCTGAGCGGATAGGGGCAGCCCGGAGCCAGCCAGGCAGTTTTATTGAAATATTTTTAAATAATTTGCACGTGTTAGTCTCGTGTGTCGGCAACGCTTTGTCTGGTTCAGTGATCCCCACGGGAGAGCAAGCTCAGGGGATGCAAAGGAAATGTTCTGTTCCTCACGTCCATGCCGAGGTTCCCCTCTACAGGGAGAAGAGCTGCTCAGCCCATCCGGGGCTGGCACAGTCCAGCATGTGCTCTCTGTCCTCACAGGGCATCCTGAAGGCCAAGGGTGGAGGCCGGAGACCACAGGCCCCACTGCTAAGAGCGTGCCCCAGGCAGCTGCAGGCTGGTTGTGGGTGGCTTGGCATGGTGCCCCCGGTGGCAGAGGAGACTGCCCGCCTCGCAGTTCAGGTTGCGGTAGCGGGCCACAGCTGGTGTGGGGCGGGGGCACATGGACAGGAAGCCAAAGCTGAAGGGGCTGAGGCAGCAGCCAGGGCAGGGCAGCCCCTCCTCGGACTCCCGGGGGGCTGACGGGGGCGGCGAGGGTTCTGTCCGCTCCAGGGCTGCTGCACGGGGCAGGCTATGCTGGGCCCGGTTCCAGGGCTCCCCAGCCCAGCCTTGTGGGGAGTTCACCACCACGGCTGGGGGGTTGTTGTTAAGGGGGGCTCCTGATCTAGGGGACCAGGGCTGGGAGGCTGAGGAACAAGTGCTGATGAAGTTGTCTGTGGCCACGGCCAGGGGCAGCTGGGGAGCTGGCCCCGGGGCTTCTGGCTCAGGGCTACTGCCCTCACACTCCATCTTCTCTTCAGCCGAGGGGCCCACAGCAGGAGGCCCAGGACCTGGCAGTGCTGTTTCCATACGTCGGGGAAGTTCAGGGGATGATGGTAGTGAGCGGCAGCGGCGGGCAGGTGTCCCAGGCTGGACCAAGGTCTCTGGAGTGGTCACCAAGGGCAGCTGGGTGGAGGGCACTGGTGATGGTGGTACAAGGGGTAGGGGGGCAACTGGCTTGCTGGGTGTGTCCAGGAGCTTGATCTTGCCACCTCTGAGGTCTTCCCGTAGTGAAAAGGGGTTGACTCGAGTCAGATTGTCCCCCCAGTTGGGGGGCGATTCTGGCGATGGGGGCAGGAAGAGGTCTGACCGGCTTCGGGAGAGCCGAGGGTCTGGCCTGGGAAGTGTGGCAGAGGGGCCCCCTCTTGGAACAGACCCTGTAGACAGAGAAGTCTGTGGTCACTGTTCTCAGCATTGATCATAGTTCCCTGAGGGTCTCATTCACCAGGAGGCTGGTGGAACTAGAGCTGAGAAAAGGGAGTCCCACAGGGTGCTTTGGAAAGGGGGAGATGTCCCCTCCAGCCCCCTTTACCTTTTCTTTCCTTGTTCCCCTCCCTCAGGCTCTAGAATTAGAAAACTATCTTCTCTGAGATATCCTCTCACCCCACTCCCGCCCCCAGGCTCCTCAACTAATAAAAACACTTAGTCTCCCCGGGTGATTCTGAGTTCTAAGGAAGAGAGAGGCAAAAGGACCCCAGTTGTGCTCACTTACCCTGACTGTGTGCCAGGGGAGCCCTGAGGAGGGGGGCTGGCTCAGGCAGCTGCTCCAGGATCCATTCCAGGTGCTGGGTGATTTCAGTGAAGGGAGCACGAGTGCTAGGTTCCATCTGATGGGGAGAGACGGGCAGCTTCACTCAGTGCTCCAGAAGAGGGTCCCTGAGTTTCCTCCTGTCATCTGGGCCGGCTGCCCTTGTCAGATGGTGGGTGGGGGTGGGGGCAGGGAGGGAGTGAGGCTCTTACACTGCAGCAGTGGATGGCCAGGAGCAGGAAGGGCAGTGGGCAGTCATCCCCTACCAGGGTTCGGAAAGCAGGCACATCCAGGCCGAAGTCCTGTGGGGACAGAGAGGAAGGGCCTCCAGGTCAGCCTTCCTCAAGTTCTCCTGCTGTCCCCCAGTCAGGACCTCAACCTCCAGGGAACCCTCCCTGGTTATGATGTGCCTAGTCTGGAGTTCCTCCTTTTAAACCTGGATGCATCATTCACCTCAGTACGGGGTAGGTAGTCAGGGTCCGCAGGTACTCGTGCGATGAGCTCACAGAGGACAATCCCAAAGGCAAAAACGTCGGCCTAGGGGTAGGAGCGAGTGTCAGGGGGAGGCATTGACAGTTTCATGTAAGAATTTTGTCAGAATACGTCAGAATTTGGGGGAGTCTTGACAGTTTTCATGTGTTGGAAGGGGTGTGAGGGGTAAAGGGGATCTTGGGGGTCTTCTGAATTATCTGGTAGGGTTGCTGAGGAACTTGGGATGGAGCCTTATAAGAGTATCTCAAGGGTCTCTGGAAGGCCTTGGGGATCTGAAGGGTTGATATCTTACCTTCTCATCATACAGCTCACCCCGCAACACCTCTGGAGCCATCCAGTATGGGGAACCCACCACAGCCAACGGCTCCTTCCTTGCCCCTTCCCTGCAGGGGCAGGGGCAGAGTGGTCAGGAACATCCTACTCAGACACCCTCCCCAAACAAAAGGGGATGAGGTCAGCCCCCTCGCTACCCCAGGGGAAATGTCCCTGTGGGCTTCACTTAGACAAGGGGCATCTGGGAGATTTAGGGGGATGGGGCATTCACCTCACCTATACACAGGAATCTTTTCAGCCAGCCCAAAGTCGCCCACAACAGCTGTGAAGCCTCGGTCTTCCCGCCGGATCAGACAGTTCTGACATATACATATAGCATCCCCACATACCCATTACCTTCTGTTCTCTGATCTCCCAAAATGCACCCCAAGGACCCGTCACTCCAGAATAACCCCAACCCTCTCTGATCTCCCAGTTTTCCAACACACACCAATCTTGCAACATCATCCGTCACTCCAAACACAGCATGGTACCCAGTCCCTCAGAGCACTCCCCTCACCCCAGTCCCCCATTCTCCAGTGTCTTGCTGCCCCAACATCCTAATGCTGTCTATTATCCGCATTCCAATACCCACGGGCTAGTTACAATCTAATCTCAAATCCCCTTTCATGCCTCCACCCACCTGGCCAGCCTACCTTGGATGTGAGGTCTCGGTGGAATACACCTTTGGCATGCAGGTACCGCAGGCCGCGGGCGATGTCCAAAGCCAGGCGGAGCCTGACAGGCCAGGATAGGGGTTCGGGGGAGCTGAGCAGCTGTTCCAGGGTCCCCCCATTCATATACTGGGACATAGGGGTAGGAGAAGGGGAATGGATATCAAAGTTTCAGTCTGTTCTCTAGGTCTCCCACTTATAAGCCTGGGGACACTCAGGAGGATCACAAAGGTCAAGAGGGTGAGTCTGTGCCCTAGGGTCCCCCATTCATATCCTAAGGCTAGCATGTCCCACACAGGTGCACCTATTTAAATTTAAATTATTAAGTTTAAATAAAATTAAACATTCCGTTCCTGTCACACTAGCCACATTTCCAGTGCTCCTTAGCCACATGTGGCTAGTGGCTATGGTTTTGGACAGCACAGCTACAGAACATTTTTATCACTGCAGAAAGATCTGTTGGACAGCACCCTTCTAAAGGATAAAGAGGACTGGCACCAGCTGAGGCCTTTTATTTGTGGTTTGCCTGAAGGGAAGTTCAGGGAAGCCTCCCCCGGGTCCTGTTGCCTCTCATTACTCCTCTGTAGATGCACCAGGCCGCTGACTCTCTCTCCCCTTGGTGGTGGTTGTGGTGGAGTCCCCCCCTTCCTGGCCCATCCTCACCTCTGTAAGAGCGTGCAGCTGCCCTTGGTGCACACAGACCCCCATGAACCTGGAAGAGGATGGGAAAGATAGCAGTGTAGGCTGTAAGAGCCCCGGCCGCTCCACAGTTCCCACTTTTCCCGCGGGATCTTTCCCCTATCCCCCAGCAAGCTTCCCAGCAAGCGGCTGGGGCCGCTCACCTTAGAATGTTGGGGTGCCGGAGCCGGTTCATCAGCTGCACCTCCCGCAGCGTGTTTCCCCGGTTACTGGGGAGCCTGTTCATTTTCAGCACCATGACTTGCCCTGACTGTCGGTGCCGAACCTGGGGGCAGCAGGGGATGGCGAGTCCCGCGCAGGTCGGGCGGGTCGCCAGGGTCCGGGCCCCCTAGTTTCAGCCTGGCGTCGAAGTCTCGGTCCCGCCCCTCTGCCCTCTCTGCTGGTCCTACCTTGTAGACCTCAGAGAAGAAGCCGGCCCCGATCTTCTCGGCGCAGTGGAAATCGTCCACGCGCGCCAGGCTGGACACGGCGCTGCGGAGAGCCCGGTAGGAGGAGGGGCGGCCCCGGCCCGGGCCTCCGCCCGCGCCCCCGGGCCCCGGAGGACCCTCCCCCGGCGCCTCTCCGGGCCCGGGCCCTGGGCCCCGTAGTGGGGGCCGTTCCCCGGCCATGGCCGGGCCCCCAGCCCGGGGCCTGCCTCACATGGCAGGGTCCCCGGGGCCCGGGCAGGCCGCGCTCGCCATGGGAGCGGGCCCAGCCCGATCAGGGGCGCAGGGGCTCCCGCTCCCTCTCCCGCTCCCGCCCAGGAGAATGGAAGATACGCCGAAGATCCTGGGCCCGCCCCCGCCGCGCCGGCTTGCTGGGCCCGGGTGGACGCCGCTCCGCTCCGCTCCGCGCAGGGCCTGGGACAGGGCCTGGGCCTGGGCCGGGCGGTGGCGGTGGCGCTCCCGGGCGCCGGCGGGCAGGCGGGCGGGCTCCCCACAGGCGGAGGCGGGCGGTCGGGCGGGCGGGCGGCGGCTGCTCAGCTTCGCCGCTGGGGCTCAGGCTCCGCGGCCTGCCGGGGCGGGGCTGAGCCGGGCCTCTGCTTAACTCCTTCGAGCCCGGCCTCCGGGCAGCGGCCACGCCCCCTCAGGTGCGCACCCCGCAACCCGAAGCCCTAGGCGAGTGCGTCTGCGAAGTCGGGGTCAAATAAGTTCAGGCCTGAGCTGAATAACTGAAGGGAATTCAGGGCTGATTGTGCGTACGCGCAGCTCAAATGTCTTTTAGCTGCCCTGGGAATCCTTTCTCCCCTCCCTCCCTCAGGTCACTGTCGGTTGAGGGTCTGGCTCCGGAAGCCGCCAGATTCCTGGGCTCCAAGGACCGGCAGGGCAGAAAAGTAGACCACTCTGGCCCAGCTACAGTCGGAGGTAGCCCAGCAACCTACCCGCCTTCCCAGCCTCTGCCCTGGCCCAGCCTGCCCATTTCCCAGTTCTCGATCTTTACACCTTAAACCTCTGGACTCCCTGACACTTTCTACCTTCTCGGGCGGTTGTGATGCCCCGGAGCTGTAGTGAGCCCTTGGCCAGCCCATTCCGGGTGTGGCCCCGACTCCTTCTCACTCCATCCCGCCTCCCTTGAAAAAAGTTCAGATTCCAGAGCCTCTGTCAAGTGACCACCCAGCCTGTACCTTACTCTTACTATTTCGTCCAAATGCCCCTCTCTCTCAAAAGAGAAGCCTCGACCTGTAGGGAAGCCCCTCTTTGCGCAAGATCCCACCCCTTGGCAAAACCCCGCCCCTCAAGGAGCTGTTCCCCTCGGAGACCCCTCTCTTTTTCAGTGAGACCTCTCCTCAGTATGGCACTGCCACCATCAGTGTGTACCAGAATCCCTCAGGGCGACACCCCTCCTTTGTGTGTTCCTCCTACCCAGTGAGACCCCACCTCTCAGAGTGACTCCGCCAGTCATTGTGACCCCTCCTCTCGACGTGAGTCCGCCCCTCAGTGTGACCCCTCTAGGCAGGTACCGCCCGCATCTCGTAGGAATCGGGTCTGCCCCCTCAGGCGGGAGGAGGACCTGCAACCAGCCGCTAAAGCGGTGCGGGGTCCTGAGTGCGCACGCAACGTTTCAGGACCCTGTGCGCTCGCCGTACCCAACGCTTTCGGTTCTCCGCTGGCTCCTCCCCCCCGGTCATCGGCGGAATAGCCAATCATCGTCGGGGATGGGTGACGTCACTCGATCCCGGCCACTGGGCTGGGTCTAGCGGTGGTGGGCGTCAGTGAGCCGCTTGCCACCTAGCGGCGGCGCGGAGGGAGGCAGGTGGGCCTCTGGAGTCAAACGGGCTGCGACAGAGCTTGAGGGAGCGAGGCTGAGTTCTTTTCAAGTATTCTAAAGTACTATATTTCTATTTCTGTGGTAAGCTAAAAGGAAAATTAATTGCACAGTCCGCGTCCGTGTGGGTGACCGCCTTCTGACAGAGTCCTGTCCCATGTTTGTAGAGAGAGTCTCAGCAAAACAAGCTCATTCATCACATTAAGTGTTAACATCTACAACTATGTAATTTGTAAGTTTGTTTTCTATAGTCGTATAAGATCTGTAAACATTAGGAATTTATGCCTCCTTTTGTTTAAGTAATAGAATAATTTAATCAACTCGTGTCTGACCCTTTACCCAAGTTTGAGAATATCTATAGCTGGTAATAGTAATTCTAAGCAGAGGAGCCAGGTTCCTGTTTTAGACAGATTATTGTGGTTGTATGGAGGCAGGGAGACTAATTAGGAAAGAGGTGCTGACAATGCTTCTGGTGAGGAGAGGATGAGGACTGAACTAGGGTAGGGATAATGGGGAAGGGGAGGAGGAAACAATCACCTAGAATGGGAAGACTTGATTGATCAGTATCCAAAGTCAGTCAGTCCTGTAGAGAGAAAGAGCATCAGCCAGGATAATTTTAAAGTTTCTAGCTTAGATGACTGAGTATCAACTGAGATAAAGAATCCAGGAGGAGGAAAGGTTGGGGGTGGGGGAGGTAGGTGATTGCCATGAACGAAGGGGTGATGTGATGGTAAAGAAAACTGAAGGTGGTTGCCATTATCCAAGTAGGGAAGGAGAGATAGGCTGACAATGGACTTCTAGGGAACACCGACGGTATTAAAGTGTGGGTGGATGATGTCCATGAAGGAGACACAAGAAACATGCTGAAATATAGGAAGAGGATTTTTTTTTTGAGAGTGTGTAAAATTCTTTATTTAGAACAATAAAGCATAAGTGTTTATAATGTAATTTCAAATTCAAACCTGTGTATGAAAGGGTCAGGATTTTACCTGTTTTAAGAAGTACACATACAGTATACACATCACATTTTACAACCTTTTTTATTTAACTAAAGTCATAATAAAACTGTTTAGAATAGAGTTGACATATTTACATTACAATATGCAAACTCCAGTCTATGACTGAACTAGCAATATATCTGTGCATCCATCTGAATGTCTGAATACTTTTCAAGTCCACTGATTTAAAAAATAGTGGCGGGACTTCCCTGGTGGTCCAGTGGTAAAGAATCCGCCTTCCAATGCAGGGGACGCGGGTTCCATCCCTAGTCAGGGAACTAAGATCCCACATCTACAAGTACTGAGCCCACGCGCCCTGGAGCCCGTGCGCCACAACTAGAGAGAGAAAAACCTGCACGCCACAAGTAGAGAGAAGCCCATGCATCTCAGCGAAGAGCCCACACTGCAGTGAAAGATCCCGCATGCCTCAATGAAGACCCTGCGTGCCTCAACGAAGACCTGACACAGCCAAAACAAAAAACAAAACAAAAGAACACTGGTGGCAAGTGGAATCCAAGGAATGGAGAGTTTAGGAAAAGTGGAATAATGAACAGTATTAAATAGTGCAGAGGGGTGTGCTAAGATGAGTTTTAAATGTTCCTTGAGTCAGGCTACTAGAAGATCCTTTTGTTGTTGTTTTTTCAAACTTTTTATGATAGAAAATGTCAAACGTGAAAAAAAGAAGAACATATAGAACAATGAACCCTTATTTACCTTGGGTAAGACCATTTTGTTGGAGACCCATTGTTCAAAATCACCCATGCCTCAGTTATACTGTTGCCATAAGTGACCAGGCCGAGGTGAAAGTATCTGCTTTTATGTAACTTCTATGCCAGTGATCCTCCAATAATCAATTCATGGGCAATCTTGTTTCATCTATACTCCTGCTCTTTCCCCCTACCCAGTTATTTGGTGCATATTTCTGATATTATATCATTTCATCAATAAATATTTCAGTGTGTTACCTCTAAAAGATAAGGTTTCTTCTTTAAAACAAAATCACAGTACCATGTCACACCTAAAAAAAATCCCTTAATATCATCCAGTATCTCGTTGTTCATATTTCCCCTGTTGAATTATACTTAGTTTTAAAAAATTGTTAAGTTGAATCAAAATCTAAATAAGGTCCATGCTTTGAAGCTGATATGTTTCTTACATCTTTAACTCCATCCACTATCTTTTTTGCCTTTTTTTTTTTTTTTAAAGAAACCAGGGCATTTGTCCTGTAGAATTTCTCAGAGTCTGAATTTTGCTGAGCTTCTAGTGTGATTTAGCATTTCTTCAGTCCCCTGTATTTCCAGTAAATTGGTAGTTAGGGTCAATTAGGTTTATATTTGATTATTTTGGCAAAACTAATTTGTGGGTGGTTTAACACTTTTATCATGAGGTATACAGTGGTGGTCTTTTTGTGATGTTAGTAACTGATGATAATCATTGTCTAGACCAGAGTTTGTCAAATGTGGCACTATTGACATTTTGGACTGGATAAATTCTTTATAGTAGGGGGCTGTCCTGTGCATTGTAGAGATGTTTAGCAGTAGCATCCCTGGCCTCTAGCCACTGGATGTCAGTAGCAACTCCCGCATTTGCGATGACCAAAAATGTCTCTAGACATTGTCCGTTGTCCCCCTGGGGGCAAAATTGTCCCTGATTGAGAACCACTGGTCTAGGTTCATTAATATAGGAATTCAAAAATAACATTCTCATTCTGTCCTTCCTTCTTTATTAGGTAGAATACCTCTACAAAGAGAAACTTATCCACGTTAAACTATTTGCTCCTCAGAGATATATTTTATGTGGGAAAGGCACGAAAAATGCTTGATTGTTTCCCTTTTATAGTACCAGCTTCTCAAGTAGTGAGTTGGTTCTGAAGCATCCTCCAACAGTGACCAATGAGGTTTGCTTTTTTTAGTACCATCATGAACTCATAATTTAACACATATATGATGTGCCTCAATCATTGGCAATTAAAAAATTCATTTTTGATTCTTAAATTGTCCTTTTTTGGCCACTGGACACTTATTCAAGTTGGCTCCTGAGTCCTTTTGACATGACCTTTAAGAAACCCTCCCTTAAGGTCTCTTGGATTTGATATAATAAAATGTTCCAGGCTCATTTTGTGCATTCCTAGACCGGAGCTGGTATCAGCTATTTTTTCCAATGATTCATGGTCCTTTCAGTTGGAAATGGTATTTAGAGACCACAATATGGGTACTAGGGATATAAAGTTATTTAACCTTAGGAAGAGCAGTTAAATGAATATATTGATAACGTATTCTTTTCAAAACAGTCCCCTCCACCATATCTTTTTTTTTTAATTTATTTATGTTATTAATTTTTGGCTGCATTGGGTCTTCATTGCTGTGCATGGGCTTTCTCTAGCTGCGGTGAGCAGGGTCTACTTTTTGTTGCAGTGAGCAGGCTTCTCATTGTGGTGGCTTCTCTTGTTGCGGAGCACGGGCTCTAGGCACACGGGCTTCAGTAGTTGTGGCATGTGGGCTCAGTAGTTGTGGCGCATGGGCTTAGTTGCTCCGCGGCATGTGGGATCTTCCCAGACTAGGGCTCGAACCCTTGTCCCCTGCATTGGCAGGAGGATTCTTAACCACTGCGCCACCAGGGAAGGCCTAACTTCAAGGCTTTAAATTCTATTTATACCCTAATGACTCCCATTTTTCTCCACCTCAACCTCTCTTCTGAAATCTAGACTCCCGTATTCAATTGCTTATTTATCATGTCTAGTTGGATATCTAGTTGGCTTTTCAAATTTGATGGGTACAAAACAGAGCTCTTGAATCCTCCCCCTCTTCCCCAGCTTTTCTCTAAGGTTTCCCCATCTCAATAAATGCAGCCTATTAGGTACCCAGGCAAGACAATTTAGAGTTATCCTTGATTCCTCTCATTCTCTCTATCCTATGTCCAGCCCATCAGTAATTTGTGTATGTTCTACGTTTGAAATCTATCCATAACCTGACCACTTCTGACATTTCCACTGCCTCTAACCCAATCTAAGCCACCACTGTCTCTTGGCTGGGTTGTTGCAATAGCCTCCTTTATAGTCTCTCTGCTATGCCTTTGTCTCCTTGCAGCCTATTCTCTACACAGTAGCCCGAATACCCTTTTAAAGTGTAAGTTGAATCATTTTGTCACTCTGCTCAAAACCTCTCACCTCACTGAGAATCAAATCCAAAATCATTCCTATAGTTTTCTAGTATTTATACCTTTGCTTTCTATTCCTTTGCTTAAGACCGTCAATACAATGTTGAGTGAAGTAGTGGTAGTAGACACTCGTGCTTGTTCTTGATCTTTAAAAGAATGCTTTTAATGTTTCACTATTAAGTTTTATGTTAACTGTAGGTTTTTTTGTAGCTACCAATACCAATCAGCTACTATCACAGAAGTGCCATGTAACTAGCCATGTCAAAACTCAGTGGCATACACTTGCAGCTGCATGGATGGACCTAGAGATTATCATACTAAGTGAAGTAAGTCAGACAGAGAAAGACTTATGATATCACTTATATGTGGAATCTAAAAAATGACACAAATGAACTTATCTACGAAACAGAAACAGACTCACAGACATAGAGAACAGACTTGTGGTTGCCAAGGGGAGTTGGGGGAAGGAAGGATTGGGAGTTTGGGGTTAGCAGATGCGAACTATTATATATAGAATGGATAAACAAAAAGGTCCTACTGTATAGCACAGGGAACTATATTCAATATCTTGTGATAAGCCATAATGGAAAGGAGTATGAAAAAGAATATATATATATATATATATATATATATATATATATATATATATATATATATATATATATAACTGAGTCACTTTGCTATAGAGCAGAAATTAACACAACATTGCATTGTAAATCAACTACAGTAAAATTAAAAAAAAACTCAGTGGCATAAAACAGTTATTTATTCTCAGAAATCTGTGGTTTGACTGGGGTCAGCATTCTAAACTAGGATTGGCCACATGGTTTAGCTGTGCTCCATCTGTCTCTCACTCCTCCTGGGACCAGCAGGATAGCCTAGGCATGTTCTTGCCGTGGTGATGAAGAAGAGCGAAACAGGAGCAGTTTTGCAACTGCTCTTCATGTCTTTGGGTCACATCATGTCTATCAACATTCCAATGGCCAAAGCAAGCCATATGGCCAAGCCCAAAGTATACCATCTATAGAGGTGGTGGTAGGAAGGGGAAAAAGATTTCTAAGAAATGGTACATTATATTCACTGTCTAATGTTAAACCAACTTTGCATTTATAGAATAAACCCAATTTGATCTTGATGTATCCTTCCTTCCCCCTTCCATCCTTCCTCCCTCTCTCCTAACATCCCTCCCTCCCTGCCTTCCTTTCTTTCTCTCTTTTTTTTTACATTATTAGATTTGGGTTGCTTTTCTTTGCATTTTGCAATTTTATTTAAAATTTTTTTTATATAAATTTATTTACTTATTTTTTGGCTGCGTTGGGTCTTCGTTGCTGCACGTGGGCTTTCTCTAGTTGCGGCGAGCAGGGGCTACTCTTTGTTGTGGTGCGCAGGCTTCTCATTGTGGTGGCTTCTCTTGTTGCAGAACACAGGCTCTAGGCGTGAGGGCTGCAGTAGTTATGGCACGCGGGCTCAGCAGTTGTGGCTCGTGGGCTCTAGAGCACAGGCTCAGTAGTTGTGGCACACGGGCTTAGTTACTTCGCGGCTTGTGGGATCTCCCTACACCAGGGCTCAAACCCATGTCCCCTGCATTGGCAGGCAGATTCTTAACCGCTGCGCCACCAGGAAAGTCCCTATAATTTTATTTTTTAAGCAGCTTTATATTGAGATATAATTCACCCATTTAAAGTTTATAATTCAGTGGTTTTTATTATATTCAGAGTTGTGCAAATATCACCACAATCAATTCTAGAATATTTTCATCACCAAGGAGAAACCTCATGTCCATTAGCAGTCAATCTCTGTATCCACACCCACCACCACACAAAACTCCCTTACCTCCAGCCCTAGGCGCCATGAATTCACTTTCTGATTTTATAGATTTGCCTCTTCTGGACATTTCATGTATGGAGTCATACAATATATGGTCTCTTTTATCTTGCTTTTACTTAGTGTAATGTTTTCAAGGTTCATGCATGTTATAGCATGTAGCAGTACTTCATTCTTTTTTCGTTTCTGAATAATATTCCACTGTATGAATATACCATGTTTATTTATCTGCTCATCAGTTGATGGCCATTTGGGTTGTTTCTACTTTTTGGTTATCATTAATGACGCTCCTATGAACAATCATGTACACGTTTTTTGTGTGGACGTATGTTTTCATTGTCTCATGTCTTTTTTGTTTTGTTTTGTTCCTCTGTTCCTTCTTTACTGCCTTCTTTTGGTTTAAATAAATATATTTTTTAGCATACCATTCTAGTTTTTCTGTTTTTTAAACATATATTTTAATTACATTCTTAGTAGTTGCTCTAGGGATTACAATTTAGTCAAATTATTGAAAGACAAACGCACAATGACCTATACCATATATAGTTGATTTGCTTTAGATAATCCTCGAAGAACACCTATTCTGCCATAATGCTGGAAGCGCAAGTCCTCCAATGTGTCATCTAACCAGTAATGCTGGCTAATATGAAAGCTATTAATATTTGAATATATTTTTCATTTGATAATACTCTTATTAGTTCTTGCTGTTTTTCGGTTACTTCTCTGGGTTTTGTAGTTAAGCAAGTAAACTTTTTCTTCCTTTCCAACATTTATATCTTATTACAATGAGACTTTGGTATCTGAGGGGGGAAGGGGGAGGGGGTTGGGGGGTTAGGGGGTTGGTTCCAGGACCTGCCAGAGATATCAAAATTCGAGGATGCTTAAGTCCCATAGTCCACCCTCCATATCCGCAGTTCTGCATCATGAATTCAACCAGCCACTTATCTGTAGTACTGTAATATTTATTGAAAAAAAAAGGTCCACGTGTAAGTGGACCTGTGCAGTTCAAACTTACATTGTTCAAGGGTAACTGTCCTTATTTTTGTTTCATGCGCTGTCTAGACCATATGTAGAACAATGTTGAATAATAAAGGTGATAGTGCAGTCTTGTCTTGGTTCTGACTTTTTTAAGATTGCCTAAAGTGAAGGATTATCAACTCTACACGCTAGCATCCATCTTATGCTCAGGGCAAACATAGCTAATCCTTAGCACTTTTTCCTGCTAAGCCATGACCCTATTTCAGAAACCTCACAGTAACATTCCCATAAGTGACTACAATTAATTGGATTTAGTACAACGCATAAGACCCGTTTGCCAATCCTGGCTCTGGCTTCTCTCTTTGATGTAGTTTGATATTGGTTGTTCATTTCAAGTATTCTTTATCATGTTTATATTCCTGGTTTACTAAAAATCCTTTAAAAAATAACAAATGGGTATTTAATTTTATGAAAGATTTCCTCAGCATCTGTCAGGGTGATCAAATGGCTTTTATTTCCTTTGGTTTATTCATGTTAATTACATTAATAGAAAGAGTTTCTATTTTAATCACTGTTGCAGTCCTGAAATATATCCTACTAGTTTTAATGAATGTTATTCCTTTACAATATTGCTAGATTTGTTTAGCTTATATTATGCGCCAGACACCTGTGCTTGATGCTGGGGCTACAACTGTGAACAAGATAGACAAGGTATCTGCCCTTATTGAGCTGTCAACTCAGGGGTGACAAAGAGCAGGACATTTGCCAGCATTCCCCTCATTCTGAACCTCTGGCAGAAATCACTAAAGATATGCTGTCTTGCAGAGCCTTGGGAGGTCTCAGAAAGTGGGCTGTGATCATTTAGTGGTAACTATTACTGGATTCAAGGAAAGAAGACCATCTTGCTACGTGCTATTCCTGGCTTGATGTTTCATTTAGATTCTTCATCTGTTGTAAGACTTGTATGAGGTTTGTTAGGTCTTGAATTAAATTCATACTAATTTTGTAAATTAAGCGTAGTGTGGGTCTTCTGGTAGGTGGCAACTATTTGACCGCTTTTTCAATTTCTTCTATGGTTGTTATTTTATTTTCAGATATTCTGTATCACTTGGGTTGATTTTGATTTATATTTTCCTACACAATTTTAATCTCAGTGAGATTTTCTGGTTTAGTTATATAGAGTTTCAGCTAGTATTCTTTTTTTTTTTTTTCTTTTTGCGGTACGCGGGCCTCTCACTGATGTGGCCTCTCCCGTTGCAGAGCACAGGCTCCGGACGCGCAGGCTCAGCGGCCATGGCTCACGGGCCCAGCCGCTCCGCGGCATGTGGGATCTTCCCGGACCGGGGCATGAACCCGTGTCCCCTGCATCGGCAGGCGGACTCTCAACCACTGCTTCACCAGGGAATCCTTCTCTCTCTTTCTTATGCTCTCATTCTCTCTCTTCTTCTCCCTCCCTCCCTCCTTCTCTCCCTTCTTTCCCTCTCCCTCTCCTCACGTCTCCTCTCCTCTGCCCCCTCCCCATTCTCTCCCCTTCCCAAATGGATGTGTCTGCCACATCATAACTCCGGTGTGCATGTGGCTCATCAGGAAACGAACTCCTCTCCGCAACGGGAGAGGCCACAACAGTGAGAGGCCCGCGTACCGCAAAAAAAAAAAAAAAAAAAAAAAAAAGAGAGAGAGAGATTGAGCAGATGTGCAGGGGGAAGCACATGGCCTCAAGGAGAAAAGAGCGAAAATAACTGCCTTAGCTCCTGTTAGCTTTCAAGTTCTCAATTTCAGTTTCCATGAGGCCTGGCTATAAAGCAGGCTATAGAGTCCTTTCCTTGGACACTGATGAAATCTAATTCATCCTTACGATAACCTCTCTTCCTCTGTACTTGCTATACTTGGGCCAGCAGAAGTAGACAGTTGTTTCTTGTAACAAAAATGGCTCCTACTGGAACACTTGTTTAATGATAATTTTGACAGTTTATTAGGTACCAATAACTATTCTGTGTTACATATACCATTTAAATTAATCCTTACAGTATTACCATTCTCATTTCATAGATGAGGGAAAAAGAGATTCAGAGAGGTTTACTAATTTACCTAAGATTGTACAGTTAGTTAAGTGATGGATCTAGGATTAAGCCTATGTCCTTAGTCGTGATGCCAGTATACACTTGAGGCTAAAAATTGCCCAACATTTAGACAATTTTTAAATGCTCTCTTAACTTGGGGCAAAGAAAAGAAGAGTGATTATACACCATTTTTTAGAAATAAATGAGAATTCAATCAAAGCTGAATTTAGAGGCAATTGGGGTTTTTTGTTTGCTTGGTTAACCTAATTTTTGTTTTTTATTTACAGGTTTGTTGTGTTTGTGTGAGAAAATGTGGTTTATTTGTGCTTGTTGGGATTTTTGAGATTTTTCTTTGTGGCCTATTATAAAGTCAGTTGTTTTTGTTTAAATCTACATTGTGGTGTTTATACTGATTTTCTCTGTAGCTCTCACTCCTCTTTAAAATTGTAAAATCACTGAGGTCAAGAATTATATCTTATTCATCTATTCATCTCTGTAGTGACCAGAAGGTAATTACCTAGCTGAGATGGTTAATGAAAGTTAGTGGAGGGACTTGGCTGGTGGCGCAGTGGTTAAGAATCCGCCTGGCAATCCAGGGCACATGGGTTTGAGCCCTGGTCTGGGAAGATCCCAAATGCCGTGAGCAACTAAGCCCGTGCACCACAACTACTGAGCCTGTGCTCTAGAGTCCGCGAGCCTAGAGCCCCTGCTCCGCAACAAGAGAGGCCACTGCAATGAGAAGCCCGCGCACAGCAACGCTCGCCGCAACTAGAGAAAGCCCGCAGCGCAGCAATGAAGACCCAATGAACACAAAAATAAATAAGTAATAAATTTATTTAAAAAACCCAAAAAACTGGTGCTGTGGATTTGAAGAATGTTATACGTGTAAAAACACCAGAAAGAGATTCTGCCATTTCCTTTGCTTTGATCCATCCTCTATGCTCAGAGCAGTGATATCCAGATAGTGGCCTGTTTTCAGGAAAATTTATAAGTTGAATAAGGCTCATTTGGAGCTGCATCCTAGGAGGCACATGCACATTTTTTTTTTTTCGGTACGCGGGCCTCTCACTGTTGTGGCCTCTCCCGTTGTGGAGCACAGGCTCCGGACGTGCAGGCTCAGCGGCCATGGCTCACGGGCCTAGCCGCTCAGCGGCATGTGGGATCTTCCCGGACCGGGGCACGAACCCGTGTCCCCTGCATCGGCAGGCAGACTCTCAACCACTGAGCCACCAGGGAAGCCCTACACATGCACATTTTAAAGTATGAAACTTTAAAAATATAGTTGCGTTTAGAAATGACTCTAATTAGCAGATGCAAACTGGTATATATAGAATGGATAAACAAGGTCCTACTGTCTAGCACAGGGAACTATATTTAATATCCTGTGATAAACCATGATGGAAAAGAATATGAAAAATAATGTATATATAACTGAGTCACTTTGCTGTACAGCAGTAATTAACACATTATAAATCAACTATACTTCAATTAAAAAAATGACTAAAAGCACATCAAAGATTCTGCTATTTAAGAAAATCATATATGTATATATTTTATAATACATAAATATGAATATAAAATGTAAGATAAATATGTATACATAAAAATGTAAAATAATATGTATATATGTTTAAAACCCATATAATATTTGCATTGGCAAATAGAGAAGGGAGTAGGAACTAAAAGGAATCTTAATAACAATCCAGTGCATCTCTTTCATTTTACAGATGTGGAAACTGAGGCTCAAAGACTAAGCAATTTGCCCAAGCCTGCTCTGTTAGGCAGGACTAGACTATGGCCAGTTTTTAAATTTCCCTGTGTGTAGCTAATAAATCATCCTTGTTCAGATTCTGTTCTTCTTTAATATTTTGACTTCTTGAGCACTAAAACCAGAAAGTATATTCAAGTCTTATCAATACCACTGTTTCTGATCATTTCTATTTGGATTCTCCCCAACCCCACCCCATTCCACCTCTTTGGATGTCAACTGCACAGATTTGGGTTTTCATAATCCTTGATTTATGATACACTTTAATCATTGGCCCATGGTTTAATTAATTCATTCATTCAAATGTGTAATAATAAGCATTTATGAAATCACCATCCCAAACAAAAACTGGGACCTTGACAATAACGTACATCTACATGTATGGTCTCATCCCCCTCCACTGTCTCACTTCCATGCGAGGTAAGCAACTAAACTCATGTTCATCATTACCTTGCTTTCCTGTTTATGTAGTTTTATCGCATCTATATATTTTAATTTTAAAGGGTGTTATGTTGTATGTAATCTTTTGGAGTTCATTCTTTTCACTTTTTGTTTCAATTTTGGTTGTCTCTTGATCTGAGGAACTTTTTCCAAAGGTCTCATGATTTTCTTTTAATTCATCCTCATAGAGGGGATTTATGCTTGCCCAGTACTGACGTACAATCAAGTGATTGATCTGGGATCTATGTGAAAATTTTTTGGCTGATAAATATCCTGATTTTTAAAAATTGAGATATAGTTAACACATACCATTATATTAGTTTCAGGTGTACGACACGATTCGCTATTTGTATTTATTTACATGAAATTTTACAGCAATTCCCGGTCAGATCAAAGGCAGAGCACAAGAGAGTTGTAGACTGCCATTTGGGAGACCCAGCAGGCTGTGTGGAGTGAGCAGGGCACTGTCGTGACTTTCCTAACTGGACCTTCATCTTGTAGATGGGTGTAATCCCAGCGAAACATTTCTCTGCTGCCACATCCAACACTGGCCGCTGGGTGTGGCAGCTGTCGTCAGGAACAAGTTGTGGGTAGGTTACCATGACTGTCCCTCGGAAGGAGGCACCAAGGCAATGAGCATTCCTACAGGCCCCTCAACTAGCTCTTCCACTCCTTTCCCAGGTTAGAATGTCCTTCCAATCTTCAGGGATTTAGAAATACTCTTTACACAGATGGAAACAATAATAGCAACAAGCCATTTCACCAAGAACAGTGAGCTGTTTCTTCACAAACCATGAATCTAAGACTAATTATAATTTGTTTCCTAACTTATATTAACTCTTACCCAGATTCTAGCTGCCATGGTCTTTTCTGCAGAAATTGTTCCAGTCTCTGCATCTTAATCTACATCCCAATTTTAAATTCTAACCTTTCCATTTCTCAACTTCACAGATTCTTTCCCCCGAACTCCCAGTCTTACTACTTTTTTCTTTTCTCCCATCATACCAAATTCTAACTAAACACAATGAATTGCTATTTACTTATTAGCAAGTTAGACACTGGGTCAGCTGCTCTTTTTGCATCATCTCATCTACCATATCCTGCTCAATGAGGTAGTAACATTAGTTTACCCATTTTATAGATGAGAAAACTGAGGGCTGATGAGATGAATTTGGCCAGGGTCTGTATCTCTAGTGACTAGGATTAGAACTAGCGTTTTGTTTTTGTTTTTAGAACTAGTGTTTTTGTTTTGTTTTGTTTTACTTTTATATTATGACGCCTTTGGCTCTAAGTAAAAGAAAACTTAAAGTGGCCTTAACAATAATGAAATTATTTCATAAGAAGGTTGGTTAAGTCAGAGGCTCAACATTACCATCAAGGACCCAGGCCTTGCTATTCTGCCATCCACCCTGCATGGATTCAGGCTTTGTTCCCAGGTTAGCTTAGCTTTCCACAGGTTTCATGATGCCTGCCAAGGTTCCAGCATCACATCCACAGAATTTCTAGAGGCAGGAAAAGACATCATTCCTTCTTGTCCATCTCTCTTTCTCTAATTTGTTGTGCATCTTTTTAAGAGCAAAGAAACTCTTCCCAGGACACTCCTTCACCCCAGCAGACTTGCCCTCATACTGTCCAGGTTGCCACAAGCCCATGCCTAACCAGTCACTGGCAAGGGGAATGGGACTACTATGATGGGCTTAGACTAATCCAGACTCATTCCTACGGCTGGCTCCAGCTTCCCTGAAGTTCCTGACTGCTTGGCAGAACAAAATTAAAGTTCTGTTAGGAAGAAGGGAGACGGGGGTAGGGAATAGGTATGAAGTGTGCAACCAACAGTGTCTGTTACAGAATCCAGAAGTCCAGGTTGTTAGCCTTGACATATTCCTGCTCTTCTGGGCTCTCCCCTCAGCTCCCACCCTCACTCTAGCATATTTCCTGGGAGCCAAGTCCTCTCTAACTCTAGCTCTAAGTGACACATACCAAGTGTTCTTGGCAGAACACTGAGGAGCATGAAATGTATTCTTTGGGGCCCTCTTGTGCAATTCCCAAGAAGTCAGTGACACAAGCTGGGTTAGCCCAGGCACTGGCACAGTCAGGCGTGGGGAGGAGAGCAGAGGCTCTGCGTCCTGGAAAGGTGGACCAGCCTGGCCCTGAACCAGCCGTAAAGTTCTAATCATGCTCCCCTCCCCGCATCTTTTTCCTGGTCTGTACTGCTCTTAGGATCTGAATTGTTTTCTTAACAAATTCTAATTTGCCCCCTCATTAAACCTCAACATTACCTTCATATCTCCTTCCCTTGAACCCCCCCAGTGAGAAAACCTGTAACCCCTGAATTTACTAACCATCCATTGATCTCCCATTTGTGTTAGACGCTTAGAGACGATACTAAACAATAGGAAAGGAAATTAAGTTTTAGCAGCTGCGTGCCAGGTGCTGGGGTAAGTTCTTTCACACACACTATCTGACTTTATTTTTGACACCACCTTGGTAGGTTAGGCTATTTTAACCTTCATGTTAAGAGTTTAGGGATTTCAGGTTCAGAAGAAGCCACCTGCTCAGAGAAGGTAAGGTCGGCTCAAGCTCACAAGCTGTTAGGAGCCCATGGCTGCCTGACTTCACGCCTGTGCCCTTTCCCCTACCCCACCATTCTGGCTTCAAGGTGTTTGTTACAAAGCACATCTGCATACATTAATCTGAGCCTCACAACAGCAGCACCTGCATTTTATAAATGAGGATAGTAGGGTTCAGAGATACTAAATGACGTTCTGCCCCTGTACGGCATGCCTGGCAGAGCACGGCATATTTGTTGAATGGATGATGATCCGGATTATAGTAGTAATTCTTGTCCTTACGTTACTGAAAATAAACAATGTCACTGCCTAGAGGTCTTCAGGTTCCTTTTCTCCCTATCACCTCCCCCCTGGGCTTTCCTAGGAATTCCATCACCTTCAACCAAGACTCACAGAGCGTACAATCCACACCTCCTCAGGCAGGTGCTCAGAGAGGGGCTTAGGAAGGAAGGGCCCTCTTTCGAGACAGAGCTCAATGGGCCTGTCAGTTTTTGCTCCCCCACCTGCCACTTCAGGGCTTCCTTTGGTTCTGCAGTGGCAAGGCTGTATGCGGCCTTCTCCCTGCCCCCAGGTGGCAGGGCTGCCTTTGATCCGGAGTGGACGGACCAGTGAGCCTCTACTCCCCTGCGGCCCAGGCCCTGACAGCCATCACACTAGTGCCCCAACCCCTCTCTCCTCCCCAAGCCCCACCTCCTGCCTCTGGCTCGGCCTCCCAGCCCTTGACACAGTCAGCACACACAGCCCAGGAGCTCAGCTCAGAGAAACGGCTCAGAGAAACGAAGGGAACTTCGCCTGGGTTCCCAAGGCTATGGCTAGCACCTTCATACCAGGGCTGAACCCTCAGAACCCTCATTATATCCCAGGGTAAGACTTCTGCCCAGAGCACACGTGTTTGCTTCTGGGAACAGGGGTGTAAAAGGGTGTAAAAGGTGGCAGAGTTGTGCCACCTCGGCCTTGGGGGCCAGGTGGACATTCTGGTATGGGAGGCTTATGGCTGGGATGTCTATGATGTTGGATGGAAAAGGAAAAGCAAGGGAACAGTAGTAGCCGGGCCTGCTATGAAGCTTTGTGTTGTGCTCTCCATGGTAACAGGGTAGCAGCAGAGGGGAAGGGTTGAAAACCCAGACAGAGAACTAAGAAACGCCTGCTCCAAATATATACACAGCTGAGTCCAGAAGAGATCAGGGCTTCAGAGGTCTCTGCTTCTGCCTCTGGGGATGGTGAGGCCGGGGATTCTAGAGGTGAGTGGGTGAGACTTGTGCTACAGGTACACTGGACACTGCCCGCTACTTCGGTTCAGCATGGGCCAGACCTATGGGCAGATGACTGGGCAGCTACTTCGCGGCTCTCCTGGCCTAGCCCGGCTCCCTTCCCACCGCACACTTCTGCCTCCCATCCGGCCTCCAAGATCTCCCGACGGTCCCAGGAAAAGCCTGCCTGTCAGGCGTGGACACGAAAGGCTCAGCTCCAGCATGATTCCTGGGTACACAGGTATGTACCCAGGTATGAACAGGTACCCCCCATCCCAGAACATGGGTCCCACACACTAACAAATCGTCCTTGCCCCCTGCCTACCTAGGTTTTGTACCCCAGGCACAGTTCATCTTTGCCAAGAACAGCAGCCGGGTCTGGGCTGAGGCTCTGAATGATTTCACTCAGTGGTATGGGCGACAGAGGAGTCAGGAGCTGCCAAAGGAGGCCAAGGGAGAGAAAGACGTGGAGAAAGACCAAGAGCCAAAGCTGGAGGCAGAGCTAGAGACGGAAAAGGAGCCAGAGCTGGGGCAGGAGGCGGAACAAGTGAGACGGAGAAGGCTGATGGGGAGTACGAGGCGGGAGTGGGGAGCCTTACCTCTGTGTGGCCAGGTCTGGGGTGGTCATGTGTAGCATGGCTGTGGGACAGGGGATGTGGGCTAGACCGCCAGCCTCACCTCCCTGGGAGCTTGTGTTACAGCCCAGGGGCTGAACTTGATAGCCCTGTTTTTCTTCTATCCACTTCTCCTCAGAAGGCTTCCCCTTATTCCACGGATGACAGAGATCCTCGCAAGTTCTTCATGCCAGGTGAGAGGAAGTGGGTAATGACCAAAGGCCTGGGGAGGTGCCCAGGAGGTACTGACTTAGTATCCCCCTCCCCTAGGCTTCACTGGTTATGTGCCCCGTGCTCGCTTCCTCTTCGGTTCCAGCTTTCCTGTGCTCAGCAACCAGGCACTGCAGGAATTTGGACAGATGAAGTCAGGGGTCAGATCCCAGAAGGATCCTAAACATCTCCCCTCACTTTCCAGGACCTACCCTCAGAACCTGGGCCTTGTACCTAAATACGGGGGCTATGTGCCAGGTGAGGACAGCCCCCAGAGGGAGGCTTCGGGGACTGGAATATTTGTGTGTGTGTGTGTGTGTGTGTGTGTGTGTGTGTGTGTGTGTGTGTGAGAGAGAGAGAGAGAGAGAGAGAGAGATGGGTGGAGGTGGTTTAGGGCTTGGAACTAGTAGATATGGGGGGACCTTGGGTCAGCTTTCTCACTGGGCAGAAAAGGAAACTGATGTAGCTCCTAGGGAGTAGTTAGGACCAGATTTTGAAGGATAACTTGGAGGTTCTAGGCAACTGGCTGAGAAATAACTTTTCTATGCCTCTGGCTACAAATGACAGAATCTTTTGGCCACACAGGGTATAAGTTCCAGTTTGGCCGCACATATGGGCATCTCACCCATGATGCTCTGGGCCTCAGCACCATCCAGAAGCAGCTCCTGGCGTAGGTACCTAGACTTCAAGTTCTCTCTTTCCTTTTCATCCTATCCCAGCCATCCTTTTGCAAAGAAGAAAGATGGTCTGGAGGGTGGGAGAAGGCACAAAGAGAGAACGGTTTGGAGGCCGAGCACCTTTTTTATTAATAGGTGTAATAAATAAATAAATAAATACATAAACAGAGCCTGGGCTCCTCCTCCCTCCTCTGACCACCAGGCACTGGCCACAGCCTACTTAAAGCTGGGGGCTCAGGGAACTGGCCCCAATACTGTCACCCATCCTTCTCACCACCTGGCCTAGGGACCCCCACAAACGGGCCTTCTGGTCACCTCCCTCCACAGGGACATGCCTGTCTGTACCCATGGGAGGGCTGGCCAAGACAGGCGGGGGAAATTCTGGCAGCCCAGTGCTGCGTCCCTTCCCTCCTTTCCTGGGGGGAGATCTGGACGAGGTCACTGGGACAGTTAAGGGGGAGTAATTGATACTGAGCACAGGGGTATGTGGCCCCCAGCTCTCGGTCTACTCTCTGTAACCAGGCCAGAGGGCTTGGGAAGGGCTCTCAGGCTACGAGTCTAGGGGTTGTGAGGGTCCCTGAGGCCACCAGCATGCACAGGGCCTCAGTTTTGGCTGCTTCCAGGGGTTGGACTTGGAGTTGGGGTCAAAGTCACATAGGCCAGAGGCACCAGGCCAGTGTCAGGGCCACGGCTGCAGCGCAGCCAGTCTCTTCCGGCTGGCCCCAGCACCCGCAGGATGTCTCCCTTGTGGAAGCTCAGCTGTCCAGGGCCTGTGGCCAGATAGTGGCACAGTGCCTTCACCTCGCTGGGGAAACAACAAATGGAGGTCAGAGAAACCCCACCCAGGGCCAAACCCAGCCCCCAAATCCCTCTGTCTCCCAGGGCTCACCATGGAGTGCTGGAAGGCAGGGCTGGAGACTGTGGCTCCTGCAGGCCCTCCTTGGGCTCTGGCTCCCGGCGGGCACCCACTGTTTGCGCCACTAGCTGGAACATGGACTTGTCCAGGCTGAGCCAGTCCGAGGGTAGCCTAGGGGATAGCGGCCGGGCTCTGGCTCTGTCTGTGCCCTGGCTTAGAGCAGGCACCCCCGCCCGTCTGTCCACACCAGGGGCTGTCTCTTACCTGTTTGTGGGCCGGGCCTCCCGCTGAGCCTTTCGGGACCCGAAGAGGTGTCCCCACTTGATGACCCCGGGTGAAGGCTCTAAGGCTCCTTCCTCATTTTCTGCTGGGGGGGCAGTGGGTCCCTCCCTCTCCCGGCTGCGCCTCAGCTCAGCCAGTACAGAATCAGGGGGGCTCCCCATCCAGAAAGGCCAGCCCCTCTCCCGGCCAAGGGTCTCCTCAGGGGCAGGGCAGGCCTCAGCTCCCTCCACGACTCCCTCTCGGGGGGGTGGCCCCCCACCTCCCGTCCCTTTCTTTTTCTCACTGCTGCTGCCACTGCTGCTATTGCTGCCACCCCGGGGGAACCTAGAGCCCTCAGCGGAGCCATCGATGTAGACCTGGGAGCTCTGCATGAGCTGGTACCACCAGCCAGCCTGCCCACTTCGGGCCCACCTGCCACGCCCTGAGCTCTCAGCTGCCTCTGTCTCCTTGTCTTCTTCCTCATCTTCTCCACCTTCTGGGGCACCCACACCCTTCACCCGCTCCCCACGGGCTGCCCCGTCCATGTCTCCAGGGCCCTCCTGGCTCCGGGAGCGGGCCAGCTGCAGTGTCGAGTGGGCGGACAGCAGCAAGTCCTGGGACACCCGCAGCAGCTCCTTGTGCTGCCGCTGCCGCTGCCCACTCTGCAACAGCCGGTGCTGGAACAGTAGGTCGAGGCTGAAGGGCAGGAGGGCCAGGGGCTGGAGCAGCAGCAGCAGTTCCTCCAGGAGGCCAGGGCACACCGTATGCGCCGCGTTCAGGAAACCCCACGGCTGGTAGTGGGTCTGGATGATATCTAGGGGAGAAAGAGAGAGGGACTGAGCCACACAGAGAAGCAGAGCCCGGCCTGGGGTGGGCCTGTGAAAGGCAACCTGGGTGGAGTCACTGTGGACTGCTGCACAGGCTGTGTGCCGTGCCACTTAGATGCACTACGGTGTAAACGATGCCTTCTGAAGTTGTGCAGTGCGGAAGCTCCACAATCTTAAGTGGCAGCCGTGAGTTCAGAAGAGAGAGGTTCCTGGCCACCCTGACTCCCAGATTGCCTGAGTATCCCGCTGACTCCAAGGCTCTAACACAAGCAGAGGCTGGGAGAGGACTTGGGTAGAAGCCCAAGCCTTGAGGATGAAAGCCTGTGTGGTTCTCCTCCCCACTTCTAGCATCTGAAAAGACAGCTGTGCCTCCCTCTTTCGATCCTCCGAGGTCTGGCCTCTGCTGAGTTTGCAAGACAGAGCAGGGTTCTGAGCATTACCTTCATGGTTATAGAGGTGATTAAACCAGAACTCCAGGGACCGGATGCTGTAGGGAGATAGGTGAAGAGAGTTGAGTCTTGTGTGGATATAGCCAGATGATAAGATACAAAGAAGACAGATATGGGGGGGGGTCACGCACAGGGCAGAGGTATAGGTGAACATCTCCCTGCTATGGCAGTGATGCTACCTGGTTAATAGGGAGGGGGTGAACATGTGATTCACAAGCCAATCACTTCCTCTTAGAATGGAGTTGGCTTGCCCGTGACCCAGGAAGTCAGGGCAGCTGCTGAGTGAGAGGACAGGATAGCTCAGGACCAAAGGGGATGACCTCGGCCCATACTTGAGAAAAGAAGGATACTGTGATGTGGGTGCCAAGGTGAACTGGGTCAAGCAGGATTTGGAAGCAGTGCTGGAATGGACAGGATCAGGGTTACAATATCCAAAGAAACTGAGAACCAGGTTAATTTCCAAATGAGCCAGATTATGGATTTGTAAAAGCAGAAGACCATGTTGGTGATCAGTGCCAGAGACTGATGGGTCTGCTGGGAGACCAGTGACCTACTGAGAGAGGCTGTAGCTAGGTGGGGAGAAAGTGAGCCTGGGCCCTGGCCAAAGATCCTGCAGATCCACCCTTTCTGACCCAGTCTAGGGAGCTGGTTCTTCAGAAGTGCCAGAGCCCAGGGGAGGGGACCGGTGGTTTGTAGATTTCCACACACTCACTTGAGCAGGCCGAGGATGAAGGCGTTGAAGCGCATGGTATGACTGGTGAGCTCTGGGAATTGGCTGACTTTGTTGTACAGGCCGTGCAAAACCTTGGTGGATGGGCCTGGGAGGAAGCCAGAGTTGGAGGTCACGTGCCCAATCCTGGAACCCTGAAATTCAGCCTGGGGTCCCTATCTTGCCAGCCAGCACTTACCTAGCTGTGTGGAAGCCTCAACCACACTCCACGGGGTGTTCTTCCGCTGCCCGATGATGACATCCAGCACAAAGGCCTTGAGCCCGTCCTCCAACACCGCCCGGACCGCAGGGCACAAGTACTTCAGAACCAGGTGGCCTACATTGGGGCTCACAGAACTATTCCCCAGCTTTGCCTGTGGATGCAGTAGGGAAGTACAGGGAATCATCTGGAGCCTGACCTTGGTCCTTTCTGACTCTCTTAGTCCTTACGGTGCTTCTCTTGCGATCCCCATCTCTAAGTACCCAACTCTGAGTTCTAGAGGCAAGAGAGCAAGGGCAGGTGGTAGCAGAGAATAGGTGAGGGTCAGCAGGGTAGAGCTCAGCTCTCCACAGTTTCTTGCCTACCTTTACCCCAGGATCCCGGCTTGTGCCAAAATGGGCCACAATGAGGTCTACAGCCGTGTTAATAGCTTTCACCAGCCCTGCAAGTGAGAATTTGATGTGATGGGTCCCTAATCAAGTCCCTGGGCAACTCAGCTGGGACTGAGCCCTCAGTGGGAAGAGGGAAGGGCTTCCACACACACACACACACACACACACACACACTCACTCACTCACTCACTCTCTCTGTCCCTGCACACACAGCAGGCCCTGGCCTCTTCCTGTTTTTGCCCGGTTCTCAAGCCCCTCCTATTTTCACCTCCCTGCCGAGACCCACCTCAATGATTCCATTGTCAAGACACTCAACATCCTCACTTCCTTGCCCTCTTGCTCCAAACCTGGATCACTCTAACCATCTGTCCTCTCCACTCTGAGAAACCAGGCTATTGGCTGTTGTAGGAGAAAGTCCAGCGCTACTCACACCAGTGCCTGGGAGAAGCACTTCTTTGACGTGTGCCTTGTAGCACTCTTTGCTATGCTCTCACGTTGCCTTGCCAAATCTTGACCCCTCTCTCAAGCCCTTGGCTCTACTTCACACAGAGAACAGAGGCCACTGGTGATGAATTCAACTTCCCTGTCCATCCAAAAGACAGAGCTACATTACAACTATCTTCCTTCCCACCTGCCCTCTCTTAATCCCTTTCCAACTTGGAGGAAGGTGGCTATTCCCCTTCTTGCCTAAGGTTCTTCCCTCTCCCTAAACTCTGAGTCCCCCACTCTGCCTCTGCGAGGGACTTTAGCTTCATCTTTCTCCCTTTCACAGGCTGCTTCTCTAAGGCCCGCAGTTATGCTCAATCCTCTCCCCATCATCTCACTTAAACAGGTCTGCTAGATAGACTGGTTCCTTGTCAGTCCTTACCTTATTAGATGTTACCATCATGTTTACCCAAACCGCTAGAGCTTGTAGCACTTGAGCTCCCCCAGTATAGCACATGGGAGTCTCCCTCACTATACTTAGCTCCCTGAGGGAGGAAACTAAAACCTGATTCTTAAGCATCTGATAAAGGATCCTTGCTCACTTGCAAATACTCACGAGCCACAGTACAAAGACTTCTGCCTCTTGCCCCAGTACCTGTGCTCTCTAATTCCCTCCCAGCACTTGGAGTCCTAGAACAGGGAAATATTCCGAAGGGCTAGATAGTAGGGCAACAGGCACAAATAGGTAGTGATAGCAGATTTCCCGTCCGGAGCTAGGAGTAATATTCACCTTTTTTCTGAAGAAGGTCAATGGAAACGGCCTCTGAGTTGCCATCTGGGGACAGACAGAACTCAGCTGGAGGCTTCTCAGTCAAGGAAAAGGGGTCTTGGAAGTCAGGACAGGTCAGTGGTAACGGCTTCACTACTTGACCTGAAAAGAAGAGAAAAATCAATTCCAAGGAATTCTCTTTCTGAGATGCAGCTCAGTTCAGTGCCTCATACCCTCTGAGCCATGTGATTTTGGGGACTGACCCCTTCTCTAGCCCCTCCCAGCTATGGCAGGGCCTGCCCTGGGTTTACTGGGGATCTGGCCCACACACCATTCAGCCGGCAGTTCAGATGGCCAGCAGCACTGAGGGAGCCAGGGAACTCAAAGATGGGGTTCCTTCGGGCCAGTCGACCATCCTGTGGCCTTCGGTCTAGGCTCCCTGACAGACCAGGTGGCCCTAGAGGGTTCTTCCTCCTGTATTCCCTCCACTTGAGTGCTTGAGGGGATAGATGGTTGGCTGAAAGCAGAATAGATTAGCAAAAGAGACAGGAAATAGTCAGAAGACAGCATTTCATACCCACCCAGTGGGCCCATATAAAACATGAGGGTTGGGATGTTAGCCACAGATGCAAACACTGTAACCTCTGACCCCAAGCTGGAGTATAAGAAACCATTCAGCGGGGAGGTAGCTTGCTTGGGGTGGGGTGGGGGGCAGGCACTGAACCTCATACCATTATTGGGCCTGGAAGCCATGCTGCCCTCACCACCTCCCCGGGCCAGGCTCTCCGCCCGGCTGAGGCTAGATCTCCAGGAGCCCAGAGGAGGCAAGCTTCCTGTTCCATGGAGTCGGTACTCAGCCAAGGTCAGTATCTTCTGATGCTCCTTTTGTGGCTGCTGGGAGGTGGCAGGCCGGACAGCAGGAGGACAGGAGCGGCCCCATGGAGGTGGGCTTTCTGTGGCTGTGGTCTGCTCTGGGGGAGGGGAGCACGAAGTGGAGGCAGAAGAGTCGGTGCTGGGCCCAAAGGGGCCGGCACTC
The DNA here is from genome assembly GCF_011762595.2 of Tursiops truncatus. Classification (NCBI taxonomy): domain Eukaryota; kingdom Metazoa; phylum Chordata; class Mammalia; order Artiodactyla; family Delphinidae; genus Tursiops; species Tursiops truncatus. The sequence continues at coordinate 78,769,607 of NC_047039.1, read as the reverse complement.
CGGATGGGGGAGTAGCTGCCCAGGGGTGACGGCCGTGAGGTTTGTGGCTCAGGCCCAGCTTTCCTGGCACCTCCGCTGCTGGATGCCTGAGGCTCCCCTGAAGGAGCGTGCGCTGGGACCTGAGCAGTGGGGGCAGCCAGAGGGGCACGCTGCGGTGCACGGGTGCAGCCCGAGAGGCTGTAGAGCTGGGAGAGGCTGTGGAGGGCCCGGGACTTGGCCAGCTGCTTGGGGAAGTGGTGCTGGAACACGAAGGGCTGGATGGGCAGCGTGGTTGGCCTCTGCTCCTTGCTGTAGCGAAGGACTGGTCGGCTCTCAGCACCACCCCCTGCGGCAACAGGGATGGAGAAGGAATCAGATGAACACTGAACTCACGTGAGGGGAAGACAAGAAGCAGGAGATGACGCTCCCTGGGGAAAGGGGATGAGCGGGGTAGGACCTGGGCTGAAGGAATTGAATGGGGTAGGGGTAATTCAAGTTTGTGGAATGTGCTCCTCCCGTCTTTTGTAAAACTTTTCCTAGTGTTTTTATGACATTGACCTGTCTTGTACCTCTTGACTGTTCAGTCCTTCTTCATTTTCTTGACTTCAAAGACGGGCATATCTTAAGGCTCAATTCTTATATTTCACTCTACACTTTCTTCCCTGCCTTGTTCACGTTCAGACAGTCGTACAGGCAACTCCTGAACCCATGGCTTTAGCCCCAACCTTCTTCTTGATCTCTAGATCATTCTACTTTAGGGTTCTGCTTTCATTTAAAATTTGCCATTTTAAAACACCTCATTCATTCTCCTGATGATTTCCATTTCTGCCAATGGCAGAACCGTCATTTTCTCTGTTTCTAAGGCCTAAAGACTTGGAGTTAGTAATATATTTTCAGGGTCAAGATGTTAATTTACTTCAAGCTTTCGCCCATCATCCCCTGTCTCCACTAGAGACGACACATTTCATTTTTGAGCAAATCTAACCACAATAAAATATTTCTTTACTTGCAGCTAGAATCAGCCCCCCTGTCACCCTATCCACCCTGCTCCCACTCTCTCATGATCCTGGTATTGGAGCCCCAGAGTCCACATCTGTTCCCTCTACATAGAGGTGTGTTCCCCAGGAGTGGTCCTCTCCTGTTCTTTCAGCCAATCTTCTAGTCAGTGTCCCTCAAAACACGGGTCTCACTCCAAAACACGGGACTCACTCACACAACAGGACACTGCACAGAGGGAAAGTCTTTGTGTATGGGCTGTGCAGCTAATGAAACACTGCACACACTGTAAACATGTAAAAGAACACAAGGTGGCGCTATAAGCATCCATACCACCTGAAACCCTGGGTGTGGTTCACTGGCACCCCTGGCTCCACAGTTCTGAGGAAGGAATTAGTATCCATACTTGAAAGATCTGGGTATTGGAAATTTAGAGATTAAGTCATTCGCCCAAGGTCACACAACTAGAAAGCTGCAGAGCTAGAATTCTGCCTAAGTCAGAGTTTGACTTCGGGGCTAATGTTCTCTTTACCACATTGTACTACACATGAAATGATATCAGGCTGGATTTTCCTATTCCTCATCTTTCCCCATTTATTTACTTCAGCGAGTCTTAAGGGGATGGTGAACACACCCTGTAAAGGAGATGCTTCAGAACCACTCTCAGTGGAAATTTTCAGACTATACCCTCCTGCTATTCCCAGTCAGTGATCAGAGAACAACCCTTGTCATTCTCCCTGGCTCACTATGCTCCAGCAATACCTTCTTCTGTCCTTCAACATGCCAAGTTCATTAACATCTCGGGGTCTTTTGTTCTCGCTGAAATTGTCTCATCATTCAGGCATCAGCTCAAGCATCACTTCATTAAGACCTTCTCTGACCACCCCAGTCCCTCTGGCAAGTCATGCTCTCATCACCCTGTTTTATTTCCTTTTTAGCCATTTTTCACTATCAGAAATTATCTTATTTGTTTATTGTCCATTACTCCTTATAAGGGCTCCAGAAAAGCAGGGATTTTTAAATTGTTTACTGCTGTATCCCCAGTGCCTAGAACAGACCCTGGTGCATGGTGGGTACTGAATAAAGATTCGTTAAATGAATGAAGCCTCACTGTCACCCTCGGTTCAGTATAGGCTCACTGCATCCAAATCTTCTTACATATACCAGCTTTAGGAAGTATTTTATTTCCTGCGGCGCTACTGCCCACAGAACAAAGTCTAATCTTCTCAGTCAGGTAGGTGTCCACACCTGCCACAAATTAGCTGCTCTCCCCTCAAACGTCCACACCTGCCATGCTCATTGACACCACTCTTCCCCCCCATTCCCATCTTTAAGCACACTGCTTTTCCTACTGGGAATGTCTTCATCCTCTCCACTTACTTAAATACCAAATTTCAAGACTGAGCTGACGCTGGCTATCAGAGTAGGCCCTCCCAATCCCAGCTTTACTGTACATGCTATGCAGAGTATGTCTGAATTAGACTATCTATTCCTACTCTTTTAAAAATCCTCCCTGCTAAGTTCTCAGGCAGTAAGATCAGGAAAGGGGGAGGGGTGTCTACTGTGGGGAGTGGGTATCAGTTCTACCCTCAGGGAATACAGGGAATAAGTTTTCTCATTTTCTATGTGACAGCCCTTAAGAAAATTGGAGATAGAGACCACATTCACCCAAGTCTGTTCTTCTGTGGGCGACACAGCCCCAGCCCCTTGGTTCCCTCTTAAAATGGAGTGTCCAGAACTTCCAGGAGGGCTCTAAGTGGTTCACAAGGGTGAGGGGGACTATCAACTCCTCCCTTCTTGAGTCTCTAAATGAATCCAACCATTTTAACTTTTTGGAAGCCCTTTCAAACTGCTGACTCATTCTGAGTTTGCAATCAATTAAATATCCCAAATCAACTCAAGTACAGCTTACATTATCAAAGTTCATATTGGTCCCTGAAAGAACAAAACGTTCTTTCCCGACTTGGTAAAACCCTTTTGAATCTTGATTCTGCTGCTCAGAATCTCAAAGAGATCTCACTTCTTTTGTCATCATTTTTTGATATAAAAAAAAAAGTCATACAGAATCAAGAAAAAAGCCCTGTGGTAAGTCACTGGAGACTTATGGAACAAAACAGCATCTCAATATGAAAATTCTTACCTGATAGCAAAAACACTTTTAAGGCCTCTCCTCCCATCTCTGACCAGGGCTGCTCTTGCCCTCAGACTGCAAGCCCTGTGCCTAGATATCACCCACCAGACACTGCAATCTCAGAAGAGCGTGGGTTCCAAAGCACTCTGACCAATCCCTGCTGTTTCTGACCCCCCTCTTCCCTAGAGACCCTCCTGCATCCCTTCCCCAAGGGCACCTCCTCTGTGTATGTTTAGGAGTGTGAAGTCTTCTGATAGACTGTGATCTCCCTAACAGCAGAGACAACACCATTTATGATTTTTTTTAACCCTTTTCCTTTGAGAAGCCAACAGACCAACCTAAGGCTACAGACAGCCAATTCCCCTTTATCGACCTTTCCCCTGCTTTATCTCCCCTTTCCTTCCAAACCTTCTGAGATCTGGTTTCTACGCTGGCCACTCCCAAATGCTGCTCTTGGGATTCTTCAGCCTTAATCCTAGTGATTTCTTTTCAGAACTCATTTGTTGAACTAACTCTTTTTGAAACGTTCTCCTCCTTTGGCTCCTGTGACTTCACCCTCTCCTGGTTTTCCCTCTATTTTCTTGGCTAATTTTTCTCAGTCTCCTTTGAGGGTTGCTCTGCTCAACCTTAAATCACTGTATCCCCAGGGCTCCGTCCATCATTCCCTTTATAACTCTACACATTCTCCCTGGATGTTCTCATCCACTCATAGCTTCAACTACTATTTTTATTCCAATGACTCTCTGATCACAGGGGTCTCCTGACCTCCAGGGAGACATCCTTTCTAATCTACCTTCCACCCAAACAATCAGAAATCTTTCTAAAATGCAAATCAAAACATGCCACTATGCTGTAACAAACCAAAAAATGCCACTTTCCTGATTAAAATCCTTCAGTGGTTCCATCCACATTCCACTATAGCTATACTAAATTATCTGCAGTTTCGGAAAGCATCGAGATATTCTGTGCCTTTGTGATTTTGTATAGACTACTGTATGGGCCTAGAATGCTCTTTTTATGAGTCTCCACAAAGCCTATTCCTAATCATTTTTCTAGACTGTGCTTAAATGTAAACCGTATGAGCACTCCTCTGACATTTTGGTCTGTTTAGCTATCCCTCTCATAGACTAGTACCACACACCGCCATCTCTACATTTTAATTTTGTATCATACACTGCCATCTCTACATTTTAATTTTGTTTCCTTTTCTGTTTCCACCCTTCATCGGAATTCCTTAAGGACAGAGATTGTTCCTCTCATCTATCACCAGCACCCACTTAACACAGAGCTTTTAAAAAATAATTACTTAAGTGTAATAAAGTAAATAGGGAAAGAGCTGGCCTGGGAGGCTTAAAGGTTAAGTGTCAGGTCTCAGGTTCTTTGAAGAGTGGCTACAATCACTGATCAAAGAATGAACTTACTGATACCCAGGGTGGTTTGCCTGTTGGACATTTCCCTTAAACACTGCAAATTCCTTAATGTCCAAAATGGAACTCATGCCTTATTCCTTTTCCAGTAAATCTACTTCTGTGTTTACAGTCCCTAACCGTGTATCAACATATTTCCAGTCATCCGGGCTTAGAATCAGAATCTTTTGAGTACTTCCTTTCCCGATACATCAATCTCTAAGTTGTGCTAATTTTATCTCCTTGGTGTATTTTTTATTCTCCATCCTTCTTCCCCCTATTACAACCGTAGGACATGCTCTGGACTGGAAAGATGATTGATCTAGGCTGAGGAACCTCTAGTGGTATGCGTGGGGTGGTGGGCAGGGCCCTACTACTGAGGAGGCCATGCACACACCCTGGTATTCTCCAGCCTTTAGGTTCCTTACCGTCAGCTCTAGCTCTTGCATCCCTCTGGGTATGGCTGCTGGCTGGGCTCCCTGGGAGAGCAGGCCGTGGATCCATCAGCTGGGCCAGGGGGCCTTGCCCAGCAGCTCTGAGGCCAGCAGGTGGCATCTCACTGGACTGGAGGCCCTGACAGACCTGGGTGGACCAGGGCTCTGGGCCAACTAGGTCCAGGCCTGGCCCCAAGGGCATGGGTGGTAGGCTATGGCTACAGTGAGTGCCCTCATCTAGTGGACCCACCCTGTCTTGCTGGGCTTCCTGGATGGGTGAGAACTCCTGGGAGGAGTCCCCAGCGCTCACTCGCAGTGGGGGGGAGCCAGAGCCTGCAGTTTTCTTCCGGCCCTTGGCGAGTTCAGCAAAGGAGGTGACACGCCGAGGTGGGGAACTAGGCCCAGTCAGGGCTGCAGGGCCCTCACTCAGGCGTACTGGGCAACTCAACATGCGTTCCAGTGAGCCCAGGCGGATAGGAGGGCTGCGCTCTAGGCCACGGTCGTAGCTTCGAGAGCGCTGACGTCCAGTGCTGAGGTTGGGGGGTGAAGTATTAGTGTACACCTGCCCCTCGATCACAGTGGGGCCCACGGGAGCAGGTGCTTCCACTTCGGAGCCCACTGCTTCTTGTTCCTCTGGCTGGACTTCTGGCTTCTGGAACAGGTAATACTCAGAGGGCTGGCTAGGGCCAGGGTCTGGGCCAGGGCCTGGCGCAGGACTTATCTTGGTGTGTTCCTCTGAGCAGCTGGTGATGGAAGAGCCAGCTGGGCTTGGGGATGATTGGGAGGACAGGTCACAGGTGACAAGTTTATAGTAATTCTGTGTGGCCACAACAAGACGGGCCTGGCTCTGGAAGCAGGCTGTGAGGTCAGCCACAGCTGGGCAGGGCTCACAGTGCGAGCGGTAGGAGTTGCAGTTGGCATCAAGCTCAGGAGACGAGGCATGAGGACAACCATAGCCACCTTCTCTCCCTCCACTGTCAGGGTGGTGGGACTCACAAGACATCTTAGACTCTGCTGGGGAGGGCTGCAGGTCCAGGTAGAAGGCGCTGGGGTCTGAGTGGCTGCAGAAGGAAGAGTCGCTGCAAGATTGCGGGGCAGAGTTGAGATTGGCATGGGAGTTGCCGTGCATCTTGTTGTAGAGGGTGCTGAAGGTGACCAGCACTCCGTCTGAGCTGTTGCAGGAGGAGTCGCTCACATAGCCCATGGACTGGTCAGCCGCCTCGGACTGACTGGATGTGCTACTGCAGCGGCAGTGCTGGGGTCCTGAGCCTGAGCATCTGGGGTTCCTTGGGGATTCATCTGAACTGAGCTTCCACTCCTGGTCAAAGGAAAAGCCAGAGGTATCACTGGCTCCACCCCCGCTGCCACTCCCACCAGGGCCCCCATACTCATCCAGCTCCATGGTCTCTGCTTCCGGCTCTGGCCGGCAACTGTGGCTACTGCTGCACTGCTGGGCATCCAAGGTGGTCACTGGCTCCTGTTCCTGCCCCTCCACCACTCCAGCCCGACTATGTGTTGCCTCCCATGGCCTGCCCACTCTGGGGCCAGGTGGTGGCAGCTGGAAAGAGGAGGGATGGAAGGTGGGCTGGCCAGCCCCGTGCAGGTGGAAGGACTGCTGGGTGGCACTATCACCAATGCTGTCATCATACAGGTCACCAAGTCCTGGCTCAGCAGTACCCTCTTGCAGCAAAAAGGGATTGTGTCGTTTAGGGGCCCCGGGGCCTCTTCCATCCCGACCTCTGTTCTTGGTGCTGTCTGCAGATCGCGCAGATCCCCCGGGAGCAGAATGCAGACTGTTGTATAGCAGGGAGTCGGCTTGTCCCAGGTCTTGATCAGGCTGGGTGATGCCCAGCTCAGGTGGGCAGAAGGGATTGGGTCTTGTGCTCCCGCTACCTGCACTTGCCCCTCCGCAGCATTGCCTGTCTGGGACTTGACAGTGTACCAGGGGGATGTGGTGGACGATGAGGGTCTCTCCAGTCAGCTTTGGGGGACTATCCATTCTGGAAAGTTCGAACAAGGGCATCAACAGCACCAGACACTGCCCCCGGAGCCCAGTGGGGCAGAACACATTTCATCAGGAGACCTTGGTACCTGGAGAGAGAGGGAAAGAAAGGGAACCTAATGTCACCTTCCCGAAGTCAGGGACATGCCCTTACCCATATCATTTTCAGATGGAGAAGAGCCCAAGAGGAAAAAAGATTCAGAGTCAAGATGCAGCTGGATAATACAGCTCGTCAAGGCACATTTTCTGCATTGCACAGGTCCAGCTCTTGAGTTCCCCTTCATTTTAAGTTCATCATGCATCCACTTGCAACAAAATGCCACATCTGAAGGTCTGGGGAATCTCAGGGACAGCATTTTCTCCTTCTCTTTCTTAGCAGTAAATAACGACTAGTCCTGAGTACAAAAAATGTATGAATAATGACATAACTAAGAAAAAACTGTCTAAGATGCCTGAAAGGGTACTAGGCACTGAGGAGATACAGAGATGTCTTAGACACAGCTACAGCACGTTTACAGATGAGGGGGGGAAATCACAAATAATGTATCACGTATGCATAGCAATAAGCTATAATTTTGCAAGAAAAATAAATTTTAATGTATTATATCATTTGACGCCTATGTCATCTTGGACACCTTTTCTCCTCCTCTGAGCCCCAGAATACCTGCCCCTCTCTGATGGCTGTGGGCTAAAGATCCTCACTCTCTCCACTACTGTACTGGAGCTTCTTGAATAGAGACCGAGTTAGGCATCAGACTACTAGTATGGCTGATGCCAGCCTCTTCCTTCTCAAGGTGGGTAGAGGTCTGTTTTTATCTTTTTTGTATCATTCTAGCACAACATCAGATAAGGCTTGGCAAACATGAGGCATAATATATCCTTTTTTTAAAAAATTAATTAATTTATTTTTGGCTGCATTGGGTCTTCGCTGCTGCGCACGAGCTTTCTCTAGTTGTGGCGCGCGGGGGCTACTCTTCCTTGCAGTGCGCGGGCTTCTCATTGCGGTGGCTTCTCTTGTTGAGGAGCAGGGGCTCTAGGCGCACAGGCTTCAGTAGTTGTGGCACGCAGGCTCAGTAGTTGTGGCTCGCGGGTTCTAGAGTGCAGGGTGAGTAGTTGTGGCACATGGGCTTAGTTGCTCCGCAGCATGTGGGATCTTCCCGGACCAGGGCTTGAACCCACATTCCCTGCATTGGCAGGTGGATTCTTAACCACTGCGCCACCAGGGAAGTCCCCAGGCAAAAAATATTCTTAATATTTATCTAGCTCAGGGTACAGATCTGAAGTGCCCAGATTCTGCCCAGTTTTAGCCAAAACTTTAAACTATGAGGGTCCCCTAAAAAGTCTTCTCTTCCCAGTTTTACTTCTGATAGGTTAAGGTCAAGTTCTCTACACAGAGTCCATTCTAAGCTTCTCTGGTCTCTTGGCTGGACCATGGCAGAATGGCCTCCTCAAGTTCTAGTCTCCTGTGCTACCAAGTTCATGTCCCAAAAGACTTCACTTGCTCAGACTTCTCCTACCTAATTTCTCCTAATTCATTCATTTCTCTTCTTTTCCTTATCATTCCTGTCATTTTCCTTACCTACCATGAGTCTAAACCCCTCACTGCCTATAAGTCCTATAAGTGCCTATAAGTTTAGTTGAACCCATATACCACCAATTTTTAAAAGTGTAACTCATTTAGATCACAGGATCAGAGCTCTTCATGTGGAGTACAGTAAAGGGCCAGGCAAGTCACACATGCTCAAGGACATGAACAGGCAACACACAAAAGAAAAAATTCAAGTGTCTAATAAATACATGTGCAAGGGACATTATTAAATATATTCTTTTGTGTTAAGTTAAATTACATTAAAATTAAAAAGCAAGTATTTACCTTCTTTCTTCCTCCTTTCCTTTCTGAGAGGAAGGCTCCTCTGTTGGACTTCCCAAGCCTTTGTGTGTTGATTGAGGTAAGGAGTAGATATGCAGAAAGGCAGAAATCAGAGAGGCTAAACTGAGCCACAAGGCTAAGAGTTACAGAAGAAAACATGGGAGTAAATGCATTATCTTAGATTAAGATTAAGATGGGATGCTTTCTTAGATAAGATACCAAAAACACAAGTGATAATAGAGAAAACAGATAAGATAGATTTCATAAAAATCAAAAACCTTTGTGCCTCAAGGGAGACCATCAAGAAAGTGAAAAGACAACTCACAGGATGAGAGAAAATATTTGCAAATTGTGTATCTGATAAGAGTCTTCTGATTAGAATATACAAGGAACTCTTACAACTCAACAATAAAAAGTACATAACCCAATTAAAAACTGGGCAAAGAACTTGAATAGACATTTCTCCAAAGAAGACATACAAATGATTAATAAGCACATGAAAAGATGTTCAACATCATTAGTCATTAGAGAAATAAAAACCACAATGAGATACCACTTCATTCCCACTAAGATAAAAGGCAATAACAAATGCTGGTGGATGGATGTGGAGAAACTGCAACCCTCAAACAGTGCTGGAGCCATTGTAAAATGGTGCAGTCACTTTGGAAAAACAGTCTGGCAGTTCCTCAAAATGTTAAACATAGAGTTACCATATGACTTAGAAATTCTACTCCTAGGTATATACCCAAGAGAAATGAAGACGTATGTTCACACAAAAGCTTGTATACAAATATTCACAGCAGCATTATTCACAGTAGCCAGAAAAGTGGGAACAATTCAAATGTTCATCAACTGATGAACAGATAAACATAATACGGTATACATAATGGAATATTATTTAGCGATAAAAGGAATGAAGTACTGACACATGCTACATACAGCATGACGGAATCTCGAAAAGGTAAGTGAAAGAAGCCAGTCGTAAAAGGCTTCTTTGTATGATGTTATATGATTCCATTTACATGAAATGTCCAGAATAGGCAAATACACAGAAACAAAAAGTAGAATAGTGGTTGCCAGGGACTGAGGGACTGGAAGATGGGGAGTGACTACTAATGGGGATGGAGGTTCTTTTCGGGGGTGATGAAAATGTTCTGAAATCAGAGAGCGGTGATGGTTACACAAGTCTGTGAATAAAATAAAAACTCCATAGTTTTATGGAATGTGAATTATGTCTCAGTTTTATAAAAGAGTGGATTTTATGGTATGTGAATTATACCTTAACAAAGCTGTTAAGATATAATTTGTAAGTAGGAAAAAAGATTAAGGTTTATGGGAAGAGGGAAGGGAACCAATGTTTAGCAGTGGAGGGGAGTGGGTATTTGCAGAGACAAGATGAGAAAAAGAAAAGAGAGGAACAGCTGCCTTAAAGTATGGGATTTTGTAGAGAGGGATAAAGATAATTTTGAGGAAGTTTTGCTATGAGGTATGTGAGATAATTTCCCCTTCACTCCTTCCCATCTCTTCTCTTCCTTTGCCAAGAAAACTTTGAACTCAAATATATATGCCACAAGGATAACAGAAAGTTGGGAACACAGTAAAATTCCAACAATAATCAGTTTTAAAATTACAGAACAGGGACTTCCCTGGTGGCACAGTGGTTAAGAATCCGCCTGCCAATGCAGGGGACATGGTTCGAGCCCTGGTCCGGGAAGATCCCACATGCCGCGGAGCAACTAAGCCCACGTGCCATAACTACTGAGCTTGTACTCTAAAGCCCACGAGCCACAACTGCTGGGCCTGGGTGCCACAACTACTGAAGCCTGTGCGCCTAGAGCCCGTGCTCTGCAACAAGAGAAGCCACTGCAATGAGAAGCCCTGAGAAGCCCGTGCACCGCAACGAAGAGTAGCCCCTGCTCACCACAACTAGAGAAAGCCCACGAGCAGCAATGAAGACCCAACGCAGCCAAAAAGAAAAAACCAAAAACGTACAGAACAGAGTATCATTAAAACAACGTTGGTTAATTTGATTATTATTGACTTGAGAAACTATTCACAAACTATTAAGTGAAAGTAGCAGATTACAAACAGAATTTACAGTATGACACCATTGTTGTAAATAAATATATCTCTATATCTGTCAGTCCATTCAGGCTGCTATGACAAAATACCTCAGACTGGGTGGCTTTATAAACAGCAGAAATGTATTTCTTACAGTTCTGGAGGCTGGGAAGTCCAAGATTAGGATGAAGGTTCCAGCATGGCTGAGTTCTGGTGAAAGCCCACTTTCTGGTTCATAGTTAGCACCTTCTACCTGTGTCTTCACATAGTGTAATGGACAAGGGATCTTTCTGTTTTATAAAAGCGCTAATCTCATTCAGGAGGGCTCTGCTCTCAAGACCTAATCACTTCCCAGAGGCCCTACCTCTTACTACCATGACCTTTGGGACTTAGAATTCAACACATGGATGGCGGGGAGGGGACACACAGACATTCAAACCATAGCAATATACATGGAAGAAAACTTGAAAGCATAAACAGTACCAAAATCCAAGGGTGCTCAGGTCCCTTATATAAAATGTCGTAGTATTTGCATATAACCTACACACATCCTCCCGTTTACTTTAAATCATCTTCAGATTACTTGTAATACCTGATACAATGTAAATGCTATGTAAATAGTTGTCAGAGCATGGCAAATTCAAGTTTAGCTTTTTGGAACTTTCTGGAACATTTTTCCTGAATATTTTTAATCCTCGGTTGGTTGAATCTATGCATGCACAACCCGCAGATATGGAGGGCTGACTTTGCAACAAAATGTTAACAGTGATTATTGCTGTTGAGTGATTTTCGATTATTTTTTAATTTTATTCTTTTTGTTTCATCTAACTTTCTAATAAATATCTGTTATGTACATATATATATTTTTTATTATTTATTTATTTTTGGCTGTGTTGGGTCTTTGTTGCTGTGTGCGGGCTTTCTCTAGTTGCGATGAGCGGCGGCTACTCTTCATTGCGGTGCATGGCTTCTCATTGCGGTGGCTTCTCTTGTTGCGGAGCACAGGCTCTAGGTGCATGGGCTCCAGTAGCTGTGGCTCATGGGCTCTAGAGCACAGGCTCAGTAGTTGTAGCACACGGGCTTAGGTGCTCCGCGGCATGTGGGATCTTCCCGGACCAGGGCTCAAACCCGTGTCCTCTGCATTGGCAGGCGGATTCTTAACCCCTGCGCCACCAGGGAAGCCCCTATGTACATAATTTAAACAGTTTTTTTTCTTTAAGTGCTACAGATACTGTGGGTTTGGGGCTTGGGAAGGGGGCTTCCCCTTACGTACAGTACTATGCTTCCCCAGGGTCCAGGCCACAATCTGAGGCCTGGACTAAATGGAGCATAAAGAACTTTCTTGCATACATGGAAGTAATTTTAGGAGTACCTGTGGGCTACAGCCATCACTTGATCTTCAATGAATACCCCTCCACCCCCTTTTATAGCACGATTTTCAAAAGCATTCACAAGTAATACGCGCATAAGAGTTTCTGATTTTGACCCACAAAACCACTGACTGTGTCATATACACGTTCAAATGGAGAAACAGAGCAACACATAGAGTCTGGAAAGCTGACTCTCTGAATCAGGGATAAAGCACAAATGAATGTCGAGGGTGATGGAGTACCTTTGGCTGGAGGGCGCTGAAGGTTTATTATGTTATGTTTACGTATCTGTCCCCAGACTAGAGTGCAGTTCCTTGAGGAACAGGGTAGGGACTGTATCTAGGGATAGAGTCAACCCTGTGTCCCTAGAACCCACGCATTGTGCTTGGAACATGGTAGGCACAGTAGGTTAGTTATCGACTCCTGTTCTACCCATTTTAAAAACTGACTTGTCTTTTTATTGTTGAGTTGTAGGAGTTTTAAAATTTATTCTGGATACAAGCCCTTTGTCAGACGTATGTCTTGAGAATATTTTCTCAAGTGGCCTTTTCTCAAATGTGGCTTGCCCATTTGTTTTCTTAATGGTGTTTTTTAATTAATAGAAGGTTTTAATTTTATGAAGTCCCATTTATCTGTTTTTTTCTTTATGGTTAAATCTTTCTGTATGCTAAGAAAGCTTTGCCTGTCCCAAGATCATAAAGAAATTTTCCTCTTTTTTTCCCTAAATGCTGTATAGTTTTAGCTTTTATATTTAGGTTGTGTTGAATCCTATTTTAAGTGTAAAGCTCTTTCACTGGTTGATTCCATTTTATTTTATATTTTTGTATCTCAGAGAAAGTCTTATTCCTTCCTGATCTGCCAGTAGTTTCTCCACAGACAACTCTAGTTCAGCCAACTAAGGTAAAGTTCTACAGACACCTCATTAGACTTTGTACTCATGCCTTTTGCCCCGACACATTCACATATTTTACAAAGCACTTCTTTATGTATGTCATCTCATTGATCCTCACAACAAGGCACCAGAATAGGCAGAGCCACTTCTTTATTTAAAAAAATAAGGAAATCAACACCTAGAAAAAACAAATGACTTGCCCAAGATCTCTCAATGGATAAATGACAGAATTAAGTCAAGAGTCAGGAATCCTAATGTTTGACCTTTTTTCTTGATCAGTTAGGAATGTAATGAGAGTCTACTGTACACGTGACTTGATTTCAAACACCACAGAACACATTTACTGAGAGCATATCTATTAGACTTCTCCCCCGGGAGAGACATGTTCTATAACAAGACAAGTTTAATATTGTGGCCCATGAGCGCTAATAAAGGTGAAGAGTAAACAGTGAGATGGAAGAGCTCATTCCAGATGCTTTTTGTACCCTGATTAAATGGAGAGACATGGGAGATGAAGATGGGGAAGGAATAGAGAACCCGGAATAGGAAGAAAGTGGAAGAAAGTGCTCAGCTCTGCCTACCAGGTGGACAAAGAAGTGGTGGGCTTAGTCAGCATAAAGTTACGAGGTCTAGATCTCTAGAATCAGGGAAAGCTCTCCACGAGAGCCCTCTTCCTGGCCCTCATCACAAATGGGTGTCTCCTGGCCTATTATAATAATACTATTTATTAGTGATCATTTACTGAGAACTTACATGTAAGGTGTTGTACATATATCATCTCTAATTTCACTATAATCATTTAAAGTAGACATAATCATCCCCATTTTACAGATGAGAAAACTGAAGCTTAGCAAGTGTGAGAAGTTAGCCCATAATTATACAGCTGAGATGGACACAAACCCAGGTCTGCCCAATTCTTAATTCTTTCCACTACAACTGCCTCTCAGAGAAAAGATCAGGGCCACACCCTCTTCCTAAAGCCCCTACATTTACTCTGCTACCAAGGCAGATGCTTCCTACCTTTCCTGGATAGGCTCACACTCTAGTTTCCATTTACACAGTTTATACTTACCCACTTTACTATTCTCTGAACCCACAGTCCCTTTCATATTACTGCCCTATGCTCTAATAAACACTCTTCAATCACACCTCCTGCCCCAGTTCCCAGCTCACATCTCCCTGCCCCATTCACAGTCCTCAACGCCCCTTTCCCCTGCTCTGCAGTTCACATTCCTAGGTGCTTCCTGGGAACTAACACCTCCCACAACTTCCCAATGTATTATCCAACCACATTTGCACAACATGGAACTACTGACTCCTATTAGCATATGTTTTTGAATCCTCCACCAAGGTGATCAATGGAGATGGGAATTTAAAGAACTCTTCCTATCTGCTCAGCAACAGGGTAACTCTGGGCAGGAAGATGTTCTAAACTTCAGAAGAAAGGTTTCCCTTGTCTTTGGTCTTCAGCATCTTTCTGCCAGTCATAGAATCCCTTCCCTCTTTTTTTAGCCTCCTGAAGGGGGACGGGGAAGATGGTGATACTCGGCTGTTACTCTCTAGCAATCTGACCTTGACCTGAGGTCTGATGGGGAGCCTCAGTAGGACTGATAACCCTTTTCCTGTCTGGGTTCTCTCTTGGACAGGATTGAAGGGAAGAGAGCAGGAGGGTGGATTTGGGAGTCTCAACTTATGCTCAGGTCTCTTCCTGTTAGGAATCTAAGCCTGTATAAGAAGACCAATTATAATAGGTCAGGTGCCCTAGGCACTACTTATCCCCACCAACCAATAATGTGGAACCTCTTGGTCAACATTCTTTCTTATTCCATCCTTATCTGTAGCCTCTTTGCTCCCACAGCTCCAGAAGATATGGTATGTGTGTCTAGTGCATGTACATATGTGCATGGAGGTAAAGGATGGACTCAATGCTTCCCAGTACCTCCTGTGTGGATCCCTGCATGTCTCCATCATAAACTTACAGTAGCTGTAGGGGTATCTCCTCCCTATTAAGCCTTTGTTTCTAGATCTGACCCCCTCTACGCTGACCCGCACTATAACAGCCTCATTAGAGATGCTCAGAAAGGAGGAAGGGGATTTTCTGCTTCTTGACAAAATAGCATTAGCCCAAGCCTGTTTTTCCCCATCTCTGCACCACAGCCCAAATGTATGCATGGATGAGCTTGTCTAATGTTTGCGCTCATGCTCGCTCTCTCTCTCTCTCTCTCTCCCCCTCTTTCGGGAAGACAAAGCCAACCCTCAAAACCAGGGCCCAAATGTGCTGATCAGTTATTCTAGCATCTCTGCCCTGCCCCTCCCCCCAGCTCCGCTGAGCCATACCTCTGTAAGGAGCCTTAGCTGTATCTGGAGGCTTCTGTTCCTTTTGCACTCCGACCAAGCTCTATCTTGACAGTTCAAGCTGAGGCACTGTTCCACAGGACCACACAGGGGGAACTGGGCTGATTTCCTAAGATCTGATTTCTGCTAATACAATGGCATCGTTGCTAATGCAGGGAGGCTGCGCAATCCCAGCCCCAGTATCCTTGCCGCTGCTGCTGCCTCTGGTGCTGCGGTGACGTTGCTGCTAAGGGAAGGGGGAAGGGAAAGGAATAGGCATGCCCACAGTACAGCCACTCAGCCTTCCTCCCTGCCAGTCCCCGTGGGCCCTTTAGCCTGGGGAAGGGGGAAGGTAGAGAAAGGAGTCAGCCACAGAAGGCCGTCAGTGCTGGAAGATGAGAACTCTCAAAGCGGCAAAGAAAAATAGCGAGAGAGCTGGGCCTCGCTCCTCTCTCATCCCTAGGAGTCTCAGGGAAAAGGTCTGGGAGGAGGCTTAGAGCTTCCTTCCTTCCTTAGGCCCCTCCTTTTAGATCTCAGCCAGAAACCTCTCCCTCCTCTTTTCACCCACTCTGAATGACTCCTTGTTTTCCAGCTTTTTCCCTTCACTAGGATTCTAGACTAGCCTCAGGGTGGAGCAGCCAGCCTGGGAGGGGGTTCCTGAAGCCCTGCAGGGAGGCTGTGGGGACCAATCATCATTCCACCAGCAGTAGCACCAAGTTCCTAGACTTGGCAATAGGCTTTCTAGGGCGTGCCTCTTCAGAGAAACGGGGTCTGTCTCAGAAAAAAAGAGAGACTGGGCCATAGAGGCTTCTATATACAGGGTGGTAGTGAACCTTAGGATCAAGTTGGCTACAGGCCCCCTTCCTACCACAGGGTCCACTTCAGTTCCCTGGATCTTCAGCGGGTCTGCTAGTGGGGCTGTAGCAGAACCTTCCGCCCTCTCACCTACATCAGTTTTAGGTCAGTACTGAGTAAGGTCCAGCTGGGCCTGTGGGAAGGCAGAGTCCCTTTAGCCAGGCCAGGGGGCAGAAAGCCTACTTTCCTAGGGAAAGGAAGGCTAAGGAAAAGGAGTGGTCTTCCCCAGCCCAGAGAAAATTCTCAGTTCTGTCTGAAGAACTACAGAGCCCTCCACCCCTTCCCTGCTCCACCCTCGTCAGGTTCTGGGCCAGTTCTGTGGGAATCAGTAGACAGTGGAGAAGCCAGAGGCAGAGCCAGCTGTACAGTAAGTAGCAGCATGTCTCTGTCCAGTTCATGCCACTGCCGCCTGCTGCCATCCTTGAACACAGAGATGGTGGTGTCAAGATGGTCTTGGCCCTCAAGCACTAGCCCTGCATAGAGCTCCTTCCAGTACTGACTACCATCTGGACGCCACAGGCAAGCCCTTGGATTTCAGGTCCCTAAAAAGAAGCCTTAGGTCTACTGGCCAGGACCACATCAGCTACCACTCAGGATCCAGAAGATACGTCGTTTCTTTCCCCTTATTGTTGCTTCTATTCCCTATGAGACTCAAATGCTCAGTGACAGCATCCTAAGATGAACTGAGTTGTAGAAGAACAGAAGTTGCTGAAGACCCAAAAACCTATCTCCAACCTTGAAATAAATGTTTGAGGGGCCATGCCTTCTTGATTCTACAAAGCAGGAAACAATGAGGAAGGGAAGGAGAGAGGAAGGCAGCTGTTCATAAAACTAGTCATGAACGATCCCCTCAAGGACAGTGAAAGGTGTCACTGTACTTCCCTCTCCCCTAGCTGGGCTGTAGGCTGGGGCAAAGTCAATCTCCATGACCAGTGCTGAGAATTCCAGTAAGAGCTCTGGGCCCAGGGTCTTTGTCCCTGAAATTTCTGTGAGACTAAGCCATGCATTGTACTAGAGAGCTACTACTTAGGAAGTGTTTCCAGCTGCCTACAGAAGGTGGCAGCTATCATACTTTCAGTGCTTAACTTACTTCACTATATCACAGACCACATCATCACCTACTTTCCACCAACTACGGCCAAAGATCTATAGGGCTTTGATAAGAAGATCAAATTTTTTTCTGGCTAGAAACAAAATATAAAAACCATCACATTATAAACCACAATTGCCTCCTAACTAGTCTTCTCACCTGCAATTTACCTTCTATCTAGTACTGCCAGATTCATCTTCCTGAAGCCCCATTTTATTCAACATGTCACTCCTGCCCCTTTTAATGGTTTCCCATTACCCAGAGAATCAAGTTCAAACTCATTTTGGCTTTCAAGGTCCTCCATCTTGGCTGTCTACTCCCTCTCTACCCAACCTTACTTCCCATCCCCGGTCATGTAGTCCTTCAAACCTGTTTCATAAGCTCTTTCCACTCTTTGTTCAGATTCTCCTGCCTGTTACACTTGGCTAAACCTATGAGGAATTATCTAAAACCTGCAATGCCCAGATCAACTCCTCCATCAAGTCTTCACTGATCACCTTGGAGCCAGAAATGATCTCTGTCTTCCGAACTGTGGCTGGAGGTTGTTGATTTTACAGACAAGAAAAAAATCCCACAAAAGCCAGGGGATCAATACGGGATTGCCAATATCTTATATCGCCAAGTAAGATCATTAAACAACAACAACAAAAAACACCCTACATCAACTATCACCATCATTTCATTAAAAAAGCACACTGTCATTATTTTTCTTATTTCATTGTATACTGACGGAAACTTCATCAGAAACTAACATCAGTTCATGAGAGGTGTTTTTTTAAATTTTATTTTATTTATTTATCTTTGGCTGTGTTGGGTCTTCGTTTCTGTGCGAGGGCTTTCTCTAGTTGCGGTGAGCAGGGGCCACTCTTCATCGCGGTGCGCGGGCCTCTCACTGTCGCGGCCTCTCTTGTTGCGGAGCACAAGCTCCAGACGCGCAGGCTCAGTAGTTGTGGCTCACGGGCCTAGTTGCTCCGCGGCATGTGGGATCTTCCCAGACCAGGGCTCGAACATGTGTCCCCTGCATTGGCAGGCAGATTCTCAACCACTGCGCCACCAGGGAAGCCCCATGAGAGGTTCTGATTAAGTATATCGTTTGTCACTTGACATGGTTATGTTCTTTTTTGCCTATCTGCCTTAATGGCTCTTATAGACTGCAAAGTCCAAGTTATAGTCATCTCTGTATCCCCAATACCCAGAGCTTAAGACAGTATCATTTTTATTTTGTGCTTCCTATAATACTAGCACAGTGTTTGGCTTATAGAAGGTGGTTAGTCAAAGTCTTGTTGAATAAGAGTAATACAAAAAGGGTGAGAGAGTAAATTAAAGTAAGTGGTGGGCAGATCTGACTCAAAAGGCTGACAGAGAAGCCCCCTGCTGTTCATGAGAAAAAAAAAAAAAGGTCTGTTAAAAGAAAGCTTAGCAAAAAAAGGAATAATCCTTCATAACCTTGAGTTAGGTAATGCATTCTTAGACAAGATACCACAAATACAAGTGACAAAAGAAAAAAATAGGTAAGTTGGGGCTTCCCTAGTGGCACAGTGGTTAAGAATCCGCCTGCCAATGCAGGGGACACGGGTTCAATCCCGGGTCCAGGAAGATCCCACATGCCGTGGAGCAACTAAGCCCGCGTGCCACAACTACTGAGCCTGTGCTCTACAGCCCACGAGCCACAACTACTGAGCCCACGTGCCACAACTACTGAAGCCTACGCACCTAGAGCCTGTGCTCCACAGCAAGAGAAGCCACCACAATGAGAAGCCCGCGCACCGCAACAAAGAGTAGCCCCCGCTCGCCGCAACCAGAGAAAGCCCACACGCAGCAGTGAAGACCCAACGCAGCCAAAAATAAAAAATAAAATAAAAATAAAATAATAAAATAAATAAATTTATTAAAAAAAATAGGTAAGTTGGATTTCATAAAACTTTAAAACTTTTGTGCTTTAAAGAACACAATCAAGACAGTGAAAAGACAACCCACAGAATGGGAGAAAACATTTGCAAATCATATATCTGATAAGGGACTTCTATCCAGAATACATAAAGGACTTTTACAACTCAGCAATAAAAAGACACATAACCCAATTTAAAAATGGGCAAAGGACCTGAATAGACATTTCTCTAAAGAAGACATACAAATGGTCAATAAGCACATGAAAAGATGCTCAACATCATTAGTTATTAGGGAAGTGCAAATCAAAACTTAAATGAGATACTACTCCCTACTAGAATGGCTAAATAAAAAAGAGAGACAATAACAAGTGTTGATGACAATGTGGAGAAATTAGAACCCTCATATATTGCTGGGAGGATTGTAAGATGGTTCAGTCACTTTAGAAAATAGTCTGGTAGTTCCTCAAAATGTAAAACACAGAGTTACCGTATGACCCAGAAATTCTACTCCTAGATACCTACCCCAAAGAAATGAAAACATATCTTCACACAAAATCTTGCATATGAATGTTCATAGCAGCATTATTTATAATAGCCAAAAAGTGGGAATAACTCAATGTCCATTAACAGACGACTGGATAGATAAAATGTGGTATATTCATAAAACGGAATATTATTCGGTAATAAAAAGAAACACGCTACAATATGGATGAACCTTGAAAACATTATGCTAAGTGAAAGATGCTGAACACAAAAGGCCACATATTGTTTGACTGCATTTATATGAAATGCCCAGACTAGGCAAATCTATGGAGACAAAAAGTAGATTAGTGGGACTTCCCTGGTGGTGCAGTGGTTAAGAATCTGCCTGCCAATGCAGGGGACATGGGTTCGAACCCTGGTCCAGGAAGATCCCACATGCTGCGGAGCAACTAAGCCTGTGCGCCACAACTGCTGAGCCTGCGCTCTAGAACCCGCGAGCCACAACTACTGAGCTCATGTGACACAAGTACTGAAGCCCACGTGCTTAGAGCCTGTGCTCCGCAACAAGAGAAGCCACCGAAATGACAGGCCTGTGCACCACAACGAAGAGCAGCCCCTGCACGCCGCAACTAGAGAAAGCCCAGGCACAGCAATGAAGACCCAACGCAGCCTAAATAAATAAATTAATTAATTAATTAAAAAAAAAGTAGGTTAGTGGCTGCCAGGGACTTGGGGGAAGGGAAAATGGGGAGGGATTGTTACTGGGTTTGGGATTTCTTTTAGGGATGATGCAAATGTTCTAAAATTAGATTACGGTGATGGTTGCACAGCTCTGTGAATATACTAGTAACAATTGAATAGTATACTTAAAAAAAATTTTTATTGGATTATAGTTGCTTTACAATGTTGTATTAGTTTCTACTGTACAGCAAAGTGAATCAGCTATACATATACATATATCCCCTCTTTTTTGAATAGTATACTTTAAATGATGAAACAGATGTCAATTATATCTCAATAAAGCTGTTAAAAAAAAAAGAAGCTGCAGCAGTGAATGGTGTTGCTCAGCTCCACAGACGCAGGAGTCTTTAAAGGCTCTGTGACTGCGTGGGCGTGGGGTGGCAGAAACTCAGGTGTACTAGAAAGCAGAGGGTATCACTGCCATGCCAACCTAAGGACCTTAGACAATTCCCCCTTCCTTCTGTTTTTTTCAATACCAAAATTCTTAGAACAATGAACTATGTTAATTCTACTTTCTCCTTAACTATTTCTTAAACATCGGAAGTCTGACTTCTTTTAATTAATACATGAACTGTCTGAAACAGTTCTAATTTTTAAACCCATAATATTTAAATTGCCTGACACTTAGCCATCCCCTCCTACTGAAACCCTCTTTTGCCTTTGGCTTCCATAACAACAACCCTCCTAGTTCTACTTCTTAGATCATTCTTTCTTAGTTGTTTAATACAATACCTGACCTATATTTAAAGGTAGATTTACAGCAGGGCTCAGACCTGAAGTCTTTTTCAACCTGAGAAGTGTTTAGCCCTTCCCATTATACTGTTGATTTCCAAATCTTACATTCTTCCTGCGTTTCCAGAATCAAATCTCCAATACCGTATTAGGTACTTCTTATTATTACCTCAAATTCAACACGTTTAAAACCAAATTGAGGGACTTCCCTGGTAGTCTGGTGGTTGAGAATCTATCTTGCAATACAGGGGATGCCAGTTCGATCCCTGGTCGGGGAACTAAGATGCCACATGCCGCAGGGCAACTGAGCCCACGTGCCACAACTACTGAGCCCACACGCTCTGGAGCGCGGGTGCCACAACTGGAGAGCCCATGTGCTGCAACTACTGAGCTCGTGCGCTCTGGAGCCCGCACACCATGACTAGAGAGAAGCCTGTGCACCGCAGTGAGGAGCCCGCACGCTGCAATGGAAGATCCCACATGCGGCAACTAAGACCCGTTGCAGTCAATAAATAAACAAACAAACAAACAAATAAATATTAAGGAGACTGTCCTTAAAAATAAAAAATAAAGCCAAATTGATTTTTCTATTTCAAATCAGCTTTCTTTGGACTACCAGTAACACAAAATTGAAAATACAAGAATCGGGCTTCCCTGGTGGCGCAGTGGTTGAGAGTCCGCCTGCCGATGCAGGGGACATGGGTTCGTGCCCCGGTCCGGGAAGATCCCACATGCCACGAAGCGGCTGGGCCCGTGAGCCATGGCCGCTGAGCCTGCGCGTCCGGAGCCTGTGCTCCACAACGGGAGAGGCCACAACAGTGAGAAGCCCGCGTACCGAAAAAAAAAAAAAAAAAAAAAAAAAAAAAAGAAAATACAAGAATCATCTGGAATCTCTCCTCACATTCAGACAATCACCAAGTCATGCTGAGTCTAACTTCCAATGTTTTAGGCATTGATCTAATAATTTACTGTGCTCTTACCACATTCCAACTACTATGCTAAGCACTTACATTATCTCATTTAACCCATATAACCACTCTCTAAGCTCAGTATTAGTATCTGTGTTTCATGGATGAGAAATCTGAGGCTCAGAGCTATTAAATAACCTTCCTAAGGTAACTCAGTCAGTAATGTCTGATCTGGGATTCAGACACAGAACTGTCTGATTCCAAAGTCAGTGTTCTTAACTACTTGTTACATTGCCTTTCAAGTTCCCATCCCTACTCCTATCATCCTAGTTCAGACCTGCAGCATCTCTCCTCTGAATTATTATATAGTCTTCTAACTAGCTTTCTTGCTTTCATTTTGGCTCTTTCCTCCCAGCTATCCTATATACTGACACAAGACTAATCTCCCCAAGTATACTGCCTTCAATACGTCACCTTACTACTAAAAAGCCTTCAGTGGCTCCCAACTGCCTACAGGATCATCCAAATTCCTCAATGTGGTATTCAAAGTTCCTTCCTACTTATCCAACCATGTTCCATCACATGCCAAATTTATTCTGAATTTTGAGTTTTGGCTCACTCCACTGGGAAGATATCTGGAATGTTCTCTCTCCCTATTTCTCTTGCCTTTTTTTTAAAAAAAGGATCTAGCTCAAATTCTACCATTTCTGGAAGCTTTTCTTTATCATGAAAGTCTTTTCTTCTGAACTTTTTCAATACCAATTATCTGTACAACTCATTTGGTACCAAGTCTTGGCCATTTTATTTTGTTATTTATCTCTTGATGACAGCAGACTTTTGGAAGGTGGGACTGTGTCTTATATCTTGATAAGTAATTCTGAGCCCAGAGCCTTGGCACTTAGTAGGTCACCACCAATGTTTGGTAAAGCTACTGAATGGCAAGCCCAGTGGGCTAGCTGGACTCAAGTCTGCTTTCAGAAGGTTAGCTTAGTCTGAGAATAGCATATTTGATAAGAGCTGAGGAAGGAAGGAAGGAAGATGAAAACCAAAAAGCTGAGCCTTAGTAAATAAATCTTCAAGGCCAAGATCTTAAACTCTTAACTCCTCATTTCTCTCTATTTCGTACTGAGAATGGAAAGATGACTGAACAGCCATGTCTTCAGTCAGTACTTCCCCACCATTTATTCCCACAGTCATGATCCTAGAGCAAAGGTTGCAAAGTGACAGCCTGATGGTCACATCTTGTATGTCGACAGATTTTATGTGGTTTGCACAGTAAAAATGCGACCATAAAATTTTTTTTTTTTTAGATTTTCAGTTTGTGTTGCTTGAAAAATCAGAAGAACTGACCATACCAGTCCCTCATTCCTAGATGGTAACAATCAGCTAGAGATATGGCTGCCCTTATTTATAAGATGGGCATGTGCCCTTCAGTTTGACATGTTCCCACCACTCCCTTTGGTCTTTTGTACTAGTCAGCTTCGTTGCTTCACTATACTCATTTGCTTTATTTGCCTGGATCCTACAAAGCATTTGAGTTTACAACCCCTCCCCAGGGTAACAGCTATGCTTTTCCTTTATATCCTCAACCCCCGATTTACCTCACATTACCACAATGATGTTCAATGCAGTATTATTTACAACAGCAAAAACCTGAAAACATTCTAAATATCTAATAGAAAAATGCCTAATTAAATGGTGGTCTAGCCATGCAATGGAATATAATGAAACCATAGGAATTACGTTTATAATGAATGTTTACTGGTATAGAAAAAGGCTTAAAAGCTAATAAAAAAAAGTAGGATATCAAATTGTACAGAGAGACTTCTGCTTCCTGCATTACAGTGAACAAGATATCAAGGGAGTTCCTTCTACTACAAAAAACTATATCCTGGGCTTCCCTGGTGGCGCAGTGGTTGAGAGTCTGCCTGCCGGTGCAGGGGACACGGGTTCGTGCCCCGGTCCGGGAAGATCCCACATGCCGCGGAGCGGCTGGGCCCGTGAGCCATGGCCGCTGAGCCTGCGCATCCAGAGCCTGTGCTCCGCAACGGGAGAGCCCACAACAGTGAGAGGCCTGCATAACGCAAACCTCGCCACCCCCCAAAAAAAACAACAAAAAAAACCTATATCCTGTATAACATATACTTTTTAAAACATTTCAGGGCTTATAGTAAATAGGAAAAATCTCCAAGACTACTTGCCCCACCCCCCAAAAGAGGAAAAAAAAAAAAATCATGAGCTGTGGAATAAGCAAGGGGTCAAACAACAGTTTCTTGAGGGCTAATTCCCAAAGCATTCCTATAACGGTCAGAATGACAAGCCCTGGACCACTAGTAAGGTGAGGGAGCCAAACCCAAGACCCCCATAGTAGGCTGAGACCCTTGAAGCAAGCTCAAGTGATCCAGGGTTGGTGGTTCCTCCCAACTTTTGGAGGAAAATATCTCCAACTTTAAGTTGACAGCATTCTCAAAATTAAAGAGTAAGTAAAAATTAGTTTGTATCAAAGATCACAAATATACATGGAAACAAGAAACCATGAATGAATAACAGAAAACAACAAATAATAGATTTAAACTGCAAGAATTTCAAATATTAAGAATGCCATGGGCTTCCCTGGTGGCACAGTGGTTGAGAGTCCGCCTGCTGATGCAGGGGACACGGGTTCGTGCCCCAGTCCGGGAAGATCCCACATGCTGTGGAGCGGCTGGGCCTGTGAGCCATGGCTGCTGAGCCTGCACGTCCGGAGCCTGTGCTCTGCAACAGGAGAGGCCACGGCAGTGAGAGGCCCACGTACCGCAAAAAAAAAAAAAAAAAAGAATGCCAGATACAGAACACGAATCAGCTATGTGTGAAATGTTTTAAATAAAGGATAAAATCTCAAAGATACGCAATTAGCAGGAGACTTATTAGAGAGATCCAGGGTGGTGAAAATATATCTGAATATAACCATTGGCTACTGAGCATTCTTAGGCCTGGATTAGGCTATTCTATAGGGAATCACTAGGCGAGAAAAAGGATGTGGAGGCTAAGGGGAGATATTATACCTCATGCTACGGATCTGAACAGTGTCTACTCAAAACAGTGTGTGAAAGTGCTCTATAAATGTTTTATAGAAATGTAATGCATTGTTATTACTCTTTAAAAATGCCAGCATCCATTGCAGATTTTTACCTGAATTAGTTATCTACTGTGATGGTTGAAAAATGATGATTTTCTCTTTATTATTCCTCCTACATTTATTAGCTGGCATTCCAATATGAGAAAGATTTCCCTTTTCCTTCCTATTTATTTTTTTGGTATTGGTATAGATTCTCGGCTTTTTTTTTTTTTTTAATTCAATGGGTCATAATCTATTGCTGGTATTATTGATTTTGTTGGTCATTATCTCAGATTTGGCACTACTTGGCATTTTTCTTTTTCATTGTGAAGATCTTCATTATTGTGTACAAATTTTAAAAAATTATTTATTTTGGAATAATTTTTGGAAAACTTGCAAAGATAGTTAAGAGTGTTCCCGTATGTCCTTCAACCAGTACCCCTAATGTTACCATCTTACATAATCATGGTGCATTTGTTAAAACAAGGAAATCATCATTGAATATATTAATATTACCTAAACTTGCAGACTATATGGATTTTGCCAGTTTTCCCACTAATGTCCTTTTTCTATTATTTGGCTTTTTAAAAACTAAACATATATATCACTTTTATAAAACATAAATTGATTAAAAACAAAATAAAGCCACCCACCCCCCCTTCAAAAGATATGTAGATGTATACTGGAGGCTACAGATAAACAGCTTGGACGGTGTTTTAAGGCAGCTTAGCGAAGAAAAAGATTTGTACTTCCCATAATCAAGACACTGAGTAGTTTTGGAAACTATCAGGCAGGTAATTTTTAGCAAAAGCAAGTAATACTGAAAAGTAGATAAGGCTATGTTATCTTAGTATATTTCTGTCCCTAGTGTTTCCCAGTAATCACTCTGCTTACCTTTTACCTCAGGACACACTTCTTTGGAAGTACTTTTTTGCTTGTGTTGACCTAGTCAAGTATCCTCTACACCAGCAATAACCTACGTTAAGTATTAAGTAACTCCTTTAGGCCATGTTTTTACCTCAGATTGCACGACTGATTGCAGTAGGAAAGGTCAGAAGTGCCCAAATCATAACAAATAAACTATGATTTACTATGTACTCTCTTTTCTGGTGTAGAAGCATCCCAAGGCCATTAATTAATATCATCTCAGGAGTCAATCAATCAAACAAGCAATCAAGCCACAAGTATTCACTGCACACACTTCTACTGTGTATAAAGCACTGTGCTGGATGTTTAGGGGTAAGAAGGCTCAACTTGCAAGGCTCAGAATTTTGTTAAAGTCATTGCCAACATGTCTCTGGGGAGGGCTAGGGCAGCAAGAAAGATGTTTTAGGATGTAAGACAAGGGTTAGAGCAGTGGTTTCAAACTTTTTAGCTCCAACACATAAAACAGAGCTATTCTGGTTGAAGCAGGGAAGGCCTAAGGCCCCATACACTCCAACTCCCTCTCTCCACTGCAGGGCCCCCAAAGGCACTTCCAGGGGACCCTAGGGCTCAGAGGAAGAAATTCTGAAAACCTCTGGGGAAAGACAAAGGCAAGACTGAACATGGTTGGTTGGGGTCGGGGAAATGGGGAGTGAAACAAATTTTTTTTTTTTTTGGTACGTGGGCCTCTCACTGCTGTGGCCTCTCCTGTTGCGGAGCACAGGCTCCGGACGCGCAGGCTCAGCGGCCATGGCTCACGGGCCCAGCCGCTCCGCGGCATGTGGGATCTTCCCGGACCGGGGCACGAACCCGTGTCCCCTGCATCGGCAGGCGGACTCTCAACCACTGCGCCACCAGGGAAGCCCTGAAACAAATTATTAACGGAGAGAAATCATCTTTCTTTTTTCATGGCTCTCAAATCAACTATGTTTGGAAAATGATGTCAATTAACTGCACTAACAGCAAACTTACTTACTTCTGAGTACAGAAAATAACTTTCTATGTGAATTCAGAAAATCAGTTTGTATAATTACCCTTCATGCCTGCTAAGGTTCTATGTCTTTATAGGCCATGAGATTTGATGCAGACTCTGAATTACCTATAAAACAAATACTTCTGAAATGTGTGAGAAGTGCTGAAAGAATTTGGAGATTTAAGAATTGGTGCTAATAATGATTCCTGTGGTGTCTGGGCTGAGTTGCAAGGAGAGAATAAACAGGCTGTTAGATGCCTGAGAGCACCTGGCTATGGCATCAGGAGTCTGATTCACAAATGGAATAGCAGCCAATGCCCAGGAGCGCATCTATCTGTCCTCCAGGTTGTGTGTAGCTGCTCCTAGCTGAGGAGGCCACTGTTCCGAACTGGTATTATGTTATTTTGGACTCCAAGTGAGGCCAGCCAGCATGCTAGGAGTGTGTTAGAAGAGGCCTAGCCTGCTTCCTTATCAGGCCTCCCTAATGTAGAGTCTTCTTTCAAAGCACAGAGCTTGCTTTGCTTTTGGGTTCTCAAATACGTTACAGAGGGACTTCCCTGGTGGCACAGTGGTTAAGAATCCACCTGCCAATGCAGGGGACACGGGTTCAAGCACTGGTCTGGGAAGATCCCACATGCCGCGGAGCAACTAAGCCCGCACGCCACAACTACTGAGCCTGTGCTCTAGAGCCCGCGAGCCACAACTACTGAGCCTACGTGCCACAACTACTGAGGCCCATGAGCCTAGAACCCGTGCTCCACAACAAGAGAAGTCATGGCAATGAGAAGCCCACGCACCGCAATGAAGAGTAGTCCCCACTCGCCGCAACTAGAGAAAGCCCGCGCACAGCAGCGAGGACCCAATGCGGCAAAAAATTAAAAACAAAAAAAAATATGTTACAGAAAGGTTCAGCTAAAAGTCCACTCCCAAAAGTCAAACACACTCTAGAAGAGGTTTGGTTCTGAAGTAGAATGGGCTCTTTCCTAGGACCACCTGGTGTGGATTTATCGTCTTTTCCCCAAGTCTATCACCTCCCTTATGAACTGGAAATATGCAGGCACCTTTAATGTAACCAAAATCACAGACAGAACATCTAGGGGTAGAACCCCAAACAAGCTCCAAGCCTTTTACCTCTCAGGCTCAGCTGAGAGGAGACTGCAGCACTAGGAATTATACCCAGGAAAAGAATAAGCTAGAAGCCACTGACCTCACTGAGCTGTAAAGGGTTGCTTTCCTTTAGTCCATAAAAATAAAATAATAATAAACTCAGCTTTGTTCCAGGTTCTCCTTCTGCTCAA
Organism: Tursiops truncatus; assembly: GCF_011762595.2. Lineage (NCBI taxonomy): Eukaryota > Metazoa > Chordata > Mammalia > Artiodactyla > Delphinidae > Tursiops > Tursiops truncatus. The sequence continues at coordinate 78,741,142 of NC_047039.1, read as the reverse complement.
AAGGGATTACACCTAGATAAATATTCTCTTCCACCAATCCAGCCAGCAAGTGTATGCCTTCCTCCATTAGATCAATCATTTGATTTCCTCCTTAATTCAACTCATAGCACCTGTTTGTGGAGGCAAAAGGCTAAATCAGATGACTTAAGGTCACTTTCAGCTCTAATTACAAACTAAGCCAAATTAAAACCTTGGGCCCAAGGGAAGGTTCCTATGAAGGGTGCTGATAAATGTCCTCCCTCTCACCCTCCTCCCTTTCAACATAAATACACAGATACACACACACACACACACACACACACACACACACACACACACACACACACACACACACACATCCCTATACTTCCAAGTGCCTTGCTTCTAACTGCTACAATTAGAAGTCTCTAAAGATTGAGAATTTGCTGTAAATCCTACCTCTTTTGAGGATGTAGGTTAGGGATAGAGAGGAGGACTATAGGGAATTAGGGAAGATTTAGTTCCTACCTTGACAGACTGATTTCTTCAGATGGAGGGGATGGAGGATGCAGCAGTGGATAGAGGTAAAGCCTCCTAATGCTGTGTATAGGTGAGCAGCAAGGAGCAGGAAACCACGAAGACCAGAGACAGTGTACCAGGGGTGGGTCCAACGTGGGCTGCTCTACTTGGGGGATAGCTCTCAAGTGTATATTTGCAAAAGCAAGTTAGCTGGGACAAAAAAGGCCCCTATGCTTCTTGACTGTTCAGCATGGTCAACCCTTTGCTCTTCCTTTGGCTGTTCCTTTTGGCTTCTAGGCTCTAGGAAGCAAAGCCAGAGTGTTTTCTGCTTCCCCTCCCCCAAGGCAGTGGACTGAGTCCTGCAGGCTGGTAAGCTGTTATCCAATCAGACTGTCAAAGGCTGTAAATAAAAGGCCACATATGCACAGTGAAATAGGCTATGAGAAGAATCTAGATTGAATTACCACAAGCCAGTTGTGGAGACAGGGTGGGGGAGGTAGGAGAAAGGATAGAGATGCATAACTGCCCTTCAAGGAAATACTTTCATTCAAGCACACTCCTCCCTCAGCATGACTGCTAGAAGCCATCAAAGCCTTGCTCCCCAAGGAACTAGGTTCTAGTCTGACCCTATTCTCAGCAGAGGGGTCATAGTCCCAGAGACCCCTCAGTCAAGTCAAAAGCCTTTTCCCGGATGTGACTTACGTTCCAATAGACTTCAGGTAACAGTCTCTGAGTCCAGCTCACAGTGCTTGGTAAGAGCACCGGGACTGCCTCACTAGCGGTCAGCGGCAAAGACCATTTCTTTGTACCAGATACTGTATCTGCTTTGGTTGTAAGATTAAAGTAAGAGTAAACTGATATTAAACAAAAAATTTTTAAAGCAGGTGTCTGGAGTCTTGTCTGGGTCTGGAATATTCAGGAGCCTAGTTTCTGTAATGATTCAGGGTATGGATTTTGGTGTTGACAGGTTTGGATTCAAATCTGACACGCTACTTGCCAGCTGTGGACTTCGGGAAGTTATTCAACTTCACTAAACTTTAGCTTCCTCATTTGTAAAACTGTCACGATATTTTCCCTCAAAGGCTTGAGGGAGAATGAAATAAGATATTATACGTAAGTGCCTGACACAAGGTAAGTGCTCAGTTATGGTCACTATTATTATTATATCTTTGTCAATGACCAATGGAGTCCTTACCTCTCTCCTTTCCCAATTTCCCAGAAAACCTAAAGGCTCCAGGTCCAGGGAACTGGCAGGCAAAACCTCTTCAAAAGAGCCAAAGGAACTGGAAAGAGTCATGTTCCTTTTTTCCCCTCCCCTGCACTAGGACTGAATCAGTAACCCGGTGCCCATTACACTCTGGCCTGGCAGGCTGGCCCTAGGAGCCTAAGGCTTTCCCAAACCAAAGACACTAATCCATCTCTAGTACTACCTGTTGTGGGGCATGCTCCCAGACTGCTGGTGCTTCTCCAGGGGCCCCAGATCAGATTCCAGTAGACCGAGGAAAGAAACAGTCTGATCCCAAGCTGGCAGGATAGGTCTGTCCAGGCTGTTGTCTGCCCATCACAGCTGCCTGTGAGGCCTATAGGTTAATAATAGCAACTCTGATGCGAGTGGATTAAGACAGCACTGTAGGAGGTGTTTATTTTTACACTCTGCCGTCAGTATCAAGTTCTACTGGTTACTGCCCAAATCTAGGGCAGCTTCCTGCTACAGGAGTGGCCTCAGGCTTCTCCAGGATGCTAAGTTGGATTCTGGAGGAAACAAGCCTTGTTGAAACAGTTTAGTATCAACAGGGACAGGGAAGGGGAAAAAGGAACAAACAGAGCTGTCATATGTCCAGCTGTCTGGTCCCAAATCTTCGGAACCAGGTGGACCTCAATTGAGAGCTGTTGTTCATGGCATTTTCCTGAGTCAGGTAGGCCCTGGACAAGAGACTTAATACGTTGTTTTGGAAGGGCGGGCACACACACATACACACACACACACACACACACACACACACACACACACACTGGTTGCACTGAAATGACTTGGATAAAATCAAGGAAAGACTGTTACTTAACTAACCAGAAGCTCAGCCTTGTCAGTCGCAAGTCCCAGATGAGTGCTGTGAGTGCTGACCTTGTGAGAAAAAGAAAAAAGCCCACCTGGGAGGGTTTTATAGGATATTTGAAAGAAAGGATGGTTAGGCTGGTCCTTATTTTATTTGCACAGAATTTTTAGCAGGTATATCAAATCCCTTGAAAATTTATTTGGCCAGAGCTTCTTCCTAGAAATGACACAATAGGATAGAAATACCAAGAAACCAGCTTTCATCTGGCGAGGAGTCAGTGCCCAGAAAAATCTTTCCTGAAAACCTCTTTCTCCCCCAAGGCCTAGAGGTTGGGGTCCCAGGGACCTTACACTTTGACCACAGTATCTGGAACTCCGTGGGTATCCCACTCACGTCCCTGAAAGGCAGTTCCTAACACAGTTTCATCTTGTTCCATCAGGCAGACAGGGATGCGAGGAGGCTGGCAGCTGGATAGCTGATGTAAATAGATGGGGACTGGCCTACTGAGAGGTCATGTGCACAGCAGGCCGCTGTGGAATGACAAAAATGTACCACATACCAGGTAGGAATGCTGAAGTGCAAAGAAAGCAGCCAAGCACACAATAACAGTGACTCCATCATCTTCCTGCCTAAGGCTGACTCATAACCATCATCAGAGACACAACATATCAACATCTCGTGGAGCAGGAAGGTAGGCTGGTGAACCATTCGTTCAGTACTTTTTCTTCTGTCATTCAAGGCTTATCTACCTGGTCATCATAACAACAACGCAGCCTCAGAAACAATCAGATATGATGACTAGAGATATAGGGTTTGATCTTAGCTTCATTTGGAAGCTACTCATGCCTAGGATAGTGGCAGGATGCCCAAGGATAGGAACACTGCTTTCATTCTTGGCTTTTTCTCTGACTTGCTGGGTCATCTTGGGGCAGGTACCTGTCCTCTCAAAGTTCTAGGTTTACCATTTGGAAAAGGGGCTAATTGTATCTACCTTCTGGTGTTATGGCAAGAAAAAAATATTCGAACAATTAGAATAATAAATAGCAAAAATGCAGCTATAGATGATCATACTAAGTGAAGTCAGAAAGAGAGACAAATATCATATGATATCACTTATATGTGGAATCTAAAATATGACACAAGTGAACCTATCTATGAAACAGAAACAGAATTACGGACATAGAGAACAGACTGGTGGTTGCCAAGGGTGAGAGGATTGGGGGAGGGGTGGAGTGGGAGGTTGGGGTTAGCAGATGTGAGCTATTATATGTGGAATGGATAAACTACAAGGTTCTACTCTGTAGCACAGGGAACTATATTCAATATCCTATGATAAACCATAATGGAAAAGAATATTTAAAAAATATATATCATAAATATATTAAAAATATATCATAAATATATAGAACTGAATATATATATAAAAAACTGAATCACTTTGCTATATAGCAGAAATTGACACATTGTAAATGAACTATACTTCAATAAAAAATAAGTAGCAAAAAATTTAAATGCTATAAATTCTTTGGATAAAGTATTTTAGAAATATAACTGTCATTCATGCATATAGGTAGAGAGCCCGGGCCTTATGTATTTTCCTTCTTCTAGGTCACGGTGGCCATGTTGGGAAGTGAACCTGGTCTGTGCTTGGAGGTACAGTTCCTTTCTTTCAGGCCTATAATCCCCACCACTGGTTTGAGGAATGGTTGAAACAGTTAGGAATCTGTTTATCTAGATACAAGGTATTAACTTCCACTAATGTGTAATAGAGAAAGTAGAAAAATGCAAGCAAAAAGAAATGCCTCTACTCACCCACTTGCTCCATCTACAAACCTAATTCTCCCTTACACCTGGGCCCAGGACACTGATCTGAGACTTGTATCCCTTTGATACAGGACTGAACAGTAGTATTTCAAACTAGATTTAGCCGAAAGCCCTGATAAAGCAGCATTAATGAAAGGATGTATTCCACTGCTCAGTTAGAACAAAGGCAACACTGTATTCTAAACCCAACACAAGGCTTCACTCTTTCTGGCCCGGCAATCGGTTAGTTTGCCAGGTCTCCAGAGCTTTTGGAGAGGAGAAATAGAAATCTATTCTTCACTGATGCTGATACCTCTTTTTCTGCAAGTGCCTACCCTCGGGTTCAAAACAGACTCTGCAACATCCTGCAGCTTCTGGTGAGCTTTCAGTAAACCCTCCTTTCAGCAAACTCTGTCTGTAAAGGGCCAGAGAGTAAATACTTAGGCTTTGTGGGCAATAAAGTTCTGCTACATATTCCAACCTCCGCCCCCACCCCCGCCGCCTTTTTTAAACAATTCTTTAAAAATGTAAAAACCATTCTCAGCTTGTGTGAATGTAAAAACCATATAAAGTTACTCTGGCATGGGCCATAATTTGCTGACCTCTGCTCTAGACCTTAAAGCCCTCTCTATTCAAAGTATATTTCTCAAAATTCTGACTCTGCTGAGCCTGCCTAGGGATCCTCTTTCCTCTTCCCACAGGGCTGATGCATATATTTCAGAGGCAGCTCCCCCCTAAGAAGCCACTGAGGAATGTGAAGGAAGAATTCTGAGGTTATTTGTATTGAAGCTGACAGACTGGCTAATTCCCTTCATATAAAGTGCTTCAGAAACATCTGCGGAATTTAGCTTATTGCATTATCATTCTGGAGTGCAGACTGAGCCATAAACAGTCTTTATCCTTCTATTTTTGCTTAATAATACTATCCCATGCCTCTACCAGGCCATTTCTTTTTTCTTTCTTTCTTTTTTTTTTTTCCCTTTTCTCCTGCTCCCAGGTTCCAAACCCACACTTGAATTGACTTAGGTCTCAAGTCTTTCTCTTTTCCCTATCTTGCCCACTTCTATATGTGGTATGGTTGTGGACAGCGAGCAAACTATCAACAGTTAGATGAGTTTGGACATAGTAAATATGGATGAAAGGCCTGAGGCTAGGGGTGAGCTTATTTTGAGCAAAGACTTAAGGCTGTAAATCTAGGCTCTATCACAAATAGTTAAAGGCTTTGCAAACAGTGATCAAACTACTATAGAAGCAACCTAAGAACAATGTGCAAAGGGTCAGTAATCACTGGAGTTATACCTCACCACACACCACAGGCTAGAAGGAAATGAATGACTTATAGATAAAGACTAACACTTACAATAATAATAGTCCGCTGTGCTAGATGTTTGCCTAATACTTTATTTCAGGGAAGAACCAAAAGCTACAGGCATGTCTAAGGCAAATCATAATTCACTGAGAAAGCTATTTGTTATTTTGAAAGATTCAAGTTACATTCAAAGTTCTAAAATGCCACATATTAGCTTGAGAAAATTATGGAAATAAAAACAATTGAGAAAATTATGGAAATAAAAACAATTAATATAAGAATATTCTTGAAAGTTGTGCCTGCCCATTTCATAAATAATTTAGTAAAATAACTGCTCACATCTAAAAAGGGGAGATTTTCTTGTATTTTTAAAAATCATAAATTAGGAAGCCCATAAGTTCACACGTGGATATAAACCTGACGGTTACCTTTATAAGAGAGTTAAGAGTAAAAGAATTACATAAAGTACACAGGACTATAAAGCAAGGAATTGTATTATAATTGTTTACATACATTTTCTCTTTCCTTCTTGGTTGCACGTTAAGGATAGAGACTGTCTTATTCATCTCTGTAGTCATTTAACCTAGCCTAGAGCCTGGCACATGGCTTAAAATGTTTACTGAATTGAACTAAGGAGGAACTGAATCTTCACCAAAGTAAATTGGGAAAATTTCCTTTTCTAGAGAAGAATTTGGTTCATTACAGCTGTGGACATATTTACACACAGTTCTAGTCCTCCCTCTTGGGGTATGGGGTGCTAAGAAGATAAAGGGGGTACAGTGGTTGGCTTCTGGAATGTGCAGGGCAAATATCCCCAGGTACAGCTCCTCTCCCTTCACCTCAACACTGAACTCCCTTTACTGCTAGTGCGAGCTGCAGCATGAGAACCAGAATAGCATGCTCCAGCCAGAATGACAGACGTCCTCTATCCCTCTTTCGTTATCTCTCCCTGCTGAACCTCATCAGTCTTCAACTCTAGCCTGTTGGCTGCTTCCAATGGGGCTGCTGAGCATCTAGGAAAGAATGCAGGATGTGTCTCAAAAAATCCAGCACTAGCTGAGGAACAGTTTGTTTTTTCCTAAAAAAGGGCAGTCTGTAAAGTTACATAAGACTTGGCTCTCCTGGCTAGGAGCTTTTCCAATTCCAGCTGGAGAGATTCCTCAAGCTGTTTAGAGTTCAGGAAAAGGGTTTGGAATTCCCTGATTGGCTAACGTATATTGGAGCCATCTCTGGGTAGCAATGGGGAGGTTCCAGCAGAGTACACAGTAACTCTGTGTTCTCACTGCCCCTCAGTTGTGGTCCCACTGAGTTCTCCTGAGAACAGGAAATAAGCATGATCCATTTACAGTTAATATCTCAGAACAAAGACAAGCCCCACTGCCAAACCAGAGCCCCAGTGGCATCAAGCCTCTGGGGCCCCACCCAAAGGAGGCAGGACCTAGGGAATCTAATAGCCCAACCTAGAAGCACAACAAGGCTCTGGGAGGACTTCCTTCCCTGCTTTGGGCAGATGTATAGAAGAATTTGTTTGTGGCCCTGAGAACCTCAGATGCCAGTCTTGCCCAAGGACTAGATGAATCAGTCAATAAACATTAACTGAGCACCTATGAAGTGCAAGGCACTGCACTATGTGAACAAAGCAGGCCTTCATGGAGCTTATAGTTCACCTGGGGAGACTAACAAATAATTAAATAACTATGACATACAAACTATAAAGTAGGCTTCGGAATGTGCTATATTCAAAGGAAAGACAGCTAATTCAAAAAGCCATCTCTGTCCAGGGACGTCAGTTAGCATATTTATTAAATCAGGGACAAATTTATACTGAATTGACAACCCAAATTACCTGTGTTTTGGTTGAAAATTCTGACCCTTGAAGGAGTCACTAGAATCTCAATAACTTGCTCTCAGTTGAGCCCCATTTTTATTCCTATTCATTCTGCAGGAGTTCAGTCCCTATTTACATCACACACTTTTGTTTAAGGCATAGGAGCTCACTTCAACTAACAAATTACTGTCCATTTACAATGAAGAAATTGAACCCTGATTTGCTCTTTCCAGCTTCAGGCCATGCACTTTTATTTCTTTCTGGCCAACAAAGGGAGCTAGGGACTTCCCTGATGGTCCAGTGGTTAAGACTTCAAGGTTCCAGTGCAGGGGACGCGGGTTCGATCCCTGTTCTGGGAACCAAAGTCCTGCATGCTGTGAGGTGTGGTCAAAAAAAAAAAAAAAAAGGGAGCTAAAAAAAAGCTGGTATATTAACTCTGCTCTTATGGACTAATTCTGTAGCACTGGGCAAGTTATTTGATTCCCCTCAGCTTGGGTTTCTTCACCTGTACAATGGGGATAATATAGTATCTCCTCTCACAGGGTGCTGGTGGAAGTTAAAAGATATAGAAACATCTAGAACAGTGATTGGTATTTAGTGAGTGCTCAGTAAACGGCAACTATAATGAACATGAATCGGGAATCTCTTCTTTCTTTGAGCCTAGATCCCTCCTATTGCCTTTTTGAGGCTGCACTACTGTTCAACTTACCAACTCACACCAGGGAATCTTGTCACAGTCATACCCAGAGCTTTTCTTTTCAACAGGCCCACAACCTCAAATTTTTTAACCCTCATGGCTCTGTTCTTTGTCCTCCTGAAAGTTGTAAAGTGGCTCTGTCCCAGAAAACATCCTGAGGGCGGGACTTCATGGGTGGCGCACTGGTTAAGAATCCAACTGCCAATGCAGGGGACACAGGTTCGAGCCCTGGTCTGGGAAGATCCCACATGTCGCAGAACAATGAAGCCTGTGTGCCACAACTACTGAGCCTGTGTGCCACAACTACTGAAGCCCACGCGCCTAGAGCCCCTGCTCTGCAAGAAGAGAAGCCACCACAATAAGCCCGCGCACCGCAACGAAGAGTAGCCCCCGCTCGCCGCAACTAGAGAAAGCCTGCACCCAGCAACGAAGACCCAACACAGCCAAAAATAAATAAATAAATAAATTTATTACCAAAAAAAAAAATCCCGAGGGAATACATAGAAAGGTTAGAGTAAATATGCAAATTATCTGTGAATCAAGAATTTCCCACCCAGTGAATACAGCGAATTCAGTTACATGACTACCTGAACTGCTCACTGTCAGCAGAAGACAGTGAAAGCGAGTCCTCTACATAAACTCATGGGCTGACAAGATTCTCCTTAAAGGGTCTAATTATTTCCAGACATGTATCCCAGGAGACCCTATCCAAGTCCCATAGCTTCTGCCGTAGAAAAGCTCTCAAGTCTATCCTCTCTTCTAATTCCTACAATCAGTGCTCTAATTCTAGGCCCTCCTTCAACACCTCTTTCGAGGATTATTAATTCAGTCTTTGGGCAGATTCCTATAGGCCAGGAAGTGGTAAACAAAATAGATGCTATCCCTGCCCTCATGAAGTTTACAATCTAGTGGAGGAAGGCAGACAAACAATCACATAAATAAAAATATAATTACAAAGTGTGATAAATGCCATGAAAATAAAGTACAGAGTATTAAGCGGATCTGATTAAGACTGACTAAGGGCTTGATTAAGAGGTCAGGGAAGGCCTCTCTGGGAAACTGATGTTTAAGTTCAGCCTTGAAAGGTTAGTTGAAGGGAATTTAAACAGGTGAAAAGTTGGGGACAACATTACAAGCAGAGGAAATGACATGTGTGAAAGGGCCTGAGACAGGAAAGTGGTTGGTGTCTTAGAAAAACTGAAAGAAAACGAGCGTCTTTGAAAGTGTCCATTTTATTTGGCAACGGGGAGTTCACTGGTGATCTTGACATAAACAATTTCAGGGGTGTGGTTAGTGGAAATGAAGCTAGACAGCAGAGGGTGCAAAAGTGAATGGAAAATTGAGCAGACAGTCTGGGTGGTCAAAAAAGGTTGGCTGTTAAATGAGACAGTCAATACCCAGAGGGTGATGTGGTGTCAGGGGATTTTTAAATTAATATTGATTTTATCAAATTAATATATGCACATGATTACAAAGATAAATTGTAGTATAAAGTTTATGATGGAAAATAGCAGTCCCCAGCTCTACCCCTTTCTACCTCTGTGTCCTTCTCCAGAGACCACTACTTTCAAATCTTTTAGCTGTCTCGTCTGGCATTTATGTTCATGTTTATAAATCATATGTGTATTTAATTATTTCTTGATTTTAAACATTCTCTTGACTTCCTACATCCACCACCTTCCTCACAATTTCTTTTTTTTTTTTATATTTATTTATTTGGCTGCGCCAGGTCTTAGTTGCAGCAGGCAGGATCTTTTTAAATTGATCTTTGTTGCAGCACGTGGGATCTAGTTCCCTGACCAGAGATCGAACCTGGGCCCCCAGCATTGGGAACACAGAGTCTTAACCACTGGACCACTAGGGAAGTCCACACAATTTCTGATTTAATTAATATCCAGTGTTTGCTATGACTTGGTAGTCTGTGGACCCTTATTATTACTGCATAATTTATAATTTAATTTTACTACTTGGCTCTCTTTTGTTTATTTTTCTATATATTTGTCCCTAAATCCTCACAAATTCTCTAGCGGAATGGTAAAAATTGCTCTCAATCTAAATCTAACTTTCCATATGGTCAAACACAGTTCCTTTTTGTTTCCCCCCCGGAACATAATCCTTCTGGAACTTTCTTTTCTGATACATTCTGAATTGACTCTCCTCTCTGGCTTACAACACCACTTCATGCTGGACTTCTCTCTCTCATCATGCTAGGAATTGCCTTTGCCTCTCTTCTGTTAGTTGCCCTGTGTTCTAGATCCCATGATTTCTTCTTTCTTGTTGGGAAGTCCCTGTATGTAAACTTTAAAAAAAAATGACAGATTAAAAATTTCTCTATATCCCTAGTTTTCTAGATTTTTATGATGAGGTACCCTGGGGTAGGCTATTTTTATTTGTTGTGCTGGGCACTCAGTGGGCCCTTTCAATTTGGAGACTTGTGTCTGGGAAATACACTTGGTACGCTTTCTTTTATTTTTTTATAACTTTGCCTCCACTGATGTTGAAGGTTTAGAAAGGAGGAATTAAATGATGAAGCAACACCCCTGAGAAGCAGTAGTGGCTCAAGAATTTCTATATAAGGCTTCCCTGGTGGCGCAGTGGTTAAGAATCCGCATGCCAATGCAGGGGACACGGGTTCGAGCCCTGGTCCGTGAAGATGCACATGCCGCGGAGGAACTAAGCCCATGCGCCACAACTACTGAGCCTGTGCTCTAAGAGCCCATGAGTCACAACTACTGAGCCCACGCGCCGCATCTACTGAAGCCCGCGTACTCTGGAGCCCGTGCTCCACAACAAGAGAAGCCACCGCGATGAGAAGCCTGCGCACCGCAAGGAAGACCCAACACAGCCAAAAATAAATTAATTGATTAATTAATTAATTTTAAAAGTTTACATACAAATAGAAATCAGAATGGCATTCGGCTTAACAATGATGGAATCTAATTAGTAACCAGTGGAGCAGTACTTTCAGATTTCTGAGAGGAATTGATTTCTAGCCTAAGGTTTCATGCACAGCCAAATTATCAACTGTGAGAGTTTAAATATATATACTTTCAGACATTCATTTCAAAAATGTTCCTACTATGTATCCTTTCTTAGAAAGCTACTACGGAATATGCTTCAGCAAAATGAGCCAAAAATAATAAATAAAAAAAATAGATTAAAAAAAAAGGATTTCTATATAGGTTGAACTTAGGATCAGCAAACAAATCAAAAGAGGTGTGTGGAAGTGGGGTGGCATCAGGGAATTGTCTTGAAGTTCCATTTGTATAGCAATCAGTGTTTTTACTCAGAGTATAGGTTTGTTTGGGGTAGTTTACAAAGTATATCATTTAGGTTTAATACTCTCTGCTGTATAAAAACATCTCAAAACAGCTAAACAATAGAGGGTATGCAATCCAGTTCACCAGGGAGAGATTAGCTTTTGTTAAGAGGTGAGATACTCCTCCCTGCAACTAGTGAAGAGAGGATGGCTATAGACAGATTTGCAGATTGGTGGTAGGAAGTAAGAAAGTTCATGTTTGATGGCTTCCTTTTTCTTTGAGGTATATGAGTCAAAGTCATCATAGAGTATATGGAAGGAAGATGGGAGGGTCAGAGGTTGAGGAGGGTAGTGAAGGTATAAAATATTTGTTATAAAGAGTAGAGGAATAACCTTGTAACAGAAATATAGTAAGACTGCTGGCCAGCATAAGTTTGGTGATGATGAAAGTGATACTAAACCTACTGGACTGTACAATTTTCTCTAGCTGTTTAAGTACAGACAAATAAAAGGTAAGGGGTTATTATTCAGAGTTAGGTTCATTACTAGGTGAGTACATTTTTAAAAGAATGATTGTAATATCAATGAAGTTTTAAAGATGTTAAAGGACTACCAGTGAGGATATTTCAACAACTGAATAGAATACACTAAGCCATAAACCATAAAGCCTAAACAGCAACATGGATAAATGTTTATGAAACAAGGTTAATTAAAATAAAGCAGAATACAAAATAATTTTAATGCTAACAGTTATATTCCTGCAAAATTATATATGCATGTAAACAGAAAGGATAGGCAGATAGGATTACAGGTGAATTAAATTTCTTTTATTTTGTTATTGTTTTATTTTTAAATTGTTTTTGTATATTTATCTTAATTTAAAAAACTCTTACTTATGTTCATGTTCAGCTCAGTTCATAGATCTTTTTTTGGAAAGAGCTTTATCTAGTCTACCAGTCATAACTGACCATTCTGTCTTCTTTAAAAGTTGCTCTATAGGGCTAAAACCAAACTCATCATAGGACCAGTCTATAATTTCTGTGACTGTCACTAAATTCATGGATCCTTGGTGATAGAGAAAAAAACCTCAGAAATGTAGCTGATTTGCTGAACTAGGCTTAAAGTCAGTTCAGTTGTCATAATTTATTCATTTATTCTACAAATATTTATTGAACTTATACTATTTGTCTGGCATTGTGCTGGGCACCAGTGAGACAGGCTGGGACCTGAGACCCTTTGCTGCAGCGCTGCAGTGCTTGTACCTGGACACACCTCTCCTTCAGCAACAAAATACAAAGACACTGTCCGGGACTAAAAATAATTGCATGCCTGCAGTTAGGGTAAATTCTGGACCCAAAAGATACAAAGAGACCAAAAAACCCAACTGCCACTTTTGAAGAGCCTGGAGCAAAAGCAGGGGGTGGGGAGCAAAAGCAGGGTCCTGCGGATGCCCCTGCCCACACCACCACCTAAGGGGTGGGCAAAACGCCTAAGCCACCCCTCTGGCCGGAGCTCTGGACACACCCCTACCCTCATCCCATGTAAGAAACAAGTTTGCCCCCCCTTGGGGAGCCAACAAGCAAGGGAACCTGTTGTTTGTTCTCACTGCCCACTGCTGCAGCAGGGGCCCCAATAAAGCCTTGCCTGAATTTCTTGTCTGGACTCTGATCAACTTCTACTGATTAAGGAGGCCAAGAACCCTGGTTGGTAACACCAGGAATATAGAGCAGAAAATAGAGTCTTTCACAAGTTGGGGGAAAAAAGGACAGGAAAATCTTTGGCCCAAGACCGACAATCACAAAGGGCTTCAAATTAGCCTTTTATCCTTATTTACACATGAAGTTATAACTGTAGTCATTAAAAAAAAAAACAACTCTTTTGACATATAATTCACATACTATAAAATTCACTTTTTTAAAGTGTACAAGTCAGTGGTTTTTAGTGTATTCACAGAGTTGGGCAACCATCACCACAGTCTAATTTCAGAATATTTTATCACCCCTAAAAGAAACCCTATATCCATCGATCTTGCATCCTACAATCTTCAACTCATTTATTAGTTATAATAGTTTTTTTTGTGGCTACCTTAGCATTTTCTATATACCAGATCATGTTATCTGCAAATAGTTCTACTTCCTTTTCAATCTGAATATCTTTTATTTCTTTTTCTTGTCTATTTGCTCTGGCTAGAACTTCTAGTACAATGGTGAATAGAAGTGTTGAGAATGACCAACTTTCTCTTATACTTGATCTTAGAGGGAAAGCTTTCAGTTGTCTTTCACCATTAAGTATAATGTTAGCTACAGGGTTTTTTATAGATGCCCTTTACCAGGCTGAGGAAGTTCTACTTCTGGTTTGTTGAGTGTTTTTATCATGGACTTGTCAAATTTTTTTCTGCATCTACTGAGATGATCATGTGGTTTGTCCTAAACACAGTCATTTTCATATTACAAAATGAATTTGTTAAGGTAAATATTTTAAATATACCAAAATTATTAGAATTCTGCTTTGGATTTCAATCATTTTTAACACATGAAGAACTTAAAAAATGGAAGAGATCAAGCTCTCTCTCTGGATCTTTCAGAGACCCTGGATTCAAAGACTATTTCTGCCCTCACAGAGTTTACAGCTATGTAAATAACGCGTTAACCGCTGTAATGGAGCCCCAGACAAGGCCAATGATAGCACAGTGGAAATTATACCCAAATTTGCAGGGGGTCATCAGGAAAGGTTTCGGAAAGGAGTCATATGAGTAGATTCTTAAAGGAGGAGTAGAAATATGCATGCAGGTCAGGGGAAGGATTTCAATCAGAGAGAACCATATGTATAGAGTTCTTTATATTATTCAGCCATGAGAAAGAAAGAAATCTTACCATTGTGACAATATGGATGGACCTTGAGGGCATTACGCTAAGTTAAATAAGTCAGAAAGAGAAAGACAAATACTGTATGATATCACTTATATGTAGAATCTTAAAAGGCCAAATTCATAGAAACAAAGAGTAGAATGGTTGCCAGGTGCTGGGGGGTGGGGGAAATGTTGGTCAAAGGGTAAACATTTCCAATTATAAAATGAATAAATTCTGGGGATCTAATGTATAGCATGGTGATTGTAGTTAACAATACTGTATTATATATTTGAAAGTTGCTAAGAGAGTAGATCTTAAATGTTCTCACCACAAAAAAGAAATGGTAATTATGTAAAGCGATGGAGATTTAACTATCCTATTGTAGTAATCATTTTCCAATATATGAGTGTATCAAATCAACACACTGTACATCTTAAACTTACACAATATTATATGTCAGTTATATCTCAATAAAATTGGAAAAAAAATAAAGAGAGAGACAGTTTGTCACAGAAATCTGTACCCAATAGCCTCAGACTCAGGACATAGACTCCCAGAGTATTTATTGAAAGAAGGTGTACCGAAGTCACAACAGAAAACTAAAGATTTGACCATATAGAAACTGTAAAATTCTAGATGTCAAGTCATAAACAAAATTAAAAGACAAATATTTGACACAAATATAACAAAATGCCAATATCCTTATATGTAAAGAATTTATGTGAATTGATTGCTAAAACCTAAGATCTTTTTTTAAAATTGAGGTAAGAACATATAGCATGAGATCTATTCTCTTAACAAATATTTAAGTATATAGTGCATTATTGCTAACTATAAGCATAATGTACAGCAGATCTCCTGAACTTATGCATCTTGCATAATTCAAACTTTATACAGGTTGAACAGCATCTCCCCATTTCCCTCTCCTCCAGCTCCTGGCCACCACCATTCTACTTCTTGCATCTCTGATTCTGACTATTTTAGATTCCTCATGTAAGTGGAATCATGCAGTATTCGTTCTTTTGTGACTGCCTTATTCACTTGAAATAATAGGAAAATGGGCAAGATATGAGCAAACAATAAGATTTAAAATACTATCTTTTGTTTATCAATTATCAAACAAAATAATAATAGTTAAGGGAAGGAAAGTAAAATAGGCATTTTCACACTTTGCCAATATAAGCATATTTTGGTACAACCTTCATATTGAGGTTGGGGGTAAAAAAAAAATATATATATATATTTTTGAATATATATATTCAAAAATAGAGCCTGTGCTCTGCAACAAGAGAAACCACCACAATGAGAAGCCTGTGTACCGCAATGAAGAGCAGCCCCTGCTTACCGCAACTAGAGAAAGCCTGTGTGCAGCAACGAAGACCTAACACAACCAAAATAAAAAAATAAATTAAAAAAAGATACTATCAAAAATAAAAAAATAAAAGGAAATGATTAGCCTTACAGAAAAACTCTAGCTATCTACAACGTACAGGGAATAGGTTGGTCTGATAACAAAGTTTGTCTGTATCTTTAAATAAACAGAATACAACATCCTTCAGATAATAAGAAAATAACATTTTGTAAGAGAAACAACTCTTGGATGAATGGGATCAGCACTAGGTCCCCAACTCTCCCATCTTGAGTTTTTGCTTTTTTCCTTGGGGTCTTCTAAATTCTATCTATACTGACTTTAGGAATATGCTTATCTCCTTTTTTTTCCTTTACCTGAACATGGATAAAAAATAATTTTTCATTTTTCCCTAAGTACACTAAATATAAGGCTGCATTTTCTTTCTTAGAATAATTATACAAAAAAAGAAAGGAAGCACAAAAGTATAAAAACAGGTAAACAAGTTAAATATAGATTTTAGGATTCTAAGGTAAACTTAAGTATAAACTTTGGACCCTAAAATAACTAAATCTAGCCAGAAGTTGGCTGGCCCTTTTTTCCCCTCTCCACCCAGTTATCAATTTGTTGTCCTTGACCACAGGACCACACAAGAAGCCAAAACCACAGAAGACATTTCAGAGCTGTCTCATTTCCTAGAGAAGATAAAAGACTAACTTATTAAACCAAGAATTCCAGAGAACAGAAGTTTTCTTCTTTAAGTATCAAAATTAATTTTTTTTAAACTTTAGGTATTTTGATAAAACTCTTTTAAAATGTACACTTTCACTTACACACTTTTTTTTTTTTTTTTTTTTTTTTTGCGGTACGCGGGCCTCTCACTGCTGCGGCCTCTCCCGTTGTGGAGCACAGGCTCTGGAGGCGCAGGCTCCGGACGCGCAGGCTCAGTGGCCATGGCTCACAGGCCCAGCCGCTCTGCAGCATGTGGGATCCTCCCAGACTGGGGCACGAACCCACGTCCCCTGCATCGGCAGGCGGACTCCCAACCACTGTGCCACCAGGGAAGCCCCCACACTTTTGTTTTAATCACAGTGTATAGGCTATAACTTAACTTTTTCTTGATGACTCACTGTTAACACTAATATACTATGCTAAAATATAGTTTTGTTCTCAGCATCTATTATGGACTTACATCCTTAAGCATCAAACCAAACCAATCATCAAACCCCTAAGACTGTGTGTTAAGAGTAAATATGGTTTTGCCACTTCTATTCAACATAGTATTGGAAGTCCTAGCCAGAGCAATTAGGCAAGAAAAAGAAATAAAAGGCATCTGCACTACTGTTGGCAGATGACATGGTCTTATATGTAGAAAACCCTAAAGATCTACCTCCCCAACTCTTAGAATTAATAAATGAATACAGCAAAGTTTCAGGACACGAAGTCAACATATAAAACATAAAATCAGTTGTGTCTCTAGACAATAATAATGAAAAATCTGAAAAGGAAATTAAGAAAATAATTCCATTTACAACACATCAAAAAGAATAAAATATGTGGGAATAAACTTAACCACTGAAAACTATAAAATGTTACTGGAAGAAATTAAAGAAGATACAAATAAATGGAAAGATATCCTGTGTTCATGGATGGTAAGACTTAATATTGTTAAGCTGTCAATACTTGCAATATTCGACAACATGGTTGGACATTATGCTAAGTGAAATAGGCTAATCACAGAATGACAAATACTGCCTGATTCCACTTGTCTGAGGAATATAAAATAGTTTAATTCATGAATCAAAGAGTGGAATGATGGTTGACTGGGGGAGAGGGAAATGAGGAGTTGTTGTTCAATGGGTATAAAGTTCAGTCAAGCAAGATGAATAAGCTCTAAAGATCTGCTGTAAAACAATGCACCTACAGTCAATAATATATTGTAAACTTAAAAATTTGTTAAGAGGGTAGTTCTTTCCACAACAACAAAAGGATGTCAACTGCCCAAAGCAATCCACAGATTTAATGCAATCCCTTTCAAAATCCTAATGATATTTTTTGCAGAAATAGAAAAATCTATCCTAAAATTTGTATGAAATCGGAAAGGATCCTGAATAGTCAAAAAAAATCTTGAAAAAGCAGAACACAGTTGTAGGACTCATACTTCCTTACTACACAGCTTACAGTCATCAAAAGAGTATGGTACTGCCTCATGCTGGTCAGAATGGCCATCATTAAAAAGCCTACAAATAACAAATGCTGGAGAGGGTGTGGAGAAAAGGGAACCCTCCTACACTGTTAATGGGAATGCAAGTTGGTGCAGCCACTGTGGAAAACGGTATGGAGGCTCCTCAGAAAACTAAAAATAGAATTACCATATGATCCAGCAATCCCACTACTGGGCATACATCTGTACAAAACTATAATTCAAAAAGATACATGCACCCCTATGTTCATAGCAGCACTATTCACAATAGCCAAGACATGGAAACAACCTAAATGTCCACCAACAGATGAATGGATAAAGAAGATGTGGTATATATATACAATGGAATACTACTCAGCTATAAAAAAGAACGAAATAATGCCATTTGCAGCAACATGGATGCAACTAGAGATTATCATACTAAATGAAGTAAGTCAGAAAGAGAAAGACAAATACCATATGATATCACTTATATGTGGAATCTAAAATATGACACAAATGAAACTATCTATGAAACAGAAACAGAATCAGGGGCATAGAGCATGGACTGGTGGTTGCCAAGGGGGAGGGGGTGGGAGAGGGATGGACTGGGAGTTTGGGATTAGCAGATACAAAGTGGTATATACAGAATGGATAAACAACAAGGTCCTACTGTATAGCACAGGGAACTATATTCAATCCTGTGATAAACCATAATGGAAAAGAATATCAAGAAGAATATATATATATGTATAAATGAGTCACTTTGCTGTACAGCAGTAATTAACATAACTTTGTAATTCAACTATACTTCAATAAAAGATAAATTAAAAAAAAAAGAGTGTGGTACTGGCATAAAGACAGACACACAGACCAATGAAAGAGAACAGAGAGCTTAGAAATAAACCTGGCATATCTGGTCAAATGATACTCGACAAGAATGCCAACACTATTCAAAGGGGAAAGGAAAGTCTTCAACAAATGGTGTTAGGAAAACTGGATATCCACATGCAAAAGAATTAGATTGGGCCCTTATCTTACACATCATACAAAAATTAACTCAAAATGTATCAAAACCTAACCATAAAAGATAAACCTATTTAAAAAAACTTAGAAGAAAACACAGGGGAAAAGTTTCATGACACTGGATTCGGCAATGATTTCTTGGCTGTGACACAAAAAGCACAGGCAACAAAAGAAAAAAATAGGTAAACTGGATCTCATCAAAATTTAAAACCTTTTGTGCATCAAACGATACTATCAACAGAGTGAAAAGGCAACGCATGAAATGGGAGAATATATTTTCAAATCATAATATCTGATAAGGGACTTCTATCCTGAATATATAAAATACTCTTACAATTCAACAATAGAAAGACATATAACCCAATTAAAAAATGGGCAAAGGATTTCAATAGACTTTTCTCCAAAGATATAAAAACAGCCAATAAGTACATGAAAAGATACTAAACATCACTAGCCATTAGAGAAATGCAAATCAAAACCACAAGATACCATTTCACACCCATTAGGATGACTATTATTTAAAAAACAAAACAGAAAATAAGTGTTGGCAAGTTTATGGAAAAACTGGAATGCTTTACATTGTTGGTGGAAATGTAAAACGGTAGAGCCACTGTGGAAGATGGTATGGCAGTTCCTCAAAAAATTAAACACAGAATTACCATATGATTCAGCAATTCCATTTCTGGGTATATATCCAAAGGAATTGAAAACAGGGACTCATATTTGTACACCAATGTTCATAGCAGTTTTATTCACAATAGCCAAAAGGTGGAAACAACCCAAGTGTCCATCGATGAATGTGGATAAAAATAATGTGATATATACATACAATGAATTTTATTCAGCCTTAAAAGGGAAGGAAATTCAGATGCAAGCTATCACATGGATGAACCTTGAAGACATTATGTTAAGTGAAAATAAACCAGTCACAAAGAGACAAATATTGTATGATTCGACTTATATGAACTACCTAGAGTAGTCAAATTCATGGAGAAAGAAAGTAGAATGGTGGTTGCCAGGCGCTGGGGGAAGAGGAAATGAAGAGTTAACCGTTTAATGATTATGCAGTTTCAGTTTGAGAAGATGAAAAAATTCTGGAGATGGATGGTGGTGATGGCTGGGCAACAGTGTGAATGTACTTAATGACACTGAACTATATATTTAAGAATGGTAAAAATGGTAAATTTTATATTATATATATTTACCACAACTTAAAAAAAAACAGTAAACATGGTACAAGAGAAGTTCTACTGTGAGTTGTTAACTTTTCGTTAGAATGCACTCCACACCCCACCCTCATCCCTTGAAGTTAATCCAGAGCAATGTTTATATCTGGCCACTCAAAATAATATGCTCATTTTGCAAGACAGACTCATTTGACAGGAATTACAATATCATATGTCAATGTTTGATGGGTGTTTTCTGGGTAACCTAAACACTGACCAATTGCACTATCTCTACAGAGCCTGCCCTTACCCTAACATGCAGTCAGTGAGCCATCTCAGTCAAGTGACATTTAATAGGATGCTCAGTCATTGTGTATGAGCAACAGAAGAAAAGGATGAGTTATTGTCCTAAAGTTGCAGAGAGAAAAACAGAACACATAAGCCTTCCCATGAACTAGGGTTGCCAGATTTAGCAAGTAAAAATACAGGACACCCTGCTGTTTATCTGAAATTCAAATTTACCTTGGCATTCTGTATTTTATCTGGCAACACTCTGAAGTATTGGAAGTGAAGAAAAAATAAATCAAACAATCCAGAGTGTTTTGGGGCTACTGAGGTCTTAACAGGGATCCTAGACAGGGAAAAGTAGAAAAGCCCATTAAAAACATATTGGTTAACAAAAAAAAAAAGTACTGGTCTCCAGATACCATGCCCCTGCTTAATTCAGCTTAGGAGCTCTTTCCTGCTTTCAGTATCACTTTGTAAAGTTACAAAGATAAGTCAGAGAATGGTAGAAAGAAAAAGTAAAGAAGGATAAATCAAAGTTAGAAATGGGTGAGAACATACCCAGCTTCCAGTTAGGCAGGCCTTGCCTCAAAAAGGAACCTTAAACATTTAACAAAAAGGAACCTTAAACACTTAACATAAAAATCAGAGGAAATCAGATTCTGACCTGGCTCAAAGCAGAAAAGAAACAATGATGGTGAGTGTGCTATAGTCATACAGTAGGAGGGACACGGGTAGCAGAACACCAGAGAGAGTGGTGGGATCTCCCCTCTCCCCTAAACCGTATCACTGCTTAATTTCCACGGAGCCTGCTAAGAAACTCCAGTCACTATTTTACCTAGTAATATGCTGAGCCCCAGTGACAATAATGCCACTATTAGTCAGGCAACTACTTAGCTTATAAACTCCCGCAGCTTGCCAGCCATTGTTTCATCACTCAGCAATATCACCCACTTCCCCACGGAACCGGGGCCAAAACTGAGGTCGCCGAACCCTGTCTTAGCTTCAGGAAACTGAATCTGTTCAGGTCATCCTCTTAGGAATCAACAAAAACAGGTTTCAGGCTTTCTGTTCTTTGAGAATCCCATCTTTAAAAGGCCTGTGTTCTTGTTTATTACTGACACTGTTCACATAGCAGTAACCCCTGCCTGATTCTGGTCTACTGAGATATAAATGGCCCATATGACCTGATCATACTTCAGTAGTATTTAGGAATCTTTCATATTTCTCACACTAGGCCAGCCTGGGATGTCTACCCCTCCAGTGGAGGAAAGGGGAGGGGAGGTATCCAGGAGCTAAAAGGGTAAAATAACTGAGGTCATTCCTCCAACCTGTCCTGAAGCACTAGCTGACCAGCTACAGTGAGTAAGGTTTAAAGACTGTGGCTAGTCTCCACAGTTCTTCTTTAGAGGGAGCAGTTAGTCGCTAGGGCAAAAGGAGGGGCGTCACCTGGGTAAAGTTCTTTCAAGATTATCTGGGCAGCCTCTGAGGCACACTGACCAATAAAAATTTCTGCAGCCTTGGCCCTGACTTTTTTTTTTTTTTTGTAAACAGAACATAAAGGGAAATCAGCTGATAAATAGAAGCTTCTATGTAAATGACATTAGATGCATGAATTGAGACTGAATATGTTCAGTTCTATGCTCCCAACATAAGCACCACAAGTAATCCCCTAGATGCCCTTCCTTTTTTCCCACTTCATGTAACTAGTGACATTTTTCCCACTAAAGCACTCTGCCTCACAGCCTCTGCATTGGTCTCATTCATTCACCCACCCATTAAATATTTACTGAGTGCTACCATGTGCCAAGCACTGTGCTGGGCGCTGGAGATACAAATTAATAATGTACGGTCCTTGCCTCCAGGGCAGTCCCATGGTGTCCTCAGGGCCAGCCTGGTAATCCCAAGCCAGCCCTGGGCAACGGGAACACGGTGCCCTTTGCAACAGGTAAGAGCGGTAGCAGGGGACTGGCAAACTGCCAGTCCAAAGGTTTTCCCAAGGTAAAATGGGATGTGAGAGCGATCCCAGCCCGGCTCAGGCAGACACCAAGTTGGGAAGCAGGGGCCAAAGGGGCGGAGGGCGCAAAGGACCCGGTTGTGCGGAGGACCCCGCCGCAGTCGCCGGGCTGAGTGCTAAGCGGCCGCGCTACCCCAGAGCCGTCACTGGAGATGTGGGTACAACGATGACTACTGGGCGCGAGTCAGCTGAGGGGGTGTCTCCGAAGGGACACTTTGAGGAGACAGTTGGGGTGGATCTGGGGTGACGCCCAAAAGGATGGTTGGTCCTGGGTGTTTGAGGGTTCGGCGGATGGCAGAGCTGAAGGGTCAGGACAGGACTGAAGACGAGGTCGGTCCAGAGGGTCGAGGAAGACCGGAGGGTGAGGTTGCGGCGACGAGGGGGAAGGGCGGAAGGGAAGGGGCGCTAAGGGTTGGATAGGTGGGCAAACTGAGGGCTTTTCTCCTAAGGGATCATTTGGAACGCGAGGGCAGTGGGTCTCCGGGACTTCTTCCGATCCCGAAGAGACGTCCTACCTGGTTTCTCGCCTCAGTTTAGTCCTACGGCGTAGGCGGCGGCGTAGTCTCGCGCCCTGCAGGGGTCGTGTTGCAGCCTGGACCAGCAGGCGCCCCCCTTCTCTCAGACAGCTTGGTAACGTCCGGTCCCCCCTGCAGCTGTGGCGCCGATGGTCCGATCTGAATTGCCTTCATGCCGCCCCTCAGGACGGCCAGTGGTTCGGTCCGCTGTGGGCCAGCGGGTGCTCGCCCACCTCCCCGCTCCTGCGGCTCTGCGCGCAGCGAGTCACGCGCAGTGCTTTCCCGCGAGGGGAGCGAGCGGCGAGGCTTCAGCCGTGGCCCCGCCTTCTGCGGCGGCGCCCCGCCCCCTCGGGGGTGGTGCCGGGCTAAGCGGGCTGGGGTGTACTGGAACCCGGAGAACCCTCGCCCGCAGCCTAATTGCCCTGTGGAAGGCAGGTACATTTGCGCATCCACCTTAGCCTAATGCCGCGATTCTCTGCCCGACACCGCAGTAGAACCTCTTGGGAAAAACAGAAAAACAAAACTAAAGCCTGACCTCAGCCGAGACCAGTTGAACTGGAAGCACGGGTAGGGTGGAGTAGGGGTGGGATGGTGCCCAGCCTTGATATTTTTAAAAGCACCGCATGCGTAGCCAGGGTTAAAAAGCCCGGTAAAACCTACAACGGACAAAGACTGTCTCCTTTGGCTAAAAATTTAGTCAGGCTTTTCTGGGTCTGCCCTGGACTTAGGTTGACTTTGGGCTTTCCTCTTTGTCCTTGTAGAATCCAGTTTGAGCAAGGATCTCACTAAATCAGTTTATTGGAAGTTCTCCGCCCTTGGTATCTGACCATCCTTGGTGTCTTATCACCTTGGCCTGCCTTCAGCACGAATTCTGTTGAGTTGGTCTACCAAGAATCCCCCTTACCCCTGATGTTTCTTCTTAGTAACTGCTATGATCATGTCCCTCCAAAATTCAGATGTTGAAATCCTAACCCCCAAAGATTAGTAGGTGGGGCCTTCGGGAGGTGATTAGGTCATGAGGAGCTCTCATGATTAGGATTAATAGTTTTATAGAAGAGATCTCACAGAACTCCCTAGCCCAGTCCTCCAGGTGAGGAAATCTGTGACAAGAGAGCACTTAGCAACCATGCTGGCACCTTGATCTCAGACTTACAGCCTCCAGAACTGTGAGAAATTTGTTTATAAGCTACTCAGTCTGTGTTGTTTTTTGTTTGTTTGCTTGTTTTGTTTGGCCGCGTCGTGGGGCATGCAGGATCTTCGTCCCCAACCAGGGACCGAACCCGTGACCCCTGCATTTGGAGCACAGAATCTTAACCACTGGACCACCAGTGAAGTCCCTATGGTGTTTTATTATAGCAGCCAGAGCAGATTAAGGCTGTAATTTTCCACCCACTGACCCCTACCCTGCTCCTTGGCTAATAAATTACCACTTGTCTTTGTTGGGGTCTGAGTTGAACTCAATCTCTCCCCCACTGCAGCACCCATTGCAGTGGTTCCTATAGCTACTTCATGGTCCCTGCCCCCCTCAGCCCCCGTAAATAATACCTGCCTTACCATCTTTAACAAGTGTCATGAATAATTTTTACTTTAACGGAACTCATGCACTTCCTGCTCCTAGGCAGGGTGTATGTGGGACATTGAGGATTGTGTTGTCTTCTTCTTCTATCCAAAGAGGGGTGGGGACAGGTGGTCATTCAACAAATAGTTATTAGAACCTCACTAGGTTCCATCCTCTGTGAAAGAGTTGAGACTGAGACCCTGTGCTCTTCCAAGACCCAGGCTTGTTGGGTCAAGGAAGCAGATAAATGTAATACTGTGTAATGCATCCTCAGGCTTCACAGAAGGCATGTGAGCTGAGCTTGGAAAAATGAGTGGGAGGTAAAGGGTGTGAAGGAATCAGCATGTGCAAAAGAACAGAGGGGCAAAACAACTGATATGATTGAGATGTGGGACGTGATGGAGAGAGCACAGCAGAGATGGTCAGGGGTGTGATAATGAAGAGCCTTCCATGACATGCTAAGGAGTTGGGACTCATCCAGCAAGCAGTGGAGAGACACTTTATGTGAAGGCAGGAATGGTAAATCAAATATGAATTTTCGAACTACAATTCTGGGGGCAAAGTGGAGAGGGCTAGGACCAGCCAGGGAGACCAATGGAAAACTGGATGTTTGTGCAGTTAAATGGTGCAGGGTGGGGACTTAGCCTAAACTAGGCCAATTGGAATCCCTTCCCTGAAAATTTGGATTTGGGGGAGAGAGAATTACACCCTTACTCATTGTTAGACTTATAATGGAAATTTGAGAGTGCCGAGTGACTATCTTTTACTTGTCAAATGGCCTGAGTAGCAGAGAAAACCAGTTTGCTGAGAAGTATCAATCTGTGGCCTAGAGAGGAGTCAAGTCTAGACACAAAGAGACTCTACTCCCCAGCAGCTGGTTCTGCTTCTTACTGAGGCGAGCTTGATTGTTGCCCTAGGTTGATGGCATATCCTTCTATCCATTCATATAGTCTCATTTTTGGCTTCAGCAAGTGGGGGTTACTTCCCGTTATTTGTGTTAAGGGATAATTTTTCAAAAAGGTAAAATCATGAATCTTATACAAATATAAAATAAATCTATATTAAACTCACTAATTAATGAGAGAACCAGTAAGACACTAAGACTGGTTCACATGAGTATTTGACTTTTAGAAATGTAAATTCTCTACCAGACAAAATTAATTTGCATCACTGGGAATAGGAATTATTTGCATTGTTATGGGCAAAAATATTTTGCATTATTATCAGTATTTGAACAGATTTGAACTTAAGAAATCTCACTCTAGTTGGAATGTAGATATTGAATTAGAGGAAAGTAAAGAGACCAGTTAGGAGACTGTGGTAATTATGATGAGAAATGGGAGGGTCTGAATTAGGACAGTGGCTGAGGGGTTAGATAAGAGGAGATAGATCTAAGAGAGATTAAGGGTATAGAATCTATAGCAGTGGTCCCCAACCTTTTTGGCAACAGGGACCAGTTTCGTAGAAGACAGTTTTTCCACGAATGGGGGTGAAGATGGTTCAGGCGGTAATATGAGCGATGGGGAGCGGCAGATGAAGCTTTGCTCGCTTGCCCACCACTCACCTCCTGCTGTGTGGCCTGGTTCCTAACAGGCCGCAGACCGGTACCGGTCTGCAGGCCGGGGATTGGGGACCCCTGATCTATAGGACATAGTGATTAATGTGTCATTGGGGGGTGGGGGTAAAGTAGAGTGAATAGTCTAGCATGACTCTCAGGATCCTCCAAACGCTGAGTTTTCTCCAAAACTCTTTGTACATATCTTAGAAGATTTGGAGCTAGAATTACAGGGAAATGTTGGGGCTAGGACAGTGCTCCCTTGTTTCTCTGTTTCTGGCAGTGGTAAATATGGTTATTTCCCCCACAGTTTCTTATAGAAAAAGATGTTAAGGATGAGCCAAATGGTCCCGTGACCTTTCCCTGTTCCTGAGAAGCTGTAGATGAGGAACAAGTATAAGCCTATGTAAGTTGGAATCACCTCTCTGTTTTTGCTATTGGCAGCTATCCCATCTAGCTCAAGTGAAAAGATCTCATCACCAACTCAACTTCAGAAAACCCCTCATGGGGTGCTCTCCCGGAATGAAACAGTGTCTTGTCTGTTTCCCTTTGGACATCTGCTTTATTCTTCTCTCTATAGACTAGACACATTGGCGTACTTATCTTCATACTTATAGCAAGTCATGGCCACTTTAAAACGGAGGCCTCTCTTCCTGAAACTATATGACCTTTTAGTAACTATTCTCATCACTGACTTAGTTTCTTGGAATTCTAATTCCCAGAGAGAGCAGGTATATTGGGATTATATATCCACTCTTCACCAGTTGTGGCTGGGAGTAGTGGAGTCAACTGGCACAAATAGGGGACGACCTAGACCCACCCCATCATCAGGAGCTGTGTGGGAAGAGTCAGTAATCTATGGATTTAGCACCATTGAGTAAGTCAATGGGCTCATTTGATAAACCAGTACCTGCATCTTCTGTAGCCCACCCACAAAGTCCTTTGGTTTTATCTTCAAAATATATCCTCTATTCATCCACTTATTTTTTCACTGCTTCCACCCTAGTCTAAGCCACCACCATTCCATGCCTAGACAACTGTAACTGCCTCCTAAATAGTCTCCCTGATGTCACTTTTGCACTCCTATTGCCCATAGAATAGCCTGACCAGTCTTTTCAAACTGGCCTTAAAGCCCTCCACTGCTTCTCATCAGACCTATCTAACCACACTCCCCTTTGCTCACCATGTTTTGTCCACATTAGGCTTCTGTTTCTTATATACAAAGCTTGCTCCTGTCTTCAGGACTTTACACTACTTACTCTGCCTGGCATGTCTTTCCATTAGATTTTTGCAAAGCTAGATCCTTCTAGTCACTTAAGTCTCATGTCACATGTTATTTCCTCAGAAAGTCCTTTTCTGACTACCAAATATAAAATTAGCTACCCCTCCCCCCTCACAGCCTCTCACTGTTAAAGCAGCTGTTGCAGTATCTTCATAGCACTTATTATCTGAATGATCTAGTTTACTTTGAGATTGGCTCTTCTACTAGAACATAAGCTTCATGGTAGCAGAAACCTTTTCTGTTGTCTTTCACTGTATTGGCAGCATCTAGAACAGTGCCCAGACATGGTAGATGCTCAATAAATATTTGTTGTATATGGGTGAATGTGATGAAAGGGAGTGTGTGTGTGTGTGTGTGTGTGTGTGTGTGTAATTGGAACCTTGAAAGAATGGAATTTGTGGGGTCAGTTTAACTATAAAACCATTTTATTTTGTTTTCTACTCTTTTAACCTATTTATGAGACTTTGACTTCATGAATTTCCTGGTCAATTTTAGGTAGCAATCAGTACTTGTTACTTTAAGTTTCACTTGAATAATTAAGATGTCCACACTAATGAAATTATTTTTTAAACTTCTTACTTTAAAAATAAAGCGTTTCCCATCTCTCAGCTTGGCCCTATTGCAGGTGGCCATGTTCAGTGGGGCTTAGTAGATGTCTATCATTTCCCACTATCTCTTTCCCATGCCCCAGTTTGCTAATCTTCTTTCTCCAGGGTTTGAGCAGGGTGGAGGGAGAAGAAGGTTCTTACTTGACTAATACTGTCATAAACTAGTTTTAGTGTTTGGCAGGTATCTAAACCTGACAGGAAATTGGGTGTCAGTGAAGGCTCCCAGAGGAAGTGACCAAAGCCGCTGAGATTGAAGATCAGATACACATTAGCTAGATAAAGGAAAGAATATATTCTAAGAGGAGAGAACAGAAAGGGCCAAGGCACAGTGGTTTCTGAAGATAGTGGAACCTTTGGGGAATTGCAAATAATTTAGTGTGTGCAGCAGAAAGTGGCGATGAAGCTGGGGAGGTAGGCAGCACCAAGGCAGGAAAGCTATGATGATTCACTAAAGGACTTTAAACTGGCAAATGACATGATCTGATTTGTATTTTTGAAAAATCACTCTCTGTGGTGTGGATCATGGATTGGAAAGAAGCACAATCAAAGGCAGGGAGACCTGAGAGGAGGATGTTGGCATAATCTAGGCAAGAAACAATGAAATCAATGGGATTGGGAACAAATAGGAAGAGAAAGACTTGAAGACATTTCTAAGACAGAGTATATGGAACTTGGTAACAGAATGGATTGGATTAGAGGAATGGAAGGGAGCTGTCCAGAAAGACTTCCAGTTTTTTGGTTTGAGCTACTGGGTGGTAGTGCTATTCAGGGAAACAAGAAAAATAGTCAAAGAAGCAGATTTAAATATTCTTTCATTTTATTTGTTCATTTATTCAGTAGACATTTATTAAAGGCCCATTATATGTTATGAATAGATAAGTAAATCAATGATTACAATGCCCTGTGATAAGTGTCACTGACAGAGGTATACACAGGGGAGCAATTGAATAAATAGGACAGATATACAAAAGTCACACTGAGGAATTAGGGTAAGCTCTTGCAGGAGACAATGCCTAATCTGAGTTTTTAAAAAATTGAGGTAAAATTCTCATAACATAAAACATTCTCATAACCCTTTTTAAGTATACGGTTCACGGGCACTTAGTACATTCACAATGTTGTTCAACCATCACCTCTACTTAGTTCCAAATATTCCGAGTTTTGAAGGGTGACTAGGAATTTGCTTGATGAAGAAGGGGGTGAGGGAAAGCATTTTAGGATATGAGAACAGCATGCTTGACCACATGAAGACCAGAAATAGCATGACTGGAGTGAATGCAGATGGGGGAGAAGTAGATGATGAGACTAGAGAGGGCCTAATAATAATATGTTCATATTTTACCTTGATCCTGAAGGCGTGCAAAATTCTTAAAGGGTGCTGAGCTGGGGCTTGATATGATCAAGTTTGCAGTTCAGAAAGATAACTCTGGAAATGGTACCGGTGATACTTTAGATAGGGGAAAGCCAGGAAGATGAGAGGGGAGATTTTATGCAGTAATCCAGGTCAGAGATGATCAAAGTCTAAACGAGGACAATGGTAGTAATAATGGAGGGAACTGAAAACAGGACATGATGAAGATGCTGAATTTACATTACTTGATGACTTATTAGACATCAGACTATATAGGAAGAGTATTGTATGATTCCCATCATTCTGCTTTGGGTGAATGGGATGATGGTAGTGACATCCTGGGGTGAAATTTTGGGGGAAAATGTTTAATACAGGTTGGTGAGTTTCCTGAGATTCAACTAAGTGAAGGGTCTTAGAGTCAGTTTAATAAATGGATCTGGATCTCAGAAGAGAGATCTAGGATAGAGAGAGAGTTGAGAATCTTCTTTCTATTGGTAAATAAAGTCATGAGATTAGAAGTTGTCACTCAGGAAAAGTGTACAAAGAAAAATGAGCAGAGAACCTAGGGCTGAGCTTTGGGAACTAATATTTAAGGTGTGCAAAGAGGATAGAGCTATATGGTTAAAAGATGTGGTCATACTGAGGCCAAGATAGGGTTTAGGAGCAGGGGGAAAAACTGGAATGGAAGTGAAAACGTAGTTGGGGGGGGAGGGAAATACTGGTCTCGTTCAAAAGGGGTCTATAGACCAATGATATTGCTTGGCCTAAGTTATTATCACTGGGGCCCTAACAGACAATACAAATCTCTCTACTCGAAAATCAGCAATTTATTACTTATCTATAAACTTGTTAGAAGCAATTTCCCAAGTACATACAATTTCTTCTCAAAATAATTTTATGGAATGAAGACAAATGTTCACCAATTATGGCTTATGTCCCTCAAGAAAAGATTTTTTTAAATCCCCTGCAGTCTCCCCCTCCCAGTTCTGAGGCCTGAAAAGGTATCAGTTCTTGGGTCAAAGGGGTCAAAGAGAAGAGAAGGTGGCAAAATCTTGAGCTGTCCTATCAAGGCAGGAACCACCTCCATTCTTTCTTTGGTCCAGAAACTCTCCTTTAGCTTCTTATGACCAACTTTTCATAGCTGCCTCTTCCTTTTGCTACCCAGGCCCTGAATCCCTCAGATAAACCTGAGAAAGGTACCTGGGTGAATATGTTTGTGGGGAGCCCTGGCAAAATTTATGGTTGCTCTGGGTATGGGAAATAGGGCCCAAACTAAGATTCTTAGGTCCTATTTTCTTTTCCCTTCCCCACATTCCCCCTCTTCACCCATTATTTCCACATTTGCTTGTATGGATTAAAACTTGGAAGGGCTGGTAGAGGGAGGCCTGACATCGCTTTTTCTTGAAATGCTGTAACTCTGACAGATGTCTGGGGGCCCTTTACCTTTCCTTGCCTTACCTGGGCATAGCCTTCTAGGGAATGAAGAGGCTGAGCCCCTGGAGTGAGAGTGGAAGAACAGGTTTATGCTGGTTTCCAGGGATTCTAATCTCTCCTTATTAAGTTGTGTGAATACAAGGGAGGAAGAGCAATGACTGACTCCTTTAGGGCTTCTGTAAAGGCCTCTACTTTTTAAAAGGAAAGCTGTTTTTCTTGGACATTTTGGCCCTCATTGTCTTGCCGGAAGTGATGAGGGCCCCAAAGCCCTGTTTGTGGGAGAACGCATAGGCAGAACGTTGAGAGCTTGCATGTTTCCGTTTGGTCCGGCTTGGGTGTGGCAGTGGATGTCTCATGCAATGATGAATTCTGTCAATAATCTAAAGCCAAAGCATGGGGGACAGGGTTTTTAATCCACAGAAGCAAAGGCAAAGAGGGTCATGAATTATATCTCGGTAGATTCCCTGTTCCACTCACCTTGTCCACACTGACGGGCCAGAATAGTGGTTTGAGAAATTGGTACCCAATCACAGGCAACATACAGAGGACCACACTGAGGACAATACCCAGCCACATTTGCGGCAGGTTCAGAGTGTTCCTGGCCACACCTGTAAACAATGAGCCAGAAGGGAAAGGCAGAACCAGAGCCTAGAGGAAGGGGGCTGTCAGCCAGAACTTAGGTCTATCTCTTCAGTCCAAAGAAAGAAGTTATTGATTTGGAGACAGTTAGTCTCCTGAGAAATAATATAAATGTGAAAGGATTGCACTGAGGTTAGGTCCTTGGTGCAGCCAAAGTCACTGTGAATTCACATGCCTTTGTCTCCCTCTAAAGGCCGGGCAGGGCAGGAGAGGTGGGGGTAGGTTATAGGAATCCTAGAGCATTGGCCTGGACACAAAAATGCGGTAGAGGGTTTTGGAAGGGAAAAATGAGTGGCTTGACAGGAGGTAGAAGCCAGCTACATCTACACGTCGACTCTGTCTGTATTTTGTCCTCATCACAGTGGAGATGAGAGAGAGGGAAATTAATGTGGGAGATAAGAAGGCAGTATGCCACAGTAGAAAGGACATTGGACTGGGAACCAGGAGACCTAGATTTGAGTTATTTTTTAAAAACCTCCAGTCTCTAAAATGGTGTAATAATCCTTGCCCTGTCTGTCTCACAGGATGCTTGTAGAGACCAAATTAGGTAAGAAGCTTAAAAATATCTTAGAGACTCTAATGAGGTAAAATATTTCACCCAGCTAGATTTTGAGTCCTTTTAGGGCTGAGACCATGTCATAATCATATATATATATATGATATGTATATATATAATATATATATGATATATATATGACAGAGCCTAACACATAGTAATAGCTGCTCAGTAAACATTTATTAAACAAATGTACTTGGTTCACACTACCACCCCCAGCCCCAGCCCCTT
Organism: Tursiops truncatus; assembly: GCF_011762595.2. Lineage (NCBI taxonomy): Eukaryota > Metazoa > Chordata > Mammalia > Artiodactyla > Delphinidae > Tursiops > Tursiops truncatus. The sequence goes on along the minus strand of NC_047039.1, from coordinate 78,709,113 downwards.
GCCACAGACTGGGCAGAATCTTACCTAGGAACTGGAAGATGTTGGGGAACATTAGGCACAAGCCATCACTGTACAGGAAGAATAAGATGCAAAAGTAGAAGCCCAGGCTACCCCAGGTGAAGATGTGGCTTATCATTGTCCAGTAGGTTGTCTCCAGGGCAATCTGAAAAGCACTCTCTTATGTTCATTAGTCTACAACCTGGGACCTGTCAGCCACCTCCCTTCTCCAATTTTGTAAAGGAGGATGCTCCCTTCCCACCTTCCCTCCCTCCTTCCCTTCCTCTCTTCCAGACAGGCTCCCCACCCAATCCCCTTACCCCACCACTGGCCACACCTGCACTGTGACCACGCAGAGCAAGGAGGTCTGCACTATCATGGAGAAGGACTGGTAGTCGGAGATTTCCTTCCCATCACTGCGCACTGAATTGTAAACGGTCCCCATAGGGATAAAGAACAGCACTAAGGAACTGTAGATCCCATGCATCAAACACTTCACAAATTCCTTCTTGTTGAAATAGAGGTTGTGCTGGCCTGGCTCATACAGCTCTGGGAAACGTAGGCTCCATGTTTCATTCACATCCTGGAAGCACCAGAGGGTAAGAAGGAAGGCTCAGGGTCTCTCCATAGAAGATCCCATTTCTAACAGACTAGAGGCTTCTCCCCTTACTGAGTCTGCTGTTAGGCTGCCTAGGAGTTTCCTCATGGATTACTTGAGAAGTGGAACCAGAGAACAGAGCAGTGACCACAGACCCTTCCTAAAGTCCTACTCTCCAGGCAAGGATATACGTGGTGGAAGAAAGCTAGAAGGGCAAGATGTGGAGTTAAGAAAGGGGGCAATTAGGATTGGGAATAGCTGAAGGGAGGACTGGAGCTTGGGATGGGGAAGGCAATTGGGACATGAGTCCCCAGTTTTAAGTGTTCCTTTAGTTGAATATCCTTTGTGTCAAAAGCCAGTTGGAAGAAAGTGGGAAGCCAATGGAGACAAGTTAGTCCCTTAGAGGTATCTGTGTTCTGTGATGCTGCTCCCATTCCCATAGCTACTGGGAATTCAGGTGAGGGAATTCTCTGCGTGGATGACATTGGATCATCTTTATCTGCTAAATCCAAAACTTTGGATAACAAAGCTGGAGGCTTGTTTTGAGATGTTGTGGATCCCTAGAGTTAGACCATTGAAGCTGGATAGGACTGTTGAATGACATAACTCACCCCCCTTGTTGCTCTGAGGCTGTCAGCTACTTTACGGAGAATTTCCCTTCCTACCCCGATGGAGACCAGGAACCATGATCCCATGATGTCTTCTTTCAGCTACCTTATTTCTCTTTGGAGGCCCCTTTTCTATTCCATGTGCCCAGGACTGGAGATTGGGTAGAAGAGGAGGGAGAGGTAGGGCACCAGGACCCTCAATGCCCAGGGAATTTCTGAGAGGGCTAAATGGTATCCCCTAGGCTGACTCCCTATGATTCAAGGCATCATATACCCATACTCCCATGTTTGGCCTTCAGGATTCCCACCTAGGCCTCCCTGAATTGGCTTATCTCATTATCTCTCTATGGGTCGCTCCTTTCTTGAAGCCCCTTGCTTTACCTAGTCCTGCACCAATAACTCTATTTCCTTTCACTTTTTTACACACTCGATTTACTCTGCAGCACAATTTCTGTGTTTCTCTCTACAAAGATAAAATTCACACAGGAAAACTTGGATTTCTACAACTGATGTTTATTCTCTGTGGCAGAGGATTCTTTACTTTATCCAATGATACCTCTGTAGGTGATCAGCTCCCTCCCTTGCTCTGTAAATTATTCCATTTACATTTGACTTTGTAGAGCTTGGCTATTGCTGTCCTCCTCACTCCTGGGAATACTCTTCAAGGGCCCAGGGGCTTCAGCCCTAACACGCTTGCTGCTGGTCTTACCTGGTCAAACAGACTCAAGCCCAGGACAGGGAGGGAGGTGTAGACCAGGTTGTAGAAAGTGATAAACCAGGTATCATAAACTGTCTGGAAGAATACCAAGGAGATTTCTTAGACTCTTCTCTTCTCCAAAGTCTCAGCTCCACCTCCCAGGTCCAAGAGAAGCCCTTCTGCCCTCCACCTACCCATCACCATACCAACCTAGAGCAGGATTTGGATTTCCGAAATCTGACTGAGAAGGCTGACCCCAGACTCTGTTTGGTCCCTGGGTCCCAGGCTGGGGTAAGTCCACATCAAACTTGTTTGTGGCCAACCTGACAAGGCTGATTTAGACCAACACCACCATGACCTGTACTGCTCCTCCCTACACAGAAAGGACCCAGAGTGGCTGCTAGGGAATGCTAGGTGTAGCCCTGCACTCCCAGGCATGTAAGCCTCTGGGTTCTTTATCTGCTTATGGCATTCAGTAGTTTCTATAACCCTGGACATTTTCTAACACTGGCAAGCAGAACAGACCCGATGACCCTTCCCCAGCTGGGTGCTTCATTCTGGGCCTAGAGAGGGCTCCTTTCTTTACTAACCACAAGAGGTCAGCAGTAACACATACATACACATACACCTCCCACAAACCAGGCTGGCTTTGTTAGACACTAGGGGTAGACAAGCCTACTATTGTCTGCTGACTGGTCTGTTTCCCCTGGAGCCCAAGGTAACAAAGGTAGTAGGGATCTCCCAAGATAATCATTCCTGAGGTTGTTTCTCTTTGGGAATCCTTGAGAGACTCCTGAAAAACTTCTCATAGGAAAAGGGACTTCTCGTAGAACATCAACATCCAAGTGTCACCTCTCCCCACTTGTGGGGGAGGCTTCATATTCATTAGAGGAAAGATAGGGTGTGTTTGGCAGTGTGGTATGTCTGGGTGAGGAAGGAGAAGTAAAGGGAAGCTGTGTTTCCAAGTATGGCTACAGGTAAATGCCAGAACTAGTCTGTCTGGCAAGACCCAAAGGCCCCTTGAGACTTAGCCTGTTCCATAAAGATTACTCTGGACCCTAAAAACCCTCCCAGATCCAGGAATCTCACCCCCACCCCCATTACATATGTTTGGAAATTCTAGGTCTCTGTGTCATGGAAAAGATGAAAATATCTCAAGGGAGAGTTCTGTTGGTAGGAGTCAAGGCCAAGTCAGAGCCAGGACAGAAAAGTTAGTGTTTAGAAATCTAAGGTTAAGTGTCGGGTTAGGAGATGGGATCATCATGGGTGAGGAGTTTAATGGATAGATGACAGCACGTCATACACACGTCTCTAGAGGAGAAAAGGGGTTTGAACTGGTTGAAGTGGGGGGCGATTAGAAAAGACCCAGTTGACGAGAGTGGGGAATGCCACTTGACTTCCTACCTGTGCAGAGAACCCGCTGTAGAAGGCATACCAGAAGTGCACCAGAGTGAAGGCAAAGTTTTTGTAAAAGAAGTAGCTGAGAAACTTGCACATGCGATTATAGGACCAGCGGCCGTGGACCAAGAGTAGACGCTGAAGATAGCGGAACTGGGAGAAGGCGTAGTCACTGTTGAGCATGGCCTGCATTCCCTCCTGGCCATTGATGCCGACTCCAATGTGGGCAGCTGCAAAGAAACCCCAGAAACTTCTCAGCCACAGAGCTTGTCTTCTGGGCTCCCGGCCTGGGAAGTGCCGGGAAGTGTAAAAGGAAGGCTGAGATCATGTTGCATAAGCCCCTTATTTTACATTTGAAAAACACTGGTGGGCCCAGCTCAAGGTGGCACTCACTTATGGAGTCTTTTCTCCTTAGTGGATTGCCCCTCCCCCACAAGTCAGACAACAACTCCTTCATCTGCCCTTTGTTTCGGATGCTGCCACTCAAGAACGCCACGTACAGCTAGTACTAGAAAACTGTCCTTGATGGTTTTGCACCTACTATAGCCATCTGGGCTCTTCCCTACTGCCCAGATGCTGAGGTAAAAATTTCTTGTTATCTCTCGAAGTCACTTAAATCAATTAAAGACGCAGGATGAATGTCAACCTAACATAGTTTTTAATTACCTAAGTTTACCTAAGGAGCCAAAATCCAACTGTTGGGAGGAATACGTGATGTACATACTTTGTTAGTAAGAAACGAGTTCTTCAGGAAGCTTAAGGTGACTTTTTCTGGATAAAGCAAGGATTATGCTTGATGGAAGGTAAGACTTAAGTTTCTAAAAGTTTTAATCAGTCTGTTGTAATATAGGCCAAATTCTTTGATCTTCTGGTATATACCTATTACATTGCTTAACAGAATAACTGAAACCTCTAAGGCTCTAAAAGCCAATGAAGTTCTAGAAAGTGGGGAAAAGAGCAAGAACACTTCCTAGTATTGAAGCCGAGGCTGGAATATCTGCTAGTGTTTCCAGTACGGGGAGAGGTTGGACTAGAGGACCCCTAGATGTTATCCATATCTCACAGAACCACAAGTTGCTGGAGGCTAACAACATTCAGCTGAAATTAGCACCAGTTTCAGCCATTTGCTTCTGTTGGTCCGAAGCATCAGTAAGTTTGCTGTTCTTCTCCAGCCAGGGGAGTCAGGGCAAGCTCTTGGGAATATTGCCTCAGAGAGGAAAAGATCCCTGCCTCAGGCTGCACAGCTAATTCCCTGGTTGGGCAGCCCTGTAGTCTGTCTAACATTGCTCAGCCCTACAGCCTTCAAAAAAGGAACAGACCACGACTCCTGCCCAGGGGTCCTTTCTGTGGGCTTTGATGCCATCTCAGAAAGATGGCGTTGTAGTTGCACAGCCTGTTGTTCTGTGAATATGCACACGTGTTCTTATTGGAGCCATGGGTATCTGAGTGTGTGTGAGTGTTAACATACATGAATCTGAATGTGTGTGCATGACTGTGGATGTGGGCTGGTGTAATGATGTGTAAACAAGTGGGAACTGAGGTGTAGAGGAACACGAATGAAGCTGCAAAACACTATAAATGTACAATACATATGATATGCAGGAGAGTGAGCCAGCAACACAGTGCCACCCAGATCAGTTTTGCCCATGGAAGAAGGGAAGAGCAAGCCCGTGGCTAGGCACTACAGCCCCTCCATCCCTCACATGCCTTTGATCATGCTGACGTCATTGGCCCCATCCCCGATGGCCAGTGTCACCACCTTCTTGTACCTCTTCACCAGCTCTACCACCTGGGCCTTCTGAAGGGGTGTCATCCGGCAGCAGATCACTCCCTTGCACATGCACGCCGTTCGCAGCAGTTCCAACTCCAGGTTCCCTTCTAGAGCGTGGGCCTGCAGCACCAGGACACACCCACATTCCAGGCTGCCCCAAGACTCTTGGGACAGAACCTTCCTAGGCCCTCTCCTTCCCCTCCATACTCCCCTGTCAGGCAGAGCTTCTCCCCAGGTGCTCCACTCCCAAGGGCAGCCAAGCCCGCAAGTCAGTTCTAGGCATCCTGACCCAGCCTCCAGTGGAAAACCAGTGAGGGTCTCTCACTGGGTCAAATCAATTGACTGGGTTATAAGGCCAAGTGATTTTTTGGAGGACCTGGTTCTGCTCACTTCCCCCCTTCCCCTATGTGATGGGCCACATCAGTAGTGAAGAATTTGGATAAGAAAGGACTATGCCCTTGGCTTCTCTTTCCTCGTTATTCCTGCCTAGAGAAGGCTGGGGAAAGGTGTCTGACAGGCAAGGGTACCTGAAGGAAGAGGGAATAGGGTAACTCATGGAATAGCAAAAGGATCTTGAAATTTCCCTGAAGTGGGTTGGACCTAGGAAAAAATTCCTTGGAAGAAGAGAACAGAGTTGTAGGTCTGTGTTGCCCACCAGACTGTAGCCATTGATGATCAAGCCGTAGTTGCCATTGGGCATCTCCTCGGGTATTTTGAAGGGCATTCGGGGATTTGTGGTGAGGTAACTGTTTACCGGGTCGGATTCCAGTAGAGACTCAGGTTTCATCTTTTCCCTTGCTGACCTGAAAGCCAAGAGTAATGGTTAGTGTCTGATCTGAAGCCCCAGAGCTTAGGAAGGAAAATGTGTCCTCTGCAGAGCACCTCCCAGGGCCTCATACTCAACTGCTTTCTGAGACCTGCCACTGCCTTAGGTCCCAGACCATCTACATACAACACTTCTCCACCTCCACACTCCAACTCCTTGAGCCCTAATGCTTCTTCACAAAATTCTCTCGAATATTTTAGGTTTTTTTGTTTTTCCCTCCCCCATTTCTTCTCTGTTCCTTCTGGTACTGTAGGAGCCATACTGGGTGAAGTGATGGGTGGGAAATCTTGGTTCCCGGGACAGGCTGTGGCAGCTCTCCCATCGTACCTGAGTTCTTGCCGAACAGTCTCATCATCCTTGCCTTCCACGATAAACATCCCATCCATTTCATCCTCAAATATGTTACAGGCATAGGCAATGTTCACAGCAGTCTCTGCAGGGCAAGGGGGAACACAGGTCGCATTTTGGCTGGAACGGGGTCTTTACAGTATACAGGTACAAAGGCACTAAACAGTGGCCTGCAGAGCCCATATGTCCATATTTGCCATGGATGCAGTCAAAGTGTGTTTTTCGTGAGCCAGTGGAGACTATATTCAAACATCCAGAGGAAAATGTCTACCTGGTACAGACTTGCAAGTTATTTATCAACAACTAGGATCATTCTGGCTTAGCTTTCTCTACAAAGCCTTCCCTTATTTCTTAAAGCAATTCCTGTCTGTATTCACTTCCGGCAATCTGGGTACATTTCCTTGAACAGCACTGTGCCTGTTTCTATGCTAGATTTTATGGGGGACTGAGATATATTTAGGTTGTAGTCTTTCCTTTACATCAAGAAATCTTGAATTTGGAATAAAGTCATACTAAGGAAAACAATTTTTTTTAATTAAGTCCTGAACCTTGGCTACAAGTAGTATCAAAATTCAGAGAAGAGATTGCAATTGTCTTAGAAAGTTTCTTATAGCAAGGCCTTAAAGGATGAGTAAGATTTGTTTAGGGGGAAAAAGAATTTCAAATGGGGAAACAATCCAAACAGAGGGCATAGAATAGGAATTGGTTCGGGACATAATGAAGATATGGTCACATTATAATGGAGATAAGGATGTGTAGGTAGCAACAGATTATCAAGGTCTTGAAGTCCAGACAGTGGAGTCCGACTTTACCATGTGAAGTTGCTGTAGGTACTTGAGTAGAGGAGTAACATCACAAAAGCAGTATTTTAGGAAGGTTAAACTGATGGTTGTACATAGGCTATATTGAAATTAATAAGGTCAAGAGACAGATCAGTTCAGAAGTTTCTGCAGAGGTACAGCCAACAGGGGACAAAGGCTAAACTAGGGTGGTGGCATAGTTAAGAGGATTTTCAGAAGAATTAGTGGAACATGGTAAGAGAGTAAATCTTTGGGACAACAGAGAAGGTATAGTCAAAGACAACCCTGAAAGTTTTTAGCTTGTGAGTTCCTGGATGACAGAGGCCATGTCTGACTGATTCATCTCTGTGTTCTCCATGCCTAATACAGTATCTGGCATAAAGTACTATATATGCTTAGCAAATTATATGCAAGACTGGGAGTGAAGGTGTCCTCTAAGGACTTGACCTGAGTTATAAGGTATTTGTCAAATAAATGGCTAAGAAAAAAAGGAAATGAAAAAGAAAAAGAAGAAATGGCTAAGGTGGACAGGGAAGAGAATTGGTCAGGCAAGGAGCTCCCCTTTACCTTGCTTATCTCCAGTTAAAACCCAGATTTTAATTTTGGCTTTGTTCAGGGTGATAATCGTCTCGGGTACTCCATCCTGCAGCTTGTCATCTATGGCTGTGGCCCCTAACAGCTTTGAACAGAAATATCAGTGAGTGAGGCAAAGGAAGAGGCTCACTGCATTTAGTGGTACCCAACAACTCGACTGGCACCTCAGCATCCTCTTTAGCAAGCTGGCTGTGTCCTGGCGCGAGGACCCCAATGGTATAAAACTCACTACACTCTGCCCCTCAACAGACAGCTTTACAACCACACACTGAAATCACATTTAGAAACATAGAATATAAGGAACCAAAGGGGGAAAAGACTTGCCCAAGTCGTACATGAAGCTTTGTGCCACCTCTAAATCCTCTGTTTCTCAACACACTCTCACTTCTCCCTTGCTTCACAGCACGTTTCCTGGCTTTGGTCTCCAAAAGCAGTGGGTCCCAGACAAGGGATCCCCAAATCCAACTCCAGTTTTTCTTTCAACTCTAAAAGGGCTTGGGTGAACTTCATTTGTTTGTACCTACTGAGGGCCTCTAAGCTTTTCAAGGCCTTTCCCACACTACATTGAAAGTATGTTGGTCCAACACCATGCCGTCTCTCAGTGATACCCTAATAGTACCGACTGAACACAGGGATGGGCACCGGCACTGGGTCTGAGGAACTGACAGCTGGACAAACTACTGCCTGATTTCTGCGAGGCCTCTAAAAGGACAGACTAGAAATACTAACCACAGAACTGACTATGGAAGGAGATTTGTGACCTTTGGGATCTCTAAATTTTCCCATTTGGTATCAGCAATTTCTCTTTTTATAGCAGAGCCTGTATCAATCTGGTCAAAAATCTTGGGGTCATCTTTAACTTCTTTTATCATATTCTATAATCTAAACCATCAGCAAATTCTGTTTGTGCTACTTTTAAAAGTGTACAGAATTTGACCATTTCTCACCACTTCCACTGCTTCTATCTGGTCCAAGCCATTATCATTTCTCACCTGTACTATTACAACTACTTTCTTTCTTTCCTTTTTTATTGGGGTATAGTTGTTTTACAATGTTGTGCTAGTTTCTACTGTACAGCTAAGTGGAGTTCCCTGTGCTATACAGCAGATTCTCATTAGTTATCAATTTTATTCATATTAGTGTAAATAGGTCAATCCCAATCTCCCAGTTCATTCCACCCCCCCTTCCCCCGCTTGGTGTCCATATGTTTGTTCTCTACGTCTGTGTCTCTATTTCTGTCTTGCAAACCGGAAAAGCAACTACTTTCTAAATGGTCTCCCTGGGTCTGCATTTGCTCCCCTACAGTATAATCTCAACATGGCAGCCAGACTGATCATTTTAAAAGCTATCACATCACTTCTCTGGTTGAACTCTTCAACTGTTTTCCATGGCTCACTATAAGTCTTTATACGGGCCTGTCAAGACCCCTTACTGCTTCTCTGTTTCATGTCCTTTTATTGTCTCCTCCTCACTTACACTGTACCAGCCACATGAGCTGCCTTACTGTTCTACTAACAAATTAGGTCTGCTCCTATTTCAGGGTCCTTGTTCTTGCTGTTCCTTCTTTCTGGAAAACTGATTCCCCGGAGATCTGCTTGGTTTGCTACCTTCTTCAGGTCTCTGCTCAGATGTCTCCTTCATAGTGAAGACTAAGCACCCTATTTAAAATAGCAATTATACTCTACCCTCTACAATACACACACATATGCTGATACTCCCTACCTTTCTTCCTGGCTTTATTTTCTTCCATAGAACTGTCATCACCTAACATACTGTATATATATTACTTTTTTGTCTGTTTTGCCTACTACTACATGCTCAGGGCTTAAAACAGTACCTGGCACATAGGAGGCACTTAATAAATATGTTGAATGAATGAGTGGACATTATTGTCTTGATTATTCCATCAATTAATTCTGGATCATCTAATTTGTACATTATTCAGACCCTGATTTCTTCCAGATTTCTTAGCTTCTGTGGACAGCTTTGGGATAAGAAACACTACCAGAAAGATGAAATTTACAAGTACATTCTTTCCTTATTTATGGATTTCAAAGATCCAAGATATCCTGAATCAGCTTGGATTCCAGTATCTAGTATCCAGAGAGCCTGAACCTATGATTTGCTGGAACCCATTCTCAGAGCCCTTGCTCAGTCTCCCGACTGCTCCCCCGCCCCCAATCCTGCCTCCAATCTGTCCCTGGCTTCCTCACACTAACCATCAGGTCTTTTTCGATCTCTTCACAGACCATTGATATTTTATCTTCCCGATTCTCCAAAGACAGATAGGCTTCACTGTGCTTCCTGCTCCAGTCCTGGAAGAATGCATTGTCCAGTTCTCGGTAGGCCACAATGAGGGTGCGAAGGCCATCACTGGCAAAATCCTGGAAGACATGTGTGCACTTGGGCTGGGTTAGGGCTGAGTTAAGGAATGACAGAGTAGCCCCACAGGCTCCATCTGCCTGCAAGATAGGGTTTATTGGTTAATATCACAGGGCTAGTACCTAGCCTAACCAGAAAGCACCTGTTCAGTTTTCTCAGTCAAACGTCCTAAGGATGGTGCCAGCATAGCTGGGGATAAAGGCTGAGAGTACATCTGAGAGACAGCAGATTCTAACTTCCACCTGTTGTTAGGTAATTTGCTGTGTGACCCTCGTAAAGAATGACGCCTTCTAGATTTATTTCTTGTAAAATTGGGATAATAATTCACCCTCTAAAGAGAAGATAATGATGTCTATAAGATGAGAAAGAAGAGAGTAATAAAGTACAAAGGGGGCTTCCCTGGTGGCGCAGTGGTTGGGAGTCCGCCTGCCGATGCAGGGGACACGGGTTCGTGCCCCGGTCTGGGAAGATCCCACGTGCCGCGGAGCGGCTGGGCCCGTGAGCCATGGCCGCTGAGCCTGCGCGTCCGGAGCCTGTGCTCCGCCATGGGAGAGGCCACAGCAGTGAGAGGCCCGCGTACCGCAAAAAAAAAAAAAAAAAAGTACAAAGGAATTCTTATAACAAATAATCAAGGGTGTTACTGTTTTTTTACAGGCTTACATTTATTTATTTTCATCTCTCCCTGCCTTCGTTCATCAAGTATTCAATGGGCATCTCAAATAGCAAATTTGTGTATTTGTCTACAGCTGGGTGGCTCAGTTAATTAGTCATTGCCAGTAGTGTTAATGAGGCCACTGCTGAAATGCTCTCTGGGTGAGTCAGCATCTTTTGCTCTTTGGCCACCAATATATCCTAACCACGCATAGCTAACTATCTTATGGAAGTATACTCTTGGTTATAAGGAAAGCTAGGTGAGAGTGTGGGTAGTTTAGGGCACAATTCATATTTAACTGAAGGAGGGTTAGAAGCAGATTTTGTGTGTTGAGAATTGAATAACAATTCTACATAATCACTGTTTTGTTTTTTTGTTTTTTTTTTAGATGCTGCACTGTGCGCGGCACATGGGATCTTCTTAGCTCCCCGGCCAGGGATCAAACACGTGCCCTCTGCAGTGAAGGTGAAGTCTTAACCACTGGACTGCTAGGGAAGTCCCCATAATAACTTAATAGTGAGCTTCAAAATAATTCACTTTGGCATTATAAGAGCAAAGAGAAACAGAATTTATCATCTTGATATTTTGTTCTTAGTTCTCTGTGTAACTCCTGAGTACTTCATGTTAGCTGTCAGGTAAAATTAATATAAGGCAGTATCTGCAGAGAATGCTATCTCTTAAACCTCTGTACTGTTGGCAGGTGAAGCTATAAAAAAGAAGGCTGAGAGAAGATCTCAAGAGACTTCTTAGGAAGGAAATATCTCCATACTGTTTTCCATAGTGGTTTTACCAGTTTATATTCCCACCAACAGTGTATGAGGGTTCCCTTTTCTCCACATCCTCTCCAACCTTTGTTATTTGTCTTTTTGATAATTAAAAATAGAATCACCATATGATCCAGATCCAGCTATTCCACTTCTGGGTATTTATCCAAAGAATATGAAATCACTAATTCAAAAAGATACATGCACCCCTGTGTTCACTGCAGCATTATTTACAACAGCCAAGATATGGAAACAACCTAAATGTCCATTGATGAATGGAATACTACACAGCCACAAAAAGTAGAAATCTTGCCATTTGTGACGAGATGGATGGACCTTGAGGGTATTACACTATGTGAAATAAATCAGATAAAGAAAGACAAAACACCAAACGATTTCACTTATATGTGGAATCTAAAAAACAAACAAATGAACAAACAAAACACAAACTCATAGATACAGAGAACAGATTGGTGGTTACTAGAGGAGAAAGGGGTTGGGGGGGTGGGTGAAATAGGTGAAGGGGGTCAATTGTATGGTGATGGGTGATAACTAGACAAAGTGGTGATCACTTTGAAGTGACTACAAAAATCAAATTATAATGGTGTACCCCTGAAACTTATATAATGTCATCTACCAATTTTACCTCAATAAATAAATAAATATATATATATATATATATATATATTCAGCAATTTAAAATATACATCAGCCATTTTATAAATTTATTTATTTTATTTTTGGCTGTGTTGGGTCTTCGTTTCTGTGCGAGGGCTTTCTCTAATTGCAGTGAGCAGGGGCCACTCTTCATCGTGGTGCGCAGGCCTCTCCTTATCGCGGCCTCTTGTTGCAGAGCACAGGCTCCAGACGCGCAGGCTCAGTAGTTATGGTTCACGGGCCCAGTTGCTGCGCGGCATGTGGGATCTTGCCAGACCAGGGCTTGAACCCGTGTCCCCTGCATTGGCAGGCAGATTCTCAACCACTGCGCCACCAGGGAAGCCCCAACATCAGCCATTTAAAAAAAAAAAGAAGGAAGAGATATGGCAGAAACTGATTTTGCATGATACTGATAAGAGGACTTGGCAAGCTTAACAATACACTGACAGATTCCTAATCCATTCAACGAATACTTTAGCAGCCTGTGTTAACATTATTTTTTACTTATCCCTTACTAGTATGTTTTTTTTTTCTCTTGTGGTGGGAAAACTGGGGCCCTGGGGCCAAATTATGACTGCTGCTTGTTTTTGTGTGACCTGTTTGCTGGATTCCTGTCTTAGAGGGCTTGGAGCTGTGCTTCTGCATGAGTGGGTTTCTGGAACTTGACTATTATAGGTGTATCCTCAGTAGTTAATAGATTGTAGTGTTTTAGGCTCTACTATGGGTATCTGTTAAGGTTGGAAGCAGGTCAAAAGATCTGAAATAGTTTTATGACCCCTCTTTGAAGTCAGTCTGTGGAATATATGCTCATTGAGAAGATACCCTAATTCATGAGTTCTGGAAGGTTAAAAGACAAGTTTTCAGAGTAGCCCATAAAACACACACACACACACACACACACACACACACACACACACACACACACACACACCAAAAAAGCAAAACTGTGGCCTCAGGAAACCAGTATAAGACATAAGAGTTGTCCTATGTGGGACGCTTCAATGACTTTTTCAAAAACTTGAGATACAATGTATGTACCATAAAATCCACCCTTTTAAAGTATACAATTAAGTGGTTTTTAAATATATATATATTCATAAAGTTGTGCAACCATCACTATTATCTTATTCCCAAACATTTTCATCACCTCCGAAGAAACCCTGTACCCGTCAGCAGTCATTTCCATTCCGTTTTCTTCTAGCCCCTGGTAACCACTAATCTACTTTCTGTTCTATGGATTTGCCTATTCTGGACATGTCATATAAATGAAATCGTAAAATATTGGCCTTTTGTGACTGGCTTCTTTCTCTTAGCATAATGTTTTCAAGGTTTATCCACATTGTAGCATTTATAAGTATGTCATTCCCTTTTGTGACTGAATAATATTCACTGTACAGATTTATCATATTTTATTTATCCATTCATCCATTGATGGGGATCTGGGTTGTTTCTACTTTTGTGCTATTATGACTAATGCTGCTATAAATATTAGTGTACACGTTTTTGTGTGAATATAAATGTTCATTTCTCTTGGGAATATACCTAGGAGTGGAATTGCTGGGTCATATGACAACTCTATGCTTAACTTTTTCAGGAAATGCCAGACTGTTTTACAAAATGGTCGCATCATTTTACATTCCTGTCAGCAATGTATGAAGGTTACAATTTCTCTATATCCTTGGCAGTGCTCATTATTGTCTGGTCATCTTTTCGATTTTAACTACCCTACTGGTGTGAAGTAGTGTCTTGTGATTTTTGATTTGCTTTTCCCTTATGGCTGACACTGAACATCTTTACATGTGCCTTTTGGCCATTTGCTCTCTGACTTCTATGAGTTAACGTGGGGCCAAGCCAAAACGGCCCTAATAAAATAGCACTTCCTCCAACCTATTTCTTCTTTAAAATATTTTTCTGATCTGCCCCTTCCCCATCACATCCCCTGTCCTATTCCCCCAACCCTTTATATATCCAGGTTTAAGGGTAGAAACCCCAGCGAACATGAATCTGGTTTTCCCTTCTAATGTCAGCAGACTGAAGCCAATCTCTCTTTCTGATATATCTCAAGTCCCAGAGGGTGGAAGTGGGGTGGTGTAGGTAGGTACCCATGGGGATTCTAATCCTGTAAATAACATAGGACGGTGTCAAACAGTCCTCTACATAGCCCAGGCCTGGTGCCTTCTGCTCCATACCCTAAAAGCAGTCTTTTCCCATCATGGCTGGTGGGGTGGGGCCTCCCATACCAGCAGGCCCTATTCTTTTAATTAATTAATTAATTTTTGACTGCGTTGGGTCTTCATTGCTGCACGCGTGCTTTCTCTAGTAGCGGCGAGCGGGGGCTACTCTTGGTTGCGGTGTGCGGGCTTCTCATTGCGGTGGCTTCTCTTGTTGCAGAGCACGGGCTCTAGGGTGTGCAGGCTTCAGTAGTTGTGGCATGCGTGCTCCGTAGTTGTGGCTCGTGGGCTCTAGAACGCAGGGTCAGTAGTTGTGGTGCACGGGCTTAGTTGCTCCACGGCATGTGGGATCCTCCTGGACCAGGGCTTGAACCCGTGTTCCCTGCATTGGCAGGTGGATTCTTTTTTTTTTCTTTTTTTAAGAAGATGTTGGGGGTAGGAGTTTATTAATTAATTACTTTATTTTTGCTGTGTTGGGTCTTCGTTTCTGTGAGAGGGCTTTCTCCAGTTGTGGCAAGCGGGGGCCACTCTTCATTGCGGTGCGCGGGCCTCTCACTATCGCGGCCTCTCTTGTTGCGGAGCACAGGCTCCAGATGCACAGGCTCAGTAGTTGTGGCTCACGGGCCCAGTTGCTCCGCGGCATGTGGGATCCTCCCAGACCAGGGCTCGAACCCGTGTCCCCTGCATTAGCAGGCAGATTCTCAACCACTGCGCCACCAGGGAAGCCCCGGCAGGTGGATTCTTAACCACTGTGCCACCAGGTAAGTCCAGCAGGCCCTATTCTGAAGCAAAGCAAATTCTAGATGTGACCACAGGACCTCCCGAGCCAGGAATCATAGAATGAACTGTTCTGACTGTGGTAAGTGTTCCGACAACACAATCCTCTTCATGCCCCTGGGATCCTGGGCCACCCAACTCCTTCACACAGAAGGTGCCAATGTGGTCAGTGAGAATCCCACAGAATGAGGTAGTTTTTATTCTTCTATCAATTAAAGAGACACAGACACCAATGTACCCCATACTGAAACACACTGACATGGCGACATATATATGGACACACATCCAGATACACAGATCCATCCACAGCTTCCCTCCCCTGCAACCTAAACACTTACATCTAAATGTTCCATGGTCACGTCTCTGAGGGATCTACAGGATGGATGAAGTAGGTGACAGAGGATCGTGTCTGCACCCTTGCAGAATAACA
Organism: Tursiops truncatus; assembly: GCF_011762595.2. Taxonomy (NCBI): domain Eukaryota; kingdom Metazoa; phylum Chordata; class Mammalia; order Artiodactyla; family Delphinidae; genus Tursiops; species Tursiops truncatus. Next base: position 78,693,643 of record NC_047039.1, on the reverse strand, counting down.
TTACGCGATCTTCAGGTGTCCTCACTAAGGATAAGCAAATTAAGCAAAGTAACCATATAGGGCCATTATTACAAGAACTTGTCTGGGCCACTGAGAGATGGCAGGAGGCTGTTCCCATGACATTTGTTTCTGACACCTTTGGGGGCTAAGCACTCAATGAGTGGTCACACAGGATGAGTGATGTGGTGAGGGCTGGTGAGAATGAGAGAGGACCTTTTGGAACCAGTTTTTCCATGGGTTCAGTAGCACCTATGGAAGACTCTGATACAGAATCACATTTAGCTTCTCAAGTCCAAGTTCCAGACCAAGGCCCACACCTAATAAGGACCAAGGATGAAAAATGACTTTCTTCCTCTTCAGCCTGAGGCCCAAACTAACTGAGAGCAAGATAATATTAATTTCCTCTATATTGTCTGCCCCCATTTCTTATTCCAAGTTCAGGCTTTATGGGTTTATTCTCTGTTCTTATTTTGGCTTTGAGGGTTCTGACAAGCTACTACCCAGGATCACTAAATAAGGGCCCTAGCACATGGCAGTAAGCTCACATATGTGTATATGAGAAAATATAAAGGATTATGAGAGAGAAAGTGGGAATGGCTATGTATTTGTATTTGAGGCAGAGTGCCTGTGAAATGGCATGTGGGCAGGAGAAAACATTTGTGTGTAGATAGAGGGGAAAGTCAACGTGTGAATGTATATGAAAGACAAATAAGGGGAGAGGGCCGACTAGGAGGGGCACCCACCAATAACAGACATCCTCTTGCGCACACTGTTGAAGTCCAAAATAGCCAGTAGTTGGTAGATTCTGGTTTCCCCCATTTCGACTACCATGATTGTCTCAGACGTGCGGGAACGGAACACAAAGCCAAAGTTCCTGGCAGCAGTGACCAGGGCACCTTCATCTGGGGACTGAGCCTGGTAAGTCAGCTCACCTGGCAGGAGAGAAGAGAGCAGCCAGAGCCCATAGAGATGTGCAGATGAAGTCCACCCAGAAGTGAGATTGTCTTCCAAGTGGCTTACATAAAGATGGAGCCCAGGAGGGGACATCTTTCTTCAAAATTTCCACCCAAGCCTGGCCCTAAAAGGCCAGGTTGCATAGAACAGGTCAGGTTTTTCATTCTTTCCCATATTCTCAACTCATTTCACAGACCTGAGTTAGTATTACAGAAGTACACGGAACATGTGTACAAACGAAACATAGGCAGTTGCTTTCCAACTTTAGCGGGTAAAGATGGCTCGGGAGATTGTTAAAAATGAAGGTTCCTGGGCCCCACCCAAACTTACTGAATCCAGAATCACAAAATCTGGGAGGGTGGCCCAGGAAATTGAATTTTAACAAATCTCCTGAGTGAGTCTCATGCATATGGTCCCACATAAAGTGCTCCTGCATAGGACTGGCTGCACTTTGATGAACACTGCTATAAGGTAATAAGATTGATAGTTTAGTAAACAATTAAAAAAATATATATATATGAATGAGTATTGTCACCTTTGAAACTCTCACCCTGGGAAGGTAAATGACTTACTCTGTTGAATCAATCCTTCAATCTGATATTACTCAAGACATTTCTGGAACTCCTCTTTTAGAATAATCCCCATAACCTGAGATATATTTTAGATTATTTCTCTTTTGAAGGTTAATTTGATTTTTAAAAACAGTTATACATCATCAGAATCTTATACTTGTGAATAAGGTAGGTGGGGGAGTATAATTTTAAGTCAGACATAAGATGTGTCTATGGGATAATAAGATTACTTTCTTGTGTGTTTCCTACCTTGTCACTCAAGGCAGTAAACATAGACAAGTCCAAATATGCTTCAAGTAATACCAACTTTTTGGAATATCAGACCCGGAGAGGCTTGTGGAAGGGTGGGAGCTCATGGGGCCAGAAGACATGAGATTTGGGTTCTTATCCCATTTATACCTTTCTTAGCTATAGGATTTTAGTCGTCACAATGTCTTTTTTTAAAAATTGGGGTATAGTTGCTTTACAATGCTGTGTTAGTTTCTGCTGTACAGCACTTAATTTCTTTTAGCTTCAGTTTCCTTTGCTATAAAACTAGGATCATTTTTCTTGTTCTGCAGAGGGCTGTTGTGAAGATTGTGGAAGGTAATATAAATGAAAGCAACTTGTAAAATTATAAAGTGATGTACAAATATAAGGTGTTACTCATGGTGGTATTATATTAAGACTACATTGACTTTGAAGGATGTGATTTACTTGGCTGCCTAAATTCTTGTTTGCTAAGGAAAAAAGTCTTCTTAATTTAAAATCAGTAATTTCTGAAAAAGATTTTGATAAATTCATGGATGACATAGTCATATTTGGTTACTAAAGAAATTAGGGTATATGGGGATACCTTTAAATTGTGAAGCAACAAGAGGATGACTCAACTCATCCTTCAGGAAGTCTTATCAGAGGTAGTGGGGTTGATCTTGGCAATAAATCAGATAAACTCTGTGACAGAATATTACAGAGTCTCAAGGTCCGAAGCTCGCTAGATAGCACCAAGTTTGACCCCTATCCAATGAATGAATCTTCTTTAAGACAAAGACATTGTTTTCCACTTGAATATATTCAGTGACTAGGAGCCCACTACTTATCTTGACTATCCATTCCATTGCTGGACAACTCTTCCTATTAGAAAGTTCTTTAGATTAAGCCATTACAAACGATATCAAACCATCCCCCCCTCCAATCAGCCTAGACTCTATGACATATTCTCAGTCCATGAGGCCTCAAGCCCCTTCTCACCTTCTACTTTCTCTTCTGGTATCACGGTATGACACAATGAGAGTGACAGGAAAAACAAGTGTACCCAGCGATCTCCCCTTTTCACTGCTTCCACCAAAGTCTTGTCATAAAATGAAAACTTAGGATCAGCCAGTCTGTTGTAGGAGAAGTCAACCTTTTCTGTTTTCTGGAACACATAAGCCAGAACAAACAGCAGCTTGACACTTTATAGAAGGTCGACCTGGGGGCAATTTCTGGAATGTGATGAGAACTCTTAGGAGGGTGGGAAAAGAAAAGCAAGATAAGTGAAAGAGACCCTGTGCTGGTTTCTAAGCCTCTGTAGCTCTGACCTGGTCCATCCATTCACTTGGAGAAGATCCATCACACAGGAGACAAGCTAGCACTGCTTGGCAGACCCTTCTTGCCCTCTTTCTACTCCAGCTATCCTGAATGATTAGTGGCCATCTTCAGGCTCTATTCTTCCAAGTCCCAAATCCATGATAAATCAAACCTGAGGACATTAGAGAGTAGCTGTTCCCTATTAGTAAATGGTTTCTGGAAAAAGTCTTGTCTCTGGCTGTCCTCTGCCTGATTTTGGGAACTGGGAAGGGAGCTAGGTACAATGACATCACTGTGTTGCACTATCCCTATTTTACCCCACAAGGGGGCTAGAGAGAAATATTGCAAGACAGAGGCAAGGCTGTATAACAAGGAAGCTTCAGTACAGACTTCTTGTTCACAGACTTAATTTTATACCATTTTGCATACCTGATTCAGCATACCTGATTCCTTCCTGCCTCTAGTCCTCAAGGTTATTGACCCTGCCTCAATCTGTGGACCTAATATTAATATTCACTACCATTTTCCTGGCTATGAGCTTGGCTCCTTTAGATGTTGACTAACGTTCTTCACGTCAGGTAGGCTGCTGGTAGGCACCTGGGGTAAACATTCTTTTCTGGCTCAATTTGGTCCTGAGACTCTCTTATGCCCACCCTGGAGTGTGGTGTTATTAACAGATTTCTCCAGCCCATATCAGAACTCTCAAGGATATTTCACCAGTCCATTGTAGTTGTGGTGCTACCTGGGCTGGGCCCCAATGTGTCAAGTACAGACACAATTGCGCTGCTTGGTGCTATGTTGGGGAAACAGAAGTTTGTAGTGGGCTATACTGGCTCTTTTCTATAACCCATCTAGAGGGAGTTTTGTCATGATAGTGAGGAAGTATGGTCAGGTCCAGAGCCAAGTCCTAGACCTGGCCAACCACAGACTTGTGAGCTCTGGGAAGTTTGTGGGTTTAGTAATTTAAGATAACTCATTATATAGCATCCTCTGAGGCTCTTCTATAACTGGGCTCTTGTACTGGTACATTCTTTGAAACTTAGAAGCTGGTGAGTGATGTGAGAGAAGTTGGAGAGGTAGATATGAAGCAGATCCTGCATTACCATCTTGTATGCAATAGAGAACCATAACAATTTTCTGCTGAAAGTCATATGATCATATAGTCCTCTGGTAGCAGCATGGAGAATATACTGGAAGTAGCAAGACGAAAAGCAAGGAGACCAGTTAGAAAGCCAGTCAGTAATTCACAAGAGAAATGATAAAGTAGTGATAATAAATATTAAATTAAGGGTATGATTTGAAAATATAGAATTTGATGACATGGATATGACAAGTGAAAGAGAGAAACAGTTAAGAATAATTTTATGTATCCTAATTGGGATAGATGGTAAGACCATTCACTGAGATAGGATACCCAGCAGGAGGAGATTTTTGACAGACTGACCTGGCGATACCTGAAGGACATAAAGGTAATAATGAAAGCAGGCATATATAGTTTGAAGCTCAGGTAAGAGATCTGAGCTAGTTTCTAATATCCCCTTCCAGACAAGTAATGTTTGAGAACACTGGACCTGGCTGGGTACAGGACTGAGGCAGGGCTGGCTTGGAGCTGCAGTACAGCATGATCTGAGGAGCAGTATTCATGAATTACTCTGCAATTGAAAGTTAAACACCCAGTTGAATAAGACTGAATGGCAAATCCAGGTACTAGACAAAAGGATGGAAACCGGGGGTATCAGATGAGAAGAAATGAATTCAGAATGGAGGGTAGAGGAGGCAATTGAGGATACTCTTTGAGATTCTGTGACATAGCTATAGATAGTTTTTATAGGATATCTTTAGCTTTGGTCATGGATAGGGAGGGAGCTAAAAAGGTTCTTGGATGTATGGATTTGGAGGTCATTAGTAAGTAGGCAGTAGTTAAAGACAGTAAAAACACGAGACTATAAAGATGGAAAAGAGGTACAATAATAGAGCTCTGGGGGAACATCTCATCTGATGATGAGATGACAATGATCTGAAGATGAGAAAAACAATCATACAGGAAGAAAACACAAGAAGAGAGTTACTTAACAGAAGCCAAGGGACAAGAGAGCTTTAAGAAAAAGTGGAGTTTTAAGTGTTAAAATCTGCAGAGAAATTGGGTAAGGACTTAACAACAAGGTAGTCATTAGTGACCTTGGCTAGTTTCAGTGGACATGATAGGACAGAGTCTAATTATATAGGGTAGAATGAGGAATGAATGAAAGGTGAGGAGTTATAAAGACTGCTGTAATTGTCTATTTCCTTATACACTTTTCCTCTAGTCTGCCAACTCTGAAGGTAGGGAACAAATTTCCTTTGTTTTCCTTGAACCTTTAACATTTATTCAGAGTCTGACATATGGTTGATACATATGGTTGAACATTTTGGACTGACTGATGGAGTCAGAGGGTAATGCAGGATGAAGGGAAAGTTCTAACTGCTTTAAAAAATGAATAAAATAAGATATAAACATTTATTAGTAGTGGTTACCTCTGGTTGATGGGCTAAGGGTTACTTTAACACATTTATTTTATTTTAACTTAATACTATATTTTTTAGAGCAGTCTTACATTCATAAAAAAAAATTGAGCAGAAAGTACAGAGAGTTCCTATATATTTCCTTTCTTCTTTCCACTCCACATTTCCCCCTATTTTCACCTTACATTAGTATGGTACATCTGTTACAATTGATGAACCAATATTGATACATTATTATTAACTGAAGTCCATAGTTTACACTAGAGTTCACTCTGCTTTGTACAATTCTGTGTTTTTTGACAAATGCATAATGTAATGAATCCACCATGACAGTATCACACAGAATAGATTCACTGCCCTAAAAATCTCCTGTGCTTCATCCTGCTCTCCACCCCTCCCCAAACCCCTGGCAACTACTACCTTTTCCAGAATATCATACAGTTAGAATCATACAGTACCCAGCCTTTTCATATTGGCTTCTTTCACTTAGCAATATGCATTTAAAGTTCTTCCCTTTTCTGTGTATATATGTGTGCGTGGCTTAATAGCTCATTTCTTTTTATTGCTGAATAATATTCCATTGTATGTATGTAGTAAGTGTTTTTTTTTGTTTTGTTTTTTTTAAAGAAGGGATAGATTTGAGCTGAGGGGAAAGAATCATATAATGGGATAAGTTTCAGATATTAAGAAACAGAGAATACAGGATTGACTGAGGTTCCTGAAGAAGTAGAAAGGCATGGAATCAGAATATATGAGGAGATTAGTATTGAGAGAAAAAGTTATACCTTTTGTTGAGACTGAAGGAAAGGAGGTAAAGGTGGGTTCTGATATTTGTACAGAAAAGGGTACTTAGCTGATAGTTTGGATTTTTCTCAGCAAAGTAGAAAACAATATCATCTATTGCACACTGGGGAGAAGGGAGTGGGTTGTGGTAGAAGGCCCAAGAGTGGTGAATTTTGGAATAGCTAATATGGAAAATTAAGAATTAAGCTCACCATAAATAGATTAAAAAATTATCCAAGTGGCACCGGAAGCCCAGAAGAGTTTGGAGTCTCTGAATTTGTAATGGCTTGTGATCCCTAAAAAGTGCTTGGCATTCTGAGATTAGAAACAGAGAATGGTAGATGGCTTGGTTAATTCAAGGTTGAGATTTGTTGGGCGATCAGAGAGGGGAAAAAAAAGGGAGAACTAGTAAGGTATTGAAGATGCTTATGATCTTGGGTACAGTTGGGGGGCAAGATAGGACAGGAAGTAAAGTCACAAGGGGTTGACAGAGAAAAAGGAGAACAGAGAGTTTGTAAATCTTCCTTTGATAAGAAAGCAGGTATACTAGGAATCAAGTATCAAGAGAACTGGAAAAATAAGGTTTGTGATCAGAGATCATGACAAAGGAGTTTACAATTTCAGAGTAGTACACTTCTGGATGGTGACATGATAACATAGAAATGGATGATATAGGTTTTTTTGAGTCCAAAAAGTCATTTGAAAGATATATTCTTTTAGACATCTGAAAGCATCTATGTTGCTAGATCATCCGTAAATAAGCCAATACCACCCAAGATGATAGCAGGGATTGGGTAGAGAGGGGAAATGTGAGCTAAGGTTTCAAGGTCCTCAGTGAATGAAGTGGAGAAGCCAGAAGATTTGTAAATGTCAACGACAAGAAGAAAAAGGAATATAGCTAGAAGTCATAAGCATCACAGGAAGAAAGATTATATGAGGGCGAAAAAGTAATAGTTTAAAAGTGGCACAGGATGGGCTTCCCTGGTGGCACAGTGGTTAAGAATCTGCCTGCCAATGCAGGGGACACGGGTTCAAGCCCTGGTCCGGGAAGATCCCATATGCCGCGGAGCAACTAAGCCCATGCACCACAACTACTGACCCTGTGCTCTAGAGCCCGTGAGCCACAACTACTGAGCCCATGAGCCACAACTACTGAAGCCTGTGCTCCTAGAACCCGTACTCTGCAACAAGAGAAGCTACCGCGATGAGAAGCCCGTGCACTGCAACAAAGAGTAGCCCCCACTCGCTGCAACTAGAGAAAGCCCATGCGCAGCAATGAAGACCCAAGGCAGCCAAAAAAAAAAAAAAAAAAAGAAAGAAAAGTGGCACAGGATAATGAGGACAATACCTTTGGACTTTTGGTATGCGGAGTATGAGAGATGGAGGAAAAGGGATATCCTCCGGGAAAGTCATCTTTCAATCAAGGTAGAGAGAAGAAAGCATTTTTATGAAAAGATAAGCCTGTGGGTATTTGCTTACAAGAGAACAAAGATTCCAGGGATCCAGAGGAAAATGTGTTATGGTCGATCAGTAGCAAAAGGAGGAGGAAGAGAAAGGTAACTCCAGGGTAACAATTTACTCCCTAGAAGCTATAACTTTGTTTATATTGCCAAGGTCATTAGCAAAGTCCCTGGAAGAGGATTTAAGGCAAATACTGATTTTATTCCCCATTTCCAATCTCTCTGGATGGATAAGGGTGAGGCAGTAGTTGGGAGCTGGAGTTACCTGTTTAGTACGTAAGTCAAGTGGCTAAAGGTTTGGAATTGGTTCTAGTAGGAAAGCAATAGGGTGAGTAGTATCCTGAATGCAATGGAAGAAGCCCTATGAAGGGATGCTTAAAATCAAACCCATAAACAGAAGTTGAGATCCAATACTGGAAAAAACAGTAAAATTGAACCAGCCAGAGACAGGAAGAATGAAAAGGAAAATATTCTTACAATTGTGTGGGTTAGGACTATTGAGTATGTCATAAATCCTGAAGCTATAAAGGAAAAAAACTGATAGAATTAATTACATAAATTAAAAACTTCTAAACAAAAAACTTTAAACAAAAAACAAAAATAGAAAAAAATAATTGTAACATATGTGCCAGATGAAGGAAAAGTTGGTATTTTTACTATATAAGGAGACCATTGAAATAAGAAAAAAAGGACGAAGAATATGAACAGGCAATTCACAAAAGAAGTATAAATGGGCAATAAAGTGATTGGGAAGAGGAAGGAAAATAAGCACATAAAATGATTCAATCTGATTAGTAATCAAAGAAAGGTAAATTAAATGAGATATGATTTTCACAATTAAATTTCTAAAGATTGAAATATTAATACCCAGTACTGACAAGGATACAGTATGGGAAAAGAGGAATTCTCATATTTTTTGGTGGGATTATAAATTGATGCAGTCTATCCAGAGAGCAGTATGGCACTATTAAGTGCATTAAAAATCTAGCCACCCTTTGACCAACTAATTTTACTTCCAGGACTTTATTCTAAGGAAATAATTTTCAGAAGAGGAGACAAAAATGTATGTACCTGAATGCTTATCATAATGCTGTTTATCATAGCAAAAGACAACAGAATAAAAATAGGGGATTGGCTAAATCAATTAAGATACATCAATGTAATTGGCTACGACAGCCATTCAAAATGATGATGTAGACCTAAATATACTGACACGGACGGAGGGCCACAATATAGTGTCAAGTGAATAAAAGGAGGCTGAAAATAGCATGCATGCTACGATCCATCCATCCATCCTTCCTTCCTACATACCTACCTACCTACTAGACCTAGGTGTATATGTGTGTATATATACATATGAAAAACATCTGAAAAGATAAATATTCCCAGATTATACACTGGTTATCTAAATGGGACTGAATGATTTTAATTTTCTTCTTCATACATTTCTATATTGTTTGAATTTTTTTTTATCATGAGCACAGATAATTTTTTAAATAGAAAAAGCCAATAAAGCTGTTTTCATTTTTAATTAATTAATTAATTTGTGTTTAAAAGAAATTTTAATAGCACTATTCAGAAAATAATATTCATATGTAGAATTAGAATTTATTCTCAAGTAATGTAATGTCTTCCGAAAAAGTATCTTAAACCACTATTCATTTGCTCTCCTAGATCATTTTTATGAGCTCAAGGATTCATCCCTTTGCTGGTTTCTTCAGACATTTCCTTACTTTAAAAAAATTTATATATTATTTATATATAATCACCTTCTTATAATAAGCTAATTTCATTTAAAAACACAAACCCAAATACCCTCAAATAAACAGAGTTCATTTATATAATACTTTCTGATATTATGGGGCCAATAACAGCTGTAATATTTCAGGGGCTAAGGGAATCCCAATCTGTGTTAAAGATGCTGCTGTGCGGCGCAGCCTCACTCAGGTCCCACATGCATTTCACAGGGCGCTGTAATCACTCACCTCCGAGACTTCTACCCTCTGTCCATTCTTGTCATAGACAACACCTGTTGGTAAGTAAATAGAATACACATTTGGCAAGGGTTTTAAAGAAGGGTTTATATTTTTTTATTGTGGTAAAATATGTATAACATAAAATTTTTCATTTTATCCATTTTTAGTGAACAATTCAGTGGCATTAACATCATTCACAATGCTGTACAACCATCGCCATTATATATTTCCTAAACTTTTTCAGCATCCTAAACAAAAACCTTACTCTTCCCTATTCCCAGCCCCTGGTAACCTCTAATCTGCTTTCTGTCTCTATGAATTTGCCTATTCTAGATATTTCATATAAGTAGAATGATACAATATTTCCTATTGTGTCTGGTGTATTTCACTTAGCATAATGTTTTCAAGAATCATCCATGTTGTAGCATGTGTCAGAACTTCATTATTTTTTATGTCTGAGTATTCCATTACATGGATATACCACCGTTAGTTTACCCATTCATCTGTTGATGGACACATGGGTTGTTTCTACCTTTGGTCTATGGTAAATAATGCTGCAGTGAACACTGGCATACATCTATCTGTTTAAATCTCTGTTTTCTTTTTCTTTTCTTTTCTTTTTTTTTGGTATATACCTTGGAATGGAATTACTGGGTCATATGGTAATTTAAAGGAGGATTTTTAAAAGCTTATTCCCTCTGATTCTGTCATCCTAGACTTGCAGTTAAGCTCCTCGAATCCCCTCAGGCCACCTAGCTTTCAGTGCCCTATGAGCTCCTTTCCTCAAGCCAATGGTAAGAATAATGCTGCTTGGGGTGCAATTCTTCTCCTTAAGTGTGAGTGAGTTGAGGCTGGAGGCTAGTCATTTATGAGAGACTTCGTACCTCCAGAAGCCTTTCAATCAGAAAAGTTACCCAGAGGATACGTGAAAGTAGTGCTGGAATGTTTAGGATTCTTGGCCAGTAGACAGCATAGACAGAATGGGGGTGGAAGACAGTCTGATGCCAAGCGTAGAAACACCCATGACCCTTTTCAACCTTATCCTTACCCTTACCCAGTATATGGTCAGGTCATACAATGAGTAAGAAAATTAAGATCCTCACCCAAATCAACCATCCAAAAATAAGCTTTCAGAGTTTATACGTGTGAAAACTTGTTTGGCAGGGGTAATAGAAAATATTAGAGTGCTCTAGCTTTTTTTAACATTTTGACTTTAATTTTTTTATTTTTAAAATTTAACTTAAAAATTTTTTAATTGAGGTGAAATTCATATAACATACAAGTAACCATGTTAAAGTGTACAATTCAGGGGCATTTAGTGCATTCACAAGGTTTTGCAACTATCACATCTTCCTAGTTTCAAAGCTCTTTCATAATCCCAGAGAAACACCCCAGGCGTCTATCTTTTTAGATGTGATTGCCTTCCTTAGCTAGTTAGTGCAGTGGGCATGAATGTTCACACATATAAGGACTTAACACTATCACAAAAACAAGCTTATGCCTAAGGCAGGAAATAAATGAATAACTGGGCCTGGGAGACACATCAAACTCTGAATACCCTTTGATGGCTTCTTTCTAGAGTGTTTATTGGTCTGAGCGGGAATCAGGAGAATAGCAGCTTCAGAAATATGCTGGTTGCACCATCTGATTTAATGTGAGAGTAACTAACATTGCCCAGACATTGGGAATTCCTTGAGGACGGAGATTAATTATTATACATCTTCATATTTTCAACATCCAACACAATGGATTGCATCTAAAAGGTGCTAAATAAATGCTTTTGGTTAGAACTGAATGGGCTAGGTGAGCTTTGCTTAGTGAACAGGGCAGGTTGTGAGACTAAGAAGTAAATGTGAATTTAGAGGCATATAGATTTAGAGATAGATCATTCTTGAGAACAATCTGCAAAGTAATATTTCCCCAAGACTCAGGGAAAGCAGAAAAATATGCATACCATAGAATTTCCCATTAATAGAACACTTGTTGAAAATCATGATGTTCTGAGTCAGGGTCCCTGTTTTGTCGGAGAACACGTATTTGACCTGGCCAAGCTCCTCATTAAGGGTGGTGGTACAAGCCCGTGCTGGTGTGTTCTTTAGTTCATAAAACATCCTCCGATCCCAGTTGATATAGAAACTGTTGCCCAATCTTATTATCTCAACACTAAGGAGAAAGCAAGAAAAGAAGGGTCCTGGGTCAAAGCAGGGCAAGCAAATTCATCATCCTGGTTTCCTTCCTACCAGTCCGGTGGTAGAAATGAAAATCAGAATATCTTCCTTGGGAACCTACAATCTTGAAGGACCCTTCGTACTAGCCAACCCATTGTAATTCTGACTTTGACCATTATCACTGAAGGCTTTACTTGATTACCAGACATACCAGCCAACCCATTGTAATTCTGACTTTGACCATTATCACTGAAGGCTTTACTTGATTACCAGACATACTGATTAACTTTGCTGAGGCATACTCCCTTTACAGCCTTTCTTCCAAAATTTTTGAAATTCTGCAATAATGCAAGGCCTGCCAGAGTTAAGAGCTAATTTATAAAACGTAGCCTAGGCTTAATCAGAGAGTTATTGCTGCTGTCATGTAAACTCATTGGTGGGGAAGAGAGAGAATCTTCAGACTTGAAATAGCACTTTGTTTCAGAAGGGAAAGATCTGTGAGACTCAGAAACAGCTTACAGGAGCTGACGACCCTCTGATAAATTTCTAGGCAGATCCAGCCTGCCTGTGGGGTAGCTTTTCCCTAGAATAGCCTCCTCTTCATTTTATCCGAGTTTTCCCAATTGTGTTTGTCACATTCCACTTCTGTTCCAAATAACATGCATATAGATTCTTTATGGTTAACAAGCGTCTTCATTTTAAAAGTGGAGACTTTTAAGTGGCTTCCTTCCTATCATCATTCATATTTAGTTTGTGGCAGTTTAGGCTGCTTCATTAGTAATCCCTATCTGAGACAACTGCATTGAGCAACATGGATTTTTTGTTTGAGGTGAGGGAAGAGGTGCTCAGGCCCACATTATTGACTTTATTAGTCCTCATGTGTTGAGTCTTGACCTCTCCCTTCCTTCACCATACCAGTCACCATAGCAATCTCTCTAAACCCAGACATTTAATGATATTATTTCTTTCCTTGGAAAGATCTCTGCAGCTTTTAGGATAAAACCCAAACCCCTTGGCCTGGCATTCAAGGCTTTCCTGAATCTAATCCTAAATTACCATCCAACACCTTAGTCTAGGCTACTCACTGTTCTACGACCAGATCAAGCTTTTAAAAACCTCCAAACCTTTGTACATACTGGTCTTTCTGCTTGTAATATTCTTTTCCTATTTTCTGCTTGGTAAATTCTACTCTTTTCTCAAATATCAGTTTGATTATTACTTTTTTCTGTAAATCCTAAGCCTCTACAGGCAGAACCAACCTATTCCTTTTCTAGGCTCCCATAGCATTCACATATACATTTCTATTACATCATTCTTCATATTGTACCTTAATTATTTACTTAAGTATCTGTTTCCATGTCTATGTTGTAAGTTTATCTAGAGGAAGGGTTGTCTTATTATTCATGTTTCTTTCTCTGGCACCTAATATAGTGCTTGGCACATAGTAGGTGTTCAATAAATATTTATTAAATTAGTAAGATAATTTAGTTATATTGGGTGCTTTTGGGGTTGGGATGCCACAGTGCAGGGTTTAGGAAACCTGAAAAGAAGGATGCAAAAAATGTGTTTGTGTGTGTGTATGTGAAAGGGAATGTTGAAAATAGAAAAAGCAGATCAGAGTACAGTAAAGACTTATTTTACCTATATTTCAAGTTTTTGTTCAAGGTGCTCATGAAAAGGGGAAGGAAACATCCTTCATCTTCTCCAACTTTTAGGAACCAGAACTTAAGTCACAATTACACCTATCTACCATTTGCCACATTGTTTCTATGGGAAAACTCATTCTGAGTTCTGAATTAACTGATTTACAAATGAATGGACTCTGTCTCACTGATAAACTAGGGGCTGCCTAGATTGTGCTTTAGCATCACCAAATTTGTGTGCATTTTTTCTAACTATTTCATGTGTTTGTTTGTCTTATTTAGTCATGTACATTATAAACTATTTGAGGGTTGGGATAATTTTCTTTTGTATAACCCACATAGTATCTAGGATGGTATTCTGGATATAGAAAACATTTATGCAGTCTCTAGATATGTCTCAGAGTGTTTTGTGCACGGCACTGTGCAAAGTAAAGGGTTAAAGAGCACAGAATCTATGCTTTCTGAAAGTTCACAGTCTAGTTGGGGAATTAAGTAGGAAGTATGAAGTCAGCTTGTCCCCCAGTGGTCAAAGAAGCCTACCTGACGTAGAGGGAAATAGGCACCACGGTGTTGAGAATAATGAAGTAGGACCAGAATATAAGGACGGCAGAGACAGCTGATGAAGACACATATTCTTTCCATGGCAGAAAATCCTGGAAGTAGTAGCCTTTCTTGCTTTCCCAAATGCAATGACCAACTGCTAGGACAAAACACATGCTGCCTAAAAACAGAAAAATCTAGAAATCAAAAAAAGAATTAAATTAACATTTCATCCAAGACATGCTGCTTCAGTTCTACCGTTTGGAGCCTATCTCTCAACAAAGCCTCTCTCTTTTCTTGGAGGGCAGGGGTGCCCTGACGCTCACATTCTCTAGGCAGTAGTACACAGGACAGAAAAGAAAGCCCAGCAGGAGCCATCCTTGGGATTTTGACAGGAGATAATAGTAACTAAAATATAGTAAATATTAATTAAGTGCCAATAATTGTGCTAAGTACTCTACATGTATTATTTAATTTAATATTTATAATACCCGTCTTTTAATAACAGACAAGAAACTTGATATTAAGAATGGGAAAGTATTTTGCCTAAAGTCATTTAGCTACTAACTAGGATGGACAGGTCTTGAACTAGTTCCAGAACACAATCTCTTAATTACTCCAATACTGAAGTGAGGTTCTGCTTTAAAAACAAATCTAAAATGTGTGGCGTTGGCTTAGCAGCTGGGGGTGGGTGGGTGGTAAGGAAATGGATATAAAAGACTGACAATATGGCAATCATGTTTACAGTAAAGAATATGGTAAAACTGGAAGACAGACCATGTGCCTACTGAAGCTAGAGCTCTAAGGGAAATGGTTAGAATTAGAATATTAGTGTGTGTTGGCTGACTTTAACAAAAGAAAGAGTTGAAATAGGGGAATAACTGGCCAATTTTAAGCAGAAATGAAAAGGAATAGCGTGAAATCTGGGTCCTCAAAGGACTGGAAAAGCCTATTACTTTTAGACACCAAAGAGGAAAAAAGAGACAAGATTGAGATCTTAAGCAAACAAGGCCCAATAATTCTTTTCAGCTGAATAAAATGAATCAGCCTGGAGGCAATGTTCAGATTAAAGATGGCACCTTTTTACCGAAACAAGATTATTGTTCTAGATAACCCCAACTTTCTTGTCATTAGGTTGAGAGAAAAGGGCATGGAGGGGAAAGGATGCAAAGAAAGAAGACAGATTTGAGAAAATCTGTTTAGAAAAGAACTTTGGGGAGGAGGGGATAATAATCCTGAACTCATTTTACAAAGCCAGCATTACTCTGGTACCAAAGCCAGAGAAGGACACTATAAGAAAAGAAAACTACAGGCCAATACCCCTGATGAATACAAAATTTCTCAATAGCAAACCAAATTCAATAGCGTATTAAAAGGATCATACACCATAATCAAGTGGGATTTAGACATTAATGAAAGAAACTGAAGAAGACAAGTAAATGGAAAGATATCTTATATTCACGGATTGGAAGAGTTAAGCAATGTTAAAATGTCTATACTACCCATGCTATCTATAGAGTCAATGCAATCCCTATCAAGATTTCAATGGCATTTTTTATAGAAATAGAAAAAAAATCCTAAAACTTGTATGGAACCATGAAAGACCTCAAACAGCCAAAGCAGTCTTGAGAAAGAAGCAAGGTGGGTGCATCTCATTTCCTGATTTCAAACTATATTACAAAGCTATAGTAATCAAAACTGTATGGTACTGCTATAAAAACAGACATATAGACCAATGCAACAGAAATGTGAGCCCAGAAATAAACCCATGCATATATGGTCAACTAATATTTGACAAGGGAGGCAAATGGTGTTGGGAAAACTTGATATTCACATGCAAAATAATGAAACTGGACCCCTATCTTATACCACTCACAAAAATTAACTTGATATGGGGCTTCCCTGGTGGTGCAGTGGTTGAGAGTCCGCCTGCCAATGCAGGGGACACGGGATCGTGCCCTGGTCTGGGAAGATCCCACATACCGCAGAGTGGCTGGGCCCGTGAACCATGGCCACTGATCCTGCACGTCCAGAGCCTGTGCTCCGCAACGAGAGAGGCCACAACAGTGAGAGGCCCACGTACCGCAAAAAAAAAAAAAAAAAAAAAAAAAAATTAACTTGATATGAATTAAAGACTTAAGTGTAAAACCTGAGATCATAAAACTCCTAGAAGAAAACATAGAAACATAGAGAAAAAGTTCCTTGACAGCCGTCTTGGCAATGACTTTATAGATATGCCACCCAAAGCACAAGCAACAAAAGCACAAATAAACAAGTGGGATTACATCAAACTAAAAAGCTTTTGTACAGCAGAAGAAACAATCAACGAGATAGAAAGGCAATCAGTGGAACGGGAGAAGATACTTGCAAACCACATATCTGATAAGGAGTTAATATCCAAAATATATAAGGAAATAACTCAATAGCAAAAAAAAATTCAATTAAAAAATGGGAAAAGGTCTTGAACAGACATTTTTCCAAGGAAGATATTCAAATGGCCGATAAGTACATGAAAAGATACTCAACATCACTAATCATCATGTGATGCTCCTGGTGGGCATGTAAATTGGTACAGCTACTTTGGAAAACAACATGGAGGTTCCTCAGAAAATTAAAAATAGAACTACTATATAATCCACTTCTGGGTATATGTCCAAAGGAAATTAAATGACTCTCTTAAAGAGATATCTCCACCCCATGTTCACTGCAGCATTATTTACAATAGCCAAGACAGGGAAATAACCTAAGTGTCTATCAACAGATGAATGGATAAAGAAAATGTGACACACACACACACACACACACACACACACTACAGTGGAACATTATTCAGCCATGAAAAGAAGGAAATCCTGTCATTTGAGACAAATGCCCAACTCTCCAAAAAACTGCCAAATGCTTTCCAAAGTGGCTGTACAATTTTACATTCCACCAGCGTCACATGCCCACATACCTGCAGAGAAGACATGTATGATGTTATTGTGAACCACTTCTAAATCTACTCAGGGGTCTTCAAACCTGTGCCCTTTATCACAAGGTATGAATTGCTCAAAGCAACCCATCCCCACTGCTAGAAAATTTTAGGTCTCATCTTTGAGTCACTGATAGAAAGTCTTTGGAGACAAGAGTATGAAGGCAGGAGGAGAAGATCTAACTGGGACCATTCTCAGAAAATGAGATTTAAAAATCCTTATTATGAAAAATTTCAAACACATTTAATGTATATAAATACTATAATGAACGCCTATGTGCCCATCACTCAGCTTCACCAATTATCAATTCGTGGTCAGTTTTATTTTATCCCAAACCTCCTCTTCCCCTGTCCTTCCTTTCATTTTAAGCAAATTTCTCACATTATATAATTTTTTTTGCAAACAGTTTAATATATCTCTTTAAAGGATCTTATTTAAACACATAATCACAATACCTTTATCACTTAAAAAGCTAGTAATAACTCCTTAATATCATTCAATATTTGAGATTTGAGAGTTGAATAAGGGATGGAGGAGAACAAAACAGGAGGATCAAGATAAAAAAGAATAAAATCTGCTTTCATTCCTAGCCTAATGCAGATTCATACTGAATAGTTCCGCTCTTTGTGATGAAGGTTTCTTCGGGGCCATAAAACCCTTCTTAATCTTACTCCTCCTTCCTTATGCTTCTCTTTAATGGGTCATGTGAAAGCATGGCTTATCCTCATGGTTCAGATTAAACTTCAGTGATGAGTTCTACTGGCTTTGCTTCCCCTTTGGACAGTCTATGTGGCCAATATTAAATCTGAGACCATATTCCTCTACCTGCCACTTCTCCAGGCCCGACTCCATCAGCTCCAGTGGGAAAAAGTGGGGAAGGTAAAATGATTATAATAAACTATTATTATTTATTTATAAATATAAATTTATTTATAATCTGTTTATTATAAATTATTAGAATAAATAATTTGATACCCTCTGAAGCTGTGGGAGAAAATTACTGAGTGAACTTCAACACCCTTTCTGCTCCATACCTGTTGCCTGGATAATTGAGAATTACCCATCAATCATTTCCAGTGCTGTGCCATCCCTCCATTGTTAGACTATGAGTCCTCCAGAACAGATCTTTCTGTTCAGATTTTTTTTTTTAATTTAATTAATTAATTAATTTTTGGCTGCGTTGGGTCTTTGTTGCTGCCTGCAGGCTTTCTCCAGTTGCGGGTGAGCTGGGGCTACTCTTTGTTGCGGTGTGTGGGCTTCTCATTGTGGTGGCTTCTCTCGTTGTGGAGCACGGGCTCTAGGTGCACAGGCTTCAGTAGTTGTGGTGCACAGGCTTAGTTGCTCCGCGGCATGTGGGATCCTCCCGGACCAGGGCTTGAACCCGTGTCCCCTGCATTGACAGGTGGATTCTTAACCACTGCACCACCAGAGAAGTCCCTTTCTATTCAAACTGAGCCAGCAGAAAGGAAGTCAGCTTTATTGGACCAAGATCCTGAGAGCAGGGCCTCTCTCCCTTCAGAGAGGCCTGCAGGGGCAGGACACAGTCTGCTCTTTGCTCATTCCTAGAGCTTTTCCTGCCATCCTGAGGCTTTCTAAACCCTTGCAGATGTTCTCTTTCTTAAGAAATATTCATGTTGTGATGGAGTTTATTGGTACTTAGCCTAAAGCTTCACTTTGCTTCCTTTCTATAGGAAGAAAGAAACAAGAAATTGGTTTTTGCTACAAACCCCAGATGTTACTTGTTTATTACAAGAGCCAGTCAGACCCAAGAAGACCTGTGTGTGAAGAGTGGTTCCAGTAAAGGCTGAAAGAGATACTCAGTTTTGTCAAGAACTAAGGCCATTGCTGGTCACAGTGGAGCTCCCAGGCATCACAGGCAGTCTGTAAAAAGAGAGTACTCCTTGGTCCTTTGGCCCTTCACCTCTGTGCTTTTCATTGTGCCTTACCCAAGAAGTATATCCTGGATTTCTGGCATCATTCAAATTTCAAGCACTGTGCCCCACAAATACGTCCTACTTAAGAGACTAGGGTTCACAAAGCATTGTCATTGTGAGCTCTGGGGAGATCTGGGGAGGGGGAAAGGACCAAACTCCAGCTCCCCTGTGGGCTTATCAGGAAGGAGTTTTACTAAACATACTTCCTGTGTCTGTCAGATTTTCCCCTAAGAATCATTTCCAAAAATGGGAAAAAATGAAGTGTTTAAATCAGGAAGGATTTCTGCTTCAGCTTTGAGAAATGACAATGCATTATACCTAACTACACTGACAATGTCTTGGCAAAAATACCACATAAACAAAACTGCTGAGCTGTTAAGAACATAGCTAATGCAAGAACATTTCTTCATTTAATAACCATTCAAAAGATATTTCCTGAGAACCGTTTTGTGCAAGGCACTCCCAAGAATATAGAGATGAATATAGCATAATTTCTACCTTACAGGCTCATAATTTGGTAGCTCAGGTATTCATTCATTTTTTTCACTAACTCAACACATAATAATAACACATTTTTTTCACTAACTCAACACACATAACTCAACAACATAATAATGATGCTCCTATTATGTGTCAAACATAATTCTAGGGGCTGGGATACAGTGGTGATAAAAGACAATGCCTTAACTCTCAGAGAGTTTGTAATCCTGTGGAGATATGAGGAAAACAGATATGTTAAGAAAAGAAAAAATACAAATTAACTAGTGCTAAATGCTGTGAGGAAAATAAAACAAGTTAATACAATAAAAAATGTCTTAATGGAGGTGGCCACTTTAGATAGGGTGGCAGAGAAGCCTTCTCTGAAAAGGTGACATTGAATACTGAAAAAGAAGCAAGCCATGCAAAGGCCTAGATAGACATTGCCAGCAAGAGTAAAGGTCCCATGATAGGAACAAGTTTGCTCTCTCACTTGATTCGTAGTTTACCTGGGTATAGATTTCTAGGTCAAAGTAATTTTCACTAAGAACTTTGAAGGTATGACCCTATTGGTTTCTAGGGCCCAGTAGTGTTAGTGAGAAATCTGATGCCAATCTAATTCTCATTTTTTGTTGGTATCTTATTCTTATCCCTATGAAAAAGTTAAGGGACTTTTATACACCATTGGTGTTCTAGAATTTCATGATGTTTAATGGATGCTTTAAATCTGAAATTCATATCCTTCTTCAATTCTAGGAAATATTCTTCTATTATTTCTTTGACAATATTGCCCCCTCCATTTTCTCTTTCTGATACTCCTGGGAGATCATGTGGGGGCTCTTGGTTTCGTCCTCCATTAAAAAAATGTATTTGTCTCTTTGACTTTTGGTTTTATGGTCTAGTAGTATTCTTTGACTCTTTATTTCAGCCCTTCTATTGGCTTTTTAATTTCAGTAATTTTTACTTTCCGAAATTCTTTTTGTTATTCTTAGATTGCTTTTTTATTCTTTCATTAAAAAAAAAAAATTTAGGGAATTCCCTGGCGGTCCAGTGGTTAAGACTCTGCGCTTTTACTGCTGAGGGCCTAGCGTGGATCCCTGGTTGGGGAACTAAGATCCCACAAGCTATGGCATGGCCCCCCACAAAAAATTTTAGCCTATTCTTATTTTATTTGTGCAATTGCTTCTTCTAAGAATACTAGTAAAATTCTTTTGAAAGTTCTTTTCTTTTATCTTCCTGAATTATAATCTGTTTTTTCCAGAGTCAGTTATTCTCTTTGTTCATCCTCATCCTCCTCTTTTGTGCTCCTGGTTTCCTTCCAGTTCACTTAAAAACAGGAGTAAAAGAGTAGTTTCATCATTATAGGTTGGTTTTATTTCCTTGGGTTAATTTTGTTTCTCGAGCAGACCACTCCCCTATGGGAAGATGGAACCATGAGTTCTGTGTAGGTAGGCAGAATGTGTTCTTTCACTGGTTTTACCGTAGAGTACACGAGGAGCTTGCTGGCAAACTTGAGTCCCCCAAATTTAAAATAAAGTGGGTTTTACTCTGAAGTGATAACACCCACATTAGAAGCCCTACCTCTCTGCGGATAGATTGTTAAATTTCTTCGGAAAGCAGTTCTCTTGTTTGAGACTAGAGGTCAGATACATTTGTTACTGCTATATGTATGCCTATAGGGGTGGTAGGATGGTACAGAGGGCCAGGTGTTGTCCATGTTGTTTCATGGGCAGTTTTAAAATTAATTATCCTGATTAGTACCCCCACATCTTACTCCTGCTCTCAATTCCTGCTGAATCTAGCTTGGAACTACTCTTGAGGAATGCATTTCCGCGGAAGCTTTCACTACTCTGGTTTATTTATCGGTATAATCTATCTACTTTCTGCCTTCCAAAAGCTCATCAGCATCTTGGGTCTGCTGACAGTTCTTCACGCTCTGTCAGGGGATTTATTTTCTATTTGTACTTCCTTACAGTCATTTCATTAGGCTCAAATAGGAAGTCTCAACATCCTTCTTAAACTAGATGCCCAAAAGTGAACATGGGACCCGAGATAATATTCCCTACTTTCTGAAGGAATGATTGCATGAATGACCTCATAAATGTAGAAATTCATAGCAGCTACTCTGCTAGTTTAGCTGCTCTGGGTATTTACACTGCTTCTCTGCTGCAGCCGTCTTGTGAGAACTTGAGCAGAGAACTGCATTCTCTTTGGAGACTCCCATTGCAGATCCCTCTATACCTCTGCTTTAATCTGCTCTGGTGTTCTCTAGGCCTGCTATTCAGCCACCATCCTAGGACTTCCTTTCACTGTTCTCATGTTTCCTGGCTTCCATATCTTTCTTGGTTTATTCTCTTGTTTTGCTTGAGTATATACTAGAAGCTTCCTAAGAGAGGATACATGATAAGTAAATTTTTTGAGTCTTTGCACATATGGATATTTCTTTATACTTGCATTTTATTGATAGTTTCAATGGATTTAGAATTATAGGATGCAAATAATTTTCTGGCAGACGTTTGAAGCGTTG
The DNA here is from genome assembly GCF_011762595.2 of Tursiops truncatus. Taxonomy (NCBI): domain Eukaryota; kingdom Metazoa; phylum Chordata; class Mammalia; order Artiodactyla; family Delphinidae; genus Tursiops; species Tursiops truncatus. The sequence continues at coordinate 78,671,587 of NC_047039.1, read as the reverse complement.
ATGTTTACCTTCTGCTGTTGCTGTTGAGAAGGCCAATGCTATTTTATTTATTTATTTATTTTGTGGTACGCAGCCCTCTCGCTGTTGTGGCCTCTCCCGTTGCGGAGCACAGGCTCCGGACACGCAGGCTCAGCGGCCATGGCTCACGGGCCCAGCCGCTCCGCGGCATGTGGGACCCTCCCGGACCGGGGCACGAACCCGTGTCCCCTGCATCGGCAGGCGGACTCTCAACCACTGCGCCACCAGGGCAGCCCAGCCAATGCTATTTTGATTCTTGAATATGACATTTTATTTCTCTCCGGAAGCTCTTAGGGTCTTTTAAAAAAATTTTTATAATTTCTTCACATGTGGTCAATCTGCCATGTTAAACAGGTTTGTCATGTGTTTTAGTTTTGTCTCCCCAGGGAAATAGCAAGTATAGTAGAAAGAGCATTAACTCTGAAAAGTTATGCCTAGATGGATAGATGTGATTATTAATAAAATTATGTATGTAAAGCATCTGGCACATATTGATGCCCCATCTCCCAAAAGTGAACGTATATACTTGAGAGCTGGACCCAGGACTTATAAAACCTTATGATCTTCACAACACCTGGCACATACTAGGCACATACTAGATTCTCAATAAATATGACTTGATCTCACCATACACAAAAATAAACTCAAAATGGCTTAAAGACTTAAGTATAAGTCATGACATCATAAAACTCCTAGAAGAGAACATAGGCAAAACATTCTCTGACATAAATCATACCAATATTTTCTTAGGTCAGTCTTCCAAGGCAGTTGAAATAAAAACAAAAATAAACAAATGGGATCTAATCAAACTTATAAGCTTTTGTACAGCAAAGGAAACCATAAACAAAATGAAAAGACAACCTACTGAATGGGAGAAAATATTTGCAAATGATATGACTGACAAGGGCTTAATCTCCAAAATATACAAACAGCTCATACAACTCAACAACAAAAAAACAAACAACCCAATCCAAAAATGGGCAGAAGACCTAAATAGACATTTCTCCAAAGAAGACATACAGATGGCCAAGAGGCACATGAAAAGATGCTCAACATTGCTAATTATTAGAGAAATGCAAATCAAAACTACAATATGGTATCACCTCGCACTGGTCAGAATGGCCATTATCAAAAAGTCTACAAATAACAAATGCTGGAAAGGGTGTGGAGGAAAGGGAACCCTCCTGCACTGTTGGTGGGAATGTAAGTTGGTGCAGCCACTGTGGAAAACAGTATGGAGGTCCCTCAGAAAACTAAAAATAGAATTACTATATGATCCAACAATCCCACTCCTGGGCATATATCCAGACAAAACTGTAATTCAAAAAGATACATGCACCCCTATGTTCATAGCAGCACTATTCACTATAGCCAAGACATAGAAATAACCTAAACGTCCATCAACAGATGAATGGATAAAGAAGATGTGGTACATATATACAACGGAATACTACTCAGCCATAAAAAGAACGAAATAATGCCATTTGCAGCAACATAGATGCAACTAGAGATTATCATACTAAGTGAAGTAAGTCAAAGAGAAAGACAAATATCATAAGATATCACTTATATGTGGAATCTAAAATATGGCACAAATGAACCTATCTATGAAACAGAAACAGAATCACAGACATAGAGAACAGACTGGTGGTTGCCAAGGGGGAGGGATGGAGTGGGAGGTTGGGGTTAGCAGATGTAAGCTTTTCTATATAGAATGGATAAACAACAAGGTCCTACTGTATAGCACAGGGAACTATATTCAATATCCTGTGATAAACCATAATGGAAAAGAATACCAAAAAAGAATGTATATATATGCATAACTGAATCACTGTGCTATACAGCAGTAATTAACACATCATTGTAAAGGTTCTTCTGACCATTTTTTTTAGATTCCATATATATGTGTTAGCATACGGTATTTGTTTTTCTCTTTCTGACTTATTTCACTCTATATGACAGTCTCTAGGTCCATCCACCTCACTACAAATAACTCAGTTTCAATAAAAAATATGATTTGATGACGATGAGTTTTTGCCATTATTTTTCTGTGGGACTTTATTTATGATATTTATCTTTACTTGTCTCAATTTGCATATTTGTCAGTGGGGAAAATACTTCTTGACTTGCTTATTGTTCATGTGTTGTGAAGCTTCAGTTAGTGAATGTGAAAATATTCAAAAAAGTTAAAATCCCTCTACAGATGTCAAGTACAGTTTCTGGTCTCAAAGCTGAATGAATCTTTTTTTTTTTTTAACATCTTTATTGGAGTATAATTGCTTTACAATGGTGTGTCAGTTTCTGCTTTATAACAAAGTGAATCAGTTATACATATACATATGTCCCCATATCTCTTCCCTTTTGCATCTCCCTCCCTCCCACCCTCCCTATCCCACCCCTCTAGGCGGTCACAAAGCACCGAGCTGATCTCCCTCTGCTATGCGGCTGCTTCCCACTAGCTATCTATTTTATGTTTGGTAGTGTATATATGTCCATGACACTCTCTCACTTTGTCCCAGCTTACCCTTTCCCCTCCCCGTATCCTCAAGTCCATTCTCTAGTAGGTCTGCTGCATCTTTATTCCAGTCTTGCCCCTAGGTTCTTCTGACCATTTTTTTTTTTTTTTAGATTCCATATATATGTGTTAGCATACGGTATTTGTTTTTCTCTTTCTGACTTAATTCACTCTATATGACAGTCTCTAGGTCCATCCACCTCACTACAAATAACTCAATTTTGTTTCTTTTTGTGGCTGAGTAATATTCCATTGTATATATGTACCACATCTTCTTTATCCATTCATCTGTTGATGGACACTTAGGTTGCTTCCATGTCCTGGCTATTGTTGAATGAATCTTCCTAATTTTCTAAAATCCCATTTATTAAATCCAAAGGATATAGAAAAAGAACTGTAACATTTAACATAATAAATAACAGAGAACACACACTTTGTAATTCAGATATTAATGAGAAATGTACAGAAAAAGGGCACTTTTATTTTCTAAGCAATAGAGTAAAAATAAAATATAAAAAGTAATGGAATCAAGTACAGGCAGCATTGGAACCACTCAGTCATGCAGAGAAGCTGTGTAAGTGAAGAAATTAATCTGTCTATATCTAACAAGAATAAAGGCCACCCGTATATAATAGCATGGAAATAAATTAATTAGTCTTCAATTTAAACTTTATTCTCAAAGCTGATTATTATCTATTGAGTGCTTATAAAAATTTTTTATTGGAATATAGTTGATTTACAATGCTGTGTTAGTTTCAGGATACAGCAAAGTGAATCATTTATACATATACATATATCCACTCTTCTTTAGATTCTTTTCCCATATAGGCCATTACAGAGTATTGAGTAGAGTTCCCTGTGCTATACAGTAGGTCCTTATTAGTTATCTATTTTATATATAGGAGCATGTATATGTCAATCCCAATCTCCCAATTTATCCCTCCTCCCCTTGCCCCCGGTAACCCTAAGTTTGTTTTCTACATCTGTGACTCTGTTTTGTAAATAAGTTCATTTGTACCCTTTTTTTAAGACTCCACATATAAGCTATATCGTATATATTGAGTGCTTTTCAAATTTCATTTCTTAGCAGCAGAATCCTTTATTTTCCAACTGAGATCTTACAGACAGATAAATGTGAAGCTGCTCTTTTTAAACCAGAAACTTCAGAATGAAGAGGCCGAACAAAACTCTTGATCTTCTCTATTCCCCCTGCAGCAGACCTTAGACTCCTCTAAGGAAATAGAGTTTGAAAATCATTGGTTTAAGTAAGGTGATCTATTAGTCCAAGTAAGGTTTTATTAAAGTGGTCATGAGTAAAATTGGCTATGAAAAAAAAGTGTCTTAATTTCTAAAGCAGGGTCCATAATCTATTCTGGTACCACTAATTGAAGTATCAAAGCTTCAACAAGTTATGACTGTCCTCCACAACAGAGGTATAAACTTGAGACTCCCTTGTCAATGAGTTCTGTTCTTTTCTGCTTCAGACATTAGTATGTGGGGTCCTAAAACTGCTTGAGGTTTTCAAACAACTAAATTCTGACTTGAAAATACCAGCTACTGCTGTGGAAGGAAGGGAAGTATGCTTATTTGTAAAGAAACAGAAAAAAGTCTTTAACTTACCCAGAGCACAAGGACATTCATGAGATGGTCTATGTGTGTCCGTTTAAAAGTGGACTTTCCACTGTTCTGCATTAATTTGGTGTCTGGTCCTAAGTGAAACAGGGAGACATCACCTCTTAGAATCACTGAATATTCTCAACAGGATTGAAATTGGGTTAAAATGTACCTTTATGATCATTTTATCAAACCTCTTTCCAATGCTAGGGGATAAAGTCCTGGAGAAAGGCTCATGCTTGGTGCCAATAACTCAAAGAATGGAAAATTTGTTTCTAAGGATAATCCCAACTACTTCTGCAAAGTGCATCAATGCTTGACACCTCCCTCTCTTTGCTGCACCTTAGTCTAGTTTTTCACTGATAAGTCAGAATAGGAGCCACAAGCTTCTCTCTCATCACCATCTGGTTTATTTAGCTTAGAAAAGGGATTTTCTGATAAGGAGAACTTCACCTTCTTTTGAGGAAACCCATTGCTGGACCAGGCTCTATTTAAAGTTTCTAATTAAGAAATGGAGAAAGGAAAAGGCAATGGCAGTGATTTCTCTTGAGGTGGAAGCTTGGGAGCTGAGATTTCTCTGGAGCTGAGAGACAGAGACTCTGCATTTCTTCATGACAAGGCAGATAGTAAGTAGAAATAAAGAGCTTTTTTTTTTTTTATAAGAGCTCCTATAGGAACCAACATTTTTTTTATTTTATTTTATTTATTTATTTATTTTTGGCTGCATTGGGTCTCTGTTGCTGTGCACAGGCTTTCTCTAGTTGCGGTGAGCAGGGGCTTCTCCTGTTGCGGAGCACGGGCTCTAGGCACGCGGGCTCAGTAGTTGTGCCTCATGGGCTCTAGAGCGCAGGCTCAGTAGTTGCGGCGCACGGGGCCAGTTGCTCCACGGCATGTGGGATCTTCCTGGACCAGGGCTTAAACCCGTGTCCCCTGCACTGGCAGACGGATTCTCAACCACTGCACCACCAGCGAAGCCCTAAAGAGCTTTTAATGGCCACTGGGACTAGAGTTGGAAATTATTATCTTACTGTGGTTGTTGTCATCAGTGCCCACTGTCACCAAGGGCACAGGGTGGCACAGAATCTTCCTCCATTTTCCAGCACTACCTTATAACTTAAGAAAATCCCTCAATAAGTATAAGGGATTATGGTTCTAAATGCCATCTCAAGATGGGCCACTGCTAATGAGCCACATGTGCCTTTTCTCTGGCATGAACACTTCATATTGTATTTTATATTCTACATAAGGACCGCCGTGTTTATTTTTTCCTTATGGGAGTAATCCACATGTATACTCTCCCCTTTCACATGTTCCCCTTTCATATGCTAATACTATGTGTACTTCTATGTGTATACCTTCTCTTGTGTCCAGATATGTTTAGAAAGACTTATGAATGCTCTGTGGTCTTGGAACACAAAGCCTTCCTCTAACAAAGGCAGGGCTGATATGCTGGCAGCTCATTGCTTGGAAAAAAGTCGTTTTTTTCTTAAATTATCCATCCATCTATCCATCTACCTGCCTCCCTTTCTATCTGTCTCAAAGCCATAGTGTTCTGGTACATATCTGAGCACCATATCTGCATCCTGAAAACTAAGTGCCCACAACATGGCTACTAACGGAACCCAGTAGGCTGGGGGTCTGTGGTCCCCACGAAGACGTACCAGTAAAAATTACCAAGCCATAGCACCAATCTGTATTCCTGATGATGCAGCCTCGGAGAATCAGCCTGTCATGATCCAGGACGTAATTTTTTCCTTTATAAATCAGTATTCCTGTGAATCTGTCCAACCTGTTATTGGGAGACTCACACCTCACTTCTCCTGAAAAAAAAAAAAAAGAAGGAATAAGAGTCCTGACTCTGTAATCTTAATTCTTTCCTAACAGGACAGAGGAGGCTTAACAGAGAAGAGGAAAGAACATCCCCTTTTCAAAATATACACACATCTTTTGCCTATCCTTTCTCAGCCGCTGCCCATTTCTCACCAGGCAGACAGTGTTCTGGGCATCAAAGAAGAGTAATTCTGTGACATGGGTCATCCAGAGAGAGAACAACCCACACGATAACCTATCACCATCAGTACTTCTAGATCAAATGAGCTGAATCTGAAGAAATTTTAAAAGTACTTAAAACAAACCTAGTAGTTGTTTCAAAATGGAAATAATTTGACTTTTTCATGATTAGTAAAGTAAAATATGCCCATTGTAAATACATATACAACATTAAAAGGAGAAAGGAGAAAGTAAAATTCACCCACTGCCTCGAAATAAGCACTATTAAACTTCTGTAGTACATCCTTCCAAGTTTTTCTCTATACATGTACTCATACACATACATATGTTTCCAAAAACAGGTTTGTGTTACATATACTATGCATAGTGTATTGCAATCTTTTTTCACTTATTAATATGTTGTGAATATTTTTCCATGTGAATAAATATCAACTTGCACATCGTTTTTAATAAGTTATATAGAATTCACTATATGGATGTACCACACTTTAACCAGACATCTACTAATAAAAATTTGGGTTGGCAAACCTATTTCCTAACTCACCATCAAAGGCAGACAGTAGCTTCAGGTTATCTTCCATCTCACTGGTAACTGAGATGGCTTGCTTCACTTTCAAGTTGGTTTCACTAGAGTAAAGAATGCACATACATAACAGCAGCACAGGTCCAATTTCTCCAACTTTAGAAAACAGTTGTTACCAATAGAGCTTGGGCTATAGGCTTGAGCCGTGAGAGTCACTCCCACTGTTATCCTCTCTCAAGAAAAGTTTTGAGGTGGGATGGTTCTACAGGGAAGCTGAGTATTAGCCCACTCATTCCCCTCTCTCCCTGAAACACATATCAACTACTTTAACCAACCTATGAGATCTTGCGGGTCAGATGCTCTAGAAAAGCTGAAGAAACATCACAAGACAACCTGGAGGGGGTACCTGCTCCCTTCAAGAATAAGGAGCAGGTCCTGGTAAGAAAGTGCATATACCCCCAAGTAAACATATTCCTCATCTCATAAATATTTACAGGATCCATGAAGGGATCCCACTTAACCATTTGCTGATACAAGAATGCACAGAGACAGAAGTAAAAAAGAAGCCACATTTCAAAAAGTTTGTGGGCACCAAGAGGAATAGTTGTAAGGCTGCAGATCGATACAAAACTCCACAGGACAAGCTCTCTGAAGATGGCCTCTATACTCCAAAGATCTTAGCTTTTGCACGTTAATGAATTTCTACGTTAAATCCTTTCTAGAACATGGTTTATCAGTACATAATTACCTCCATATTCATTTCCCCCCCTGGAAACTTTGGAACTATATTCTGAAATTTTACAGTTCTGTTAACGTCTTTCCTACCACTCAGCATTACTGAATATAGATAGACAGAATGTCTCCAGTTTAGAGATGGAGAATATGGAGTTTATTTGCCCAGATTCTGCACCAGTGGATGCTAAATTATTGCTGTCAAGAGCTCAGCCTTAGACTTGAGGTCCCAAGAGTCTGGCCTCCTATCTTATCTAGATATTTCTAGCCTCTTTTAGCACTTCATTCTCTGCATCATGTTCTCCCTCAGTGAGAAATCACTCTAAGCTGGCTCGACCGTCTTAATGGATTATCAGGAGGGAACACTCACCCGTCCAGTTCTGCTGTTTCTATATATGTCAGACTGTAGGGCTCACTGCTAGAGAGTAATAGTATATCAGCCTGTGGTCAGAAAAGTCAGAGAAGATAAGGAAGGCAGACTTTTAACATTACAGTGTAACAAAAGCAATTACCTCAGGAACAGATGTTCATCTTAAGAATATTAAAGACATTTGGTTTACTTTCTTTGTCTAGGACCCATCACTGCTACCACACACCCCCTCTCCAAAAACTAGTCATATTTTACCTGTAGCTATGGTGAGAAATGGACAAGAACAAACTTCTTACCACAGGAGATGTTGATCTCTGGATGCAAAGTGAGGAAGGTGAAGGTCACCAAAAGGAGTGGTCACAGAAGTTGCTAAAAGGGTTCCTATTCAAGCCAAAAGAGAAAAAGCCACAGCCCAAAGAGGTACTCACCGTGACAACCTGATTATTTTCTAGTTTTATTATATCTCCCACTTGGACATTCATCCATTTGTCTGTCACTATCCTGCAAGAAAGTGAGCCTTGAATGCCTGCATGCCTGCTCTGAGAATTTCCCCACAGCCCTGTTTTGACAATCAAGAAGAAAAAAAAAAAAAGCTGAGATGAACTCAAGGCTCAAAGGAGGACCGAACTGGGTTTGTGATACTCCTTGCTACAGTCAAGAATGGGGCCCACTTCTCTTGACTTAAGACTATAAGAGTTTTCTAAAACTCTATAAAGGTATATGTAGACATACATGCACATAATTTTTCTTTAAATAAAAGCAATATATGCATATGGTAAAAAAAAAACATTTCAAATAATTAAGAAGTATGTAAGGGCTTCCCTGCTGGCGCAGTGGTTAAGAATCCGCCTGCCAATGCAGGGGACACAGGTTCGAGCCCTGGTCTGGGAAGATCCCACATGCTGCGGAGCAACTAAGCCCGTGTGCCACAACTACTGAGCCTGCGCTCTAGAGCCCGTGAGCCACAACTACTGAAGCCCACGTGCCTAGAGCTCGTGCTCCACAACAAGAGAAGCCACCGCAATTAGAAGCCCACACACCACAACGAAGAGTAGCCCCCGCTCACCGCAAGTAGAGAAAGCCCGTGCACAGCAACAAAGACCCAATGCAGCCAAGAGTAAATTAAAAAAAAAAAAAAAGAAGTATGTAAAAGGAAAAAGTAAAGTCTCTTCTCTCCCCAGATTTTAATTTTCCTTCCCCCAAGGTAGCCACTGTGAGTAATTTTTTGCATTTCTTTAGAGAAAATATCAATCCATATAATCCCATACAAGATAAACATTTAAAAATTACATAATAGATACATAATTTTCTGTACTTTGCATTTTTCATTAATAATATATCTGGGAGAACACTTATAGAAGATGTGGCTCATTCCTCTTGATAGCTAAAAAATGTGGCTTTTAACTAAAGATGTGCTTGTAGCCAGAATTACTGAGAAATTAAGATGACAGAAATCACAACTTGAAAAACAAATTTTTTTCAGTAGTAGCTTTGCTCAAACTCATGTGCTCTAGAAAAAGAAAGCCACTTTTTGGAATATAGACAACTCACCTCAAGTGTTACATCAGTCAAACATGCACTGGCTTACAAAGTCTAACCACTAGGGCCCTGCTTGTGAACTCCTACTCTAAAACCACTCTATGACAAATTCTTCTCTAATAATCTTATAAAATCCAAGTGCTCAGGCTCCTTGGGAAGTTCATTTGACTAAATTCATTTGGTAACTCCCTAGCCTTGCAAATTTCTTATACACTCAGTTTTATCTTTTCTTTCTATTTCTATTACCTTCCTTTCTTTTTTAATTTTCTTTTTAATCACAACTGACTTTTTGGGTGGTATCTTATGAGAGGCTTCAACAGACCAAAACACTTAGGGAAATAATCCACCATGAGTAAGAATCAGCAGACACAATAAATAACAGAATTAGATGCCCAAGCATGTCACATAATAGAATCATATGATTAAAACTACAGCTGCTGGTATATATACAATGAAATACTATTCAACCATAAAAAAGAATTAAATTTTGTCATTTGCAACAAGGATGGACTTGGAGGGTATTATGCTAAGTGAAATAAGTCAGACAGAGAAAGACAAATACTGTATGATATCACTTATATGTGGAACCTAAAAAATACAACAAACTAGTGAATATAAAAAAAAAGAAACAACCACACAGATAAAGAACAAACTAGTGGTTACCAGTGGGGAGAGGCAATATAGGGGTAGGGGATTAAGAGGTACAAACCATTACGTATAAAATAAGCTACAAGGATATATTGTACAACATGGGGAATATAGACAATATTTTATAATAACTATAAATGGAGTATAACCTTTAAAAATTGTGAATCACTGTATTGTACACCTGTAACTTGTATAATGTTGAACATCAACTATACTGCAATTAAAAAATATGTTTTTAAAATATAGCTCCTGGGTATTCTGTAAGGTCACCATGAAAAAAGACTGGACCTCAATCTTGAATTCTTTCAGATTTGTACTTCTTTGCAATCATGATTCTGCAAACACTGGTCACTTTTCCTTTCATACAATCTCTATTTGTTGAATTCTTTCCCATCCCTTAAGGCCCAGCACAAATATCACCTCTTCCAGAAAGTCTTCCTTGATTCCTTTAGCCAGCTATGATTGCTCATTTTTATTAATTCCTATGATAATTTTTTGTACCTCTTATGATAATCTTCACATTTTGCCTTATATAGAAATCATGCCTGTCTCCCTCTCTCCCTGCCAAAGGTAAATTGCTCAAATTTTGCAGGAACCCACAAAAAATACAAACATTGACCCAATACTTTAGATAGATATGACCAAACACTACAGCAATGGAGTCAACACCAATATTTTCTTTAGATTGCTAACAAAAAGATGCCCTAACCAAAGGTTACAGTAGAATGGTCAATAAGCCATGTAGAGTCGATTGATGTTCTAAAGACAGGTGTCTCCATGCTGACCACTGTACTAGTAATAACCACTTGCACATTAATACCATGTCATAATTTATTAATTGCTTTAATATATATTATTTTGTTTTCATTTTCATAAGCATCCTCTAAGGTAGAGAATATTATCTTCACTTTATAGATAAGAAATATGAGGCCCAGAGAGGTCTGGGGTCACATAGGAAGTTCAGGGCATACTAGATCTAGAAACAAATTCTTCTTATGTCCAACCTGAGGCTCTTTTCACTGTCCTGAATCACTTTTGCAAAGCACCCAGCACATCAAGTTTTAGCAAGGCCAATCCTCTCCCAGAGTTGGTCCAACCTAAACTGGCTTCCCTAGGACTTACCTGCCATCCATCAGCAGCAGAACAGAACGACTGTTGACTTGATTGTCGTTTTGGTGCCTTTTCTAAAATTATACAAGAAAAAGTTCAGGAAATAGATATAAAGCAAACTGCATGTAGAAGGTTAATATTTTGAAGTATTATTCAATGTAGTTCCCCTTTTTTGTAATTCTCCCTCACCCCCCCTCCTTCACCCTCCCAACCCCAAGTCCTTCTACCATAAAAACCAGGCCAAGAAGCTGATTGTCTCTGAGAAGCTGGGGATGGAGGTCAGAAAAAGAACCAAGAGAGAAGAAAGAGACAAAATCTTGGCTTTAATATCAAGAGCCAAAGCCTGGGGTAATGAGAACAAACAACTTACGTCAAAAGCCACAGAGGAGAGAATACAAAATGAGGGGTAGGACTAGAATCTCATACACCTTGGTAGGTGCAGGGAAGTTAAGTATTCACAAGCATACAGCTACCCTCACCCACAATCACAGTCAGCATAAGAAGCCTCTACCATGGACGCAGTGAGGAAAGAGGAATAGAGGTCCATTCAAAGACCAAATAAGGTGACAAATAAGGGTATGTCCTGATGCTACGACTCACACAAATCCCCTCCTTCCAGTTGAGATTACTCCCTGCGAAAAGGGTAGGACTGGGAAGAGGGCAGAAAGAATCCTGAATTTGTCGGTTTATCCTAAAGAGACTGAGTTCTAAACCAGAAGTAACTAGGTGGGTTATCCTGAATTGGCAAGTTTACTTTTCAGCTTTCATTAAAAACGGTTGAGATGGTGAGGTGCTGGTTATGAGCTACATTGAGTTTAGTTACAGAAAATTAAGTTATATTTTTGCACACCTGAGTTGTGACTGAAATTTCAACCACTATATGTGCTAATTCTGGTTTTAAAGAGTTACAGAGTTAAAGAGCTGGAGAAACACCCTGCTCTCAAACTTTGGTGTAAAAATCTATCCTGTCAAAATCAGAAGGACTCTCTTAGGGAAGCTTCAAGCAGGTCAACAGGATGGACTTCGCAAATCCCACTAGTAGGCGTAGTGCTGGTTCCTCACCCTCACCCTTCCTTGCTGGACCTGCTGCAAAGAAGCAAAGAGGAAGCCATGCAGCACTCACTGAAAGCCAGTTTCTCCCTCCAAGGCCAGGAAAGGAGTCAGCCTCTGTTATGTCATGATCTTTCTAAAACCAGAGGGTTGCTAGCTATGTGTACCTGATAGAACTGAAAGTTGGAAAGGGAAATAAGGGAGAGCTGGAGAGGAGAAGAGCAATGTGGAAAGGGGAGATAAGAGCAGGAGAAAGCAGGGGGGACAGAGGGAGGTGGGAAGGGGAATATAAAAATGGGAGAAGGGTGAATGGAGAAAGAAGGATGAGAGCAAACCCAGAGAGAGCTAACTGAAGGAAGAGGTGGGTTATTAAAAAGGAGATGGAAGGAAACCTGGAAAAAGGTGGCAGTAGGAAGAAAGAGAAAGGCCTTGCATTACCCCTTTCTGGCCATGTATGGCTCACCAATCTTGGGCTTAAGGGAATTTCATATTCCTCTGGGATGGATAAGGACATAGGGAAAGGAAACACCTCTTTCCTTTCAGTGCTTCTTCCTAGCAAAAGGTAGTCCTGGGGAGTCCTTCTTGCCCCCCACAGCCTGACTAGGTACAGTGAGAGACTAGAGGCCCAGGAAGCCACTTCACCACGTCGTCGATGGCATCTTTCACTGCTGTTATGGACAGCACCACCATCAGGGGTACCACAGTCGTGTACCATGCCAAGGAGGAGATCTGGGGAATCAACTGAAAGACGGACGGGGAGAGAAACTTGGGTCAAAAAACTTAAAGGACAGTGTATTCCCTCCCAATCCCCACCCCACCACCATTTTCCCCTCCCTAGATTTATAATAAATTCAACTATCCTAGTTGCTTTCCATTGTTGTAGCCTCCAGACAACCACCCAAAAATCAGGAAACACCTCCTAAGAAAGGATTAAAGAAGAGGAGATGGTAAATTGCTATGTATCTGTCCTGAACTCTAATACCCTTGTCTTGATGGCAAAGAGCCATTTCTCCTCTGATAATGAAGGTGCTGGGGGTAGGGCTGTAAGAGTGGACACAGGAAAACCACATAACCTCCCACACCCCTCCAGCACAAGGAGAAATGAGATGATCCGTCTCTCTCTCCCAACTTGTGCCTACTCCGCTCTGCTTCCTTGCCCTGTGCTTGTGTTCTAAACCATTCTCCTCCCTCAGCACTCCTGTGTGTTAACTTTCTGTCAGGGAGGCTGGGAAAAGAAGGAGGAATGGGATGGCAGCTGAGGTTGGGGTGAAGAGTCAAGTCTGTGGCCTTTTATGGTTAAGCTGAACTGTGGCCGTGCAGCCATGATGAGGGAGCACCCCTTACTCGGGACTTGGCGACCTTGTCCCCTTCCTCTTGTAGAGGCTTGTTTCACCCTGGCTAATCCTGACCACAGCTACTCTAGGAGACTGGCCTGAGACTCCAGCCATCCATTTGCCTGTTATCTAAAGAGAGAAGACATCTCTCAGTTTAAGGAGGAGAAGAACTGATTACATAACCTGACCCCAGAGAGGCTGATAAAATACTTTGTGGAAAAGGCCCTAAAAGGCAATACCTGTAGGAAAAGCAAAAAGAGGAAATATGCATTTGCAAGTCTCTGGAACTGTTCAAACAGGTTCATAGGCAAGAAGTTAAAGGCATTATATTTTGAGGTCTTGATGCTATTGTTCTGTGAGTAAAAGAACACAAGCACAATTAGACGAATGAAAGACCCCACCTCCCAGTCTTAACAAAAAGGACCAAGACCACTTCATGAAACAGGAAAAAGCCACAGCTCCCCAACATAGTGGGGCGCTTTTCTTTGAGGCCTAGAGAGGCCTAGAGTATGCAAAGTTGGCAGAGCTGATCAATATGGGACATTTTTAGGAGGGGCAGGATTTATTTATGCCCTGAATAGAATTCTTTGTTTATTGATGCCATTGATAATAATGATGATAATAAAATCAACAGCAATAAAAACTTACACTTATTGAATAGTTACTATGTGTAAGGCACTCTTCTAAGCATTTTATATGGAGCAACTTATTTAATTCTCACAACCACCATATGAAGGGAGTAATATACTACCAACTTTTGAGGACGCAGAAATTGAGGCACTGAGGTTAATTTATTTGCCCAAGACCACACAGTTACTTGCAGAGTTGAGATTGTGCTGTCCCCTGAGCCCCAGTTCACTTGTACAGCCATCCAAATGCTTTTTTTTTCTTAGAATCAGAAATCTTTCAGTTTCATCTTACCCTATGACCCAAGGTCCTTCTCAGCTCTAAACAGCAGGCAAGTTTGCCATTTGTGTTAGCTCTACTCAGAGCTCTCTAGTGAAGCTTTTCTTAGCCTGGCAATCCCATTTTGTTGTGCCTTTACATGTTGCTTTCAATGCTGAAGGATATCAGATGCCAAAAGCAAATTATTGTCTTTCAACCTTAGCCCACTGAAGGTTCCTACACTGGTTGCTCTCAGCATTGGAGACTCACTTGCCCCTTAACTGTCCTGACAGAGGTCTGAATAGTTTTGGCCTGCATCTAAGCTATTATTTTGCTGAGTGAAAATGGGAACTTGCTACCTCTTCAATCCTGATCTCAAGATGTTGACAAGACCATCTTACTTTCTACTTTGGGGTCTTCAGTCGTTTGACCTAAGATGTGAGAGTTTGGATCTAAGAGCTCAAGAAAAGCAGAAGAATGAGACCAAATAATCCCCTAAGGACAGGGCTTCTCCCCCCACCATCTCCATCTATAGGGCCTAATGAAAGAATAAACCCACCTGCAGTCCTGAAATACAGATACTGCTCAAGTGTGAAGAATCTCTTGCTGGGTCCTACCTTGGGAAGACATCTGAACTCTTCTGTCAGAGAACCAACATCATTCTGTACTAAGGCTAAAACTTGCCTTGGAAGGCTAGATAGGCTACCCAGTCAAGCCTTGCCTAAGGTCTATTTCCCTAGGGAAGGGAAGCTGGTCAAACATTTTAGCACTTAGGAGTTTAAAGATCCAAGTTAAACCTAGGATTTCCTTCGTGTTTCTCCATGATTTTCCAATTAATGATCAATCAAACACTATATATTTCTCAAGGTTTGCTCTGTTCACAGCTCTATTATGGGCTATACTAGCAGAGGCTGAAAAAGAGTTAAACAAGATCTATCCTGGAGAGCTCACAGGTATGTCTTGAAAGGAGTTCTAACTAAATGACCTCTACGGTCCTTTCTAGCTCTGAGAGTAGGTTATTCTAACATAGAAATAGTTTTCTTGGATCATAAGATACTCTGAATTTCTTGGTGTCTAAGTCCAGATGACTCTGATACTTGGATCCAAAGTTCTTTTGATCTTTTGCCTTACTGAAGCAGCTGGCTTTCATTACTGATTTTCCATTTGATTTTATAGTTAATGTATTTCAGGTTTCTATTCATTTGGGTAGCATTTGCTTAGAAAACAAAGACAAAAGCTATCCCGATTCTGTTCAAGATAAATATAGCAGTACTTCTTTACTAACTTGGCAACTAGAGTGTTTTGTTCTACTCTTAAATGTCAAACCAGAAGCAATATCTCAAGAATGTAGAACATCTGCTTAACTATGAAATTCCTCAGTGTTTGGTTCTTTTGGCATGATAGAGGTGGCAGATTTTGGTTTGGGCTATTTATTTATTTGGGCAGGGGTACCTGTTTGACTGCTAAAGCGGGGTATAGAGAACAGAAGGCCAAGTATATAATGAGAATCAGTAGTTAGGGGATTGAGAAGAGGAAAAGGAATAGGAATGGAAGTAATTAGAGAAATAGGATGAAAATGAGCAATGGATAGGCAGGGAAATGAAATGGTTGTTAAGTACATAATAGTCAAACCTGTTTATTTATTCATCAGCTATCCAGCATATGTTTATTGAATGCCATTTATGTGCCAAATATTGTGATGGGAACAGTAGTTACAGAGATGAGTGAAACTTGTACCCTTTTGTCAAGGGGTAATAGTTTCTTGATGAAAGAAAACTGACATTTTTTTTTCACAACCATATTTAACTCTAACAATCACCATGTATGGTGAACATTATTATGCTCTTTTTATAGATGAGGGAACTGAAGAAAAGAAGTTAAATAATGTGCCTAAGGATACAAGGTTAGTAAAGACTAGAGCTGTGTTCAAACTCAGGTCTGTCTGATGCCAAAACCTAGTTTTACTGCACCATAGAGCTTCTTATGTAGCTCTAGAAGGTAGAGAGGGGGAAACCTGTTCCCATGGCCATATCCTAAATATTGTTATTATCCAGAGCCTCTCTAACTCAGAAATCATAAATATCCTACAGAGACTACAAATATGTATATCTATGTATATATATTATACACTTATAGCACTATATATATATATATCTACATGTGCACAAAGTAACATATATGTAAAAATTGCTTGTAATTATAAAAGATTGGAAACAATCCAATGTCAATTTAAAAGGAAATGGTTACATAAACGATGCTAAATCTGCCTAGGAAATACTATGCAGTTGAAAAAAGAAGGAAAAAGCTATCATGAAATTATAATTATGAAAACATCTCCAGGATATACTGATAAGGTTCAGAATAGTTTAAGAAAGTGGGAAAATGAGAATATATATTTGTATTTGCTTTATTTGCACAAAGAAGCACTGCTGAATACACAAGAAACTAATAAAAGTGGTTCCCTATAGCGAGCAGAGATGAGGGCAAGAATAGGGTGTTGGAGCATGACTTTTAAACATATATCTTTTTATGAGTTACTTATTTATAAATAAATTAAAAAGTGAAAAAAGAATCCAGTAGAAAATGGGCAAAGATCATTAACAGTAGTTTCCATAAAAAGAAATACAAAGGCTAATTAACATGAAGAGATTATTGCTGTCACTCAAAATTAAGGAAAGATAGATAACAAAATGTCATTTTTCATCTAAGAGTCTGGCAAAGATAAAAAAGATTGATAATATCAAGTTTGGCAGGAATATGGAGAAGTGAGCAGTCTTTACTATAGGTAGAAATATAAATGGATATAATCTTTTTAGAGGGCAATCTGGCAATATGTATCAAAAATTTTAATGTGTTTTCCTTTTGACCCAGCCAATTCACTTCAAGGAAACTCTCATAATGTATATTCACACAAATGTGCTGAAGTATATGTAGTATAATGGTGTTCACTTAGGACCATTTATCATAGCAAAACACTGGAGAAATTTTTTTGGAGGGGACACCTGCATATAAATGGAGACATTTAAAATGATAATAAGAAACTGGTTGAATAAATTAAGGTATATTGATACAATGGAAAACTATGCTGCTATTAAATGAATTAGGAAGGTCTACACATATTGTCATAGAGAGATGTCTAAGTGAAAAAAGGAAGTTGTAGAACTATGCTTTCATTTGTGCAAGCTACAATATTTCTTTTCTAGAAGATATATATAAAACCCAAAATTTGAGACACATTCTCCCCTGAGTCTAGGTCACCGTATTAATTTGGTTTCTGAGCCCTCACTGTACCAGCCCTCATTGTATAGGAGCTTGAAAGAAAGTAGAACCTATGTTGTAGAATCTACATCTACAAAGAATTTCCTGCCTCACTGACAACGGGGATTATTAGAGGAAAATACCAGCCCCCTCCTGAAATAGCTAGAGACCTGATACTCACCGGATATCCGAACAGACTGTTAAATTCTCTGTTGTTGGCTTGCAGATACCTCTCTTGTTCTGAAAAAGAAGAGAGAAATGATGAGAAGGATGCCCCTCTGTAGATCAGCCTGGGATGCTGGCTGCTAATGAAGACTTCACTAGCTTCTCACACTTTCTCACTGAGGGTATCTGCCCACAAATAGGATTTTGTCTCTTTATTCAAAGAATCAAGAAATACAATAAAAATAGAAACCCTAAAGTGTTTGTTGAAGCTTTCTAGAGGAAAGAGGACAAGTAACTTCTGAGGAGTTCTCCACCATTAATGCTTCTAGTAATCCTAGATTATGTTTCCACAGACAACAAGCTGGTGTGCACCAACATTACTGCCAAACACAGAAACCCAGTTCTCCTTCATAAGTTAATTACAGAGCCATAGTTTAAGATATCTGAGGTTCATTCTAAGGCAGCCTTTCCTAAACTTGCTTGACTAAATTTGAATTAATAAATAATTACTGAGCATCTACTGCACAGAAACCAGTGTGCTGGATGCTGTGGGGAGATAAAAAGATGAGTAAGGCAGAGTCCTGACTTCAAGGGACTTGCAATTTAGTGGAGTCAGCCTGATAACAACACCACATACAAAATCATCACATCAAAACACATAGGTGTTACAAACTATTACAAGTAGCCCATTATCATGTTATGAAAAGTATTAAAACTGTATATTATCAATAGATCTTTCTGTCCTGAATAAAACATTCCTACAGCCTCTTCGATTCTTCATTGATTCAACAAGCATTTACTGAGTTCTTAGCTGGTGTCAGGCCCTGTGTTATGAACACTCACATACGACTTTTTATGTGAACATGTTTTCATTTCTCTTGGGTATAAACATAGGAGTAGAATTGCTGGGTCATATGGTAACTCTAGTTTTAACATTTTGAGGAACTGCCAAAAAGGTTTTCACAGCAGTTGCACTATTTTACATTCTCACTGACAATGTATGAGAATTCCAATTTCTCCATATCCTTGCCAACACTTGTTATTGACTGTTTTTTATTTTAACCATCTTAGTGGATATGAAGTAATATCTCATTGTGATTTTGATTTGCATGTTCATAATGACTAATGGTGACATTGAGTATCTTTTCATGTGTTTTATTGAACAATTTATATACCTTCTTTTTTTGATTTGTTTTGTTTTTTTAATGAGAAAGGAAATTTTAAATTAATTAATTAATTTTGGCTGTGTTCGGTCTTTGTTGCTGCCTGAGGTCTTTAGTTGCAGCGAGCGGGGTCTACTCTTTGTTGCAGTGCGTGGGCTTCTCATTGCAGTAGCTTCTCCTGTTGCGGAGCACAGCCTCTATGTGCACAGGCTTCAGTAGTTGCAGCACGTGGGCTCAGTAGTTGCAGCGCATGGGCTCTAGGGTGTGCGGGCTTCAGTAGTTGTGGCGTGAGGGCTCAGTAGTTGTGGCTCACGGGCTCTGGAGCGCTGGCTCAGTAGTTGTGGCACACAGACTCAGTTGCTCCATGGCATGTGGGATCTTCCCAGACCAGGGATTGAACCCGTGTCCCCTGCATTGGCAGGCGGATTCTTAACCACTGCGCCACCAGGGAAGTCCTATATATCTTCTTTGGAGAAATGTCTATTCAGATTCTTTGCCCATTTTTAAACTGGGTTAATTATCTTTTTAATCACTGAGCTATGCATTCTTTATCTATTCTGAATAGAAATCAGTTATCAGATATGTGATTTGCAAATATTTTATCCCACTCTGGTTTTAAATGTCATTTTTATAATGTACTAAATTCTAACATATTGAATATAATTCTGGGTTTTCTATTAAGTTCCGTTGTTCTATCCATCTTTAAAAATATTTTTTTTAAATTGAAGTACAGTTGGTTTACAATATTGTGTTAGTTTCAGGTGTACAGCAAAATTATTCAGTTACACATATATATTTTTTTCAGATTATTTTCCATTATAGCTATTACAAGATATTTAATATAATTCCCTGTGCTATACAGTAAATCCTTGTTGCTTATTTTATGTATAGTAGTTTTTATTTGTTAATCCCATACTCTTAATTTATCCGTCCTTCCATTCATCTTTTAAATTATGTAACTTTTAATATAGGATAGCAAGTCTTCTTTTTTAAAGAAGACTTCTTGGCTACTCTTGTCTATTTTCTCTTCTAGATAAACTTCAGAATCATTTTGTCCAGTTTGCTCAAGATTAGAGTTTTTTTTTTTTAAATAAATTTATTTCATTTATTTATTTTTGGCTGTGTTGAATCTTCACTGCTGTGCATGGACTCTCTCTAGTTGTGGTGAGCAGGGACTACTCCTCGTTGTAATGCGTGGGCTTCTCATGGCGGTGGCTTCTCTTGTTGTGGAGCACGGGCTCTAGGCATGCGGGCTTCAGTAATTGTGGCACGTGGACTCAGTAGTTGTGGCTCACGGGCTCCAGAGTAGTGCAGGCTCAGCAGTTGTGGCGCATGCACTTGGATGCTCCGGCGGCATGTGGGATCCTCCTGGACCGGGGCACGAACCCGTGTCCCCTGCATTGGCAGGAGGATTCTTAACCACTGCGCCACCGGGGAAGCCCCAAGATTAGAGTTTTGACTAGAGATGAAGACAAATAAAATTTTATTCACTAAAATTCTGTGGATAGAGTGAAAGTGGGTTATTAGAAAAGGCAGAGCTACCTCCCATGGGAAGAACAGTCAGGTCTGGAAAATCACACTTCTTTCCTCAGGGGGCTAAGATGGTAGACTTCTGAAAGCTGAGGAAAGAGCCAATGATAAGACAGGGACTTTTATAGTTCTTCATGTAATTTCCTTTATTCCTCCTCTGGTTGTCAGCAAAAATGACTAAACATCATGAAATCAGCACAAGACTAAATTTCTTACAGAAAATATAAGGGGCCAAAGTCTGCACAATGGGCAGTGCTTGAAGTTCAGAGATTTGCACAAATTGTAGGAAAGGTGAAACTGGGATGTTTACCTCCTTTTACTCAGGATTTGAGTACACAGATTTGGAAATTACACAGATTAATCTGGAGAGAGTTGACCTTTTTGCACTATTAGTCCCCCATCCAGTAGCATACTACATCCCTGGAGGGAGACTGGTGTGACCCCAGGAAGCCATTTCTTTGTGCATGATGATCATGTCTGTACAATCAGCTTGCTAGCAATACATAAACAAGTGGCTATAAGTCTTCCCTGGGCTAGTTTACCACCCAGCTATGCAGCTTATAGTTTGTTCTCCTGCACTAGTGTATTTCTTTCTTGTTTCATTCTTGTGATTACTAGGATTAGCTGAATAAAGAGAGGGGAAGTTGAGATGGGACTGATAGGATGTTTTGTTTTGTACTCTGTTTTGACTAGTTAGTGGCTTATTTACAATCTGGTGATACAACAGCTTCTGCTAACCATTATAACTTAGGTTATCCAAAGCAGTGGAACATGTATGGCTCAGATAATTTAGCTGTGTCTAGGATGTAGAGCTGCTGCATGACCTATACTCTTTCTGCAGGGACTTTCTCAGGGGCCCAGATGGCTGACTGATTAGGGCAGAGTACCAGGGTAGTACTGGTGTTTCGACTGACGTTGAGATTTCCAATCCATAAGCAGGCTACTTTTCTACTATGTTCATGCTCAATTTGCTCAGGCATTGGTGAATAAAATCAGTCTCTCTCATGCCATTTGCCCCTCCAACCATACCCAACAGACCAGCACAGCCCCTCAATTTATTCAAAAATATTATTTTATGCCTCTTGATAAAGTTCTAATATTTTCTTACTGAATTTCACATTTCTTATTAAATTTAATCCTAGATATCACTAACTATTTTTTTAACTTAATAAAGGTCTAACAGGTTTTCCCAGCAATTTATCTGGGTGCAACAGGCTATTCTCTCTAAGCCCAGCAACCCCAAGGGATACGTGGAGTTGAGGCTCTGCAAAACAACTAAATACATACGTCCCTCTTTGAGTTTCGGAGTAAAGTAAAGCAGGTAGATCCCAAAGTTCAGAGCCTGAGTTGGTGGAGACAGATGGAGACTTCTAAGTTGGGGACGGCATTAACCAACACCTAGTTCTGGCTCTTTGATCCCCGACCTGCTATGAAAGAAAAGGAAAGAAGAAGGAAAGTAGGATTTTCACCAGGAAGGGAAGAGCAACTGAAGGCTATAAAGTTGGTTTTCATAAGATGCCTCTAAAAAAAGGAAAAGCAGGAACAATGAGAAAAGTGGTTAAAACTTCAGTTTGCACAAGCATCTAGGAGAAGAAACTAAAAGTCCGAGAGAAAAAGAAGACAAGCTTAAGGAAAGAAGGTAGCAAGTCATGTTTGAGATAATAAAGGCAGAAAAAATTTTTGGATGAGATAATGAAAGATTAATTCAAGATTCCCTAGGGCTTGTGAATATTGTTGAGAAAAGACTGGGATGACCAAGTGTTTTCCCCAACACTTTGTTAATTCAAAGTTTATTTCTGTTTGGCTGAAACAAGAGTGACAAAATGTGAATTATGGATGAGAGGTTAGAGCTACAGAAGATTGAAAATTAGCTTAGACAAGGAGAGTCTAGGAGATGGTCTAGTTGAAGTAGTCATGGCTATGGAATTCAAGGGGACAAACACCTAGCTCTAGCCTCTGGTGACTGTGGAAAATGCATCCTTCATTGGGAACTAAGGGTTGAGTCTACAGCCTGTTCAGCGAAGGCCTGGTTTCACAAGGACCTGTGCTGGGAGCTGGCCTGAGGGTGGTAAAAATCACTGAAATGAAAGGGTCAGACATCTTGGCGAAGCAAGGCAACTTGGTATTATAAAATGTGCAGTTGACTTAGAGTTATAAACATGGCAGGCTTCCACAGTGGTTAAGAACATAGG
The DNA here is from genome assembly GCF_011762595.2 of Tursiops truncatus. Lineage (NCBI taxonomy): Eukaryota > Metazoa > Chordata > Mammalia > Artiodactyla > Delphinidae > Tursiops > Tursiops truncatus. Next base: position 78,648,931 of record NC_047039.1, on the reverse strand, counting down.
AACTCGGGACTTCCCTGGTGACGCAGTGGTTAAGAATCTGCCTGCCAATGCAGGGGACATGGGTTCGAGCCCTGGACCGGGAAGATCCCACATGCCACAGAGCAACTAAGCTCGTGCACCACAACTACTGAGCCTGTGCTCTGGAGCCTGCGAGCCACAACTACTAAAGCCTGCACGCCTAGAGCCCGTGCTCCGCAACAAGGGAAGCCACCACAATGAGGAGCCTGCGCACCACAACGAAGAGTAGACCCTGCTCACTGCCGCTAGAAAAAGCCTGCGGGCAGCAACGAAGGCCCAACGCAGCCAAAAATAAATAAATTTATATTAAAAAGAAAAAGAACATAGGAACCATATTCAATATCTTGTAATAACCTATAATGGAAAAATAATCTGAAAAAATATATATAACTGAATCACTTTGCTGTACACCTAAAACTAACACAATATTGTAAATAAACTATATTTCAATTAAAAAAAAAAAAGAACATGGACAATTGAGTCAGACTTCCAGGGTTCAAATCTCAGTCTTTCACTCACCAGCTACATAGCCTTGAGGAAGTTACTTAACCTTTCTGAGACTCATTTTCTTCATCTGTAAAATGAATGATAATAATACCTACTCATAAAGTTATTGTGAGGATTAATAAATTGAGGCATGCAAAACACTTAAGAACAATTCCCAATACATCAAAAAATGCTCAGAAAATTTTAGCAGTTCTAGACTGGGCTTTGTGACTAAACTGTTAAGTGACTTAGGGCAAGTCATTTTCCATCTCTGGGCTTTAGTTTCCTCATGTGTAAAACGGGATAGTAAAATCTACCTTATCTGCTAATATGAGGGTTAAATGAGATGGTACTCATAAACTGTCTACATAATACCTGACACATCAAAAGTACTCATTAAATGATATTTTTTTGTCCTTTATCTTATGCTATGTCAAGGAGATTCCACAAGGATCACTGATACAGTTGTCTGTGCTCAAAGTAGAGTTTGAACTTTCAGCTATCTCCTGTGGATATACTAAGCTGACTCAGCCAGTAAAGAAGAAAGGGTACAAAAGCCACAGTCTAGTGATGGAAAATCCCTTGGTGGGATGTTAGTAGGAGAGAAGTGTCAAAGTAGGAGAAGCCTCTAAGTATGTACTTAAGAGTTTTGAATCAAATGCTAGAGTGAAAAACATAGCTCTTATGCAATCTTGATGTAATCCAATCTCAAGTTTTAGGAGTTAAAGCTACAGAAAATTGGAGATGCACCCAGAGAAGGAAATGGCAGAAACTAAAAAGGAAAATGGGCTCTGTAAGAGGGAACTGGAAAAAGTGGCACACAGAAAGAAAAAGAAGCAGGAGGAAGAAGGAGGGAGGGAGAAAAAGGAAGTCAGGCCAGGTGGTCAGGAGGCAATCAGTCTTAGGAGGTTCTGAGCAAATACCTCCTTGCTCACAGTGGGAAAGCAATCACAAATAGGATTTTCCAACTAAAGACAGAAGAGCAGTGAGATGGCCTTTAGGAGTGCAAGTCTCTAACCAGGGGATTAGTCAAGGTCCCCTCTCCTTACACCACCAGACTCCCAGATCAAGGAAGCCCAGGTGCTGGTGAGAGAAACTCAGCAATAACCCCCTGCTGTCATTCTAGATCAACAGGCCTAGGTGATTTCACCCAAGTCACTTAATGCGTATGACTGAAACTTACCCATCTCTAAAAATCAGTGAAGAGAGTGCCAGGGGAAGGATAACTGACCAAGTTCTGGAATTTCTGCTCAGATTAGTTGGAATCAATTTACAGTAGGAATTCTGGAATTTCTTAGATTCCAAATGATCACAATTTATCCTAGTAGTCAAAAAGCATAATGGGAACATTATAGCTATCAGTTGATTTAGCTGCCCATATGGCTTCCAGTCTTGGGTACACAAGAACATTTATATTTCATCTCTCCAGACTGCATCTCTAAGATATCTTGAGTGCAGTCACCAGATGATATTTCTATCTAAAGAATGGTATGAAGAATAGCTAAATGACATAGCTGAGAGTCATCATGGGAAAGTCCAGGGTCAGCGGTCCTGCGGAAGAGGCAGTAACTAATTTGCTGTCTCATCACCATTTCATTACGTGTTTCTGGTTCAGTCTACCCATTGCTATGTCTCATGGTTTACATTCAGCTCATTTATAATACTTCTAATACCATCTTCTCCCACTAAACAAAGACCTCCTTAAAGATAGAGACCATGTCTTTTTTACTTTTTTCTTTTCTTTAAATCTCTGTATCCCACTGGTTAGCTCAGCATTAGGCCCTGGATTTAACACAAATTTGTTGAATGAACAAGCACACAAATGAATAGATGCTTAGAAACACATTCTGTTGAATCATGGTCAGATTTCTGTCCAAACCCCTCCAAAGGAGAATAATCACCTCCTCCTCCTTGTGGGAGTATCTATATTATCACAGAACAGCTGGACTGAAAGAGAAACCCCAGCTAAGACTAATTCTTTGTTGATCTTTCTAAGGTCAGCAAACAGGAGGATAATCAGCATGACTGAAGAGGGTGAGTAGAGTTGCAGTGTCAAAAACAACCTGGAGAGGAAGCTCTCTAAAACCTTGAAGGTCATGAAAATTCTAGTTCTTGAACTACTGTAGCGCTCCTGTTACCATGCCTCTGATCATCCTCTGTAGCTTCACTAATTCTTCTGTCCAAGTTTAGCAGAACAAGACTAGAATTGCTCAAAGGACAAGACACTAAAGAAAAGAAAGATAGTAAAAAGCAAAAAAAAAAAAAAAAAAAAAGTAAACCCTCATTTATTAACAGGATGTCATACAAGATTGATTTGGCTGACACAATTCAGAATGTGCTCAAAACCAAAGTCCCCTCACCCTACTCCTCTTGGAGACCTTCGTTTTTTTCCCCTTTCCTCTCCAAGGGAGAAGCTGACAGAAACATCAACTGGGAGATGGGAGTTGAGAGTGGTGCTTTACCATTCTGACCTCATTTGAAATGTAGAACTAATGATTTCTCATCAATGTGGTAAAGGTAAAAACCATCATGTTTGACTGAACTACTAGACATCACTTTCAGTGCTTCTCAATCATAAAACCTTCCTTGGGATAGGAGATGAGAGGTTGGGAAAGTTATGATAAAGGCCATCAGAAACAAAATGCCATTCACACAAAGCTGGACCTAAGAGCAAACCCTGGTGATGCCAAAGAAACAATTTAACTATAAAAGATTCAAAATTTAATTCCCTTTGTTTAGCATTGCCAGATTTAGCAAATAAAAATACAAAAACAAAATATGTCCCAAATATTACATGGGGCATACTTACACTAAAAAACTATTCATTGTTTACTAAAATTCAAATTTAACTGGGAATCATGTATTTTATCTGGCTACCCTGACTTTTACTGAGGTCAAGAAAAGTTCCTACAAATTAATTCAATTGTTGCTTTAAATTTTCTAAATAAACAGAATTCTAGAAACTAGCTCTAAAAATTTTAGATGTCTGTTTTATTTTAAATAACTTTATTGAGATATAATGTACATTCTATACATGCATGTGTTTAAAATAAAATGTACAATTCAATGGTGTTTGTTATGTTCACAGAGTTGTGCAACATTGATGTCTATTTTTTTGTGTTTATTTAGATGTGGTGTTGCATAGGATTCTATTACTAAGGCTCTGATTAATTTTCTGCCCTACATGCTGCAATATCTATGCCCTCTTCCTTCGTACTATTTCTTCTTCTGTCCTTTCTTTCTAGTTTCTCCAACTTAGTTTTTTTCCTTTGCGATTACACTTTTTTCTTTAATTATTTTTCAAATCACCAAAGTAAAGCAAACATATTTTACCTGTAAAAGATCCAAACTCAAAAATATAGAGAGAAAAAATATAAAGTTTCCTTTCCCACGCCTTCTCCCTTTCCTAAGGAAACCACTGTTAACAGATTGGCGTATATCCTTTGGGGGTCCCTTCCTTAGAGTATTTACTTACAAACATATACATATACACAAACACCTATATGTGTTTGTTAAACAAATGAGATGCTACTATATGTATTGCTCTGCTAGTTGCTTTTTTCTTTTCATAATATGTATTGTAGATCTTTCCATGTCAATACATACAAGTGTATCTCACCCTTTTGAATTTACTACCTAGTATTATTTAACTACCTATCAATACTTATTAATAATTTTTACTGTTGTGTTGTGGTAGTGGTGATGATAACAATGATGATATTTGTATCAATATATGTGTATGGGTGGTAAAGCTGAGGGAAAGGAGAAGTATAATAAATGGGACAAGCTTGTAAACTCTCCAGGACAGAGGGAACTCTGTAGGCACTGGGCTAGGTAGATAACTTAGTAGATAAACTCAACATATATGCAAAACAGTAAAGTAAAAGTTCAAGGCAGGATATTAATAAGATTTACAATGAATTGTAGAAACCCAAGAGAATTGAAGTCCACACAAAAACTTGTACATAAATGTTTATAGCAGCATTGTTTATAATAGCCAAAAAGTGGAAACAATGTAAATATCTATCAACTGATGAACAGATAAACAAATAGTCGTGTGCCCATACAATGAAATGATATTCAGCCATAAAAAGGAATGAGGTACTAATATATGCTACAATATGCATGAACCTTGAAAACATTAAGTGAAAGAAGCCGGTCACAAAAGGCTACATATTACTTGATTCTATATATATGTGTATATATTATGCATATATCATGTGTAGAATAGACAAGTCCATACGGATAGAAAATAGATTAGTGGTTGCCAGTGGCTGGAGGTGGGGGGAATTGGGAGTGATTCCTAACGGGTACAGGGTTTCTTTTGGGGTGATGAAAATTTTCTAAAATTGAATTATGGTCATGGTTCACAATTCTGTGAATGTACTGAAAATCACTGAGTTGTGTGCTTTAAAATGGTGAATTTTATGACAAGTGATATCTTAATAAGGCTATTATTTTTAAAAATTATAGAAATCAAGCACTATAGGAATTCAAGAAGGAAAGATAATGCCAGGGGCGTGGGGGGCACTGGTGGCTAGAGTTGCTGGAGAAGGCTTCATAGAGGACTTGCACTAAACCTAAAAGATGAATATAGATTCAATATATTGATAGATGTAGGGAACACGTATCTAGGCAGAAAAAAAGAACTTAATGAAATTTTCAGCACTGAGACTAGACAAGTTGTATGATAGTACAGTAGGTAGGAAGAGTCTGAAGGAGGGAGGAAACAAGACTATAAAGTCAGGCTTTTAATGCAGGCTAATGACCTTAAATTTTATCTAGTAGCTGACAAGGAATCCCAGAAAGATTCTGAGCAGGGAAAAATGTGATAAAACTGGAATTTCAGAAAGATTAATATGACGTATTTACAGAGGAACACATTGCAGAATAAAGACTTAAAAGATTGCTGCAATAATCAATGCTTGAAACAGTGAGAGGTTGAACTAAGAAAGTAGTGAAAAATAGAAAGGAGAGAGTAGGTAAGCAAAATGCTGGAACAAGTCAACTCCACATCCACTCTATGTACTATGTGTTTTCCAACCAGAACAGGCTGATAGCCTGGAAAAGGGCAGAGTTACCTGCCAAATACTGGTTTTGCCACTGTTATTTTGTTGACTCAGGCCAACAGGATGGACCAGGATTAACTGCTCACTGCTCCAAACAGCACAAGCAATAACTCTACTGCAGTAGGTAGACTTAGCCTATCTGAAGGAATTCAGACCAAGAAAACTGGTTCCAATTACTTTTCATTGGTAAAAATTTTGACTTTTTGAAATGACCACATGTATAAACATTCAAGTTCTTAATTATCTTCCTGAATGGGAGCACCAAGCTCTTATAAATTACTTTTTACATAAACGTTTACCTAGTATTTACCATGTGCCAGTGCTTTACAAATATTACCTCATTTAATCCTCACAACATCCTTATGAGGTAGCCCCATTTTATGGATGAGAAGCTGTAGCATAAAGAAATTAAGAGATTTTCCCAAAAATAACAGTAAGTGGTGGAGCTAGGATTCAAACCTAGACAGTATGGCTCCAGAATCCACGGTCTTAACCACTGTGCCTCCCATATGACCTTGACTTCCTAGCACTTACCGTCGATATAATTTGACATTTCTCTGTGCTATTATTTAATGTCTTATTACTTAATTAAAGGCTGTCCCTCAGTAAACCATAATCTCCATTAGGGCTGGGATTCTGTCTAGTTTTGTGGCTATTGTATTGCCAGCATGTAGCACAGTGGCATTTGGTGATCAATAAATATTTGTTGAATAAATTAATCAGTCTTTATTGACTATCACATTCTTCATTAACCTTGAACTTACTGCTCCCTAAAGTATTTTGTCCTCTATATTTTCTTTTCTTAAAAAGTTATTTATTTGTTGAAGTATAGTTGATCTACAATGTTGTGTTAGTTTCTGGTGTATAGCAAAATGATTCGGCTATATGTGTATATATATTCTTTTTCAGATTCTTTTCCACTATAGTTTATTACAAGATATTGAATATAGTTCCTTGTGCTATACAGTAGGACTTTGTCATTTACCTATTTTATATATAGTAGTGTGTATCTGCTAATCGCTAATCCCAAACTCCTAATTTATCCCTCCCCCTCCTCTGACTTTGGTTACCATAAATTTGTTTTCTATGTTTGTGTTTGGTTCTGTTTTGTAAATAAGTTCATTTCTATCATTTTTTTAGATTCCACATATAACTGATATCATATGATGTTTGTCTTTCTGTCTGACTTACTTTACTTAGTATGATAATGTCTAGGTCCATCCATGTTGCTGCAAATGGCATTATTTCATTCTTTTTTATGGCTGAGTAATACTCCATTGTGTGTATATATATCTGTATCTTCTTCATCCATTCATCTGTCAATGGATGTTTAGGTTGCTTCCATGTCTTGGCTATTGTAAATAGTGCTGCTATGAACATAGGGGTCCATGTATCTTTTTGAATTATAGATTTGTCTGGATATATGCCCAGGAGTGGGATTGTTAGATCATATGGTAGCTCAATTTTTAATGATTTGAGGAACCTCCATACTGGTTTTCCACAGTGGCTGCACCAATTTAGATTTCCATCAGTGTTGGAGGGCTCCCTTTTCTTCACACCCTCTCCAGCATTTGTTATCTGTATATTTTTTGATGATGGCCATTCTGACCGGTGTGAGGTGGTACCTCACTGTAGTTTTTGATTTGCATTTCTCTAATAATTAGCAATGCTGAGCATCTTTTTCATGTGCCTACTGGCCATCTGCACGTCTTCTTTGGAGAAATGTCTATTTAGACCTTCTGCCCACTTTTTGATTGGGTTGTTTGGGGTTGTTGTTATTGAATTGTATAAGCTGTTTGTATATGTTAGAAATTAAGCCCTTGTTGGTCACATCGTTTGCAAATATTTTCTCCCAGTCTGTAGGTTGTCTTTTCATTTTGTTTATGGTTTCCTTTGCTGTGCAAAAGCTTATAAGTTTGATTAGGTACCATTTGTTTATTTTTGCTTTTATTTCTATTGCCTTGGGAGACTGACCTAAGAAAACATTGTTACGATTTATGTCAGAGAAATGTTTTGCATATGTTCTCTTCTAGGAATTTTATGGTGTCATGTCTTATATTTAAGTCTTTAAGCCATTTTGAGTTTATTGTTGTGTATGGTGTGAGGGTGTGTTCTCGCTTCACTGATTTACACTGTCTGCCATATTCTCTGTTCATAAGAAGATGCAGGAGAAATTGGTCAGTTAGCCTGTTTTCCTCAACCCTCTCTCTTTCAGCAGTTCTGAGAGTAGGAGAGGACTTCTTGCTTTTTCCTTCTGTTGGGAGCTCCCTGACTTCCTCTTCCTAGAACCAGGGCCTGTGCCCTTGGAATGGGCTCCTTCCAGGAATCAGACAACTGCATAATGACAGAAAGTAAAGAAGGTATAGTGTGACCTTAAATCAGTGACCTAATTTCATTCTCTGCACCTTCTCCACTCCTCAAAAGGAAGCCTAAATATAGAACTACAGTCTGGCTTGCTTTCTCAAAATTTTATGTTAGAAAAAGATTTCTTTTTTCATGCCAGGCAGTTTCATTCTTAAAGGTGGCTTGGGTGTGATTACCCCAGCTCCTTTTAGTACTTTGAAACACCACAGGAAAGCACGGAAGTGGTACAGAAATCCTCTCTAACACCATAGCCAGATCCACTTGCTCTGTCTGCAAAAAGTCTGCAAAAGATGACTTAATTAGCCTCAGCAACTGCTTTTCACATTAACCACTTCTTTTTTAGCAGGAGGCGGTTGTGAAGGATGGGGAGAGGAAAAGGAACACATGCTTTCCTGATGAACTTCCAAATAAAAGTACAAAATAAATTAAGAGTACAGATAAAAGAACAAAAGATGAACAAGTATAACTACTCAAATTAGAATTCTCAAATGACAGAACAAGGGAGCTTGAAATTGTAAGTACAAAGTATTTACTTCTGCAAAGTATATTTCCTTTCCTGGTCAGTTTGCTAAAATGGTAGTTTGGTAGGTTGGCCAGTCTATTTATCTGTCATACGTGCAAGTGCACACACATGTGCGGGCATGTGTGCACTTTTTACAGGCAACAATAATGACATACAGACTTAGAGTTCACCTACCTCCATTTTGTTTGTCCTCACTTTCCTTTTCAAATACAGACATTGCAGAGTAGTTCCAGTTAAAATTCCCTGGGATTTCTGTAAAGGAAATAAAAAAATTTAGAATGAGAATTTCTCATTGCCAATACCATTTTACTTAAATGAATGTTTAAGAAACTTGGAACTTGATCTCTGAAATCCAAAATAAATCTACCTCTAAAATACATGTGCTAAATTTTAGAATTCATTTCATACATCCTTATCATAAAGTTATATTTTCAAAACTTGGGAAACAGATTCCACTTCCTGGCAACCAAATCTAAGCTGATAACTATAATCTGCCAGAAAAATTAGCTGAAACTTGGAAACAGGAAAAATAAATTATTGGGTGATCTTTTAGTGAAGTTCTGGGCTTATACCTTTGATTAGTTTTCTGTTGGACTATTCTATAACCCCATAGGGCAGCAGTTAACTTGTAGATTTTCATCTAATATAGATATAAATATTTTCTCTCTGGTGGAAAAGATAACTCCAAAGGTTATGATTAATGTACTTTAGGACTTTAAATAGTTTTGTATATAATTGAGAAATCTTAACTTTTTTTTAATGAAATTGCCTATATATACACAGCTCCTAAATTTTTATTTGAACTGGTCTTAACATCTTACTGGTTCCCTCATTAATTAATGAGTTAAATAAAATCTGTGACATCTGTCCATTTTATATTTACATGAGAGTCATGTTTTTTAACCTTTTGAAAATTATGCTTTATCAAACCCCATGACTATGCTACACAGAAAACCCTTCTATCTCTCCATTCTTAACCCAATTCAAAAAAGGCCAAAAAAGTATGTTTATTTTAATTAATTAATTTCTTTCAGGTCTCCTAAGTCACTAAGTATGCATAAGCCAAGATTAGAAAATATTACATGTATTTTCATCTTAATTATCCCAAACAAGATTAGATGGGACAAAAATCCATAATTTTGGGGGGGAGTGTTAAGTCTAAGTAAAAGAGTATTTACAGCCAAGGGACGTTTGGCTGTCAGAAAAAAAAAATTCCTGGGCAACTGTGATCACTTTGGAATGAGAATGCATCTTCCAGTTCTGCCCTCAGTGAGTCCCAAGTGACCTCAGTAAGGATACAATTCATATTTCAATAATCTAGGCAGAGTTGCATCAAATAACTTTAGGAGCCAGGGAGTAAATAGCAGTTAGGTATAAAACAACAAGAAATGAAGTGCTGGGCATTGTGACCAATTGGTGAGTGCATGCTTCCTATAAAAGCATCCAAAGTTTTTAAAAAGTAAAATTAAATATTGTGTAGGCCGAAAAAATTCACTTGTGCTGCAAGTTTTGTACCCCAAGCTAAGGTCTGTTTCTTCTGTCAACAGAATCTGTGTGTTCCTAACGAACGTGAGCAGTTCTAATAGCATCACTCTCTAGGCACCCAGTCCTACCTTCAGTTGCCTGAGAATTCTCAGGGACCCCCACAGTAGGCTTGGGGTTCCTACTGCTGAGAAAGGAGAGCCAAGGATGGGAGGTCCTGAAGTTCTGGATTCTCTCCAACCCCTGCAGGGCCATCGACAGCTTTGAGAGGGTAGCCTGGCCAAATGCACACAAGCAGCACAGCTTGGAATTTGAAATGGTTGTGACACTTAACAGCCAGCCAGGGACCTGAGTAATGACTATTTAGCTGGAACCAGGCACTCACCCAATCTTGTGACGCTCTCTACACGCACATCACATTACATAGCTGCCAACTGGAAAATACATTTAAGCTGTTAAATTCAGAGGAGGAGGAGGAGAATGTGAGGGAAGGGAAGAAGAAATGCGATGTGGGAGGGAAAAGGGAAGAGATGGAGTAAAAAAAAAGGATTAGGAGCTAGAGAACTGGGTTTCATTTCAAAGTTTGCTACTAATTAACGACAATGTGACTTGGGGCAAGTTATTAACCACTTCATGCCTTAAATTTCTTCTAAAGTGAGAATAATTTTTTTTTAAGAAACAGAAAATAAATTTAGCAGATACAAGATGGAGAAAAATCTGATAAGGAATAAATTTGCCAGAGAGAGGTTTAGAGGTAATTATGTATTACAAACTAAGTACAACATTAGTTTCCATTAGGGAGCTAAGAAGAACTGTGAGAGGATTAAATTAAATAATGTATGAAAACGTCTGCCACAGTACTTGACACAAAGTAGTCAATCAACAAAGGGCAATGTTTTAAAATTTTAATATACACACCCACCAGCTTAGTAAAAAAAAATTTAAGTCTAATAATATTGTGTTAGAGAGAAAGTGGAACCACTGGAACACTTACATACTGTTGGTGGTATTAAAAATTGGACAAACCACTCTGGAAAACAATTTGGCCTTATCTAATAAAGTTGATGGAGAATTTACCCTATAACCCAGCTAGTCCATCTTATTTATATACCCTAGGGAAACTGTCATAATATGCCACATACGAAGATGTGTGCACTGCTCATAACAGCAAAACTGGGAAACCAACCAAATGGCTATTAATGATAGAATAGAGAAGTAACTTGTGGTATGTTCATAAAATGGAAAGCTACATAGTAGTGAAAATGAGTGAGCTAAGTTATACATATTAACATTGTTAAATCTCAGGAATATAATATTTAGGGAAAAAACAAATTGCAAAAGTATACATAAAATATTATTCCACTTATGTAAAGTTAAAGATCATGTAAAACTATATCGTCAGGGATAAATACTTTCAAGGTAAACCTATAAAGAGAAACAAGGGAATTAAAAATACCAAATTCAGGATAGAGTTTAGGGAGAGGGAAGGGGATGGGATGGAAAAAGCATACGGAGTGTTTCAAGCTACATTTGTGCTCATGGTGTTACTCTTTCCAACTTACACATTTGTGATAAACTTTATATCTATTCAATATATGATAATAACAAAAGAACTAAAAAATTAAAGTGAACATACCAGATAGGAAATAGTCTTCCTATGAGGAAGAATAATTACTCTGGAGAGTAATTTTTATTTTTTATTTTTTTTATCATTTTATTTTAGTTTTTTCAGCTGCGTTGGGTCTTTGTTGCTGTGCGCGGGCTTTCTCTAGTTTCATTGAGCGGGGGCTACTCTTCTTTGCGGTGCGCGGGCTTCTCATTGTGGTGGCTTCTCTTGCTGCGGAGCACGGGCTCTAGGCATGCGGGCTTCAGTAGTTGTGGCACACGGGCTTAGTTGCTCTGCAGCATATGTGATCCTCCCGGACCAGGGATCTAACCCGTGTCCCCTGCATTGGCAGGTGGATTCTTAACCACTGCGCCACCAGGGAACTCCTCAGAGAGTAATTTTTAATTAACACTTACTAAAAGAGTTGGCCCAATTCAGGTTACTACATGAAAAAAATTTTTTTATTTTGAGATAATTTTAAACTTACAGAAGAGTCGCAAAAATAGTATAGAGAATTTCCATACACTCCATCCACCTTCTTATGTTAATATCTTACATAACGATTAAACAATTACAAACTAAGAAATTAACCTTGGTATAATACTATTAACTAAAGTACAGAAAATATTTATTTTTTACCAATTCTTTCCACTAATGTCCTTTTTTGTTGTTGTTGTTCCAGGATCTAATCCAGGATCCCACATTACATTTAGTTGTACGTCTCCTTCCATATGTGACTGTTCCTCATTCTTTCCTTGTTTTTCATAATCTTGAGAGCTTTGAAGGGTATTGGCCAGTTGTTTTGTAGAAAGTGCCTCAACTTGAGTGTGATGTGCCCTTCTCATTGCATCATATCAGGGGATACATGCTGTCATATGGACTCCTAGTGATGTGAACCTAGAACACTTAGCTAAGATGGTGTCTGCCAGAACTCTCCACTGTAAACTTACTATTTTTCCCTCTGTAATGACATGGTTATAGAAACTAAAGCTCTTTCACTTAGACATGAGAATCTAAAGGTAGAAATAAGAGGTCCCACCTTGAGCTGATAATCTCCAAGCAGCCTAGACCTTGAACTGAGTCATATAACATAGAAACAAGAATGACCTTACTAAAACTTGGGGTTGAGGGTGGAGTACTGGTCTACTGATATTTTAGCCTATAGAGTTCTGATTGGTATCACATTGCAAACCAACCTCAAGTTCCCCCAAGCCACAGCTGTGATTCTGTGCTGCCAACATCCTATACCCTCCCCACACTTATTATATACAAAAACTGGCAAATTTACTAAGTACAAAGTATTAGAGAAAGTCTTTATATATTTAGCTCAGTCTGAAAACTACATAAACTAAAACACAATGCAGTCTAGCAATGGCATATTTGTGATATAAGAATAGCCAATGACTCTTAGTACTAGAATATCATAGACTGCATGCACGTAAGTCATTATTGGCTTTCAATGAACAAATCTGTCTTCCAGAGAGTAGAGTTCTTTACCAACAAAGGAACAAATCCCTGGTTGACTTGAAGGCTTTTGGGAATCTGAGGAAAGGACTCTCACATAGAAGCAGATGTGCCCATCATCCCCTGACTAAAATAAGAACTATGTTTTCCCCAAAACAGTTGTGTAAAATCATGGAAGCTTCCAGTCTACTCCATTAAGGTTTCTCTGCGTTAGCTATTATATCCGATGCACAAATCCCCAGAGTTACTCCAGAAATCAATGCTCCCCCAACCCAATTCCCACCCCATGAATCTAGCAAAGGTATCAAAAGTTTTCTTTTTAATTTTTTCTTTTTTAAAAAAAAAACGCAACAGAAGCACATATACTAAAAAAATAAAAAAAATAAATAAAAAATAAAAAGCAAGCCTTACCCTGAAATGCTTTTAAACGGCACAGCCTGAAAACTGCCAGGACTCTACACTACACCTCTCTTCTCAGTTACAGTTCCTGCCTTATCCCCTCCTTATTTCAACCATAAATTCTTTCTGACTGGAAAACGCTCTAGGAAAACAGAGATCTTCTAAACTTAGTAACTTTAAAACTCTGGGAGGGGTAGGAAGACGTTGAAACATCTACTAGTCTATGAAGCCATTTAGATGACTAGATCTCCTTCAGCTTCTTACGTCTGATTCCCGGCTTCTGGGAACTTGCCAAATTCTTTTTTTGTGGATTTTGAAATTCTGTTTCCTCTAGATAGGGAAAATGAAGAGAGTTTCAAAACCCTTGTTTGCAAACTGCTTCTTCCAAAGGTGGTTCATGGACCCCTCGTAACCTTTCAATTAACTTGGATTTGGTTTCAAGTGGTTTAAAGCAAATAGGTGAAGATGAATATAAAACTAACTTCAAACACAAATGGAGTAGAAAAAAACCTGCAGAACACTATAGTTTCTTAGCCACTGCTTTCATTTTCAAACTCATGGTCTTCCCCAGGAGTTACCTGCTCAGCCTATAAGGCAGGCTTTGTAAAGCTACTGTGTGCTACAAAACCCCTCTTTTCTGCCTAGAGCTTTAAATTGGGTCTGAACAAATATTGGAGTCCACACAATCTCTTTCTGGCGCTTGTAATTTTGCAGTCTCACAGAGAAAGCTCCTTATTCGGTAATATAATACTGATGCTTTGGGATAGTTTATTTTCCCTTTCTTTTAGTCTATAAAAATGAGTCAGTGTTTATTAAGCAGGTCTTAACTGCTTTGCACGTATATGTAGTTAACAAATATCTGCTGAATGGAATCTTAGAAATCAAGTGCTATGTTCTTTTTTAAACAAATTTTATTTGTTTTAAAACTGGGGACAAGAGTGAGATAATAGAGTGCTGACTGTTGGGGAGTTTGAAAACTCCTGTTCTCTTCTCAGCTGGATTCCTAAATTATTTGTGCCTAAAGCAAATGACTCTTTCCTTCAGTCCTCTAGCTTTTCTCATCTATAATAAAGGGCAATACCTGTCACTTCCCTTTGTCACCCCCCTCCAAATTTAATGCAAAGCAGGGTTTTTTCAAATACTATTATGTACAGCAAGGAGGTTTCAGAACCCTTTTCTGAAGTGGATTAAGGGTAGAGGGGAGCAAGGAGGAGGAAAAGGGTACTCCCTCTCCTTCAACTTGAATAACTCTGATTTTATCTGGGATTTTCCTATATCCTAAATTGAAAAAGTAGTCTCTCCTGCTAAAAACAAAGTTGGAAGATCAGCTGGTGCTTTTGGGGTAAGTGCTCATTTGAGCAAGTTAAAATGTACATTTGTAGATGGAACTCAACCTCCAGCCAGGCCAGGTGCAGTTCAAAGTCCTTAAACAGCCTCTCTAAATGTACCTAAGACTGGCATCTATGTGGTCTTGGCACAAATTCCCAACAAAAGCTGGAACTTCTGGGAACCACTGAAGATATTTCACTTCCTCACCTCCATCTTTTCTATTCCCACAGTCACCCCATAGTTCATTAAGACACTTAGTCTTCTCCCTTGTTTTCATCACAATTAATTCTCCTGGTTTTCCTCCTCCTGCCTCTTTGACAGCTCTGCAGTGTGATGTAGTAAATTTCCGCTGACCTAACTCTAAACCCTGGAGCCAACCAACACTGTCAAATGTATGACCTTGGTCTAATGAGATAATCACTCTGAACTTCTCCTTATCTCTCACATGAAGATAATCACTTCACCTTTGTTGCAAGGATTATATAAAATAAAGTATATCAAGCTTTTTTTTTTTTTACAATGCCTTGCACATAATAGGTGCTCTTCCCCCAAGGCGTTGTTCTTATCCCTGTTTGCTGTGTGTGCTTTCCCTGAGTTATGATATGTCCTCTCACTGCAACTCTAGCCCTGGCTCCTAAAACTCTCTAGTCCCAAACTTAAACTGTTGGACATTTCCTCTTAGGTGCTCACTCTCGTCTCAAGATAAACATGTTCCAAAATGACATTTCTTACCTTCCCTGATTTTAAGCATATCTGATCCTCTGCCTTATTATTCTGTAACTCTTTCATAAAATTTAAGAGTTACCATCTATTCCTTCTCTGATCACCTCTCAGGTTCTATATATTACATTTGAGGGTCTCTTGAAGCTACTGCCTCCTTTCTAATCCCACTAATATCATCAGATTCTTTATACCTTCCTCCTGGATTCAATATCCTGATATTTGCTTCCAACTTTTATAAAGTACCCACTGCTGCCCGAGAGCAGAACACTGATCATGACTTCTTAGCAGCTCAAAAACCTTCGATGCCTTCCCATGGGTTACTGAATGAAGTTCAGATATATTATCAGCCACACATTCAAGATGCTCTAATTTGAACTGTTCTCTCATCTTTCTCTTCCACTATTTACCTTTACCCAAACTGGCCTATGTACTTTTCCCTCTATATGGCCCATGCTTTCCTGCATCTATGCCATTGCTCACACTGTTCCTTCCAAGGGTAATGCCCTGCTCTATACCAGTCAAAATCTTTCAAAGGTTATTTTACAAAGGCCTGCTCAAATCCCATGAACTTCTCAATGAAGTTTCTCTGCTCCCCCAATCCAGAAATAATCTTTCCCCCATCCCAACTCCCATACCATTTGGTTGATATTATTTTCCTAAAACTAATAGTTTTTCTTGTGTTATAATCATCTTTTTTAACACCTTTATTGGAGTATAACTGCTTTACAATGGTGTGTTAGTTTCTGCTTTATAACAAAGTGAATCAGCTGTACATATACATATACCCCTATATCTCCTCCCTCTTGAGTCTCCCTCCCACCCTCCCTATTCTACCCCTCTAGGTGGTCACAAAGCACCGAGCTGATCTCCCTGTGCTATGTGGCTGCTTCCCACTAGCTATCTATTTAACATTTGGTAGTATTTATAAGTCCGTGCCACTCTCTCACTTTGTCCCAGCTTACCCTTCCCCCTCCCCATGTCCTCAAGTCCATTCTCTACATCTGCATCTTTATTCCTGTCCTGCCCCTGGTTCTTCATAACCATTTTTTAAGTAAAATTTTTTTTTACATTCCATATAAATGTGTTAGCATATGGTATTTGTTTTTCTCCTTCTGACTTACTTCACTCTGTATGACAAACTCTAGGTCCATCCACCTCACTACAAAAAACTCAATTTCATTTCTTTTTATGGCTGAGTAATATTCCGTTGTATATATGTGCCACATCTTCTTTATCCATTCATCTGTTGATGGACACTTAGGTTGCTTCCATGTCCTGGCTATTGTAAATAGAGCTGCAATGAACATTGTGGCACATGACTCTTTTTGAATTATGGTTTTCTCAGGGTATATGCCCAGTAGTGGGATTGCTGGGTGGTATGGTAGTTCTATTTTTAGTCTTTTAAGGAACCTCCATACTGTTCTCCATAGTGGCTGTATCAGTTTACATTCCCACCAACAGTGCAAGAGGGTTCCCTTTTCTCCACACCCTCTCCAGCATTTATTGTTTGTAGATTTTTTGATGATGGCCATTCTGACTGGTGTGAGGTGATACCTCATTGTAGTTTTGCTTTGCATTTCTCTAATTATTAGTGATGTTGAGCATCCTTTCATGTGTTTTTTGGCAATCTGTATATTTTCTTTCAAGAACTATTTAGGTCTTCACCCATTTTTGGATTGGGTTGTTTGTTTTTCTGATACTGAGTTGCATGAGCTGTTTGTAAGTTTTGGAGGTTAATCCTTTGTCAGTTGCTTCATTTGCAAATATTTTCTCCCATTCTGAGGGTTGTCTTTTGGTCTTGTTTATGGTTTCCTTTGCTGTGCAAAAGGTTTGAAGTTTCATTAGGTTCCATTTGTTTATTTTTGTTTTTATTTCCATTTCTCTAGGAGGTGGGTCAAAAAGGATCTTGCTGTGATGTATGTAATAGAGTGTTCTGCCTATGTTTTCCTCTAAGAGTTTTATAGTGTCTGGCCTTACATTTAGGTCTTTAATCCATTTAGAGTTTATTTTTGTGTATAGTGTTAGGGAGTGTTCTAATTTCATTCTTTTACATGTAGCTGTCCAGTTTTCCCAGCACCACTTATTGAAGAGGCTGTCTTTTCTCCATTGTATATAATTATCTTTTTGAATTTCATCTCCTCTATCAGATTGGTAAGTGTGAAATGCCTGATTAATTTCTGTATCCTCTAAAGCCCTAGCACAGGGCCTGGCTTCTAAGTAGGAGATCAGTTAAAAAAATTTTTTTTGAACTTAAAAAAAGAATAAAGACCAGCAACAGGTGAGTTCATTAAGAATATCAGACCATGGAAAACCTTTCTGAAAAAATACATGTTACAAGATGTCTCCTGCTGATAACTTCATCAAGACAATTGCCATAAAGAATACAAACATTTTATCTGGTGGTGTTTAAAGTCAGTTCCAGGATCTACCTTTATCTTTTCCCATTTGGTGAGCACTGACATGAACAAGCATCCAGCCCTTGAGTGTGCTACCTTATATATTACCCTTCACTCATCATCACCTTCCATCATGTGGTAATGTGGTCAAGTGTACTGGGTGCTGTGCCCCAGGGTCCTAAGCCCTGAAATCTGGCTGATCCACCTACTACCTGAGCAGCAACCAATAAAACGAATTATGAGCACCTTACTTGTTTTTCAGCACAGATCTCGGACATCTTAGCTTTGCTGCTTGCGCTGATTCTTTTTCTTTCTTTTTTTTTTTTTAACATCTTTATTGGAGTATAATTGCTTTACAATGGTGTGTTAGTTTCTGCTGTATAACAAAGTGAATCAGCTATACATATACATATATCCCCCATATCTCCTCCCTCTTGCGTCTCCTTCCCACCCTCTGTATCCCACCCCTCTGGGTGGAGACAAAGCACTGAGCTGATCTCCCTGTCTTGCCCTGATTCTTAAATGCACTCCACTGCAATCTTATTCAACCTCAAACCCTTTTACGGATTTCAATTCTCTATTTTATCTCTCAGAGATTTACAATAACCTTACTCTACATATTTCAATTCCAGTCCAACAAATCCAAATCATGTGTTGCTGAACTGGTTGGGCCTACCCAGACAAATGTTGTCTAAAGCAAGAGTAACAGTTCTGCTCATTGCAGTTCTAACAACAGATTGAGCAGGTGGGCACAGTTATTTATTCTTACAGGTTTCCTCAGCAACTCTAATGAACAGAGAATCCTGACAACCCTGAATTTCAGTAACTTCTGATGGACTTCTGGGTTATGCTTAGTGGTCAGTTGTACCATTGAACTCAGGAAGCGGTGTGGTGCTTGATAAGGAAGCTACAGGATCCAAAAAGACATATATAGTAGAATTTGCGAGCCAGATTTTAAACATGCTCACCCATGCCCTTGAAAGAAAGTTAACAAGAATTCAACATTCATGAATGTTTAACCATCTATGGAAATATTCTCTGAAGTAATCTGCTTAAGAGATGATTTAAAAATGTGCCGATAAGATTAAAGTACAGCCTAAATAAATCTCAGCATGGGGCTTAGGTCCCTTTCTAGAAAGGGAGGAATGAAGTTAAAATAGAACTAATCTAAGAGAAGCTCTACTTATTAAAACCAACATGCTAGTCATGACAGAGTGAAGAAGTGACAGTTTTTAGAACAGAAAAGACTGAAACATGTATCACTATTTCAACCACTGCCTGGGGAAAAGTTTCTATGATTATAATGCCTATCAGGGTTACTTGGAAAGAAATATCACTAGAACAGAACAGACTATCACACTATCAGAATACCGTATCTTAATGTAAATACCACACAGATACATCCAGTTTTCTTTGTTGTAATTCTGCGATCTCGAATTTGGTTTCCTGGGTAGAGGTGACCACTAGAAGGCAATGCCCTGAACGTTACAAGATTTCCCATAGTAAAACTTCTAAATTAGCTGTTTTGTTGATAAATTGTTCTTTCCAGAAAGAAAAGAGTGAACTGATCCCCTGGGACCTGTTCACTCCTAGGACAAGCTGTAAATTGAACCAAATTTGTAAACCCTGGATTGGTGATGACTACATCAGGATATAGATTTGAGAGGCTCGACCTCGGCAGTTTGTTGTCTCAGTCTCACTCTCTCACCTCTTCACAACAATATGGTATTTTGTAAAACACAATGATTAGAGACTCAGGAGATCTAAGATTTTAATTCAACCCTCTTAAGACTACTCTGAGTCTCAGTCTTCTCATCTATACATGAGAAGGTTGGACAAGATAATTTCTACTGCCCCTTCCAGTCTTGGAATCATTCTTGTTATTAGAAATAACAAGATTTCAGTAAGGTGCCTAGTTACAAAATAAATTTACAACTAAACAGCCTTTCTAGATACTTATAAAAAGCAGTTGGAAAAAAAATGGAAAAAGTGCCATTTAAATAGCAACAAGATTTAAAACATCTAGAAATATGCCTAACAATAAATGTACAGATCTATACAAAAAGCCACAAAGTTTTACAGATGGCCACAGAAGAAGACCTGAATTAACAGAGAAATATCATGTTCCTGAATAGGGAGACTCAACACTGCAAAAATAAACTGTCCACCAGATTAAGCCATAAATTCAATGTAATCACAACCAATGGAACTTCTCTGAACTTGAATAAATAATTTTAAAATGTATCTGTAAAGAGAGCACTCATTCACTACCTTTTCCAATCAGGGTTTCCTAGAGAAGGTATAATTTCATGAGTTTTTTGAATAAAAGGAAACACTTGTATGCTTTCTGAGGGCAAAAAACCCCAATTTATATTTGCTTTAATACATCATCAAGCCTAGCATATAAAAGTAGTTCTGTAAACCTAGTATTCTCAGGTTTAATAGTTGTGTAAAGTCAGCTTTCATGAGCAACCTTGAAAGCTCACACTGTAGAGTGATTTTATGGAAGCATAAATCTGAATTGGGTGCTCTGTGAAGTTAGTATGCAGTACTCAGTAAGATAGTAGGTGAGCCTAGCTGACTGCCTAGAATTTGCATCTCAAAGAGGCTGATCTTTTTGTGTGTGTCTATTAGCTATCATTTATGTAGTAATTTTCATTTAAGACCCAGAGGTTACTTACCTTTTCAGTTATATTTTATTTTATATTGATTTATTTTTATTCAATTATATTTTATTCTATGGGAAGAATTACACACTACAATGATATTCACAAAGTTAGTGACACCTGACAATCTCATTCATGAATGGATGCACGCACGTACATACACACACATGATGGTTGGCTGGCCATAAGGCTCTGAAGAAGCAGAGGAAGAGCATGACAAGTTCAGAGTGGCAACAAAAGTGGCTAGGGATGAATGGTCAAAGATTAAAAAGAAAATACAGATTGGGGGAAATGAAAGGAGACCGCAGAAACTTGTTGAAGTTTAAATGAAGTGAATAAGGTTACAGAGAGATTCACTAATTCTTTTATCAAAGGTGTCAAGTATTACACTAGGGCTAGGGAATGCAGAAAAGGATCAGACACTATCCCTATTACTGCCTTGAAGTGATAGTAGGGGAGACATACAAGAAAAAATTGCTATATAGTGTGGTGGGTAGTATGACAGAGGTAAGGACAGTGTGTTGTGGATGTGCAAAAGTGGAACATCTAAAACAGATTGTACGGATCTGGTAATGTTTCTTGGAGCACATCCTGAGCTGAGTTTTCAAGCACAAATATAAGTTAGCTTAGTGAACATGGTAGACAGAGTTTTCCAGGCAGGGGTGAGGAACAACTTATGAAATGGCATGGAGTGAAGTACACTGCAGAATGCCACTGAATACTTTAAAAGGTGAGTTAACATGATCAGACTTGTGATTCAGAAAGATACAGCATCAGAATGGAGTCTAGCTTGACTGATGGCCAGGAAATGAGATAAGACGCTACTATTTGTAATCCAGAGGAAAAATAATGAATAGGTGAGTTAAGGCATTTGTAATGGGGATGGGGAGAAGGCGTTACAGTTGACAGTTTTTATATATGAGGTAAAAATCAACAAAGTGGAATTTATCTTGGTGAATTTACTAAAGTCCAGGATCTAGACTTCAGTTTTTAGACTCAGGAATTTGGTTTTGGCTGCTCATTGAGACTGAATCCATAATTCACATTAACGTCAATAAGGTTTTAGAAGCTAATGTAAAACCAGAATGGTAGATGATTATTTGCAATGAATAGGTTAACTGCCCCAGTGACTATAATATTTACTTTGGCACATTCAGACATTTTCTCCTTGGAAAAACACATATATGAGAAAACAATCATAATCAGAAGGTTGCTTGATCAACATGGAATTAGAGGTAGGGAAATTAAATTGTGTGTTTTAAACATTTAATAACATCAGGCCACAATGCAGAGAGAGGAATGTTCAAGTTTGTGGGCTACAATCTCTCCCTTGGACAGTACTTGCATAGGCACAACCAAAGTAGGCTTCTCACTCTCCTGTTTCTATGTTGTCTTTGTTAACTAATAGCACTTCTATGAATATTCTTTAGACAAATATATTTAGTCAACTCTTAATCTGTCCAGCTGGACTTTTATGGGTGATTGTTGGGTAGCTTTGCCTTGATTTGTGTTGATGTTACCATTTAATTCTCAGTCGTAAATCTAATTTCCCTTATTTCCAAGATCTTAGAGATGAAGGTGGAGGAACAACTGAACTCTCAGTCACCATTTACTTCCTACAAACTTCAGGTGAAAGATGAAAAACACAATGGAACAGAGAGGGAAATGGGTAGGATCCAAACAAAATGTAGTTTACAAAGAGAAGGCTCTTAAAGGCAATTAACCATAGGCTGAATACATAAAATTTCATAATTCAAACAAATCAAATTTATATGCAATTTACATATGTATATCAAATAATCACACTGTACACCTTAAACTTATACAGTGTTAAACATCAATTATATCTCAATAAAGCTAGGGACAAAAAAAGAACCAATCATGTACATGTTATAGTGAGATACATAAATGATCAAGAGTGTGAATGGGGAAGATAATTAGATCTAATGATACAAACAGATATAATGCAAAAATGATAAAAATGGGGGAGGGGATAGTAAACAAAATGCCAAAATGGTTCTGAGGGAGGAGTTATTGTAAGTAGAGAAGTCAAGAAAAGCTTAATGGGGAAAGTGGCATTTGTCTTACAGTAGCAGTGAAAGTCTTGGTAAAAAAGATTCAAATCATTTTTTCCCTTGATAATCACATAACCTTTTTAATCAAAGATATGTCATATTAATTAAAAATTTATTACTTATGAATAATTGTATCTAGTTATGAAAAACTTTACGGATATAATTTGAAACATTTTTTAAAATGAGAGATACAAAGGGAAAAGATAAGCAGAAAAGTAAATAAGGTGTCAAAGCTTAGTAATTGTGCATAGACCTCTGTGGTCCCAGGATTTTATTGTTACTCAAGATTTCCTTGTTTGAATGGCTCATACAACTCAATAACAAACAAACAACCCAATCAAAAAATGGGCAGAAAACTTAAATAGACATTTCTCCAAAGAAGACATACAGATGGCCAAGAGGCACATGAAAAGATGCTCAACATTGCTAATTACTAGAGAAATGCAAATCAAAACTACAATGAGGTATCACCTCACACCAGTCAGAATAACTATCATCAAAAAGTCTACAAATAACAAATGCTGGATAGGGTGTGGAGAAAAGGGAACCTGGTGGGAAAGTAAATTGGTGCAGTCACTATGGAAAACCGTATGGAGGTTCCTCAAGAAACTAAAAATAGAGTTGTCATATGATCCAGCAACCCCACTCCTGGGCATATATCCGGACAACATTATAATTCAAAAAGATACATGCACCCCTATGTTCATAGCAGCACTATTTACAATAGCCAAGACATGGAAGCAACCTAAATGTCCATCGACAGATGAATGGATAAAGAAGATGTGGTATATATATACAATCGAATATTACTCAGCCCTAAAAAAGAATGAAATAATGCCATTTGCAGCAACATGGATGGACCTAGAGATTATCATACTAAGTGAAGTCAGACAGAGAAAGACAAATACCACATGATATCACTTATATGTGGACTCTAAAATGTGACACAAATGAATATATCTACAAAACAGAAACAGACTCACAGACATACAGAACAGACTTGTAGTTTCCAGTGGCAAAGGGTGTGGGGAGGGATGGGTTGGGAGTCTGGGATTAACAGATGCAAACTATTAAATATATGTATAACTGAATCACTTTGCTGTATACCAGAAACTAACACAACATTATAAATCAACTATACTTCAATAAAATAAATTTTCAAAAAAAGATTTCCTTGCTTAGATCACTTGGAGGTCAAGCAGTTTTCTTAGCAGTTGGCTCTCTCAAAGGGATGACCAAGAAATTGAAAAAAAAAATTTCTTAAAAGATATATTTGGTCTTACCAACCCATGGATTTCAGAATTTTATAATTATACAATTCATTAAACTTCATTTTATTGCTTTAAACCTGCTGGATCTTTTATTTTAGTAGGAAAAGATTTAATTCACTATAGCAGTAACTAAGGGAGTAAAAACTGTTATACTTTTCTCCCCCACCTGTTCCATCTCTCTTCATTTCATACTCTCACAAACCCTCCTCATTCTTTATACAGAACATTAAGTAATGCTCTTTGCATCTGATCATCAGAGCTAGATTAATCAGTGCTCTTTAAGAAACTCCTTTAAATCTGTGCACCATGAATAAACCACAGATCACAAACCTTTTGAAGACTTTGTTTTTCCTTAGCACAAAAACTATAACAAGAAATAACAGAGAATCTCATCATTTGCATTTGTTTAGGTTTCATAGTTTATAAAAATCATCTCATTAAGCTTGAGATATAGGGAAAGATAATTACCCATTTACAGTTGAGAAAACTAAGGATCTGAGAAATAGTAGGCGGAGAAAAACAGACCTGGGAATCATGCCTTTTGATTCTAACCCCTGCAGTCAGAAGGCCCATTCCCATCCTTTGGCTGAACATTTCTCCACTTTTAACCAGAGATTCTTTTTGCTCTGTACAGTGTCTCCCATTTGTTCAAGAAAACGAAGGTCTAATCTCCTCGGCTATCTTGCCTGAGCCACCACATGTGGCCACCCAGGTTGTACACTGCATATCTTTACTGGTCACCATTCACAGACCACAATGGGAACTGTGTCCCTGGAGTTGTACAGGGTCATGATACTGGTATTCACTTTCCTAAATACCTGCTTACAAGGCCTGTGCTAGTACTTCTATCTTTAGTACTTGGTCGGTCTCATAGTAACAGCGTGGCAAACCCTCAAGTAGTCATGCTCAGAGAGAAGACAGTGGTATGGGAAATGAAATATTATACAGAAGTAGCTTTGGATCTGTGACTTTTTTAGTAGCAGATTTAGTTTCCTAATTATGTTGGGTTTAGTTCATGCCAAAAGTGTTTAAATTGGAAACTCCTTAAGGACTTGGGAATGAAAGCAAACATATTAAAGGCATGTTGACCACTGGGCAGCCAAAACTGATGACAAGTGTCTGTGAACTAAAAGCTTAGGCATTTTACTTACGTAGGCAACAGGAGAACTCTATTATTAAATTTAAGAATCAAAGAGGTAACATTAATTCACAGCTCACTGTGTTGTCAGCACTTACATATCTTTTTTCATTTAACCCTTAAAATAACCTTATGATTTGTATACCATTGTATTGTTATTTCCATATTACAGATGATGAAACTAAGGCACAGAAAGGCTAAGTAACTTGCCCAACATCACTCGCTAATAACTGGCAAAGCCAGTATGGAACACAGGTAGTCTGATTTCAGAGCCTGTGCTTTTAATCACCGTATTATGATTAATATCAAAATGTATACCAACAACTAGGGGATAACCAGGAGTAACAGGAAAAATGTGGGAGAAAAGCTGTGAGAAATAAGATATAAAGAGAGAGGAAGCCCTCTTCTATTCTGTGTTCCCTAACGTGCAGTCACTCTGTATTATAACAACCCCTCACCCATAAATTTCATATTTGGTAGATAGCCAGCAGTAAGCAACAAGTAACCAATGAACAGCCAAGGTAGCAACGTGAAATCTATGCACTAAAGTTAAGTATTTCACTTACAGAATAGTTTCTTAGGCCCTTAGAATCTATTTTTTACTTATTTTACACACAATTGTAATAAGGAGAATGACTGGTTTATAGCTCCAAAGAAGACCAGACACAGCGAATTAGAAGAATTCAAGGGATAATACAGGCAGACATAACAAGAGCAAGAAGTAAAAAGAAAGAAAATTACACAAAATAAAATGCAAGAATTCAAATATCACCAGTACTTTGGTTTTAAAATACATCCACAAATTCTTTGGTACTCCTCTCTTCAAGAAGTGGAGCTTCAGCATGGGCTAGACCCAGTGACTCTTCTAACAAAGAGAATATGGTGGCAAGTGACTTTGAGACTAGGTCATACAAAGCACTGCTGCTTCCTCCTTGTTCTCTCTCTTTTATTACTGGCTCTGGGAGAAGGGAGCTTCCATGTCATGAGGATGTTCAAGCAGCCTGTGGAAAGGCCCATGTGGTGAGGAACTGAGGCCACCTGCTAACAGCCAGCTGAGTGAGCTGTGTTGGAAGGGGGTCTTCCAGCTCTAGCCTTCACATGAATACAACCCGTACCTAAAACCTCATGAGAGCCAGGACCACTCAGCTCAGCTGCTTCTGGATTCCTAACTCTCAGAAACTGTGAGGTAATAAATGCTTGTTATTTTAAGCTGCTAAGGTTAGAAAGTGTTTCATCCAAAATGGTTAAAATAGAAATATTGCTGATTAGAAAATACATTTTGTTATCTGAAAAAAATAATATATTTCCCCATGATGTTTATGTAGTTTTTCCCTTTTGCCATTCCATTCACTGGGAATCTTAACTCTTTGTTAGTCTATAACCTTGAAGGATGGGAATCATATTTTCTTTCCCTTTGCATACCTTCCAAAAAGCCTAGGGACTGAGGCTCTACACACAGTGAGAATTAGATTACCCTGTCTATATGTAGAAGTAAGGGGCCATGAGATATTTCAGGTTATTTTCTTCTCTTTAAAAAAGTTCTTTTCCACAAATAATACATTAGTACATTCTCATTTTAAAAAATTCACACAAGACAGAGGTGTATAAAGTAAAACATTAAAGTCCCTTTTCACAATATCCACCACTGCAACCCACTCCCCCTTCCAGAGGCAATCACTGTTAATGGTTTGGTATTCATCTTTCTACAACTTTTCCTTTGCATTTACACACATTTATACAAATACAGTACATAGTTTCAGAATTTTTTTCGCAAATGGGATCATATATTATTATTCTGTAATTTACTTCTTTCACTCAGCAGTAAGTCTTAGGAACCTTTCCATGAAAATAAACATGTATCTACCTAATTCTAAAGTAGATATAATTTATTTAACCATTTCCTTACTGCCTGACTTTTTTGTGGCTATAAAGAATGCTGCAATGAATATCCATCTACATGGTGTTTTGTTTGTTTTGTTTTGCTCAACATCACTAATTATTAGAGAAATGCAAATCAAAACTACAATGAGGTATCACCTAACACTGGTCAGAATAGCCATCATCAAAAAATCTACAAACAATA
Source organism: Tursiops truncatus (assembly GCF_011762595.2). Classification (NCBI taxonomy): domain Eukaryota; kingdom Metazoa; phylum Chordata; class Mammalia; order Artiodactyla; family Delphinidae; genus Tursiops; species Tursiops truncatus. Next base: position 78,621,839 of record NC_047039.1, on the reverse strand, counting down.
AATGCTGGAGAGGGTGTGGAGAAAAGGGAATACTCTTGCACTGTTGGTGGGAATGTAAATTGATATAGCTACTATAGAGAACAGTATGGAGGTTCCTTAAAAAATAAGAATTTTTTCTTATTTTTTAAGAAAAATAAAATAAAAAATAGAATAAATATAAATAAATAAAATAAATAAAAATAAATAAATAAATAAAAATAAAATAAATAAAAAATAGAATAAATAAAAAATAGAATTACCATATGACCCAGCAATCCCACTACTGGGTATATACCTGGAGAAAACCATAACTCAAAAAGACACATGCACCCCAGTGTTCACTGCAGCACTATTTACAATAGCCAGGCCATGGAAGCAACCTAAAGGCCCATAGAGGACTTCCCTGGTGGCACAGTGGTTAGGAATCCACCTGCCAATGCAGGGGACATGGGCTCGATCCCTGGTCCGGGAAGATCCCATATGCCACGGAGCAACTAAGCCCATGCACCACAACTACTGAGCCTGCGCTCTAAAGCCCGTGAGCCACAACTACTGAGCCCAAGTGCCACAACTACTGAAGCCCGCACGCCTAGAGCCCGTGCTCCACAGCAAGAGAAGCCACGACAATGAGAAGCCCGCGCACCGCAACAAAGAGTAGCCCCTGCTTGCTGCAACTAGAGAAAGCCTGCGTGCAGCAAAGACCCAACACAGACAAAAATTAATTAATTAATTAATTTAAAAAACATAAAAAAGAAAACTATTGGCAAAGATGTGGAGAAATTAGAATCCTTGTGCACTGTTGGTGAGAATGTAAAATGGTACAGCTGCTTATGGAAAACAGTATGGTGGTTCCTCATAAAATTAAAAATAGAATTAGCATACTATCCAGCAATTCTACTTCTGGGTATATACCCAAAAGAATTGAAAGCAGGGAGTTGAAGAGATATTTGTATACTCATGTTCATGGCAGCATTATTCACAATAGCTAAGGAGTGGAAGCAACCCAAATGTCCAATGACAGATAGCTAAATAAAATGTTATATATATAGAGAGAGAGATAGATAGAGATATATACAACAAAACATTATTCATCCTTAAAAAGGAAGGAAATTATGACATGCTACAACATAGATGAACCTTAGGAACATTATGTTAAGTGAAATAAGTCAGTTATAGAAAGATAAATACTGTATGATTCTACTTTTATGAGGCACCTAGAGTAGTCAAATTCATAGAGACAGAAAGAAGAATGGTGGTTGCCATCCCAGGGGCTGGGAGTTGGGAGAAAGGGGAGCTACTGTTCAATGGATACAGAGTTTCAGTTTTTTGGGTTTTTTAAAAAAAATATTTATTTTTGGATGCGTTGGGTCTTCGTTGCTGCGCGCGGGCTTTCTCTAGTTGTGGCAAGCAGGAGCTACTCTTTGTTGCGGTGTGCAGGCTTCTCATTGTGGTGGCTTCTCTTGTGGAGCACAGGCTCTAGGTGAGTGGGCTTCAGTAGTTGTGGCACGTGGGCTCAGTAGTTGTGGCGCACGAGCTTAGTTGCTCCGGGGCATGTGGGATCTTCCTAGACCAGGGCTCGAACCCACGTCCCCTGCATTGGCAGGCGGATTCTTAACAACTGCGCCACCAGGAAGTCCTAGAGTTTCAGTTTTAAAGATGAAAAGTGTTCTGGAGCTGGTTGGTGGTGATTGTTACCTAACAGTGTGAATGTACTTAATGCCACTGAACTGAACTGTACACTTAAAAATGGTTAAGATGGTAATGTTGTGTGTATTTTGCCATAATTAAAATATTTCTTTAAAAAATTCTGTTTCCTGCACAAACCCATGTCCCCTGCATTGGCAGGCGGACTCTCAACCACTGCGCCACCAGGGAAGCCCCATGTTGCTAGTCTTTTAATTCTATGAGGCCCACTTTGATCCCTGGCCTAGTGCTTTGAACTCAACCTTCCAGACTGAACTTTGTCTGGGCCTGGAACTCCTTGAGTCCCTCAACATTCACCTTTACCCAGACTAAGGTTCCCCTTTTCTTGGAGCTCTCTTGTCAGTCCACTTATTTTTAATCCAATACTGTTTCTGAGACTCCCAGTTTGGGTCCTGTTTTTGGACCCCCCTGAAGAAAGATCTGAGAAATAAAGCACACAATTCTAGAATACAGACTATCTTTACTGCAGGCATAACTCTAAACTTAATGATGTTCAATATATATTAAAAGCTTGGGAAACAATATTTATGGAGAATTGCTTGAAGGATATACAGCTTATCTACTTCTTGGGATGAGTTAGCTTGTTTGCTTGTTTTTTTGTTTTCTAAGCCAAGGCTCAACAGATGAGCTCTAGAAACTTTGCGAATCTTCTAAAATTGTCTATACCTGTGCATTTTTTCTGGGGAGGGGTCCTAAGCTTTTAAAAGATTCTTAATATGCTTTGTTATTTAAAAAAGAGAAGAGCTGAGAATCTTTATGTACTCTAAAACTTGTTGTTCCTTGGATTGAGACAGACCATCGAAGGCTTACCTCAATCAAATTGTTCTGCCCCAAGCTCAGAATGGCTTTTACTGAACAATGCTTTGGCGCTATGCCAACAGCCTACATTAAAGGACATTAAAGGAAAACAGCTTCGGCCCTAAAAATGTGTTTAGGTAAATACTACAGATTCCAATAAAGACAAAGAGAGCAAGACAAAGATGGGCACAGATCTGCCTGGATATCTCAAGATCTTAACCAGATAGGATGTCTGTAAAGGCACAGATGTGCTGATGTCACCATGAGACAAGAACAGATTATGAATAGGCCAAGAAGGGTAAAATTCCCTATGGAAGAATTACGGTCAAATCGAACACCAGTACTAAAAGGTTCTTCCTTCATAAACTCAAGCATGGGATTTGGAGAGCCACCAGTGCAGACATTAATGGCAATATGTGGGTAAATGTATATAACATCTTGCTTATACACTGAGTATACATAAGTTTAAAAAGAGTTGAAACTACATAAGGTTTCATGTGAAATTTTTAACAACTCTCCCTTCTCAATCTCAGGTTAATTCTCTTTTATATAACCCTCATATTCCTCTATTTAGCTAAAATCCATCCATCCATCCTTCAAAGCTCAGCTTTTAAAATTATAACAACAAATGTAGTTCAAGTGGAACTGATTTTATTTTACTAAACCAAAAGCAACCTCCTCTCCTCCTCAAACACACACGCTCTTTGGAAATCCCATCACTCTTTCACTGTTTTTCAAATTCTTTAAAAGCATGTATGTGCACAACAAACTACGAGAGGTTTTCCTTCTGTTGGCGAGAACCCTCCCACACAACAATCAATAGTTATTTGGTTGGAATTATGTGAAGAGTTTAGTTCCAGACCTTGGTAGAAAGTCCAAGCTTTCTCCAAAATAGCCATAGCAGAAACTAATATTAATATGATAAATTATCATACTAAGGATGCAAAGCATATGGCCTGGGATCGAAGAAATTAGTTATTAAGTTGGACCTCTATAAGAGAAACAAGTTCAACAAGACCCTTTTGATCATCTTACCTTAAGCTCACATGGAAAAACGAAGAATGTTAGGAGGAATATTCAAATCATGATTCATCTTATATAATATCAATAATCCCAATTAATTCCGTTAGCCCAGTGAAAGTCTCTGTTGGACTATTCCTATTTCCCCTTGAAAGTTCATGGATGAGAAACACCCTCTCACCTTTAGCTTTTCCTAAAGACACTTCCACCATGGTTATCATAGCAGACCTGTCACTTTCTCTCTTAAATACCTTCAAAATTAAAGCACTTACCTGTCTGCCTCAAGTCTTTAGGTAGAACATCCCTCTCACTGCCCTCTAAAAAGAACACTGAAACATTACTCTCAAATGTGAATTAACACCGTCAGTGGTTATAACCAAAGACTTTCTAGAATAATTTCAACTTTATAATTTTTTTCCTCCCACCTTTGCAGCAAAAATAGTCTCAAGTCAGGTCAGAGGGAAGTCAAGTCTGAGTCTTGCACTAAGAAGTTTCTTGGAAATCCAAAATTGTAAGAAACTTCTTGGTGAGCTTCAGTTCAATCCTATGAATGCTCTGAGAGTAGAAGCTGTCAGTTTCCTGGCTTTGTGGGTAGAACATGGTACAGTATAGTACTAAGCAAATACTATTATTGATTGTTGAAGTTGGGATATCTCAGCAGATATGAACTGAGCACTTACCTGAAATAAAAGGTTTATGTATTTCATCTCAGAGAAACATCACCTAAGAATAAAACAAAAACTCCTTGTCAGTTAGCTCAGGCCCTGCTGATATAATAATACCTATGCAATTTATCAAAATTTACTGTGTGCTGGACACTTTACTACATGCTTTATGTGGATCACCTTGTTCAATTTTCACTAACATCTGGGCCTAAAAAGAGGATATTATTCTTTTTCACAGATGAAAAACCTGAGGCTTAAGAAGGTTAAGTGACTTGCTCAGGGTCATACAGAGTGGTGGAGTCACAGTGATAGAGATTTGAATCCCTGTTTGCCTGACCTCTCTTGACCATGATTCTGTAACATCCCTCTTATAGATTTGGCCCCAGATGAAGAGGTGCTTGTCAAGTGGGCATCTATGGCAGTAACTGAGAACTGTGGTCAAATACATAATTCAGAAGAAGTATAATTTAAAGCCTTGAATGCCCAGGTGCTCCTCTTTGATAGAGCTGGCACTGAGCTCAGGATGAAATCCACTGTTCTACTATGTCCACACATTTCATCATCCATTATTTTGTGAAGCCTTAGGAGTTCTAAAATGGGATAGGAGAAAAAGGAATTGGTAGTCAGAGCTTAAAGTCCTAAAAAAGTGACTGCAGAAGCCCTACTGGTATGTGTTTTGTAACCTGGACTCTTGTGTAAAATTTTATCTGAATAGATGGCTTTGCTAATTTAAAATAATAAAACCTTGGTTCCACAAGGGGAGTTTTTAAAAAATCTTGAAACCCAGCATGCATCCCAGACCAACTAGATCAAGTTTATGCGAGTTGCAATTTTCAGTGTCAGGTGATTCTAATATATCGCCAAAGCTGGGAACCGCTGCAATAACCTAATCTGCGCTTCCTCATTTGAGATAAAAGGAGAATAAGACCCAAAGAACTTAAAGGAGATCAGGACCAGAAACAGTATCTCTTGACTGCTAGCTCTCCACGCTGTATTGTTCGCTCTCCTTAATCCAGAATGAACCAACTGTTCCTCTAAGGTATAGAGTGCACAAACCAAAATTATTATGTAACTTCATATTATCAGAGTTCTCTGCACCTTGAAAGAGTACTTTATATACATTCTCTCTTTAGATTCTTATACAGGGGAAGTAGGCAGTGCAAAACTTCCATGTTTTAGAAATGAGGAAATCAAAGGTCAATTAAGTTAACTCACAGTAGCTTAAAGATAGGGGCAGAATTTAAATCTTTATATTCTAACTCCTGGATTAAGTAAATTAAATTTGGCAAGTGTTTATTGAGTGCCTAGTACGTGTTAGTTAAGACATGGTCAAAGACACAAAAATAAGACATCATCCATGCCCTCAATTAGTGTACAATCTTCTTGGAAAGACAGAGACAACTAAAATACTGCACTGCCTTCACAGCAAGTTCTTTTTTGACCCACCTCCTAGATTAATGGAAATAAAAACAAAAATAAACAAATGGGAAGATGGTTTTTTGGGGACCCTAGTTCGCCATCTCCTTGGTCTGCCGGCTTTCTGAATAAAGTTGTATTCCTTGCCTCAACACCTTGTCTCCAATTCATTGGCCTGTTGAGCGGCGAGCAGAGTGAGCTTTGACTCGGTAACACACAGAGCAGTTCAATCCAAGCTTTTATTTCTAAACGTGGCCATGGCCAAGCAGCAAGCAAAGAATCTTCCAGGTAAAAGACCTACTGCTGAGGAGACCGTCAAGATGGTGGAGGAGTAAGACGTGGAGATCACCTTCCTCCCCACAGATACATCAGAAATACATCTACGTGTGGAACAACTCCTACAGAACACCTGCTGAATGCTGGCAGAAGACCTCAGACTTCCCAAAAGGCAAGAAACTCCCTTTTGCTTTGATGATCTGTCCCAATCCAAGGAAAAATAAACATGGGTAGGGCAAAAGAAAAAACAGAGACCAAAGAATAGGGACGGAATCTGCACCTCGGGGAGGTAGCTGTGAAGGAGGAAAAGTTTCCACACATTAGGAAGCCCCTTCACTGGTGAAGACGGGGGTGGCGGTGGGGGGGCGGGAAGCTTCGGAGCCGTGGAGGAGAGTGCAGCAACAGGGGTGCAGACGGCAAACCGAGAGATTCCTGCACAGAGGATTGGTGCCAACCAGCACTCACCAGCCTGAGAGGCTTGTCTGCTCACCTACCGGGTCTGGTGGGGGCTGGGAGCTGAGGCTCGGGCTTCGGAGCTTAGATCCCAGGGAGAAGACTGGGGTTGGCTGCGTGACCACAGCCTGAAGGGGGCTAGTGCGCCACAGCTAGCCAGGAGGGAGTCCGGGAAAAAGTCTGGACCTGCCTAAGAGGAAAGAGACCATCGTTTTGGGGTGCGTGAGGACAGGGGATTCAGAGCACCGCCTAAACGAGCTCCAGAGATGGGCACAAGCCGTGGCTATCAGCACAGACACCAGAAACGGGCACGAAATGCTAAGGCTGCCGCTGCAGCCACCAAGACGCCTGTGAGCGACCACAGGTCACCTCCCCTCCTGGGAGCCTGTGCAGCCCGCCACTGCCAGGGTCCCGTGATCCAGGGACAACTTCCCTGGGAGAACACACAGTGCGCCTCAGGCTGTTGCAACGTCACCCTGGCCTCTGCTGCTGCAGGCTCGCCCCGCATTCCGTACCCCTCCCTCCCCCCGGCCTGAGTGAGCCAGAGCCCCCAAATCAGCTGCTACTTTAACCCCCTTCTGTCTGAGCGAAGAACAGAAGACCTCAGGCGACCTACACGCAGAGGCGGGGCCAAATCCAAAGCTGAACCCCAGGAGCTGTGTGAACAAAGAAGAGAAAGGGAAACCTCTCCCAGCAGCCTCAGGAGCAGCAGATTAAATCTCCACAATCAACTTGATGTACACTGCAACTCTGGAATACCTGAATAGACAACGAATCATCCCAAAATTGAGGTGGTGGACTTTGGGAGCAACTGTAGACTTGGGGTTTACTTTCTGCATCTAACTTGTTTCTGGTTTTATGTTTATTTTAGTTTAGTATTTAGAGTTTATTATCATTGGTAGATTTGTTTATTGATTTGGTTGCTCTCTTCCTTATATATATATATATATATATATGTATATCTTTTCCTTTTTCTCTTTTTGTGTGTATGTGTATGCTTCTTTGTGTGATTTTGTCTGTATAGCTTTGCTTTTACCATTTGTCCTAGGGTCTGTCTGCCCTGTTTTTTTTTTTTAGTATAGTTTTTACTGTTTGTTATCATTGGTGGATTTGTTTTTTGGTTTGGTTGTTCTTTCTTTTTTTCTTAATTACTTTTTTATTTTTTTTACTTTTAATAATTTTTTTTATTTTAATAACTTTATTTTTTTCCTTCCTTCCTCCCTCCCTCTCTTTCTTTCCTTCCTTCTTTCTTTTTTCTTTTCTTTTCCCTTCCTTCCTTCCTTCCTTCCTTCCTTCCTTCCTTCCTTCCTTCCTTCCTTCCTTCCTTTCTTTCGTTTCTTTCTTTCTTTCTATCTACCTTTTCTTCTGAGCCGTGTGGCTGACACAGTATTTGTGCTCTGGCCAGATGTCAGGCCTCAGCCTGTGAGGTGGGAGAGCCTAGTTCAGGACATTGGGCCACCAGAGACCTCCCGGCTCCACATAACATCAAATGGTGAAAGCTCTCCCAGAGCTCTCCATCTCAACCCTAAGACCCAGCGCCACTCAACGACTAGAAAGCTACAGTGCTGGACACGCTTTGCCAAACAATTAACAAGACAGGAACACAACCCTACCCATTAGCAGAGAGGCTGCCTAAAATCATAATGAGGTCACAGACACCCCATAACACAACACAGGACGCAGTCCTGCCCACCAGAAAGACAAGACCCAGCCTCATCCACCAGAACACAAGCACCAGTCCTCTCCACCAGGTAGCCTACACAACCCACTGAACCAACCTCACCCACTGGGGGCAGATACGAAAAACAACAGGAACCATGAACCTGCAGCCTGCGAAAAGGAGACCCCAAACACAGTAAGTTAAGCAAAATGAGAAGACAGAGAAACACACAGCAGATGAAGGAGCAAAGTAAAAACCCACCCCACCAAACAAATGAAGAGGAAATAAACAGTCTACCTGAAAAAGAATTCACATTAATGACAGTACAGATGATCCAAAATCTTGTAAACAGAATGGAGAAAATACAAGAAAGGTTTAATAAGGACCTAGAAGAACTAAAGAGCAAACAAACAATGATGAACAACACAATAAATGAAATTAAAAATTCTCTACAAGGAATCAATAGCAGAATAACTGAGGAAGAGGAACAGATAAGTGACCTGGAAGATAAAATAGTGGAAATAACTGCTGTAGAGCAGAATAAAGAAAAAAGAATGAAAAGAATTGAGAAGAGTCTCACAGACCTCTGGGACAACATTAAACGCACCAACATTCGAACTACAGGGATCCCAGAAGAAGAGAAAAAGAAAGGGGCTGAGAAAATACTTGAAGAGATTGTAGTTGAAAACTTCCCTAATATGGGAAAAGAAATAGTCAATCAAGTTGAGGAAGCGCAGACAGTCCCATACAGGATAAATCCAAGGAGAAACATGCCAAGACACATATTTATCAAACTATCAAAAATTAAATACAAAGAAAATATATTAAAAGCAGCAAGGGAAAAACAACAAATAACATACAAGGGAACTCCCATAATGTTAATAGCTGATTTCTCAGGAGAAACTCTAAAAGCCAGAAGGGAGTGGCAAGAAATATTTAAAGTGATGAAAGGGAAAAACCTACAATCAAGATTACTCTACCCAGCAAGGATCTCATTCGGATTCAACAGAGATAATAAAACCTTAACAGACAAGCAAAAGCTAATAGAATTCAGCACCACCAAACCAGCTTTACAGCAAATGCTAAAGGAACTTCTCTAGAAAGGAAACACAAGAAATGGAAAAGACCTACAATAACAAACCTAAAACAATTAAGAAAATGGTAATGGGAACATACATATTGATAACTACCTTAAATGTAAATGGATTAAATGCTCCAACCAAAATACATAGACTGCCTGAATGGATATAAAAACAAGACTGTATATATGCTGTCTACAAGAGATCCACTTCAGACCTAGTGACACATACAGACTGAAACTGAGGGGATGGAAAAAGATATTCCATGCAAATGGAAATCAAACGAAAGCTGGGGCTTCCCTGGTGGTGCAGTGGTTGAGAATCCACCTGCTGATGCAGGGGACACGGGTTCATGCCTGGTCTGGGAAGATCCCACATGCCGCGGAGCGGCTGGGCCCGTGAGCCGTGGCTGCTGAGCCTGCGCGTCCGGAGCCTATGCTCCACAACAGGAGAGGCCACAACAGTGAGAGGCCTGTCTACAGCAAAAAAAAAAAAAAAAAAAAAAGAAAGCTGGAGTAGCAATTCTCATATCAGACAAAATAGACTTTAAAATAAAAAGTATTACAAGAGACAAAGAAGGACACTACATAATGATCAAGGGATCAATCCAAGAAGAAGATATAACAATTGTAAGTATTTATGCACCCAACATAGGAGCACCTCAATACATAAGGAAAATCCTAACAGCCATAAAAGGGGAAATCAACAGTAACACAATCTTAGTAGGGGATTTTAACACCCCACTTTCACCAATGGACAGATCATCCAAAATGAAAATAAATAAAGAAACACAAGCTTTAAGTGATACGTTAAAAAAGATGGACTTAATTGATATTTATAGGACATTCCATCCAAAAGTAACAGAATACACTTTCTTCTCAACTGCTCATGGAACATTCTCCAAGATAGATCATATCTTGGGTCACAAATCAAGCCTTGGTAAATTTAAGAAAATTGAAATCATATCAAGTATATTTTCTGACCACAACGCTATAAGACTAGATATCAATTACAGGAAAAAATCTGTAAAAAATACAAACACATGGAGGCTAAACAATACACTGCTAAATAATCAAGAGATCACTGAAGAAATCAAAGAGGAAATCAAAAACTACCTAGAAACAAATGACAATGAAAACATGACGATCCAAAACCTATGGGATGCAGCAAAAGCAGTTCTAAGAGGGAAGTTTATAGCAATACAATCCTACCTCAAAAAACAAGAAACATCTCAAATAAACAACCTAACCTTACACCTAAAGTAATTAGAGAAAGAAGAACAAAAAAACCCCACAGTTAACAGAAGGAAAGAAAACATAAGGATCAGATCAGAAATAAATGAAAAAGAAATGAAGGAAACAGTAGCAAAGATCAATAAAACTAAAAGTTGGTTCCTTGAGAAGATAAACAAAATTGATAAACCATTAGCCAGGCTTATCAAGAAAAAATGGGATAAGACACAAATCAATAGAATTAGAAATGAAAAAGGAGAAGTAACAACTGACACTGCAGAACTACAAAGGATCGTGAGAGATTACTACAAGCAACTATATGCCAATAAAATGGACAACCGGGAAGAAATGGACAAATTCTTAAAAAAGCACAACCTTCTGAGACTGAACCAGGAAGAAATAGGAAACATAAACAGACCAATCACAAGCACTGAAATTCAGACTGTGATTAAAAATCTTCCAACAAACAAAAGCCCAGGACCAGATGGTTTCACAGGCAAATTCTATCAAACATTTAGAGAAGAGCTAACACGTATCCTTCTCAAACTCTTCCAAAATATAGCAGAGGGAGGAACACTGCCAAACTCATTCTACGAGGCCACCGTCACCCTGATACCAAAACCAGAAAAAGTGGTCACAGAGGCCAATATCACTGATGAACATAGATGTAAAAATCCTAAACAAAATACTAGCAAACAGAATCAAACAGCACATTAAAAGGATCATACACCATGATCAAGTGGGATTTACCACAGGAATGCAAGGCTTCTTCAATATATACAAATCAATCAATGTGCTAAACCATATTAACAAATTGAAGGAGAAAAAACATATGATCATCTCAATAGATGCAGAAAAAGCTTTTGACAAAATTCAACAACGATTTATGATAAAAATCCTTCAGAGAGTAGGCATAGAGGGAACTTACCTCAACATAATAAAGGCCATATATGACAAACCCACAGCGAACATCATTCTCAATGGTGAAAAACTAAAACCATTTCCTCTAAGATCAGGAAAAAGACAAGGTTGTCCACTCTCATCATTATTATTCAACATAGTTTTGGAAGCTTTAGCCATAGCAATCAGAGAAGAAAAAGAAATAAAAGGAATCCAAATCTGAAAAGAAGAAATAAAGCTGTCACTGTTTGCAGATGACATGATAGTATACATAGAGAATGCTAAAGATGCTACCAGAAAACTACTAGACCTAATCAATGAATTTGGTAAAGTTGCAGGATACAAAATTAATGCACAGAAATCTCTTGCATTCCTATACACTAATGATGAAAAATCTGAAACAGAAATTTAGGAAACACTCCCATTACCACTGCAACAAAAAGAATAAAATACCTAGGAATAAACCTACCTAAGGAGACAAAAGACCTGTATGCAGAAAACTATAAGACACTGATGAAAGAAATTAAAGATGATACAAACAGATGGAGAGATATACCATGTTCTTGGATTGGAAGAATCAACATTGTGAAAATGACTATACTACCCAAAGCAATCTACAGATTCAATGCAATCACTATCAAACTACCAATGGCATTTTTCACAGAACTAGAACAAAAAATTTCACAATTTATATGGAAACACAAAAGACCTCAAATAGCCAAAGCAATCTTGAGAAAGAAAAACAGAGTTGGAGGAATAGGCTCCCAGACTTCAGACTATACTACAAAGCTACAGTAATCAAGACAATGTGGGGCTTCCCTGGTGGCGCAGTGGTTGAGAGTCTGCCTGCTGATGCAGGGGACACGGGTTCGTGCCCTGGTCAGGGAAGTTCCCATATGCCGCGGAGAGGCTAGGCCCGTGAGCCATGGCTGCTGAGCCTGTGCGTCTGGAGCCTGTGCTCCGCAACAGGAGAGGCCACAACAGTGAGAGGCCCGCGTACCGCCAAAAAAAAAAAAAAAAAAGACAACACGGTACTGGCACAAAAACAGAAATATAGATCAACGGAACAGAATAGAAAGCCCAGAGATAAACCCACACACCTATGGTCAACTAATCTATGACAAAAGACGCAAGGATATACAATGGAGAAAAGACAGCCTCTTCAATAAGTGGTGCTGGGTAAACTGGACAGCTACATGTTAAAGAATGAAATTAGAACACTTCCTAACACCATGCAGAAAAATAAACTCAAAATGGATTAAAGACCTAAATGTAAGGCCAGACACTATAAAACTCTTAGAGGAAAACATAGGCAGAACACTCTAGAACATAAATCACAGCAAGATCCTTTTTGACCCACCTCCTAGAGAAATGGAAATAAAAACAAAAATAAACAAATGGGACCTAATGAAACTTCAAAGCTTTTGCACAGCAAAGGAAACCATAAACAAGACGAAAAGACAACCCTCAGAATGGGAGAAAATATTTGCAAATGAAGCAACTGACAGGGGATTAATCTCCAAAATTTATAAGCAGCTCATGCAGCTCAATATCAAAGATACAAAAAACCCAATTCAAAAGTGGGCAGAAGACCTAAATAAGACATTTCTCCAAAGAAGATATATAGATTGCCAACAAACACATGAAAGGATGCTCAACATCACTAATAATTAGAGAAATGCAAATCACAACTACAATGAGGTATCACCTCACAGTCAGAATGGCCATCAACAAAAGAAATCTACAAACAATAAATGCTGGAGAGGCTGTGGAGAAAAGGGAACCCTCTTGCACTGTTGATGGGAATGTAAACTGATATAGCCACTATGGAGAACAATATGAAGGTTCCTTAAAAAACTAAAAATAGAATTACCATATGACCCAGCAATCCCACTACTGGGCATATACCCTGAGAAAACCATAATTCAAAAAGAGTCATGTACCAAAATGTTCATTGCAGCTCTATATACAATAGCCAGGACATGGAAGCAACCAAAGTGTTCATTGACAGATGAATGGATAAAGAAGATGTGGTACATATATACAATGGAATATTATTCAGCCATAAAAAAGAAACGAAATTGTGTTTTTTGTAGTGAGGTGGTTGGACCTAGGGTCTGTCATACAGAGTGAAGTAAGTCAAAAAGAGAAAAAGAAATACCATATGCTAACACATACATATGGAATCTAAAAACAAACAAAAAAAAACCATTCTGAAGAACCTAGGGGCAGGACAGGAATAAAGACGCAGACGTAGAGAATGGACTTGAGGACACAGGGAGGGGGAAGGGTAAGTTGGGATGAAGTGAGAGAGTGGCATGGACTTATATACACTACCAAATGTAAAATAGCTAGCGAGAAGCAGCCACATAGCACAGGGAGATCAGCTCGGTGCTTTGTGACCACCTAGAAGGGTGGGATAGGGAGGGTGGGAAGGAGACACAACAGGGAGGAGATATGGGGATATATGTATATGTATAGCTGATTCACTTTGTTACAAAGCAGAAACTAACACACCACTGAAAGGCAATTATACTGCAATAAAGATGTTAAAGACAAAAACAAATGGGAACTAATGAAACTTAAAAGCTTTTGAACAGCAAAGGAAACTATAAACAAGAGGAAAAGACAACCCTCAGAATGGGAGAAAATATTCGCAAACAAGTAAACGGACAAAGGATTAATCTCCAAAATGTATAAACAGCTCATGCAGCTCAATATTAAAAAAACAAACAACCCAGTTAAAAAATGGGCAGAAGGGACTTCACTTGTGGTGCAGTGGTTAAGAATCTGCCTGCCAATGCAGGTGCACATGGGTTTGATCCCTGGTCTGGGAAGATCCCACATGCTGCGGAGCAACTAAGCCCATGCGCCACAACTACTGAGCCTGCGCTCTAGAGCCTGCGAACCACAACTACTGAGACTGAGTGCCACACCTACTGAAGCCCACGCGCCTGGAGCCCATGCTCCGCAGCAAAAGAAGCCACCACAATGAGCCCGTGCAACGCAATGAAGTGTAGCCCTCACTCACCGCAACTAGAGAAAGCTTGCACACAGCAAGAAGACTCGATGCAGCCAAAAATAAATAAATAAGTAATTTAAAAAAAAAAAGGGCGGGGGCTTCCCTGGTGGCACAGTGGTTGAGAGTCCGCCTGTCCATGCAGGGGACGCAGGTTTGTGCCCCGGGCTGGGAAGATCCCACATGCCATGGAGCGGCTGGGCCCGTGAGCCGTGGCCACTGAGCCTGCGCGGCCGGAGCCTGTGCTCCACAGTGGGAGAGGCCACAACAGTGAGAGGCCCATGTACTGCAAAAAAAAAAAAAAAAAGGGCAGAAGACCTAAATAGACATTTCTCCAGAGAAGACATACAGATGGCCAAGAAGCACATCAAAGAATGCTCAACATCACTAATTATTAGAGAAATGCAAATCAAAACTACAATGAGGTATCACCTCACACTGGTTAGAATGGGCATCATCAGAAAATCTACAAACAACGAATGCTGGAGAGGGTGTGGAGAAAAGGGAACCCTCTTGCACTGTTGGTGGGAATATAAATTGATATAGCCACTATGGAGAACAGTATGGAGGTTCCTTGAAAAACTAAAAATAGAATTACCATATGACCCAGCAATCCCACTACTGGGTATATACCCAGAGAAAACCATAATTCAAAAAGACACATGCACCCCAATGTTCACTGCAGCTGTATTTACAAGAGCCAGTTCATGGAAACAACCTAAATGTCCATCGACAGATGAATGGATAAAGATGTGGTACATATATACAATGGAATATTACTCAGCCATAAAAGGGAATGGAATTGGGTAATTTGTAGAGATGTGGATGGACCTAGAGACTGTCATACAGAGTGAAGTAACTTAGAAAGAGAAAAACGAATATCGTATATTAACGCATATATGTGGAATCTAGAAAAATGGTACAGGTGAACTGGTTTGCAAGGCAGAAATAGAGACACAGCTGTAGAGAACAAACGTATGGACATCAAGGGGGAACGTGGGTGTGGAGGGGCGATGGTGGTGGGATGAATTGGGAGATTGGGATTGACATATATACACTAATATGTATAAAATAGATAACTAATAAGAACCTGCTGTATAAAAAATAAAATTCAAAACAAAACAAACTGCCTGACTTAACCCTTGGAATAGCTGAAACGGAAAACCTTCCTTGATTGGCCTTGATAACAAAGTCCAATTCTCTTCAAATTCTGTCCGTGGCTTCTAATTTCTTCCTGACTGTGGCTATTAATTCTAGGGAACGTAAGGGATTTGAACATAGCTACTGCATATCTAGGCAAGGCCATGTAGCTGAAAATTCCTTGATACAGGTAGAGAAGAAAGAATGGTGCAATTTCAGTGAGATTCATTTCATACTCTCCAAAGCCAAGGACATGACTCAGCAGAAGACTGGCAGATTCCAAGACAAAGGACTAGATGGATAAGAAAAGGTATTCACAGAAATAATATTTTCTTTTCCACAGCATTTAGGTAACTGGACAGTTTACAACTTATGTTGTTGAAGATAACTACTGCACACTAAAGGAGAAAATAGTATGTAGGAAATAATATTTGTATCTATGATTCAGGATGATAGAGAAGGTCACAGATGGACAAGAGTACTCAAAAAAACCCTTTTCATGAGGAATTCATCAGACACTGCAAAATGCTGCCACGCAGATTTTATTATATAAAAGATAATAAGAAAACCAGGAACCCATGTTTTATTTATGGACTGAAAAAATTGGCCAGGAATAGTCCATCACAGCTTTTCTCAAATTTTAACATGCATCAGAATCACCTGGAGGCTGGGTCCCTTTCTCCCCCTCCCCCCGCCCCTGCCCAGAGTTTCTGATTTAGCAGGTCTGTGGTGGTGCCCAAGAATTTATATTTCTTACAAATACAGGTGATGCTGATGTTGTTGGTTCAGGTCTAATACTTTGAGAACTGCTAGTTTATCATAAGGTCCACATTATACTGGATACACACACACTTGTTGCAAATTATGGCAATTTAGTTAACTCTCTACTGTTGACTTTGGAAATGATACTCTCCCCACCAACCTAATAGCCAAAAATAAGACTACTCAGGAAGAAGTTATAGCTAGTCAGGTAAGGAGACAATCTATTTTACAGCACAAATGTATGTGTTTGGGCATTTGACAGAGGCAACCAATGACGTATATCTAGCAAGTAGGAAACAACATTGCCTTTAAAAGCCTTTACCTATCTTGAGGCAGACATGAATTTTGTTTCTTGTACTCAAAAAGAACATCCTTTGGATCTCTCTGTACCTTACACATTACCCAGGGTCCCATTCTCATTCTTCTTTTCTCACTATTCACTTTCCCTGAGTTTTCTTACCCATCCTATGGCCTAATTAAAAAAAAAATCTATATATCTATATATCTATATCTATATATCTGTCTGTCTGTCAGTGGTTAGTAACTTTGTTCAGGTTAAGAAATTCCTTTGAGGGTTTCCCTGGTCGCACAGAGGTTAAGAATCCGCCTGCCAATGCAGGGGACACGGGTTCAAGCCCTGGTCCGGGAAGATCCCACATGCCGTGGAGCAACTAAGTCCGTGTGCCGCAACTACTAAGCCTGCGCTCTAGAGCCTGCGATGCACAACTACTGAAGCCCGCGTGCCTAGAGCCCATGCTCCGCAACAAGAGAAGCCACCGCAATGAGAAGCCTGCTCACCACAACTAGAGAAAGCCTGCTTGCAGCAACGAAGACCCAAAACAGCCAACAATTTAAAAAATAAAATAAATTTATTAAAAAAAAAGAAATTCCTTTGGGAATTTAATTAATGCTATAGACACTTCATAAAAATAAACATATATATGTATACATATACATTTTATATCCAATTCAAGACATTCAGAGATTCTCACTCAATTCCATAGGCCCCAGGTTGAGAATCCCTACTTGTATGCTAATGTTTCAAAAATATGTATCTTCAGCCTGAATTTTTATTCTGAGCTTCAGTAGTACATATCCAAATATCTACTTAACATCTGTATTTGGATGTCACACAATTGCCTCAAAATCTACATGTATTGAGGAGTGACTGTTTAATAGGGATGGGTTTTCCTTTTGGGGTGATGAAGAAGTTCTGGAACTGGATAGTAATGATGGTTGTGCAACACTGTGAACATACTTAATGTCACTGAATTGTACACTTTCAAATGGTAAATTTTACATAATGTGCATTTTACAATAAAAAATTTACATTTACAAAACTGAAATTATCTCTATTCTCCACCTCCCACACACCCAAAATTTGTGCTTTCTCTTATATTTCCTGTCTTTGAACATGTTACTAGTCTTACCATTTACCTAGTTGCCCAAGACAGAAACCTGAGAGTCATCTCTGAAAATGCTCTCTTTCATTCTCCCACTTACAATTAATCATGAAGTTCTGTACGTTCTTCCTCATTAATAAAAAGTTAACTTGGAATAGTCCTCTACGACTATCCCCAAAGCTTCTACTTAAGTTCAGGCCACCATCATTAGCCTCACAGTCTCCAGTTTCGTACCTTCCCACCCTCCACCTCAACCCCCCTTCAACTGGCTATTCTTATCTTGCCAGAGTGAGTTATCTTTTTGCTTAAAAACCTACCATTGCCTTCAGGATAAAGTCTAAATTTCTCTTCATGACCTGGCCTCTGCTTACTTCTCTAGTCTTATCTCTCAACATCCTCCTACACAAAGCCAAATGTCTAGTGACATAAGCTACCTGCAATTCCCAGCTCATCACCAACTTTTTTTGTTTTTTAAGCCAAGTGCCAAGTGCACATACTACTCCAAATTCCTAGAACTTCATTTCCGTCTGTTTAGACCTGGCTAAGTTCTACAGTTAAGATTCAATTTACACCACCTTGCTCAGGAAGCCTTTCAGATGCCCCAAAGATGATGTCTTTACTATGAGCTCCCTTACTATGAGCTTCTATGTTCACTTGTATCGTAACATTTATACTTTAAGTCGAAGTCATCTGTCTCCTTTAAAGACCACATTATCCTTGAGGGTAGGGACTATATATCAATGCACCTCCAGTACCTAAAACAGTATCCAGCATGTGGTATGTTCTAAATAAATATTTTTGAACGAAGAAGTGATGCCTTAGTGAATAATAGGAACCCTGATATCAGAAGTCACCCAACTTTCCAGTGACTTCCTACCTTACTCTGTTAAAAGCCAAAGTCATTACCATGGGCTCTGACTTCATCTCCTACTATTCTCCCCTTCATTCACTCAGTTCCAGCCACACTTTGAAACCATGACTGGAAAAATATTTCAGCCAAGGAGCCATTTAAGCATGCACAGGAAGGAAGGAACTAAAATATACTGAGCCTCCAGCATGTATCATGCCCTGTGCCAGGCAATTTCATGTGTCATATCATAGAATCCTCACAATCACTCCGGGAAAAGGCATTGCTCTATGGCCATTTCACAACTAAGGAGACTAAGTCTTACAGTAGATTTCTGAATTTGAACAGAGGGAAAACTTTATTGGAAAGAGTCCATAGTGGTAACTTTTCCTTCCCTAGATACCTTTTATGCTGGTTATTCTGTTTGCTCTGCCTCCTCCCAGCCAACTCCCTCTGCCCTGTTCTGGGAAGCTGATCTCTATGAACTACATTACCCAGACTACCTTGCCCCTGGGCTTCTTGAAGGTAGTAGCTGGAGACCAGAGGGCAAGAGGAGAAAGGTTAGGGCATTTATTTCTCTACTTCCATGCTGCCTTGTCTAAGTTCTTGCTCTTGTCAGGCAGTCTGTCTTTCAGATTGTAGTTCTAACTGGGCGCTGGTAACAACACTTCCCTTTCTTTCCCTTGAGGCCTAGGAGTGCTACTGGCTCACCACTTCCGGGTTTCACCATTTCTTTCTAGTTTCTGTTAACACTGACCATACCTCTGTAAATCATCCTTTGGTTAAACTCTCTTCAATTAAATTCTTTTGAATGCACAAACTTTTTCCGCAAGGACTCTGACTGATACACTAGGAAAACAATAAATGGCATGTTATTCTTCTCCTTTGGTCTTACATTCATTCCATTTCCAGTATCTACAGTCAAGTCTCCTTCCTCTCCTCTAATCTGAATCTTCCCATACTTCCACGTCTACATGGCCTTCTAAGAAGTCTCTAAATACTCTATTACCTACAGAGCGACGCTGCTGTTACCGTTATTATGCTGAATCTAGTGTGACATTAGCACGCTGTTGTCCTTGTAGTTCTAAGACTGTTTAGCTTTGTTAGTCTGACCTTCCTGGCAGGGCAATAAGCTCATTAGGGGCAGGGAACTTTAGCAATTATAATCTCCAAACAAACATATTTTAGCTCGAAAGAACCTTAGAGTTTACCTTGTCTAACCACCTTGTTTTACAGATGGGAAGGTTCAGGCTCACATACGGAAAGGCTCTCTCACAGCTGTACAGTGGCAGACTTAAGTGCATCATCTAGGTTCTCCCTATTACTTCACCATGCTGTGATGCTGTGCTGGGTACTTAGTAGGCACTCAGCATGCTGATAACCCACTCTTAAATTCATACAAGGGTTTTTGTTTTGTTCAGTGCTAGGCTCCATGCCTAGATGAGTACCTGGCACATATTATGTGTTCAGCAAATATTTATTGATTTTGAACCCAGGACACAGCAAGACAAGTTCCTTGGAAGTTATCAGAGCTCAGAGGATCATTTGTAATAATGACAATAATCCCTTATACATGTACAGTATAGTTTTCAAAGTGTTTTCACATTTAAATAAGCCCATTTGACCCCTCTGAAGTAAACATGGCAGGAATTCATAGTCCATTTAACAGATGCAAGCAACAGCCTCTGAAAAGTTAAAAGTCAAGGTCCCCTGAGAAGTATGTAGCAGAGCTGAGACTACTGTTCATGTTTTCTGACTCCCACTTCAATACCATCTTCACTACTCCATGTTGCTTCTTCAGCTTAGCCATTCTGCTTCAAGATATGCAAGGTTCATTCACGGAGCTAGTCCAAATATTCACAATGACTAGGTGAGTTATATACTTATGCTGATAGAAATGATTTTGCTTTCTAAAAAATCCACTATTAAAGGTACTTCTATTCTACTTCTGATTAGATACAGCCTGCAGAATACCCCCAACTCTCGATACTACAAGGCCTGCTATTTCCCACAGAGAGGAGGGTTATGATCTATGCGTTCTGGAGTGAAGGAGACGGCACTTTTGAGACATCACTTCTGGTACAGACCAGAGCCAGGCCCTTTTAAAACCAGCTGTTCAAAGAGAAACAACGCCTTGTTCTTGGCCTGATCCCACCAGAGAGGAGTTGGCACATGATTTCTTCAAGATCAAATGCACCAGGAAGCTAACTGCAGATATTTTGATTGAATTCTCTTATAAAAAACACTTTAATACAGATTTCACCCTGGGTTTTAGCTACTAGTATGATCTCGGATCCTAATCAGGGCATCACAGAAACCAAAGATAACCTAAACATATATAACATATATCCAACCTCTATGGATTTCAGTTTCCATTAAGAGCTCAAAGTATTGGCACAGAAAATTATCAAAAGTCTTATATCAGGGATCTCAAACTCAAGTGTCTACCGCATACCAGGGAAATAATGTAAAGCCCAGAATGACAAAATAAGGAGTAACGGAGTCTATGATGAACTACAGAAAACTAATTTGCTAGTTGCTTCTCAGCTCCAACCACCTGTCACTTTGTGGGAATGTCAGCTAAGAGTTAATAGTTCTTCTGATTATTTCCTCAAAAGCTAGAAATACTCATTTTTAAAACATAAAATCTGGTTTTAAAAAGTTAGCTACTGATTCAAATCTGCAAGCCTTTTGTAAGCTAGTCAGCCAGAGTTTGACTTTTCCTTATGAAGTAGGTTTCTTGCTCCATATGACAGAGGAATGAGAGCAAATGTGCCACTTTCAAGTCAAATATGGTATAGGATTCATGGCTTCCCTCTCAGACAATCTGGATAGTGCTGGAAAAGTGGACAAAACTCCCTGAGTTAATAGGAATGTACCTTAGCTGGAGGTTTTGGGGGTATCTGCTTTATGAAGTAACCAGATAAATGGATGCCCTCTGGGAGGTATTTGGGGCATAAAGATCCCCTTTGCTAGGTATCTGGGCAGGTAAGTCCTCTCTGGAGCATCTAGGAAACCCGTATACTCGAGTATGGGGATGGGGAGTACTGGGAGAACAGTTTACAAGAAAGTATGAAGACGGACAGCTGTTGGGAAGTACACAGAGTGCTAGGAATGCGAGATAGTATGGGGGTACAGTCTCTCTTCAGTGTTGGGAGGGAAAAGGCGATACCCTCTCCTCGGGCGCCACCTTCGGGCGCCTCTTGCTCACCATCGCTCCGCAGCCACCGACTCCAGCGACCGCCATCTTAACGCACCTTTGCGCACAGGTGCCCCGGAGCCACACGATCCGGGCAGAGTAGAGCCCCGCCTCCGGCCACGCCCCTCCTCCCCAAGCCTGCCTCCAACCACGTCCCCTTTCTCAGCAATCTGCCCCCTCTCCCCCAGCGGTTTGAGGCTCCACCACTTGGGGGTGGGCGGTGGCGGGTGGAGAGCAGGAAGGGACCACTTGTCTAAAACCTATCATTATATAAGGAAGTCATTTCTACAGCTTTCCACACTTTAACAGAATTATCAGACCCCAAAGGCTGCTATAAGATAATTTATTACAGACTAGCCAATAATCTCTTGTAACAATGGCACATACAATAATTTAAAACAGCAAAGATTCCTAGTTTCTTATTTCATGTAATAGCCAATGGACAATGCAGAGTCCTCAGGAAGTCCAAGAGGCTGCTACTGAGGTTATCGAAGGCCCTTCTCTGAGCAAGGGGCCTGGGAAGTCCACATGACCCTCTGGAAAAAGTTTGTCTCTGACCTCCCAGGGAGTGTTGAGCCCCCCCCTTCATCCAGCTGGTACAGAGGGATCACAGTCCAAGTTCCTTCTGTAGGGTTGAAGGTCTATGAGGGGAACTGCAGCTGACCTAGATGAAGGGGAGTGAGGACAAAGGCTGGATTCTTTCTGCAAGGGGGAGGACCGTCAGAAGGCAGTGGCCATAGGTGAAGAGGACTCTTTCTAGATTGATTTCCACAACTTTTGGCTTTGTTCAGGGCTTTTTCACGAAGAAAACACAGTCCTCTCTCCTGGATCCTTCAACTAGCTCTCAGGTGCATACACTTAAGAAGAGCTTCTCATGTCCTGAAGCATCACTCCTCTTCCTAAAGGAGTGAGGTAGGGGGACTCATGGGCAGGTGGCCCCTGGTGCTTGGGTTCCAAAGAAATTCTGCTCAGGGCTCTGAAGCACCATGGGAACCTGGTTCTACTCATGACAGATAATCTGGGCAAGGGATTAGCAGAGCTCATTTCTGAAAGGTTTCTGGTTCAGTTTCAATGCCTTGTACTCACTTGAGCTACTCTACACCAGTAGATTCTGCTCAAGGGACAGGCTGAATTCTATTCTGTGTGCTCCTGCCCTGGCCATACTCCAATCCAGACCACAGGGCTCAGCAATACCTGTAGACTCAAATGATTACTTACCTAATTAGGCACAAGCTCCAGGCCCTCTAAACTTGTTCTTCTAGTGATTGGTATGTACGGATTTAACTGGATAAGGTGTGGTATGGAGAGGGGTAGAGAAGGGTTGTGGGAGTGGAAGAACCTCTGCCAAGAATGGCTGACACTCTCAGAAACGTCTACCCCTCTGTGGAAAATCTCCCTGCCTGGTAACCCCCACAGCCCAGCTCCCAGCATCACAAACCTGCTGGTCAGGGACTCATGACCCTTTCTGTGCAAAGCCATACTCGCATCACCCCAAACTTTTCCTTCAACGTCCTTAACGGAATGAGTCAACCTCTTGACTACGAGGACCCTAAGAAACACAGTAACTCCCACTAGCCCTGACTTGTGGAACTGGTGCCATCTGGTTGGCACAGGAGCCTAGGTGCTCAGCTCCCCTCCTCCACGGAACGAGACTCCGATTTGAGCTTCACAAACTCTCGGGCCACTTCGTCATTGCTCCTCTGAGACAGAATCCGGAGAATGGTCATGCCTGTCTCATCCATGTGGATCTTCCGGCCCAAGGGGCACCAACAGGCACAGCTGCCCTTGGCTGCCACGTCCCTCAGAGGCATCACAGCCAGCCCCAGAACACGATCCTCCCGGGCAAAGCAGTAATCCTTCACACATATTTGCAACTCATAGGCTTCTGGCCCCTCTTCATTTCCCAGGAGGCTGTGAGCACAGGGTAGATGGAAGGTGGGAGACCAGAGCTGAGGGCGTCCTCAAATGAATTCACCCCAGCTGCCATCCAGCCCACCCCTTCTTTCCCCTCTCAATTCTTACCCCCCAGATCAACCCCATCCCAGAGTCCTTCAGGCCCCCATCCCATAACTTACAAGTGAAATGTCTCATTGTACTTGGGGGCCCAGTTGTTGCTTTTTGACTTGGTTGTGAACTTCCTCTTCTTATCACTTTGGTGAGGGCCAACCATGGTTACTTCCACAAAGGGCCGGAACATACCGGCTGTCTGCCACTTGAGGTCATTGGCAGCCACCACTGCACAAACATGGGAAACCTGTGAGAGATCCCATCAAGCATTCCCAGTTCTTGAGCCCCGGGTGGCATTCCCCTTGGAGGAGGGCTAAGCTGAAAGGCTGGGATAAGCAGTCCCTGCCTTTGACTGATGAGGCCACTGGGCAAGAAAAGGTCTGGGGTCTGTAAGCCCATGCCACTCACCTTTCACTGTGACCTTGTGCTCCCCAGTTCCAGGATGTGTAAACAAGTCCACCTGAATAGAGACTTCTCCCACAGGATCATCCACACCGGACCCTGAGGGACAGATGGACAGATGATTCCCCCACTGGAGAACTTTAAGACTTTAGACCTAATTATTCCAGGTAAAACCGTGGAGTTGGGAGGCTACTATCCTACATCCTAAAGCAAGAAGTAATCACCCACAGAAGCTATGGGGAAGTAAGTAATGGGAGAAGGAAAAGAACGGGGATAAAGACTAAGACTATGTATTAAAATACAAATCAGGGTGACAACATCTTAGGTGAAACCTCTTCCAGAACTGCACCTGGAATCTCTCAGATTCCCCAAACCTCTCCCAGCCTGCAGAATTTTTCATTGAAAGTTGCTGGGAAAGGACAGTGCTGCCACCCTGTATTTTTGTCTGAGAATTATGTCCACCCCATGGTGTCTCAGCAGAACAATGCGGGTCCCATCTAGCCAAAAGCAGCACCTTCCCACCTGTGGAGGCCCCTTCTTGGGAGGCTGCCCTGCACAGAATGACTTTTTCCTACTCAAACCTGGACCTCTCTGCAAACAGCTCCCCAGTCCCTCTGGCCAATTTTCAGCCTCCCCTCTGCAGAAGCCTCACTCTATTTTGGGAAAACACCAGTACCCTACACCCCAATAAAACTTCTTTGTCCTTAGACGGAGGGGTGGGGGAATTCTGAGGACAGCTATTGTTAACCCTGTCTCAGACTGTATGAATACACTGCCCATCTCTGAAACTTGGGATAGAGCCTCTGAACTCTGATACCTGGTTCCCCCAGCCCCAACATAAGCAGCTCATTCTAGTTCACAGGTGACAGTGTTAGCCCATATTAGATTCACATCTGCATGGTATATAACGTACCCTTTTCCGGCTGAATGTCCTCATTAGCAGTAAACCTAATACCTTTCCCATCATGCACTGAGTGAGGACAGGCAAGTCAAGAGGTAGCAGCAGTAGGACAGAGAAAGAAGAATCAGTTAGAGGTCTAAGGAGTTAACAGCCATTCAGAGCAGCTCTACACATATTCTGAGGGAGCACGGAGATGGGGTAGGGTGGAGAGAGAGGTCAAAGAACTGGGGTCAATGCTCGAATGCTCCAAATTATACTTAACAGTTTGAAGATCAACCAAATCATGGACAGAAGCAGTAGAACATACAGAGAGAAGGTTTCTGAGACCCACAGGGCACAAAAGAGAAAGTTGTAGGCTCTAATTTCCTAGGCCCTTAAATGATAAAGCAGTGGGTAGAAAACGTACACTCACAGTTGCATCCTCCCTGCAGTCACCACCCCTGCCTGCTGTTACTTCATGTGTGCCCATTCGAGCGTCTCCTCATCTTTATATCTAGCTTAAAGCTCAATGTTTCCAAAAGGCCTTTTGGATTAACTCCTATCCTCCCTGATGTTACAGGCCTTTACATGTACTCAGCTCTGTGAAAGATCCCTGTCTCCTTGAGCAAGGCTCATAACTTCTTTTGCTCTGCCTTCTCACTCTGGACTTGAAATACGAACATACGTGGAAAACGGAGCAGTACCGCAGGTCCCTTGTATTTTTCACCTTTCATCAACTCTATTCTAACTGCTTAGATCCCTCTTCCCCTCTGCGTCAGCTCTGTGCTCCAGATCCACAGCTCAGTAAGGCCTAAGCCTTCCCACTCCCGCCTCCACCAGGTTCACTCCTCCAGGCTTCCCTGGAAGGAGCAACAAGAACTGCGCCTTGAAGGTCCTTTCCAGGAGGACCTTCCCAGGGTGAGGGTCAGAATTTCAGTCTGAGCCATGTCTAGGCAGATGTGTTTTGTTATGAATGGGCCTGCCTGGAGGCAAGGAGGGGTTCTGAGAACTGGAAGTCACTGGGAGAAAATCAGCTGCCTGGGTTCCCTGTGCACTAGCATCACCCATGAGGCCGGAGTCTCAGCTCTGCAGAGCCCCATGATCCGCACCCTCCCTTCAACTGCTCCCATGGTTTGCCTCTCTTAGTCTTCTCCTCACCCACACTGGAGAATCTGGAAAGTCTTTTGCTTTCTCTCCCCTGGACAGCTTCCAACTTAGGCTCCCAAAGCTATGAATCTTCATGAGTGTCTCAACCACTCATTCTCAAGGCTTCCTCACAGATTTTTCCTACCAAACAGGTATACTCCTTGAGCTCAACACACATGCACTGGCCAGATGATGTCTGGGAAAAGAAAGCTCAGGCACATTTCCCAGGTCTCTGTGACTCTCCTATCTGGTTTGAGTGTGGGCTGGGGGTGAGTACTGGGATCCAGCAAGAAATCCTGGTGTCTGAGTTTGAAGGGCTTTCTGGAGAAGTACTTGGATCCTCCCTGAGTGCTACAGGATACTGACTCCCTAGGGACAGAGATGTATCAGGGAGGGGAGGTGGGGACCCAAAGCCCTTAGGCCTTACCCTGGGCAATCTGTGAGCGCACAAAGGTCTTGATGAGCGTGTCTGTGGTCTGTGTGTACAGAGACAGGGCATAGCGTAGGGACTGCAGATCTGGGCTCTTCTCCAGGAAGGTTTTCTTCAGCCCATTGCCTCCTGCATGAAAGTATTGCTGAAAGACAAGAATAACTGCTAACTGCTACTGCCTCATCCCCTTACAGAGAGGCAGCTCTCCAACAGTGTTACTCAGAGAAATGACATTTGAGCAGAGGCTCAGCGAAGATGCTGGAAGAGGATGGTGAGCCATTCAATAAACAGCAATATCAGGAATACCACACAGAGCCAGAGTCATAGTCTCTCAGGTGAAGAGTATTATTTGAATATCTGGCAGGAGTGGTAAGGGATGGCCACGTTTCTGGACGTGATTCTTGAAGGATGACTCTATCTGGACAAAGATATGTGACAGAAGCATTTCAGGAAGAGAGTAGTCAGAAGTGTTGCTTTACCCCTGGGAACGCTTAGAGCACTTTATACCTATGGCATACCTCTCCGAAGTGCCCTAAATCACAGCCCACACGTACCTGCCTTATTTATCACTTTACCAGGTTATAAGTATCTTGATGCTAGGAACTATATCTGATTCTCTCTGCATCCTTCATAGTGTATAGTGCCCAGAACACATGTTGCCTGGTGGAATAAATGAATGCGTAATAGGAAAAAAAATCCTTCGAAAACCCAAATGATTTTAAACATAAGTGAAGAGGTCAGCCAGATGTCGGGTATTAGGATCTGGAAGATTAATTCCCAGTGGAAAATATTCATGAATGACAATGAGGTACAAAGTGAACTAAACTGTCCGCAGAACCCAAGAATAATGTTCTAGGTCTGTGGCGATTCACCCGAGACCACACAGGAGGTACCTTTTTGGTTGGTCCCCAGCAGGAATATGGAATAGCAGAGAAAGATATGGACACAAAAATCACTCTCTTCTGGATGTGGGGTGGCAAGAGCCCGAGGGACACCTAATCTGGCAGAATGGAATGCCAGGACCAAGTGGTAGTAAGATTGTCTAGAGGAGGGGGAGGTCTCCACCTTGATGGTGTCCAGGGCGAGGTCAAGGACAGCACACTGCTTTGGAGTGAGACTCCGGGTTTCCTCTCGCGCCATGTGGTCCTAGAACCCCAGAGAAAGCAACAGCATCAGGACAGCTTATGGCTGTCATCAAAGTCTTTCCCCCACCTGTCAGCCACAGCTACATGTTCCTCTCCTTCCCCTCTGCTTCAGTCTTCAAAGCTCAAATTTCCTTCCTTCCAGGCAACCCCCAGCCTCAGAAGGACCCCACACATCCAGAGTACCTTGAGTTTGGAAAGGTGGCTAAGCTCCTTGGCAGCAGTGAAGATCAACTGGGTGCCCTGGGCAGAGAGCGAATCAGTCAAAAGCAGAGAACTCCAAACTCAGTCAGGAAGCATGGAGGAGGTTTAGGGAGACACAGCAGGACGAAGTGGAAGGGAGGTGTCCTTACCGTCTGGTCAGTAAGTGGGGGCAGAACAATCATCCTCTCCATTGTATTCATTACCACCCGCCAGAGCTCCTTCAGTACCCGCTTCAGGACGGTCTTCTCACACACAGTGGCAAAAAGTGTGAGGCTGCAGGACCAGGCAACAGGTAAGGATGGGGTAAGTGCTTGAGAGCTCCCCCTCCCTGAGAGGCTCCTCTGTGACTGCTTCTGCCCTGTTCGTCCCTAAAGGACAGTCCTCAGTGCTGTACTCACTTGCCATCCAGGAAGTCCATGAGGGGCCGGAGCACACTATCTGCATCTTGAGTCACTGAGGCCCGGGCGCTGGGGGATGCATTCCCTGGGCCCCGCACCTGGCCCAGGATGTCGGCCATTTGTTGAACACACTCATCAATCCGCACCTGGAAACTACACATGTGCCCACAGTGCAGCCCTCCCTGCCCCAAATGCACACTGTCGCTAAAGCAGCACCAGCTATTTGGTCCCACTCCAGCATACTCATGGTGTAGCTCCAACAGGGACAGCCAGCAGGAAGAGGGGGAAGATCCGCATATGTGCAGCTGGGTGGATGAGTGTGGGGCAGGGGATCTGGGACTGGCCAGGCACCACACCTGGCTCTGAGGGCTGTGTGTTCTGGGGCCACCGACCTGTTTCCAAACACCATGCTGAGCTCATCCAGAACCGTATTCAGTTTCACCTGCAGCTCCTTCAGACTGTCTGCAGCTTCAGGGTCCAACTGTATCCACAGGAGGCAGGCTTCGCTAAGCTGGTTCTCTTATGCTTTCCTCCCTTCCTGTGCCCCCACTCCTCCCTCCTAGGGCCTCTACCCCAATGCCTACTCAAATCTCTCAGCTCAAACCACTCCAGACCCCAAGCTAAACTCCTGGTCTATACCCAGTCAGGAGAGGGTGGAGTTCTGTGGCCAGGGAGCTCAGGAACAAAGGGAAAGTACAGCAACCCCAAACCTTAAGACTTACCTCCTTGCCTCCCATGGCCTCAAACATTTTCTCCAGCTGGACCCTCAGTTGCTGCATGTTGTTCATCAGGATGCAAGGCTTTGGGGACAGAGGGAGGTGTTGAGTTTGGCTCCATTCAGCACAGAACTCATCAGGCTAGAGTCTCTCCCTCTCTCACATTACTCCAAAAGCCACAGGGAATTTACAACACATATTACATGTGTCTCTCCCTAAGCACTGAGATCTGGAACCAATGCAGACATCTCTCCTTGAATGAAGACTAGAAGCAAATGTTTCTGCTTTTAAGCTGGGTGGGGGGCCCCAGGTGTTCATGGGATTACCCTTTATAACTCTCTGAATGTATTAGAAAGAAAGACTAAGCAAAGGCCTAGCTCAGTAGAGAATAAACTACCAAATGGAGGCACAAAGGAAACCCTCATCAGGTTCTTATTATTTTGTGGCATAATCTCAAGCACAGCCCTGCCGGGAATCACACGTCAGGAGAATCACCCCACCCTTAGCTCTGAGGAGAGCTTCAAAAGCAAAAACCCTAACCCTCACCATTTTCTCCTTTGTGCAATAAGCTGGGAAGTTCTTTGATAAGATGTCTGCATATTCCATCAGCACCTTCCCGATGGTCTGAGAAAAGAGGAGAAAAGGAAAGGAGAGGGAACCCTTAGCTCTACCCACAGGGATCTTACCTGAGGTTGTACTTCTCATCCCAGAACAGTAACAGCAGGTATGCAAAGGGGAATGTCAAAGTAAGGCACAAATCTCCCTCTCAGCCCCAGAACAGCACTGAAACAAACCCACCTGTCTGCCCCGGACTCAAGTAAAGGAGAATGGGGGTAACGCCAGGCTTAACCCAAAGGCCATCACAAAGAGGGGTTGAGCTCAGGCCTGTGGCTAGGCTGTGATGTGATGGAGGTAAGAGGGGAGGGGTAGGGAAGGTCATGGTCACCTTAGCAAATCTCCTCATGTAGTGGGCAAGGATGTTGGGGTCTGGGCATTCCAACTTCCGGATGATCTCAAAGCTCTGATTGAGCTGTGTGAAGACGTCCACCACAGAGCAGGAAAAGAGTGCGTGCTCTGATGTCTGCTGGAACTAAGGAAGGCCACACACAGGGTCATCTTCAGCTGCTACCTTTTCCCAAGTCTGTAAGGTTCTAAAGGGCTCTCTGCCCAGCAGGGGTGGCTCAGCGGCCCGCGACAGCCCTCCTTACGGACTCCACAAGGCAGGGACAGCCATCCTGGTTGAGCCCAGGAACTTCTGCTGATAGCTAATTGCTGGGAGACCTGGCCTGACCCCTGTGAAGCCCAAGCCCCCGACTTACCCCATCCTTCTTATCTCGTTCCAAGGCCCCACGCAGAAATTCCAGGGACACATCCTCATTCTCATCCAGCCACTGTAGGACAAACTGCTCAAACCACCTGCAGCCAGGCAGGAAAATTGGGGGTTGGAGCTAGTGGTTGGCATATACCATGTACCTGACTGTAAGGATACTGGCCTTGTCCAACCCCTAAGCGCCCCTCTTCCCTCTGCAGCCCCCACATGATGACTCACGCTGGGTACTCAGGCACCTGCCCCTGGAGGGCAGGCAGATCCCGCATGTATTCATTGTGGAGCCACTTCACCTTGAAGTGCAGGTTCATGTAGTCAGCACTCTTACACAGCCGGTCTTTCTCATGCTCTAGTGGTACGGAGGAAGGCTGGGTCAGGTCCTGGCAGTAGAGGCCATGGTTCCTGAGCTTTCCCAAGGCGGCAGATCTAGTCAGGTGGCTCTATCAAATGTCTGAGAACAAGGGTGACTCCCAAGCACCTCCTCACAGCCACCTCCTTCTAACAGTGGGTACTCTGCTAAAAGCCTGGCCCAAATCTTTCTTTAGAGACTAAGCCAGACACCCAGATAAGGCCCACAGTCTTCCTGTGCTGGCTTTTGGAAGTGCAAGTGAGGTACTGGCCTCTGGTGAAGAAGAGGAGAAAGGATGTGGGTGCTAAGGCTGATTCGTGGGGAAACTGCCCAGGACTGGAGAGACATGACGGTTTTCCAAGGCTTTTCTAATCCTGGTACCTGAGCCATTTCCTCAGATGGATTTAAATGAGATGAGCAGTCGTATATGACATAAATGGGTCACTGACAACCACACAGACACAGGGAAAACCAAAATGGGCCTGAGCTGACAGAACGAGCAGTTGAGCAGCCATGGTGTAACAGAATCTTGAAGTAAACTGAAGGGTCCCAGAGCAGAGCTGGGACACTGAAAAGTGAACTCTCAGAGAAGTATGCAAACAAGTCAGTTTGGAAACACAGCCAGATGAAAGGGCCATCCTGCTACAGAAAATGGGATGCTTATGGACTTGAAAGGTTATATAGCTGAATCTGCAGAGCCTTCTGGGAAGTCTAGGATGAAGATCACCCACAGCTTGCCCAGAGAGTCTGGCACTGGCCAAACCCACAGGCTTTCTTCATTTACCCCCTTTAGAGATGAAGCATTAGTTTGAACAATAAAAGCCAACTGTGTGCTTACATATAACAATGGTGAAAGCAAGCAAACTGGGGAGAGTACTGAGCAACAGAGAAGGGAAGATCATTGTCCTTGGGAACTCTACTGCTCAACTCAGAGTTGCCATGGGTGATGCTCCTCCATGTCAAGGCAGAAGAGCCAGTCTGGGGCAGCCGGCCCTTGTGAATTAGTACAGCAGACACTCAAGGAGGAAACGGGAGCCCGGGATTCAGCCTCAAAAGGCTCCCTTGTTCCAGGAATTTCATCTCCTGGCATTGTAGGCAGCACCATATCAACCCAAAGTTGCATTTGCAGTCTCTTCTATGAAGCAGTGAGCAAGAGAAGAGGAAACAGCAGTAAAACTAGAGGTGAAGGGACAACAACCAAAAGTTCTTACCACCCAGAAAGAGGACTTTTCGTATACGAATGACAGTGGATGCTTGTGACAGAGCAGAGACACCAATGAGCAATAAAGAAAGTGAAAAAATCAGGGACATCAGAGAGACTCTCTCAGGGCTTGCCCCTTCTCTCCCACCCTGCTGTCCTTAAACCAGGCCAAGAACCTAGAAACGTGAAAAGGTACCAGCAGGAGGGCCCTTCCTCCTTCCTGTTCAACAACCCACTAGAAGTGAAGCAATGCTGCCCCATCACTCCAGAGCTCCCTAACTGCTTTCTTCTAGGGACCTTCAAGTTACTGTATTTACAGAGAATTCTCACTTTCTCTGTCAAGCCATCATCTGTACTCTGGTCCAAAACCCCAATTTCTAATTAACTTCTGTGGTACAAAAACACTGGGCACACTTTAAACTGTTCTAACAATAGTAAGACTCCCATGGAGTCATGCTCCAGTAGTCGCTTGAGGTTGCTGACGGTGGGGTGTGGTGATCAGGGCTTGGTTAACCTGTCAAAAGGGGCAGAAGGGTATCTAAACCTTCTCCTGCCCGTGACTGCCACAATCCTCCCTCCATTCATCTTTCATCCTTGGAGGGTTCTTTCAACCTCATGATTTCAACTTTCCAGCTTGCTGATCTCTCCCTGGTTCTGGTAATGTCTATACGAGGATTTGATGGAACATTTCACTTTGCCTGGGTTTAACTCCAGTCACCACCTTTTGCCATTTTAACATCTCCAGCTGAAGCTGGAGTATACACACTAATCTCACCCTCTTGTTCAATGCCGAGCATCATCCTCCAGTCTTCCTTCTTCCTCTTTATTCACATCCAACTAACTCACTAATCGCTGTTGATTTCATCTCCAAAACTCCTCCGGAATTTATCTATTTCTTTCTAGTTACACTTTTACCTGTCTAGGTCTCATTACCACCTTCGCTAACATGCATTACCACAATAGTCTCCAAACTGGTCTTTCCTCCTCCAACCTATTCTCCATACTGTAGCCAGAGTGAGTGGCCTTTCTATATTAAAAATCTAGTTATGTTAATCCCTTTCCTAACATGGGATTGTTGTTCAATGCCTCTCAACTGCCTCAGGGTAGAGTCCAAAATCCTAAACATGGCTTAAAACCTCCTGTATGATCTAGCTCTGTCCTACTTCTCTATCTTCACCTCTCCTCTCTTCCCCTACACTCTAAAGTGCTAGTCACACTGAACTACTGCTTACAGTTCCCCAAGCATGCCAGCTCTGTCTAGACCCCAGGTCTCTGAACATACTGTATCCTCTGCCTAAAATGCCTGTCTCTCCCTTCCCTGTCACTAATGCTCTCCCTCCCCACCAGCTAAGTTTTACCATCCTTCAGGTGTCAGTTTGTACATCACCTCCTCCAGAAAGCCTTCCCAGGTAGTCCTCCCAGGTCCAGGTTACATGGGTCTCCTCTCAGCACCCTATGCTTATTCCTTTAGTAGCACTTAAAAACTTTGAATTGTAACTGCCAGTTTATAGGTCTGTTGTCTTGACTGATCTGGGAGCTTCTCAAGGGCTGGGGCTATGCCTCATTCATCTCAACTAGCACAGTGCGTGGCCCAAAGAAAATACTCAATATGCCTGGTGAATGGGGTGGGGATTTACTGCAAAGGGGCATGAAGAAACTTTCTGTTTATATGTTAATTGGGAGAGTAGTTACACAGGTGTACTTATTTGTCAAAACTCATCAAATTGTACTCTTAAAGTGTTTTTATTTTATTGTATGTATATTACACCTCAATAAAGTTGACTTTAAAAATACTGGGTGAGTGATAGCGTTTTCACAGTTGGAGTCAACACTATCCTTTCATTAAACAGGTCTCCCTTTCTCTTGCCCTCCACCATTCTGACAATCACTAAGCCCTGTTACAACTTCCTTCCAATGTCTATCAAATCGCATTCTTCCTCTAATTCCTCTGCTCTAATCCCAGCCCCATCCGCTCAGCCCTAAATGATTACACTATCTGCACTCTGCTTCCAGTCTCTCCCTGTTCCATCTGCCCCCGTTTTCCATTGAGGTAAAATCTTATAAAAATACTACTTTGTTAACATTGCATCTCTGCTCATCAGCCTTTAATAAATGCCAGGCAGTATGCTAAGTATGTCACATACACCTCAGTTACTTCATTAGCTCAATGAAATAGATGCTATCATCACTCCCATTTTATAGATGAGAAAATGGGAGCTCACAAAAGTTAAGTAGCTCAGTCTAAGAACACACTGTTGAGTAGGTGGTTAAACTGAGATTTGAAACCAGGTCAACATTAGTTCTTTCTCTTGAAGCAGTTCAAACCTTTTGTGTTTGTTTTAAACATATATATGTTTATTTATATACAAACATATACATGTTTTAACATATATAAACAGACAGGAAATGCAGCTAAATAAGTGAGCACAGATGGGTATAAATGGGAAGGTCTGATACAGGTAGGGAGTGATATCTTTGTGGACCAAAGTGGGAAATGAATAAAAGAATAAGCTGAATGAACAAGATGAGTAATAATTGGTCTGTGACCCTGTTCTATAGGAGAAGTGAGGGAAGAAGTATCTTTCTGGCTTTGTCACACCAATCCAGAACAACTTTCAAGGAAAGTCAGGCCAGGCAGTCTACAGCATGAGAAAATAATCCTTACCTATCTATGTATTTAAGGTTCTGAGATTCTGTAAAACTGTAAAGATAAGTTTCATAAGACCATTCTCTAATGAGCGGGCCACTTGAGAACACCCAGCATGGGAAGGGTTGATCTCTGGGCTGGGAGAGTTTTAAATAGGCACTTGCTCTAAAGCTGGAAGGAGGAACCTACATCCACACAGCAATTTCCATTATTCCTTTGGCTGAAGCTTTGCCTACCCAGCGCCTCCTGAGGCCTATCACCCACCATGCCTAAAATCACTCTAGTTTCTCACTGTATGATTCACCCAGAACTTGTAGTTGTCTGGGAGAAGAAAGGGACAGCAAACAAGGTGCTTGGACTAGGGGTCTGCAGCCCACTGCCTTGGGCACACCCTTACCCTCCAGTGCATATTTCATGTCTTGGGCAAAGAGTTGCCACATCACTTCTGCGCTGACTTTTCCCACATTCAACTCCTGAGGAAACCTGGATGATGGAAGAAGCCACAGTCAGAGAACATGGCAAGAGCCATTTGATTTGATTGCTTCCAAGGCTAACATGCCTAATTCTTGGAGGTCAGATCGAAGAGAGGAGAAGCCTAGGAAACAGGGCTACTAGGCTCAAACTGCAGAAAAGGGACCCAGGGGCCAGGGGTTGGACAAGTAGGGGCAGAGGATCCCCTCAGGCAAGGTGGCCCTAGGGGAGATGATGCCTAGAAGGCAGGGAATTGTGGCCAAGAGGAGAAGTGTTGAGGTTGGAAGACAGGCCCAGGCTAAATAAGCAGGAGGAGAAAGGGCAAGGAGGCGGGTATAAGAAGGCCCACTTTATTCATAGCAGACAGACACATACACACATGCTCTCTGGATCCCCTGGGACTCCTATGGCAGCCATTCCCAGAGGTCTCTCACTCAAGGGAGGCTGGCTCAGTCTGGGCAGGGCCCCCCATTATGTTTCCACACCTGTCTCCAGAAACAGTTACCCAGACAGATACAAGGGACAGAGGGACAGATGGACGAACAGGAGGAAGAGGTGGCACTGCAAACACATAGAGATAGGAAAGAAAGAGGCTGTTAGACAGATGGACAAACAAACCACTAAACAGATAGGGCCAAGTGAGGTGATACTTACTGGTTCAAAACGAGTGTGTAGGAATTCTTATCTTCCTCTATGATTGACACAACAAGCGTGATGAGTTTGGGCCAGAAATCCAGGTTCCTAATGCTGGGCCCTTGTTCCTCTGGAGGTAGCTCCTGATTCTTGTTCCCAAGGAGATGGTGATAGACAGTGAGAGTCAGAGTAGAACATGGAGAGTCTTCCTCTCTCTCTTCCCCACTCCATGCCCCTTCCTTGAGAATCAGGGACCCTTCGTCTCCTACAGAGTGTCTTCCACAAGACCACACCTGTTCTAGCAGAGGGGTGACCACTGGGAGGTCCTTGGACATGAAGAATCTGTCCTTGAGAACTTCTCTCCCCAGCTCCAGGGCACTGTTCTGACAAGTTCAGTCAGGCATAAAGATGCCTGTACCCCTTCCTCCTTCTCCCAGTACCTATGGATATAGTGACTTCTTGGCTGAAGTACGCAGCCCTTCCAGTCTAAGTAGGTCTAGTTCCATGTGACCCCCACTGGAAGTCCTTCTCTTCTAGTGATGGCCCTCCTCTAATATCACCCCCTGCCCCACCACACACATGTACATCTCAACTCTGAAAAGCTCCTTCAAGTTCTGCAGGAGCTACGTAACAGACCTAGCATGCAGGTTGGCCCAGCCTTCAGTGAAGCAAAACTTCCCTTAACTTCCCTGAATGTTATTAGGGGGAAGAATTGCATCTAGAAAGTTATTTGCTTAGCTGGAAAAGAAAAGACCATGGAGAGCCAAGAATACTCAATGGGGAAAGGATAGTCTCTTCAATAAATGGTAATAGGAAAACTGGATATTCACAGGGAAAAGAATGAAATTGGACCCCTATCTCAAACCACCCATAAAAATTAACTCAAAATGGATTAAGGACTTAAATGTAAGACCTGAAACCATAAAACTCCTAGAAAAAAACATAGGGAAAAAGCTCATTGATATTGGTCTTGGCAATGATTTTTTGGATATGACAACAAAAGCAAAAATCAGTAAGTGGGACTACATCAAACTAAAAGGTTTCTACACAGCAAAAGAAACAATCAACAAAATAAAAAGACTACCTACAGAATGGTGGAAAATATTTGTAAACCATGTATCTGAAAAGGGGTTAATTTCCAAAATATTAATATATAAGGAACTCATACAACTCAATAGCAAAAAAAAAATCTGATTAAAAAATGGGCAGAGGACTTAGACATTTATCCAAAGGAAATATACAAATGCCCAACAAGTATATGGAGAGATGTTTAACATCACCAATCATCAGGGAAATGCAAATCAATACCCCAATGAGATAACATACCTGTTAGAATAGCTATTATCAAAAAGAGAAGAGAGGGACTTCTCTGGTGGCCCAGTGGTTAAGAATCCTCCTGCCAATGCAGGGGACATGGAT
Organism: Tursiops truncatus; assembly: GCF_011762595.2. Classification (NCBI taxonomy): domain Eukaryota; kingdom Metazoa; phylum Chordata; class Mammalia; order Artiodactyla; family Delphinidae; genus Tursiops; species Tursiops truncatus. The sequence goes on along the minus strand of NC_047039.1, from coordinate 78,584,915 downwards.
TTGAGCCCTGGTCCAGGAAGATCCCACGTGCCATGAAGCAACTAAGCCCGTGTGCCACAACTACTGAGCCTGCACTCTAGAGCTCGTGAGCCACAACTACTGATCCCTCATGACACAACTACTGAAGCCTGCGTGCCTAGAGCCCATGCTCCACAACAAGAGAAGCCACTGCAATGAGAAGCCCATGCACCACAACGAAGAGCAGCCCCCACTTGCTGCAACTAGAGAAAGCCCGCATGCAGCAACGAAGACCCAACACAGCCAAAGATAAATAAATAAATAAATTTATTTATTTTTTAAAAAAAGAAGAGATAAATGCTGGCGAGGATGTAGAGAAAAGGGATCCCTGGTGCACTGTTGGTGAGAATATAAGTTGGTATAGCTACTACCAAGAACACTATGGAGGTTCCTCAAAACCTAAAAATATCACTACCATATGATCGAGCAATCCCACGTCTAGGTATATATCCAAAGGAAATGAAACCACTATCCTGAAGAGATGCCTGTACTCCCATGTTCATTGCTGCATTATTCACAATAGCTGAGACATGTAAATGACCTAAGTGTTCGTTGATAGAGGAATGGGTAAAGAAAATGTGGCACATAGATACAGTGAAATATCATTCAGTCATAAAAAAGAAGGAAATCCCGCCATTTGTGACAACACGGATGAACCTGAAGGGCATTATGCTAAGTGAAATAAGTCAGACAGCGAAAGACATATACTATATGATCTCACTTATATGTGGAATCTGAAAACATCAGACTCATAGAAACAGAGAGGAGAAGGTTGTTGCCAGAGGCTGAGGGGGTGGAGGAAATGGGGAGATGTTGGTCAAAGGGTACAAACTTTCAATTACAAGATGAATTAAGTTCCAGGAATCACAGGTACAGCACGATGACTATAGATACAATATATACTGTACTGTATACTTGAAAGATGCTATGAGAATAAAGCTTTAATGTTCTTACCATAACAGAAACAAAATGGTATTTATGTGAGTGAAGGATGTGTTAACTAACCTTATTGTGGTAGATGTTTCACAATATACACGTGTATCAAATCAACACATTGTATGCCTTAAACTTACACAATATTATATGACAATTATATCTCAATAAAGCTGGGAAAAAAGAAAGAAAAGGCCTTGGCTGGGAAGAAACAAAGGAATACAATGGTGGATGGCAAATCCCAGATAGGACAAGTAAAGGTCACCACTGAAAGACTGGAATGGACATTATTTCCCACTGAGATAAGAGCAAAATTGGAATTGCCCAGGAGCACAGGAATAGGGCTTTTATGTAGGATGCCATATATCATCACAAATCTCCACAGTCCTTAATAAACCTGCATTACCAGGAAATTACTAGAAACCAGGACAGAATCCACATTTGGTTGATTCTGCCTCCTTAATATCACTGAAATACATCTTTTCCTTTTACTTGGCTCAGGCTCTTATCATTCAAGATCTCCTAACTGGTCTTTGATCGTCAATCCAATCCTTCTACCACTCAGTTGTCAGTGATCTTTCTGGAAGGAATCTCATAGTGTTACTCGTCCACCCTTCAAAAAAGGTCCAGCTCCATAGCTTGAAATAAAGGTCCTTCCGAATACAGCCTCTCTCTCAACCTCATACCTAACCACTCCCTTCTGTTGCAGCCATCACCACACCACTACCACCAAATATTTGGTGCTTACTATATGCCAGGGACTCTGCTAAGAACTCTGCATTAATTATCTTATTTAATCCTCATAACAACTCCATTGGGTAGAAATTATTATCACCTTCATTTTACAGATGAGGAGACTGAAGGACAGTGAGGTTCCATGACTTGACCAAGGTCATGTAGCTATAAACAGCAGAACCAAGATTTGACCCCAGACAGCTGAACTCTAAAGCCTGACACTGTAACTGGCATAATTAAATTGCTTATACTCCTTCGAATTAATAAACTCATTTACAATTCTGTGTCTCCAAACATTCCGTTTGCTCTATATGGTATCCCCCTCCTCCCCAGCCCCTTTCTTTAGCTAATTCATACTCATTGCTCAAAATTTATGTTGAGCTCTACCTTTTCTGAGAAGTATTCCCTGACACCCCTGGTCTGGTTAGATGCCTCTCTCTGGGCTCCCAGAGCACCCTCTGTGAACCTCTCATATAGATGTAACAAACAACTACAACTACAATAAAATATAGTAAAAATAAAATAACAAAAACCAATAAATGTAGTAATTTGCCCCCACCTTCACCAAACAATGAGCTCCCCCAAAGCAGAAATGTGTCTTAGTCATCTTTACATCCCTAGTGCTCGACCTGTTAAAAGAATGGATAGATGAATGAGCCAATGACTGAAGGTCAGTAGAGGGAAATAAAAGATACCAAGGGTTTACTTCAGTACAAATAATGAATAATGAGAATATGAGAGTGAGAGAAAGTAAAAAACAATTAGCAAAATACAAAGGCTAAAGAAAGTCCCTGAATGGTTTGTAAGGTCTCTTTCAAAGTCTAGGTTCATCTCATGCTAGGGAATAGAGACCAAATATTCAGACAGACCGCTGCATACTTGAAAGATAAAAGCTGAGAACAGTGTCTTTCCCCTACCAGAGAGAATCCACAGATGGATGACAGAGCCTCAAGTGTGGCAAGCTAAACAAAGACCCCAGGAAAACCTCCCATGGACTTCAGAACCAGTGGGAGGTTTTACAGACCTAAAAAGGAGAAAGTTGTGGGACTTGCCTGGTAACGCAGTGGTTAAGAAGCCGCCTGCCAATGCAGAGGACACAGGTTCGAGCCCTGGTCTGGTAAGATCCCACATGTCACGGAGCAACAAAGCCCGTGTGCCACAACTACTGAGCCTGTGCTCTAGAGCCCGTGAGCCACAACTACTGAGCCTGAGCCACAACTACTGAGCCCGTGAGCCACAACTACTGAAGCCCGTGTGCCTAGAGCCCATGCTCCGCAACAAGAGAAGCCATCACAATGAGAAGCCCGCACACCACAACGAAGACCAAATGCAGCCAAAAACAAATAAAGGAGGAAGTTGTAAAGATAGTACCTGAACAAAAAGCAAATTTGACAATGCAAAGGGGGAGTGTGAACAAGATTTTAGTCTTTACTAAGGTGCTCCTGGGAAGAATTACAAATTGGATGTCTTCACCAAATGGTAAATGTCCCAGAGATTTAGGTTGTCCTCCCATCATTTGCTATCCAAATCCTACTGCCTTTCAAGGTCTATCTCAAATACCCTTGTTTTATGTAGCTTTTCCCAATATCTCATCAAGAGTGACTTCTTCCTCCTTCAAATTTATCTCTCTTTCAAGTCCCTTCTAACAGACTTTGGTTGGAGTTATACATATGCTTATGTGACTGTGAACTAACTGAAGGAGCACTATGCTTCCTCAGAGCTGGCCTAGAACAAACATTCAACACATATTTGTTGGACTGAAGGGAATCTACTCTACAAATGTGTGCTCAGCAAGACATTCCTAAAATATCAACTGTAACTGAGTAATTAGACCCAGAAGGAAGTCCTGGCTTTGAAATAAGACAAAAAAGGATACCACTGGAAGGATTTAGAAAAACATACAAAGTCACCAGGTACTGAGTTAAGATCCCAGCCTAAACCAGATGAAGTAGCTCAGCCTCCCAGAAGGACAGGGTTAGCCTTGATAGTCAGCTAATGAGTATGTCTCAGAAGACCATGCAGTGCAGAGAAAAGTGGTCAGAGGGAAAAGTTAAACATCCACAAGCCAGTAGCTTAGATCTCAGGGGAAGGGAGCCTGGAACATAGAGGGGTTCACATGAGTCAGAATAAAATTAACCTTGGAGGAAACCAAAGACTCTGGGAAGGACTAAGAATTCACCTACCCACCCCCTGAACTGTGCTCAAATGTAGGTCACTTTTCTTCAATACCAAAGTAAAACGTATCGTTGCCACTTCTGTTCAACTCAGTTATGTCACATCTTGTCCAGTGATTCCTGTCCATCCACAAATGTCTCACGTGGTCTAGATGGTCCCCACTCCACAATTCACTCACTCTCTAGAACATCAAGGACTTTATCCTGAGCTCCCTTCCACCATGACCACAGCAAAGGGAAGCTGAGGCTCCAAGAATGACTGACAGTTGGCCCCACCTGATCCCGAACCTCTTACCAGCTGGTACTGGCGGCTGTACAAGTCATGGCAGTTGTTGAAGATATACTCATATGTTGAATTCAAACAGGCTTTCACACAATCCTTTACCACCTGGCTGGCTCTTGGAGGGCTCTGCAGTTCTTGCACCTGCCAATTAATAAAAAACAATATGGGTCCAGGGTCCTGCTCACCTGAGTGGTCTCTCCTCCTAGAACTGCCCCCAAATTATTCCAGATTCCTTCATCCCTCTGTAGGTCCCTGGACCTTGCCCTGGGATGAAATTGTCAGGACAGCTGATGGGGAGAACTGCCTAGCCCAACCTCCTTGACCCATGGTCTTCTTAAAAGTAACTCAGGAACAGATACATGGAAATGTGGGCTTAAAGGTGATAAATCCTATAGCCTTTGACCATGCCCAGTGATTCTTATTCTCCATGTCCCTGTGGCCAGGTCCCCAGCCTGGCACTGCCCAGCCCAGTTCATCTCTTACCTTCATTCTGAAGAAAGTAATGCTGGTCAGCAAATCCACTGTGGACTTTAAGTCCTGAAGTCGCTCAGGGCTCCCAGCAGGGAAATTATTCTATTGCCAATCAAGCAAATGTAAGAAAGGAACAGAAGAATATGAAAGCCTTCCCTGCCAAAAGCAATGAAATCAGAAGCTTCCCTAAGTGCTACCCACTGGGATCTTCCCTAGTTGAGAGGAACAAAAAAGCTGTAAGACCACAGGTCTCCCTCTCTTTTCCACAGACACAGGCCCTTGCCAAAAGCAGGGGTTAATAATCCCCAGCCCAGAAAGCAACACATCCTACCCCCAACCCTACTTCTACTTCCCATGCAATGTGTGAGCATTTGCACAAATGAACATACACTCACACACACACACACACACACACACATTTTTCTTGGGTGAAGATTCTTACACCCAAACAGTGAGTTCTTCAAAAGTTACAATCTAACTGTATATCCTGGAATATAAGTGGAGCCATGCTACAGACCAGACTGGGATCCAAGACATGTACTTTCTGTAGAGTGGATCCCAGTTACTCCACCGTTCTGGAGCCAGCAGATGGTAAAGCTCTGAGCAGAACTGCTTTTGGAGTGAGTTCCTTAGGATCTTTCCACCATGCCTCACTTCATTCTCCTTGGCAGGAGTTTTAGGAGGAAGCTGCCAAAGAAAGCTTAGGGATGATGCTGTGCCACTCTCCATTTTAAGGGTTGTTTTTTTAAACCTTCAAATGGCTACTTATATGCCAAATACAAGATATACAGTCAACTCTCCATTATTCGTGCAAATGGAGGGCACTGAAAGTGCAGATAATTAAAATCTCACTTCTTTTTGACTCTGAGATTGTTTTTATACTTACTTTTTAATGTGGATATATTGCCTGTTCTGGAAATTCACAACACTTTAAAGCAAGTAATGAAGTCATTCTAAGAAGGCCTAACTTAGAAAGAATGGAAAAACTGCCCATTTCCCCGTCCTGTCCTACGCACCCACCCTCCTACTACATCTATTTCCTCCCTTCATTCTAGAAATGGACATGACATCTGCTACAAATTACTTGCCCAAGCCAAGATACTCTCTCTCCCCTTACCCAGATTCTCACACCTCTCCTGGAAAATGAGGAGAATATGGAAAGATGCAATAAGGAAATATAATTATCTAATTTTTAAAGGAGCCTTTCTGGAAGAGATTATCCTTAGGAAACTCCTTGATGAATATGTCATCAGAGAGTTCGGTAGAGTGACATGAGTGGGGTTAGAAAGCCAACTATCTATAAAAAGCAGCCACACCTGCTACTATTTACACACTGCATGGTCCTTGGAGTTTGAAGAACCACAGGTGTCAGTGACGTTGGCCATATATGTGGATGTGATGACAAAGACCAATTTTCTTTGCCTTCCATCTTTATAGTCATGATTGGTCCACAGTCTCTCTAGACTGATCTTGATACTACCCTTTGTCCCACCCCACAGCCATGTCTTCACTCACCCTGTATGTAGAGAGGTCAATCCTCAGTGAGTTGTGCAGTTGGTCCAGTAGTTTTACAAATCTCTCTTTCTGAGGGTGATAAACAAATAATGAGGAACAGAAATAATCTATTTCCAAGCTCTCTAGACTGTAGCAAAAAGAGAACCATCTCTGGGTGAGAGGGAGACACTGAGCTGGGGACATACCCTGTCCCATATTTGCCCATGAGGAGAACAACAAACCATGCAAAAGAGAAATGGGATAGGTCTTTCACTGTTCCATCTCTTAGCACTTAAACTGGGGAACCTTCTCACGCTGGCAAGAGGAAAGCAAGTCTCTGGGAGGGGAAACAGCTTTCTATACAAATCAAGAAGAGATGACCAGTGCATCTCCATCCCTTTGGGACTCTAACTCATCTTAGTCAGATTAAAGGAAACTCTAAACACATTCTCCAACTTGTTCCTGTGTCTGTGGTGTCCTAACTTATCTTGGAATAGCTCTTAACAGTTAAACAGACACAGCCTAGCAGTGACGACGGGAGAGAGAAATAGTGATGCATCTGGAAGGTGATCAGGGAGACACAAGGGGATTTCTCTTTAAACCACATTCCATATCATTTCCCTTAGTTTATACTTTTGAAATGTTAAAATAAATAACAAATACTATTTAATAGCTTATTTTTATAGAAAAGGTATAATTAAACGTGAAATCATGTTCCTGTAAGCTGTTTGTGCAGCACTCCTAGAACTCACATATTGATAATATTATATATAGCATTAGATATTAGTTAAGTCAATACATAATGTGGAGAGACAGAATGGAACAGATATTTGACTGGCTTAATCAATGATACTAATTCATCTACAGAAAGACTATCAACAACATCAAAAAAGTGGTCAGTACCAAGAAAAAGGGCTCAGAGATCCAGCAGATTTGGGAGTATCAGTAATTTTATCCCTAAAGAGGTAATATTTGTGGTGAATCTGATATATATCATCCAGTTTACACTGAACTTATGTCAGGTGACGTTATGAACAATGATTCAACTTCACAAGTACCTTAACAACAGGAAAGGGCATACCCTGGATCAGGAAAACTGTCCAGACACTAGAAAAGGGACAGGCTCAGGTATGCAACTGGTATTCTTGCTTAGACATCAGTCTCATATGAACTTAAGTGGTATGAATCCGTCACAGAGAGACTGAATAATATTAAGAAGGTTGCTTTGTGAACCTGCAGGACTGAGGAACATGGTGAGTCAACCAAGCTGTTGGCCCAGAGAGGTTCTCCCTGAGCACAGGTAGTGCCACAGTCCACAAACCACAGTGGTGCTATTTCACCTTTTCTCACTTATCCACATCTGAGGAGAGTCTACTAGTATAGTCTAACTACCCATAAGGAAATAAGTTCATTATCCAGGTGGCAACTATCTGAATTTCAGGCATATCAGCTCTGCAGTACTGACTAAAAAATCAAACTTTGTTAACTGATAACAATCAGGTTACATGTTTTTACGTCACACTCACCCCAAAGTTGGAGGCTGCAAAACGATCAGACGCAGAGACATTGGTGGAGGCGGTTGTGTGGGCATAGTAGGCATTGATGTTGGCCAGTAAGGTGCTCATCACTGCTGGCACACCAGGACACATGTACTTGGATGACAAACATGCAAAGTGCCTGAAAAACAGCACCTTCAGCCTCAAATGCTCTTCAGGGTTTGCAGCAAAGGTCAAGTAATCAAAAGATCTCACTCATGTGTATGAAGCTTCCGATCACCTTGGCATACAAGGATTTTCATAATTTACTCACTCAAATATACATCAATGAACGTGTACTATGTGCCAGGCCTGGCACTAAGGGCCAGAATCCAAAGAGGTGACATTCTGGCAGAGAAAGCAGGTGTTAGAAAGTAAGTCAATAACCCAAAGCATGCTATGCAAAAATTCTGTGGACACACACAGGAAGATCACCTAAATTAGAATGGCTGGGGGCTAGAAGGGATTAGAAAAAGGCTTCCCAAAGAAGAGATGGTTGAAACAAGTCTTAAAGGATTAGTAAGAATCAATCAAATGCAGAAGCGTGCAGGCAAAGGGAAACTGTATTGCAAAAACAAATATACTTATGGAGAGTCATTCATTTGGGAAACCTCACTCATGGCTACTGCTCAGGTGTTTGATAGAGGAATACTACGAAATGCAAGAGGAGAAGCAGACAGAGAACAGATAATAAAGGAGTTTATCCTAGATGCTATAGTAAGTTTTTAAACAAAGGCATACTGTGATCAGATTAGTCTTTCAGAAAGGTCACTTTGAAGGTAAAAATTAGAAACGAAAACTTGGAGAGAGATAAGACTAAGAGAGAAAGACCAATTGAAGAGTTACTGCAGTCACTCAGAAAAGAAGCAATGAAGCACTAAATGGAACAGAGAAATGGTTAAGGGCACAGACCCTAGAGCCAGACTTTGGGTTTGAGTCTCAGCTCCAGTGCTCAGTAACCTTGGATAAATTACTTCAACTTCTTCATGCTTCAGTCATTTTATCTATAAAATGGGAATAATAATGATATGGGGATTAAATGAGTTAACATTCATAAATTACTTAGACCAGTGCCTGGCACATAAGGAAATGGTACATAGGAGTTGTTGTTGTTGCTGTTATTATTATTATTATTATTACTGAGCTATAGCAATACTGATAGATTAAAAACATATTTAGGAGTAGAATCTAGAGGTTTTAGAGACTGATTGAATAGTGGTAGTATGAAAGAAATGTTTAGGCTGACTCCTAAATTTCTGTTTGGATAACTGTGTAATAAATTGTTCCATTTACTAAAATAGGGAATATAGGAAGAACAGATTTGGTGGAGATAATGTTGATTTGGATTTTGGTCATGTTGAGTTTGCAGTGCCTATGAGAATAGCCAGGAAGCAAATGAAAATGGATCTGAAACTCAGGAAAAGGTCTGGTCTGGAGAAAGAGATCTGGGAGTCCTAAGCTCAGAAGTAGTGACTAGGTCATAGGCTTGAATGAGCTCATCCAGGGAGAGTGAACAGAGTAAGAATGGCAGAGGGCCCATTCTCCAACCTCAATCCTCGACATGTTTCTTCCATCTAAACTAAACTTCTTGTAATTCTTTGAATAGTCTATGCTCTGTTGCATCTTAGCATCCCTGCACATGCCCTACCAGAAATACCCTTCCTCCTTTTCTGTATTTCAAGTGTCAACTCTTCAACAGCTTTCTTCAAAGCCCTCCCCTAAAATTTAGATGCTCTCATAATACACTGTGATTACTTCTACTATAGCACTTATTATATTATATTGTAATTGTTTGTTTACTGGTCTGTCTCTCCTGCTAGACTGAGTTCCCCAAGCACAGAGACCCCACCTTATTCATCTTTGTGTTCTCAGCATGTGGCACAACGTGTGACACATAGAAGGAACTAAGTAGAAGTTTGTAGAATAAATGAAGCACAGCCAGGGCACTAGCTACCCTCTGCTTACCTAGTGCTGCTTCCTGTGCAGCTTCCTAGTGCTGCTTCTAATGGCAGCCTTTCCAATACACAGACTACACCTCTTCTCATAGTAGGTGGGAATTTCTTTTATAGGAGTCTTGGTCAACTGCAGGCACAGCTGCTTTCCCTACAGTTCAGTGCTTTTTCCGACTCCCAGGCCAGTTTATGAAAGCTTGTCTGTCACACACATATACCTGAGCACACATACCCTGTCTGCTCAGGCCTGTGATGTTTGGGCAAGTCTGTCCTTGTACACCCTCCCATGCCCTTTTCTCTTCCTACCTGTGAACTCCGGGGTAGACAGACTAATACCTTCCCCCTGAGTTACTGACAAACACACTCCTTTTTTTTTTTTTTTTTTTTTTGCGGTACGTGGGCCTCTCACTGTTGTGGCCTCTCCCGTTGCAGAGCACAGGCTCCGGACGCGCAGGCTCAGCGGCCATGGCTCACGGGCCCAGCTGCTCCGTGGCATGTGGGATCTTCCCGGACTGGGGCACGAACCCGCGTCCCCTGCATCGGCAGGCAGACTCTCAACCACTGTGCCACCAGGGAAATGCAACACACTCCTTTTATACATATACTCTCTTTGCACAGATCCACCCTACCCAGCTCAGAGAGGAAAGCAATGAATCACTGCATACTACCCCACTGAAGACCTATCCACTCTGTCAGTGTACCTCCATTGTTAGCTACTCCAAAGGTTAGCAGCCATTTCCTAGAGCCCCAGGGGAGCCTTACGTCATAGCCTGATATATGGACTCGATGCCATAGCGCATGGCAAATTCATCCACAATTTCTTGGGCAGTCTCATCAAAGTACACCTTCCATGCATCGTCTCCTCGAGCCTCAGGGATGTGGACTCCTCCACTGCCCTGAATGTCTGTGAGGTAATGGAAGAGGTTCTGTAGAAGACAGAGTAAAATATATATTGATATTAAAGAGTTAAATATATGTTGGAGAAAAAAAAAACCTGCTGGTAAAGACCAGGGGAATGTGAATAGGATTCTATAGAAATTCTGTCCTTCAAGTCATTGCTCAGTAACTCCTGTGGCCCCAGTAGGCTGTTCTCACATTAGTGAAAGAGAACTGAGGCTGGGACTGTTATATGGGCTGTCCAGGGTAGCACAGTGGGCCAAGAACAAAATAAAAATAGGCTCCAGATCTTCAACCATCTAGCAATCCTACTTATTGTCAAAGGCCCCTCCCAACACTGCTTTCTGGCATCCCATCTACCAAGAGCTGGCTCACCTCATGGAGACATGTATACTGCACATGATACGGGGCTACCTTCTCCTCCCCCTTGATCTCCACATTGATTTGTAGTCGGATAGCCCCTGAGACAGCTGATTTGTCTGTCCTCTTCTCTAGGAAGGAAAGAAGACTGGATATTGACACCAATGCAACTGCAGACAGCATAGACAGCCCCCAACCTGGCTTAACCCAAGGAAAAGGAGGCACTGACCCAAGTTTTCACCTAATAGGTGAATTAATTTCAGTGACCATATAGTCCACAAATACCCCAGAACTGGCTGGGTGGGAGAAAAGAAGTGCCCAAGGGACTAAAGGCATTAGGGCTGAGTATGAAGATAAAAAGACCTTCTGAAATCTGGAAACTGTCCAGCCAGAGTGAGTTCCAGACACCCCCACTCCTCTGTCCCCCATCTCTATGCATGGTCGGTTCTCTGCAGAGAAGCAAGGCTCTGTATAGAGGTGTGCTTTGGGGACTGAGTGGTGATTTTGGTAGATAGGAGTTTCCCCAGGTTCCCCATTCATGCTCTCCCTTTCCAGAAACTTTCTCTGGTCCTGCTTCCTCACCCAAGTTGTACCAGACGTCCATCTCGCCACTCAGTGTTCGAACCTCAATGATGGTTTGGCCAAGGAAATCATCAGACTCTCGCTTTAGCCGCTGCTTTACTCTTGACTTGATGTCATCATCCTCATCCCACACACGTACCTTAATGCGGTCAGAAGAATTGTGGCACTCACTGTGAAAGAATTAGGAAGGCTCTGTTATGAAGAGACCCAGGAGCCCGTACTCTTATTACTTCCAATTCCCTCCCAAAGCTCTATCAGCTGCACTTGAGGCCCTGCAGAGGAAGAGAAGGAGTCAAAGAACAGTGGTACTCAAGTCCCAAGTGAGTCAGGCTATCCCAGCAAATGGCTCTTCATTCCTTAGCTTGGGTAGCTTTCTACATACCATTATCCAGTCCTTATTGCCCTGGGACAAAAGTGAGGAGGGGAGGAGTAATTAGGGACAATTCTGATTTCCTATCAGCTAGCTGTACCAACAAAACCAACAGAAAACAGCCAGACAGATGCCACAGAGCCCTAGGAAGCAGCTGCTAGTTGCCTCCCCAGAATCCTATATGAAGTCCATAAAGGTGTTAAATGTTCATGGTAAGTCCATCTGGTCATATATGCTTTAGCTTTCTACCTAACACCCCCATCTATCTAAGAATGTGCTTGGTGAATTTCTATCATTCTTTAATTTCCACTTGAATGATCATTTCCTCCATGGTGTTTGCTTTGGAGGAGGTAGTTTGCCCAGGTTCCTCCCTCACTCTCTTCTTCCCCAGCAGTTGCTTTCTGGATCCCTGTTGCCTTATCCAAAAGTTGTACTTGGCAGAATCTCCTGCTCCTTACCCTATGTTCTCAAAATATCTTTGCACATTCCATTAAAATATTATAGTATAGCTACTGGTCTTCTGAAAAATAATAGACAAATCATCAATCAGCCTCTTGAAGCCAGGGATGTCTTATACATTTTTCGATACACAACATCATGTATAGTGTCTTATACAGAATACAAATTGCTTGCTAAATGATAAAAGTGGGCAAAATTGACTATAGAGCCAATTCATTTAGAATTAATCATAGGTAATATTCAAGAAGGAACCATTCAGCTTCTTGAAAAACAAGTGCTCCCCCCAGTAACTATTGTCTCTGGATTAGAGACTGATTTTATAGGCCCCAATCCCTTTCCCCAATCCCCTTCCAAGGAGCCAACAGAAAAAGGTCTCTACATAAGCTGCCTGCTTGGCTGATTCAAATTCCTGGTCCTGGGCTTCCCTGGTGGCGCAGTGGTTGAGAGTCCGCCTGCCGATGCAGGGGACACGGGTTCGTGCCCCGGTCTGGGAAGATCCCACATGCCGCTGAGCGGCTGGGCCCGTGAGCCATGGCCGCTGAGCCTGCGCGTCCGGAGCCTGTGCTCCGCAACGGGAGAGGCCACAACAGTGAGAGGCCCGCGTACCGCAAAAAAAAAAAAAAAAAAAACCCCACAAAGTCCTGGTCCTAGGCATTAGGGGGTGTGACAAAGCATCTGGATTCACCAGACATTAGTCCAAGTCCTCGGCTAGAGCTTGCCATTTTTCAACAACCATCCCTCATTGTCATACGAAATAGTCTATAAAAAAGTGAGATAATGAATAAAGTAGTAGGGAGTGGAAGCTGAGGCAGAAAGAAAAGCAGGGCCCTTAAGGAAAATGGAAAATTCTCCAAATCCCAGGTTCCCATCTTCAAGCCAGAATTATCCAGTTGTAGGACAAAGATGTTCCCTCCCCACTTCCTAGAAGAGCCTAACCCTTCCTAGGCAGGATGGCAGGGCTGGAAGATACACAGTTGGGTGGGCAGTCCCTGGTTCTGTCACTCAGCAGTAGTACAATAAAATCTTTCTAGCACTAAAAAAAGCAGTATGTGACGTCCAAAGCCCCCTTTAATAGCCCTAGTTAAGACAGGGCTTGGGTACAGTAACCCTGATACAATAGCCTATGAGAAGAAACCCAGAGAAAGAACAGCTGCTACCCAATTGAAGCATGTGAGAAATGGGTTTTCTCCACTGCCTCTGACCCATCTCTCTTAGAGCCCAAGCCCAGAACAATGAGATTTAATGCTGCTCCCAAAACATACACAGTCCCAGGTAAGACAAAGCCCACTGTGACTTACAAATGGAACTTCTCCTCCCAGACAGGATTCAGGTTCCCAAAAATGGTCTTGGTACGCTTCTTGGTTTTGCCCACTTGCACAGTCACATAAGGGTCACTGGATCCTGTCTTGTCCTTGGCTTGTAGGCCCTGGGCACACACCACTGCAACCCAAATGCACATAGAAGGAGGCTTCAGAGTACACTCCAGAAGTCATAAGCCCTCCAAAGTACGACTCGTATTTCCCATCTTAGAGCAGCCTCTATCTGCTCCTTGCACAGGAGCAGATTTTCTCACTCCTCCACATCTATCCTTAGCCCTAAGCCATGAGCCTTTCCCTCAAAGCCTAGCCCAAGAATCCTACCTCCGCACTAGAGCCCTAACTGACCACTTACCCCAACAGGTCCTTATCTGTTCTGATACATGCTTGCTTCAGCCATATCCACCCAGTTAGTAAATCACTGGTTAACTATTCACTAATCTCCTGCCTGTCCCCTTACCCCCACCCTCCCCGCTCTTATAATATCAAACTGTTAACCAAGTCTATAACATCAGACTGTTACCAAATCCTGGTATTATCATTCATATTGTTTGCAGGTGCCAGTCTTGCCTCTCCCAGCATCCCCTGGCATCAGAGTCTAGGAGAGGAGCAGTGATGAATAATGAAGCCCTCCCTCTTCCTTCATTCTGTGCTCCTTCTCCCCAGCCCCTACTCCCTCACACTCAGGATGCTTCTTCCCCAGGCTCCTCCCCATAGCCAAGGCCCTCCTGTCCTCTCAAACTCTGGCCTGCTCACCAGTTATGGTAATCTTGGCCGACCATTTGGAGGTGCCATCCAGCACACTCTGCTTCACTGTTTTCATCTGTTGCACATGGGCAACTTTGCTCACATTGAAGACATCCCGGATAACTTCAAAGATCTCCGGCTTATTCCGCTCTCGGATCTTCATGCGGTCCTTCATGGCCATGATAATGTTCTGTGTCCGGTCCTCCGCTCCATGTTTAGAGCTCTTTTCTGCAGCCCCTGAAGAATGGCCAGAGACAGAAAGTAGGGTAACCAACAGGCCACCTACCAGACCAAGGATCAGGCTGAAGAATGGGGCCTGGGAGAGGTCACTGAGCCGTGGGAAAAGCTTAGGAAGACACTGGTATGTCTCTGGGAAAAGTTGATCTCTGTGGGGCCCGCTAGAGTTTAATGCCTAGTTAGTGGAGTTTAAAATGCAACTCAAAGAGTAGCAAAAAGTTGATCATTGTTATGGGGGTGTATTATTCTATTCTCTCTATTTAGATATATGTTGAGTTTTTCATCAAAAAAGAAAAACAAAATATGCAGCTCAGTCTGCACTTGGCTTTGTCTTTCTTCCATCTGCATGCTTGTTGAGAGATACCCTCCAAGTCTAAGGCCAAAATATCAAAATGGGTATCCCAGTTATCAAGGAGGGGTTGTGTATGGGCACAACAACTCCACCAATCTCATCCGAATGCCAAGCCACGATACAGATCTCAGAATTCGTCACAGCACATAGCTGGGTTCTGCCCCATAGCTCCAGTGTCTTTAATCTCAGAAAATAGTGTGGTATGGTGAGAAAAGTATGGCCTTTGGTATCAGACAGACTTGAGTTCAAATCCTGACTCCACTACTCCCTGCTGGGTAAGTAGGCTTCTTCTAAGAGAAGAAAATGTCACTTATCTCTCAGGATTTGTAATAAGCATTATATTAGATAGCATATATAAAGCATCTAGCCCAGTGCCTGCCATCTAGCACTGGGCTAGATGCTTTATTTATTGAGTAATAAACAGTCCCTATTATTGTTACCATCATTATTATCCTGGCAAGGCCAAGGGTCTTTTTCACCAGCCATGACCCCAGCCAGCTCATCTCAAAGGTCAGTAAGCTTCCTCTGCTGTCCTAAGGATTATGGCAGAACAAAGACTCCTCCAGTGTATTTCACCAACCAGGCTTCTCAGGGCAGAGGACCCATCCTTCCTTTATTGATCCTGCAGACTGGCTCTTAACCTCTCTCCAGTCTCCAAAGTCTTAGGCCTTAACTACAAAACTTGGAGCAAAGGACAAAAGTCAACATCTGCATCCTAACCCTGGGAGAATGGAAAGCAAGTTTTCTGTCCAGTGAAGCCTACAGAAGGGCATTTAATTCCACTCTGTGCTTCACAGAAGCCTTAGTCAGAAGATATTTTCTGATAAATGAAAAATGACCTGGGCTTCATCCTACTCTTGCCATTTAGCATATCCCATGCAATGCTATTTACCTGGACTGGGACCTCTGAAAGGCTCTTAAAGGGAAGATGGACACCCTGGCTACAGAGCACCATTTCAGAGGCTTCCAGCAAGCAGCCTATGCAGCCAGTTGCTAGTTCTTGCAATTAAAGCAGGGGTCTGCTGGCACCTGTGCTTGTCGCCCCTCATGATGGATTTGGGCAAAGTCATCACCAGCACCCAACTTCTGCTATGTTCTGCCTGTCTCTTCATGTCTACTATAGCCATGCCACTGGCACCAATCTAGCGTTCTTCAAAGAAAGGCATTTTAAGTCAACAATTCCTTGAGGCTTCTTCCTGGGCCCCTTTTATGTCACATATCTTTCCTTGGGACAATGAACTGCTTGTGAGTCTAAAGGCAACCTTCCTTTCTCCTACCACAATCCTTGAAGTTTTCATTGCTATGGCTTGGCTCTGAGTAACACCTGAAGACCTGGAGGGGCAAGAAAATACTTTTCCACATCCCACATCCCCTACCCCTGCTCTTCCTGGGGTCTAGCTACAGCAGTGCAAGCCCAGCAGGAGTGGAGCAAGGAGATAAGAACTTAGAGTGCTACCACCTCCTGTGACAGAGAATTGTTGCTTTTCCTGCTCCTGTTTTCCCCATTCTATGATGGCAGCACAAGTCACATATTTAGCAAGGGCCATGGGAGTCTGGCACATTCTCCATCTGGATCTCTGCCTAATCCATTTGAAACTTCTGTTCTTGGCACTGTTGTCTAAATGCTCCAACTATAATCAAGGAATAAATTTCAGCTTCCCTGAGTCCTAGGGTCTAGACCTCAGGAGGTTCCTCTATGAGGCCTAGAACCTCACAGAACTCTCTCTTCTCATTAGTTTTAAACATGCTCTAGTCACTTGGGCTGATTAAACGTGCTCTAGTCATTTGGGCAATATGGCCACCATAGTGTGTACAATACTCAAGCATAGCCGCTGGGATCATCTGAAACCTAGAAGGGATTTTTATCTCCATCAGAGGACCACAGAAAGCTCAACGGATTTTTCCTAAAGGTGCTTAAGAGAGTGCTACAAGACCTGTTATTTGGAATGGCAATGTCTCTTGACTTAGGACCCTACTTTCTCTAAAAAGGAAAGAACTTCAGAATCAGGTAGAATAGAGGGATGATGTCCCGGCCACCCTAGCTCTTTGTTGCCAGACTCTTTTGGAGAGTCCCTGCTGCCCATGTTTGCCACCCATCACCCCACAGGGAGACTCACGCTGCAGGCAGTCGGCATTGAGCAGGTCCTGGCACTTCTCGTGACACTTGACTCCACACTCGCTGCAGCGCATGCCCTGCCGGGCAATGCCCCAGAGCAGGCCTTCACACTCATAGCAGTAGGTTGGGGTAGTGGCCGTCCAGACCTCAAAGTTGTGGGGTGTGGTGCACGAGATGGGATAGATTAAGGCCTGCAGGGTTTTCTTATACACATGGGATTTCTGAAAGACACATATCCCATCACCCACCAGCAACTTCAGTTCTCTGCTGGGAGATACCAGGACTAAGACCCTTGCAGGGCTCTCAAGACCCCGGTTTCTCCTCCGGCAATTGAAGAGATGCTTTAGCTTGGCCCAGCCCACAGCCCAGCCTGGCAGAAAGAAGCCCTCCACATCATGTGCTCCTGGTCATCCAAGATAGGTCTGACCTGAATGCTGGGCCTGAGCCTTGTCCCAGTATTCAGGCTTTTTTAGAGAAACAAAGGGAACTAGGCTTACCATAAAACCCTGACATTGGTGGTCACATACTCCAACGTGAGATTAAGGTTTACTCCTGGTCTGGACCCTTGCCTCGGGGAGTAGTGTAGAAAACTTGATGCTATCTGTTTCATTAACAGAGTGTGCCCAACACTTTTGAATTCCCGGTAAGTTTGGCTACAGAGATGTTCACTGGACCATAGGCCAGTGGACTCTTGAAAGCCCATGGGTCACTTACCAGCTCTTCATCCTTGAGAGAGGTGCGTGTAGCCATTGCAGAAGTAATTCCTGCCTTCCGGGACTGGACCAATGACTGTGAGAGAAGACTTGCTGTCAGCCCTGGCTACTACCAAGGGCTAGGCAAAGCCCTGGGGAGGGAGTTTCAGTGACCAAAGCTATTTGATGATAACTCACTATGTTCTCTCTATTTTTACTGTCATTCACAGGGGATTGCCATGGATAATAGGTAATAAGAACCTGAGGTTAATATCCAAATCCAAGGCCCTAAGGGACTGTTCTAACAATGACAGAACAGCACTTCTCTCAGGGTACCTATCATCCAAAGAGTTTTTAGGTATCTGACCCCACAGAAACTCCTTGTTTAAAGGAAGGCAAAGGAAAATGAAAAGATTAGAATTACAGTCCGAAAACAGGTCATGAAGAATAGGATAGACACACAACTCTGACAGAGTCACAGTCAAGAACCATCACTGGGAACTATGATTCTATACTATATCCTCTATTCTCTGGTATCACCCCCTGCCCACACAACCCCAGGAAGCTGTGGAGGCCAAAAGCCCAAATGAGCAGGGCACTTGAGAGTGAAAGGGGCAATGTAGCCTCACTGAAATCAAGCAGGGTAGGGGGTTAAATGTGACAGCTATGATGTCCTGCTAGCCAGGCTCTTATATGGAGAGGCCCATGAATCTGCCAAGCCCAAGCTTCAGGGACAGCCCCTGGAGAGGCACATAGTTTCCCTAAAGCAGGGGACACAGGCAGACAGAAGTCACTGTATCAGCCTAAGCGGGCAGAACAGTTGGGATGTGCCCAGGTGCTTGGGATATGGACTCTTATAAAGCATAGAAAGGGGCTCTGGAGACACTTACCATAGCCTGTGCAGAGGAGAGCAGAGAAAGGAACAACATGATGTTAAAGCCCCACAAGGGCATGAAAGCTTTCAGAGACAACTGAGAGGTTTCTTCCCTATAGTCCAAAGTAGGAAACATGTCTCAACCCCCTCTGCCTCTATCAACTAAAAACTGTCTTCAACCCAGACAGCTGACCAGGGCCCAAGGCCTAGAAGGCGAGTTATGCCATAGTGCGAAATATGGGCAAGGTTAAAAGACAGAGGAGGGGAAACAAGAAGTGAATGAGATACTGCTATCCAATCAGTTAAACAAAAAACAGCTGGTGAGCAAGGAGGGAGAAGATGAGAAAAAGTAGGAAGAAAAGAAAGGAAGAAGAGAAAAAAGAGGAGATGAAAGACAATGAAAGACGTAATAAAGAAGAGATGACATCCGAATTTATCTTCATCCAACCAGCTTGATGAAGAGTTGGTGGGAAAAGAGGTGCATTAGAAAAGAAGAAAGAGGGAAAGATATACAAATAGCAGGGGGAAGAAGAAGGAAAGAAAGAAATGATGAAGAGAAAATGGCAGAGGATACTTCTACTCAGTCAATTAAGTAGGGAGAAACTGGTAGAGAAAAAAGAGCACAGTATGGAGGAAAAATCAAAAAAGGAGTGGATAGAAAAAACAAAATAGACTGAATAGGGAGAAAAAAAGAAGAAAATAGGAGTAGAAAATGGTAATAAGAAAAAGGGTTCAAGTCTTACTGAACATCTGGCTCTGGGACTCTGAGATGACCTGGGTACCACTCTACCCCCCACTACTCACTAAACTACAGCAAATTCCTTGAGCTGATTCTGCCTTAGGAGGTATGAGCCCAGATAGGAGCTTCTGGTCGTGCTGGAGGTCTGAGATCAGCTTTAACTCCTAAGCCTGTTTCAATTCAATTCCACAAATTGTTATCACTACCTCCCAGTGCTAGACACAAGGGTACAGAGATAGTCTAGAAAACCTATGCCTTGGGAGACTTCACTTGACCTCCAAGAAGGAGTCACATTTGTCATGCCCATCACACACGAATCTCAATTATCTAGTTCAGGACCAGAGGAAGTTTCCATTACAGGTCATCAGAGAAGGCTATAGAGATACCTAGAGGAGATGGATAACTAGAAGATGACCCTGGAGCCCAGCTTTGAGGGTCCAAGCTATAAATGTTCTAGTAGGAGCTTCAGCTAATGAAGAACCTGGGGCTCTGACAAGGGAGTGAGGTAATGTAAGGTCCTACTGAAGCCATCACTAAGTCTCAGTAAAGCTTTAAATGATTGATCGTCAGACTAACACTTGTCACTAAAGGCCCCACTTCCAGTCCTGAAAGCTGGCCAAGTCCCAGTGGGGGATATCCCAAGGCTACAGCCTAAGCCTTCACAAGAGTCCTTACTCACCAGATCGCTGACAAGCGGCAGTGGCTTCTTTCTGCGTAGATCTGGCATGCTGTCAATGCCATAGAGTCCTCCAGCTGGCCTGAGGAGAGAAGAAAACATATCAGTACCTTTAGTCTCACCTTGAGTTACTGGCAGGTTCAATGTTCCATCCTCCTTGCTCATCTTCTCCTCAGAGGAAGATGAACTGACCTCCACCGTGTGCCTTTAAGAGGGGTAAGGAGGACAGAAAGTGAGTGAAATAAAGCCATGGGATGACAAACAATGGAATCTGCTCTCAGTGTCTCCTTCTGAGGTTTTAGCCAAGGATTGAGAGCTCTTTTATCCCACTGTGCCAGTCCAAGGCTCCTTTGTTTATGTGAAGACCCTTGTACTCCATAAAGCAAGGTGGGAATTGGTGGTTAAGATAGCTCCTCCTTACACTCAGGCCAGACTAAAGATAAGTCTTTCCTGATCTGCGCTAGAACAGAGCCCACAGGAATAGCTCTACAGAAGAGCTGCTGCCTAGGTGAGCAAGACTGACAAACAATAACATGTAGAAGGAGACCTTCTCCAACCTGAGTAAAAGAGTCACCAGTTCTGTCTATCCAAGCCTCCTGAAGAAAAAGGGTCTCCACGGAAAGAGGAGCCTGCATAATCAAATGGAGGCAGGGGAAGCAGATGAGAGACTTCCAAAAGATCATTTGGGGGAAAAAAGGCCATTTAAGCAGGAAACAGCAAAGTGACTCAGAGTCTGGCCTAGCCCTATGGTCACATCAACAGGGACCAGGAAAAAATTACAGCTGGAGAAACTTGAGATCTCTAAAACTTTTATACCTTTTCTATACTTACTAATTTTGTTGCTGTTTGTCTGTTCCTCCATAACAATATGCAATAAAAATATAGAGAATTTCCCCAAAAGAACACCCTTCTCACCTTGAGATAACCTGGATTTCATCCCCAACTCTTCTACTAGTTCACTACATGTCCTCTGCCAAACTTCCTTCCTCTCTTTGGGTCCTGGTGTCACTTCCATAAAATGAGGGGGATGAACTATAAAACCTCTCTGACCTTTTGGAAGCTATTCTGAGCTTCAATTAAAATAACTCATGTACTTGGTTTTAATGAAAGCAACGAGGTGGGGAAAGCAGGGTGGCTGGGTTGTACACCACAGCTGGTCTGAAAAGAGAAATGTCACAGAAGAGTAAGTGTGTACTGCCAGCTATATAGGCCAAAAATGGAGGCACAAATTGGGTCAAGGCCAGGAATTGGAACAGGCAACCCGATATGCTGATTTCTAATAATCCAGCTTCCTGAATACAGGCAGTGAACTTTGTTCTCAATGAGACTACCACACCAACGGTAGATCGAAAGTTGTGACAACTTCCAAGGACTAAGCTGAAGGAAGGGAAAGAAGGCAACAGGGAGGCATTTAGAAAATCACTGCCTGGCTCCATTTAAAAATAGCCTGGATATGTTCCACTGGCATGTATGGATTTGAAAATCATTTGAAGAAAAAAGCTAAAGCCCTGAAGAAGGGCTGTTGAAGAAGCAACGGGCGCCACAAGTTTTTGGCTAATTCTGAAAACTATAAAATGCAGTCCTTAAGCCGAGAAGTTTTTTTTTGCAACAAAAGTGAGCTTTTGACAAAAGAAGGGTGGTTCTTTCACATGTTTAGCTCTTGCTATAAAAAAGACAAATCACAAGGAAAAGGAGCATTTAAAAATACAGTAGAGAACTTTATGATCTAATCTTTTCTCTTCCCTGGTGACAAGGAAGAGGAGGCAGCCACTGAGCATTTCTATGTCCGAAGGCCTGTGTGGGACAAGGAGGGAAGGAAGGTTCTCAAGCTCCTGAGGAGTGTATGTGGCGGTGTGGGTGGCGCAGGCGCTTGAACGCTCTTCTGTCCCAAGCACAGTCAGTGAGTTATAGGCAGCAGTCGAGCAGTTTGAAATGCCTCTCTGGTGCAATCACATGGGTCTGAAACTCCCAGACAGACAGAACACACAGAGCTCCTACGGGACGCTACTTACGTCTTCACTACAGTGGAATGGAATAAGTAGATGACTCACAACAGCTGAAGATCGATGGAGCCCAGGGAGTAATCTAATCAGCAACACTATCAACAGTGGAATAGAAGGAAACTGTCTCTAAACGCAGATGTGTTTCTAGTTTCCTCATTCCCATACATAAAGGGTATATCACCACTATGATGCAATATATCAGAAATTCCAGAGGTAAGGATAGGGGAGCCCCAAAGTTCCCTCCCCTGCAAAGCTCTCTCTTCTGTCTCTGAGGAATCAGTCTGCAGACTTCTGTCTTCTGCCCCAGAGAACCAAGCAATCTCTACAGTGGAATCTCTTCCTTCCCCAGAATCCAGCTGATGAAGCTGTTTCTCCTGCTTCCCAGGGGAAAAACTAGAAGCAGCATAACAGACTGCATAAGATCCACAGAAACCTTGTGGTACAACACTTACCCTTCTGGGAGCCACTGGGGCAAAGAGGTATCACCATCATCTGCAATCTTTAAAGAGAGAGAGAGGAAAAAAAGTTAGATCCTGGGAGAGATGGGAGATTGCCATATTTCTTTGGTCAAGCAGTGAGCAATAAAGTAGGAAGCTCAGAGCAGTGTAGGTCACATACACCACGTGGTGACATAACCAGCCTGATGTGTAAGCCAATTCCATGATCAGCCAGGGCAACAAGCAGGCTGCTGAAATGAGTGGTACTTCACCTCCCTTCTCCCCAGTGAATAGGGAGGATATAAGGCCAAGCTCACAGAGATCCCAGGACTAAGGTCCACTGGGAATGTGAGAGCTGCCAGAACTTTCAGCCCCTCACACAACCCACTGGTATATATAATAGTAAGCCAAAGCCAGGAGAAGGGTCCATGCAGGCTTCCACGCCTCACTAAAGCAAAAGGACAATTTCACATGGAGGCCAGTCTTCTTCCAGCTATATTCCTAAGTTCTGTTGGCTGCCCCAGCGTCAGACCTGGTCTTTCTGGATTCCTATCTCATCTTGTGATTTGACTTGGCCTAGGTTCCTTGAAGCTCTAACTCACTGACACTGAGTGCAGTCTACATTTGATAAGCTCTATTTAACAAGAGAACCCAGGACAGATTAGATACTCAGATTATCACTCTGTTGAATTTTATGAGCTCTACAAGAAGTTGAAAATTGAGGCACCAAATAACTCAAGGAAGGAACAGTTAGAAAACACGTTTTAAAGGTTTCTGTAAAGAGACCCAAAGCAAATCCTTCAAGCAGTGTACAGAGAGAGTTCCAAAGCTGCCAGGGCTCTCCAGAGAACCAATGGTCCATGCTGTTTAGGCTCAACAGACCTAGAGCTAGTGGGTCTGGGGCTTCCCATCCCTCCTTGTACCCCTCCACTCCCAACAACTTCCCTGCCTCCTGAGACCTGGGTCCAGCTAACTATCCTGAGCAAATGAGCTCCAGAACAAGGGAGGCAGAAGTAAGCTGTTAAGGTCTGGACAGGGGCGAAGTTTTGGGAGGGCTAAAGATGGGAGAAGTTACAGACAAAATGAGGCGAGAGTACAAAAAGGAGAGGTAGGAAAGGTTAATGAGTGATGTAAAAGTGGGTAAGAATGACGCTGGATCAGCATCAGGCTTCAGATGAACTTCGGATTTAAGACCCTTTTCAGTAAGACCCTTCTCAGGTCGCCTGTACTCTAATCAAGCCTATCTGTCTACTGCCTATAGCCCTTCATGACCACATTTCGCTGCTTCTGCCTGCTGCCCTGGTTCTGAGTGGGATGATGTGGTAGAGGGAGGGCCAGACCCAAAAGGCAGCCAGAAGTGGTTGAATCAAGTCTCCTAAGCTTCTTGTGAGGGGTAGCCCATCCCTAAATCCCCAGATCCTACCAACCAGAACTTATCCTCCCTTTGGAAACAGTCACCGCACTGAGCAGATCTTTATTTCCTACCTAGAATTAGATGTTTGCCAGAAACCACTGGGCTTAAGGAAACAAAGTCACAAAAAGCCTTTGGCAGCCAGAGTTCACAGGCTCAGATCATACACATTTCCTGTGCTTAGAGGGGACAATGGGTCTGCAGAAGCCTGCAGACACAGCATAGAGCATGCACACGCAGGGCACAGAAGGAGGGCCGGGGGAATGAGAGGAGGTCTAGACAAAGTGCCTATAGGAGGTACATTCATAGACACCACTTGCACCTGAGGAAGCATAGGTGAGCACAGATCCTGCACACAGAGCTACAGAACATGTGCACACACCCATCTGGGGGAGGATTCAGTATTCACTAGGGCCCGAATCACTGGCAAAAGAAACCCTTACTGTCTTCAGGAACCAGTGCTTGGAGGCACAGAGCGTTAGTATACCATGCATTCACATGGCATGGGGAAACCACATCACAGGTCTACAGAAGCTTGTGCTCACAGAGAGGCTAGGAAGCCTGCTCAGAAGCACACATTTCGGCCCTAGGCAAGAGGTACAAAAAGCCTACAGAAGCTCCTGCTCTCAAATACAAAATGTGAATGCATGCTGGGCTCAGCAAGGGTTTACAGCATATGCCAATCTGCAGCAATAAGTAGAAAACGGACACACACTGTGCAAAGTAGGAAAAGAGGAAGGCAATCAGTATCTGGGGGAGTCAAACTGAGCACAGGTATAAGCACACACATGCTACATTGAATGTGCACCATGCTGGCACATACATTCTCACACTGCTCCAGGGATGTCTGCAGGAGCACACACAAGCATGGAGCATGCACACAAACTGCTTTCAGGAAAAACAGACTAGCTGCATGAGCCAAAGCTCACGAGGCACAGATCATAAGCACACGTGTGTACACACACACACACACACACACACACACACACACACACACACACACACACACACTGTGCTCAGGAGGGAGAGGAGAGAATTGACAACAAAAAGGGCCCTAAAGGGCCAGAGCACAACCTGAAGGGCTCCTCGCTTTCCTTCTGCAAGGAGAGAAAGAGCAGAAAAAAAGGGCAGAGAGGTTAGTAGATTCAGTTGTAAGTCAGCTAAACCTCATGGAACATGGAGAAGAGGGAGATGTCCTCTGAACAACTGGGTAGTTCACAGAGTCCAGCTCCCAGAATCCTTACCTCCTGTATTTGCTGGCCCCTGCTTTTCAGTTGAGAATCCAGATTTCGCTACAAAAACCAAAGGACAAAGTCTACCTGAGAATTTCAGTCACCCTTTCCCCCCTTTCCAAAGTGGTCTGCGTGCAGGGTCAGGGCCACAAGACCAGCTTTGTTTGTTACCAAGGGTCACTCCAACAGGCTATCTGAACTGACTGAACACAGAGTGGGTTCCTTCCTCAGAAGCTCCATGAGTTCACTCTGAATCTGGGATAAGTCCGCAAACCCCAAAGGCCTGGCAGCTGAGCTCTTTCCATTTTGTAATACAGTCTTGGCCACGTGTTTGCCCAACAAGCCCTGGCTTTCCCAGAGCCTAAGTTAAGTTAGGCCAAGTTAAGGCCTAGAATTAAGGCCAGGACCAGGATGCTCAATGGCCATAGATTTGGAGGCACCAACAGGCCACTGCCCTTTCACAAGTCACCATGATCTGGACAATAAAACCATGACTGCAGTCCCAGGCTTGACTATCTACCAAATCCAGAACAATACACCAAAGGAAACTGACACTTCCAGAAGGACCCAAGCAAGCCACAGGAGAGGAAGAATAAAGACCAGAGATTACTCCTTTCCTATTTGTCAGAGACTACACTGCCTTCTAGGCCACACGTGCTTCACGAAGGCTTCCTTCTCTAAGGAAAGTCCACTTACCTGGGCCCATCAGCTCCCCTTTTCTTTTTTCCTCATCCTTTTTAAAGACCCACTGATATTACATAACAAGTAGAAGGGAGAATCATGGAAACTAACTCATAAGTTCCTGATTTTTCAAGCTACTTCTGATGACCTAATGGGTCACCTGACTTGACAGAAGAATGAATTCAGGAACAGGAATCCTCCAAAACAGTGCAGCTTCAGAAAAGTGGGTGAGATAAAAAAGACACTTCCTGGAAAGCAGACATGTCTCTTCTACATCTATTCCCTACTTCCTTAGAGCACTCTATTCCCTTTGAAAAAGAAAACTAGGCAAGGAACACTTTAACTGACCCTGTGACTCAAATTGGAAAGGATTCTCTCTTCCTCCACTATCTTAAATATCAATACATTGTACACATCATGTCAAAGTTACTTCGATTGAGTCCTTCTGTTCTTCCCAGAGTTCCCCATAATGTCTAAAGAAGAAAATTCAATCTATTGACAAGGCCGTCAAGGCTCTCCATGACCTGGCCTCTTGCATCTATTGGGTGAGCTCAGACTGATTCTTAAGACTTAGCTCAAAACAAAATTAATCTGCATATGGGCTCCTCAGTTACTGAGTTATTGTAATCCTGTCTCAGTCCGTGGGTGGGGAAATAGTCTCA
Source organism: Tursiops truncatus (assembly GCF_011762595.2). Lineage (NCBI taxonomy): Eukaryota > Metazoa > Chordata > Mammalia > Artiodactyla > Delphinidae > Tursiops > Tursiops truncatus. The sequence goes on along the minus strand of NC_047039.1, from coordinate 78,558,477 downwards.
AGAGGTGAACTACAGAAACACAAAGGCCTTTTTCTCTTTTCCCTACAACTTCCTCCTTCATATGGTACATCTTTAACTTGTGCTCATCGTTTTACCCCAAGGACCAAAGCTGAGCTGGCTTGAGAGGAGACTGTGTCTGTGGTTAAGAGACCACAGATTAGTGTAGGGAAGTGCATTCTGTGGTTCATATGGAGCTTTAACTTGGAGGCTAGCTTATTGGGTGTGTGTTGTTTGAGGATTCCTTTCATTTTCAGGCACATAAAATGTCTTGGCACCTCTACCGTGGTGCAGGGTGCCCCTTTTGAGAGTGTTTTCCAAGAAGCTTTAGGTAAGGGTGACCAGGCAGGGCCAAATTGTGTTGACGGGCTCCATGCACAATTAAAAGACAACAAAACAGTTCACGTTGACATCAGATGGAGGACGTTTGGTAATCTTTGATCCCCATTTGAGACTTCTAAGTGTCTTCCTCCCTTTCCAACATGAAAATTCAGTAAACTTGAAAGAAAATCATCTGTGAGTTCCTTCAACTTGTAACTCATAGTCATGATAATCCAGAGGGAATATGCACTGGTGACTTTAAAGGCTACAATCTTTGACAGTCCCAAAGCAGTGCAGCTCTGTAGAAGGTAGTGGAAGAAAGTTTTCTTTCTACTTTGTTGAGGAAATTACTTAGGAATTTAAATGGGTAAAAGGTACCCTTGCCTTATTCCACTTTCTTATTTTCTTAGCCCCCTTTCCTTTTGAAATGTTTAACTGATTTCATGTCAGAGTAGGGAATGCATTCTCCATCCCCATCCTTTGCCCTCCCAGGAAGTCAGTGTATTGATCATCTTTTTGGGCTTCCCCTCCAAAGGACCTTTTTCTGCACTGGAAGCCTCCACACTTAGCTCTTTGTTTTGTTACTGCTGTGTTTAGATTAATTTGGACAGATCTTTGTGCCACACAGGAATTTTTTGTTTTTTTAAGAAAAATCTATAGGTGAAAAATTACTGATTAAACTGTGTGTGCGTCTATGTGCGTGCAACATAAAAGTACATTAGCACCTAAGGAACATGAATCTTGGTTCCTGTAAAACTGCAAATTGATATGGTATTAATAACAAAAAAAGACTTAGCTCAAATATTAATGCCTCTATGAAAATTTATCTGCCTTCCTCTCAAAAACAGAATTAGATGCTTCTCTACTATGTATACATGGTACCCATGCTTTTGTGCTGCACACTTCTATGATAGTATGTTGTTAGTATGTTTCATTGTTAATTGTCTGTATAAACATCTCCCTTTATACACTGTGAATTTCTTGAGAGCAATAATTACATATACTATATTATCACACCTTTGTAGTCTGAGGGTTTAGCACATCTAGCGTTTTTCTGTAGTAAAAGGAACTTGAACTTTCAGGACTTAGAGAACAAAAGCCTTTCTAAGAACATGTGTCTTCCCTCCCATCAGGAAACGTGCACAAGCTTTTTAGATAGCCTCATCCACCAGAAGGCAGAGAGCAGAAGCAAGAACTACAATCCTGCAGCCTGTGGAACAAAAACTACATTCACAGAAAGATAGACAAGATGAAAAGGCAGAGGGCTATGTACCAGATGAAGGAACAAGATAAACCCCAGAAAAACAACTAAATGAAGTGGAGAGAGGCAACCTTCCAGAAAAAGAATTCAGAATAATGATAGTGAAGATGATCCAGGACCTCCGAAAACGAATGGAGGCAAAGATAGAGAAGATGCAAGAAGTTTAACAAAGACCTAGAAGAATTAAAGAACAAACAAACAGAGATGAACAATACAATAACTGAAATGAAAACTACACTAGAAGGAATCAATAGCGGAATAACTGAGGCAGAAGAACGGATAAGTGACCTGGAAGACAGAATGGTGCAATTCACTGCTGCAGAACAGAATAAAGAGAAAAGAATGAAAAGAAATGAAGACAGCTTAGGAGACCTCTGGGACAACATTAAACACAACAACATTCGCATTATAGGGGTCCCAGAAGGAGAAGAGAGAGAGAAAGGACCAGAGAAAATATTTGAAAAGATTATAGTCGAAAACATCCCTAACATGGGAAAGGAAATAGCTGCCCAAGTCTAGGAAAAGCAGAGAGTCCCATACAGAATAAATCTAAGGAGAAACACGCCGAGACACATAGTAATCAAATTGGCAAAAATTAAAGACAAAGAAAAATTATTGAAAGTGCCAAGGGAAAAACGACAAATAACATACAACGGAACTCCCAGAAGGTTAACAGCTGATTTCTCAGCAGAAACTCTACAAGCCAGAAGGGAGTGGTATGACATATTTAAAGTGATGAAAGGGAAGAACCTATAACCAAGATTACTTGACCCAGCAAGGACCTCATTCTGATTCGATGGAGAAATCCAAAGCTTTACAGACAAGCAAAAGGTAAGAGAATTCAGCACCACCAAACCAGCTCTACAACAAATGCTAAAGGAACTTCTCTAAGTGGGAAACACAAGAGAAAAAAAGGACCTACAAAAACAAACCAAAACAATTATGAAAATGGTCATAGGAACATACATATCGATAATTACCTTAAACGTTAATGGATTAAATGCTCCAACCAAAAGACACAGGCTTGCTGAATGGATACAAAAACAAGACCCATATATATGCTCTCTACAAGAGACCCACTTCAGACCTAGGGACACATACAGACTGAAAGCGAGGGAATGGAAAAAGATATTCCATGCAAATGGAAATCAAAAGAAAGCAGGAGTAGCAATACTCATATCAGATAAAATAGACTTTAAAGAATGTGACAAGAGACAAGGAAGGACACTACATAATGATCAAGAGATTAATCCAAGAAGAAGAGATAACAATTATAAATATATATGCACCCAACATAGGAGCACCTCAATACATAAGGCAACTGCTAACAGCTATAAATGAGGAAATCGACAGTAACACAATAATAGTGGGGGACTTTAACATCTCACTTACACCAATGGACAGATCATACAGACAGAAAATTAATAAGGAAACACAAGCTTTAAATGACACAGTACAACAGATAGATTTAATTGATATTTATAGGACATTTCATCCAAAAACAGCAGACTACACTTTCTTCTTGAGTGTGCACGGAACATTCTCCAGGATAGGTCACATCTTGGGTCACAAATCAAGCCTCAGTAAATTTAAGAAAACTGAAATCATATCAAGCATCTTTTCTGACCACAACGCTATGAGATTAGAAATCAGTTACAGGGAAAAAAACCTAAAAAACAAAAAAACACAGAGGCTAAACAATACATTACTAAATAACCAAGAGATCATTGAAGAAATCAAAGAGGAAATCAAAAAATACCTAGAGACAAATGACAATGAAAACACGATGATCCAAAACCTATGGGATACAGCAAAAGCAGTTCTAAGAGGGAAGTTTATAGCAATACAAGCCTACCTCAAGAAACAAGAAACATCTCAAATAAAAAATCTAACCCTACATCTAAAGGAACTAGAGAACGCAGAACAAACAAAAACCAGTTAGCAGGAGGAAAGAAATCATAAAGATCAGAGCAGAAATAAATGAAACAGAAACAAAGAAAAAAATAGCAAATATTAATAAAACTAAAAGCTGGTTCTTTGAGAAGATAAACAAAATTGATAAACTTTTAGACAGACTCATTGAGAAAAAGAGGGAGAGGACTCAAATCAATAAAATTAGAAATGAAAAAGGAGAAGTTACAACAGACACCGCAGAAATATAAAGCATCCTAAGAGACTACTACAAGCAACTCTATGCCAATAAAATGGACAACCTGGAAGAAATGGACAAATTCTTAGAAAGGTATAACCTTCCAAGACTGAAGCAGGAAGAAATAGAAAATATGAACAGACCAATCACCAGTAATGAAATTGAAACTGTGATTAAAAATCTTCCAACAAACAAAAGTCCAGGGCTAGATGGCTTCACGGGTGAATTCTATCACACATTTAGAGAAGAGCTAACACCCATCCTTCTCAAAGTCTTCCAAAAAATTGCACAGGAAGGAACACTCCCAAACTCATTCTGTGAGGCCACCATCACCCTGATACCAAAACCAGACAAAGACACTACAAAAAAAGAAAATTACAGACCAATATCACTGATGAATATAGATGCAAAAATCCTCAACAAAATACTAGCAAACAGAATCCAACAACCCATTAAAAGGATCATACACCATGATCAAGTGGGATTTATCCCAGGGATGCAAGGATTCTTCAATATACACAAATCAATCAATGTGATACACCATATTAACAAACTGAAGAATAAAAACCATATGATCATCTCAATAGATGCAGAAAGAGCTTTTGCCAAAATTCAACACCCACTTATGATAAAAACTCTCCAGAAAGTGGGCATAGAGGGAACCCACCTCAACACAATAAAGGCCATATATGACACACCAAAGCAAACATCATTCTCAATGGTGAAAAACTGAAAGCATTTCCTCTAAGATCAGGAACAAGACAAGGATGTCCACTCCCACCACTATTATTCAACATAGTTTTGGAAGCCCTAGCCACAGCAATCAGAGAAGAAAAAGAAATAGAAGAAAACAAATTGGAAAAGAAGAAGTAAAACTGTCACTGTTTGCAGATGACATGATACTATACATAGAGAATCCTAAAGATGCTACCAGAAAACTACTAGAGCTAATCAGTGAATTTGGTAAAGTTGCAGGATTCAAAATTAATGCACAGAAATCTCTTGCATTCTTATATACTAATGATGGAAAATCTGAAAGAGAAATTAAGGAAACACTCCCATTTACCATTGCAACAAAAGGAATAAAATACCTAGGAATAAACCTACCTGGGGAGACAAAAAACCTGCATGCAGAAAACTGTAAGACCCTGATGAAAGAAATTAAAGATGATACAAACAGATGGAGAGATATACCATGTTCTTGGATTGGAAGAATCAACATTGTGAAAATGACTATACTACCCAAAGCAATCTACAGATTCAATGCAATCCCTATCAAATTACCAATGGCATTTTTCACAGAACTAGAACAAAAAATCTAAAAATTTGTATGAAGACACAAAAGACCCCGAATAGCCAAAGCAGTCTTGAAGGAAAACAATGGAGCTGGAGGAATCAGACTCCCTGACTTCAGACTATAGTGCAAAGCTACAGTAATCAAGACAATATGGTACTGGCACAAAAACAGAAATGTAGATCAATGGAACAGGATAGAAAGCTCAGAGATAAACCCACGCACCTATGGTCAACTAATCTATGACAAAGGAGGCAAAGATATACAATGGAGAAAAGACAGCCTCTTCAATAAGTGGTGCTGGGAAAACTGGACAGCTACATGTAAAAGAATGAAATTAGAACACTCCCTAACACCATACACAAAAATAAACCAAAATGGATTAGAGACCTAAATGTAAGACCAGACACTATAAAACTCTTAGAGGAAAACATAGGGGCTTCCCTGGTGGCGCAGTGGTTGGGAGTCCGCCTGCCGATGCAGGGGACACGGGTTCGTGCCCCGGTCTGGGAGGATCCCACATGCCGCGGAGCGGGTGGGCCCGTGAGCCATGGCCGCTAAGCCTGTGTGTCCGGAGCCTGTGCTCCGCAACGGGAGAGGCCACAACAGTGAGAGGCCTGCGTACCGCAAAAAAAAAAAAAAAAAAAAAAACATAGGAAGAACACTCTTTTACATAAAACACAGCAAGATCTTTTTTGATCCACCTCCTAGAGTAATGGCAATAAAAACAAAAATAGACAAATGGGACCTAATGAAACTTAAAAGCTTTTGCCAAGCAAAGGAAACTACATACAAGATGAAAAGACAACCCTCAGAATGGGAGAAAATATTTGCAAATCAATCAACGGACAAAGGATTAATCTCCAAAATAGATAAAAAGCTCATGCAGCTCAATATTAAAAAAACAAATAACCCAATCCAAAAATGGGCAGAAGACCTAAATAGACATTTCTCCAGAGAAGACATACAGATGGCCAAGAAGCAGATGAAAAGCTGCTCGACATCACTAATTATTAGAGAAATGCAAATCAAAACTACAATGAGGTATCACCTCACACTGGTTAGAATGGGCATCATCAGAAAATCTACAAACAACAAATGCTGGAGAGGGTGTGGAGAAAAGGGAACCCTCTTGCACTGTTGGTGGGAATGTAAATTGATACAGCCACTATGGAGAACAGTATGGAGGTTCCTTGAAAAACTAAAAATAGGATTACCATATGACCCAGCAATCCCACTACTAGTCATATACCCAAAGAAAACCATAATTCAAAAAGACACATGCACCCCAATGTTCATTGCAGCACTATTTACAATAGGCAGCTCATGGAAGCAACCTAAATGCCCATCAACAGGCGAATGGATAAAGAAGATGTGGTACATATATACAATGGAATATTACTCAGCCATAAAAAGGAACGAAATTGGGTCATTTGCAGAGATGTGGATGAACCTAGAGACTGTCATACAGAGTGAAGTAAGTCAGAAAGAGAAAAACAAATATCGTATATTAACGCATATATGTGGAACCTAGAAAAATGGTACAGATGAACTGGTTTGCAGGGCAGAAATTGAGACACAGATGTGGAGAACAAACATATGGACATCAAGTGGGGAAAGCGTGGGGTGGGGCAGTGGTGGTGGCGATGGTGGGATGAATTGGGAGACTGGGATAGACATATATACACTAATATGTATAAAATGGATAACTAATAAGAACCTGCTGTATAAAAAAATAAATAAAATTCAAAAAAAAATTTAAAGAAATAAAATTAAAAAAAAGAACATGTGCCTTGCCTAAGAGAAAAGATAGGTCACTTAGTCAATAGCCTGTACCATTTTCCAGACCCCAAAGAACTGCTGTACTAGTCCCTTCAGTTTGTCCCACCCACTGGACAAACATTTTCTTGTTTAAAAAAACTTTTTCTTGTTAGGAATCAAATTTTTTGTGCTTCGTAACCGCCTAAAATGCCTTAGGATTTTTCCACTGAGATTTAGTTTTCAATTTAAGTGATAAATGTCTACATAACACCTTCTTTGCAGGAAAATTCCTGACCCCTAAGAATGATCTCACTGTTCCAGATAGTCTACCTTATAAGGAAGTGACATATTTCCTCATTGTTAAAACAATCGTAACTCCATTACTTGGGAGTCAAAAGACTTGAGGCACTCATCTTATCTGAGCATGCATTTCCTTATCTGTAAAAAGAGGATAAGACCAGCAATCTCCCAGGCTTATTGTGAGGATTCATCTCTTAAATACTTATTGAGAACCTACGGCACATTAGGTACTGTTCTCATGCTGATGCAGCAGTGAACCCTGATCTTGAGAAGCTTCTATTCTAGTAGGAGGAGCAGACAACTAATAATGATGATGAAGATGATGATAGTAGCTCACACCAAGTGAACACATTACACATCTGGCATTTTATTTGAGTAAGCTCATTTATTTCTCATAACAACCCTACTGGGTAAATACTATTATAATCTCCATTTTCTGTTCATTAAAATGAAGATAGAGATGTTAAGAAACTTGCCTAAAGTCACAGCAAGTGGCAAAGCCAAAATTTGAAACGGCATTCTGGTTCCAGAATCTGGAACTATGTGTACTGTATCATGTATGATGGGGACTCTGCTGAAAAATTCAGGCAAGGGGAAAAGATATTGCCCTCTGTGGTGATGTTACGCTATTAAAATTTTATAAAAGATTGTCAGGGAATCCTCATTGATAAAGCGACACCTAAGCAGAGACCTGAAGGAAATGAGTAAAGAAGCTATTCAGAGTGGTAAGAGAAAAGTATTCCAGTGAGAACATACAGCAAGTGCAAAGCCTTAGGTGAGAGCATGACGGGTGTGAAGGAACAAATTTGCCACAGAGTACCATTTCAAATAGGGCTTTACAGGCCCTTATAAGCACTTTGGCTTTCATTCTGAGTAAGACAGAAAAATCACTGGGAGGTCCTGAACAGAGAAGTGATATGATCTGACTCACATTTTATGAGGATTACTCTGGCTTGGGAGAACAGACTGTAGAGGGACAAGGGTAGAAGCAGGGAGATCAGTTAGACTACCACAATCATCTAGACAAGAGAAAATGGTGACTTACATAAAGATGTTAGTGGTTAAGATTCGGGATATTTTTTAAAGGCAAAGCAGGCAGAATTTACTAACTGATTGGATATGGGTTGTGAAAGAAAAGAAGTCAAGAATGACTCTATGGATTTGGGCCTGAGCAGCTAGCTGCAAGAATAGAGTTGCCATTTACTGTTAAGGAAGACTATAGGAAAAGCAGGTTTGGCAGGGCTTTGGGAGAAGGATCAGGAGTTTGGTTTTGGATACGTCAAATCTGAGATGCCTATTCACAAGGAAATGTGGATGTTAAGTAGATGTGGAATCTGCTGTTCCTGGACAATATCTGGGCCAGATATAAATCTGGAAATGCTTATGAAAATCATGCGATTGAAACATATTACCTAGGAGGTGAGTATAAATAAAAAGTAGTAGTCGGGATTGAATCCTGGGATACTACAAGGTTGGGAAGATAAGGAGGGACTAGCAAAGATGACTTGAGAAGGAATGGTCAATAATGTTGGAGGAGAACGAAGACAGAGAGGTGTTCTGGAAGCCAGGTGAAGAAAGTATTTCAAAAAGAAGAAATCGGGCTTCCCTGGTGGCGCAGTGGTTGAGAGTCCGCCTGCCGATGCGGGGGACGCGGGTTCGTGCCCCGGTCCAGGAAGATCCCACATGCAGCGGAGCGGCTGGGCCCGTGAGCCATGGCCACTGAGCCTGTGCGTCTGGAGCCTGTGCTCCGCAACGGGAGAGGCCACAACAGTGAGAGGCCCGTGTACCGCAAAAAAAAAAAGAAAAAAAAAGAAGAAATCAAGGGACTTCCCTGGCGGTCCAGTGGTTAAGATTCCATGCTTCCAACACAGGGGGCACGGGTTTGAACCCTGGTCGGGGAACTAAGATCCCACATGTGGTGTGGCGTGGCCAAAAAATTAAAAAAAAAAAAAGAAATTGAGGCATATGAATAGACTAAAGATCAATGGAATAGAATCGGGAGTCCAGAAATAAACTCTTACATTTATGGCCAGTTGATTTTTGACCATTCGATGGGTAAAGCATGTTCTTTTCAACAAATGATGCTGAGATAACTAGACATACACATGCTTAAGAAGGAAGTTGGACCCTATCTCACACCATATACAAAAATCAACTCAAAATGAATCATAGACCTAAATGTAATAGCTAAACAAAACCATAAAACATTTAGAAAAACACACAGGAGTTAATCTTTGTGACCTTGGATTAGACAGTGGTTTCTCAGCTATGAAACCAAAAGCAAAATTAACACAAGAATAGATAAATTGAACTTCATCAAAATTTAAAACTTTTGTACTCTACTCCATACCCATATTATGATGGCTATTACGAAACAAACAAACAAAAAACCAACCAGGAAGTAACAAGTGTTATTTAGCAAGGATGTGGAGAAATTAGAACCTGTGTGCACTGTTGTTGGGAATGTAAAATGATGCAGCCACTGTGGAAAATAATATGGCAATTCCTCAAAAAAAAATGAGAATTACCATATGATCCATCAATGCCACTTCTGCATATATATCTAAAAGAAATGAAAGCAAGAACTCCAACAGATATTTGTACACCCATGTTTATAGCAGCATTATTTGCAATAGCCAAAAGGTAGAAGAAACCCAAGTGTCCACTGATGGATAAATGGACAAACAAATGTAGTATATATACATACAATGGAATATCATTCAGCCTTAAAAAGGAAGGAAATTCTGACATATGCTACAACATGGATGAACCTTGAAGAAATTATACCAAGTGAAATAAGCCAGTCACAAAAGGACAGATATTGTGCAAATACACTTATATGACGTACTTAGAGCAGTCAAATTTATAGAGACAGAAAGTACAATGGTGATTGCCAGTGGCTGGGGGGAGGAGAGAATGGGGAGTTAGTTTAATGGGTACAGAGTTTCAGCTGGGAAAGATGAAAAAGATCTGGAGATTGGATGGTGGTGATGGTTGCACAATGTGAATAAACTTAAAATGATTAAAATAATAAATTTTATGTTTTGTATATTTTACCAAAATAAAATTTTTTTTTAAATTATGCTTCAAAGGACACCATCAAGAAAGTGAAAAGACAACCTACAGATTGGGGAAAAATATATACAAAATATTTGTATAATTTGTATATAAGGGACCTATAGCCAGAACATATAAAGAACGCTTACAACTCAACAGAAAAAGACAAAGAACTCAATTTAAAAACGGGTAAAGGATTTGAATAGACATTTCTCCAAAGAAAATATAAAAACGGCCAATAAGCACATGAAAAAAATGTTCAACATCATTAGCCACTAGGGAAATGCAAATCAAAACTAGAAGATACCAGTCACACCCACTGGGATGGCTATAATAAAAATAGAATGGCAAGGATGTGGAGAAATTTGAACTCTCATACATTGCTGGTAGAAGTGTAAAATGGTGCAGTCACATTGGAAAACAGTCCAGAAGTTCCTCAAAAATGTTAAACACAGAGTTATCATATAACCCAGCATTCCATTCCTAGGTATATATCCGAGAATTGAAATATATGTCCATGCAAAAACTCGTACATAAATGTTCATAGCAACATTATCCATACTAGCCAAAAAGTGGTAACAAAACAGAAGTCCATCAACTGATGGATGGATGAACAAAATGTGCTATATCCATGTAATGGAATATTATTCAGCCACAAAAAGAAATGAAGTACCCATACATGTAACAACATGGGTCAATTTTGAAAACATTGTGCTAAGTTGAAGAAGCCGGTCAGAAAAGGTCACATATTATATAAATCCATTTACATGCAATGTCCAGAATCCATAGAAATGGAAAGTAGATTAGTGGTTGCCAGAGGCTGGGGACAAAGAGGATTGGAGAATGACTATTAATAGATAGGGAGTTCTTCTTGGGGGTGATGGAAATGTTCTAGAATTGATCGTTGCATAACTCTGAATATACTAAAACCACTCAGTTGTACATTTTTAAGGGATTTTTTTTTTTTTTTTTTTTTTTGCGGTACGCAGGCCTCTCACTGTTGTGGCCTCTCCCGTTGCGGAGCACAGGCTCCGGACGCGCAGGCTCAGCGGCCATGGCTCACGGGCCCAGCCGCTCCGTGGCACGTGGGATCTTCCCAGACCGGGGCACGAACCCGTGTCCCCTGCATCGGCAGGCGGACTCTCAACCACTGCGCCACCAGGGAAGCCCTTTTTAAGGGATTTTAAGGATGAATTTTATGGTATATAAATACCTAAAAAGCTGTTATAATAAAAAGAAGTAATCAATTACATCAAGTTGCTGATTGACTAAGAGAACTAAAAATGGACCAGAAGTTTGGCAATATGATGGCCTTGACAAAAGCTATTTTGGTAGTGGCAGGAATGAAAAAATGGAATTTTAATGTAATGCATGTGAGAGTACTTCAAATAGTGCCTCGTACGTACCCCGCCCCACCCCCCCAAAAAAGGAAGAAAAAGCATTAAAAAAAAAAAGAACTCAAACTAAAGGTAATATACTACTAATCAGCTTAGGTCCTAAAAGGTCTCAAGCACAGCAGTGAAGAAAGCTTTTTCAAATGTTTTGTTGTGGTAGCAATCACTGTTGTATTGAATCAGTTTACCAGGTTAGGGTGACTGCTCTTGTGGACTCTATAACCCGAGTGTATTGGTGGTGAGAGGCCAGCCTGTGTATTTATGTACCTTCCTCTATTCCTCCTGCTTTATGGCATGGTGCTGGAGTCAGGCTGGACCTAGCACTGAAGAGATGCTGCCACTGCCTGGCAGCCTCTCCACCACCCCCTCTGTAGCCCACAGACCAGACTGGATCTTGGTAAGCACCCAGAACTCTGGCTTGATCTCTTACTGGTGTTTCAGAAAATCTCCTTCGTCTCATTATCTCTGCTGCTGTCACAAGTTCCTGCATCGTCCAGCAGGATGTCAGCCCAGAAGGGAAACTCTGCAACTTGAAGAATTGGGCCCCAGAGTTCTGGATGCTCATGCTAACATCAACTCTAGGCAAGGTTTAAAGAGTTAGTAAGGAAGTACTGTTTTGATATTTGTAGTTTCTACTGTTGCTGTAATATAATAATTTCTAAATGCCCAGGGAGAAAGAAAAGGGGCTACAAAGTTAAAAGGAGAGAGAAATCACTTGCAGTTGAGGAATTATAGAAAGCTTCCTGGAGGAGGTGATACTTTGGCTGTATGTTAAAGAATTGAGTAAATTTTGCTAGGTTGATGTGGTAAACACAGTACCTTAGGCTAGAAGGAAGGATGTATATGTCAATATGCTGAAGACAAAGTATAAGGCAAATTTGTGAGACAGCAGTTTCTTTCTAGGTGGAGTACAGTGGGAGAATGGGAGATAAGCCTGGAAATGTAAACTAGAGGCCAACTGTAGTGGTCATGCCAAATGAAGGAATTTAGACTTTTTTTGATAAGCTATAAAGAGTAGCTCTAGGGATATTTGAAAGGAACATGATTTTAATTTTTCAATTTAATTTTATGACTTGGTATTATATTCACATGATTCAAATTCTAAAAATTATAAAAGGGTATACAGTAAAAAATCTCCTTCTCATCCCACTAGTTTTTCACCTAATACCTTTCCCCATAGGCAAGCCTGTATCAGTTTCCTATGTATCTTTGTGGTTTTTTGTTTTGTTTGGGGTTTTTTTTGGCCGTGCCATGTGGCTTGTAAGATCTCAGTTCCCTGACCAGGGACTGAACCTAGGCCACAGCGGTGAAAGTCTGGAATCCTAACAACTAGGCCACCAGGGAAATCCCTCTTATGTGCCTTTGTGAGATATTCTATACATATATAAACAGACATTGTGGGTTTTTGTGTGTATTCTTACCCTCTCCTATTTATACAAATGTCAGCATCTTATACATACTGTTCTGCACCTTGTTTTCTTTAATATGTCAATATATCTTTCCATTTCAGTAACGAGGTACCTCTTCCTTTTTATAGCTGCATGGTACTGTATTCCATAGTTTGGATGTGCCAATAAGTTATTTAAACAGCCTTTCTTAACGAACATTAGGTTGTTTTCAATCATTGCTATTAAAAACAATGCTTCAAAAATAGCCTTGAACATATGTCCCTTCCACAGGTGAAAATGTACCTGCAGGGTATATTCCTGGAAGTAGTGTTGGGGCTCAAAGGGTATACATAATTTTGTTAAATTTTACCAATTGCCTTCCATAGAGGTTATACCAATTTCCACTCCCATCCCACTGGCAATGTATGAGTGCCTGTTCTCTCACACCTTTGCCAACACAATATGTTTCATAATTTTATTTTGCCTTAGAAAGATTAATCAGGTTATATACATAAGAGGACAACCCCATTTACATTTAAAATTAGATGAATAAAGCATATGCTCTTTGGATAAATTTAATTTTGATTGGGAGAAGTAATTTTAAAGCTACATATCATCTCCATGCTGCCTAGAAAAAAAGTTTTCTCATTTCTTGTAGCCAAAAACCATTCCATTCTCTAGTTCTTAGGTAAGCACCCTTCAACTGGAGATGGAAGAAAGGGAATATGACCTGTGGAGAGCACAGTCAGGCTGGACAGCTCCAAGTTAGAAATAAGGTTCTGTATTGTCAACTCCAGTACTAGGAAGAAGACAGGTCGGGATAAGGGAAATTGCCACAGTGGCCTATGAGGTGGAGCTGCTGGAGAAATGGTAATCTTATCTCAGCAAGAAGCGCATGGAGAATAATTCTAAAATGCCACATAGGATTGCATCAGCCCCCCTAGCTCCTGTGAGAAACATGCCTCTTTTCCCCAGTCCTGCCTCCCACCCCACGCCTACTTTACACCAGAATATCCTAAAAGTCCTGCAGCTGTAAACTATTTTTGCCCAGATGCCCCTCCTTCTTTCGAAAAGGTATTTCTAAAGCTCCCGCCAATAAACTGGAAGCTCCCTACGGACAAGAACTCCTTTCCTGTTGCTTTTCAACTCTGTCACTCCAATTCCCACAGGATTCGCTTAACATCGGTATTCCAGTAACTGAGACTGATTCAAGCTGCGGACCTCCCCCATCACCTTGTGAAACTCACCACCAAGCTGGGTCTCATGCTGGCCTGATGAAGGCCCTACCCAGCCAGGTGTAAACCCATTAAACAGAGACTTGAAATACCTGGGTGCATGTCTTCTACCGAGAGATGGTCTGTCTTCTGTACTAGCTCGTGCAAAAGTTTTTTCTGCCTCAGTCTTTTCTCTCTTAGAACATCTTTTAAATTGTTGATGCATTTGTTGAGGTAGACGGTCTCTGCACACATTTGCTCTAGGCTTAGTCTGCCCTGTTTGGGAGATTCAGGCCTGGAACAAGTTTCACTTCCCAGACACGGAGCCAGAGCAAAACCTGGCGATGAATATGCAAGAGGCAAGTTATTGGAAGCCAGAGAGAAGTTGCTGGGATCCTGAGAGGTTTGGTCTCCCTGTGTAGAGATGCCCACTCCACCAGACACCACATTGAGCAAGCTCTCACTCCCCTGACTCCCAGGGCTCTCCACTGAGAAATCCTGGGCACCCCCTGAACTCACTGTCCCAAGAAGTCTATCACTGTTCTCTGACTGGGAACCACTCTCAATGCTTTCCAGGTCCTCAGGAGTGATGGACCCACTGTTCTCCAGCTTCTGAAATACTCCGTGCAAAGCTGAACGAAAGTGGTAAATTGCTCGGCCCAGTTTACTTGTGTAAAACTTGATTTCTACATCTTCATCCTCCTGTGAGCCACCCAGACAAGAGGACTTTTCAAAGACATCTTTAAGGACCTGCGCAGCACGTTCCTCCTCTTTATTCAAGTCAATATGAACCATGTCATTGAAAGTCTCAGGTCCTATGATGATTTCCTCTATCACGTTGTCACAGCTCAGAGTTGCAAACCTTCTGGACTTATCTGTCAAAAGGTCCTCTAGCTGCTTTGAGCTCAAAATATCAAGCCCAGCTTCACAGGCCAGGAGTTTGTCCTCTGTCTTCAGCAACCCAGACAATGATAGGCAGCTGCTGGCCTCGCTTTTATTACTGCAGTTGTTTTCTATTTTTGCTGCTTTATATGCTTCAAGGCCTTGGTTACACTGTTTGAAAACCTGGGGTTTCCCAGAATCCTCCTCCTTTGAGGTTAACTCTAGGGAAGGTTCCTCAAATTGATGAAGGTTGGACAGAGAAGCCTCTCTCCCTGTCAGTTCACCACAGGCGCCACTGATAATTTGGGGTGTTCCTGATGTTCCTTTTACTTCGTCCCTTGGCTTAGACTCATCACTTGGCTTTGCTAAATCGTTCTTGGGTGGGAAGCAAAGGCCTTGCTGTGCAGGAGTCTGGAGTTCTCTATGTTGATTCTGAGCCCTCATTTGATATACTCCTGTTATTGGTCCTCTGTCCCCTGTTTCCACCTGAAAAACTGGTTCATCCAGGTTTAAAGGATTCAAATTACAATCCTGAAGTTGTTGTTCCAAAAATGATAGAGACTCCTTTGGGGGATTCTTACAGCAGCACTGTGGCCGGCTTGGTTCGTCTCTGGTGGCAATCCGGATCCCTAAACTCTGCAAGAGGATGGATTTCTGCAATATAAGGTCTCTGTGCTCTAGATGGGCAAGCTTCACAACAGTAGGCCTGGGGGCTGGCGCTTTGCCTGCTCTGTAAGCCTCTTTAATGTACCTATTGCATTGCATGCCATTAACACAGAGGTGTTTGGCCAGGAAGCTGTGCACCAGCTCCATGGTATTTTCCCCATCTTGCTCAGGAAGTCCATACAGATACAGAATGGCTTCCTCACTAGGTCGGTCCACATGGGGTTCCTGGGCCTTTCCCCCAACACTCACCTTGGCCAGGGAGCTGCTGCCCACCTGCAAGCCTTCTATTTCACTCAGAACTGAGTCTACACAGCTAGAGACTTCTTCCACTGAACCCCGGACTTGGCTCAAGTGCTGCCGCAACTCAGCAATTTCAGTTTGGAGACGGCTGATGCCTTGCAGCTCTCTGATGATATAGTCCACTACATCCCCCAAAGGTTCTTGCTGTTCACGGCTACAGCCTTGGCCAGGGCCTCTGGACAAAAGGGGTTTGGCTTGATCCCTCTCTGACGGCTCTTGACAGCTTGTGGTCATGCTGGCAGATGAGAGGTCCTGAGAGCCAGACCCTGAAACACAGGCAGTGGAGCCCAGAGGAAGCTGGCTGCTGGCCTGCTGCCCAAAGCTGCAATGCTGGGCCAGGCACCCATCTCTATCCCCACCAATGGCTGAGGCTACTGACCCACAGTGAGGGGACATGAAGCTGTCCTCTGGTAAGGATCCAGCAGGGCCTGAAGACTTGCTCTTGAAGCCACACAGAGTCTCCACCTTAGCTTTATCTGGGGAAAGCCTGGAGGAGGATCCCAAGGTGACCATGATTTCTTCCTCTGACTCTTGCAACAATCGCTTCATTTTCTCCCTCAGGGTCTGAGTGATTCTCAGCTTCTTCCTCTAGTTTCTGGTCAGGATGGTTAACAGAGATTGTGTTAGAAGGCAATACCCTGACCTGTTCTTTTCAGTCTATTTTTAGCAATTATTGCTGGCTGATGCCTTGGGCTTGGCCCACAGTGATGCCTAGAATGGTCCCATGTGTGGTCTCAAACCTGGCACATGTTCCTGGGTCCTAGCTTGACTCTAATCCTGCAGCTGGTGAAAAAGGAAAATAGTGCACTTG
Organism: Tursiops truncatus; assembly: GCF_011762595.2. Classification (NCBI taxonomy): domain Eukaryota; kingdom Metazoa; phylum Chordata; class Mammalia; order Artiodactyla; family Delphinidae; genus Tursiops; species Tursiops truncatus. The sequence continues at coordinate 78,541,682 of NC_047039.1, read as the reverse complement.
GATCAGAAGGCAGCAGGATAATATGAATCAAGCTGTCAAGCGGGAATAAGAACACTACTTTCTAATACTGTAGGAGTCAACAGTGACCTGCCTCCCAACGCTAGACTTAAAGGTTATAAGCAATCAGTTCTCTCTCCTTGGCTTCCCATCAGAGTTTTGCTGTAAAATCAGATCAAGTCCTTGTGTTCTGAGCAAGTAGCCAAAGTCAACAGGATCGAAACAAACTCCTGGGAAATAGGTGGGGTGAAGTCAGCAAGTGACTGAACCTTTACAAATTCAACATGAGGCTCAGAAATGAACATATAGATGTTTAACCACCAAAGCTCAAATCACATACACAGTAAAAGACAAGACGTGGAATGTTTCTTTTTTTTCCCCCTCCAGTTTGTTGCTCTGGTGAAGGCTCAACTGCTTAAAGGTTTGCTCCTGCCTGTGCTTATAGCACAAAGTGTTTTCCCTTTGTTTAGTGATAGCAACCCTTCACTTGGAGAAAGGACCATGACAAGAAAGTGATTTCCTAGCACTGTCCACTGCTGGAGTAACAGAGGGTTGCTCTAGCCCCGCTGAATGGCCTGGAGAGAACAATGCACGTGGCAGGCGGGGAGCTGATTACATCAGAGAGAGGTCCAGGGTGCTCTACTGTTTTCCAAAAAGGTGAAAAAAGACCTGCCACCAGTCTTGCCCCTAAACTCTGAGCTACCAGTGACTGTAGCTTAGGCAGAGATGACTGTTACCTTATGTGGGGTGGGCATCCATTCCGTTTTTACTGGGAACATGTAGCCTGTAGGGAAGGAGCACAGTGGAAAGTACAAAGGATGAAGCAGAGAGCCCAGGAATGCATGGGACTACCAATACTCTCTGGCTCTGCTGGGTCAGCCCGGGACAGGTAAAATGAGTTGGTGGGAGACATGCTACCCTTCATGTTCTTCAACTGGAGATGGTTTCTCTATTTTCTAGATTTGACCTAGATTTCTAAATCTTCTAAAACCCCTGCCTCCTTTTCTTTTCCCAGTACTCAAGTTAACCCTAAAAAGTAAAAATTGTCTGTGAAGAACATAAGCTGACTGCTCCCACAGCAATTCATTTGCAGGAAAGGCCATCAACTATAGTCTTTGGGTCTGAAAATTAAAAGCACTGTGCTTTTGAGTTACGTCTATTAAAAAAAAAAAAAGCACTGTGCTTCTGCAGACTAAGAAGAACCAGAAAAACAAGTCACAAGACTTGCGATAAAGATGAAGCTGACCCCTTTTACTGGAAATAACCAGGCCAAGAATCAAGAGACAGAAACTAGATTAATTCCCTTTTCATTTCTTCCCTTCTTCTCTCTAGCTCATGTAAAAACTCTATTTCATCTAGGAATTCTTCATCTGAGAACTCTATCCATCCTGTGAGGCATTGGAGAGGCCTAATTATTGCTTTTTAAGCATTATTGCTTTACTCTGATGTTTTAAGGAGCCAGGATTAGCCATTCCCCTAATGTGGTCAACTCAGTCTAGTCTGTGTGTGTGTGCATGTGTGTGAGAGAGAGACAGAGACAGAGACAGAGACAGAGAGAAACAGAGAATGCTCTATGTGCACAGTCAGAACTACTGGGTCTCGGGCTTAGTGCCCAGCTGCCTAGATAGCAAAGCCCCCAATTCTAGGACTGACTCATCAAATTCTTCCCTCTCTCCTCCCAAAAGTACAAAATCTACATTTCCAAAGCCACCCATTTCTTTTCTCCCCAAGGTGCAAGGTCTGGGTACCCCGATTTGGTCTTGGCACCTGGTATTAGCTTTGAGCAACATCCCTAGACTGATGGACTAGAGTTGGCAATTAGCCTTTCAAGTTTTTCTCAAAGAGAAAGACCGCTTACTAAACCAAGATGGAAGCTCTGCATATGACCACATGAAGCCATGAGCAAGTGCTACTAGACTGAGAATCCAGAGACATAAGTTTGAGTCTTGCTTCACCAGTGACCTTGGATTAAACACTTCTCTCTGTGCCTTAGTTTCCTCATCTGTAAAGTGGGGGAGATAGTCACAGGAATGTTATAAAGCTAAAATGAGAGACTGGTAATTAGTAAACTGTAAAGCATTGCAGTGTTATTATTACTGACATGACAAGACCCTGGGACAAAGAAGCAGGAAAACCAATATCTAAGCCAAGTGTGCAATTGCCTAAGTGGTTTGACTTGAGTGAACCATGACTTCTATCCCAGCCCCAGACCCTTACCTTTCCCAGTCTCTTCTAATGGTCTACAGCAATGCCTGGAACCCTACCATTACAGTGTCACTCTTTGTTAGTCTTTCTTTTTTCTAAAAGTTTGCTTTTTAAGGTAAGAAAAGGGAGGAGCAAAATATTCACTCCCCAACATTTGATTCAGGTGACAGGAGGCTTGCCCTCAGGCCGCCTGAAAGCATGAGGAAGGAGAAAACTGCTACAGGAGGCAAACTTTTCCTTTCTAATGCTAGCGAGACCCAGAACTCATTGCCAGGTCCTCCAAGGCCAGCCCCACTTTGGTCTAGAGGAGACAGCTTTTCAGGAACGAAAATGAAGCTGACTCTCCTGCTATGGCTTCAGTGCAGGCCAGGTTAACTTTGGGCCTATCTGCTTCTGTCCCTCAGATTAATATTCCAGATAGGGTTGGACAGTCTCGCCAAGTTCCCCTCCAAAAATGCAGTGCTTGCAACACTGGCTGGCCAGCCACACAGAGGGCAAATGGCTCAGCCACTGTATTCAGAGGATCCTGAAGGACTAAAGGCAGAGCTGCCTGGTTTCCTACATTAGTGACAAACAGGAAATTTCCAGCTAGAGCTGCCATAGCAACTCCTCCCAGCCTCAAACAAAGATGATTGCTTTCATATTAAACAAACAAACAAAACCCTCTAAACCTTCTTCTGAATTGGTAGCTAGAGCCCGCAGATGAACTCTAAACTTAAGAATCACCTCCGAGGGATATGGGTTCCCTAAAGGTACCAAACCCACTCAGTCATCCACATATTTAGGCTTTGAAACAGGGGACAGAGCTCACTGTGATGCCACACAGTGAGAATCAACCAGTCACTTTGCTCAGAACCCAATAGGATACCAGAAGCCAGAATGGGCTGAAAGGGCAACCTGCAGAGCCAGGAGGTCCAATTCAAGGCCACCTCCTTCTTCAGCCTCTCTTTGCTACTACTGTCCACAAGAATGAAATAACAGGGACCAAAGTGTGAGAAAAACAGTTTGACCTCTAAATCAGTTCGATCGATGTGCCAGGCACTAAGCTATGTGCCAGGGATATAAGGCACAGTTCCTGCTCTCTAATATATTAAAGCTTGGAAACAGAGTTAGGCATATAAACAATCACAAAATAAAGTGATACATGTTATAATAGAACTTGTAATAGCAAGCAAGCATTTAATTCCAGGGGTGGGGAATGGGAAGGTGATGAGAGGCCCAGAAAAACCACAACAGGAAAGGCCACGGAGAAGAAGTAATATTTGAGCTGAGATGGCATAAGGAGGCCTCGGGGCCCAACCAGCTCAAACCTAGCCCTCTAGTTTCCTTCAAGGTACCCAGTGCTGTCACTCTGCTCTATCCTGTTGGCCTATCCACTCAAGTCAACTCTCCATACTTCATATGTACATGCTCTAAAATGACCATACCTTTCTGCAATCTTTTCCTAAGGAATGCCTAAGGCTGGGAAAAATAAGGCAGCCCTTTCAAGGGTTATCTGCTTTTGAAAAGGGAACATAGCAAAACAAAATGAATTAATCAAAAGGAATAAAGCTTCAGTGATGGAAAACTGAGAACTATGTCAGGGAGTAGACCCCTTAAATCACACCGAATCAGCACCAGCCTACCAAAAAATGTCAAGAGGAAAAAAATCCCTCAGCTTTCTGAAATGGCTGATTCTTTCCTCTCTCTCTGACTTATCAGTTAAATGTTATTAGGAATGTGGGTATTCCTCATAAAATTGCTTCTGACCCAAATCTTGGCTTGGAGGAAACAACTGGGAGACCTCTGGGAATAGGCCAGGGCTCTCTGTACATATATCAAGCGGCCTCTCATTTTGTATGAAGCAAGCCCAGAAGGCAAAAAGCCAAGAGCTCTGAGCCTTCTACCCCACACGTCACCCACAGCGGTCAGATCATTCCTGGGCCATTTACCAATTATGTTGTATGGCTAATATGGTGGGAAACGAATTTCTAGGGCCACAGCAGGTAGGGGTACTCTTCAGATATTAATCTTTGGGAAAGAATCAATGCTTACAGATAATCTTGTCAGAGAAAATGATCAGGGTCACAAGGTATAAAGAGTGAGTATAGCCAAAGGGAATAAAGAGTGCCCAAATTAAATGCATAGCAAAGTCCCTGTCCTGTAGTTCCTAGGACTTGCCATCCCTCCTCATCTGCATTAGGAGGAACCCCACTTATAGGCCAGAAGCTGGACATGGTAAAGGAAAGAAAACTTCATGCATTGTATCCAAGAGGGGAGATAGAACCTCAGGGAATGTACAGTAGCATGAAAGAGGATGCAGCCTTCAGAGGGCTGGTATATCAAGAACTCAGAATGAAAACTGAATGCCAGTCAGCAGAGCTGGGTACTCTGCACCCTTCCTAGGGCTCCCTTTCAGCAGTACCAGGGTTTATTATACCAAGAGTATAACAAACCATAAAACAAATACAGATGCACCTAGAATCTGATGCTCACGACAAAGACTCTCTTTGACTAAACTTGAGTCAGTCTCCTCTGAGTCCTCTTTCTGACCAGGCTCCTGTCCTTGGGCTCTGTTTAGTCCAATTTCAGCGAGAATCTTGCTGGGTCAGTTTAGTGAAAATTCCCTACCTTTGGTATCTGACCAAATTTCTTATCCCTCACCCTGGGCTGATTCCAGAAAAAATCCTGTCAAGTCAGTTTAGCCAGATGCCTCCCTTTCCCGGATGTTTCCTCTTAATTTTCCATCCAGTGACCCTCACCCTGTTCCTTGACTATAAATTCCCACTTATGCTTATATTCAGAGTTGGGCTCAGTTTCTCTCCCCTATTATAATACCCCAATATAATAGCCCCCCTGAATAAAGTCTGCCTTACCATTTCTAACAAGTATCAGAACAAATTTTTTCTTAAGCACTCATCATGCTCTTTTTTCCTTACTACCTATGACTCTTGTGAGTAGACCAAAAAAGCCATGTGAGCAGGAATCTAGCCCCTGAACACTCTCCTATCCATCCCCCCAAGCCTCCATATTCTTTATCCCCTTACTCTGCTATAGTTTCTTCATAGAACTTACTACCACCTGATAGATCATATATTTTTTAGTTTATTATCTGTCTCTCTCCTCAACCTCTATCCTAGAATGTGAGCAGGGACTCTGTTTTGTTCATTGCTGTATCCCTAGCACCTAGTACAGTGCCTGGCATATACGGTGCTCAAACTAAGACAAAATAAATCTTGCCATTGAATAAAAGGATCCGGGACACAAGATAAGAAAATGCTAGAGTTGGAAGAGTTCTTTAGAAAATAGCAAGGCCTGGAATCTCATACTGCATTGTGATGTAGCCTATGGAGTAGTTTTTTTCGTCTATCATACGTTTTTCTAAATTTTAATTTTGGAAATCTTTAGGCAGGGCCGCTATTCTGGCTTCCCCAAAGCATTATTACCCAAGTTTATAACACCTGACCTAGAATGACACTCTTGTTGTTAATCTGTTTTACTTTGGGAGACACCTAAATGGGAGGTTCTTGCTTAAAGACACACAGTAGGTATGAACTCCATTACATTGAAAACTGTGCCTTATTTTTTAGTTCCCAATGCCTAGCACAGGGCATTACTATGCCAAGCATATGGCCTGGCACACAGTGAGAACTCAGTGCCATGGAAAGAATAAATGAGTGATGGCAGAGCTGATTTAGAATCCAAGTTTTCTGCTTTCTAGTCCACTTCTGTTCCCATAACAACATACCGCTTTCAAGTTCTAGGTTTTCTTCCAGACTGATGGCTTACAATCCCCTTTCATTGTAAAACTAAGTTGGAAACCTCTCCCCAAATATACTTGCTCACAATTTTAGGGGACTCATTCAGGGTAAATAAACACAGTAGTGGCAGTACCAGCCTCTGCCAGACTGTCAGTTAGCTTGTATCTTTCTAGCATACGAGACTGGTAGAAAGAGACCTTGTGTGGCGCCTGTCATCCCCAGGGTTGCCATCATGGGGCTTCCACTTGCCCTCCAGCTGGAAGAGCTGCCCTGATCCCTGTGCTGATTATGGCTCTAGAACAGCACTGTTCAATAGAAATACAATGCGAGCCACATATGTAATTAAAAATTTCTAGTAGCCACATAAGAAGTAAAAAGAAACAGATGAATTTAATTTTAATACATTTTATTTAACCCATTATCTAAGATATTATTCTTTCAACATGTAATCAATAAAAAAATTTTATCAGGGCTTCTCTGGTGGCGCAGTGGTTAAGAATCCGCCTGCCAATGCAGGGGACACGGGTTCGAGCCCTGGTCTGGGAAGACCTCACATGCCACGGAGCAACTAAGCCCGTGGGCCACAACTACTGAGCCTGTGAGCCACAACTACTGAGCTCGTGTGCCACAACTACTGAAGCCCACGCACCACAACAAGAGAAGCCACCGCAATGAAAGCCCGCACACTGCAACGGAGACCCAATGCAGCCAAAAAATAAATAAAGTTAAAAAAAAAAACAAAAACAAACTTCTAAAAAAATTTTTTTATCATATATTTGCATTCCGTTTTTCATACTGAGTCCTTGAACTCTGGTATGTATCTTACATTTACAGCACATCTCAATTTAGACTAGCCACTCTTAAAGTACTCAACAACCACATGTGGCTGGTGGCTACTATACTGAACATCACAGTTTTTAAAGGTTAGGGCGGGGGACACTCTAGAGAGCCTTCAAAACCTGGCAGCGGATGCAAAGGGCAGACTGTCATCTCAGGGGCAGTAGAATGTTCTATTCTTTCAGTCTTCCTTTAACCTGTTCACGGTGATCCTAGCTCGAAGCATCATATTTCCATTTTGTGACAGGCTCAATCCTCCTCAAGGCTGCAAAGAACATAGTACTAAGGCACCAATCTGCAGAGGATTAGACCTTATCTCTCTCAGCCTGACCCTTTCTAGATACCCTGTAGCTCTGTGTAGCTTCTGTCCAGTACTCTGAGCAAAACCACAAGATAAACCTAGTTACTTCAACAGAAGCTACACCTTCACAGGGAAGACTTAGAGACCTCTCACAGACAAGAGCATAATCTCAATGCAGCTGGGTCAAAGGTGTGCAATCCCAGACAACTCACACTAGAGGGACACATTACAATAGTAAAATTACATTTGTTTAGAATTTTACAGTTTACAAGGTTTCTATTTTATCATCACAACAATCCTGTGAGGTAGGAGGGAAGGATTACTATTCTGATTTCATAAATGAGAAAAATAAAGCTCCGAGAGACTAAATGACCTGGCCAAGGTCACTGGGTAGAGCTAGGATTTAAAAGGGGGTCTTCGATATACAAAGGTAGTGCTTTTTTCACCATACATGCAGGACACAAATGGACACATTATCTGTTATCCATGTGTGTGCACATTTAAAACTGAGAAAACTTAAGATGACTTTCCTGTTTATATGGAATATGCACACGAGAAGGATGAATTAATACTCACATTAGACAGAAGGACAATATACATACATAAACACACTCTCACACATTGGAAAAATGGAAAGGTTTCTGAATATACACAGCCTATACAAGAATAGGAACGTTACCTGGGTACATGCATACGTGTATGAGATAAAGGGACCTATGTATCTATATACATATGCACATGGAAGGAAAGATGGCTTGTGTATATTTATATAAGATGAATGAATGAGTTGTCTATGTATATGTAACACACAGGAGAGGAATGGACAGGTTGTTTATAAACATATGGACATATCAAGAGGGAGAAACAGATTCTTCGTATACAGGTATGCACATATCCAAAGGGCTGGATGGGTTATTTATATACATACAGGAGAGTACCAAGGAGGAATGGATGGTCAGATTATCAGCATATAAACACGTGCATGTGAAGATTCTACCCTTAGTGCTGAGTATGCTGTTTTTCACTCATTATAATGACCCCCCACCAGCAAGTTGGCTCAAGCAGTTATGTAATTAATGTAGCTGCTCCATATTCCACCCACAAATGCTTTGCTTTTGTCCCTGCTTCTCATTCAGAGTCAGTCATACACTCAACACCACTTACCTTGCTGCTGCAATCAAAATAAGAGTTAAGGAAATGAAAAGAAAAAAAAAACACATTAAAACCACAAATTCTCAAGTTTTAGAAATGCAAGTGCTGTCTTTAAAAGGAAATCCATTCAGAAGCACTCCTTGGTTTGAGAGAGAAGCCACAGGATGAACTTTCTAAGCCACAGCACAGCTGCTTGCCCAACCAACAAACAGAGCCAAGGAGCTATTATTCTCAGCTGCACCCAGCTGGCTGGCTCCCTGGTGCAAAGTTGATGATAGGAAAAATGCCCGGCAGAGAGATTCCCCCAGGGCTGGGCAGGAGTCTTGTTGGCTGCAAATCTAGGAATCCAATCTGGTCCACACTTCTCTGCTGAGGGGGATTCTGATGACCAGCCTGCTGAAGGTAATAGCAGCCAAACTTCAACTGGACGTGGAATTCTAACTCAATCGATTCCGGGTTTTGAGACTGAGACAAAAAGCAGGGCAGCTACTGCTCCTGCTGCTGCTCCTCCTCCTCTCCAGCTGCTTCCTGCCTGCAACCTCCCATAGGGCACCAGCCCTCCTCACACATTCCTGGCGCACACACCCCCTTCCCAGCACACTCACGCACACAAAAATCTCGCCAGCAAGCTCACTCAAACACCCTTGGTGAGTGTCTCTCCCTCTCCCTAAATATAGATCTTCCTCTTTCCCCTCCCCTATTTCTTCCTCTCGTGCTTCTCCCCCCTCCTTTCTTTTCCTCTGCCTATCCATCTCTCTCATGTCTGGGCTGTAGGATATAAAGAGACATAACACAGAGCCCTACACTCTGAGGAGCTCTCGGTCTCAGAGGCAAGACAGAACACAGCAAGAAACAGCCAGAGTGTAATACAAAGGGAGGCGTCCCTCCTACTGAGACAAGCTCTAGGTTTTTTGGTTTGGTTGGTTTTTGGGTTTTCGTTTTGTTTTCGTATATATATAATGTACTGTCTGCATTTGGCAAAGCTGGAGAACAGGTAAAGTACCAAGGGCAGGTAACATCAAACAACACCATGTTCTCAAAGTACATACCTAGTCCAGTTCTTCCTGAACAGCCACAGCAAGAGAACCAACGGGAAAACGAGAACTCCCTTAGGCCATGCCAAGGCAATGATTAGACAGAAGTAGAGGAAGCTGGGCGGGCTGAGGTAGACCCTCTACTGCAGAAGTCAGGACCACAGAATGTTTTGGAATCCAGAATTAGGAACTAAGTAACCTAAAGTAATACCATATTGAGCTAAAGCGATGTACGGTTCAAGACCCTGGTTTCATAGTCCCAAATTTCCCAGTCCTTTGCCAGTTGCAACCCCACCTCCCTGGAGACTGGTTGGTCAGGTGGTTCTCATGTGGCCCTAATTCCTAATAACGCAACAATTCTAGTTGAATTATCAGGAAATTCTAGTTGAATTTCATCAGGAAATTAAATATCCTTACCTTCAAAGAGCACTCAAGTTGTTCATTGCAACATAATGCCAAACATAAGCCAGGGACCCTTGAAGCCCTGGACCACTGACAAAAACATGAAATATATGATACCTCTCCCTACTCTGCAATCACTGGACAGGAAAAACACTGTTTGAGCCCAGAGAACCTCAGAATTCTTCTCAATATAGGGCTTCAATCAGCCAGCGACAATCCAGTGAAGCCATTCCTATTCTACCTCCTCTGAGCCTGATCTAATAAGATAAGCTCCCCTCCTCTTCCTCAGGCTAACATCAGGTGGGCAAGTTTGATTCACCCATCAGGCCCAAACCAGGCTCTCAAACCTTGCTACTTCTGCTGCCCTGCAACATTCCTCACGACAATGCACAACAGAACAAGGCCCTGTTAGCCAGGAATCAAGCGGTCTATGAGGGCCACCCTGGAATCTGTCATTACAGAACAGGCAGCCCTATATGGTAGATAAAACAAGCTTTTAAATTAAGAATGATTTCCTTGGCTTATCCAAGATCCTGAGGAGAAAGCGTTGAATCCAGAGCCAACATTTGCCTCCCTACTGCCTTCTTCCAATAACATTGCTTCCCCCTCAACCAAGGAAAAGAATTTAGATTCCAAGAGACACTACACAACCCATTTCTTAACCAGCCACCTCATTACGCAGCCAACACTGACAGCAAAGCAAATACCTCCTAACCCAGTCGAGAGCTGGCTGGATGACAGAAGAGATAAGGGCTGACAGTGCAACCATAACCACATCTAAATACAGAAAGGAAAAAAAAAAAAACCTGAAAACTGTCAAATTTCAGTGGAAGTCACGGCAAATTTACTGTGAAGCTCCTCATATATTTCAGCCAGGAGAAAGAGGTAAAGGGTTTAAAACAAGAAATATAGGGAAGACTGATTAAATCAGAATTCCCTCCCCCAACTCTGCAGCCACTCATAAAGAGCTCAGAGCAGTGGCTGTCATGACCAGGTTTGGGTCTGAGCTTCCTAGACTCAAGAGAAGATCAAATTCTCAAGACTGGGAAAGATCCTCAGAGGTAGGACATTGCCCAAAGAACCTACTTCTTCCTGCCTCATCCACCAGTGGCTCCAGGACCTGGCTAGGACCTCCAGAGGCTATAACTGAGGCTAATGTGACTGTCTTGTCCATCTGCTTACTCAAACACATTCAGTTCATCTTCTAAGCAGTTTGGGTTTTCCAGGAAAACAAAGGCTCAGACAGAGAAAACGTGTTTAGGACGCGAGGCACAACAAATCAGCTATCTCTAGTTCCAGTCTTCAAACTTCACAAGAGCCCTCATATGGCTCTGACCATAAATTACCTTTGTATCTTTCCACCTTCCCACCTTTCAGCAAAAGAAAGAAGGGGCATAAGTGGGAAAGTGGTAAACAGCAGTCACTGTAAACTCAGTAAAAAAGCAGGGCTCCTTCTGTCACTGTTCAACCGAGCCCAGAGAGTGCCAGACATCATACGACCAAAGGACAATCAGACCTCCTTAGTGGACTAGTCTTTTGGGATAGACGCAATTTCTGTTTCCTGAGCCATGTGAGCAAACTGCAGCTCCCTTGTGTCAGTGGATCTGTCTCTTGGGAATCCTGGGCAGGCCAAAAGGATGGGGGTGCATTACAGAGGTAAGAATTAGCACAAGCACCCACCTTAGCTGGGAAGCTTCCTCAAAGCAGGGCTGTTCAAGAGCTGGCTGGGCAGAATTAGAAAAACAGATTGGGTTAAGAAGGAAAAGGCATTTATCCAGAAGCTGTGAAATGCTCTGAACAGACATTCTCAAGGTCTGGTTCCCAATTTAAATCTTTGCAGGGATCTTCGCCTAGAGACAGATGAGTCAAGATGGAAATTCAACATGAGACACTGACACTCACGCAGAGTTGTGGGAAGGTTCAGAGCTGCAGGAGCTCTAAAGGGGAACCAAATGGGTGGGTTAGTCAGAAGACCACCTGGTGCACAAAATTCATCTTCAGCTAAAGCATCTGAGTGGTGCCACAAGGATACTGGAGGAGGGGCTCACCAATCGCAATTCTCTCCTCTCATACAAACCAATCTAGGTCTTGTTGGGGCCAGATACAACTGGCTCTGAAGCAAAGAATGTGCCTGCTCCACACCTGGCCTGCCTTTCAGGTGTCACTGCCAGAGAGTGGCTGAGTCAGAACCAGCAGGTGCCTACCTTTTCTTCCAGTGTTAACAATCACATATGCAGGGTGCAGAGGATAGGTGGGACCCAAGTCTGACTTACACAGGAGTAAGCTTGTGATGCTTCCTTCTCTACCACTAAGTAAAGCCAGAAGCACACGAACAGGCCAGTATATGGTCACACAGCTGGGATCTGTTTCATGAGGAAAACAGTTTGTTCTGGTGGCAGAGAAAAGTCTTTTTTCCCCCCTGTAGAATTATGTCCTCTATAAACTACTCAGAAATTACATGCAGCAGAGAATGATGGGCAACGGGAGGTGGTTTTCCTTCTTCCTTCAGGAACATGCCCCCCCCACCAGGGGCGTGAGGAACCTGGCAGAGATGGGCTCACTTTACTGATGTGCTAAGACATAGCTGCTACACAGCCTAAATCAGACTTGACAAGTTGCAAGGCAGGCCTAAGGAGTCACAAACTGCTGACAAACTTCAGTTCTATAACCAGGTCAAGCACCATCTCTGATAGCAAAATCCTGAACCTAAAGAGCTGATAAACTCCTCAGGACTGCCCAGCTAAACAGTTAGGTTTCTAGCCTATACCTCCATAGCTTGTGGTCCCATTTCCATTCGAGGAGCAAATGATCAAAAGATCATATAAGCCAAGCAGTTTACATGTCCACGGCCCTCTTACATAAACCTAGTCAAAGTCATAGCCCCCAGATTTAGGACTAAGGCTGGTGCTGAACTAGTATCTGCTTCTATATGTCCCAGTGCAATCCACAAAGTGCACTGAGCCTGCCTCGATCTCTACACCACAAGGAAGCCAAGGGACCATAGGCTGAGGATTCTCTAACGGGAACCCAAAATTTGACTCTTCATGGGGAAGTGAACCTCTTGTACTAAAAACAGACTATGTTCTAACTGGCTTAATATTGATCAAATATCCCCTTCAGTTCTCTGTGGCTTGTTCTGAGATATACCTTAGAGTGAACCCAATTCTGGAAAATTCTCTTGCTGTAGGCCCCTATTTCTACAAGCTTTTCAAAATATGTCCCTAGCCACTTCCCTGGTAGTCCAGTGATAAAGAATCCGCCTTACAATGCAGGGGACGTGGGCTTGACACCTGGTCAGGGAACTAAGATCCCACATGCCGTGAGGCAACTAAGCCCACGTGCCACAACTACTGAGCTCACACGCATCAACTATAGCCCACATGCCACAAACTACAGAGCCCACACACCCTGGAGCCTGCACACCACAACTAGAGAGAAGCCCGCGCACCACAACAAAGAGCATGTGCGCTGCAATGAAAAATCCTGCATGCTGCAGGACACGCAATGAAAGACCCGACGCAGCCAAAAATAAAGTAAATAAATAAATAATAAATAAATAAATCTTAAAAAAAAAAGTCCCTAGCCAACATACAAATCTCAAGTGTCTTGGGACTCAATGAAAGGACCCCAAAGAGGAGGGTTTTTCCCTGTAGTATTCTCCATATATTCAGAAATATCTGATACAAGGCACTGAGTTATAGGAAACTAGTTCATGTGCAAAAGGGGAAGAGAAAACTTAAGGGAGACCTAATCTTAGCTGGGGATCTCTGACAGATTAACAGGGAAGCATAGGGGAGAAAGGGAAGTACTCAACTGGGCAAGTCAGGAGAGAGAAAGAGCTAGATCCAGCCTGCAAGCAAGGGATGCCAAGAGAAAGCCTGTTGCTGGGGTTGGCATTGGAGTCCTAGGCCGCCAGCTCACCCACGCCAATTGCAAACAGAGATGACCTCTCTGCTCAGACACAAGATCCTTGGAACCCCTATATTCTAATTCTCCATCCAATGACAGAATCCCCTGCAAAACCCTTTGTCCCCCTATCTCATGTCACCAAGACTAATCTATGTTACCTTCCTACCTATAAAATCTGTCCCTTTCTCTACAACCCTTAGTCTATGCTTCATTATTTCTCACTCAAGCGGCTGTAAAATATTCATCCTCGTCTCTATTCCTCCAGAACCACCTCCCTCTCACCCCTCCCTATTCCCAATCCATTCTTGACAATTTGTTCGAGGGATATCTCTAAAATGTAGATAGATTTTTGTCACTCATTTTCTTAAAATCCTTCCGTGACTGCTCTCAGGAAAAAGCCCATGCTCACTCCCTGGCATATTATCAAAGCTGTTTCTTGACCTGTCCATGTCTAGAGGGATCCAAAGCACCCTGACTCCCTAAGTTTGGTCAAACCGAATCCCTTACACTCACTGAATGTGCCATCCCATTCTTTTTCTTTCCATATGACCCTGTTTAGAGTGCTATCAGAGAGTAAAAACCAGTATGGTGAGGATGCTTAAAACCTCATCAAGGGCTTGTCAGAAAGCAAGACTTGGAACCAAAACAGTAAAAACTACTTTGGTGTCTGTTATGGGTTGAACTATGTTTTCCAAAATCCATGTGTTGAAGTTCTAATTCTCAATACCTCAGAATGTGACCTTGTTTGGAGGCAGGGTCTTTACAGATGTAATCAAGTTAAAGTGAGGTCATTAAGGTGGGTCCTATCCAATATGACTTGTATCCTTATAAAAAAGGAAATTTGGATATGAAGATAGGCATAGAGGAAAAACAGTATGAAGAGACACAGGAAGAAGAAGACCATTCACAAACCAAGGAGACAGAACTGGAGTAGTTTCTTCCCTCATGGTCCTCAGAAGAAACTAACCCTGCTAATACCTTGATTTTGGACTTCTAGCTTCCAGAACTGTGAGACGATAAATTTCTGTTGTGTAAGCCGTCTAGTTTGTGGTACGTTGTTATGGCAGCCCTAGCAAATTAATACAGTATTTTTGAACATTACTGATACAATTCTACCAAAAATTTTTAAAAATAAATAATAGAATTAATACTTATTAAGTACCTAAGCGTAATACCAGGCATGATGAAAAGATTTAATCCTTGCCGTTAGGGAGTTCATAACCTAATGGAGGAAATGTTATGATATGAAGCGCTGTTATACCCATATTATGAGAAGTGTTAGAGCTTGTGCTTAGGTGACTGATAGTACCATTTACTGATAAAGGACATACATGAAAGGAGATGGAGGAGAAAGAAAAAACAATGAGCACAGTTTGAACATACTGCATCACGTGCCTGTGAAAATTCTGGTGACAATATCCATGGGCACCTTGTCATAAGTCTGGAGCTCAGGAAAGAGGACTGAGGTAGAGAAAGAAATTTGGGACTCAACAGTGTATGGATAAAAACATGGGTGAGATTATCTAGAGAAGAGAATGCGGTTGAAAACAGAACCCTGGGAATCACCAAGTTTTAAGGGGCAAGCAGAGGAAAAGAAATGCTGTAAGGGAAGCAAAGATGGAGCTGTCCGAAATAAGAAAAGGACTTGGAGGGAGAGATATTGCAAAAGCCAAAAAGGAAGAGTATTTTGGGTAGAAACCAGTCAACAGCTTTTATCTCACTTGTCATAAGAAATGCTCCAGGATGTTGGTTTTCATCCAGAATGCCCTTCCTAACTTACCATCTTTGCCTATTTATGTCTGAATGCCCTCAGGTGTGGACCAAATAAACACATTTCCCTAGCATGCTTGAAGATGACAACCAGCAAAGGGAAACAGAAGCCTACAGAAATGGGGAAGATTATTTGTTACAACTTACCTCTTCCTTCTGGCTTCAAGATGTCTTATTTTATACACTGTGACTGTACTTCAGGACGTGCCTGTTTTGGAATGGTGGTAAATCTCTGCTGCATTGTTTATGGAAAGAACACAACTTGCCACTTACAAGGAGTCATGGATCTCCTTAATGACATATGCTTGTAAACACAGGAAGCAAGTTACCCCTTGATTTCCATCTTTCTAAGCTATTACTTTATTTCTTGAACATTTCCTGATATTTAATAACAATTGTTGACTTAGCACCCTCTGGGAATTCCTCTGACAAGACTTTTCTGACTGCCTTAACTCAAAGGGCTTGCTCCTTACTTTAAAGTCTTATGACAACTATTTTGTTATAAGCATTTATCATTCCCTTTGCAACCAATTACTTACAGCCTTGTAATATCACTTCACACTTTTAAGCAATTTCCCCACAAAACTTTGCTTGACTGTCTAAGTATCAGAAGCTATGTCAGGGATTGTAATTAGTTCCTGACCTCAAGTGCAATCTAGGAAAGGAGTTAAAGCCTACATATATGCAAGGAAAATGCAAGTAGAAAGCAGAAGTAACAAGAAAATAAGTGGCCAGGAATAGGATCTCTGAATCACTGAACTCTTTTTTTACATAAATGTACTAGGCCCTCAAGGCATATTAAACAGAAGATATTCCAGGTGAATATTCACTCTTAATCCTTTTTTGGGGGGGGAGCACAGGCTCCGGACGCACAGGCTCAGCGGCCATGGCTCACGGGACCAGCCGCTCCGCCGCATGTGGGATCTTCCCGGCCCGGGGCACAAACCCGCGTCCCCTGCATCGGCAGGCGGACTCTCAACCACTGCGCCACCAGGGAAGCCTCTTAATTCTTAAGGGTTCAGACTCAAACTCCTGCAAGGCCTCCTACCTTGATAAATCAGGCTGGGCCATAAAGACATCTTGAACAGAAGAACAATTCAAAAGACAAGTCAAGCAGTTTGCAACTTGACCCTTTGCTCCTAGGTCCACATCCTTTACTAGACATCTGAATTTCTCCCTGTGCAGGAGGAGGTACTAAATAGAATATCAAAGGCCCAAATCAGTTTTCTCAACCTGCCTTTTCATGCCCCAGTTTATTCCAACTGCCAGTTTATTCCTCCAGCATTACAACTGGAGTGCCTATTCTTTGGGCCTGGAGTGAGAGGGCAGCCTTTGC
The DNA here is from genome assembly GCF_011762595.2 of Tursiops truncatus. Classification (NCBI taxonomy): domain Eukaryota; kingdom Metazoa; phylum Chordata; class Mammalia; order Artiodactyla; family Delphinidae; genus Tursiops; species Tursiops truncatus. The sequence continues at coordinate 78,524,999 of NC_047039.1, read as the reverse complement.
AACTCCTAAAGGTTAGCATGAGTGACTAATATGTATCATAAGAGACCCAGGCGAAATGTATGAGAATTTGTAAGTGAAAATATTTGCATCGTTCAAGGTGTTGGTTTGGAAGAGAATCAGGGAACGCTCTGTGAAAGAGGTGATAGCTGAGCTTGATCCTGAAGGATGAATAATATTTGGATATGTGGAAACGGAAGAGAAGAAAAGGCAGACGATACAGGATGAGCAAAGATATGAAAAGGACAAAAAGGAAGGTGTGATGCTGGAAAGGAACGGAAACTAACATATACTGAATGTTAACAACATGCCAGGTCTTGCTCTATATGTGTTATCTTATTTAATCCATATCTATCCACTGAGGCAAATAATATCCAATTCAGAGATGAGAAAACTAAGTTTCTAAGATACTCAGTAACCTGCCTAAACCTAAGGTTACACAGCTAGTAAGTGGTGGAGCCATATTTCAAATTCAGGCTCTTTCTGATTCCAAGGCTCAACTTCTTTCAACTGTATAATGTGGCCTCTGGGTTAACAAGGGTTAGAAAAGTAGGTTAGAAAATCATGACTGGTCATGGATGCCAAGCTAAAAAGTTGAAACTATAATTTAACTACCAGTGTAAAGAAAAATTAATGTTTTTTGAGGGGGGAAAAGCCTTTCATTCATTCATTCAATCATTCACTTATTCACTCACTCACATATCTGTTAAGACTTGCTGGATGCCAGGCATCAGGGATATAAAGTTAAGTAGGCACAGTCCCTATTCTGTATTTCCACGCTCTTTCCATCTAGCTTTTATTTAAGTTATTTATTGAATTATAACATACATACAGAAAAGTACACAAATCAAGAGTACCTTAACGTAAACAGAATTCAGATCAAGGACAGAACATCATCAGAATTCCAGAAGCCCCACTGCACTTATATCTAGTTACTACCGACCCCCTCACCCCAAAATAATCACTACCCTGAAGTCTGACACCACAGATTACTTTTGCCTGTTTCTGAACTTAATATAAAAGGAATCATGTAGTAGATACTCTTTTAAGAAATACAAAATCTTGAGGGCAAATGCTTATACAATTCCAGGACAGTGTGATAAACACTAAAATTGACTGTATATGAAATGCTATAGAAAGATAGAAAAATGAGTATCTAACTCTATCTGGGGACTTTCCAGAAGGCTTCAAAGTATGTGACATCTAAGTTGAACCCTGAGCATAAGCGGTAGCCATGACTAGTGCTCTGTTTTAGGAAGATAAATCTGATAGTGGTATACACAATGGATTCCAAGAAAAATAAATAAAAGCAAGGAAACCATTGGGAGAGTAATACACTATAGTCTAAGCAGTAAAGAAGACCTGAATGCAAAGAGGAACAAAGAGGAGACTGATAAAAGAAATCACAGAGAGAAAAAGAGCAAGATCTGGCAAACGATCTAATGTGGGAGGCAAGAGAGGAGGAAGTGACTGAGTGGGTGACTGGCAGAACGATGGTGACTTTCATACAAACAGAGAACAAAGGAAGAGGAATAGGCCCAGGAAGGAAGTTTCAAACATTGGGAAATTGTGGTGACAATAACTAGTAAATAACTAGATATGAAGGGTAGAACCTAAGGAAAAAAGGGAGGGTCAGAAGTATATATTTGGGAATCATCTGCTTAGAAAGGCTAGCTGGAAGTCTACTGGCTGCCTAGCACAGAGGCCAAGATCAGGCACAGTACCGGCCACACGGTAGTTCAATTAATGTACGTCAATTAATGACTCTGGGTTAGAGGCTGAGGAAATGCAGATTTGAGATTAAAAGAGATGCCTTCTGTAGAAAGAAGAGACAGAGACAGACAGGAAGGGAGACAGGCAAGGTAAGAGAGGAAGGAAGAACTGGAAGAACCCAAGAAAATAGGAAGCTACAAGTAGGGAGTTGCAAAAACACTGTGGAATGCTGCAGAGAAAAAATGAGCATAAAGACTGAAGAAAAGTGTCTGATGAAAAAAAGTGTTTAAATATTTAACTGGTAATTACTTCTATCTACTCTCTGGCCTACAAGCTCACAAAGGATAAGAAAATGTCTTGCAAATGGCCCAACAGCACCCAGTGGTACCCACTTATTAGCTGGCTTGATTTAAAATGGAATAATTGGGCTTCCCTGGTGGTGCAGTGGTTGAGAATCCGCCTGCCGATCCAGGGGACACGGGTTTGTGCCCCAGTCTGGGAAGATCCCACATGCCGCGGAGCGGCTGGGCCTGCGCGTCCGGAGCCTGTGCTCCACAGCGGGAGAGGCCACAACAGTGAGAGGGTACTGCAAAAAAAAAAAAAAAAAAAAAACACCAGACAGGAGCTCAGTCTGTAAAATCCTCATCTAAGATGGAATAATTATATTAGCTGCTTCCTTTTGGATAACTTTGGCAAAAGAACTTTCTCTTACAGAGCAAGAATTCCTTCACAGCCAGGATCAAATGTTCCCAATCACTGTGTGGTCACATAAGCAGCAAGAGTCAGAGAAAGTAGGAGAAAGCAAGAAGGTCTGCTTTACTTGTTATTTGGAAGCAAGTAATTTTGTACAGAGGTATCAATCAGACTTATTCCATAAAAGTTTACAAAGTACCTCCCTTTATTGACACTATGTCCAGAAAACACCGCCAGCTGGAGCTAAGGCCTGATGCTGGTATCTGACACCCTCCTCGGACTCTAGGTAGGCTAATGATATCACAGCATTTCTCAGAAATGTGCTGATATGCTCCTCAGAAACCGGAGCCCTCCAACCTTCAAACAAGCTGTCCCAAATTCCAGTCCCAGATGTGATGTCTTATAATTCACAAAGTTCAGTCACAGCCTAGAGCGAGATCTAAGGTTTATAGAAGACCAATCACTGATATACCCAGATCCAGGCCATAAACGTGTTCAGAATATTTCAGAGGGGGTGGGGAACCTGAGAAATGTTAAGCACTTCTCCTGACAAGTACACAAAAGCAGCTCTTGAAAAATGTTCCCATAGTGCCCAGGGTAGCCTTTGGCCTGCTCCCCTAGACTCCTCAGGCAAGGCCCTCCACTGACACTTTCCTCGCAGGTCCCAGAGAAGCACCAGTACATAGACAGCCTCATCTGAGTGATCCACATGGCAAGTTTTCCCACGAACCCCCATGACATCTGGTAGTCTAGATCCCTGTAAAAACCTGAAATCCTATGGCACTGGCTCCTTGCCACTTTAACCATCAGAAGCAGTTTCACTGGGTTCCCACTCAGCAGCAAAGGCTCCAGCTGTGATCAGAAACACCTTTGGCAGGTTGCTAAGGCCTAGGCTAAGAAGGTCATGAGAAAGCCCTGGAAACCAACACTTCTGTAACAAGAGGCCCACTGGTGACTTAAGCAATGGTTTATAGAGCTTTGCCCTCAAAAATGCATTTTTCTATGATCTCACCAAAACTCTGTGAGAGGGGACAGTCATTATCCCTAATTTATAACTAAGGAGACTAAGAAATAGGAAGTGCTTTATTCAAGTTCTCTCAGATTTTGAGACTAAGCTACTGCAAGAACCCAGCTCTTTCTATTTCTAGTTGAGCCCTACATTTTATTAGTAATAGAGATAAGAGTAAACAAATACAAAAGACACTGGGCATCATGAATGGGTCTGCATGTACCAGCCTAGAGAACACATTTCCCACCAACTAGACCTCGGGAAATAAAGACTCACACGTGAGAAACACTGAAGCTTCTGTGCCATCTTCTTCCCCCTTCTGCCTTGTAAAGTATTCATTTGCTAGGGCTGCCATAACATAATACTACAGACTGGTGGTTTAAGGAACAGAAATTTATTCGTACAATTCTGTTGGCTAGAAGTCCAAGACCAAGGTGTTAGCAAGGTTGGTTTCTTCTAAGGCCTCTCTCCTTGGCTTATATAGGTGGCCATCTTCTCTCTGTGTCTTCACATGACCTTTCTTCTGTGTATGTGTGTGTCCTAATCTCTTCTTACAAGGACACCAGTCAGATTTCAGTATGTAGTTTGGATTTTTCATCCAAATTACCTCAATATATCATACCTCTTTAAAGGCCCTATCTCTAAATACAATCACATTCTAAGATACTGGGTGTTACGCCTTTTAACATAGGAGGCAGGGAGCGGGGGACAACTCAGCCCATAAAAGGCAAAAAAGGTAAAATCAGGGTTTTGGTGGCATAGGGAATTTAAAAGGCAGGGGAAGAAAGGAGATAATTCAGAACCAGAAGCCAGGCACCCTGATGTTTTCCTTTCCTTTGTAGAGAGCCTTTGGAATAGAGAAGGAACATTCTATCCAGCTGGTGGCTTTAGAGAAAGAGAACTAAGCCAATCTCAGCTTTCATCCCTGCTCTGGCCTGTTGCCTAACAGACATGGAGTTCATGAGCAGAAGGATCATTTGAGTCCTTTCTGGGTATTTCTGCTCTGTTCACTGCCGATGGGGGTAGGAAAGGTAGAAGGTTTTTATTCATGTGTGAAAGAATACTTAAATCTTAATTTCTTAAGGATATCATTATTACTACCGACTCAGCTTCATCTCTGCAACTTCTTTCTGCCTAAGATTTTAGTTTTTACCAAAACAGTTAAGTTCCAAAGACTGAGCTAGATTGGCACATTAGAAGAACAGAAAAGGAGGGGCTGAGACTATCAGGCTATAGCAAGAACTGGCAGCTCAAGAGCATGCTTTTATTACTAACCAACCAGGCAAGCTTCTCCCACACCCTATAAAAACAAACAACTTCTTTTTGCTTCAGAGGCTCAGGTGATATTGTCAATTTCCCCACAGACATTTAAGAAGCAAGCAAAGAGAGAATTCAGAAAAGGGAAATTAAATAGACATCAGAGAAGATGAGCATTGGGGATGGTTTCTTAGATGTTAAAACAAGGAGTGTGCAGGAGTGTTGAATATTGCAGCAAGGTCCAATAAGATAAAGACTTAAAAACAAGCACAGGATTAGGTAGCGATGAGCTCACTGACTGACCTTCACAAACATAGTTTTAATGAATTGACAATGAAATAATCTGAGACAGACCTTCCTAAAGCACATTCCTTGGAAAATGATTCCTACAGGATGCTTTTCCAAAACAGAGTTTCATAGTCAAAAAAGTTTAACGCTGTGCATTTTTTATTCCCCTCTTGAAGAAACAAAAGAAGCCTAAAAATTTTAAGTTTCTGAGAAGTCCTTTGATAAAGCAATCTATCAGTGTTGCACTCTACTGGAACTCAATGTTTTCCAAATTTCTTTCACCATGAAACTCTTTATCACATGATAAAGAATCTATTAACATTTCTAGAAACTGGAGTCCTGAGAAACACACTTTGAAAAACAGGGTTCTAAGATTATGGTGGTAGATAGTAGTGTTAAGAACCTAGGCTCTGCAGTTAAATAGGTCTAGATTTGAATCTGGTTCTAACTCTTGCCAGCTAGGTGACCCTGGACAAGTTTCTATCTTTCTAAACCTCAGTTTCTTAATCTATAAAATGGGCCTAATAACATAAGCCTAATTCATAGAATTATTGTAGGAATTCAGTTGGGTAATACATGTAAAGCACTGACAATAATAGTATTCAATAATGTGATTACTGGGCTTCCCTGGTGGCACAGTGGTTAAGAATCTGCCTGCCAATGCAGGGGACACTGGTTCAAGCCCTGGCCCAGAAAGATCTCACATGCAACGAAGCAACTAAGCCCGTGCGCCACAACTACTGAGCCTGCTCTCTAGAGCCCGTGAGCCACAACTACTGAGCCCCTGTGCCACAACTACTGAATTCCGCATACCTAGAGCCTGTGCTCCCCAACAGGAGAAGCCACTGCAATGAGAAGCCCGAGCACCATAGGAAGAGTAGACCCCGCTCGCCGCAACTAGAGAAAGCCTGCACGCAGCAATGAAGACCCAACACAGCCAAAAATAAAATAAATAAATAATAATTTAAAAAATAATGCAATTACTGTGATGATGATGATGATGACCACAAGGACTATGGAAAGTAATTGAGATTAGAAGGAAAACTGTGATGTACATACTAAAGTTTTCGATGAGTGAACAGGGAGTTATGCAAAAGTTGGGATCTAATTTCAACAAGGAAGGTGGGTGTGAGAACGGCTTATGCAAGGATCTAGTAATGGCCTCAAAGTGGCAGAGAGAGCCAGAGAAAACCAAGCCTCACTCCTGACCCAGAAATACATGGGGCATTAAAAAAAGGCACAGTCTTCATACAAAAGGGTTTTAGCGAACTGCCATGTTTCAGCCAGTAGAAAATGTATCTGTTCTGGTCTCAGATATCAGGTAAGGACTCCAAGGTTTGCCAAAGGACAGAAGGGGCCCAGAGGTCTCTTGTCCAAGAGAGGTCTGTCTGGTTTGTGAAACAGTAGTAGGGCCTTTTCTTAGGTAGGGCTTACCATAAAGTTTGAAGTGGGATGCTAAAAACTGTGGTTAAGAGAGGTCTGAAAGTATTGGGGCTTACTACAGGATTTGTATTGCGACACTGTGGTAGTAGCAAAATATTAGAAACAACTTAAAGATCCATCAACAGAGAACAGAGTGTACAAATTATAATACATCTACAGGAGGAAGTACCATGCAGCTATTAAAAGACTGCAGTAGCTCTATTTGTAATAAGGAAAAATCTCCAAGATGTAGCAGTAAATGAATAAAAGGTGAAGGACAATGTGTATAATATACACACGCACACATGTGCACACACACATGCTTATAAATGCACAGTTTACCTCTGGACTGATTCATAAGACACAGGTAACAATGAGATGGGGGAGGTGGGGACTAGAGGCCTGGAGTCTGAAGTAGGAGGGAAACTTTGCATTATACATATCTTTTTAATATAATTTTATATTTTTACATTTCTTACTTATTCGAATCATTCTTTAGTGTTTTTTGTTTTTAAAATGTTACAGTAGCAATGGTTAGGGAGAAGGCTGAGAGACTGTAAGAAAAAGGAGGGATAACTGTGGTCTCCACAAGGGCAATGAGCTGAGGTAGTAGAAGTTAAGACAGGCAGCCATGATCAGAGCAAAATCCTGGAGTTTAAAATTATACAAAGAGGGCTTCCCTGGTGGCACAGTGGTTGAGAGTCCGCCTGCCGATGCAGGGGATGCGGGTTCGTGCCCCGGTCCGGGAAGATCCCACATGCTGCGGAGTGGCTGGGCCCGCGAGCCATGGCCGCTGAGCCTGCGCGTCCGGAGCCTGTGCTCCACAATGGGAGAGGCCACAACAGTGAGAGGCGCGCGTACCGCAAAAAAAATTTTTTTTAAATTATAGAAAGAGTGCTTTCCTTGTGCAACTAAGCCTAAGACATGGGGTCCTCAAGGGCCCTCCCTTATTTTCCCAAGGGGAATCCATTTTTTAGGGCTTCAATAGTAGCACAAGATGGACGTCTCTTTGCCTGGGAGAGAGTCACAGGTAAGAACAGAACTTGGACGAGACAGCTGATTCGTTCTATCTTAATGATCTTTCTTGAGAAAATGCTGATCCATCTCAAGCTGACTGGTTGCAATCTTGGCTCTCCTGGGACGGCTCCATTTAAACACGAACTTTTTTTTTTTTAACATCTTTATTGGAGTATAATTGCTTTACAATGGTGTGTTAGTTTCTGCTGTATAACAAAGTGAATCAGCTATACATATACATACATCCCCATATCCCCTCCCTCTTGCGTCTCCCTCCCACCCTCCCTATCACCCCTCTAGGTGGTCACAAAGCACTGAGCTGATCTGTGTGCTATGCGGCTGCTTCCCACTAGCTATCTATTTTACATTTGGTAGTAAACATGTACTTCTAATCTATTTGCTCAGTTCCATCTCTTCTTACTGACTCTCCTCCGTCAGCTTTCTTTAGCAACCTAAGAGCTTCTGCCAAGGCTTCTTCATGGCCTACCTCCATGCCTTCTCCTTCACTGTCCCTTCCACCTGGAACACCCACCCACCTGCTGCCACTGCAGTCTCCGTTTCTAGAGCTAAAAAGTCTCACCTCCTCCCCCAGATTTTTCTGCAGCTAAGCCAAATAAGGTACAGAATCACATCCATTCCACCCACACTACCAACATTACTACCTCAACAGCATTAGCAATGTCAGACACTCATTAAGGACATATGGCCAGGTACTCAGCCAGTCCATATACAGAGATGACCTATATGACCTCTTCCCTTAAGTTGCTGACAATCTTACAGGAATGGCATAAGGGTAGCTAGGTTTGTACGGCACTTACTCAAAGTCTGTTGAATGCACTATCAGCTAAAGAAGTATAAATGACCTATAAACTTATGGGAAATATTCAAATCACAAATAATCAAAGAAATGCAAATTAAAACAATGGGATACCATCCTTCTGCCAAATTGGCAAAAAATGTCTAAAATGATAATACTCAGTGTTGGTGCAAGACATCTAAATATTGAAAGTATAAATTGGAAAAACCTTTCTGAAGACACATGTAGAAGTTTGTCACAAGGCTTTAAAAGGTATATATGTTTTTTTTAACATCTTTATTGGAGTATAATTGCTTTACAATGGTGTGTTAGTTTCTGCTTTATAACAAAGTGAATCAGCTAAACATATACATATATCCCCATATCTCCTTCCTCTTGCATCTCCCTCCCACCCTCCCTATCCCACCCTTCTAGGTGGTCACAGAGTACCAAGCTGATCTCCCTGTGCTATGTGGCTGCTTCCCACTAGCTATCTATTTTACATTTGGTAGTATATATATGTCCATGCCACTCTCTCACTCCGTTCCAGCTTACCCTTCCCCCACCCTGTGTCCTCAAGTCCATTCTCTACGTCTGCGCCTTTATTCCTGTCCCTAGGTTCTTCACAACCTTCTTTTTTTTTAGATTCCATATATATGTGTTAGCATATGGTATTTGTTTTTCTCTTTCTGACTTACTTCACTCTGTATGACAGACTCTAGGTCCATCCATAAAAGGTATATACTTTTTTTTTTTTTTTTTTCGGTACGCGGGCCTCTCACTGCTGTGGCCTCTCCCATTGCAGAGCACAGGCTCCGGACACGCAGGCTCAGTGGCCATGGCCCACGGGCCCAGCCACTCCGCGGCACGGGGGATCCTCCCGGACCGGGGCACGAACCCACGTCCCCTGCATCGGCAGGCGGACTCTCAACCACTGCGCCACCAGGGAAGCCCCATAAAAGGTATATAGTTTTAAACTCAGCAACTTATTTGAATATACTTTGGGAAAGCTAAGTTAAAGAAATAATCAGAAATGAAAAGAAACTTATGCATAATGATACTCATCATAATATTATTTACAACAGTAAAGAAATAAGAGGAATTGTTAAGGAACATCTATCAATACATGATGGAATATTGTAATCTATTAATAATCATTAAATCATGCTTTCAAAAAATATTTAATAGCCCAGAATAAAGCTCACAAAACAATGCCTAAGTGAGAAAAATTCTAAGTCCACACACAGTATTGTCCAAACTCAGTAACTTTATATTAATGTATATATAAATTATACAACATAGCTAATGTTAATAGTTAATATTTTGTTGTTATTGGCTTTAGGTGCTAGGCCTTGGGAAACTTTTTTTAAAGAAATAATTAAGAGAAGATAAAGAAGTACATGGAGACTTCTGTGGAAATGCTAATGGGCTTTTCTGACGTCTTAAGCATCCATAAAAGATTGGCTAAACACTCTGCCAGGTTCTATATTGGGCTCTAGAACACCAGCAATAAAAACCATAGCCCTGGCATTCAAGGATCTTACAAGTACACGGGAAAGATGTAACAGTAAACAAGTAACTCCATTAAATGCCAATTTAGCAAAAGTACAGTGTCTCCCCTTATCCTGGGACTGTGTTCCAAGACCCCCAGTGGATTCCTGTATATATATATACATATAAAGTTTATGTATAAAGTTTAGCTTATAAATTATGCAGAGTTAGAGATTAACAACAATAATTAATAAGATAGAACAATTGTAACACTAGAGTTGTCCCTCAGTATCCACAGAGGATTGGTTCTAGGACCCACCACGAATACCAAAATCCAGGGATGCTCAGGTCCCATAGTTGGCCTTCAGTATTCAAGGTTCTGCATCTGCAGATTCAACCAACCAGAGATTGCATAGGACTGTAGTGTTTATTTTTAAAAACCCACATATAAATGGACCCGTGAAGTTCAAACCCATTTTCTTCAAGGGTCAATTGTATACTGTAATAAAAGCTATGTGAATGTGGTCTCTCTCTCTCACACAAAATACCTTATTGTAAAAACTTAACGCTTTTTCCATTTTAACTAAGCACTTATCACACACTGTGGCCATAACTCTTTCAGTTTGAGGTATGACAGCAAAATTAGCATGAATTTCTTTTTCCTTTTTTGCAATTTCATGGATAGAAGATTCATCCTTACTATAGATCTTAGCAACTTCAGCATGTCATTTTTTTCTTTCCTTATTAAATCAATAACTTTCACCATTTCACTTAAAGGAAGCACTTTACAGCTTCTCTTTCGTATATATGAATTGCCAGACATATACACACTACTATACATAAAAGATAACTAGTAAGAACCTACTGTATAGCACAGGGAACTCTATTCGGTGCTCTGTAATGACCTATATGGGAATGGAGTCTAGAGGAGAGTGCATATATGTGTATGTATGGCTGATTCACTTTGCTGTTCAGCAGAAACTAACACAACATTGTAAGTCAACTATACTCCAGTGAAAAAATTAAAAAAAAAAAAAGAGGAAAGGTAAAAAAACCAAAATGAATTGCCAGCATCATCACTCTTGCACTTTGGGGCCATTATTAAGTAAAATAAGGGTTACTTGATCATAAGCACTGCCATCTTGTGACAGTCGATCTGAGAACTGAGATGGCTAATAAGTGTTTAATGGGCTAGACAAAGGGATGATTCACATCCAGGGTGACATGGAGTAGGACAGCACAAGATTTTATCACACTACTCAGAGCTGCATTCAACTTAAAACTTAAGAACTGTTTATTTCTGGGGACTTCCCTGGTGGTCCAGTGGGGTAAGACTCCATGCTCCCAATGCAGGAGGCCCAGGTTCAATCCCTGATTGGGGAACTGGATCCCCCATGCTGCAACTAAGAAGTCCGAATGCTGCAACTAAGACCCCGTGTGCCACAACTAAGACCCAGTGCAGCCTAAATAAATAAATATTTTTTTTAAAAAAGAATTGTTTATTTCTGGAACTTTCCATTTAATATTTTTGGACGGGGGTTGACTACAGGTAACCGAAACTGCACAAAGCGAAACCATGGATACAGCGAGGGACTACTGTATGCACAGAGTCTGGAAGCTTTACCCAAAAAACTGACACCTGACTGGATTTAAAAGATGTGAATGAAAAGTTAGCCATGTGGAGAAGGAAAAAGAGTATATTCTATGCATGGAAACAGCGAGTGCTTTGAACAAAAAATTTTACATGTTGGAAGTGTTGACTAAACAGAGTAGCAGAAAGAAGTAAAACTGGAAATGCATATAGGGTCTGTATCAGTGCCTTCCAAATTCTTTTTGGGAAGGATCTGGTTTTTTATTACTAATATGTCATGGACTGATATTTTTGGTCTATACCCCATTCAATGAGACAAGGCCAGTGATCATGTGCTTGATGTCATGGCAATCCAAATTGCCTCTAAATGCTCCCTTTCAACTTCAGCACTTATTTCATCAAAGACTAGAACCAAACAGTTCCTGGACTGGGCTTGTCCATGGACAACAATGTGAGTCACACTGAGCTAGATCAAAAGATTTTATTATATCATGAAGACACTGTGCAATAATTGAAGTGTATATATATATATATATATATATATATATATATATATTTTACTTTCCTCTTTTTAAATCACAGTTCTACTAGATAACTTACAATCCTAAGAGAAAGGTACTATTTTCTCCCCATTTTCTGGATTAGGAAAATCTGGCTTATTAAGGTCAAAAAACTTTATTATAATGGTACACTGAGAAAAAAATATTAGCAACTCACACCACAGGCAAGAATTAATTTCCCTAAAACAGTAAAAAGCTCCTAGGAATCAAAAGCTCAATAGAAAAATGGGCAAAGAATATAAATAGACTGTTCACAGAAAAGTAATAGCCTTTACTTATATGAAACATGCTTAACTTTACCAATAATAAGATATGCAAATTTAAACTCTACTGAGAAACCATTGCCTAGAAGACTAGCAAAAAATCCAAAAGCTTAACAAGTCACTCTATTGGTGCGTCCGGGAAGAAAAAAGTACCCTCATGACGTTACTAGTAGGAGTATACGTTGGTGATGGTACTAGCACAAAAACAGAAATATAGATCAATGGAACAGGATAGAAAGCCCAGAGATAAACCCACACACATATGGCCACCTTATCTTTGATAAAGGAGGCAAGAGTATACAATGGAGAAAAGACAGCCTCTTCAAAAAGTGGTGCTCGGAAAACTGGACAGCTACATGTAAAAGAATGAAATTAGAACAGTTCCTAACACCATACACAAAAATAAACTCAAAATGGATTAAAGACCTAAATGTAAGGCCAGACACTATAAAACTCTTAGAGGAAAACAAAGGCAGAACACTCTATGACATAAATCACAGCAAGATCCTTTTTGACCCACTTCCTAGAGAAATGGAAATAAAAACAAAAATAAACAAATGGGACCTAATGAAACTTAAAAGCTTTTGCACAGCAAAGGAAACCATAAACAAGACAAAAAGACAACCCTCAGAATGGGAGAAAATATTTGCAAATGAAGCAACTGACAAAGGATTAATCTCCAAAATATACAAGCAGCTCATGCAGCTCAATATCAAAAACACAAACAACCCGATCCAAAAATGGGCAGAAGACCTAAATAGATATTTCTTCAAAGAAGATATACAGGTTGCCAACAAACACATGAAAGGATTCTCAACATCACTAATCATTAGAGAAATGCAAATCAAAACTACAATGAGGTATCACCTCACACCAGTCAGAATGGCCATCATCAAAAATCTACAAACAATAAATGCTGGAGAGGGTGTGGAGAAAAGGGAACCCTCTTGCACTGTTGGTGGGAATGTAAATTGATACAGCCACTATGGAGAATAGTATACGGAGGTTCCTTAAAAAACTAAAAATAGAACTACCATATGACCCAGCAATCCCACTACTGGGCATATACCCTGAGAAAACCATGTTCAAAAGAGTCATGCATCCCAATGTTCATTGCAGCTCTATTTACAATAGCCAGGACATGGAAGCAACCTAAGTGTCCGTCAACAATGAATGGATAAAGAAGATGTGGCACATATATATAATGGAATATTACTCAGCCATAAAAAGAAATGAAATTGAGTTATTTGTAGTGAGCTGGATGGATCTAGAGTCTGTCATACAGAGTGAAGTAAGTCAGAAAGAGAAAAACAAATACCGAATGCTAACATATTCACTTTGAATGCTAACTGATTCACCTTGTTATACAGCAGAAACTAACACAACATTGTAAAGCAATTATACTCCAATAAAGATGTTTAAAAAAAAAAAGAGTATATGTTGGTGGAAGGCAGATACCCTTTAGAATAATCATTAACGCTTTTCACAAATATCCTTCCCTATCTATTTCAAGGTATACTGTACCATTTGCTTGAAGTTAGACATGGTTATGTAATTTGCTTTAGCCAGGGAAATGTGAGCAAAAGTGACATACTGTGTCTTTGGGGCAGAAGTTTTAAGAGCGAGAATGCAATCTCCTATGTTCTCTCTCATTTGTTATTTTTTCTTTCCCTCTACCACCAACATTGGCAATGTTCTAGAATCTGGCTGATCCCTTAGCCTGGGTTGCAGAGAAGATAACTTAAAGCAGAACTCTTCAACATACAGGATGATAAGCAGCATGAGCAAAATAAACCTTTGTTGTTTTAAGCCACTGATAAATGGTGAGCAGTATTTACTAAAATTACAAATGCATATCCCCTCAGATATACTTGCACACAGCAAAATGACATACATAAAAGGTAATCATTTGCAACATGGTTTATTACAGCAAATGACCAGAAACAACCAAATGAACATCAACAGAAGACTAAATACTTGCAGTACATTCATACAGTGAAATATTATGCACCTGTTTAAAAAGAAAAACATTCTCTTAGAGCTAATATGGAAGAATCTCCAAGTGAAAAAGCAAGATGTTCCCAGTGTGTATAGTATGCCATCTTTTTGTTTCTAAAAAAAAGGGGGGATTAGAAAATACATTCATATTTACTTACACCTATAAGGAAATTCTATAATAATAAGAAACTAACAAAAATTATCTTAGGGCAGATAGGTGGAACTTCCAATTACTCAGAAAAAAGAAAATTCTTGGTGCCATACTTAACTTCTTACTGTCTCGCAACCTCAATCAATCTGTCAGCAAATCTCATCTTAAGTATAAATGGTATGCTTCTGCCTCTATCTTAAAGTGCTATCAGATCCGTCTTTAAACTGGCTTATCTTCCTCCTCTTGGGCACATCTAATCAACTTCCAGTTACATGACCTGTGTTAAGAATATATTTGCTGTTGTTCTGGTATTCAATTAAGTTGCAATGGTTTTTGGTTACTCTTAAATAAACCATGCTTTTCTCTAAATGATCCCAAGCTTTGGCAACTGTTTTTAGCTATTCTTTTTGAGAGACTCTGAGCTGCCTCTTAAAAAGTCATAACAAACTGCTCCAATATATTCTTGTTTTTCTCATTCAGAACTTTTCTTCTACATGAAGTTATTTTACTTTCATTTATTATAAGAATTATAAGACCCTTACGCTGAAAAATTAGAAATAAAAAATTGATGGGAAATCTCTTCCTTATAGTAGTATGCCAACTAATGAATGTAGAAAGGATCATGGAAATAGAAAGATACCATTTGGCAACCACCGTTATTGGTGGTAGATTCAGACAGGAGTCATACATGGATACTTAGCCTGTACATGGAGGTTTGATGAGAAACAAGACACTGGCATGGTCTCAGAGTATTGTACCACAGAACACTTACCAATTACAAAAGGAAAAATGGTGTCGCAACAGTAGAGAAACCTGGCTGATACAAACATAACTAGGTGATTTTTTTTTTGGCTATGCCATGTGGCATGCGGGATCTTAGTTCCCCGACCAGGGATCAAATCAGTGCCCCCTGCATTGGGAGCACGAAGTCTTAACCACTGGACTGCCAGGGAAGTTCCTTAACTAGGTGATTAAAGTTAACATTACAGGGGGTAGGACAGGTTGACAACATGTACTTTCTGATGCAGTTCACTAAAATGAGTTCAACATCATTTTTGTGTAATCCCTGCCAAGAAAGTATGGCCTGAGTCTGGACATGAGGAAACACTGGATGGACCCAAAATGAAGAATATGTTACCAAATGAAAGGCCTGTACTATCTATTGAAGATGCGAAAGACTGAGGAACTGTTCCAGATTAAGGGAGATTAAGAGACATGACTGCTAAATGCAACATGTCAGCCTGGATTGTATCCTGGACCAGAAAAGAGACATTGTTGAGACAGTTGGCAAAA
This sequence comes from Tursiops truncatus, assembly GCF_011762595.2. Taxonomy (NCBI): domain Eukaryota; kingdom Metazoa; phylum Chordata; class Mammalia; order Artiodactyla; family Delphinidae; genus Tursiops; species Tursiops truncatus. Next base: position 78,509,460 of record NC_047039.1, on the reverse strand, counting down.
TTTGCATGGGGACTTGATGAAAGTATTGTCATTGTTGATTTCTTGATTTGGATAGTTATATTGTGGTTATACTGGAGAGTAGCCTTGTTCTTGGAAAATACAAACAGGAGAACATCATGCCTCCAACCTCCTCTCAAATGGTTCAGAAAAAAGATTAATCATAACGGATGGAGGGCAATGAAGCAAAAATGTTGTAAAATGTCAACAACGGAGGCATCTTGGTGAGGAGGATATGGGAGTTCTTTATTATTTTGGCAACTTTTTTCTAAGTTTGAAATTATTTCAAAATAAATTACTTTTTAAGTGTGTTTACACATGTGAACATGCTTGCATTTTTAGTATCTGCCAGGTATTATACTACGGACAGCCACCTGTCATCATTTAAAAATCTCCTTTCACTAACACAACATTGTAAAGCAATTATCCTCCAATAAAGATGTAAAAATAAATAAATAAATAAAATAAAAACCTCCTTTCTGCCTGAAAAGTGACTACTGACACACAGATAAGGACACTTCAAACTTGCAATGCTGCAAATGAAAAATATTTCTATTTTTACTTTTTTACACTGTTTTAGATATTAATGTGTTGATGTTTGGGGCCTTAAATTAGGGAAGCCCGTAGAAACTTCTGAACACTAAATTTCTGAGTAAAATTTCTGGCCCCGTAGAGGTCAGCCAGTGGTACTTGAACTGGCTCGCCAAGGGAAACAACAACTAATCCTAAGAGGCCCTGAAATAGTCTTCTATCCTAAACTCAAAATAAAATGGCCTCACAGGTGATAATGGTACTGAAAATAGCATTTAATTTTACTTTCAGGCTCTTAACCCACTAGGTCTACTTGATTTCCATTAATCAGCATAGAGGGAAGCCAATGGCTACCTGCCCATCTCTCAAGGCTCTAGCTTACTTGTCATGCATTCCCAGAAGCACACTGTAAGATGACTAATCATTGACTGCTTCTTCAGCACCATATGTCTCCCAATTTCAAAGGAAAAACTGTCCCAACTAGAACCAGAACAACAGATTTCCTACCTCCTGCAGCTGGAGTCGAACCTTGGTAACTGCTCGGATCCAGTGCGCTCTGGCTTGGGTAAATGGCGAAGATGCACTCTCCTCGGGAACACTTGTAACAGAGAAAAGAATGTTCCTTAAAAATCAGCCCAGGCCACAAGATGACAGTGCTCAAGGCAAAACTGCCAAATACCTAAAATTAAAAGGTTTGTTGTATTCATGCCTATACTTATCTAGTGATTCAAGCCACTAAAACAGCATAGTCCTGAATATCCAATGTGAAAAAAATTCCTAAAATGACAAGTCCTTTTAGCTTTTCATCTGTTCCCTCTCTTTCTTCCCACTTTTCCACTCACCTGATGAGGCAGCTCATTGGGACAGTCAGGGATCAGGATACCAGAAGCATTGGCAAGGGCCCTAAGTCAATGACTAACATAGAAACCATACAGAGAGGTGTAGAGTAACCCTCTCCCCCTACCTCTCAAGACCACCAGTCTCCCTTGAGAGTTCTACATAGCATCCTTAGGGCAGAATTTTGTTCCTGCAAAGCATTCCTGCTCCACTAAGCATTTTGGAAGGCTTTCCAATTCCTAGACTACATCAAAGTGCTAAGTAAAAAGGCAGAGCCCTTGTCCTGCTGTGATCTTGTTCCTTGAGCTGCCTCAGGACCACCCTCAGCAAAAGGAACAATAAATATAACAAAGTAGCTTTGAGACAGAAACAATACCCTGTATTTGAACAAATCATCATCATCTTAACTGTGGAACAGTGGTTAATTCTTGGTGATGATGCTTCTCCTCTCTCTCACTGGGGTCTACTGACAAGGCAGTAAAAAAGGACCCACCATCTAGACACATAAAATATATGCTAGGCTCTGATGCCACCTAACTGGTTCAATTGTTTTAAAACACTTGTGGGCACTTCTGAAACGGGCCTGGACGTCACTTGCACAGCTAGGATCTGGGAGGACAGAGCCATTAGAGAAGGCCAGGCACCTTCTGCTGCTCGACCAAAAACTCTACCCAGACAACAGTATCTTTAAAGTCCAAGGTCGACAAAGAGCTATCTTTCAGTGGGTCGTCAATCCAGTAAAAAAGCTGGTCCAGAACTCAGTCTCCCTGATGTCTTGTCTACTAGATGAGCCACCAGAAATGATTAAAAATCAGGAAAACAAACAGAAAATAAGTTTCTACCTTCAAGTGGTGGAGTAGAGGCATCAACCATTCTCTAACTTTTACCGCATAATCAGCATTCACTGCTCTGATCTTCCCGTGACCTTGAAATTTGAGAATTTAAGTCACACCTAGCCCTTATCACTCTACCCCAGTGGTTTTCAACTAGGGACAGTTTTGCCCCTCAGGAGAAATCTGACAATATCTGGAGACATTTTTGGTTGTCACACTGAGAGTTGCTCCAGGCATCTAGTGTGCAGAGGCTAAGGATGCTACTAAAATCCTACAATGCATACAACAGCTCCCCGTAACAAAGCATTATCTGCCTAAAAATGTCAACAGTGCTAAGAATGAGAAACCCTGCTCTGCCCCAACCTATCAGCAGCTCACTGACCAATTTAGCTCAATAAGAACAATACTCAAACTCTGTACTAAGCCTCATTATGTGACTGTTAAAAGGACAAGTTTAAAATTTTTCTCCTTATGGGTACCAACTGCCAGACATACTGCTAGGCCCCAGGGAGACAGACGGGTGGGTTAGATCTGGCTTCTAGACCAATTCTTTAACTCTTTCCCAGTTTTGTCAGCCAGGGAAAAAACAAAACAAAAGAAAAAAATAATGCTCACAAAAGAAATTTAAACATTAATCGGGTGGGAAGCCTATTTCATTCAAAGCAGCTCCTCTGAATGAAATGACCTGCAAGGCTCAGGTCAGTTCCAGACTCAAAGGCTGTCATATGTGGGGTCAACTAGTGAGCCAAGAACTGCAGACTCTAGAAGGCCTGGTACACTGCAGTTAAAATGTTCTTCAGAGATCCTCAAAATACATTGGAAATTACACCAAAAAGCAAAGGAAGCAGTGCAGAGCTAAGCCTCAGTATCCTGATCACAACCACACCCAGCTGCAGGGAAACAAACAAAAAGCAACTGCATTCTGTTCAACAATACCATAGGGCAGGTACTGAGGAAACCATGTGAGCTCCTCAAGGTAGCCATCACCTACCTCTCCTGGGGGCCTAGGATGTGGTCTCTGTGTAGCACCAGATCTGGGGGTGGCGGGGTTGTAGCATCTTCTTTCGTCTCCTTGGGTTCACATGCTCCTCCCTTCTCCTCTTCACGTGCCACCTCCAAGGCTTTCTCTTGTTCTCCAAAACCTACTTGGCTGTCTCTGGAGAAGCTGCCAGAGCTGTGGCAGGAATGAATCAAGTCCCTCTCCCGGCGGTCATCATCTTGTTCGTGACACTGGTCTAGTTCACTCAGCTGAGAGCTTCCTTGACTCACGTTACAGGAGGAGCCATACCTACTACTGCTGGTAGGGCTGTGAGAATGAGAGGAAGACACATCAGTAAATACATACAAACTAAGGATCAGAACAAAGTAATGGATAAATCCAGGAAATAATGATTCTATCAGTGGCAAGGATCACAAACAGGAGGTTCCTGGGAAGAGAGGACCAAAGTTCACAATCTAGAAGAACTAGTCTCTGTTCAGCAAAATCACAACAGGAAAAATAACACAACATGCTGGGTTCTCCAATAGCACTTAACCTCAACCCTGCAGTTGACTTTGAAGAATTCTTTATCTTAACATGCTATTCTGTAAGTAGGGTTAAGAATTATTAAAATAGTCTGTTTATGCCTAAAATTCTCTACTCGGACTTCTTAAAAAACTTGTCCAGTGGCTGTGATTAAAGTTTTCTAATTTCCACAGAATAAAATGGATGGATGAACTCTACTCCCTTTTTCTACTACCTATTAAATTGAGATCCCCTTTTCTTCCTCTCCAATTGTAAATGTAAATGTGTGTTCCTCAGAATGAGCAAAGGAGAGTGAACATGTTCCTTCAATTCTCTCTCAGCCATCTGTAGGAGGTAATGGAAGCCACTGGGAAATGGAGGATAGGACCAAGAAATTCCTCAGGGGAATGGTCTCATCAACCTGGATGTTACAGTGGTATCCCTGGCAGCACAGCGAATGTCCCAAAGATGAACCTGCCCACCTATAACTGAGTTGCTCTCAGGACATGGCTCAGTTTCGGGCAAAGTGGACACAGTCCAACTCCAAGATCTGAGTCAGGGCCATATTAATGCATTTCTGTACCTGAAGAGAGGCCAGCCTAACCCTCTCTCAACCACCTGAATTCCCATACCCGGAAAGGAAATTTGTTCCCCTGGTATAAGAGGCAGCAGCTATAGCAAATGTGGCAGTGAATCGTGACCAGAAAGAATACTATTCAAAGTTACTCCCTTAAGCCGTATACTGAATTTGGGGGATTCAGTCCTATTCAAAATGGAGGGACTTGGGGATGATCTATCAATATAAGATCTATCCTAGCCCATTTGGATAGTTCCATCCCAAGTCAGAGGCCCTTTGTTTTACTTCTGGTATTCTGCTGGAAAGCCTCCGTGCAAAAGGACAAGGAATTTCCTTGCCAAAGAGTCAAGCTTTAACTAAAGGGCTTATGTTTACTCTTGGCCAAATGAAGATAAATCATTATTGTTTTCCAGTGATATTTTCCCTATGATTCCTCCCAATTATCTGGTATTTCCAGGCTGATTTCTGATTCTTCATCCCATGCAGGATAGGTACCAAGCCACTGTTCTGAGTAGTTCCCAGCACACATATACACATGAACATGTGTGCGCACATACTCACATAACCTCCAAAGTACTTGACCAGCCTCTTTGGACTGGTTTGGGCCAGCGTTCAAGGCAGCATTCTTAAAATGCCCTGTATGGTGCTTCTTCTTAGGGGAAATAATAGTATCCTTTGCAGGTGGACCCTGCACAATGATCCAGACTGAATAACTACAGCAAACGATAGCCCTGAGCTCCTGTGAGACTGTACTGAAAGCACTTATCAGACACCAGTCTCATGGGTAGTAAAATGCAGAGACTGGAAGAAGCTGTGCAAATCCATACGGAATATATATAGTATAGATTATTCCAAGCCATCCTTTGCATTTTGTATTTTACTTAATACCCTCATTGCCACTGGAGAAAGCATCTTAGAAGACTTGGAAAAGCAAAGCAAAGTAGGTCTCTCCTAGCTATTACAGATGTAAGTGCCAAAGGCCCAAGGAAGCATTCTAGCCTATCATGTGGTTGTAATTAATATACGCCACTCAGTGACTTGCTGCCTCTTCTTGCCCTCCCTTCTCCATTCTGCATTATTCAAGGCAGAGCAAACCAGAGTGAGTAAATCTCATGACCTAGTCTTCCCTTTAAGCAGGAAGCTCCTTGTTCCAATAAATGAATTACATTTGGCAGAGAGAAGATGACAATATCCACCTATTATTTCTTCTTACTTAACCCCTAATTAACATGAAGCTCAGGCGCTGGGAAAGACACAGGAAGGATAAAAAGCAGGCTATGATTAAGCTACCACTAAGTCACTGCATCATAAATGGTCAATTCTTTAAAATCATTTATGATGCTTTAGTTGAGAACAGGCCTTTTGCTGGTCTTTGGTTCCTTGATGTCATGTAGAACAACTGGCTGCTGTACATTTGAATCAGAGTCAATGCTAGCAGGCGCTGTCTCCTCTTCATGTGTTTCTGGCTGGTGAAGTAGCTCAGAGACAGTGCAGTGTTCTTCCTCATGACTCTCTGAAGGACAGGTGGGGTCAGAGAGGTTATCTTTGGTACCCCCGTGTTCTCCAGATGCTGGGATTTCCTGATGGTTTTCCACTTCTCCAGGCCCTGAAAGCTCATGAGCACATATACTTGGCCTGGTCTCCAGCTGCCCAGAGGTCCCAGAGGGCTGAGTCAAAACCTTAGCTGGCTCAGCACTGGCCCCAGACACTTGAGAAGACTCCAAAGTTTTGTCAGCCTCACTGAATTTAAGGTCCTGATCACTGCTGATAACCAAAACTGGAGAGGAGGATTCTGCAGGCATTTGTTCAGGGTCCCATTTGTTCTGTTTCGGCCACGGGAATGAAAGATCCAGCTTCTTTCCAAACCTTAGTTTTGAATCACTTGCCACTGCACTACTCCCTTTCCCCTCATTACCTCCCTCAAATAGAGTTGACAACTTCTTAAAACTGGACATTAAACCAGTCTCTGCTGCCCTATTGCCAGAGGAGGAAGGCGAGGAAAAGAAAGAGCTCAGTGGTTTCCGATAGTCAGTAGCAGAGGATGGGAAATGGAGTTTTGGCCAATTGATCATGTTTGGGATTTCAAAATGAGGACTTGGCTGCTCCGTTTCCTTGGGGACTGCGGGTGGACCTTTCTGGGCATCAAGTATCCCATAGTTTTCTTTGGCACAAAGCACAGGTTCCTCCAACGGACAGTGAGAAAGGTACCCTTGGGTTTCCAGTGTGGCACTCTGGCCAACACTTGCCTCACTGAACACTGTAGTATTGGTTTCTAGTGAATTGGTTGCCTGTAGCTCTAAGAAGTCTTGGTTTGTGGAGGCAGATTGCATATCTGGCTCTGGCTCAAGAGGAAGAGGTAGGTGAATTGGAGGAGGAAGCTCTTTGGCAATCCAGGTAGGTTCTGGATGCAACTGTGCTGGCAATGAGATATGCTCTGCTTCCAATGATGCCTCTGTGTCTGTACCCTGCAACATCCCCATGTCTCCTTCATCACTCAGAGACAATACTCCTTGCCCAGTATCGTCCCCTGAGACAGAAGATGCAGCCTCAATTGTTTCAGAACGTTGGGGTTCTGGAATATTGTCAGGAATATTATTGTTTTCCATTTCAGTTGTTAGGTTAGGATCATCCGTCAAGGTCTCCGAGTCTGACTTTGCACTAACCACAGTCATTCTACAGTCACTGACTATAGCTTCTGAATTGAGTGCTCCAAAGGTAGCTTCTTTCCACAAATTTTCGGGAGGTACTGATTCTTCAGTATGTCTGGAACCACCATTTTGAAGCAATGCAGTAGCTGGAATAGATGATTCCTGTTTGTATGTCTCTGGTTTGGGACTTTTAAAAAGTCCAAATAACTCACCTGTGAGAGGCTGAGATGATGCACCAGAAGGAAAAGAGAAAAAGGAGTTTTTCTTTGGAGGTTTAGGAGAAGAGAAAAGCCCAGAGAAAGTTTTAGGAGGTTCAATTAAGGACCCAGAGAAAGATTTCACTTTGGTCACAAACCCTGAAAGCATTTCTACTGAAGATTCCAACACTGATTTGTCTTCCACTTTATCTGCATCTTGACTCTGGAGGTGCCCTGTACATCCTGGCTCCACAGAGGAAGAAGCTGGCTCCAGGATCTGTGTTAAGATCTCATCGGGGGCCTTTTCTAAGGGCAAGTTCAGTGGGTCACTAGTAAATCTTTCACTTTGGTGGTATGTAGTACATGCGTCAAAATGGTTGAGCTTTTCAACCAAATGGCTATCATGTGAAAAAGAGCTGGCTGGTGAGTCACTCAGAAAGGCTTCCTGTATGAAAGCCTCTTCTTCATGGGGAGATACCTCAAGGGTCTCTGGACCAATGAGCAGTGTTTCAGACTGTGCCTGCAATTGTGGTGAATGAGGAACAACGTCTTTTCGTGACTGACTTACCTGGAAATCTTTTAAAGATGTCCCTGGTCCATTACTGGAACCTAGTTTTCCTGGATAGTCGTTTTCTACATTGAGCTCATCTGCAAGGGAGGTAACCTTAGTGATGTTGCTAATGGAAACACAAGGAGCCATTTGCTGTTCATGAACTACCTCCGGGACTATGCTACCTCTAATGTCATTAGAATCTTCTCTAGTCATTGTATTACTCATGTCTACAAAAACACTTGGCTTCTTACAGGGCTGGGAAGTCACTGGAGCAACAGCTGAAAGGCTGTGTTTTTCCCCAGGAGTCTGCTGCTTTTCATCCAAAAAGGACAAGTTGAAGAAACTGAAAGAGCTATTAAGAGAGGTATTCTTCTTGCTGCCTGAGTTAGCAGTGGAAAAAAAGGAAGGAAGTGTGAATAGCCCTTCTCCTTGAGATGTGGTTCTTGGTAGAGTAGTAAAGGCTCTGTTCTCAGATTTTTCGGATCCAGTCAGGAAAGAAAATATACTCTTTCTGGTTGGTAATTCTGGTTGGGATGGAGATGTTGTGGCAGTTGAAAAACTCTGGTCTTTGTCAGAAAAATGATCTTGTTCATTTGAATTTCTTCTGCTCAGAATATCTAATGACATTTTATCACTTCTTGGAACTTCTGTCACTGTAGACACACCACTAGTCTCTACTGAAGAATCTCCGGAGGATTCTTTGAGACAACCTGTTGAGAAAGATGAATTTGGTGACTGGTAGAGTTGGTGGTCTCTGGAGGGTGCCTCTTCGTCAGTCAAATGATCACCCTGGATCTCCCTAATTGATGGTTCCTTTAGCTCACTGTCATCAATAGTAGTCTGCTTGTTCAGATTTCTAACTCGAACCTTCCCTTTAGAGGAAACTGGTGCAGCAGGAAAGTTCCCAACATCCTGTTTAGTTAGATGTGCAGGATTAGGACTTGACTTGACCTCATCCTTATTAGTCATTGAAGAAACAGACATATTTTCAGTTGTCTGTTTAGGAGATACATTGGTTTTAAAGAAATCCCCAAGGGAACCAAAAACACTTGAAACACCAGGAGATTCATTCTTTTCCTGAGATGATATCTTTCTATTTTTATCACCATTCTTTTCTAAATTTGGTGATCCTTCTTTATTCACCTGGGTTTTAAAGAAGTTCAAAAATCGAGATTCCTGTTTCTCGTTTGCTACTGCACTTACTGAAGAGTCTTCTCCCCGACCAAAGAGTTTCAGTGCACTTTTAAATAATGTTGTCTCAGACTCTTTGGAAGACTGGTCCTGAGGAGGCTCACAATTCTTGCATTCATCCCTACTAAACTGTGATATAAGAGGAATTGAAACAGAATCAGCTGTAATCATCTTGTCATCTTCTATATCTGATTGAGCCTGAGAAGTTGTTTGGTTTACCTGGAAAACAGATTTTAACAAATTTTGTTTTTTCACATGAACGCTTTTATTTAAAGGGAATTCTTTCTTCATATTTTTAGTAAATTCTGGTCGCTGAACATTGGATACCATTTGTCTCTCTGAATCCTTCTTGAGAAGACTTTCTTCCTCATTTTGGGAGTTACTCTCTAGTTGCTTACTCAAGATTAATGACTGAAGACCATCATTTGTGATCTCTGCTAAGTTTGACTGCTGATCTATTTTCTGCATGGCTGAAGACTCTAAGGATTCATTCTTATCAAAATTCAAAGTACTTCCAGTTGAAGCACCCAAAGCAGAAAATAACGAAGTCACTTTGTTCAATGATGACATCTCTTCTGTTTGCTGTGGGATGTTAGTCTTATTTTCAGGATGAACCAAAGAGGCAGCTTCTTCAGAAGAAGACTGGATCCACTGGAAACTGGAAAGGTTAACTGATGAATCCTTCGCTAGAGTCTGATTCTTATCTCCCTTTATCATTTGATTTTTATTTAAGACATGATTACCAATCGTTCGGGGCTGATTTCTGAGATCCAATGTACACTCAGAGTCTTCAGAACCACCCAGGCTTTCTTTAAAAGATACAAAATCTCCCTTTGACTTTTGAGGAGTATAGCCTGAAAAATCTAATGGTTGATCCCTTTGGCCATAACTTGACTTTTCAAGTACTTGTGAAAACATTCCTAAATTTAGATACATTGGTCCCTCACTTCTTGGCAAAACTACAGATAAATCAAGAGGGTCATCAATTGGTTCCTCTTCAACATACCACAGTAATTCATCTTCCCTGTCAAGTACTTTAAAACTGTAAGCAGGAATAGTGCTATCATCTAATGTAATATTTGATAGATCATTTGTCTGTAAGTCACAACTCAAATACTCTTCATAAGAACAATCAGGTATAAATAAATATGCATACTGCCCAGTAGAATCAGTAAGGAAAGAATAGATATATTGACCATCGTGGAACATAAAATATCCATAATCTCCATCCTCCGATGGCCACCACACTCCATTTTCAAGACATGACAACCATTCCTGGTATTCATAACAAACACTTGAATAAACAAAGTTTTCATCCATTCTTAATGAGTCTAGATCAACTACGGGGCATGTACTCTTCTCATAACCTGAAGAACAACTTAAGTCAATGGGCAATTCTTCTAGTGCCTTCTTAGTCTCATTAATTGGAAGATAACCAGAATTTCCATATAATGAGTTAGCTGCCCACATATCACCTCTCAATAAGTAATCTTCATTAAATGCTAACTGGTTGAATGATTCATGTGGTAAGTCACACCAAACGACACTGTTTAGATTTGTTCTCCACTCCAAGATATTTGCATTTTGATCTTTTTGGCAAAAATTTATTGCTGGATTTTCTGAGTCAGGCCACAAGAAAACATCGGCTGATGGAAATGTATTTTGATTCAACATATAATAAACTGGCTGAAGTTTTCTGGAATTTTTAGAGAAATCTTTTATATCAGAATCCCATTCATAAGAGAAAGGATTGTTCATCTCTTCAAAAGCCTGATAGTGGTTTGATTGACTAAGAATGTTAGTATTTAGCACAGGTGAATTTAACTTGTTAGAATTTTCATGTAGTTTTGCCTCAAGAGCATGGTGTGGTGTCTGCCTCTTAGCCAAAGATTTCTCTAATAGGTCCTGCTGAGCAGTTGGAGTGCAGTGAAGTACACTGTTCTCAGAAGAGGGGAAATTCTTTTCACTTCGTTGGTTTTTCCATGTAGGAGGGCAATAATGGCTATCAACCCAAGCATCAGATAATGGTATGTTTTCTTTAGGTAAAGATAAGCAGCTTTTTATGAAGCCAGAAGTTTCCTCTTTTTCATGGTTCCTCTGGTTCTCAAAAGTCACACATGAAGTAACAGGGATCTCATCCAAGGATAAATGTTTTTTTCCATTCAAACCCTTTAGGTCACCTAAAGACATGGACTTTGTTTCATCCGGCTTACAATCAGTCATACTGCTATTTGATTTCAAGTTAAATATTCCAGAGAATAAGCTCAGTGTATTATTCCTGTGAGGAGAGTCATCTTTCTTCACATTTAATTCTTGTTGATTAGACAAGTTTTCAAGAGAAGAAAACCTGTTAAACAGGCCAGAAAGGAGGCCTCCTTGGGTTCTTTTCTTGGAAGCTTTATCTACAAGTTTGTCATCACTCATTTCATCAACCAAGGTGGGTTTCGAAATGGTAGAAGTAAATGCTAATGAAGAGTCTGGTACTGTTGAGGATGTCACTTGTGTAAAATTCTTACTTTCTCCTAAAGAATCTGAAGGTATATGCTCTTTGGACACAACTCCAGGAATGTTTAAGGTATCTCTTTCACAGTTCTCTATTGCTGTGTGGTCACTTGAGTGTAATTCCTCTATACTCCCAAATTTCCCAAGATCATTAATAATATTTGGAGCCGAATAAGACTTTATTTTATTAAGTGTGATATCTTCAGGAGTATTTATTTGGTCACTCTTATTAGACGTCTTTATATCACATTTCCCTAGATTACTATGAATATTTGGAACTGAACTAGATTTTATTGAACTAAGTTTGGCATTTGCATGGCAATTTCTTTGGATCTCTTCATCAGTGGTTACTGCTGAGCCATGAAAACTCTGGTCATTGACAGTTTTATGGCTGTCAGTGAAAGAAAATTTAAACAAAGGGAGCATGCTTCCTTTCTCTCTTACATCCTGCTGCTTTTCAGAATGACTAAGAACTTTGAAAATTGGAATATCTAATTTTCCACTAAAGGAAAAGGAATGCCCACCTTTCTTAGGGCCCCTTTCCCATCCATCTTCCTCCAACTGGTGAATTTTCATAGAGTCTGACAAAGTCTCCTTTGAATAGGTCTCAGGGGAAGTGAGCAAAAACTGGCTAAAGGATTTTCTGAGTGGCTCAAGGAAATCATCATCACCAGTAATTTTGTCCCCCTCTAATGGCTTTGAAGATGGCTCTTTATTTGCAGTTCTGCTGTCAGCTTCACAATGATGTCCTAAAGTATCTTTGGCACATATTTTTCGTTGATCTGGTAACAGAGACAGATCTGTACAGGGTTCTCTTTCCAACGGACTCGCAACATCATCTTTCTCATTTGCAGAATGAGCTAAGTTAGAATGTTCAATGGCTGCTTGGGAAGACAACAAATCCTCACTTAGGGGCATTTGGTAGTGAGGAGTTTCTCTATCACTCCTATCCAAAGTGACAATGTTACTGTCATTGCCAAGGGTATCTTCCCTTTGATTTGACTCCGAACCACACGCAACAAAGTTTTCCTTTCTCGTTGGCTTGCTCCGGTCATCATCTTTTTTGGTTTCATCCTTTTCCAAAAAGATTTTTAATGGATTTAGCATGCTGCAAACAGACTTTATAACTGAACTCTGACTCTGTGAAGCAGAGTCCCTTCCAATAGTTTCTGTTGGATCCTGAAAGTTTAAACTTCCAGTTTTACTGTCCATGTGCTCATTTTCAGAGGTTTTGTCATGTTTGCCAACGTCCTTATTGTCAACTGTTTGAGAAGATAATGGAGATGGAGATTGTATGGAAAGACCCTTCTCTGATACTGACTTGGCTCTGGGTCTAGATGGCGAATTAATCGCCTCTGTCTGATTAAGAGTTTCTGTTTTCTCTGGAACTAAATAAACCAGCTTTTCCACAGAGGTTGTTAGATGCTTTGTGCCTGAACCCACCTTTTCTGTGAGTGAACTGAATAAAGAACCAACAGCACATTTTACTCCATTCAGCTCAGGGAAAGAGATGGCTTTGTCCTTGTCATTCTTGGCAATGTTTAAAGATGGTATTTGATCCCCTGGCATTTTCTGTTCTGCATTATTAACAGTACTATTGTGTTTAAGTGTTTCTTTAGTTTTTGAAAGGGAGCCAAATCTATTAATCTCCTCTTCCTTCTCTGCTAAATATTCTGACACTGTTTCTACCAAACACTGAAGCTCATCCATTGTATCAATATAGTCCTCCTTGGGTTCCTCAATAGAGGAAGGGGTCATCTCTTCCATGGGGCACCCAGACAGATTTCCAAGTGTGTCTGTAGCACAATTCATCCTTTGTGATGCGAATGCAGGATTTGCTCTATAATATTCTTCTGGAAAACCTCCAATATGATGGACATTGGATGGATGACATGTTGGTGACAGTAAATCTTCCTGCTTATCAGAAACGGGGGAACCCAGAAGTTCATCAGAAGTACTGCTGGCAGAATCTTCAAGAATATCTAATGGAGTGAAATTAGTGACATGCTGGTTTAAGCCAGATGCCTTTTCACAGTCCTTAGAACAACCAGAAAGATCATAATCATGACTTTCCAAGTTAGTGGTCCACATGCCACTCTTAACCACAAATCCATTTTTGTAGGGACGCAAAACTGGGTAATTTTGTTCCTTCTTCTCAACGTGGCAAAGGTTACAATTTTCAGTGTTAGGATATGTACTTTTCAAGTTAGTCTTAGTTCCTGATTTATCATCATATTGGCTTTTTTCACTGCCTTCAAAATGACTATATAAGGGTGTCTTTTTCCTTCTCCTATCTATTGTATCATATTTCTGAGGATATCTAGAGAAAGTAGATGTTTCAAACTTAAGGTCATAATTTAAGGCAGTAGAGAATTCTGTCTCTTGGCTTTGAGATGGTATCTTTTTCCAATTCTTATACTTTGGTTGTATTTGTTGGCTGTAATATTTATCAGTTTTTGAAAGAGTTCTCACTTCTTTTACCCCTTCATCCTTTAAGTTTATGTTACTGTTTTCTAGAGCTTCTTGTGACATCTTCCCCTCTATCTCCTCATATATACCTTCTTGCTCTTCACAGTCAACATCAGAGAAATATGAAATAATCCTAATTTTGTCATTTTGAACCTGTAAGCCTTGTCTGATGTAAAGAGATAAAAATGGAAGAATAGTAAGGCAAGAAAAAAAGGAAAAACAGGGAAAAGGAAGAAAAATTATAAGATTTAGTACATATTCAATGAGAAAACTAAAATTAATAAAATTATCAATTTGATAAAACCATTCAGACTGAAAAGACAAGATAAGGAAATCCACATGTTCTTAAATCAGTATTATAGCAATGTAGTCAAAAAGTTTTTCCACATTAGAAAAAGAATACCTATAACAACTTTAAAATACTTCACTTGCTACCATTAACTATTTAGGATCCTTTTGTTTTCTAAGAAAGAAAGAAACAAACAAAATGAACATATTCCATCAATATTTAGAATATATTTACAATGCCAAAGTTTAGAACTGTTAAATAATCCATAAAAATATATCAAGGGATTTCAAGAAATCTAAATTTGTTGATGAATTTGGATCTGAAAAGCCGCCAAGCTGTTAACTTGCTGAAGGTTGTATTTTAGGCAGTACAGCCAAGAATATAGTCAAACATACTACTTTTAAAAAAATATATATGTATAAAAGATAATAAAAATAATCTTTGACTACCATAAGTCAAACCCTGTTATAGTACCACAAAGAGAAAATTATTTAAAGCATCATAATTTGTCGTTTGTGAAATCTAAAGGCTATATGTTTTGAGGATCACAGTGAAATGAAAACCTTTCCCTATACTGATTACAGAATCAGAAGCTACACGCCCAACTTAAGTCAGTGAATACAGAAGACAGCCAACCTTACTTTCACTGAAGTTAGAGACTGCCTATTTCCTGGGTACTGAGGTGGGGGTGGAGAGAAGGCCTGCAGACTCGGAGCCTGTCAGCTCAATGTGTTCTTTTATAGATCTAACAGCCATTAGCATTTATTTAGGAAACAGAAACAACATCAAAGTGGTCACTTAGTCACTAAAAATCGTCAAGAGTGAGAAACAGAATACTAACACAATCTCAGGTATCATCCCAGAGACCCTTAATTACAAAAAGAAAGGTAACTTTACATTGCAGAAATCTAGTATGTATACCAGATTAACCAAGAGATCAAACTAAACGTCAACAATAATGAGACAAGGTAAAATGTGACTGCTGAGGCATTGTGAAGGAAACATCTATGCAGTGTTTTTTGCCAAAAATGTTTAACCTGATTCTAAACATGAAAAAACAATCAGATCAAACCAAATTAAGAGGCATTCTCAAAACTGGTTGGGACTCTTCAAAAAATGTTAGTGCCTCAAAAGACAAAAAGAAAAAAAAAAAAAGTATGGGAATTTTGTTAGGTTATAGGAGACTACAGAAACAGGGAAATTACATGTAATGTACCATAATCCTTAATTGGATCCTGCATCAAAAAGGAAAAAATATATATAAAGAACATTATTGGGACAACTGGAAAATTTTAAATATGGTCTATATGTTAAATAATATCATTGTATTGTCAAATTTCTTTAGTGTGATCATAATATTAAGGTTATGTAAGAGAAAGTCCTCTTTCTTAGGAGTTACATGCTGAAGTACCTCCTGGTAAAGTAACATGGTATCTGCAACTTACTTTCAAATGGTTCAGAAAAAAAAAATGTATGTGTGGGACTTCCCTGGAGGTCCAGTGGTTAGGACTCTGTGCTTTCACTGCTGAGGGCCCAGGTTCAAGCCCTGGTTGGGGAACTAAGATCCCACAAGCTATGTGATGCAGCCAAAAAAAGAAAATGTGTGTGTATATAAACATATATTAGAGAGAATGAGATAAAGTAAATGTAACAGAATGTTAATACAACTGGCAAGTCTAGGCAACATGAATATGTGTGTTCATTGTACTGTTTCTCTAAATTTTAAGTCTGATTTTTTTTAAAGTTGGGTGAAGAGTAGGGAGCATATATGTATGTATTTGCTTTTATACTCATAAATATATGATGATGGTCTATGGAAGGGTAATAAGAAACAAGGGTGGTAAGAGAACTAGGAGACAGGAAGGTGATGCAGTAGAGGAGGACAACAGGTGTGGGTGGAAAATTCTTTGCTGTATAGTACGTAGCACACCTTAATATATTTTTACATGTAAATGTTTTATGTATTTAAGAAATTAATAAAAAGGTTTTCTTTTTTTAAGTCCAGCAAAAGTACTGAATCTGCTATAGTGAGATCATATTGGTTTTCTTCTGAAGTTCCCAGGGAAATATTTAGGTAGGAAGAATTATCCAAGCATGTAACATCTGTGATTTTCTTTTTTTAATCTTGGTGAAAGGTGTATCAAAATCACTGGCTGGGCAGAGAGATGAGCAGGCTTTTTTCAGCCATCCACCCCAAGTGGGCCTGCCCTCACCTGATGATCATAAAGAAAGTTCTTACTGATGGATATGCATAAATGTGAACATATGGAAGAGGAAAAAAAAAGACAGAATCTACATAAAATGGCTGCAGGTTGATCCACCATACTGCTATATTTCCTCTGTCACCTCAGGTTAAGGCACCCAAATCCTTGATGTCAGTTGCATCCTGGGACCTGCATACTAGGAAGAGAAAGTGCTTTGTTCCCAATACCCACCTGAGGGCCCGCCGCTCTGGATAATCGAGGTCATAACTTTGCACAGAGTCATTGCAAGAGTCCCGGGAACTGCCCTGAAGCAGCAGCTGCTGTGGCAATCGCGCAGGCACAGGGAATTGGTGCACAGAAGCATTGGGCTGGGAAGTCGTATGGTAAAGAGGTGGGATGCTATTGCTGGCCTCACTGCGATAGTCACTATCTCGGTCATCAACGGCACTATCAGGATCTTCAAAAGCTGTGGAATAAGCAGAGTCAGTCAAAGCACCCCAGCTTTACTTAGTTCTTCAGAATTTTTTTCTGCTTCTAACTGTTGTAGCCACAAGCCTGGACCTTGAGAACAAGAGCAAACTGAGCTGCACATGAGCCCAGTGACCTCAAGTCATGCAAAAAACTGTCTCAATATCCACAAGTCTCTCTCCTTATCGAATGAGATAAGACATTTGGTTTAATTTTAGTGCTGATTCTTAGAGGAGTTCCAAGTTGCATTTTCCCAATGCAGAATTCTCTGGAATTCTGCTTCTCTAAGCTATCATAACCCTAGTAAAAATCTGCTTTTAAATGTCTTAAATAGATTCTGCCCCTGTACTATTACCAAAATGGGGCAAAAGGGGGAGAAACAGTTTTTCCATCTCTTAGAAAAGAGAAATTTTTGTTTAAAGTTAGCATGGTGTTTTCAGACTCTAAAAACACATGGTTGAATCAAATAAGCAGGTCCACCATCGGAAGCTGGTCCAAGAAATCAGGAAGGTCAAAGCCAAGACTTAGAAGTCAAGTTAAAAGTTCTAGATGCAGCTGAGAACAGCAGCAGTCTTACTGTCTTGCTGCAACATTGGGTTTTTCTAATAATTTCTGTCGAGCACCCACACTCTGGGCTCAGAATTCCCATCCCAAGCCTGGGCTGAAGAAGAGGAAAACATGTGCACTGTCAATGGGGTCTTACTGACAATGCAGCCTAGTTTATCTAACAGCAGTGACTACAATTTCATAGAATTATTTCTGCTTTTCAGGCCAGCACCTGACTAGCTACAGTTTTTTCTTGATGTTAGCTAAAATGACCACAGTTACAAGTCCTGCTCCAAGCAAAAGTAAAAATATGCAATACTGTGCTTGGAAAAGGAATTCAACCTAATAGTGTGCTGTAGTTTATTTTATATAGAAGTCATTTCTGATACCATATCCATATGTGTATAATTAATAAGGTCCCATATGTTCTTTCTGGCCAAGTTTCTATTAGGCTCACAATAAGGAAAAGGAACATTCACCATCCAAAATGGAGATACTTTTAGCAGATGATGGACTCCTCATATGAGGAATTTTAAAAAAATCTTGGTAACAATGTGGACAGTGGAAGCCTCCTAATGACCATAAATTAGGCTTTTACAAGTAGGAGATAAGAACATATACTGACACAGTGGAAACAGAAAAGAGTTAATGAACTAGAGAAAAAAATCCAGACAGAAATAATACAACCTGGGGACAAACGGAAGGTAATAGGGAAATGACCCCTTGGCTTCTACATCAGACAACTTGGTAGATAATCCCACTAAAAGAGACAGGGAACACACAACATGTGGGTTCCAGACAACACTTGGGGTTACAGCTGGGAGTAGGGGTAAGAAGATCTTACAAGCTTTTCCCACTTGAGTTTAAGGCAACATGTGAACATGAGAAAAGAAGAGAATGATCAGAACTCCAGGGGAAAAAATCAGTATGAGAAAGAGGCTAAGCTTCAAATGGTCAGGAACAATACCAATCAAACATAGGGGATGCAAAGCATTCTGATTACAAAGCACTCTGATCACACATTAGGAAAGAGAGACTTTGGAGGTACTGATTTTAGACCTTGATGCATTTGCTGTTCTGAAGACTAGAAAGGATCAAGGGACAAAAACCAGTATGCCATTCAGACTTAATTCTTTCTGAACTCATGGAAGGAGTAAGTGTGAAGAAGTCAGCGCTGGATTATTCATGCATACAGATGAGGGGGCAGAGGCAACAAAAGAGACAAAGCCAAAAGTCTATTTAAACTCTGGTAGGAGAATATGCTATTAGTTTATAATCTAGAGAACCAAGATTTAGTCTCCAAAGAAGCAGCAGTGATAGACAATCCTACTGCTTATGAGTCCAGAAGAGGGTAGCTCAGCCAGAGGTAGGAGCCCAGGATCCAGAGCCAGAAACTACCTGGATAGACCCTTAGTTTCTCACTGCATCTGACCTACTACTCCTTAATAATGCTCTGCTTTATTCTGTTAAGCTAAGGGGAGGAATATTCCAAAAATTCCTAAAGGCTGACACATTTCCACACTGAAGGAATAAAGGGCAAATACTAAGAAATAAAGTGTCAGGACTTCCCTGGTGGTGCAGTGGTTGAGAATACGCCTGCTAATGCAGCGGACATGGGTTTGAGCTCTGGTCCGGGAAGATCCCACATGCCTCGGAGCAACTAAGCCCGTGCACCACAACTACTGAGCCTGCGGTCTAGAGCCTGTGAGCCACAACTACTGAGCCTGTGTGCCACAACTGCTGAAGCCTGCACACCTAGAGCCCGTGCTCCACAACAAGAGAAGCCACCGCAATGAGGGGCCTGCGCACTGCAGCGAAGAAGCCCCCGCTTGCTGCAACTAGAGAAAGCCCACGTGCAGCAACGAAGACCCAACGCAGCCAAAAATAAATAAATAAAAATAAATAAATTTATTTTTAAAAAAAGAAACAAAGTGCCTGTGGAAAGAAGAGGCCAGCAGTAGAAGAAAAGAGAGTATGAAAAGTAGGAGGGGACAGGAAAAAGGAAATACGAGGAAGTGAGGTGAGACAAAGGACAGGAGCAGAAAAAGGGTAGGTCAAGGGCAACAGCCAGCTTTTCTCCCCCTATACCATCCCTAGTTTCCTCATAAAGTAAATCTCCTAGCACCACCAAAGTTGATTAGAAACTAAAGAGGCAAATTAAGGAAAAGCCTTGAATGAAAGAATTGTACTTTCAGTGTAGCAGCGACAGTCTGTTACTGGCTCTACACTCTACCCCACAGTAGTATTTCACCTAGAACAGAAAACTTCTGGCTTCACTGAGAAAGACAGACTGAGTACAGGTTTGGTTACTCAGCTTAAGGCGGACTTGTGAGCTAGTTTGAGGGCAAAATTTGAAAAGTCCCTTGAAATTAAAAGGCTGGGAAAATTTACTCATTCAAATATTTATTGAGTACCTATCAGTGAAGGCTAAACAACACAGAAGACTCAGCATATAGAGTCAGTCTAATAGCAGAGAGAAAATATGGATACAAATACAAGGATGTATCTATCATGAGAATAGTACTAACCAAGTGCTGTATGAGTTGACGGTCAGGTCATTTCCTGTTAGGGTGAACAAGGAAATCATTATGGAAGATATGACTCTGAAAGACTGGAGGGTTTTCAATAGGTGAAGATGGGGGGCGGGGGAATACCTTCTGGAATCTGGACAAAAGCAATGGCATGAGTAAAGGCCTGATGGTGGAAAGGCTATATATATTTTGGTAAAACATTTTGTAGCTCATTTAGCAGGTACATGAAAGGACATGGAAGGGAATGAGAGAAAATAAACCTGGAAGAGTAGGATCGGGAAAGTAATTTAATCTGGGGCAAACATGGGCCCCAGGCAGAAAGCAGGCACTCAAACAAAACAGAATGAAATACTGAACAACAAGGCTCTCTAGTATGTGGTGCTCCTGGATTAAGTCCCCATCTTTAAATCCAGAATACAGGGAGAATTTTCAGAGAAGGAAACAGAATTCAAACCTTTTTTTTCTTTTTTCATGGCTTACTTTTTTCTATTTGAAAACCTTAAGTTATCTGAGCTCTCTTAGGCTGCCTTTGAGTAGTTTCCTGGTGCAAATACCCAGGATTCAGATGACAGAAAGTACATGCCCCATAAGAAATTCTAGTGACAGGACAAAATTTGGCCTCTCTTAGTATCTATTGGATATCTAATCATTGGGACTCAGTCAACCCACCCACCTCCCCTGTCAGATAGGTAACACAGACAGTAATGTCAGCCTAGGGCTGTGAATCTTGTTGGAAAGAACTAGATGCCCACTCTCTAAGCTCAAAGTTGAACAAAGTTGGGCTTCAGCCTAGCTGGCCTGCTCCAAGGAAAGTCAAACCACGTCCTCAGCCTCTTGTTCACATCACAAAACCAATGACCCCTCCTAGGATGAACCTTCTCCTTCTAGTCACTGCACTCCTTAGCTAAGAGACCAAAGGAGAGAGTTTCCTCCAAAAGGTAGCTGACGGTACTACTTGGCTCTGGGGAAGAAAAATCAGGAGATCCTGTCAGGATTATAACTGAAACTTTGGTTTGAAATGAAATTTCTGTCTCTCTCTCTCTCTCTCTCTCTCACACACACACAAACACACACACAACACACACACACACACACACACACACACACACACACACACAGAGTCTTCAGGAAACCAGCCTGAAAGGATATAACTTCCCACTGCAGGTAACTGTCTCCTGAGATTCAAGTAGGGGAAGAGGAGGGAATGGAATTATATATGCTTATATGCATGAATATCCAGCTTCATAGTCAGAGGGGGTATGTTAAAGGGTATGATCAAGAAAATTATAAGGTATTCAAATTCTTACGTACTCTGTTGGTCTCCCCAGCCCAAATAGGTCCAGTGACCTAAGAAAACCACAAGTGGTAGCAAAGAAGAAGAGTGATAGACAATTTTAGGACAAATTCAAAGAACATTTTCCATCCCACCAATTATTATATACCTTACCTTACTTGAGCCTACCCTACTTGTATTCCATTTATTTTTCATAACATGTAGAGGGCATATGCCTTCTACCAAGCAAAGTACTCTTGCTCTCTGCAATTCACTGTATAGAGAATAACAAAAAACTACTGCTTCCGGGGACTTCCCTGGCAGTCCAGTGGTTAAGACTCTGCACTTCCAATGCACGGGGCACGGGTTCGATCCCTGGTTTGGGGAACTAAGATTCCACATGGCACATAGTGCAGCCAAAAAATTAAAAAATAAATTATAAAAATAAAAACTACTGGGCTTCCCTGGTGGCGCAGTGGTTGGGAGTCCACCTGCCGATGCAGGGGATGCGGGTTCGTGCCCCGGTCTGGGAGGATCCCGCGTGCCGCGGAGCAGCTGGGCCCATGAGCCGTGGCCGCTGGGCCTGCGCGTCCGGAGCCTGTGCTTCGCAGCGGGAGAGGCCGCAGCGGTGAGAGGCCCGCGTACCGCAAAAACAAACAAACAAAAACAAACAAACAAACCAAAAAAAACCCTACTGCTTCCATACTCTTTTAAACCTCCTTCTGGCTGAGGTCTCTCTTAGAACAACATCACTGAGGAGCTAATATACTGTTCCATATTCAAAATGAGAAAAATTTAATCAGCTTCTAAGAAACCTTTCCTTATCTCTATGTTCACCAAACCTGAATCTACTGCAATATATCTATGAGAAGCTCAGACCTGGTTACAGTGGGAAAGTGAGTGATTCCCTTACCCAAGAGTGATGACATCCAATTTTGCTGCTCTCTATTGAAAGTTAAAAGGCCAAAGAATGGGCTTCCCTGGTGGCGCAGTGGTTAAGATTCCGCCTGCTAATGCAGGAAACACACGTTCGAGCCCTGGTCCGGTAAGATCCCACATGCCACGGAGCAACTAAGCCTATGCACCACAACTATTGAGCCTGCGCTCTAGAGCCCGTGAGCCACAACTACTGAAGCCCACACACCTAGAGGCCGTGCTCCGCAACAAGAGGAACCACTGCAATGAGAAGCCCGCGCACCACAAGTAAGAGTAGCCCCTGCTCTCTGCAACCAGAGAAATCTTGTGCACAGCAACAAAGACCCAATGCAGCCAAAAATTAATTAATTAAAGAATCAAAAAATTAAATTAAATTTAAAAATTAAAAAAAAAAAAGCCAGTGGGCTTCCCTGGTGGCGCAGCGGTTGAGAGTCTGCCTGCTAATGCAGGGAACACGGGTTCGAGTCCTGGTCTGGGAGGATCCCTCATGCCGCGGAGCAACTGGGCCCATGAGCCACAACTACTGAGCCTGCGCGTCTGGAGCCTGTGCTCCGCAACAAGAGAGGCCGCGATACTGAGAGGTTCGCGCACCGCGATGAAGAGTGGCCCCCGCTTGCCACAACTAGAGATAGCCCTCGCACAGAAACGAAGACCCAGCACAGCAAAAATAAATTAATTAATAAACTCCTACCCCCAACATCTTCTTAAAAAAAAAAAAAAAAAAAAAGCCAGGGCTTCCCTGGTGGCGCAGTTGTTGAGAGTCCGCCTGCCGATGCAGGGGACACGGGTTCGTGCCCTAGTCTGGGAAGATCCCATATGCCACAGAGTGGCTAGGCCCGTGAGCCATGGCCGCTGAGCCTGCGCGTCCGGAGCCTGTGCTCCGCAACGGGAGAGGCCACAACAGTGAGAGGCCCGCATACCACAAAAAAAAAAAAAAAAAAAAAAAAAGCCAAAGAATGGTATTAATCTCTAGTCTTCCAATATGTAATAAAACACTGTAGCGGGGACTTCTCTGGTGGCGCAGTGGTTAAGAATCCGCCTGCCAATGCAGCAGATACGGGTTCGAGCCCTGGTCCGGGAAGATCCCACATGTCGTGGAGCAACTAAGCCCATGCGCCACAACTACTGAGCTTGTGCTCTAGAGCCCGCAAGCCACAACTACTGAAGCTTGCGCACCTAGAGCCTGTGCTCTGCAACAAGAGAAGCCACCGCAATGAGAAGCCAGCACACCATAACAAAGAATAGCCCCTGCTCAATGCAACTAGAGAAAGCCCACATGCAGCAAAGAAGACACAATGCAGCCAAAAAAACAAACAAAAAAAAACCCACTGTAGCCTATTGGGCGTGCAGAGATAGCCACTTTTTTCTGAATTGCCTATAAGTTTTTTAATAAAATCCATTAAAACACAGAGGCTTTGACAGAAGAAAACTGAAAACAATTCCTACTCATTTTTCAAGATTAAAAAATTCAATATTAATTAAATTTAAATCCTATCCCACAGCTGAACTGAATTTGAGGCAACTAAGGTGACAAGGAAATCACTAAAAATGGGCCTTTATCCCAAGAAACAAGGAATAATGTGGCTTCATAGTTAAGAATATGGATACAGAAATCAAAGCTAAATTCTTCTGGCTCTGCCATGTACTAGCTATAAGATCTTGAAAAGGTTATTATAGATGTTTCCTCATCTGTAATTTGAGAATGATAATAATATGAGTCTCATTGGTTTCTGTAAGGATTACAAGAGAAAATCCATGTAAAGTACTTAGCACAGGTCCCCAGAAAAGAGTAAGCAATTTGCATTTCTTGTTGTTTTGTCATGTTGCCAGATTTTTGCTTGCCTTATAGGTTCCTAACAAATAGGTAGCAGGAAGATCAGCACACTCCAACTGTTGTAATGCCAGCTGAAGGATCAACAACGTCTGGGTTAAAAAGTCCTCAGAGTTCTGAGGGTGCAGCTACCTTAATTAAATGTTTGCCCTAAGACGCAAAATTCTGGAAGCACTGAATGATTCCAACACAGGCTGGTTTCACTACCTGAGTTAACTCCCAATCCTGGGGAAATGGGATTACAAATCAGTCACAGGCTGTGTAACTACACAGGGAGAGTTTTCTTCCTATGTACTCACCTTTTTCCTACCACCTATATCTCTTTCTTCTCATGTTAGTTTAGTGTGCAATTTTTAAATTTTTAATAATTTATTTAACTTTCTAACCATGGAGTGAAGGATAAAAATTCTCCTAGGCTATAGTGCAGTTGCCATAGCAAACATTAGAGGGTAATTACCTTGTTTCTTTTTAAAAGAAAACTGAAAAATAATCACATAGAACTTCAAAATACACCTATCAAGCTAGATGGCTTCAGGCAAGTGACAATGCTGCGTCTCACTGAAACTCTGGGCCCAAAGAGTGCTCTCTTTGCATTACACAGCCTCATTCTTGAACACCCAACAGCACTGCATAGCAGTTTCTTGTACATAGTAGGTGTTCAATAAATATCTCTTGTATGAATAAATCAAACGAATAATCTGATCCCATCTACTGGGTCCATCCCTAAACCATGAAAATAACAACAGTTATGCTCTCTGACTAACTAGTTCCCTATTCCCACTTCAGCCTGGTACCATTGTAAGAGAAATAACACCAGTTTAATTAGGCCAAGTTTCCTTCCTCACCCCAAAAAAGCACTAAAACATATCAGTAGTCAGTAGAACAATTACTGTGGATAGTTAGGTTTTGCTAGGCATAAGAACCAAGAAAAGGAGGGCGGAAATGTTCCAGGAAAAGAAATTATACATTCAAAGGCCCATTCAGTGAACTGAAAATAGTTCCAGCGTTACCTTAATGAGAAGCTGAAGGGTTATGGAAGAACCTGATCAAAGTGAGTCTTAAGTACATGTATGTTTAGAAATTTAGTAATGTTAGGAGTTTGTAATTATCTGGAGGATAATACAGAGCTCTCACAGCTTTTAAGCAGGGGAGAGACAGGATCAGATTTGTCATTTTAGAAAGAGAATGGTGGTACAGTGTGGCCACTGGTTGGTACAGTAGGTAGACTGAAGACGTGTCAGGGAGGCTAGTAAGAGGCTATTGCACTGACCTAATGATGGCTTGAACTAAGGAAGTAGCAGAGGGAGCAGAGAAAAGTAGATACATTCATAAGATACGTCGGAGGTAAAGTCAATACGGTTTGATAAGTAACTGAATGTGGAAAGTGAGGAAAATAAAGCCTAGATAATATTGCCCAGGTTTTTAGCTTGAGCTACTGGGTGGATATGACATCATTCATTAAAGGAAATACAAAAGAGGGGAAGGTTCAAAGCGGTGATGATGAATTTAATGTTAGATGTATTTATCGGCTTTGTGGTAACTATGAGACATCTCAAATGACTATGTCTGGTAGACAGCTGGATATATGAGAAAAGAGATGTGGAGCAGAAGACTTGGATGTTTTCAGAACACAAGCTCCCATGAGGACAGGAATTTTTCTTCTTTGTTCCTTGCTATATCCTTAGTGCCTAAACAGTGCCTGGTACAAAGCAGAATCTCAACAAATATTTGTAACTGAATAGATAAAAATTAAATAAAAACAATGAGGTAGAGAGTATAGGATAAGAAAAAGACTGTGTATAGGAGAAGGGGGGAAGCTATAGAACAGCCACATTTAAAAAGCAGACAGACCAAAAAAAAAAAGAACTGACAATATAGTGTTGGAGAGGCTATGGAGCATCTAGAAATCTCATACGTGGCTGGCAAGAATGCAAAGTGGTAGGCCTCTTTGGAAAATAATCTGGGCATTTCTTATGAAGTTATACACACACCATACAATCCAGCAATCCCCTTCCTATATATTTACCCAAGAGAAATAAAAACATGTTCATACAAAATCCTATATACAAATGTTTACAGTTGCTTAATTCATATTCACTAAAAATTGGAAACAGAAGTATCCTTCAGCTGATGAATAGGTAAACAAACCATGGTACATCCATACAGTAGAGTACTACTCAGGAATAAAAAGGAATAAACTAGTGACACACGTAGATGAGTCCCAAATGCATTATGATAAGTGAAACAAGCCAGGCTCAAAGCTACATATTATATAATTCCACTTATATGACTTTCTGGAAAAGGCAAAACTTAGGGACAGAAAACAGATTAGTGGTTGTCACAGGCCAAGAATGGGAGAAGTTGACTACAAAGGGTTTAAGGGAATTTTTAGGGTTGATGGAGCTGCTCTATATCTTGAGTGTGGTTACAGTTACATGACTGTATGTGTTTGACAAAATTCATAGGACTGTACACTAAAAGGGAGAATTTTACTATATGTAAATTATACATTAATAAATCTGACTTTTAAAAAAAGGAAGAGTCCACAAAGGAGTCTGCAAAGAAGCTGGAGAGGAAGAAAACCATGGCATTGTGGTCCCTGGAGTCAGGAAAACAAGGTTTCAAGGAAGGAGTAAGTGGTTAACAAGTAGCAGTGCTACAGAGCAGTCAAAATAAAACTGAGAAAGTCCTACTGAATTTAGAAACAAAAAAGTTACGCGTCATTTTTATGACAAATTTTAATGAATGAAAGCTAGAGCACAGTCTGTTCAGAAGCAAATGGAAGGAAGCACACGCAGTGGAAAATGGAGACATCAAGACATTCTACAATTCATGCAGTAAAATGTTCAACGTAAGCAAGGTGGAGGGTATTACTTATCACAGGACATCAAAAAGGTAGTAAGCAGAGAAAAGATACTGGCCAAACGAGCTGCAGAAAAACCTCCAAGTACATTAAGAGCGTATTAGAAAACCAGTAACATTCTCAAACTGGGCATTCACACATATCAAATGAGTGTCAAACTGGAAATTTTAATGAACAGGCTAATGTTTCCTACCTCCCTGGAGCTTCAAACCTCTTCAAGCTCACATACTTAACAAATGAATAACCAATTACCCTCTAGCTCAGTGTCACCTTATGCTAAGAGAAAGGCTGTCTAGAAAACTAGAGCCTCTACTGGCAATGACATTTTATTTACAATGTTATGAGCTCTCTTCAGATATATTAGCATACCAAGTATACGACAAGTCCAAAACCAAGGAACTCTGGATACTTCAAAACTATTCCTAAAATTCCTCTCTACTTTATCTCCCGTGTCCAATCTGTCAACAAGCTTAGTAATTAAGTCTATTTAAGTCTCCTTCCTACTGTCCCTTCCTCATAGGTTTTACTCTCCTTATCAAAGAACTTATTACCTCATGCCTGAATTATTACAGATTTTTGATTGGACTTAAGACCTTCTAATCTCTGTCCCATTCAATCTACTTAGCAGACTGCAACAAGACGAATTTTCCTAAATCCAGCTTCTAATCACATCATTACCCTTTTAACAACTTACAATTCTTTATAAAGGAGTATATTTATCTCCCTGGCTTTCAAACCCCTCTATAATCTGATACCAAATAAATATCAAAGCTCACTGTTAACCAGTCCCGCAAAACAAAGTTTCTGTTATGACAAACAGATTGTCATAGTTCCTATGCTTGCCATACTCAGGAGATGGAGAGATGAATAAGCCCAATTTCTCCTATCTGTCCCCCAACTTCTGAAGCTGGAATATCCTTCACTTCTATTCCTTCTTGGTGTAATGGAAATGGTTTGAGCTTTGGAACCAAATAAACCTAAATTCAAAGCCATCTCTTACTAGCTGTGTAACCTTAGACTGGTTAACTTCTCTACACTTCTCTTCATCATTTATAAAGAGTGAAGAGTAATACCACTTACCTCTCAGGTTTGCATAAGCATTGAAAAATCACAGCATTTAATTACCATGTTCTAGACAAATGGTAATTACTCAATAAATATTCCCTATCCTCCCTTATATAACTGGAATTCATTCATAAGTTCCACTTAAACAACTCTCCTTAAACAATGAGCAACGACTCTAGTACAGTGTCTCTATTAACAATCAAAATAAGA
The DNA here is from genome assembly GCF_011762595.2 of Tursiops truncatus. Classification (NCBI taxonomy): domain Eukaryota; kingdom Metazoa; phylum Chordata; class Mammalia; order Artiodactyla; family Delphinidae; genus Tursiops; species Tursiops truncatus. The sequence continues at coordinate 78,481,405 of NC_047039.1, read as the reverse complement.
ACCGTCCGTCTCTTTCTTAAAAGCTAAACATACACCAACCCATATGATCCAGCCGTTCCACTCCTAGGTATTTAACCAAGAGAAGTGAAAACACACGATCATGTGAATGTTCATATTAATTATAATAACTGGAAAAAACCCAAATGCCTATCAACAAGTGAATGGATAAACAAAACGTGGTATACCCATAAAATAGAACACTACTCAATAAAAAGAAACAAATTACTGATACACTCAACAAAATGGAAGAATCTCAAATCCTTCTGCTGAGTGAAGGAAGCTAGACACAAAGGACTGCATGGTGTATGTTTCTATTTTATATAAAACTCTAGGAAACCAAATTTAATCTATAGTGATAGAAAGCCTATCAGTGGTTGCCTGAAGCCAGGGGTTGGGAGAAGGATGAATGCAAAGAGCATAAGGAAATGTTTAGAGGTAATGGAAATGTTCTGTATTTTGATCATGGTGGTAGTTTCACTGGTATATACATCTATCAAAACCAATCAAAATGTACACTTCAAATGGGTGAATCTTTTGCATGTATATTATATCTCAACAAAGTTGATTTTTTAAAAACACCTGCCTTAGAATTTGATTCATTTTATTGCTTGCCTTAGTCCTATGCATCCCATCCCTAGCCTAGGTTGTAAGTTCCCTGAGTGGAAGATCCAATCTTATACTCCCTTTTGGTCCTTCCAATGCTCGGCACAGAAATCCTATACTTGAAGAAGTTAACAACTGAATAAAAGCAGGTTCTTCTTAATCTTAGAAAGCAGTGTCTTTAAATTTTAAGAAGAATTACTTGAGCCTCTTGTTTAAAATGTAGATTCCTAGACCATACTCCCATAGATTCTAATTCAAAATGCCTGGAGTGGCTTGGGCATCTACATTTGTTGTTGTTGTATCTGCCTTTTCAATAAGCAACTAATGCCAAATGATTCTTGAATTACATTTTGAAAAACACAGCTACAGGATTTGCTATATGAAAAAAACCAGTCTCTCAAACAGAAGCACAGTGCTCCTGCGCTGATGGAAGGAGACAGCCAGATGAGCTATCCTACTGAGCTTGGAGACCAGCTCACTGCGATCATACAGGGAAATGAAACAATTCTAGCAGGTCCAGGATCCAATTAAAAATGAATCCTCTTTCCAGTAAGGCAAAGGTTCTGCACTTATCCCTGTTGACTAGGCTACAGCAACACAGGCTTCTGCCTATTTCATCCTGTTTCTAGTGGAAAACGTAAGAAATCAGAAATAGTCACATTAAAAAAATAAGGTCCATAAGTATCAAACAAAACACCCCCAAACAACTATTACATCACCAATTAATAGTCCAGTGATGGTCAATTTTTCTATGACAATGAAATGACAGGAGATTTGAGCCCTAGACTTGAAGTGAACAGCCATCTGTCTAGAATAGCAGTGACAGGACTCACCTATCAATTACTAAATTGTAGTAATTACCAGGTAGCTCACAAAGGACAATAAAGTCAAACATTAGAAATTATTCCCTTCCTTTTTCGAGACAGTAGATTTCTTTCCATGGAAAACAGTAAAGAACCTATAATTAAGAAAAGTACTTCAAACCTGACATAGGGGAATAACAAAAAGAAACTATTGACCAAACTTCCTTGTGAATATAGATACAAAAATCCAAAATAAAATAGAAGCAAATCAAACATAGCATTACATCAAAAGAATGCTTTAAAAAAATACTTTTACCATAATCAAGTAAATTAAAGGAAGGCAAAATGATTTATTAATAGAAATTGATTAATGCATTCATCGCTGTTTGTAAGTCAAAGGAAAATACCCATGAATAACTAGGCAAGTACTATTAAGGCATTTTGAAATGTTCAACATCAATTCATTTTTAATATGAAAGCTCTACTGAGGTATAAAATGCAGAAAAGTACACAAATGATAAGCGTACTGCTCAAAGAATATGTGAACACACTCAAGTAACCAGCACGCAGATCAAGAAACAGTATTACAGCACCCCCAGCAGACCTCTTGCTACCCTTTTTCAGCCAACTTGTTATTTCCCTCACTTCCTCCAAGTCTTTACTCAAAAGTCATCTCACTGTAGCTTGTATACTAACCACCTTATTTAAAATTATAATTCAATTTCAGTTCTAGCATTCCCAATTGCTTTTCACCATCTACTCTTTTATTGGTCCACTCTCTTAACATCCTGTATAATTATTATGTTTATTGTCTACCTCCTGCCACCCAGGATCTTTGTCTTTTTGCTTCCTGATATATCCTAGGCACCTAAAACAAAAGCTGGAATGTGCCCAAAATTCTCTGTAGAAGAAAAGGACTCAGCGATACAGGGAAACGGGGAGGGGAGGGTGAAAGGGCAGTATGGCTGGATGTGAGAAAAGGAGTATCAACACCAGGAATATAAACAGGTACAATCTTTCTAGTGTATAATTTGGCAATATCTAACAAAATTTTAAATGTGCATATTCCTTAACTCAGTAATTCCACTTAACAGAAATGCATTAATTCAACTAATTTTACTGAGCAAAGTTACTGGGGATACACAGATAAGCATTTTCCCTACTCATGAAATTTATGGTCTAGAGAAGAAAATAAATATTAATCAAATAATCATACATACCGAGTAAGTGATGTAGGAAAGGTAAATACATAGAGGTACTAAAAGAATATATAATATGGGAGGGGGGATCCATTTGCACATTTACAAAATCGAGGAAGTTATTATCATAAAGTCGGAATAGTAGTTATTTTTACAGAGGAGGAGACTGTGATTGGGAAAAGGCATGTGGAGGGCTTTCTGGGGTGCCTGGCAAAGGTCTATTTTTTGCCTTATATTAACTCATTAAAATAAACATTTGTTTTATGAGGTTTATATATATATATATATATATATATATATATATATATATATATATTCATTCTACAATTAGATTTTTTTAATGCATCAAGCAAACTGCTCACATCACTACAACCACCACCATCTGGTTGCTTCATTCTCCTGCATAAAGCCTTCAAAGGTTCCCCATTGTCTTCAAGATAAAATACAAACAGCTTGCTTCGGCACTCAAACCCTTCCTGACATGAGCACTCTGTGCCTCTCTAGCCTCATCTCTAACCCCTTCCCCACTCTTATCTCCTGCCTTCAAGCCACCCAGAATTTAACATACTTAAGTTATGCTTTTTCATCTTAGTGTCCTAGTACCATGAACTCTTTTCTCCTTTCCTTGACTGACTCTGACTCATCTTTTAAAGCTCAGTTTATTTTGGAGTTTTGCAGGGAGGGGAGAATGGATAGGTAGAGCACAGGAGAATTCTAGGTTAATGAAACTATTCTATATGATACTATCGGGGTGGATATGTGTCATTATGTATTCCTCAAAATCCATACAATATGTAGGGATGTAATGCACAACATGATAAATATAATTAACACCACTCTATGTTATATATGAAAGCTGTTAAGAGTAAATCCTAAGTTCTCGTCACAAAAATTTTTTTCTTTTATTTTGTATTTATACAAAATGATGGACATTCACGAAACTTATTGTGATAATCATTTCAGGATGTATGTAAGTCAAATCATTACACTATACACCTTAAACTTATACAGTGCTGTATGTCAATTATATCTTAATAAAACTGGAAGAAAAAAAGAGAAAAACCCCATAGAATGTATAACACAAAGAGTGAACCATAATGAAACATATGGACTTTGATTTTAAACTTTTTTTTTCAATTTAGATATCATTTTCTCTAGGAAGCTATTCCTAACCATCCCAAATTTGGATTAAGTTTTCTTCCTCTATACTCCTCTACCATTTACTTATCACATGGTACTAGCTACATGTTTCTTCCTCTCTGGACTTGAGCTCCTTAAGATCAAGGACTTTTAATCTCTATACCCCCAGTGCCTAGCATGATTCTTGGCATGAGGAAGAAGTGTCCAATAACTGTTTGTGTAATGAACAAGTCTATCAATTGTTCATGTCTATCATAATTCTGTCAATCATATTTTATCAATCAAATTCATTTCTTACCACTTTGTACCAATAAAATCTATAATAAGAAGCCATAAGATGACCATGCTTTTATGGGAATAACAGTCACTCATATATCTATCTAACTATCTATATATATATATACACACAACACACACTATGCCCAGATTAGGTACTTAAATGTTGTAATCAAATAAAACTTTGATACATTAACCTGACATTTTTAACATGCATAATTGTATAACATAGTAATTGAACAGAAATGATAATGAGTTGATGTAATGACTGCAATTAGCCACATCAAATTCTTTCTGGAAGATGGCAGGATAGAAGTAAATAAATAAGTGAGTCAGAAGACTACAATTAAGATTATTTTTAACAGCCAAACCATATTGTTATAGTCTCTCTTTTCTCTGTTAGTTTGCCAGCACCTATAATTAGCATCAGTATCAACTGCTCCCACCAATACCACATGTACAATGTATAACTCATCACCCACTCCTACTGACAGAAGTCCTAGACCCACTGCACTGCCCTACTACTAAAATAAGACTCCCTACACTCTAAGGAGGCCGTAACTAGTATATTTTCCTGTCTGAGAGTCCGAGTCCTGGACGAAACATACCAGAAGATATGGATTACTACTTTACTCCCACTACCCAGGAAAGAGTAGTTCCAGCCAGGAAGAGGTTCCTTGGCCAGGAGTGAGAGAGTGGAGTGGATTACCTTTTGAATTCTCCTTTCATACTTTTCATTTATCCTACTATGAATATCTTTCTTTTCAACCGGTACATTCTGATTAGCTTCTTCAAAAGTCATTTCTAAACTCATCTCCCTGGAAAGCCTTCCTGAACAAACTACATGCCATTCTTAACCATTTGCTTCTTTGCCTCCTTAACACTTCCCTCTCTATTTCCAAGGTATTACTACTGAAAACAAACTGAAAGGAATTGTCCAAAATTTTAAAATATAAGCAGAAACACAAGTTGATAAACCAGAGAAGGAAATTTGAACAGGACACCAAACAAAGAGGAGGGCCCAGTTATCAAGAGACAAAATAGGAAGTCAGGAAATAAAAGGCCCAAGACGGTAGAGGAAGAAAAGACAGGCTAAGCAGGCAAGCAGGAAGAAGATTCTGAGTGAATCGCGGCACAGGAACAGTTGCTTGTGGCTCTCTGCAACAAGATTAGTAGGAAGGCTGGTTATAACTAAAGGCCAAGGAGGAGAAAGCACTCTCATACTTTGCTAGTGGCGGTGAAAATAGTACAGCTTCTAGAGAGGACAATTTTGTAGTATCTTCCAAAATGTTAAATGCATTGTTAAATGTAAAATGCTTTGACCCAGTAATCTCACTACTAGCTATTCATCCAATATGTATACATGTATGAAATCATATATGTGAAATGAGATCAACTGCAAGCACTGTACCAGCATATATTGGAAGCAACTTAAATGTCTGTTAATAGCAATTCCAATCCTAAGTATATACCCAATAGAATTGAAAACAGGCATTCAAACAAATACTTGCACATAATTATTCACAGCAGCACTATTCACAATATCCAAAAGTTGGGGTAAAAAACAAATGTCCATCCACTATGAATGGAAAAACAAAAGGTGGTATATCCATACAATGGAATATTCAGTCATTAAAGGAATAAAGAACTGATATGTGTTACAATCTGGAAGAATCTTAAAAACATGTTAACTGAAGAAGCCAATCACAAAAGGTCATGTACTTACGATTCCATTTACATAAAATATCCAGAATAGGTAAATCCATAAAGACAGAAAGTAGATTAGTGATTGCCCAGGACATGGCATTAAGCAGGAACAAGGAGTGACTGCTTAAAGCCCACAGGGCTCCTTTAGGGGTGATGAAAACGTTTTGGATTCACATAGAGGTGAGAGCCCCACAGCGTTGAGAATGTACTAAATGTCACTGAATTATACACTTTAAAATGGTTAATATTATGTGAATGAATTTCATCTTGATTTCTAAAATGTCCATGTTAATAGGGACTGGATCCCTACACGTAGTATATATCATACATTGTTAAGTGAAAAAAAGCAAGGCCTGTAACACGGTGCAAAGCATACTACCATTTGTGAGGGTGGTAAGTATATGTATATACTTACGTATATATACAGTAAATGGCAATAGTGGTTGCTTCCGGGCAGAAACTGAATGGCTAAAGGATAGGGCAGTGAAAAAAAACTGTGCCTCATAGCATGCACTGTATCTTTTGATATAAAAATGAACCTTATGCATGTGGTTCTTTGGGAAAAAAAATAATAAAGTGGGACAGGAGGAATTAGCCCTAGGTTTGAGGTAATCAAGAATCAGTTCTCTAGGGAACACCAGAATGATTAGGATGCTTTAACAAGAGCCAGAACAGGAGACTCAGATAAAAGTGGTAAATAGTGGAAGAAAAATGGCGAAGAATGAATATGCGTTAGACCTCTGTCTTCTGGGATCTGAGAAATGAGAAGGGGTAAAGAGGAAAGTGATGAGGTGGGAGAATCTACAGGATAGAGGCCAGCTGGCCATGCAATCCTACTTTCCTTCAGGGCATGTAGTCCTTGATAAATAAGTGAAAGTAATCAGTGACATAAGGCTTGCTCTTCTGCTTCCACTGTTCACAGAAATAGGTCTTTAGTCATAGCCACAAAAAGTTTAAGTGGCACAAAACTTTCAATCCTACAGCAGATTTAAAAGGAGAGAGGACGCTATGTGACAAGGACACTAGGTATCTGAAATAAAAGAAAAGGCTCCCAAAAGAGTGAATCTGCCAAACTGCGCCAGCTGTGAATATCTTCACTCTTTGAAGAAAACTGTGTACAGCAGAGGGACTCAGTTCCTTCTGCAGATTAGCAAGTACAACTTTGACATCACTCTACTCCCTCCAAGCCAACATGCTCAGCATATAATTTGGCATTTTTAAAATCCTTTCCCCATACTTTTCATTTATCCTACTACGAACAAGCTTTCCTTTCAATCAGTACATCTCAATTAGCTCCTTAAAAGTCATCTCTAAACTCATCTCCTTGGAAAGCCTTTTTGAACACACTTATGCCATTCTTTACTATTTGCTTATTCCGTGCCACCTCAGCACTATACTCTCTCTTTCCAGGTTATTACTGGTCATTAGTTAAATAACACTCAAGGTCATTAGTTAAATAACACTCAAGGTGCTACATTTGTGTATTTGTCCTCTTCTCACCTGTGTCTAGTTTATAAGCCAGGTCTCCCAACTTTCCCCCCCTCCCATTAATTCTTCCTTGGACCCCACAAATATACTCTCTGGTCTATGTATCTACTCAGTAAGAACAAGAATACTCCAAGAAAATAGAGGAACCTTTAGGAAGGAAGAAACAAAAAGATGTGATGGATAAACTTGTACTTAGGAGCTTTGGACTTCTTTTCTGTAAAGCTTATCTGGAGTCTCAAAGCTTTACAAGAGAAATTAAGGAAAATATGACAATTCTTTTTCTGTCTGGCATCTGCTAAAAAGTCTTCATTTCTACTAAGGATAAACATGAGCACCCTCATGCTTATAAATTACCTTACAATATAGCTGACAAAGCTTTAGCTATTGTCGACCTCACATCTCAGTTACCAGAATATGAGTGTAGCAGCCTTAAATACAGAAGGATCCCAGGAATCTACAAGCTCTGGAGAAAATAAATTTCCAACCCTCCAAAAAAAGAATGCTATCATCCAGCAAATACTACAAATTACACTCTTTTTCAATAATAACTGTTTTCCTTTTTTTCCCCCAGAAAGGCCAAATTGTTTTTCCCTAAAATCCAGGTAGGATGAAGTCTCTCAGACACAAACAACCAGGCTTCATTCCCTGGTATCTAACACATCAGAGAGTGAGACTAATAGCTGTGCAGATTCCAAAAGAAACAGAAGACCATGTCCCTACCTCCTGCAATTCACCAGACTTGTGGAGAAAAAAAAATCCTGTCACTCGGGGAGCAATGGAAAGTCTAAGAAAGTTTAGAGTACATTACTAAACTCTATTGGAAAATAATGGGTGATGGGCTCATGGGTAGTAGTTCCATTATTATGCTCCAAAACTTATATATATTACATGTATTCTTTCACATATTCAAATAATGCATAATTAAAATTTTAATTTAAAAAAATTAAAATGTTGGAAGAGTACACACTAAACTGTGAAAAGTAGTTATCTCATAGTAGATTGGACAGGGGGTATTACAGAGAATTTTTTCATTTTCTCTATTATACATTTATGAATCATTTTAAGATTTTTGTAGTGAAAATGTGTTTCTCTTTTTTTAAGTTTAAAATAAAAGGCACTGATTTAGTATGCTGGAAAAAAATTCTTCACAACACCATGCGAAGTGACTACCAAGAATTCAAACTCTGTGAGGAAACTAACACATTCTATGAAAATAAACTGCAGGAAGTTCTTAACCCAGTAACAAATGTGTGAAAGTCATTCTAGGAGGGTGAATGAGGACAGAGGAAATATTCCTATTGTATTCAAGGCAAGGATTTCAGGGAAACAGACTTTTGCCCTGGAAAGCAACCCAGAAGGTAAGCCATCTACTTCCCTATGGTTTCAATAAATTCTTAAAACATAGTAAGAATCCAAAAGGGTCACTGATCAAGAAGTATTCAAATCTCAAATATAGTCAGCTATGAAAATTTTATTGTAGTAAATGGTACGCAAGACCAATTCAAAGGATGGAAAGAATAATCAAAAGATATCTCTCATGTATATATGTATGTTTAGACAAGTGTAAAACCTCTCAAATGACTCATAAGAAACTGCTAATGATGACTGTGAGGAGAGGGTTCAAACGGCTGGGTACGGGAATGGGAGGGACACCTTTTTCTGTATTCCTTTTAACATTAAAATTTTTGGTACCAGTATACATACTATCTATTCAATGAATGAATTAATTTTAAAATAAAAAGGCAGGGACTTCCCTGGTGGCACAGTGGTTAAGAATCCACTTGACAATACAGGAGACAGGGTTTGATCCCACATGCCACGGAGCAACTAAGCCCACGTGCCACAACTACTGAGCCTGCACTCTAGAGCCCGCAAGCCACAGCTGCTGAAGCCCGCGCACCTAGAGCCCGCACTCTGCAACAAGAGAAGCCACCGTGGCATGTACATATATACACTACCAAATGTAAAACCGACAGCTAGTGGGAAGCAGCTGCATAGCACAGGGAGATCAGCTCAGGGCTTTGTGACCACCTAGAGGGGTGGGATAGGGAAGGTGGGAGGGAGGGAGACGCAAGAGAGAAGGGATATGGGGATATACGTATAGCTGATTCACTTTGTTATAAAGCAGAAACTAACACACCATTGTGAAGCAATTATACTCCAATAAAGATGTTTAAAATAATTTTAAAAATTTAAAAAAAAAAGAGAAGCCGCCGCAATGAGAAGCCTGCGCACCTCAAGGAAAAGTAGCCCCTGCATGCCACAACTAGAGAAAGCCCACGCAGAGCAACAAAGACCCAACACAGACAAAAAATGAATTTTAATTAATTAATTAATTAATTAAAAAATAAAAAGGCAGTAGCCAATGTGTTTCTGAACAGCAAAATATTGGGCTGGCCAAAAACTCCTTTGGTTTATAAGTAAAAATAAAAGATAAAGTTTTCATTTTCACAAAGAACTTTATTGAACAACATATTCACCCTTTTATTCCACTACCTTCTGCCATTTTTCAGGCAACTTATAATTCCATCTTCCCAAAACTTTTTATCTTTTTGAGCAAAGAGCTGTTCTAGGTGCCTTTTACAATCTTCCAGGAAATTGAAATTTTTTCCATTAAGAGAATTTTGTAAAGACTGAAGTAAATGGAAATCCAAAGGTGCAATGTCTGGTGAATATGGTGGATGAATCAGAAATTCCCAGCCAAGCTGTAACAGTTTTTGCCTGATCATCAAAGAACCATGTGGTCTTGCGTCGTCCTGATGGAAGATTATGTGTTTTCTGTTGACTAGTTCTGGACACTTTTTGTCAAGTGCTGCTTTCAGTTGGTCTAATTGGGAGCAGTACCTGCTGGAATTAATTGTTTGGTTTTCTGGAAGGAGCTCATAATAGAAGACTCCCTTCCAATCCCACCATATATACAACATCACCTTCTTTGGATGAAGACCAGCCTTTGGTGTGGTTGGTGGTGGTTCATTTCTCTTGCCCTACAATCTCTTCTGTTCCATATTATTGTACAGTATCCACTTTTCATCAACCATCACAATTTGTTTTAAAAACGGAACGTTTTCATTACATTTAAGTAGAGATTTGCATGCGGAAATATGGTCAGGAAGGTTTTTTTCGCTTAACTTACGTAGACCCCAAATATCCAAGCGATTAACATAATCAAGCCGGTGCAAATGATTTTCAACGCTTGATTTGGATATTTTGAGTGTGTCCACTATCACCCACGTGGCATAACACTGATTGTTGTCAATTAATGTCTCGATTTGATCGCTATCAACTTCAACTGGTCTACCTGACTATGGAGCATTGTCCAGAGAGAAATCTCAAGCATGAAACTTCGCAAACCACTTTTGGCAGGTTTGATCAGTCACAGCACCTTCTCCATACACTGCACAAATCTTTTTTTTTTTGCATTTCAGTTGTGTTTTTACCTTTCTTGAAATAATAAAGCATAACATGCTGAAAATGTCTTCTTCCATCTTCAATATTAAAATGGTTACCCAAAAATTCACCAATTTTGATGTTTTTTTAAAAATGCACGCTGATATGACAGCTGTCACAATACGATCTAACAAAATTGTTTTGAAAGAAGTTAAAGACAGCTAAGCACTACTAGAGCCATCTTACGGAACAACACCAAATGAACTTTTTGGCTAACCCAATAGGTCCCATGAGATTTTTGCCATCAAGGGGTTGTACAGTGGCAAGAACATGGACCTTAGAGTCAAACGGAAGTTTTAACCCCAGTTCACCCACTTCCTAGAAATAAGTGATGCAGAAAAAGATAACTGGTTGGGAGATCTGAAAAAAATCTCTCTGTGCTGCTCTTCCCAATACCATGTAAAGTGGCTACCAAGAATTCATAACTAACAAGGAAACCAATATATTCTGCAACTTTTAATCACAGCTGACTTGAGAAAGCAGAATTTTAACCTAGAGGGCAATAAACAGAACCCTCAAAATCCATGATATATATTGAAATTCACATTATGACAAAAACGACTGTGAAAGTTATAGAGTTAAAACATTTCTTTTATGAGGTAACACTGCAATGGATAGAGCTAAAGGTCAGCTGGTGTAGGGACTAAACAGCCCACTTATAAAGCCTTGAACTTATGAATCGCATAAGTATTATATTATGGTTTTGAGGAGTGGATAAATTTGTATTTAAAGGCAGGGTGGCAGTGTCCCAGAGGAGACTGAGGTACAGGATTGAGTTTAATAATTTCTCCGGTCTCCCAGGACTACCTTGGGCACCTACACCCCAATTTCAGTGCAGGGCATTGTTTAGAAAGTTAATAGAAATCCTAACAACTCAATATCAGAAAAACAAACAACTTGATTTAAAAATGGGCAGACATTTTTCCAGAGAAGACATACAGATGGCCAACAGGCACATGAAAAGATGCTCAACATCACTAATCATCAGGAAAATGCAAATCAAAACCACAGTGAGATACCATCTCACACCTGTCATAATGGCTACTATCAAAAAGATAAGAAACAAGTGTTGGTGAGAATGTGGAGAAAAGAGAACCATCGTGCACTGTTGGTGGGAATGTAAATTGGTGCAGTCACCATGGAAAACAGTTCCCAAAAAATCTAAAAAGAGAACTACAAATGTTCCCCAAAAATCTAAAAATAGAACTACCAAATATCTAACAACTCCACTTCTGGGTATTTATCCAAAGAAAACAAAAACACTAATTCACCATGTTTAGGGCAGCATTATTTACAATTGCCAAAATATGGAAGCAACCTAAGTGTCCATTGACAAATGGTGAAAGAAGATGTGGGGGGTATGTGTGTGTATACACATATATATGGTGTGTATATATTTACACACATACATGCACACAATGGAACATTACTCAGCCATTAAAAAGAATGAAATCTAGCCATTTGCAGAAATGCAGGTGGACCTGGAGGGCATGATGCTAAGTGAAGTAAGTCAGACAAAGAAAAACAAATACCATATGATTTCACTTATATGTGGAATCTAAAAAACAAAACAAATGAACAAGCAAAACAAAAACAGACTCATAGATACAGACAACAATCTGGTTGTTGCCAGAGGGGAAGAGGGTAGGGAGATAGATGAAATAGGTGAAGGGGATTAAGAGGTACAAAATTCCAGCTATAAGATAAGTAAGTCACAGGGATGTAACACACAGCATAGGGAATATAGTCAATAATATTATAACAACTTTGTATGGTGACAGATGGTAACTAGATTTATTGTGGTCATCATTTCATAATGTATAAAAATACTGAATCGGGCTTCCCTGGTGGCACAGTGGTTGAGAGTCCGCCTGCCGATGCAGGGGACACGGGTTCGTGACCCGGTCTGGGAAGATCCCACATGCCGCGGAGCGGCTGGGCCCGTGAGCCATGGCCGCTGAGCCTGCGCGTCCGGAGCCTGTGCTCCGCAACGGGAGAGGCCACAACAGTGAGAGGCCCACGTACCGCAAAAAAAAAAAATAAAACCAAACAAACAAACAAAAAATACCAAATCACTATGTTATACACCTGAAACTAATATAATATTGTACGTTAATTATAATTCAATAAATAAAATAAAAATTTTAATAATTAAAAAAAGAAGTTCTAGCAGACCATGCTAATGTCTTTTTAAAAATTTATTTTTATTGGAGTATAGTTGCTTTATAATGTTTTAGTTTCTATTGTACAGCAAAGTGATCAGCTATAGGTATACATATATCCCCCCTCTTTTTTGGGTTTCCTTCCCATTTAGGTCATCACAGAGCATTGAGTAGAGTTCCCTGAGCTATAGGTAGGTTCTCATTAGTTATTTATTTTATACATAGTATCAGTAGTGTATATATGTCGATCCCAATATGTCAATCCCAATCTCCCAATTCATCCTACCCACCCCCCTTGGTATCCATACATTTGTTTATCCATACGTTTGTTCTCTCTGTGCTTCTATTTCTGCTTTGCAAATAAGATCATCTATACCAGTGGTCCCCAACCTTTTTGCCACCAGGGACCAGTTTCGTGGAAGACAATTTTTCCACAGACCGGTGGGGGGATGATGGTTTTGGGATGATTCAAGCACATTACATTTATTGTGCACTTTATTTCTGTTATTATTACATTGTAATATATAATGAAGTAATTATACAACTCACCATAATACAGAATCAGTGGGAGTCCTGAGCTTGTTTTCACTTGCCACTCACTGATAGGGTTTTGATATGAGTCTGCAAGCAATTGATTTATTATGGTCTCTGTGCAGTCAAACCTCTCTGCTAATGATAATCTGTATTTGCAGCCACTCCCCAGTGTTAGCATCACTGCCTCAGCTCCACCTCAGATCATCAGGCATTAGATTCTCATAAGGAGCGGGCAACCTAGATCCCTCACATGTGCAGTTCACAGCAGGGTTTGAGCTCCTATGAGACTCTAATGCTGCCACTGATCTGACAGGAGGCGGAGCTCAGGCAGTAATGTGAGTGATGGGGAGTGGCTATAAATACAGGTGAAGCTTCGCTTGCTCGCCTGCTGCTCACCTCCTGCTGTGCAGCCCAGTTCCTAACTGGTCCGTGGCCCAGGGGTTGGGGACCCCTGATCTATACCATTTGTGCTAATGTCTTGAAGGGGCCTGCCATGGAACAGCAACATGACACTGCAAAAGGATATAGAGGATAGGCTGGGTTCTGTCCCTTCAAAAGTTATGGTAAGGGATTCTTTATTCCTTCAAGAAAGATTTACCTACTACATGCTCTTGAAAGCTAATACTAGTTGTGACTGTGAGGTCACTAAGTTCTCTAACAGATGGATCTCTTGATAGGCAGGGGCTATCAGCATGGTGGCTACTGTCATCTGGAAAATAAGTAATACAGAAAACAAATTGCTAAAGAACAGACCACAGGATCTGGTACCAGCCAAGCTTCCTTTTTATCTGGAACTGTGCAAGATAGTTAGGTCTGATGGTCAGAAGTGTCAAGTCCTCTCAAGCTGGTAAAGTTGGTAAAGTGCTAGAGTGACAGATAGTGACATAGTTTGCTGTACATGATCATGCCTTGACACAGTGAGTATTCGTCAATTGGGTCCACTCCTTGTGGCATGGACCCACCAGAAAGAGGTGGACAAAATTTCATGTTCTGGGCTTCCCTGGTGGCGCAGTGGTTAAGAATCCGCCTGCCAATGCAGGGGACACGGGTTCGAGCCATGGTCTGGGAAGATCCCACATGCTGTGGAGCAACTAAGCCCATGCACCACAACTACTGAGCCTGTACTCTAGAGCCCGTGCTCTGCAACAAGAGAAACCAAGATAATGAGAAGCCTGCACATCACAACGAAGAGTAGCCCCTGCTTGCCTCAACTAGATAAAGCTCATGCGCAGCAACGAAGACCCAACACAGCCAAAAATAAAAAACAAATAAATTAATTAAAAAAAAATTTCATGTTCTGCTAGAGTTCACCATCACCTGACTAGGAAAACAAGTCCTGTTCCTCATCGAGCGGCAACTAGAATACCCCACAAGCGTAAATCTAGTCTCGTTTGAGGTAGGTAGAGAAATGGAACTAATAGCAGCATTGGCTGTACCTGCCCAGAGTTTTGTATTTGGTTGATTCTAGCAGGGGAATTACACCATCATCTGTAGAGCAGGCAGTAATCTAATCCTTCAGGTGAGGAATATCTGGTATACATATAGAATGGCCTATTTCTCTGCCTCCCCAAACAGGTAGAATATTAAAAATAAGACAAGTCATAGCATGGCAGTGGACAGTTTTAGATGGAGACCAAGAATAATATGACATAAGAGGAATATTTGAGTGTAGTGCAGACTAGGGATACAGCATGTCAGGCCTGATGGATTAAGAGTAGTGGGAAGCACTAACACCTCATGCTTCCTAAGGATCCGTAATATCAGCACGATGGATCACCAGGAAATATAACACTAAGAGTTGAAAAGGAAAAAAGGGCAAGACATTTTACATAAACATGTCTCTTCTGGGCATGTTTGTGAAAGAAATCCTTTTGAAGTTAGTGGTGGTCAAATAAGATATCATAACAAGGTAGGCAAACTGTATTACTGACAATGCTTCTGAATGTTTGGTCACTGTTATTCATGCATGTGACTAACATCCAACTGTTCTGAACTGATGCATTCTTTAAGAAAAATTTTAAACAGTACGTTGAGTTATGTCCTATTTTATTAATTTAAAAGACTGATTCATACTCAGGAAATTTTGGTTTATGATCTGACACGGCACTATTAATAGGCAATATTGTAACAAAAGCAGTGAAGCAAACCTTTCATAGACAATCGGAGAAATCTCTTTGAAACATCAATGATGGGCTGTATCTCAATCAAAATTTCAAGCTTGCTTAAAGGTCATATTACAAATGAAAAAACAGGCCCCAAAACTTATTTCAGCCACAGTAATTTATTAGGAGAGACCTTAGGGATATTACTAACAGAAGAGACACAACTTTAAGAGCTACTTAGAACTCTCAATGAAGGAATCACTAGTACTGTTGAACTAAAAACTGTGTCAAACTCAACAACCAACCATCATTCAATTAAATCTCAAATCCAAACTAAAAAAGTAAATCTACAATGACCTGCCAATATAGATATTGTCAGGCCTGGGATCATTTTTTAAAATAAATATTTATTAGTTTTTAAATTATCATAAAATAAATGCATTTGGAGAAAATTTAGAAAGTACAAAAAAGTATAAAGAAAAAACAAAATTTACCCACAATCCTACCACCGAGACCCACTATTAAAAATATTTCCGGGGGCTTCCCTGGTGGCGCAGTGGTTGAGAGTCCGCCTGCCGATGCAGGGGACATGGGTTCATGCCCTGGTCTGGAAAGATCCCACATATCGCGGAGCGGCTAGGCCCGTGAGCCATGGCCGCTGAGCCTGTGCGTCCGGAGCCTGTGCTCCGCAACGGGAGAGGCCACAGCAGTGAGAGGCCCGCCTACCGCAAAAAAAAAAAAAAAAAAGGAGGAGAGGAGAGGAGGGAAAGCTCTTTACAGAAGATTGACAGCTGTAAAGCAACTATACTCCAATAAAAATTAATAAAAAAATGGTTGAGGGTTTTGAACCCAGAAACAAAAAAAAAGACTGACCGCTACTCGATGTAAAGGCATGATAGAAAACCATCATTTTGTGACCAGCAATGTATTGAATAATAATAAATTTAGGCCATAATCATAATAGATTCTAAAATTAATAGATGAAAGGCTATGAGAAAATAGGTTATACACACACAGTCTCAAAGTATTACCCACCTAACCCCAACAGTTTACTTATTAATTACAAAGGGGAAAAAATACCTTAATACTGGAGAGATCTGGATAACATCATCTGAACTAATAATTAACATAAGCATCACAAATAAAGGGACAAACTGATATCAGCTCTGCAGTAACCAGAACTAATTATGAAGAAACAATCAGACGAATCCAAATTTTAGGAAATTTTGAAAGGCAATTTAACTGGATCCTTGTCAGCTGTCCAGCAGAATGTTTATGTTGATATGGGAATAAACAACCTTTTGGGAGAGCACTTGTTGGTGAAGAGAGGTTACACAGTCCCTTCTCCTGTTTCTCCTCTCTGATTCCAAGTGAGGAGAAGTTCCAAGACTCACAAAGACTGGGGTTGCTTGCAAGAATGGGAGCCAGACAGGTTGGAGGTCTACTTGGGTGGAAGAATTGCTGATCTGAACCCTGTACCTACCTAAGTAGACAAAAAGAGGACTGGATAGACGAAGCAGAGCTGGGATATAGAGAACAGAATGAAATTGCCTTTGTTTCTCAGAGCAAGAATAAGTGAGCTCCTCAGGAGTCAAATAAATTTTGTGGAATGTGGTTGCGCCTAAGCTGTCTTGATATTCCCCCCATTCAAAAAGCCTCTATGGGCTTTCCTGGTGGTGCAGTGGTTAAGAATCCGCCTGCCAATGCAGGGGACACGGGTTCAAGCCCTGGTCTGGGAAGATCCCACGTGCCGCAGAGCAACTAAGCCCATGCGCCACAATTACTGAGCCTGTGCTCTAGAGCCCACGAGCCACAACTACTGAGCCAGCATGCTGCAACTACTGAAGCCCGCGCGCCTAGAGCCTGTCCTCTGAAAAAACAAACAAAAAAAAAAGCCTCTATGTGATAAGATACCAGCAGGAGCAAAACTAAGTACATCTATTGGTGGAAGAAGTCAACAGTGGATGAAAGAGGCTGAACCAGAGCAATCTCTCACATCCAGGAACTGGACCCTGAAAAGTACTCTGAGGTAACTTCTGGAGAGTCATAAATGTACCTCAATGAGAGAACAAGCATTCACCTACCCAAGAAAGGACAGGAAGAATCAAGCAGTATCAACCAGACAGGCAGCAACAACCAAAAAGAGATGCTCAAGACCTCTCCTAGGAGGACTGATGTTACTGTTCTTAGAAAACAGAAACATCTTCAGAATCTCAATGTATGTCTTACCTATCCACGAAGACTGCTCCAAATACTGACTTGGTGTGAGAATAAGACATTGCAGTGAAGTGACTGCTCATGGCATAGGTATGTCTTTGTGTAATATCATTCACTGAAATATCCCACATGGCCTCTAGTCCTTGGTCTTTAGTACACAGAAAACACCTGAGACCTCTCTTAATCCTGCCCAAGTGGCTTCATTAGAACCAGAGTCTCACTTGCTACTTCTAGAGAGCCCAGGACTCATTCTGCAGCATGTGCGACTTGTTAGAGCATGGGAATCTCAATAGGGACCCATTGGCCTAGAGATAGCATCCAGCCATTCCCTCTTTGGAGTCCTACTGTTCACTAGCACCACCCAGAAAGTAGACACAAGGTCCCAATGTGTCTACTCTGGTCAACCTTGTCTCCTCTCACTCAAGTCAAGGAAGGCTTCTCTTACTCAGGAATAGGGAGATTATGGTGAATCTCTGCTTCCTCCCATAATAGTTATTCAAAACATTTTGAACATTCCCCTCAAGTCCTAGGCTTTCAGTTACTAAAGCCCCGAAGACCATTTCTTCAGCTCTTGCCTTCCATATCTTTCCCTGAAGTAATGGGAACAAGAACTAGCAATAACACAGGGGATAAAAAAAACCATGTGGACATAATGTAATATCACCCTATGACATATCTACATATATTACAGTTACCAAAGGAGACTAAAATATCCTAAGATAAATGTGAATGCGAAGTGTTTTTACTGAATGTTAAATTCACCATCAGAAATGTTTGGCCCCAAAGAAAACATTGGGAAGAAGCATATAGTTCACCCCAATACTTTTAAAGAATCTCATGATTTTTAAGACGTAATTGGGGCCAAAACTTTCATATCAAAGATAAGAGTAAGAGTTTCTTTAGAGCAGTAGCCCAGTGATTTCTGAAAATATTTTGAAGACATGTCACGAGTGAATGCAAAGAACTGACCCTAGCGGAGAAGATAGTGGAGGGACCACCCACATGAAGAAATCTCAGGACTAGGAAGTTATAGGGTCCCATGATATTACAGCTAAAAGAGTCCTAGAGATCATTTAGACCAACTCTCCCATTTTACACATCAGGAAATTGAAATAGACAATGGAAAGACTTCCAAAGTCTCTCAGAGAGACAGCAGCAAACCCACATCTAGAACAAGGATTCAACTATTCCATTACTCTTGTTAATAACCTTTAACTATTAAAAGTAGTACATTGTTAAATATTTAGAAAATATAAGAAATGCAAAAAAGGGGTTTAAAAAGTCATAATCCCACATATCAGAGACAAATTTGGTTAGTATTTTAGTGCTTCTCTTTCTAGGTATTCTCCTAGATTGTATAGATAATTTACAATAAGTATATTAGTCTGCTCGGACTGCCATAACAAAATACCATAGACTAGGTGGCTTAAACAACAGAAATTAATGTTCTCAGTCTCTGGAGGCCAAAAAGCCAAAGATCAAGATTCTAGCAGAGTTCAGTGAGAACTCTCTTCCTAGCTTGCAAATGGCTACCTTCTCGCTGTATCCTCACATGGCACAGAGAGCATTGTTGTCTCTTCCTCTTTTTAAGAGGGCACCAGCCTTATCAGATTAGGGCTCAACCCTTATAACTTCATTTAACCTACAACTCCTCTTCACAGGCTCTATCTCCAAATACAATCACACTGGGAGTTAGGGTTTCAACATATGAATTTTAAGGGGACACAATTCAGCCCTAGCATTCTGCCTCTGGCCCCCCAAAATTCATATCCTTATAACATGTAAAATACATTCATTCTATTCCATCAGCCCCGGAAGTCTTAACTCATTCCAGCATCAACTCTAAAGTCCAAAAACTCATTTAGATATCAACTAAATTATATATGAGTAAGAATCCAGTTATGACTCATCCTGAGGCAAAATTCCTCTCCAGCTGTGAACCTGTGAAACCAAACGTGTGCTTCCAAAATACAATGGTGGGACAGAAAGATAATCCTACTCTACAAGGGAGAAACAGGAAAGAAGAAGTGACAGGTCCCAAGCAAGTCCAAAACCTAGCAAGGCAAATTCCATTAGATCTTAAGGCTAGAGAATAATTCTCTTCTGTTCAATGACACACCTTCCACTGGGGTGGCACTGTCACTCACTCAGCTCTTCAGAGTGGCCCTGGCCCCATAGCTCTCTGTGGTGGCCACCCTCTGAAACAAAAGGAAACATCTCTGTGCCTTGGGCCTGTGCTCAGACTGGCAGCCCTGATATTCTCCAAATCACCTTCCGGGTCACTCTTGCCTTTCCTCAAGAATAGCACACGTGGGCTTCCCTGGTGGCGCAGTGGTTAAGAATCCACCTGCCAATGCAGGCGACAGGGGTTCGAGCCCTGATCCGGGAAGATCCCACGTGCCGCGGAGCAACTCAGCCCGTGCGCCACAACTACTGAGCCTGCGCTCTAGAGCCCATGGGTCACAACTACTGAGCCCGTGTGCCACAACTACTGAGGCTGCGTGCCTAGAGCCCGGGCTCTGCAACAAGAGAAGCCACCGCCATGAGAAGCCCACACACCGCAACAAAGAGTAGCCCCCGCTCCCTGCAACTAGAGAAAGCCCACGCTCAGCAATGAAGACCCAATGCAGCCAAAAATAAAATAAAACAAAAAATAAATAAATTAAACAAAAACAGCAAACCATTTAAAAAAAAAAAGAATAGCACACGTTTACAGTCAAATAACTCTATGATCTAGTCTTGTAGAATCCAAGACATCCAACAGCCTTCCTTCATTCCATTCCTCTTTCTCTGTCCCCTTTAGTTGAAACTGGCAATGTCTCTGCTGGTATAATTCCATCTCTATTCCTGGCTTCTGCTGATGGCTGGTTTAGTCCATGAGTCACACCCATGATCTCTTTAGTGTTTTCTTCAGAACAAGATTTCTCATTTTTCACAATATATAGGCTAAGGATAGGCTAAGAATTTCCAAATCTCCAAGTTCTGGTTCCTTTTTACTTAACAATTCCTTCTTCAATTCAACCCTCTACTCTTGCATTTTATTACAAGCAGTATGGAAGACCCAAGCCACACCTTCATTGCTTAGCTTAGAAATCTCCTCTGCTAAACACCCAATTTAATCACTTATAAACTCTACCTTTCACAAAACACTCGAACAATTCAGCCAAGTTCATTGCCACTTTATAACAAGGATCACCTTTCCTCCAGTTTCCAATAAACCGTTCCTCATTTCCATCTGACATTTCTCCAGAACAGCCTTTAATATCCATATTTCTGCCAAGAGTCCCTTCATAGCAACCTTGGCTCTTTCTAGCATGCACCTCAGAATCCTTCCAGCCTTTTTGCCCATTACCCAAACTTCCAAAGCCACTGTCACATTTTTAGGTATTTGTAACAGCAGCACCCCACCTCTCAGCACCAAAATCTGTACTAGTCTGCTCAGCTGCTATAACAAAATACCACAGACTAAGTGGTTTAAACAACAGAAATTTGTATCCCACAAGTTTAAAGGCTAGGAAGTCCAAGATTACGGTGCCGGCTGATTTGCTTCCTGATGAAAGTTCTCTTTCTGGCTTGCAGATGGCCACCTTCTTGCTATGCCCTCACACGGAAAGCTCTGTTGTCTCTTCCTTTTCTTAAAAGGGTATCAGTCCTATCAGATTAGAGCCTCATTCTTATGATCTCATTTAATCTTTATCATCTCCTCACAGGCCCTATCTCCAAATACTGGGGGCTAGAGCTTCAACATATGAATTTTAGGGGTATGCAAAAACCCTTAAGTTACATATGTACATACATATATACATATACACATACACATATACAGAGGGTAAGAGTTTTATATACTTTTTAACTTAGTTTCATGAAAATTTCCCCAATACATTATTCAAAGCATATTCAAATCTTATGACTATTATCATTTACTGTTGCTTAACTATTAAGTCATTTTCAAATTTTGCTATTTAAATAATTTTGCAGTGAACATCTTTCTATACAAAAATAAAACAAAAAATAAATAAATTAAACAAAAACAGCAAACCATTTAAAAAAAAAAAGAATGTCTATTTCCTGATTATTTAGGACAAATTTCCAGAAATTCAACTGTTGAATCAAAGGTCATGAATTTTTAAAGGCTCTTGGTATGTATTGCCAAATGGCTTCCCAGAAACCCATACTAGTATACACTGCCATCTGCAGTAGACATTATAATTAGAATAAAATATTTTTCTGATTGAATAAAAAATCAGTGTCATAAATGACTAAAAAGGCAAGTTTTTTTTTAATTAAAGGAGTTAAAGATTCAGGACAACCAAATAAAAATGTGTGATTCTTGATTAGATCATACGCTGGTGGGGAAGGATGGCTATAAAAATACTTGGGGGACAATTGTGGAATTCTGAATATGAACTGTATATTAGATATTATTGTAGCAATGTTAAATTTCCTGATTCTGATAATGGTATTTTAGTTATATAGACTGTTCTATCTCTTAGGAGACACATGCTGATGTGTCATAAAGTCTGAAGCTTATATTCAAATGATTCAGAAAATACTCATTTGTATTTTTACATATGTATATAGGGGGACAGAAATGGGAAAGAGTGGTAGCGAGGAAGAGAAGCAAATGTGGCAAGATGTTAATTACTGAATCTAGTAAAGGGTAAATGCCACTTCCATTTTTAAACTTACAGTTTAAAATTTTTCAAAAAAAATGTATTAGAGAGCGTCTCCCCACAACTATGGTGCCTGCTGGCAGCTGGTGGGGGACTCTGACCCCCAAGGAGATGGGAGGAACCCCAGAGTGAGCCGGTAGGATGTAGGGGGACCAAGGGGAGAGGAGAAGTGGAAGCCAGACAAGATCAGTGCCCCTGAGGCCAGGGAGATCAGGAGAGGCAGGTGGGAGGGAGTCTGGCCCACTCAGGCCACGGAGACTGCTGAGCTCCCAAGCTGCTTCCCCACAAGCCCCGTCCAGGCCACGTGGGTCCTGGAGGCACAGGAAGGAGGCCGAGGGGAGAATAGGAGAGGTAGGCGGGAGGGGCCATCCCGGAGGAGCGAAAGAGGAGAGGAGGGCGACTGCCCCGCCCAATCGGGCCCAGGGAGCCTACTGAGCTCCCAGGGCATCCCCTGCCCTCCAAGCCCCCTCCAGGCTGTGTGGGTCTTTCTGGGCATAGGAGGGAGGCCGGGAAGATCAGGAGAGGCAGGCAGGAGGGGCCCTCCCAGACCCCAGACTGGAATGGCGAGAGAGGAGGGCGTTTGCCCCACCCACTCGAGCCCAGGAAGCCTGCTGGGCTCCCAGGTGAGGTCCCCTGCCCTCTGAGAGCAGGGGTGGGGGGCACACCTGGGCCCCTACTGTTCCTTGAGCCTAAACCCCACTCCACACAGCCCCCAGGGCCTTTTCCAACCCTGTGAGTCCTGAGCATTGGCCCCACCCCCCACCCAAACCTCGCCCTTGCTTAGGCCCCACCCTCCAGAGCCAAGGCCTTCCCCCACAACCCTTTTTTTTTTTCTTTTCCCTCCTCCTCTTTTTTACTATTGTGGTACTGATGTACCTTCCGGTTATTGATTCATCTATATTTTTATTTTTACATTCTTTCTAACATATCTGTTAGTTTCCTAGTCTAATTTTATTTTTTAGTTTGTTATTGTTCTCTTTTTTTTTTTTGCCAGCTCAGGGTCAGGCAGAAGTTCCTGCAGTGGGAGCTCCAAGTCCGAACCACTGAACTAACAGAGAACCTCAGACCCCAGGGAATATTCATCGGAGTGAGGTGTCACAGAGTTCCTCATCTCAGCACCAAGACCCAGCTCTACCCAACAGCCTACAAACTCCAGTGTTGGAAGCCTCAGGCCAAAAAACCAGTAAAACAGGAACACAATCCAGCTCATTAAAAAAAAATTTTTTTTAATTAAAAAAAAAATGAGACAGCAAAAAAATGTCACAGATGAAGAAGCAAGGTAAAAACCTACAAGACCAAATAAATGAAGAGGAAATAGGCAATCTACCTGAAAAAGAATTCAGAGTAATGATAGTAAAGATGATCCAGAATCTTGGAAAAAGAATGGAAGCACAGACTGAGAAAATACAAGAAATGTTTAACAAAGATCTAGAAGAACTAAAGAACAAACAAATAGAGATGAACAACACAATAGCTGAAATGAAAAATACCCTTGAAGGAATCAATAACAGAATAACGGAGGCAGAAGAACAAATAAGTGAGCTGGAAGACAAAATGGTGGAAATAACTGCCAAGGAGCAGAATAAAGAAAAAAGAATGAAAAGAACTGAAGACAATCTCAGAGACCTCTGGGACAACACTAAACACACCAACAGTCGAATTACAGGGGTCCCAGAAGAAGAAGAGAAAAAGAAAGGGTCTGAGAAAATATTTGAAGAGATTATAGTGGAAAACTTCCCTAACATGGGAACGGAAATAGTCACCCAAGTCCAGGAAGCAGAGAGTCCCATACAGGATAAACCCTAGGAAAAACACACCAAGACACATATTAATCAAACAAACAAAAATTAAATTCAAAGAAAAAATATTAAAAGCAGCAAGGGAAAAACAAAAAATACCATATAAAGGAATCACCATAAGGTTATCAGCTGATTTTTCAGTGGAAACTCTGCAGGCCAGAAGGGAATGGCAGGATATATTTAAAGTGATGAAAGGGAAAAACCTATAACCAAGATTACTCTACCCAGCAAGGATCTCATTCAGATTCGATGGAGAAGTCAAAAGCTTTTCACACAAACAAAAGCTAAGAGAATTCAGCACCACCAAACCAGCTTTACAACAAATGCTAAAGAAACTTCTCTAAGCAGGAAACACAAGAGAAGAAAAAGACCTACAAAAACAAACCCAAAACAATTAAGAAAATGGTAATAGGAACATACATATCAATAATAACCTTGAATGTAAATGGATTAAATGCCCCAACCAAAAGACACAGACTGGCTGAATGGATACAAAAACAAGACCCATATATATGCTGTCTACAAGAGACCCACTTCAGATCTAGGGAAACATACAGACTGAAAGTGACGGGATGGAAAAAGACACTCCATGCAAATGGAAATCAAAAAATGCTGGAGTAGCAATTCTCATATCAGATAAAATAGACTTTAAAATAAAGACTGTTACAAGAGATAAGGAGGGACACTACATAATGATTAAAGGATCAATCCAAGAAGAAGATATAACAATTATAAATGTTTATGCACCCAACATAGGAGCACATCAATACATAAGGCAAATGCTAACAACCATGAAAGGAGAAATCGACAGTAACACAATAACAGTAGAGGACTTTAACCCCCCACTTACACCAATGGACAGATCATCCTAACAGAAAATAAATAAGGAAACACAGGCTTTAAATGACACAGTAGACCAGACAGATCTAATTGATATTTACAGAACATTCCACCCAAAAGTGTCAGAATACACTTTCTTCTCAAATGCACATGGAACATTCTCCAGGATAGATCACATCTTGGGTCACAAATCAAGCCTTGGAAAATTTAAGAAAATTGAAATCATATCAAGCATCTGACCACAACGCTATGAGACTGGAAATCAATTACAGGAAAAAAGACTGCAAAAAATACACATACATGGAGGCTAAACAGTGCACTACTAAATAACCAAGAGATCACTGAAGAAATCAAAGAAGAAATTTAAAAAATACATAGAAACAAATGACAATGAAAACACAATGACTCAAAACCTATGAGACCAAGCAAAAGCAGTTCTAAGAGGGAAGTTTATAGCAATTCAATCTCACCTCAAGAAACAAAAAAATCTCAAATAAACAATCTAAACCTGCACTTAAAACAACTAGAGAGGGCTTCCCTGGTGGCGCAGTGGTTGAGAGTCCGCCTGCCGATGCAGGGGACACGGGTTTGTGTCCCAGTCCAGGAAGATCCCACATGCCACAGAGCGGCTGGGCGCATGAGCCATGGCCGCTGAGCCTGCACGTCCAGAGCCTGTGCTCTGCAACGGGAGAGGCCACAGCAGTGAGAGGCCCGTGTACCAAAAAAAAAAAAAAAAAAAAACTAGAGAAAGAAGAACAAAGAAAACCCAAAGTCAGTAGAAGGAAAGAAAGCATCAAGATCAGAGCAGAAATAAATGAAATAGAAACAAAGAAAACAATAGCAAAGATCAATAAAACTAAAAGCTGGTTCTTTGAGAAGATAAACAAAATTGATAAACACTGAGCCAGACTCACCAAGAAAAAAAAGGAGAGGACGCAAATCAATAAGATTAGAAATGAAAGAGGAGAAATCACAACTGACACTGTAGAAATACAATGGATTTTAAAAGACTACTACAAACAACTGTATGCCAATAAAATGAACAACCATGAAGAAATGGACAAATTCTTGGAAAGGCACAATTTTACAAGACTGAACCAGGAAGAATTAGAAAATATAAACAGACCTATCACAAGTAATGAAATTGAAACTGTAATTAAAACTCTTCCAACAAACAAAAGTCCAGGACCAGATGGCTTCACAGGTGAATTTTATCAAACATTTAGAGAAGAGCTAACATCAATACTTCTCAAACTCTTCCAAAAAATTGCAGAGGGAGAAATACTCCCAAATTCATTCTACAAAGCCACAATCATCCTGATACCAAAACCAGAAAAAAAGGTATCACAAAAAAAGAAAATTATAGACAAATATCACTGATGAACATAGATGCAAAAATCCTGAACAAAATACTAGCAAACAGAATCCAACAGCACATTAAAAGGATCATACACCATGATCAAGTGGGATTTAACCCAGGGATGCAAGGATTCTTCAATATACGCAAACCAATCAATGTGCTACACCACATTAACAAATTAAGGAATAAAAACCATATGATCATCTCAATAGATGCAGAAAAATCTTTTGACAAAATTCAATACCTATTTATGATAAAAACTCTCCAGAAAATGGGCATAGAGGGAAACTACCTCAACATAATAAAGGCCAAATATGACAAACCCACAGCAAGCATCATATTCAATGGTGAAAAGCTGAAAGCATTTCCACTAGGATCAGGAAAAAGACAAGGATTTCCACTCTCACCACTCTTATTCAACATAGTTTTGGAAGTCCTAGACACAGCAATCAGAGAAGAAAAGGAAATAAAAGGAATACAAATTGGAAAAGAACAAGTAAAACTGTCACTATTTGTCGATGACATGATACTATACACAGAAAATCCTAAAGATGCCACCAGAAAACTACTAGAACTAATCAGTGGATTTGGTAAGGTTGCAGGATACAAAATTAATGCACAGAAATCTCTGGCATTCCTATACACCAACAACGAAAAATCAGAAAGAGAAATTAAGGAAACACTCCCATTTACCACTGCAACAAAAAGAATAAAATACCTAGGAATAAACCTGCCTAAGGAGGCAAAAGACTTGTACTCAGAAAACTATAAAACACTGATGAAAGAGGTCAAAGATGACATAAACAGATGGAGAAATATACCATGTCTTTGATTGGAAGAATCAATATTGTGAAAATGACTATACTACCCAAAGCAATCTCCAGATTCAATGCAATCCTTATCAAACTACCAACAGCCAGAATTAGAACAAAAAATCTTACAGTTCGTATGGAAACATAAAAGACCCCAACAGCCAAAGCAATCTTGAGAAAGAAAAACAGAGTTGGAGGAATCAGGCTCCCTGACTTCAAACTATACCACAAAGCTACAGTAATCAAAACAGTATGGTACTGGCACAGAAACAGAAATACAGATCAATGGAACAGGATAGAAAGCCCAGAGATAAACCCACACACATAATGGGCACCTAATTTACAACAAAGGGGCAAGAACATACAATGGAGGAAAGACAGCCTCTTCAATAACTGGTGCTGGGAAAACTGGACAGCTACATGTAAAAGAATGAAATTAGAACACTCCCTAACACCATACACAAAAATAAACTCCAAATGGATTGAAGACTTAAATGTAAGACCAGACAGTATAAAACTTTTAGAGGAAAACATAGGAAAAACACTCTTTGACATAAACCACAGCAAGATCTTTTTTGAAAAATGGTTCTGATGAACCTAGGGGCAGGACAGGAATAAAGACACAGCCGTAGAGAACGGACTTGAGGACACGGTGGGGAAGGAGAAGCTGGGACGAAGTGAGAAAGTAGCATTGACATATATACACTACCAAATGTAAAATAGATAACTAGTGGGAAGCAGCTGCATTGCACAGGGAGATCAGCTCAGTGCTTTGTGACCACCTAGAGGGGTGGGATAGGGAGGGTGGGAGGCAGGCTCAAGAGGGAGGGTATATGGGGACATGTGTATGCATATGGCTGATTCACTTTGTTGTGCAACAGAAGCTAACACGGTATTGTGAAGCAATTGTAGTCCAATAAAGATCTATTTTAAAAATAGTTTAAAAAAATACATATATATATATTAGAGAGTAGTCAAAAGACAGGAATAGTCTATGCACATAAAAACAAATTAGCTGGTAAACATATAAAAAAATGTAAGAGAATTAATAAACGTGCTGATTATTATAGTCTCTTATTTCCTCCTGCCCTCTAGGCATTTGCTCTTTAATCACTTGAACTGCATTTCATCAAATGGACCCAGGAAGGAATGGCAAGAGAAATATCAATCGTTCTATTTCACTTCTCATTAGCAGTCCTGGAAAAAGATTTAAAAGATTAAAAACTCAAAATTAGCTCATTACAATGAGTTTTGGAAATGACGTATAGACTTTAATTCACAACTTGGTCTTCAATTCAGATTCTTGTGGTCTCCCATGACCCTAAATATTTGATAAATCCTAGTTCCTAAATGACAAAAACAAAAGTAATAAGTCATATGAAAAATAGGTTTTCCTTAAATAAAGAAAAAGTGTTGACCTCTGCCAGTGGTCTTACTTTTATCAGGAAAGTAAGTAGCCAATAGAATGGAAGGCAACCAATGGATTTATAAACCATGAATGGAGGTTTTCCTTTTCAGAAACAATATGAAGGAAGTAGTATAACATAGTGGTTCAATGCATAGGCTATAGAGTCAGATTGTCTATATCTGAATATTTACTTCACCACTTACTACCTATGTGATCTGTGGCAAATAACTCCATCTCAGTTTCCTCATCTTAAAAATGAGGAAAACAGTAAAATCTATGTCTTAGGGTTGTTGTGAAGATTAAATAAGTTAGTATATTTTAGCTCTTACAGCAGCATCTGGCATACCATAAAACCTCAAAATACGTTAGCTGCTGTGGTTCTTATTATTACTAGTATTACTACAATAACTACTACCACTATCACCACCACTATCAACCTGCAGTTGCTAAAAGTTTGGCATTGATTCAGAAACACTATAGCAAAACAAAAGAAACACAACATATGCACACCCACCCCCACAGGTTGAAAAAGTGAAAGAGAACTGATTTCAAGTCAGTCCTTCAGTATCTCTTCAAGCTCTTCTGAGAGAAGCTGAGAAGATACCAATATACCAACAATGCACGGCTCATTTCAAGAAGTAAAATGTGTGGTCTGGATAAGTTAATCTCAGAAGAAATGACAAGTTCTCTCACCCAGTTAATCGTTTATCAAACTTTACTGAGGCTTACTATACTATGTATCAGGTATTGAGCCAGATACTAGGAATACAAATGGAAGATTCTATATCTTTAAAAATTTTGCTTTCTTGTCAAAGAAATATACATAGATTATAACATATGATAGGTTATACGATGGAAGCAGAGAAAGATCTAAGCTAGACTGTGGAGAAGGAGGAAACAGCATGAAGATTTCCCAGAGGGGGTAACATTTAAACTGAGCCTTAAAGGATAATAACAGATAAATGGGGACAGAATGGGAGAAAACATTCCTCCAGGGGTAAAAGCAGGCAAATGGAGAAAAAAGAATACCATTGCCCTACCTATAGCCACACAAAACCAAAAGATCTCTTCTTAAAGCTAAAGGACAGATAGCCATTGGCAGTATGGGCCTGAATAAGGTATATTTCTGGAATATCTCCTGTTTATACATACCACATCTCCAACCTCCCCAACTCAAAATAAGCCACATTTAGAGAACTGACAGAAAGTTGTGATTAAGAAGATTCAAAGACAAGTTTCTCACTTACAACACTGGGCGGCAGCAGTAGGCAATGGTTTCCTCTGGCTTTCTTC
The DNA here is from genome assembly GCF_011762595.2 of Tursiops truncatus. Taxonomy (NCBI): domain Eukaryota; kingdom Metazoa; phylum Chordata; class Mammalia; order Artiodactyla; family Delphinidae; genus Tursiops; species Tursiops truncatus. The sequence continues at coordinate 78,451,542 of NC_047039.1, read as the reverse complement.
TTGACTAGAATACTAGAGGCAGAAAGGATAAACAAAAACAACAAACAAAAAAAAAAAAACATAGTAAGAGGCCCAAGTAAAGAAGGAGAAAAACAAAACAACAACAAAAAAACTATAGCTACCTATAAAAAGGTTTAGCATTTGACTAGAGTCAAATTTCTTATCAAACAGAAACCGATCATCCTGCTGCTGATTTCCCTGTGTGATCCTGACATACAGGCCAGACTAACAGATATGGCATTGGCCCAATGCAACAGGCTAAAGCAGGATAGCAGGAAGGCTGTTCTGACCAAGGGCACCTGGGCACCATTCCAGCTCTACCAGGCAGCTGTAGAAGGCTTAGTCTTAGAAGTTCAGAGGACTTAAAAAACTCAAATAATATACAGATTTCCCCATTTGGGTGGTAGAACTGAAAATCTCTCTGAGACTTGAGTTTTCTCCATCTTTAAAAAGATGAGGCTTCTTCCCTCACAAGGTCACGTGGGAAGTGAAATTACTTACATAAGCATCTGGTATTTACTAGTGTCCCCTTCCCAGTTATACTCTAACCTCCCCAACACAACCCACCACTATCACCACCTAAAAACAGAGTACTGAAGCCATAGAAAGAAAGTTCTATAAAAGGGAGCCACATTAAGTTCAAGTCTTGAAGATGGACAAGATTTGGAAAGGCAAAACAAAAAGAAAAAGGTATAAACAAATTAACACAGGTACACAGAGTCTGGAAGAAAAAATGGCTTGGTTCAGAGCCCATTGGAGGATTGGGAAAACATAACTTGGTCTAGCAACTTGCAAATATAACTTGCAAATATGAGTTTTCATCCTGACTCTGCCATTTATTAATAAATTGTAAGATTCTGGGCAAGACAGAGCTTCTCTAACACTGAAGGAGTCATTCATTCAACAGATATTTCTTGAGTGCCTATTATGTGCAAGGCCTTGTTCCAGGCACTGGGGGAATAGAGTTTGTAATCATGGTAAAGAGTTTAGATTTTACTCTAGTCTATTGAGAAGGTATGTAAAGTTTTAAACACTAGAGGGATATGACTTCATTATACTTTAAAAATCACTCTGGCTGCTGTGTGAGAAGAACTATAGGCAACCAGAGGGGAAATAAGACTAATTATTGCAATTATCCAGATGAAAATTGATGGTGGTTTACACATGAGTGTTAGTGGTGAAGGGCATTTCAAGTGGTTGGATACAAAATACAAAACACTTTTTGTAAATAAATATACTTTTATATATAAAGTACTTTACAAGAAACAAACTACGATACAAATATCAGAGGTAGACAGTGCTATTACTACTTCGGGGAAGGATCAGGCACAGTTTAAACAATATAATAGTATTAGTAAAACTATCAATCATAAAAAAGTTCAAAACTTCTTAAAGGCTAAACAACCCACTCCAAAGTAACAAAGGGACTTGGTTATAATAACTATTATAAATAATGGTGATTTTTATAGGCAGTACACAGGCACAAGAGTGACAAAATCATAAAACTTTAAGCATTAAACTAGAAGAATTCAGACTTAATAGATGAGAGTAGATATTTCCAGCAGACGTATTTAATGAATCTCTTTCAGGTCCAAAGCAGAATGCTGAAGACCAGCTAGAGCCTAATTAATAATATTAAGAGAGCTAAGGAAAAAAATCCATAATACCTATGTACAAGAAAATAAAAGTAGTAAAAGTAAGGAAAATTATAGGCCAATCTCATTTATGAATACAGATGCAAAAATCCTAGATTACCAAACCAAATCATATGACATTTATTTATCATAAATAAGTCTTTATATTTCTGTGTGAATATGTACGTATATGCATGAATGCTGGCATATAAATTTTCATGTATCATGACCAGAAGGACTTTAAATGAAAGGACAGTTCAATATCTGAAAATCTATTCATGCAATTCACCACACAAACAGACTAAAGGAGAAAAACTATGTGATCAAACAATGCAGAAAAGATCTTGATAAAATCCCTTACTTTTTCATGACAAAATATCTTAGAAAATCAGAAAGAAAATAGAATTTCCTTAATCTGATAAAGGGTACCTATCAAAATCTACAGCAAATATCATACTTCAAGATTTATGAAGCATTCCCCTTATAGTCAGGAAAAAGACAAGGCTTCCCCACTCTCACCATTAAAAATTACACAGGATGTTTTACACAATGAATTTTTAAAAATAAGCGGTCACCAAAAACAAGGAAAGTCTGAGAAAATATTACAGCCAAGAGAAGCCGAAGGAGATATTACAACTGAATGTAACCCAGGTGTCCGTTATGGGGTAATGGAACTGAAAAAACGCATGAAATAAAAACTAAGGAAATTTGAAAAAAACTAAGGATTTTTATTTAATAAAACAAAAATAAATAGAAATATAAAATATTAACTTTTAGTTAATAATAATATATCAATATTGGCTCATTAATTATAATAAATGTACCATATTAATGTAAAATGCTAATAATAAGGAAAACTAGAGGGAGGGGGCGGGTAAGATGTGATATGGAAGCCCTCTCTACAAACTGCTTAATATTTAAGTCTGTTAATAAAAACATATGTAAAAATTTCACTTAAAAAATAAGACATAAGGATTGAAAAGAGATAAAAACTTATTATTCAAAGATGCAAAAACTAAAAAACCCAAAGGAATCTCTAAACTAGTAGAATTAATAAGAGTTGGTGAATAAGATCAATACTAAAAAAAAAAAAATCGAGCAGCATTGCCTTATATAGATAGCAATGACCTATTAGAAAGTGTAATTTTTAAATATACCATTCACAATGATTAGGAATAAACCTAACAAAAGAAGTGTAAAAAGTGAATGGAGAGAATAGGTTTTCCTCCTAGAAGACTTCTCATCTTTTGATGCTTAACTATATTTATTAGGTTCCTGCTTATTGTCTGTCTCCTCCTATTTGATCCAAGAGGACATTGGTCTTTGTTTTAACTTCTGATGTATACCAAGCACCTACGACAGGGCCTGGTACACAGTGTTCAATAAGTTATCTGGTGAATAAATGACTAAATGAATGTCACCAATAAATGGACAAATGCAAATTTAAATGATAAAGCTCTAAACTCATTAGATTAGCACAAATTTTAAATCTGGCAATAACAAGTATCAGTAACGATACAGAGCAGCAGAAAAAGTGGAATATAAATTGGTATAATTATTTTAGAGAACAACTTAGCAACATCCAGTAACGTTACACAGAGCACATTCCACAACAAAGCAATTCTATTTCCAGGTATATAGCCAGAGAATCTCCCATACATAAGCAGAGAGAAACAGGGTCAGAGATGTTCACTGAAGCATGCATTTATAATAGTGAAAACCTAATTTTCCATGAGTAGGAAAAGTAATAAATAGTGATACATTTCCACTCTGTCAAGTGGTAGATCCCTAGGCCAGTCTTGACCCAAGAGGCTGCTGTGGATGGGAACTGTTGCACACCATAAGAAAAAAAAAGATAAGATTCTACATTGTGTTTTTAAAATGGTTTTGCAGCAAGTATGACCAAATTTTGATAATCATTGAATCTTGGAGATAAGTGTACAGGTTTCATTTTACTAGTCCTTCAACTTTTATATTTGTTTAAAATTTTTTCATGATAAAAATAGAAAAAAGAAAGGAAGACGCTCCCACTAACCAAAGATGAAACGAGTTTAGTATCAAAAAGAATAAAGATTGCAATGGATTGAAACACAAATATATCAAAATCCATAAATTGATAATAATATCCCACTAAAAAAAAGAAAACAACTCACTGGTCACCTTGAGAAGCTGCTTATGCAACACTCATTATTTTGAAAATTGCTAAAGAGAATGTTTTTCTTGCACGGACTTTATTTCAAGTGAACCAAACAGCTGATGAGGCAGACAAATCATAGATAATAAATGCTGAAGAGATGATATAAGTAGAAAATCATCATTGTGCAACCCTAATAAAATAATGATTATTATTTGCTGCTAAAACCATTAGGTAAAAGGCTTGTGGGATCACTTTAAAATGGATGAAATAGGCTGACACCAAGTTGAATCCACTGTGTAATTTTAACATCACTAAAAGAGAGGCAAGATATAATCTGCCTACAAAAAAAACAAAAAAAGATAATGTTGTGAAATCCTAATCCCCAGTACCTATGAATGTGACCTTATCTGGAAATAGAGTCTCTGCAGATGTAATCAAGTTAATCCAATGACTGGTGCCCCCACAAAAATCAATGGAAATTTGAACACAGACACAAAAAGAGATGACAACGTACTGTGAGGACAGGCAGACACAACCCAGGAAGGCATGTGATAGTGGAGACAGAGACTGAAATAATGTGTCTATAAGCCAAGGAACAGCAAAGACTGCTAGGAAGCACCAGAAAGTAGAAGAAAGGCATGGGACAGCTTCTTCCTCAAAACCTCCAGAAGGAACTGATCCCACCAACACCTGATGTCAGAATTTTAGCCACCAGAACTGTGAGAGAATAAATTTCTGTTGCTGTAAGCCAACAGTATGTGGTACTTTGTTTTGGCAGCCCTGGGAAACTAACACACACATCAAATCACTGCATTTTGGCTTCCTGTACTAACCTATGGATATTGACCATTAATTGACAAATCCAGTGGCTCCACTTCATTACTCATCTTCTTTGCTCTCGGTAATATTTCACACTGTCAAGCATTTCTGCCTCAAAACTTTTTTTTTCCTTTGTTCCATAAACCTTTTTCTGGTTCGCCTACTCTCTCTTTCAGGCAGCTCTTTCTCAGTCTCTTTTGTTTCTCAGGATTCTACCTTTGATGTTTCCCAAGGTTTTGTCCCTGTTCTTCAATACTCTTTCTACATACTTTACCTGAGTGAGCTCTTCTATTCCTATGACTCCAATTGTTACAAATATCTTGATAAATCCAAACTCTATACCCGACCTCATCATACCCTGAGCTTCAGATTCTCACATTAGGTTGCTTACCAGATGTTTCCTAACAGGTTGCTTACCAGACAAATTTTCTAATAGCCCAACATGCCCTAAAGTAAAAAAACTTATCTTTTCCCTCCACCACCACCAACAAAAACACTCCCCATTCTTGCTGGCCCAGGTTGAGCTGATTGTGTTCTATTCTGTGCACAAAACTCATCTCTGGAAATAAGTTAGGACAGCAGGACTAAGCAATGCAATAGTCTAAACATTCCTAAAAAGAGCACATAATAAGGATATATATCCAAAAATCTGGGAACAAGCAGGAAAAAAAGGCTTCTGCTCATCTGTGTAACAAGAGGACAGATTCCCTAGTATAAGCTTGCTCCCCAACAGTCTAGAGCCAGACTAGGGCCAATTCAGCCACTTCTGGGGGACAATGGGAAGAAAAGAAAAAGCAGACAGATATTTCTAATAATAGGCAATCTTCTAGCTACCTTTTTTCGCTAATGCAGTTTAAATTCTTTCATTCTCCAACATGTTCCTGAGTCACTCCCTTAAAGCGTCCTATAAAGACACTCTTTACATTGTAAAAAACAGTTCCTACCTCATTGTCAGTTCCCAAGGCATTGATTTGCTCCAATTTGTAGGTCCAATATCTGGCTTCCTCCTCTGGGATATCTATCACAAAAAAGAAGAAACCACATTACCAGGCTAATAATTTAATCATAGGTTGATAATACTTTATTCAATCATACAATCTAAGTTAGAAGGGTGGTGGTGATGGACTAATTTTACTGATGGCTTGGTTCTTGCCATGAACATTATCTTGAATCTTCACAAAAACCAAAATAATATATTATTATTCCCAATGAATGAGAAGACAATATTGTTAAGATGTCAATACCTCCTAAAATGATTGAAAGATTCAACACAGTCGCTATTAAAATCCCAATATTTTTTTTACAGAAATATAAAACCCCATCCATATGGAATCTCAACAGACCCCAAATACCCAAAATATTCTTGAAAAGGAAGAACAAAGCTAGAGGACTCATACTTCCTTATTTCAAAACCTATTAAAAAGCTATAGTAGGACTTCCCTGGTGGCGCAGTGGTTAAGAATCTGCCTGCCAATGCAGGGGACACGGGTTCGAGCCCTGGCCCAGGAAGATCCCACATGCCACAGAGCAACTAAGCCCATGCGCCACTACTACTGAGCCTGAGCTCTAGAGCCCGCAAGCCACAACTACTGAGCCCATGTGTCACAACTACTGAAGCCCACGTGCCTAGAGCCCGTGCTCCGCAACAATAGAGGCCACAGAAATGAGAAGCCCGCACACTGCACCGAAGAAAAGCCACTGCTTGCCACAACTAGAGAAAGCCATGCACAGCAATGAAGAACCAAAGCAGCCAAAAATAAATAAATAAATTTTTTTAAAAAGCTATAGTAAATCAAAACGGTATGCTACTGACATAAAGACAGACATATAGACCAATAAAAGAGAATAAAGAGCCCAGAAATAAGCCCTTACATATATGATCAAATGATTTTTTTCAAGGGTACCAAGAACATTCAATGGGGAAAAGCATCCTTTCAAGAAATGGTGCTGGGACTTCCCTGGTGACGCAGTGGTTAAGAATCTGCCTGCCAATGCAGGCGACACTGGTTCAAGCCCTGGTCCGGGAAGATCCCACATGCCGCGGAGCAACTAAGCCCATTGCCACAACTACTGAGCCTGCACTCTACAGCCTGTGAGCCACAACTACTGAGCCCATGTGCCACAACTACTGAAGCCCATGCGCCTAGAGCCCGTGCTCTGCAACAAGAAAAGCCACCGCAACAAGAAGCCCGTGCACCACAACAAGGAGTAGCCCCCACTCGCCACAACTAGAGAAGGCCCGTGCACAGCAACGAAGACCCAATGCAGCCAAAAATAAATAAATAAATAAATAAATTTACTTTAAAAAAAAAGAGAAATGGTGCTGGCACTACTAAATATAAAATGGACAGAAAACGGGGACCTGCTGTACAGCACAGGGAACTATATATTTTGTGGTAAACTATGAGGGAAAAGAATCTGAAAAAAACAGATGTCTATGTATTTTAACTGGATCACTTTGCTACACACCTGAAACTGACACAACATAGTGGATCAACTATACCTCAATTAAAAATTCAAAAATAAATAAAATCTTATTTTAAAAAAAAATAAATTTTTTTAAAAAAAGAAAGAATACATAGGCAGAACACTCTGACGTAAATCACAGCAAGATCTTTTTTGATCCACCTCCTAGAATAATGAAAATAAAAACAAAAATAAACAAAAGGGAACTAATGAAACTTAAAAGCTCTCACAGCAAAGGAAACCATAAACAAAATGAAAAGACAACCCATAGAATGGGAGAAAATATTTGCAAACAAAGTGAACAAAAAGGGATCAATCTCCAAAATACACCAACAGCTCATGCAGCTCAATATCAAAAAGCAAACAACCCAATCAAAAAATGGGCAGAAGATCTAAACAGACATTTCTCCAAAGAAGACATACATATGGCCAAGAGGCACATGAAAAGATGCTCAACATCGCTAATTATTACAGAAATGCAAATCAAAACCACAGTGAGGTATCACTTCACACCAGTCAGAATGGCCATCATTAAGAAATCTACAAAAAATAAATGCTGGAGAGGGTGTGGAGAAAAGGGAACCCTCCTATACTGTTGGTGGGAAAGTAACTTGGTACAGCCACTATGGTGAACACTATAGAGGTTCCTTAAAAAACTAAAAATAGAGCTACCATATGATCCAGCAATCCCACACCTGGACATATACCTGGAGAAAACCATAATTCAAAAAGATATATGCACCCCAATGTTCATTGCAGCACTATTTACAATAGCCAGGACATGGAAGCAACCTAAATGTCCATCGACAGATGAATGGATAAAGAAGATGTGGTACATATATATAATGGAATATTACTCAGCCATAAAAAAGAATGAAATAATGCCATTTGCAGCAAAATGGATGGACCTAGAGATTGTCATACTGAGTGAAGTAAGTCAGACAGAGAAAGACAAATATATGATATCACTTATATGTGGAATCTAAAAAACAAATGGTACAAATGAACCTATTTACAAAACAGAAATAGGGTCACAGATGTAGAAAACAAACTTATGGTTACTAATGGGGCAGGGAAGGATAAATTGCGACCTTGGGATTGACATATATATAAAATAGATAACTAATAAGGACCTACTATATAGCACAGGGAACGCTACTCAATAATCTGTAATGACCTATATGGGAAAAATCTAAAAAAGAGTCAATATATGTATATGTATAACTGATTCACTTTGCTGTACAGCAGAAACTAACCCAACATTGTAAATCAACTATACTCCAATAAAAATTAATTTAAGAAAAAGAAAGAAATGGTGCTAGGATAACTGAGTATCTACAATGCACAAAATGAAGGTGGACCCTTATTTAACATCATATAGAAAATTAACAGAAAATGGATCAAAACCTAAATGCAAGACCCAAAACTGGAAAACTCTTAGAAAAAAACATAGGGCCAAAACTGCACAACCCTGGATTTAGCAGTGATTTCTTGGATAGGACACCAAAGGCACAGGCAACAACAACAAAAAATAGACAAATTAGACTTCATTAAAATTAAAAACTTTTCTGCATCAAAAGACAGTATTAACAGAATGAAAAAGTAACCCACAGAATAGGAGAAAATATTTGCAAATCATATATCTGATAAGGGATTAATCCCCAGAATATATAAAGAACTCCTAAAACTCAACAATAACAAAAACCCAATTCAAAAATGGGCAAAGGACTGCTGGTGGGAATGTGAATTGGTTCAGCCACTATGGAGAACAGTATGGAGGTTCCTTAAAAAACTACAAATAGAACTACCATATGACCCAGCAATCCCACTACTGGGCATATACCCTGAGAAAACCAAAATTCAAAAGGAGTCATGTACCAAATGTTCATTGCAGCTCTATTTACAATAGCCCAGAGATGGAAACAACCTAAGTGCCCATCATCGGATGAATGGATAAAGAAGATGTGGCACATATATACAATGGAATATTACTCAGCCATAAAAAGAAACGAAATTGAGCTATTTGTAGTGAGGTGGATAGACCTAGAGTCTGTCATACAGAGTGAAGTAAGTCAGAAAGAAAAAGACAAATACCGTATGCTAACACATATATATGGAATTTAAGAAAAAAAAATGTCATGAAGAACCTAGGGGTAAGGCAGGAATAAAGACGCAGACCTCCTAGAGAACGGACTTGAGGTTATGGGGAGGGGGAAGGGTGAGCTGTGACAGGGCGAGAGAGAGTCATGGACATATACACACTAACAAACGTAGTAAGGTAGATAGCTAGTGGGAAGCAGCCGCATGGCACAGGGATATTGGCTTGGTGCTTTGTGACAGCCTGGAGGGGTGGGATAGGGAGGATGGGAGGGAGGGAGACGCAAGAGGGAAGACATATGGGAACATATGTTTATGTATGACTGATTCACTTTGTTATAAAGCAGAAACTAACACACCATTGTAAAGCAATTATACCCCAATAAAGATGTTAAAAAAAAAAATGGGCAAAGGACTTGATAGATGTTTCTCCAAAGAAGATATAAAAATAGCCGAAAAGCACATAAAAAGATGCTCAATCATTAGGGAAATACAAGTCAAAACTACAACGAGATACCACTTCACACCCATTGGGATGGCTACTATCAAAAAAACAGGGGAAAAAACCCAAAAAAACAAAATAACAAGTGTTGGCGAGGATGTGGAGAAATTGGAACCCTCGTACACTGTTGGTGGGAATGTAAAATGGTACAGCTACTATGGGTAACAGTATGATGATTCTTCAAAAAATTAAAAATAGAATTACCATATGATCCAGAAATTCCACTTCTGGGTATGTACCCAAAAGAACTGAAAGCAGAATCTCAAAGAGATATTTGCATACCCATGTTCACAGCATTATTCATAATAGCTAAAATGTGGAAGCAACCTAAGTGCCCATCAATGAATGAACAGATAAGCAAAATGTGATATACACATACTAGGGAATATCATTCAGTCTTAAAAAGGGAGCAAATTTTGACATACGCTACAGCATAGATAAACCTTGAGGATATTATGCTAAGTGAAATAAGCCAGTCACAAAAAAACAAATACTGTATGATTCCAATTGTATGAGGTACTTAGAGTATTCAAAATTGGAGATAGAAAGTAGAATGGTGGTTGCCAGGGGCTGGGGGCAGAGGGGAATGGGGAGTTACTGTTTAATGGGTATAGAGTTTCAGTTTTGCAAGATGAAAAGAACTATGGATATGAATAGTGGTGATGGTTCCACAGCGTTATGAATGTATTCATACCACTGAATTGTATCTTTTAAATGGTTGAGATAGTTAATTTTATGTTACATGTATTTTACCACAATAAAAAAAGAGTAAAGAAAAATGGTACACATACCCTCGCTGTATATATTTAAGATGGACTATAACAACTTCCAAAAAAAATGCAACATCTTTTAAAAACATCAAATGTGGGCATCCCTGGTGGCACAGTGGTTAAGAATCCACCTGCCAGTGCAGGGGACACGGGTTCGAGCCCTGGTCCGGGAAGATCCCACATGCCGCGGAACAACTAAGCCTGTGCGCCACAACTACTGAGTCTGCACTCTAGAGCCCATGGGCCACAACTACTGAAGCCCGTACGCCTAGAGCCTGTGCTTCACAACAAGCAAAGCCACCGCAATGAGAAACCCACACACCGCAAGGAAGAGTAGCTCCCGCTCGTTGCAAGTAGAGAAAGCCCGCGTGCAGCAATGAAGACCCAACGCAGCCAAAAAGAAAAATAAAATAAAAATTTAAAAATCATAGTTGATTTGGCTCCAGAGCCTGGGCTTTTAATTTAAACTGTAATATATTTAACCACTCCTCTTGTTGGGTACTTAGATTGTTCAAAGTTTGTACTATTATAAATAGTACTGCAATAAACATCCTTGTAGCTCTGTATTTTTCTCCTTAAAACTATTTTGAGGGGTGAGGTAAGTAATACATGCACAATGGTTTAAAAAGTTACTCAGGGAAAATTAGGTCTCCCTCACAAATCAGTTATCTTTCTTTCTTATAGGGTACCACAATTAATGCTTTCTTGTATATTGTTCCAGGGGCAGTCTTTGAATCTATAAGCATATATGTAGACCCCCAACCCCTATTAAAAACACAAATAGTAGCATATTCTAACACATTCACTGTCCCTTGCTGTTTTCTACTTAACAATGTATTTTGGTGAATTTGTTCTACATCAGAACTTATAGACTGCAGCAGAGCAGCTCTTCCTCCTCTCTCACTTATTTTCAACAAGTGCAAAGTAAACCATTTTATGGCTGAGGAGTGCTGTACAAATTAGGTAGTAAATTACTTGAAGGTTTTATTATAAGACTTTGAAATATTGCCACCAATTGCTGAAGAGCGGTTTGAGGGGAAGGAGGTGAAATTTTGGATAGGAGGGACAAAGGAGAAAGGACTGTATTTGATTCCTTCATGTGGATTACTAAAAAGTGTACCTGTTTAAATGTCACCAAAGTTGACCTGATCCATATTTTGTCTCAGTGTTTCTCTTTTGTGCTGAATATATGGGTACGTTTGATTTTCTTTTTTAATTTTTTTTATTATTTTTTTTTGCCAAATCAGAAAAAAAAAAAAAAACCATTTAAAGTCTCTAGAAATGGTCCTAAGAGCACACAGCAAATGAAGAAATATATATTCAAGAAAATCTACTACAACTTTAAGAATAGCCAATTTCTGCTGTATTTGAACCAAGACCCATCCCCACCCACCCCCCTCCCAATTCAACAAGACAGAAACTCCATTCCAGACTAGTATAGCTGAGAACACAGCATTAAGAATACAAGCAACTAAGCCACAAGCAAGAACTCCAATTGCTTTTCTCTTCACCTGCAACTTGGCCTACAGACACACAAGAAAGTCTTCTTTTCTATTTTTCTGAAGTAATAGTTGCTCTGAGTTTAGTTATTTCTGAGCTTACTGGAAAATCATGCCATTTTTGCTCAAATCACCATAAGGTACAAGATATAAATAGACTGAAATCATAAGACAGCAGCAACAACACTAGTATACATGAATATCAGTAAACAGTCAAAATTAAAACTGAATAAAGTTAAATTAAACAAGATACCAACATTTAAAAATTGGGAAATTACAGGGGCTTCCCTGGTAGCACAGTGGTTGAGAGTCCGCCTGCCGATGCAGGGGACACGGGTTTGTGCCCCGGTCTGGGAGGATCCCACATGCCGCGGAGCGGCTGGGCCCGTAAGCCATGGCCGCTGAGCCTGCGCGTCTGGAGCCTGTCCTCCACAACGGGAGAGGCCAACAGTGAGAGGCCCGCATACCGCAAAAAAAAAAAAAAAAAAAAATTGGGAAATTACAAAATGTTGGCAAAGATATGCAGAAAAGAGACACCTGAGACATAGTTGGCAGAAATATAAACTGGTACAATCTTTTTTTTTTTTTTAACACAAGCAACTTGGCAGTACTAGGAAGAGTAACGATACACATACCTTGTGACCTATTCTTTATTTAATTAATTTTTATTGGAGTATAGTTGGTTTACAATGTTGCGTTAGTTTCTACTATACAGCAAAATGAATCAGCTATACATATACATATATCCCCTCTTTTTTGGATTTCCTTCCTTTTAGGTCCCCAGAGTAGACTTGCCTGTGCTTTATGCAGTATGTTCTCATTAGTTATCTCTTATACATAGTATCAGTAGTGTATATATGTCAATCCCAATCTCCCAATTCCTTCCACCTGCCCTGCTTTCCACCTTGGTATCCATACTGTTTGTTCTCTACGTCTGTGTCTCTATTTCTGCTTTGCAAATAAGATCATCTATACCATTTTTCTAGATTACACATATATGCATTAATATACGATATTTGTTTTTCTCTTTCTTTCTGACTTACTTCACTCCGTATGACACTCTCTAGGTCCATCCACATCTCTACAAATGACCCAATTTCGTTCCTTTTTATGGCTGAGTAATATTCCATTGTATACATGTACCACATCTTGTTTATCCATTCCTCTATTGATGGACATTTAGGTTGCTTCCATGTCCTGGCTATTGTAAGTAGTGCTGCAATGAACATTGGGGTGCATGTGTTGTTTGAATTATGGTTTTCTCTGGGTATATGACCAGTAGTGGGATTGGTGGGTCATAGGGTAGTTCTATTTTTAGTTTTTTAAGGAACCTCCATACTGTTCTCCATAGTGGCTGTACCAATCTTCTTTCCGATCAACAGTGTAGGAAGGTTCCCTTTTCTCCACACCCTTTCCATTATTTCTTGTTTGTAGATTTGACCTATTCCTTAAATTCTACTTTAAGCAATTTATCCTAGATTCATAAATGGGCATAGATAAAGCTGTTCATTACAGTGGTATATCAAAAAAAACTGGAAACAACCTACATGTCAATCAATAAAGGATTGCAAAAAAAAAAGGATTGGTTAGATAACTTATGACATAAAGCAGCTGTTGAGATCAGCAAGATAGATCTTAAAGTATAACATGAAATGATGTCCAAGATAATATGCTTTAGTTTATACAATACTATCACCATATATAGTACATAGAGTATGACCCAAATTTTGTCAAAATAAATTTCTAGAGAAGAAATTTCTTGTGCCTAAACCAAGACACAAGAAAGATAACAGTGGTTTATTTCTGGGGAATGCAAAGGAGGTCAAAAGAAGGAGGAAGAGAAACTTAACTTTTTATCCATGTACATTTCCATGCTATTTGAATTTTTATAAGGAACATGTATTTTTGTGTGATTTTTTTCTTTTTCCTTTTTTTTGGCTGTGTTGGGTCTTCATTGCTGCGTCGGCTTTCTCTTGTTGTGTTGAGCCGGGGCTACTCTTCATTGTGGTGCATGGGCTACTCATTGCAGTGGCTTCTCTTGTTGCGGAGTACAGGCTCTAGGCGCAGGCTCAGTAGTTGTGGCTGGCAGGCTCTAGAGCACAGGCTCAGTAGTTTCAGCGCACAGGCTTAGTTGCTCCACAGCACGTGGGATCTTCCCGGACCAGGGCTAGAACCCTGTCCGCTGCGTTGGCAAGTGGATTCTTAACCACTGAGCCACCAGGGAAGCCCTTTTTGTGTGATTTTTAAAATTACTTTGTAAATTACTATTCTATTTATTAGTGCTACTTCAATGCTTAAATTAACAAATCACAAGGTATATATTCACTTCAAGGCAATAAATGTTAAAATATTATCAAAAGAATAAATCATTGATATTCTCTGACAAGCAGGTATTTTATTATAATAAATAGTTATAAGAAACTAAATGACTTGAAAAGAATGCTTTCAGTGTGGATTCTTTAATGAGCACCATTCTAGAGTCTACTTTGCACATTCCTGAGCTAGGTGTTACAGGGAATGGAGTGGAAGACAGAATGCCCTGAAAGGATATGGCTGACAAAAGACACAGTAAGACAACAACTAACAAACAATTTCAAACAATGTGGTAAAAAGTATTAAATGTTTTTTAAAATCTAATCAGACTCACCAAAAGGCAACTCAAATCTTGCATCCAGCAAAATTTTATGGGGAGTTGGGTTTTTAGTTCCACAGATCTCATCATCTTTCATTAATGTCTCTGCCTCCAATGTGGACCATTCCCCAGGCCCTTCCTAGAAAAGAGATCTAAGATTAAACTTCACTCTTTCATGACTCCCCTCTTGGTTAAAGGGCCAGGTCTTTTTCTCTCATTTTCCTTGTCAGAGAGCTTCTGAGGGCCACTCACATATCCTAATGAGGCAAACACATCAGAGTCACCACCTGCCTCTGCTGTATGTGGCTTCTGTTCTCCCTCTTCGGTGGGAGAGCAGCTTTCACTGTGCTCAGCTTTCTGCCAGCCCACAGAGGATAGAATTTCCAGAGCGCTAAACTCAAAAACAAAGCATCTCCATGGATCAATATTTAATCTGTACAATACTTAATGACTATGTCACTTAATGTGTCACTATTTCTAATCACTAAAGAGCTAGTAACATGGCTAGTTAAATTGACCTGAACTGGGACCACAGTGAAAATATTCAAAGTGAGTGTCACAGGAAAATTATGCTGACTTATGTTCTAATCTGGTAAAGTGGAGTGGAAATTCAGTCTTGAAAATAGTGTATTAAGACAAGTGTGATTACCAATTGCCAAGCCTGTAGTTCCTTAAACTCTGTTAGGGTTATATGTGGAAGAAGGAAGACTGAAATCAGGTCCCTGGGATAGGTGACTCAAAGAGCTGGCTGAGGAAGTTTAATGGGACTCCTCTCAGAACAGTGTCTTAGAGGGAATGCAGAAGCCACAGGTATCCTAGATCGATCTCTCTCTCTCTCTCTCTCTCTCTCTCTCTCTCTCTCACACACACACACACACACACACACACACACACACACACACACACTCTCTCTCTCTCTCTCTCTCTCTCTCTCTCTCTCCCTCTCCCCCCACCCCTCTCTCCCCCCCTCCCTCGCACTCCCCTCCTTCACCCTGCTGATCCCACCCACCCCACCACCACCACACACACACAGAGTACTCAGAAGGGGCTGTCTACCTGATAAGGCTAAATAGGTACTCTGGCACCTCTGAGTTCAGTCACAGGGCAGAGGGAAGGCCTTAGATAAAATCCCCTGAACCTCTCGGTGACATTAGGAGTAAGCTGGTTTTATGTCCTCTAATTAGGAAGGGGGCAGAGAAATCTGAGATATATGGATGAACATTAGCTGAATGGAGCTAGGATGCAGAGAAGCAAGGGCTAGAACCCTACCTCCAAATGGGCAATGCACTGACTGACCTCATCTGACTGACGAATTGTCTTCAGTGCAATCCACACAGTCCCCACCATGGTGTCCCAGATCAGTCCTTTGTTCCATACTTCCACACTTAGACCCAGGTCCAGACGACTAATCTCACTGAAGGAAAGAAGAAAGCCCGTTTTTAGAAAACCAGGTAATATGAAAGAAACATCTACATCTCCTGTTTTGCTAAACCTTGAGTATGTCCTGATCAGGATCCTGTCATCAGGGAAAAATCAAAATGTCCCTAATCCTGCAACCACTCTTTAGGTTCCCAGAAACCTATGTAGGGTATGCACAGAAAAATGCCTCTGTCAGTCTGTCCCCTCTCCTTTGGAGCTACAATCATTGTTAGACTAATACAGTTTCACAAGAACAATGAAGCCAAGCAATGAGGGCATTACTGCCAGGAATGTCTGCCTACAATCTCCAAACTTAAGCAACAGTTTTATATGTTTTATTGTAATACTAGCACTGCCTGCAACTTATACCTCTGGATACAGGGAACTATGAGGAGAAAGCAAGGCTTCTTTATGACAAATATGAAAGGGAATCCAAGCAAAAGTAAAAGGGCCCATGAGAAGATCTAAGTTTGATGGGAACTTGTGGTCAGAGGCAGGTGAGGGATACTGGAGTGTGCTAGTTCATTATCAGTTAAAGCAGGTACTGTCACTGATAAACAAAATGATCACAGGATAATGATAAACACAATGATTTTCCTGTAATAATAACTAGGAAAAATTATTTAAAAAGAAATTATTCCAGGGAGCCAGGTGACCACTAAGCAAAAGCAGTGTCATACATGGAAGAATATCAGCTTGGAAGGGCTAACTCAAAAATAATTATGGACTTAAGGTGAAACAAGCAAACGCTTATGTTAATGCTAAAAACATTCTCCAGAAAGCTCTTATGGAAACACAAGGTTATTTGAGGGGAAATGCAAGAAAGATGAGAAAAGGCCAATTCCAGCAGGAAAAGCAGAAAAGTATTCTCAGGAAAACAACAGCTATTCATCACATGTAGAAGTTTCAAGTGTGTGCTTTAGAGATAGCTTGGCTTCCCTGTTGTACTATTAAGATACATGTTCTCAGATTCACTAGTTTGGGATGTGGCCTTATAGCCATAAAATTCATATCAAGTGTGTTGAAAACAAGTGAAGTAAAGCAAATTTGCCCCTTTTACATAAATACAGCAGAACAGAAAAGTACTGAGTTCATTTTTTTCATTTATGTTCACTGACATGTACAATTCATATGGCTTGGTACATTGGGGAAGACACACAATATAGGACCTAGCTCCCATCTCTAAAAACTTCCAAGCTATCTGGAGAGCTGTTCAAAACCAAAAAGTAGGTGACCAAACCCAGCCACTATGTTAGGGCATTCACAGGGGGGAAACTGAGCTTTTGGCCCACAGTTTCATTCAGCCTAATTAACTGATTAGCCTTGGGAAAATATATGTAACAACCCCAAATCTTTTGAATCTGGAAAAGAAAAATTGCTTGGGGATACGTACACAATATTCCCAAAGCAAGTCCTAAATAGCGTCTCAAGCCAATAGCTAAAAGAAACAGCCAGAGGTCTTTCTTTACAGCTTGACTTGGACAGATAAAGAAGAAAATCTGTTCTTCAGGGAACTCTGGGGAATAAAGCCCAAACAATGAGGATATTTTCTGTGAGAAATCTCTTATCTACATCTGCTCAAATGGCCCAACTAAGAGAAGTCAGAGAGCTCTGTTTATGCCTCATCCCCAGAGCTCTGGGGAAGTTCCTGTTCTGTTAACTCAATCAACAGTATATGTGCACACATGTATACAAGATTCTGAACGAGGCAAATTCACAGTAAGTGAAGATGCCCTCCTTGCCCCTAAGAAATGAACAATCTAGTCCTGGAAATAGGACAAAGAAATACTAAAGATAAATGAGAAGTACCAAAATGAATATTAGATACTACCACATAATACAATAGGGAGAAAAAAAAAGGAGAAAGGGGAACAAGTGACCAGCAATGGAGTTACCAGTGACAGAAGAGCAGGATAGGAGGAATAAGGAATAGGAGCAGTAAGGTGGATAATGTAGCTAATAAAACCTGTGTGCAGAAGGAGAGAGGACAAAATTCACACAGCATCTCAAGGTGGGAGACAGAAGAAAAGTCACACATATCACAGTAGGGTTGAAAGAGTAAGTGCTATGGGAAACTGGAAAATAAACAAGTAAGAATAAAGCTACTATGCTGATGAGAGACTGCAGAAGATTGATATGTTTCACATGCTGGGAACAGTTGTAACAGCGAGTGATTATTACAGCCAACTGGAAGTCAAAAGAAAGCAGGATTGCTAAGTTTATATACCACAGCCAGAACTGTGGTATGGCTAACAGGGAAGAGACTTGAAAAAACTGTTCATAGCTGACTTTACACGAGTGAAGAAAAAACAAATGGTCTCACTCTGATGTCAATATAACAGATAGGAATAAATGAGGTTCATAATCTTGAGAGAGGGGCAACCAGTGAGAAATCTGACACCACTAGCCTCTTCTTGAAGCCCCAGTTCTTCAGCTTCCAGGACACTACTATCTCGTTTCTCCTTCTTGCTCTCTGTTCACTCCTTCCTAGTCCTCTTTATCCCCTCTTCAAATGCTGGTGCTCTCCAGGCTCAACCCCAGGCCCTTTTCTCACCCAACACACTCTCCCTAAGCTTTCTCATCTATGCCTATGGCTTCAACTGACCAAAATATTTCTCCAACCCCGGCTTCCATGAGTACCAGGTTCAAGTTTCTAATTTATCTTCTGTAACTTTCTTCTTACCTGTCCTATAAGAACTTCAAATATAAGCTTGTTCATAACTGATATATTATTGTCTCCTATCCTAATGAGTAGCTCACCACTCACCCAATCATCCAAGACAAGTCTTGGTTCTACCTCCTTAACATCTTCTATCCATCCTTTTCTATCTATCCTTCTGTTAGTGTCTTAGCCCAAACCCTCATAATCTTAACCTTTAACTATTATAATAAAGTTTCCTAAATGGTACTATAAAAAGCAATATATTAAAAGCCCAGAGGATTGGAATGTTTCCCCATAAAAAGAGTTATCCTATATCTGAGATGGACTATAAAACTCGCAAAGCAATTTCACTTCAATCACAAATTTCACTGCAATTTTAATACATTTTCTTGGTTGACCCCCTTGTGCCCACCTTCCCAAAAAATAAGCATAACCTTGTAAGCAAGAGTAGACCTTTACAGATAAGGAAACTGACACTCAGAGAAGCTAAGTGATTTGGTCAGCCCTTCAAAATGATATTGTACATTTTTGTTCCCTTTCCTAGAGCAGAAAAAAAATTGCTGAAATTTAAGAGGAAAAAAGGAAATAGCAAGTTTTTAAAGCCAGAGCTTACAATCATAATATACTAAACTTTGTGTCATATGCAAGCAATTCTACTAATATTTACTCATTTTTATTAATTAGATGAAGGTAGAATTTTACTCCGTAAAGTAAAAGGATTATAAGCACAGACATCCTCATCTTCGAAAGCAGGTGACTTGGAAACACAAACACAGTCCTCACATGCATAACCACATTCCTTCAAGAAGCCTTCTGAGAATCAAAGAAAGATTAAGTTAGGTTTAATATCATGCTCAGTATGTTATACTATACCTAATTCTGACCACTAGGAAAATCTGACTAGGTAGTGTTTTCACCCATGTAAACTGAGCGTTTACTCGAATTCATAATTCGCCTCTGAAAATAGATTACAAATCGGGAGACAACAAAACTGCAGATGTACTTTACCTACCACACACCTCATTTGTTCCTTTCTCTAGTTTTCAAAAAGAATATTTAACATGCTATTAAAATGTGTTTTTAAATATTTAACGTATTTTATAAATCTTAGATATACACAAAATCTTCAGCCTCTACTTGTTTAATCCAATGTGATTACCTTGGAAATATTGTCAAATGTTGTAGGCATGCTGCTGCTGCTGCAAAGTACTTACAACATAAAATCTTGTTCCCAGGAAGGTTGATCGCCACGGACTGCTACAGTTGTGCTCTTCACATTTTGCACTTTCAGGGTCACATATGTGTTAAATTTGTCTTTGAAAAAATGCAAACCAAAGATATAATACTTAGTGCTCAGATGGTTATCCAGTCTCACAAAGCCCTTGGAATTAAGTAATGTC
Organism: Tursiops truncatus; assembly: GCF_011762595.2. Lineage (NCBI taxonomy): Eukaryota > Metazoa > Chordata > Mammalia > Artiodactyla > Delphinidae > Tursiops > Tursiops truncatus. The sequence continues at coordinate 78,431,505 of NC_047039.1, read as the reverse complement.
CATATTACAGTATATATAAGAAAAAATGGAATTATATATTGTACAATATAGCATCATTCTAAGCAGAGAGGTACAGAAAAATTAGAAAACACACACTATTTTCAAAAGCATAATCTACAATAGTGTTTTTCAAATTTAAGGACTATATTTTATATTTGACCGGTAGATACACATATATATACATATAAACAAAAACAAAAGCTTTATGAAATACAAGATGTGATACATTGATATTTTTATTCTAATTTTAAAATACTAATCATAATTAACTAAATTGACTTTATAGCCCACCTGCAGTTTGAAAAAATAATAATCTAATTGATCTTACAGGAAAGATAAGATATGCAAATTAATAAAATGTATAAAGAAATAAGTACCACAGAGAAAGCGAAAAAGTGCTAAAGGAAGGCAGAAGAAGAAAGAGTTACCTCTATTTGTTTACAGGGACAAGAATTGAGGAAAACTCCTCATAAAGGAAATGGATTTCAAGCTTTATCTATTCACCCTGGCCTAAAGCACAACTTACATTAAAAATATATATATTATCACAGAGTCAGAAAAAGGAAATTCTCTAACCCGAGAGTATAAATTGAGTACCAAACAAAGGTAGGCGGTCTGGATCTCAAAACTCAGAAATCTGACCTAAGACTTAACACAGCACATTTTGTTACTTCCTTTGTATCAGCCATGATGAGGGACACTGAATTGAGAATTCACTTCTCTATGTAAGAAGTTAATCATAATTTTATAAAATGAAAAAAAAAGACTATCATTTTTGACTCATCAAATTGCCAAAGATTGCTTAAAACAATTACCTATGTTAAAGGTGTGAGAAGATGGGCACTGTCATGCACTTCTAGCAGAAGGTAAATCTTTCTCTTAAGTATCATAAAAAACTATGTAGTCTTATACCTACAATTATTCTACAATTACACCAAAGATATATGAGGATACAAGCCCACCCACATGAGGGAATTCCCATCCATATTTGGTAGTAGCAATGCAGTATACCCCTAAGCTGTTTTCTATCAGGATTCTGTACTCCATTCCCCATGTCCAACCATAGCTGACCAGACCAAAAGGAGATGCCACCCAAAAGCAGCCAGCCAATTCATAAGCTGACCAAAAGCTGAGACCAATATGATTCCCTCTCAAAAGATTTTCAGTAGGGAAAACAAAGAAATAGTAACAATTGATTGGTGCTGAAGCTTGAAGGAGAGGCATATAAATTCTATTGGAGCAGCCACTATGGGGTGTGTGCAAGACAGGTAAGCATAAAAAGCCTGCTGGATGAGAAAGGAGAGCAGAAAAGCTTTTCAGAAAGAAGAGAAGCCCTAACCCAGAGCCACTGGAGAGAGCAGTAGGCCCAGAAACTGCTTTAGTTCCTGTTGCACCCAGATTTGGTTTTTCAGATTTTCTTGGGTTCCCAATCGTGTTTTTTTCCCCATAATCCACAGTACCCTCCTTTTGCCCCCAGAAGGAACTAGAGTAAGTCTTTATAACTAACTTGACATTCAGTTAAGAAAATGTGTATTAAAGTAAGGAGATACCATTTTCACCTTCAGATGAGCAAAGATTAAAAAGTTTCATATTATCTAACGCTGATAAGGATTTGGGAAAACAGACACCCATATGCTTTTGGTCTGAGTATAAGCAAAATTTTTCAGAAATGCAATTTGGCAGCAGCTACCAAATTTGTTTAAAATACGTACCTTTGGCCCAACAATTCTCTACTTCTAGACTCTAGCATACAGATACATTTTCAAAAGCAGGCAATGTTAAATGCACAAGAACATTTATTGCTTATAATAGCAAAAAAATTGAAATGACCTGAATATTCAATAAGGGACCTAGAGTACAACAAAATTCTGGACACTTTTTTTTTTACAGTAGGTTCTTGTTGGTTATCTGTTTTAAATATAGTAGTGTGTGTACAACTCTTTGAAAGAAAGAACCAGATATATGTATACACACATATACACAAGAAAAGACTTTCATGGTATGTTGTTGGAAAAAAAGCAGGTTGCACAAAGACATGTGTAGCTGATCCATTAGTGTATACATGCACATACACAGTAAAACTCTGAAAAGGTATATAAAAGCCTCAAAATAGTTACTTTTGAGAAGCAGAATTGAGTTGGCCAAGAGGTAAGGAGACTAACTTTTCACCGGATTGATATAGATTTCTTTAATGTTTTACGACAGCACTGTTTTTTTTCCACTTTTTGAAGTGTAACTGGCAATTAAAAATTGTATATATTTAAGGTGTACAACTTGATTTTATATATGTATACAGTGTGAAATAATCACCACAATCAAGCTAATTCACATTCCTCACCACCTCATAATTAGCATTTTCTGTGTGTGTGTGTGTGTGCGCGTGTGTGTGTTGAGAACGCTTAAGACCTACCCTCTTAGCAAATTTCAAGTATACAATACTTGTTAACCATAGACACATTGCTGTACATTAGCTCTCCAGAAATAATTCATTTTGCATAACTTAAACTTTGTACCCCCTTGACCAATCTCTTCCCATATTGATTTTTAATTAATTTAATGAACTTAGTGAATTTAACTAATTTAATCAATGAATCAAATGAAATTCATGATTTTTTGAAAGAATGTTTTTAAATCACAGCAAGTATGGGGAGAAGAACATAATAATTAAAGGCTGGCCTTACCTGGTGAACCCTGGAACTTGGCTCTTTTAACTGCAAGAGAGAAAAAAAGGACACCGTGAAGAATTCTTGCAAGTTAATTTATTTAACCAGCATTTATTGAGTAACTACTATGTGCCACTAGAGTTAGGACTAGATTTTTAAGTCTAAGTCATTAGAGAAAAGAAGCTGGGACTTCTGATCAAAGCTTGAATGCAGAGAGTTAGAAGGGCCCTTAAAAGTCATCCAATCTAATCTCACTCCATGCAGAAATCTCTTACAGCTTCCTGACAAAGAGGTAGAGGGAACTAAATTACTCCTACGGCACCCAATTTCATGTCAGATAACTTTCTAAGGTTTAAATTATTTATGTTCCTTATTTAAAACCCATCATAGGAACTTCCTCATTCCACTCATGCCAAAAGAAGACCTTAACAGGCCAGATCTGGACAACAGTTATTTTTTGTTTTTGTTTTTTTTGCGGTGCGCGGGCCTCTCACCGCCGCGGCCCCTCCCGTTGCGGAGCACAGGCTCCGGACTCGAAGGTCCAGCGGCCATGGCCCATGGGCCCAGCCGCTCCGAGGTATGTGGGATCTTCCCGGACCGGCGCACGAACCCGTGTCCCCTGCATCGGCAGGCAGACTCTCAACCACTGCGCCACCAGGGAAGCCCAGGACAACAGGTTTTAAACAAGAGTGAGAAGTAACTTCTTTCTGGGAATAAGCAGATATCAAGAAGAGTTCCTGTCCAAATTAAAGGTATCCAAACTGGAAGAGAAGAGGTAAAATTGTCATTATATGCAGATGACATGATACTAAATATATACTGAAAACCCTAAAGACTCCACGCAAAAACTATTAGAACTGATAAATGAATTCAGCAGGGTAGCAGGATACAAGATTAACATACAGAAATTAGTTGCATTTCTTTACACTAACAATGAAATATCAGAAAGGGAAAGTAAAAAAAACAATCCCTTTTAAAATCACATCAAAAAATACTTAAGAATAAACCTCACCAAGGAGGTGAAAGACTTATACACCAAGTACTATAAAACATTGATAAAGGAAATTGAAGAAGATTTAAAGAAATGGAAAGATATCCCATGCTTTTGGATTGGAAGAATTAATATTGTTAAAATGGCCATACTACCCAAAACAATCTACAGATTTAATGCAATCCCTATCAAACTAAATTACATTTAGTTTAATAGAACTAAATGTAAGAGCTAAAACTATAAAACATCTAGAAGAAAACATAGGAGAAAATCTTACTGGCCTTGGGCGATTAGGCAAAGATTTCTTAAACTGGATACAAAAAGCATGAAGTTTAAAAGAAAAAAATTGATAAACTAGACTTTTTCAGAAGTTAAAACATGTATTCCTCAAAAGACTCTGTTAAAAAGTTATAGACCAAGAGGAAATATTTGCAAAATGTATCTGATAAGACTGATAAAGGACTATAAAAAAAATCTCAAAACTCAATATTAAGAAAGCAAAGAACCCATATTTTTAAAATTGGACAGAAGATTTGAACAGACACTTCACCAAAAAAAGATACACAGGTGGCAAATAAGCACATGAAAAGAAGCTCAATATCATTATTCATCAAGGAAATGTTAATTAAAAACATAATGAGATAGCACTATATACCCACTAGATGATCTAAAATTTACAAATCTGACAGAACCAAGCATTAATGAGGATGTGGACCAACTAGAACTCTCATATATTGCTGATGAGAACACAAAATGAAACAATCATTTTGGGAAACAGCTTAGAAGTTTCTTACAAAGTTAAACATATTTATCATATATTCCAGCAATTAGTCTTCTAAGTATTTACCCCAGAGGAATGAAAATTTATGTCCACACAAATACTTGTACATGAATGTTCATAAGAACATTATTGATAACAGCCAAAAACCTAGAAAGAACCCAAATGTCCTGATAAACAAATTGTGGCATATCTATACAATAGTATACTACTCAGCAATACAAATGAAAGAGTTACTGATACACACAACAAAAAATGAATCTGAGAAGCAAATTTTGCTAAGTGAAAAAGCTAGACACAAGACTACATGCTCTATGACTCCATTTACATAACATGCTAGAAAAAGCAAAACCATAATAGAAAGTACAGCAGTACAAAGAAACTCAAGGAAACATTTTGGGGTGATGAAACTGTCTGTATCTCAACTATGGTCGTGTTTACATGACAATATTTATTGGTCAAAGATCAAAACTCCTAGCAGCAATCCCACACTTAGAAATTTACTCTATAGATAGATTCCACAGGTACAGAAAGAAGTTTATACCAGTTAATAAGTTGAAGCAATGTTTATAATAGCAAAAGATTAGGGGATTGATTAAATGTTAAATTATCTAAATGTGACAAGCAAAGCTTTAGAATTTTCCGAAGAAAATATAAGGGAATGAATATCTCTGTATGATGGGTGAATGGATGGATGGATAGATATACAAGTTTTAGAATAAAAATCATGAAAGGAAAAACTGCATACCAACTTTGAGAGTGATTATATCTTGGGAGAGAAGGGATTGAGACTGTAAAGGATGCTTCAACTTTATCCATAATATACTATTTTTTTAACCTTAACTAATATGAAAAACATTAACATGTTAAATCTAGCTGGTGAGTACATGATTATGTAATATATTATTCTCTATACTTTTCTCTTTAAAAAATTTTTTATTCTTGCATATGACATGGTCCTCTATGTTGAGTAGATTATATGATCATTTATGTAGAAAATCTAAGAGAATCAACCAAAAAGCTTCTGGAACTAAATAAGCAATCATGGCACGGTTGCAAAATACAAGGTTACTGTACAAAAGTCAATCACTTTCCTATATATAAACAATGAACAAGTGAAATTTGAAGTTAAAAACACATTACCATTTATATAAATCTAACAAATAGGTATAAATCTAACAAAATATGTATAAGATCTCTATGAAGAAAACTACAAAACTGATGAAAGCTATCAAAGAATGAAATAGATATTCCATGTTCATGGATAGGAAGACTCAATATTGTCAAGATGTCAGTTCTTCTCAACTTTATCTTTAAGTTCAATGCAATCCTAATCAACATCCTAGCAAGTTACTTTGTGGATACAGACAAACTGATTCTAAAGTGTATATGGAGAGGATAAAGACCCAGAACAGCCAACTCAATACTGAAGTAAAAGAACAAAGTTGGAGGACTGACACTAACCAACTTTAAGACTTACTGTAAAGTTAATAGTAATCAAGACAGTATAGTATTAGGAAAAGAACAGACAAACAGATCAATGGAACAGAATAGAGAGCTAGAAATAGATCCATGTAAATGTAGTCAACTGATCTTTGACAAAGAAGCAAAGGCAATACAATGGTAGTAGCAATGATAGTCTTTTCAATAAATGGGGCTAGGAGAAATGGACATTTACATGTAAAAAAAATGAATCTAGACAAAGACTTCACAGAAATTAACTCCAAATGGATCATAGACCTAAATGTAAAACATAAAACTATAAAACTCCTAGAAAATAACATAGGAGAAAACAGATGACCTAGGGCATGTGATGGTCTTTTAGATACAAGAGGAATAATTCATGAAAGAAATAACTGATAAGCTGGACTTCATTAAAATTAAAAACTTCTGCTCTGTGAAAGACAATGTCAAGAGAATGAGGAAACAAGCCACATACTAGAAGAAATATTTGCAAAAGACTCATCTGATAAAGGACTGCTATCCAAAATATACACAGAACCCTTAAAACTCAACAGGAAGACAACACACAACCTGATTTTAAAATGGGCAAAAGACTTTAACAGACACCTTACCAAAGAAGATACAATGATGGCAAGTAACCATATGAAAAGATGTTCAACATCATGTCATTAGGGAATTATAGATTAAAACGACTATGTATAAAATGGTGTTAAACAAGAAGGAAAAACTGCATTAAATGGATGAGGTGGCTAATTGCCCTTTGGGCTCCCTAGTACCAAAATACTCTTCCTCTTCTGAAGAAATCCCGAGAGACGGGAAGCAGAACCCTACGACTCACTGCAAAAGCCAAAGGCAAAAGACCTAGGTGTAGCAATCACATGCTCCCAACTTGAATCTTGAGGGACTGAAACGAAGTTGCAGAGCTGGTTAGAGAAAGTTGCAGAGAAGTTGGGATTCCAGTAGAAGAGCATGAATGTCTAAGGCAGTGGAGTTCTAAAGGACAACAGTTTACATCCAGTAATGTGAGAACACCAAAACGGACCATTCCTATTCTTGGATATTGGGGTTTTATGTCAATTTTCCTTTTTATCTCCATTTTACAGGTAAGAAGAAACTTGAGCTCAGAGAGGTTGTGTGGCTGGGTCACATTAAGAATCAACTGGGAACATCACATGGATTAAATAATGGCACTAGATAAAGGATTCAGGTCGTCTGACTCTAAGTCTAGTTCTTTCCATTCCACCAGAATGCCACCATGGAGGCAGCTGGAGGAGGAGAAGAAAAAGAAAAAAACATAGTCACTACCCTAAGGAAGGTGAGAGAGACAGCAAAAACAATGCAAGCACATGGAGGAAAAGAGCTAATCATATAATTCACTGTCAACTTAGAAACCAAAATGTAATGTTAAGATAAAATATGCCAAAGAGAAAGGACAGATGAGTAAGGTTGGGATTAATAACCAAAGCTGTTATCAAATAGATAGAAGTAGAACTGGGATTAAGGAAATGGATAAAACATAGATAGGCAAAGAGAAGAAGGAACAACATGAGAAAAAGGTACAGAGCAGTATTTCAGTCCAATGAGAGGCAAAACCCATTAGCCCCACAAAATCTCTAAGAGTTTGAGTGCCAGGTCCTGGGGGCTAGTCAGGCAAAAGGCTAAAACAAGGGTATTGTGGTATCCTAAATCCAGAACTTTTCCTATTTAATTTCTTCAAGAATAAATCTTTCTAAATCTCCTGCTTTGGAAAGACAGCATAAGGGAGGACAGAGGATACCAGGAGAGTCCAGAAATGAAGAAGATACATTTTGTTCCTTTTCAGTTTTTCCCAGGCATAGCCCATCTTTTTTATCATCACCTACTCCTCAACGAAACTGCACCAATATGCCTTCCCTCCCATCACTGTGTTACAATAAAGTCTTAACCTTTAAAATTACAGACTCCTTTGATAATTTAACAAAAGCTACACACCTGCTCTCCAGAAAAATGCAGGTACATCCACAAAACACTGTGCATATCAAGGGGAAATCCATGCAGGTTAAGATCATCTCCTAATAAAAATGCTTTTATTACCAATGTTGTTCTCATTAAATTTGTTTTATTAGTTATTTTCCTATTTTATATCTACAAAAGTCTGCTTTTACTAATTTGTCTTAGGTTTATTTGCTCTATTTAAATGGACTAATTACATGGTGTTTGCTCAATAAGTATCTTTTTGGAATTGGATGGAATCATTGCTAATTCAGGGTCTTCTCTAGCCCTTGAGTAATAAACACAGGCCCTTGAGAGAAATCATAGAGGAAAATGTTTTTCTAAGTATTTGTCATTATGAAGATATACCATCTAAAAACTGAGTGTATTCCAATATTTCAATGATAACTTTTAAAAAGCTACGTTAAGCCCATGGGAGTGGAGCAAAAGCTGCAGCTGCTAATGCCTAGGAACAAGGAGGTCTTGATTGTAGACTTGGTTCTGACACTTCATTACATGGGCCCTTAGACAAAAAGCATAACTACCTTAGGCCTCAAGGTTTTCAGATAGAAATGAAAATTCTGTCTGTTCTGGAAAATGAAGATTTTTGTCAATCCAGTTTCTGTAAAATGAGGGGAAGAGGAGGTAAAAGAAATGATGTGAAAGGACACTGAAACATAAAATATTCCAGTTACCATTTTTAAATTAACTATTTTCATAAATTACAATGTTTTGATGATCATATTACATGCACCAGATTTCAGTAAAATTCCGGCACAATTCACTTTTAAAGAAACATCAAATTGTGTTTGGTGTTACTTGCAAAATAAAATCCTCAGAATCCTGGTAGCCTAGTTTTACTAATTTATTCTGAATTTGGATATTAATACCTAGAGAGTAATAAAGACTGCTTCAGCTGTCACTACTTTAACCTTAGAATACTGTACTAAATTTGACATCCATTTTATTTTTCTTTACTGGTCATAATGTGTGCACATTTAAATATCAAATACTCTATAACTAGAATGTTATTTTTAAAATCTTGATACCCAGGCAAGAGACGCCTGCCTAGTTCATCAGTGCCTTGACTACTCTTTTCTGCATCAGTTGAAATAACAAGGTTTTTTTCTCTTTGATTTTTTAATGTGGCTATTATATACATGGGTTTTCAGATGATAACCAAATCTTTTTAAGTTTTAGAATCAGATTGGCAAGTTCCCAAAAATTAATGTTGCGACTCTGATCAGAACTACATTTAAATCTACAAATGAAGAGACTGTATGTTTTTAAAATATTTAGGTTTCCTATACTTGAAAATAGCATGTCTCCCCATTTATTTTCTCCTTTAATATCTTGTTTTATAATTTTCCACAAAATGGTCCCATATATCTTTTGTTAGATTTCTCTATGGCACTCTTTTTTGCTATTATAAATGGTATTTTTATTGCATAGAAATGCAGCTGACTTTTGAAAATTGATCTTGTATCTAATAATTCTGCTAAACTCAATTCTATTATTTATGCCTTGATTCTCCAGTTCCCTATGTAGAAAATCATATTATCTAAAATTATATTTTTTTCTCTCTTTTTAAACCTAAAATATTTTGTTTGTCTGATATTATTGCATGGGCTAGGCCTACCAATAAACTTTTGAATGTAAATAATGATAGCTGGCATCCTTGATTTTTTTCTGATTTTAAAGGGAATATTTTTAAGGTTTCAGTATTGAATATGATATTTGCTATAGGTTTTTCGACTTTTTATTTTGAAATAATTATAGATGTGCAACAGACAGTTGCAAAAATAATACAGAGAGGTCCCATGTAACCTTCACCCAGTTCCCCCTAGTAGTTAAATCTTACATAACAAAACAAGGAAAGTGACATTGGTACAATGTGTATGGTTCTATGCCATTTATCACACGTGTAGATCCATGTAAGAACCAGTGCAATCAAGATATAGAACTACTCCATCACCACAAAGATCTTTAGAGTTATACCTACCGCCTCCCCTCAATATCCCTAATCCCCGGTAACCACTAATTTGTTCTTCATCTCAATAATTTTGTCATTTTGAGAATGTTATATAAACAGATTCATACAAAATGTGATCTCTTGAGATTGTTTTTTTCCCACTCAGCATAAGGCCCTTGAGGTGTATCCAAGTTGCATGTATCAATCATATAATTGGGTTATGCTTTTATATCTGCTCTACCAAACTCTGTCTTTTAATTGGTATGTAGACTATTTATACTGTATGTAATTTTTTAAATGTTAGGGCTTAAGTCTGCTATTTTGTGGGGTGTTTTGTTCTCAGTGGGTTTTTTTTTTTTCTGTTTTCTTTTTCCTGCCTTCCTGTAGGTTACTTGAACATTTTTCAAGAACTGTATTTTGCTAATCATCAGGGAAACGCAAATCAAAACCACAATGAGATATCACCTCACACCTGTTAGAATGGCTATTGGCAAAACGACAAGAAACCACAAGTGTGGGTGAGGATGTGGAGAAAAGGGAACACTCGTGCACTACTGATGGGAATGTAAATTGGTGCAGCCACTGTGGAAAACAGTATGGAGGCTCCTCAAAAACTTAAAATTAGAATTACCATATGATCCAGCAATTCCACTTCTGTGTATTTATCCAAGGAAAACGAAAACACTAATTTGACAAATATATGCACCACTATATTTATCGCAGCACTATTTACAATAGCAAACATATGGAAACAACCTAAGTGTCTATCGATGGATGAATAAAGAAGATGTGGTGTGTGTATACACACACACACACAATGGAATACTACTCAGTCATAAGAATAATAAAATCTTGCTATTTGCGACATGGATGGACCTTGAAGATGTTATGCTAAGTGAAATAAGTCAGAGAAAGACAAATACATATGATTTCACTTATATGTGGAACATAAAAAGCAAAAGAAATGAACAGACAAAACAAAACCACAGATACAGACAACAGAATGGTGGTTGGGGAGGCATAAAATGTATGAAGGGGGTCAAGAGGTACAAACTTCCCATCATAAAATAAATAAGTCATAAGATGTGATGTACAGCATGATTACTATAGTCAATAACATTGTAGTATATATGTGAAAGTTGCCAAAAGAGTAAATCTTAAAAGGTCTCATCACAAGAAAAAAATATTTTTACAACTTTGGATGGTGATGGATGGTAACTACACTTACTGTGGTGATCGTATTGCAATGTATACAAATATGTTGTACACCTGAAACTAATATGTTATATATTAATTATACCTCAATTTTTAAAAAAAGAACTGCAAATTGATTTATCTACAGTATTTTTAGTGTATCACTTTGTATAGCTTTTAATGGTTACTCTAGGTATTATACTTTACATATATAACATCACAGTCTATAGAGGTCAGCATTTTACCAGTTCAAGGAAGTACAGAAGCCGTCTTTCTTTAAGTCCCTTTTACTCTTACTCCATTTATAATATAACCAACTTAAGTAATTCCTCTACAAAGATGAGAGCCACTAGGACAGTACTTCAATTGTCAAACATAATTTAGAAGCTCAAGGAAAGGAAAGTCTACTGTATTTACCCGTATTTTTTCTCTTTCCATTATTCTTTCTGATGTTCCATGATTTCTTCTTCTATCACTTCCTTTCTGTTCCAAGAACTTCCTTAAGTCCTTCTTTTTTAAAATTTTGTTACGTTTATTTTACATAAATAAATAAATAAATAAAAGACTTAAGTAGCAAGTATTTATTGAGCAGTCATCTCTGACAGGCCTGAGCCTCAGGGTCAGCGATATCACTGCCCTCTGCAGGTTTTCCTGAGATTAAAGGAGATGATACCTGTAGGCCCTCCCTACAGCCTGGCATATTCACCAGGCTCAGCAAGAAAATGTGAGCACGTCCACAGTGGCTGTCATCATCAACTTTGAAGTCAGCCTTTTTGATGGCTGAGTGATGTTCATTACCTGATCTATTAGTAACAGGTGTCCCTGTTTCCCTCCCAATCTAGTCTCTACAGCGGCCTGAATGACCCTATTAAAAACTATCCAAAACACATCATTCCTCTGCTCAAAACCTTGCAAAGGTTCCTGTTTCACTCAGAGTAAAGCCAAAGTCTTTACAGCCGTGTAAGGCCCAACCTGATCTGTACCACTACTTCCTCCCGCCACTCTGACCTCATGTCCTACCAGTCTCCCCTGACCAGTCTCTTCCACCACACAGGCCTCCTAGCTCTTTCCCTCCCGGCTCTGGGCCTCCCTCCTAGCTTTTTCACATGCTGGAAATACTCTTCCTCCAGATAGCCACATGGCTCACTCCCTTGCCTCCTTCATGGCTTTGCCCCATTTCACTCCTCAATTTGTTCCAGTGGCATTTCTATCTAATGTCATCCCCCATTCCCCTGCTCTACTTTTTCCTCATAGCATTCACCACTCTCTAACATAACTATTAAATTCATTTATTCTTCATCTGTACTTCCGTCTCACGCCCTACTAGAATGTACATTCCAAAAGAAACAGGGATCTTCCTGTCTTGTTCTCTGTTGTGTCCCAAGAACCTAAAATAGTGCATCGCATTACAGTAGGCATTCAATATATGATTTGGGGATGAAAATCAATGATTTTTTTTCATTAAAAAAAAAAGGTTCAATTCCCTACTGTTGAGTCGTTATCAGCTTTTTTCGACTAACATCCGCCATTGATTCAGCGCCCACCTGGGGCCAGATGCATGCGCTCTGCACACGCTCTGAGGTCCCCCTCAGTCCTCTCAGCCGCCCTCTGTGACAGAGACCTCTTTGTAGAAAGGTTCGGGGAGGCTCAGGGACCTGCCTCATCTTCGGCCTGTAGCGTCTGCGGCCCAATCAGTAGGTACCCTTAAGCCATTAGGGTAGTCTATTATTTTTCCTTCATCTAAGAAATACTGATTTCTCCTTTATTCCTGAAAGATATTTTCACTGGGTAGAGAATTTTGAGCTGACTGTCCTTTTCTTTCAGCCTTTGAAAGATGCTGTGTCACTTCCTTCTGTTCTCCATGGTTTCTGATGAGCTATCCATGGTCATTCAAATTGTTTTTCTCCTATATCGGTAAGGTCTAATTTCTCTCTTGTTGCTTTCAATATTTTTCCTTGTCTTTAGTGTATAGAAGTTTGATTATGATGTGTCTTGGTGTGGATTACTTTGGGTTTACCTGTTTGGAGTCTGCTCAGCTTCTTACATCTGTAGATTTATACCTCTTGCCAAATTTGAGAAACTTTCAGTCATTATTTCTCGGGATACTTTTTTATCTCCATTCTCTTTTTCCTCTCCTGGAATTCTTATGACATGAATGTCAGATCTTTTATTATAATTCCACAGGTCTCTGAGGTTGTCTTCATCTAATTTCTCTCCCCAATCTATTTTCTCTCTTGTTCAAACTGGGTAATTTCTATTGTCCCATCTTTGTGTTCACTGAATCTTTGTCCTCTCCATTCTGCTATTAAGCTCATCCATTGAGTTTTTAAATTTTGGTTACTGTATTTTTTTAGTTCTAAAATTGACAATTGGTTCTTCTTTATATCCTTTATTTCTTTGCCAAGAGTTTCCAGCTTTTCATTTATTTAGTTCAGTTACAAATGTGTTCATAATTATTCACTGAAGCATCTTTATGATGGCTGTTTTTAAATCCTTGTTATATAATTCCAACCCTTGTGTCATCTCAGTGTTGGCACCTGTTTTTATTTTTTAATTGGTTTGAGTTTACTTAAAATTGCTGGTATATTTTGGAGAAAAGAATTGGTCAGAACAGCTTAAGAAGCCTGGTAAGCGGAGAACTCATCTTGTTTTATTTAGATTGTTTGCTCCTAACCCTCTCTAGCTGGCAGTGAAGTAAACTCTTACCCCAGATGCTCTTTTTCTTTTTTTTTAATTGAAGTATAGTTGATTTACAATATTGTGTTAGTTTCTGGTGCACAGCAAAGTGTTCAGTTAAATATATATATTCTTTTTCATTGTAGGTTATTACAAGATATTGAATATAGTTCCCTGTGCTATACAAGAGGACCTTGTTGCTTATCAGTTTTATATATAGTAGTTTGTATCTGCTAATCCCAAACTCCTAATTTATCCCTCCCTCCCTTTCCCCTTTGGTAACCATAAATTTGTTTCCTATGTCTGTGAGTCTGTTCCTATTTTGTAAATAAGTTCATTTGTATCATATTTCAGATTCCACATATAAGTGATATCACATGGTATTTGTCTTTCTCTGATTTACTTCACTTACTATGATAATCTCTAGGTCCATCCATGATGCTGCAAATGGCATTATTTCATTCTTTTTTTTTTTTTTTTTTTTTTTTTGTGGTACGCGGGCCTCTCACTGTTGTGGCCTCTCCCATTGCGGAGCACAGCCTCCAGATGCGCAGGCTCAGCGGCCATGGCTCACGGGCCCAGCCGCTCCGCAGCATGTGGGATCTTCCCAGACCGGGGCACGAACCCGTGTCCCCTGCATCGGCAGGCAGACTCTCAACCACTGCACCACCAGGGAAGCCCTATTTCATTCTTTTTTATGGCTGAGTAATATTGCATTGTGTATATGTACCACACCTTCTTTATCCATTCATCTGTTGATGGACATTTAGGTTGTTTCCATGTCTTGGCTATTGTAAATAGTGCTGCTAGGAACATACGGATGCATGTATCTTTTTTTTAATAATTTTTATTCGAGTATGGTTGCTTTACAATGTTGTGTTAGTTTCTGCTGTACAGCAAAGTGAATCAGCTATTACATGTATCTTTTTGAATTACAGTTTTCTCCAGATATATGCCCAGGAGTGGGATTGCAGGATCATACGGCAACTCTATTTTTTTAATTAATTTATTTATTTGGCTGTGCTGGGTCTTAGTTGCCGCGTGTGGGATCTTCACTGTGGCGTGCAGGATCTTTAGTTGAGGTATGTGGGATACTAGGGTCCCCTGCATTGGGAGCGCAGAGTCTTAACCGCTGGACCACCAGGGAAGTCCCCTGGCAACTCTGTTTTTAGATTTTTAAGGAACCTCCATACTGTTTTCCATAGTGACTGCACCAATATACATTCCCACCAGGTTCCCTTTTCTCCACACCCTCTCCAGCATTTGTTATTTGTAGACTGTTTAATGATGGCCATTCTGACCAGTGTGACGTGATACCTCACTGTAGTTTTGATTTGCATTTCTCTAATAACTAGCAATGTTAAGCATCTTTTCATGTGGTTACTGGCCATCTGTAGGTCTTCTTTGGAGAAATGTCTCTTTAGGCCTTCTGGCCACTTTTCGATTGTGTTTTTTTTTAATTTTATTTATTTATTTTGGTTGCACCAGGTCTTAGTTGCAGCAGATGGGCTCCTTAGTTGTGGCTCATGGGCTCCTCAGTTGCGGCTCAGCAGCTCCTTTTTATTTAGTTGCAGCACGTGTGCTTCTTAGTTGCAGCTGGTGGGCTCCTTAGTTGTGGCATGCATGTGGGATCTAGTTCCCTGACCAGGGATCAAACCCATGTCCCCTGCATTGGAAGGCAGATTCTTAACCACTGCGCCACCAGGGAAGTCCGGTGTTATTTTCTTGTTGTCAAGTTGTATGAGCTGTTTGTATATTTTGGAAATTAAGCCCTTGTCAGTTGCATCATTTGCAAATATTTTCTCCCATTCTGTAGGTTATCTTTTCATTTTGTTTATGGTTTCCTTTGCTGTGTAAAAGCTTGTAAATTTGATTACATCCCACTTGTTTATTTTTGCTTTTATCTCTATGGCCTTGGGAGACTGACCTAAGAAACCATTGCTATGATTTATGTCAGAGAATGTTTTGCCTGTGTTCTCTTCTAGTTTTATGGTGTCATGTCTTATTCTTAAGTCTTTAAGCCATCTTGAGTTTAGTTTTGTGTAGGATGTGAGGGAGTGTTCTAACTTCATTGATATACATGCGGCTGTCCAACTTTCCCAACTCCAGTTGCCAAAGAGGCTGTCTTTTCTCCATTGTATATTCTTGCCTCCTTTGTCAAAGATTAATTGACCGTAAGTGTGTGGGTTTATTTCTGGGCTCTCTGTTCTGTTCCATTGACCCACATGTCTGTTTTTGTGCCAATACCATGCCGTTTTGATTACTGTAGCTTTGTAATATTGTCTGAAGTCTGGGAGGGTTATGCCTCCTGGTTTGTTCTTTTTCCTAAGGATTACTTTGGCAATTCTGGGTCTTTTATGGTTCCACATGAATTTTAGGATTATTTGTTCTAGTTCTGTGAAAAAGGTCATCGGTAATTTGATAGGGATAGCATTAAATCTGCGGATTGCTTTGGGTAGTATGGCCACTTTAACAATATTAATTCTTCCAATCCAAGAGCATGGGATATATTTCCACTTCTTTCAATCATCTTCAGTTTCCTTTGTCAATGTTTTATAGTTCTCAGCATATAAGTCTTTCGTCTCCTTGGTGAAGTTTATTCCTAAGTAGTTTATCTGGCAGGTTGCATTTTTATTTATTTATTTTTAAATATTTATTTTATTTATTATTTTTTTGGCTGTGTCGGGTCTTAGTTGCAGCATGCAGGATCTTCATTGAGGCACATGGTCTCTTTGTTGCAGCACATGGGCTTCTCTCTAGTTGTGGCATGCAGGTTTTTGCTTCTCTAGTTGTGGCGCACAGGCTCCAAGGCAAGTGGCCTCTGTAGTTGTGGCTCACAGGTTCCAGAGTGCATGGGATCTGCAGTTTGCGGCACGCAGGCTCTCTAGTTGAGGCACACAAGCTCAGTAGTTGTGGCATGTGGGCTTAGCTGCCCTGAAGCATGTGGGAACCTAGTTCCCAGACCAGGGATCGAACCTGTGTCCCCTGCATTGGAAGGCAGATTCTCTACCGCTGGATCACCAGGGAAGTCCTGGCAGGTTGCAATTTTAAAAGTTACTGTTTTTTTACATTCCCTTTCTGATATTTCACTGTTGGTGTAAAGGAATGGAGCCAATTTCTGAATGTTAATCTTGTATCCTGCTACCTTGCTGAATTCATCTATCAGTTCTAGTAGTTTTTGTGAGGAGTTTTTAGGGTTTTTGATATATAATATCATGTCATCTGCATATAAGGACAATTTTACCTCTTGCCTTCCAATCTGGATAACTTTCATTTCTTTTTCTTGTCTGATTGCTGTGTCTAGGCAACTGCTGATTGTCTAACACAAATCGACAAAAATATTACCTTGAAACAATAGTTTCATAATAGTCTAAAGAGTATGAATAGTTAATATGAAAGGGTACATCTGTTTTAGATTACACCTCCCTAACAACATTTAACTATATGAATGCCAACGCATCACTGAATATTCCAGGCAGGGTATTAGTTGATCTCAAAGTGATGGATGCCTTATTAAAATGGAAAGCAAACTACAGCCTGAAAGTAATTGGTCTAGAGTTTCACTATGAATAGAGTCTGAAGAAATAAAGCAGCAGGCAGGGGTGACTGCAGGTAGACTCATAGGAAGTACTGCCCCAGAAGGAAAGTGTACAGATTGGAAAAGTAAAACCTTTCTTCTAACCACAGACTTTTAAAAGTATAATACATAGCTACCTACTGACTGGAAGAGATAACCAGGATGTATTGTCAAGTAAAAATATGATACACTTTGTATAAATATAATTTTACTTTGTGAAAGCAAACCAAAAACCCCATACCATATACAAAAATTAACACAAAAGAGATCAAAGACCTAACTGTAAAAGCTAAAACTGTAAAAACTCTTAGAAAACAACATAGGTGTAGGGGACTTCCCTGGCAGTCCAGTGGTTAAGACTCCATGCTTCCAATGCAGGGGGCACAGGTTCGATCCCTGGTTGAGGAACTAAGATCGACATGCTGTGCGGCACAGTCAAAAAGTTTTTTAAAAAGAAAAAAGAAAACAATATAGGTGTAAATCTTTGTGACCTTAGATTAGGCAGTGGTTTCTTATTTATAACACCTAAAGTACAAGCAACAACAAAAAAATAGATAAATTGGACTTCAAACTTAAAATTTTTCATGTCAAAGGACACTTTTAAGAAGGTGAAAAAACATAGAATGACAAAATATTTGCAAATCATATACAGGCATACCTCAGCACTGTGCAGATTTTGTGTTTTTTAAAATTGAAGGTTTGTGGTAACTTGCATCGAGCAAGTCTATCGGAGCCATTTTTCCAACAGCATTTGTTCACTTTGTGTCTCTGTGTCACATTTTGGTAATTCTCAAAATATTTCAAACCCTCCACCAGCAAAAAGATTAGAACTTGCTGAAGGCTCAGATGATGGTTAGCATTTTTTAGCAATAAAATCTTTTTAAATTAAGGTATGTACATAACATTTTAGACATAATGCTACTGCACACTTAACAGACTACAGTATAGTGTAAACATAACTTTTATATGCACTAGGAAACAAAAAATTCATGTGACTCACTTTACTGTGATATTCACTTTATTGCGGTGGTCTGGAACCAAACCCACAGTATCTCTACAGGGTATTGGTGATACACCAGTATATACATGAGGTATGCCTGTAACTGATAAGCGTTTTATATCTAGAATATATAAAAATTCTTACCACTCAATAAAAAGACAACCCAATTTTTTAATGAACAAAGGAACTGAATAGGTATTTCTCCAAAGAAGAAATATAAATAGGCAATAAACACATGGAAAAGATGTATAACATCATTAGTCATTATAGAAATGTATATAAAAACAAAGCTGTAAATCAAAATTGGTATTCGCAAATGAGATACTATTTCACACCCACTAGGATGGCTAAAAGCAAAAAAACAGAATAACAACAACTGTTGGCTTGGATGTGGACAAACTGGAATCCACATAACACTGCTGGTGGAAATGAACAATGGTACACTTTGAAAATCAGTTCACAGTTCCTCAAAACATTAAACACAGACTTACCATCTGGCTTGTAGGAGCAGTTATATATCTGAGGGAAATGAAAACATATGCACTCACAGAAACATGCACACAAATGTTTATAGCAGCATTATTCACAATATCCAAAAGGTGGAAACAACCCAAATGTCCATGAACTGATGAATGTATAAACAAAATGTGGTATAGCCATACAGTGGAATATTATTCAGCCACAAAGAAGAATGAAGTGCTGATATATGCTACATGGCTGAAGCTTGAAAACATGCTAAGTGAAAGAAGCCAGTCGCAATGGACAACAGTCTGTGATTCCTTTTATATGAGATAACCAGAATTGGAAAATCCACAGAGCCAGAAAGCAGATTAGTGGTTACCAGGGGATGGAGGGAGAGGGAGTGATTACTTAGTAAGTATGGTATGTTTTTCTCTAGTTTGAAAGAGAAAGGTGGTAATTGCACAACATTGTAATATGCTAAATGCCACTGAACTGTTAAAATGGTTAATTGTATGTAATGTGAATTTTACCTCAATTTTTTTAAAAGTCTACACCAAATACTGTATACAGATATTCACAGCAGCATTATTCATAATAACCTAAAAGTGGAAACAACCCAAATGTCCATTAACAGATGAATGAATAAACAAAATGTGATACATCCAAACAATGGAATAGTATTCAGCCATAAAAAGGGACAGAATATGATAAAACCTACAACTTGAATAAACCTCAGAAACATTACACTAAGTGAAAGAAGCCAGCCGCAAAAGACAAATATATCATATAATTCCATTCATATGAAAAATCCAGAATAAGTAATTCTGTAAAGAAAGAAAGTCGATTAGTGGTTGTCTATACCTGGAGAGGTTGGGAGAAAATGGAAAGAAGTGATAGCTAATGGGTAAGGAGTTTCTTTTGAGGGTGATAATAATGTTCTAGAATTGACTGTACTGATGGCTACACAACTCTGTGAATCCAGTAAGAACCATTGGATTGTACTTTAAATGGATGAACTGTATGGTATATGAATTATATCTCAAGCTGTTAGAAAAAAAGTAAACCAAAAAACCCTAATAGAGGGGCTTCCCCGGTGGCAGGGTGGTTAGGAATCCGCCTGCCAATGCAGGGGACATGGGCTCGAGCCCTGGTCCAGGAAGATCCCACATGCTGCAGAGCAACTAAGCCCATGCGCCACAACTACTGAGCCTGCACTCTAGAACCCGTGAGCCACAACTACTGAGCCCGCATGTCACAACTACTGAAGCCCACACACCTAGAGCCTGTGCTCCACAAGGGAAGCCACTGCAATGAGAAGCCCGTGCACTGCAACAAAGACCCAATGCAGCCAAAAATAAATAAATTTTTTTAATAAATAAATTTTATTAAAAAAAACAAAAACAATAAAACACCCTAATAGATGTGTAAATATGCTTGTATAGTTGTTGTGAATAGGAAGAAAGGTATGGAAAGATACATACCAAGTGGGCTGTTAACATTAGTTACCTCAGGAAATGAGATGGGGACAGATGTGAGGTTATCAGGTTTTCACAAGTTTTTAAATCTTTATTCACCATTATATTGTTCACTTATTAAAACTTAAATTTTAAAGTCTGAAGAATTTTGAGTTTGAAAAACATTAAGTATATATTTAAAATAAGAAAACACTGTAAGGCTCTACACTATAAACTATTCCCACAAACTGTTAAAACATAACAGATTGGGGCTTCCCTGGTGGCGCAGTGGTTGAGAGTCTGTCTGCCGATGCAGGGGACACGGGTTCGTGCCCCGGTCCGGGAAGATCCCACATGCCGCGGAGCTGCTAGGCCCAGGAGTCATGGCCGCTGAGCCTGCGCGTCCGGAGCCTGTGCTCCACAACGGGAGAGGCTACACAGTGAGAGGCCCGTGTACCTCAAAAAAAATAAATAAATAACAGATTGATCAACAAACTTGCTATCCGTCTAAATATGAAGCTAATTTCAAAGTAGTATTTTCATAGTCAAAGCTGAGAGGAGCTACAGCTACAGCACACAATTCCTCATCATCTAATTCCATGCTACTAACAGGTGTGAAAAGCAAGGAGAAAAGTAAAAGGTGCAAAAAAGGAGATAATCATGACTGAACACAAGCTCTTTAAGACTCCACCAAGCCGCGGAGCAACTAAGCCCGTGCGCCACAACTACCAAGCCTGTGCTCTAGAGCCCATGAGTCACAACTACTGAGCCCACGCACTACAACTACTGAAGCCGACGTGCTCTAGAGCCCGTACTCCACAACAAGAGGAGGCACTGCAATGAGAATCCCGCGCACTACAACAAAGAGTAGCCCCGCTCGCCACAACTAGAGAAAGCCTGCGCATAGCAACGAAGACCCAACGCAGCCAAAATGTAAATAAATTAATTTTTTTAAAAAATTAAAAAAGACTCCGCCAATACGAAAACCCGAGAAGTCAGGGCTAAAGAGAAAATGGACAGGCAGAGCATTTGGCTCCAGACTGCTTACAATTAAAAGCAAAAATAAGAGAAGATTATTTCTTTTTTATTTACGCTATGCCTAATCCTCAAAAACGCTATAACTTCAGTTCCTGAGTTTCCTTGACCTTGCTGAAGAATCAGATCTACAACTGGCACCCTTGAGATTACAGGAAATAATCCTATTCACACTGACTCTGCATCCAGTGACCTGGTTCCTCAGGCACTGGGAACGGCTAACCTGCCTTGTTCTAGCCTGTCCTTCTTATGAAATAATTTCCAAAGACTTGCGGCACTAGTTCCCTGGTTTGTAACCTCCTGTTTTAGAATCTAGCATTAAAGAAGTGTCACCTGTCAAAATCGATAACCACCATTTCCTTCTTATTTAAAAGTTAACATTTTAGGGCTTCCCTGGTGGCGCAGTGGTTGAGAGTCTGCCTGCTGATGCCGGGGACACGGGTTCGTGCCCCGGTCCGGGAAGGTCCCACATGCCGCAGAACGGCTGGGCCCGTGAGCCATGGCCGCTGGGCCTGCACGTCCGCAGCCTGTGCTCCGCAACAGGAGAGGCCACAACAGCGAGAGGCCCGCGTACCGCAAAAAAAAAAAAAAAAAAAGTTAACATTTTAAAAGATAGGAATCATATATAATCCTACTGCCCTGTTTTCAATCTGCTATAGTGTATATATATATATATTTTTAATATAGTTGCAATTATTAATTTGCATATTTTGTTGTATTATACTTTTACATTTGTCAAATATTTGGACATAAAGATGCACTAACTGTGACATCTGTCAAACAACTGAACACAGGAGTTGACTCAGGTGTTCTTACTGGCTAGCAAGATGTCCTTTTCCTTCCCTCTCCTTTATGATAAACTGTCAAGTGGCAGACCATTTTCTAGTGCAGCAAAGGTAGCTACACCAAGCAGATCCATTCTCTAGGAGAAAGTGGGACTATTCTGGCACAAAGCAGCGGGGCAGCCATACCAGATCTGAACCTGACATAGCAACTTTGCCAAATACAAATAAAATTCTACACAAAGAGAAGTTTCCGCTAATAAGGGCAGCCAGGCCTCCCTCTTCACTTCCTGAGGTTGCTGGATCACTTAACTGGCAATCAGGGCCTTATATTAAAATCTAAGTGGAGGCTTCTAACAGGAAATGGAGAGTGAGGCCATCTAAGAAATACCCTGTTTCTAGAGGGGAAAAAAGCCACATATGAATGAATATCTCATTATTCTTGGGTGGAAAAAAAATTTTTAATTGTTTTTTAAGAAGACCATGAAATGATTCTAAAACAATGTAATAAGAAAATAGCACTCAAAAGTAAACACTTTTAAAATTACGCATTGCAAAAAACAAAATTTAGGCAGTATTTCACAGCTTCTAAATATTTAAAAAATGGAGTCACAGAAGCAAAATGAAAGACTAAAATAATAAGGAAGCCTGCTGAGAGGCAGATAAAGAAAGGAAGCTCAGTGAGATAAGAATATTAAGGTAAACATAAGAAAAATTATAGGGAGTTCTCTGGTGGCCTAGTGGTTAGGATTCTGGGCTTTTACTTTCGTGGACTGTTTTGATTCCTGTTTGGGGAACTGAGATCCTACAAGCCACTGCACAGCCAAAAAAAAAAAAAAGGAATAAAATAATGATAAAAATTTTTTAAAGGAAAATTATAAAAATTCATTATAAGTAGTGAGAGAAGAGTCAACTTTGAAGAAACCGAAGTGATGATTTAAAGAAGAAATTTAAGAAAATCTCCAAGAATGAAAAAGGAAAAAAAATGAAAAGATTAATATAATTTTAAGGGGTGAGGGGACGGGTGCGAGAGTAGCAGAGCTCTAACACATTGATAATTGGAGTTCCTGAAGATGATACAAGAACAAATGGAACAGAAGTAATATTCAAATACAAAAGAAAGTTTTCTTCAGATGAAGAAAGAGCTCAAGCGTATCAGATAAGATTAATAAAAAAAAAAAAAGAAGGGATCAGTACCTAAAATATTTTAGTGAAAAGCAGCATCTATAGACATTCTTCTAATGACAAAATGACAAAAAATGGCAATCCAGGAACTCTATACCTAGCCACTTGGCATTCACCTATGAAAAGGAGTCCATTATGCTCTTGGTGCCTTGCTAAAATAAACACTGTATCATTGACCCTGAGCTAAGGAAAGCAACCCAGTGCAATTCTTCATGTATTTAAGTACCTATATCTACAACATGACCCCACCATCCTGTCCCTCTTTGATTAAATCAAGGGTGATCATCAGCCCCAAGGGTAGTCAATCAGTAGACTACATAGCATCTCAACAGATGTTTTGAAAGAAAAACTATGCTAGAAATAAGCATTTATAAGGGATAGTGACTGACCAAATCAATCAGCGCCTCATTTAGGGAAGAAAAATGTGAATCACACAGACAAGTCTGAGAAAAAGTGAGGACAAAAGTAGGGAAAAAAAAATCAAGGAGGAAAAACCAAACACTTATTATGTCTCCACTCCACACTGACAAATTCCTGAGGTTCAAGTGGTAACAAGATAGCATGTTTATTACAATTGCATTCATACTGAACAACCTTTTAATTCCCCAAGTAAGCTCTATTCTCTTGAGGGTCTGATTCCTGTTCTTCCTAGGAAACCTAGAGGTGTGGCTTTGCTGGTTTTCACAAGGGTAGGCTTACACTTGACAATTATCTTCATATCTTTACTCCTTATGCCAGAAGTGAGAAGGAAAACTGCATTTGAGGGATCTCTAGTAGTTCGATTATGGTTGGAACTTAAAGAGTGGGGACAGAAAATGGCAAGAGTGAAGGTGAAAGCCAGGGATGACCATCAAGTGCCTTGGAAACCAGTCCAAGGAATTTGGAGATCGACTTTATCCTAAGGGATTTTAAGCAGAGTAGTACCCTGATCAGATTTATATTTTAGAAAAGTAATTCTGGCTGCAGTATGTAGAATAAACTGGAGAGAAGCAAAAACCAATAAAAAGGCTATTGCAGAAGTCCAGGTGAGAGAGAGAGAATGGTAGCCTATACCTAGGTAGGAAGAACTAGAAGGGAGATGAAGCTAAGAAGAAAAAGGGATGACATTTTTGACGTGAAACCCAAAGACTGAGAAAGCTGGAGCAACCACTACAACTCATGGCTATAATCTTGTAGAACCGGAGATGCACTGAATGCTGGCCACCCTATACCCACAGATAAGATACAGCATAAAGAAAGCAAGGAGGAAAGAGATGAGGGGGAGAGAGTAACAAATAGTTTCTACTTTAACACCTTGCTTGCCCTTGCAAGTACTAAACAAGTTCGCCTTGGGAACTCCCTGGCGGTCCAGTGGTTAGGACTCGGCACTTTCATTCCCACGGCCAGGGTTCAATCCCTGGTTGGGGAATTAAGATCCCACAAACCGCATGGCATGGTCAAAAAAAATTTTTTTTAAAGTTCCTCTTAAAGAAACTTCCAATGTGAAGGAGGGGAGACTGCTGTTTGTGGTAACAAAATGTATAGTACTTACTGATTGACCCTTTAAACTATACACACATATAACTTTGATAAAAATTTCTTTTTAAAAAAAGCAATGTCTGGCAGGAAAGAACAAAGCAGAAAAAAAGTTAAAATACAGATAATAGATATATGAGGATTAAGTTAATAAAGGTAAAGCACTTAGGTTCTGGCACATAGTAGGCCGTCAATAAATGTTAGCTATGATGATAACTGTTAATGTTGTTACCAAAAATGGCAGAAAGCAATTATGCAAAAAAGAAAATCCATTAAAAACATAGGCTCCTGTCCTTAATAAGGACATTCACAATACACTTCATTTCCACATGTTCAAAATATTCATTCTTCAACACCAAACATTAATATTATCTCTCTTACCAAATTTCCCAATTTTTTTCCAACATACTATCAGTCAAAGATAGTCTCCTTGCTCCAAATTCCCACAGCAGTTTATATGCATCTCTTACTTTCTACCTCCCCCTGGCAATTATTTATATCAAAATCTTAACTCCTATAATGGGCAAAAACTCTTTAAGGCCAGAATTCTTTTTTTACTCATCAGATTACTTCTGTAAAATTCCTTGAATGTAATCTTGGTAAGGGGTCCCTGAGACAATTCCTTTTTTGGAACCCATAACACTCCCCCAAACAAATACCATAAATACTTCTCTGCAACAAGACTTTCCTTGGTAACCAATTTGGTAACTACAAATTCCCTCACATAATTAGAAAATACGGGCGTTACATATAAAATTGATTGATGCAATGTAATTATAATAAGGCAGTTGTGAGTTTAGATGCCAATGCTACACCTAAAATATAAACATGGAATTGGCTTTTACTTATATATTTTTAGGAATAATGGATTATCCGTGCCCAATCCTTGAATGCATAGACATATTAAAGAGTAAAGGCCACATCTATTTGGCCCCATAAAACATAAGGACCAATGGCCATTTCTCTGGGATAGTTAGAGACAATAGAACTAGTAGCTGAAGGACTGAGGTTCTTTGGGGACCCAAAGGCTGTCAGAAGAACTCTACCCATCATTCTCTGATGTTGATATACAACGAAACAAACCAAAAAAACCCCTCAATTTTCATATTTGGCAAAGGAATCCTCCCTTTCTTCCCCACTAGACCTTGGGAGACAACATTAAAGCTTGCTTATGCTTTATCCAGATTTTGTAAGTCTGTATTCTCTGTACAAGGGGCCACTAATTTAGAGGCGTTAAACATTAGTCTTTATTCAGATTATCCCAAATGTACATTGTGTGTCAAGTATACTAGGCACTAGTGGAATACAAATTTCTGTGGGAAAATAGATGTAGAAATAGAAAGTTACAACACAAATGCTACAATGGAGATAAATACAAGACACTGGAATGGAATAGGATTATAGTGATGATAGTGAGAACTGCGAAAACTACAACTAACAGTTTTGAAAACACAGTGCCACTTAATCCCTTAAATGCTGATTTAATCCCCACAGAAATTTTATGAGATAAGCAGTGGTATTATTTCCATGTTACACATAAGGAAATTGGGTTTGGGAGAGGTTTATACAATTTGCTCAAGGTTACATAGCCAGTAAGTAACAGAGCTGGGGCTCAAACTCAGGCAGTTTGACTTCAAGACCTATCTACATTCTTAATCACTATGGTAAGTTGCCATTCTCCTGGTCTGGAGAGTATAGATATCTTTCCAGTAGGTATCCTTGTTAGCTTCCTCCATTTTGATTAGAAGAAGCTTAAAGAATTTAGTAATCTTTTCATTTCTTTCCTCAGACCTAGAGAAGGGCTCAATAAGTGACACCATTATATGAAATGCATGTACACTAGAGGGCTTTCCTGAGGAATTAGATGAGAGGGTTGCAAAGGTATATTGACCTTTACATGGATATTTTAATTGGATCTGGGTTTGTTTTTTTTTAAAGGGAACCTTTATATATATATATTTATTTATTTATTTATTTTTGGCTGCATTGGGTCTTTGTTGCTGCACGCGGGCTTTCTCTAGTTGCGGCAAGCGGGGGCTACTCTTCATTGCGGTGCACGGGCTTCTCATTGCAGCAGCTTCTCTTGTGGCAGAGCACGGGCTCTAGGCACACGGACTTCAGTAGTTGTGGCACGTGGGCTCAGTAGTTGTGGCTTGCGAGCTCTAGAGCTCAGGCTCAGTAGTTGCCGCGCATGGGCTTAGTTGCTCAGCGGCATGTGGGATCTTCCCGGACCAGGGCTCAAACCCATGTGCCCTGCATTGGCAGGCGGATTCTTAACCACTGTGCCACCAGGGAGGCCCTGGGTTTTTAAAATATATTTGTCCCTCTCTTTTGAAGCTTTTCTGCCTGCTGCTAATGATGTTTTCTGTGTGTGTATGTGTGTGTGTGTGTGTGTGTGTGTGTGTGTGTGTGTTTGGCAGGGGGGAGTAGAAATACTGTATAAAAGAATTTCTCGTTACCAGAATGTCAGCTCTCCTAACTCAGGAATGTA
Source organism: Tursiops truncatus (assembly GCF_011762595.2). Lineage (NCBI taxonomy): Eukaryota > Metazoa > Chordata > Mammalia > Artiodactyla > Delphinidae > Tursiops > Tursiops truncatus. The sequence goes on along the minus strand of NC_047039.1, from coordinate 78,404,295 downwards.
ATAGATTTTAAAAGTGAGAGATATATACTGGGAAGCCACTGGAAGGTCAGGGTAGACAGGTAACATGATCTGATTTACATTTTTAGAAGACAGCTCTGATTACTCTTTGGAGAATGTACCTCAGGGGAGCACAAATGGAAGAAAGAAAATATATATATTGGATAGCTATTGCAGTGGTCCAGATGAGAGATGATGGTGGCTTGCACTAATGTAGTAGAGGTAGAGATGGTGAAAAAGATCTGAGAAAATAAAGTATGTGAAGGATTAAGAATTAGTTTCTGGAGCCAAGGCAGAGCAGATGAGCATTAGCAGTCTCTGGTACGCAGATGTTTTTACATTTTAGGTTCATTACTTCAATATTTACTGAGAGTCTACTGTCAGGCACTGTGCCAAGTAACACAGAGATAAAGATACCCTCTCTGCCCTCAAGGATCTCAATCTCAAACTAGTATAGGAATGGCAGCACTAGACAATGTGCTGTTGATGCCTCAGATTCTGTTTGACTCCAATCAAAGCTGAATTACATTCTCCAATTTCAAGATCAAATCAACAATTTGATTTGCATCCAGGACCTTGAAGGGTTACAGTACTCAACATCCAAAAAAATCAAAACCAGCAAAAGACCTGATATTCTCAACTCAGTCCCCAATTGTTTGCCTAGACCCATCTTAAACTCAATTTCCCAAACTGTAACTGAGCTCCTTGGTCTTCATTTCTTATTTTCATGGATCTAACTCATCCCTGCAATTTGATGATTGGTGCTGTTTCTCTAAATCTAAGTAGGCAGACTGAAGGAATTACAAAATTATGAGGCTGGCAAATAGTAATTCTCTCTTTTCTGTACTCTTTCAACAGAGCACTGACAATGCCTTCTCCTTAGAAAGTCCCTGTGGCCTTAGGGATATAAGCAGTGCTAAGGCCAGAAGAAAGGAATCGAGGTAGTTTCTTAGGCCTGGATCTGCTCTAGGATTTAAAAGTGCAAGATAAAAGCTGGGTGCTGAGATTTCCTCAGTTCCCTACTTTGCTCACTGGAGAAGGAAAGCAGAAAGCAGATATAGGATCAGGAATCAGGACAAAAGACCTGGCTAAGAATAAAGAGTGTATATTAACCTGAATAATCTGCTGGATGTGTCTCTCTTAAGACCCCTAAATACAGTGAAAGGTATATAAAGGAAAAGCACAGAAATGTTCAAGGCAAAGGAACACTGAAAGGAAAAGAGTAAAGTGGGAAGAACTTAGGAAAATATACTCACAATGGAGAAATAACTAGCATAAGCTCAAGACTTAAAAACCAGCTTAGAGAAACTAGTGATTGTGAAAAGGGAATAACTGTGTTGATAAAGATGCCCACTAAGTGTTTTCATGGAAGATATACAAGAAAAAAAATTGGACAAAATTCTTAGAAAGGTAGAGAACATTTATAGGTATGAATGAATATAAAAACACCTTCAGTTCTTACCTTTGCAGGCTTCAGAAATGATGGCTAAGAAGCAGCTTTATACAAATGTAGAATAACGTAGAATAAACTTAACATATCAAGTATATACTTTTTTAAAAAAACATGAAACCATTTCATGAAAGGAGAAAAAAAGCATGCTCCAAAAAAAAAAAAAACCTACAGGACATAAAAAAATTTTCTTAATAACAACCAAAAAAATACACTAAGAGGCCCTGAAGAATTAAAAGCAGAAATTTTTATGATAAATAGATTTGAAAGAGATTAATACTATAAAGTAAAATGGATAGTATGTTGTGCAAACTACAAGGTGTTTTATTCATTCAACATTTTATCGAGGGCCAATTATGTATAAGAGACTTAAGGGAGGTCAGAAAAGTGACTATGACATCACCACTGCCCTTAAAGAACTGAGTCTAGCAGGGAAGCAGCCATATTATCCAAACAGGGAACAAGAACTATGAGAGAATTGTTGACACATATTTGTCTCTACTTCCCCACCTCCCAGTGATTCTTAACCATCCTAGTCTGGCTTCCACTCCCACTACTCCACTGAAACTGCTCTCGACAAGGCCAGTCAACTCCATGCCACCAAATCCAACGGACACTTTTCAATTCTCATCTGACTCTATTGTAAATTGACAACTCACTCTTTGAAATAGACTCATCTTGACTTTCATGACATCTATTGATTTGTGTGCTGCATATGAGTTTGCTCCTTTACAGTCTCCTTTGCCATCACCTCCTTCTCATCTACCAACCCCTCAGATTGCTGGAGTTCCCTTGAGCTTGGTCTCATACCCTCTTCTCCCTTTCTATTTATTCTCTAAATGATATCATCTACTTCCACGGTTTAAAATACAATCTCTATGGTTACAATTTCCAAATGCCCATCTGCAGACCAGTCTTCCAGGTTTCTCAAACTTAATATTTCTGTAAGTGAACTCTTGATTGATCCTCCCACCAAGTCTATTCTTTCACCCAATCTTTGGTACCTCAGTAAACAGCACTGCCATCCAGCTGCTCAAGCCAGAAACCTATGAATCAGCTCTCAAGGACCCCTTCTCTGTCACCCTCCATTTCCAATCAATCAAGTCCTGTCAATCCACCTACTTAATAGTGCTCAAATCAATCGACTATTCTGTATCTCCACTTCCATTAACCTAATAATTTAAGCCGTCCTCATATGTCACCTGGTCTACTGCAGTAGACTACTAATTAGCCTCCAATTTTCAATCCTGCCCTCTCCAATGTATTCTACACCCATTCTACCCCATGAGTTTTTTGGTTTTTGTTTTTTGGGTTTTTTTGGGCATACCACATGACTTGCGGGATCTCAGTTACCTGACCAGGGATTGAACCCAGGCCATAGCAGTGAAAGCCTGGAATCCCAACCACTAGACCACCAGGGTACTCCCTATCCCATGATTTTTTTAAATGTAAATTAGGTCCTTCAATGGCTGCCCGTTAGAAATTGAAACTCTTTACCACAGCCTAAAATTCTGCCTGATCTGGCCCTGCTTACTTTTCAACTTCTCTGGCTTTACTCTCTTCCCTCTATTCTAGCCTATCATTGGGCCTTCTTTCAGTTCCTAGAATACTATAATCCCTTTTCACCCACAGGATCTTCCAATGGAACCATTTCCTCGATCTGGAAGGCTCTTCCTCCACCCCATCCCCAATAGTCTACTGATTAGCTCCTTCTCACCTTTCAGGTTTTAGTTTAAATGTCCACATTTCAGAGAGGCCTTCTTTAACCATTCATTGCAAATATAAAACCCTCTTATTTATTCCTAGTTCTTTTTCTTTAAAATATTTATGACGATTTATATTTACATATTTATTTTTGATCACCTATTATCTTCTCACCCACTAGTCTATGACTTCCATGAGAGCAGGAACCATGTTCTGTTATCTACTACTCACTCAACCTGGCACCCTGTCAAGTGTCTACAACATAAAAGGCACTAACAAATACCTGCTAAATGAATGATAAATGGACGTACGAAAAGATGCTAAAAGGGACCTAAAGAAAAAAAGATTCTGATTTTCAATTGGGATTTTCTTTGGATTTAGTTTGGTTTGGGTTGTGGAGAGGGAGGCAGATATAAGCAGGATCACAAACAGGTAGTTATTCTTCAGCTGGAAAACAAGAATACAAGTAAGAGCATATGCAAAGGCATAGCACTATGGAAATGCATGCCTTCTATAATTAAAACAGTATTTCACACACCTCCTTGGGGCAGAGTCCCAAGTGAGTTTTCTATAAAGTCCTGGAACTCATGGTGCTTTTTACAAAACACTAAGAACATTTTTTTTTTTTTTTTTGCGGTACGCGGGCTTCCCACCACTGCGGCCCCTCCCACCACGGAGCACAGGCTCCCGACGCGCAGGCCCAGCGGCCACAGTTCACGGGCGCAGCCGCCCCGCGGCACGCGGGATCCTCCCGGACCAGGGCACAAACACGCGTCCCCCGCATCGGCAGGCGGACTCTCAACCACTGCGCCACCAGGGAAGCCCTAAGAACACTTTTAAGAATTTACTGAAATTACTGTAAGGAGGAATTCTAACCACAAGGATATTAATCACAGTTACAGTTGTATTATCAAGAAAATGAAAATATCCTAAATTATACCCATTCATAAGGAAATATTTTAGTAAATCATGGTACATACAATGGAATATTATGTAAACATTTAAAACAATGAGATAGACCTATCTTTATTGACATAAAAAGATATCCAGGGCTTCCCTGGTGGTGCAGTGGTTGAGAGTCCGCCTGCCGATGCAGGGGACACGGGTTCGTGCCCCGGTCCGGGAAGATCCCACATGCCTCGGAGTGGCTAGGCCTGTGAGCCATGGCCGCTGAGCCTGCGCATCCGGAGCCTGTGCTCCGCAACGGGAGAGGCCACAACAGTGAGAGGCCCGCGTACCTCAAAAAAAAAAAAAACAAAAAGATATCCAAAGTTACGTTAAGCGAAAAATCAATAAAAGCACATGTAATATCCCACTCATGTTACATTTATAAACATATAAATACAGACTACACATACATATATATTTGTTTATATTCATAGAAGCTGTCATATAAAACAGCTAAACTTTCCTACAGGAAAAATAATAATAAATACTTACTGATTGCCACTATTGGCAAGATACCATTCTAAGTGTTTTCAATGTATTTTGCCATTTATTCCCTACAATAGCCTTATTAGGTATATACTAATATTACCTCCGTTTTATAGATGGGAAAACATGATGGATAGATTAAATAACTTTCTCAAGATCACACATCTAAGTTACTATGTCAATAAAACAGCTTCTAAATCACTGAGACACAGTAATACCAAAAGTCATAAAGTGATTTTTTTAAAAATTAGACTCTAACAACTGCTATCTCTAAGAGACCTGCTTTAAATCAACATAGTGAGACCAAAAATAAAAGACTGTAAGGTTAGATACATCTGAGAAATAAGAAAATTAAGAGCCCATATCAAGGCATTAGACAAAGTTTTTTTAACTAAAACAAGAGATAAACAAGGTCACAAATATTACAGGAAGAAATGCCTACTACATTTTTTTTAATGTTTAAATTCTTTGCTTTTGGCCTGGCAATTCCACTCCTAGAAAGGTATTATGGTTTTTTTTCTATTACAAAACTAGTATATATTCATTGTAGAAAACATTAAAAAAGATAAACCTTTTCCAAAATTCTACCATGTTACCTAAAGTAATTATTTTAACATTACTATATATATATATATATATCTCTTCAGTTTTTTTCAATTAATATACAGTATTTCTACTTTACTGACCTAGTTTGGAACTTACTTTACTTAGTTGTTTTGCAATCTGTTTTCCCCATTAAAAATATTTTATAAATGTTTTTCCATGTTATTAAGTATTCATTTATAACATGGTTTTTATTAGTTGTTATTATAAACTGAATGTTTGTGATCCCTCAAAATTCTTATATTGGAGTACTAATCCTCAGTGTGATAGTATTTGGAGGTGGGGCCTTTCAGGGTAAGTAGGTTTGGATGAGGTCATGAGGGTGGGGTCCTCATGATGGGATTAGTGTCCTTATAAGAAGAAAACAGAGGGCTTCCCTGGTGGCGCAGTGGTTGAGAGTCTGCCTGCCGATGCAGGGGACATGGATTCGTGCCCCAGTCTGAGAAGATCCCACATGCCGCGGAGCGGCTGGGCCCGTAAGCCATGGCCACTGAGCCTGCTCATCTGGAGCCTGTGCTCCGCAACGGGAGAGGCCACAACAGTGAGAGGCCCGCGTACCACAAAAAAAAAAAAAAAAAAGAAGAGATGCTGTGACAAGCCAAGGAATGCCACAGATTGCCAACAAGCCAGCAGAAGTTAGGGGAGACTCATGTAACAGGTTCTCAAAAGGAACCAACCCTGCAGACACCTTGATCTTGAACTTCAAGCCTCCAAAACTGTGAGACAATAAACTTCAGTTGTTTAAGCCACCTTGTTTGTAGTACTTTGTTACAGCAGCCCTAGCAAACTAATACAATTGTAAATAATCTTTGATGACTATCCTTACAGATAATCAGGAATGTGTAAAAACTGTATTTTCCTAGGATCAAGTCCTAGAAGTGGAACTGCAATTAAATAAGCAGCACAGTTTTATGGCTCTTATTATAGCTAATCCTTGAACAACACCAGAGTTAGTGGCCCTGACCCTCTGCACAGTTGAGGTCACTCCCTGTGTGCAGTCGTTCCGTCTGCGAGGTCTCTCCAGGCGGTTTGGTACCATGTATTCAAATTGTGGGGACTTCCCTGGTGGTCCACTGGTTAAGACTCTGCGCTTCCACTGCAGGGGGCACGGGTTCAATCCCTGGTAGGGGAACTAAGATCCTGCATGCTGCACAGCTTGGCCAAAGAAATTAAAATCTGTGAATCATGTAGTACTATAGTATTTAGTACTACTGAAAAAAAACCCACATATAATGAATCCCAGCAGTTCAAACCCATGTTGTTCAAGGGTCAACTGTACATAACATCCCATGTGACTAGTCTTTTCTCAACAGGCTCTCATATATACTTTAACTTCTCTCTAGGATCCCCAGAGGTGGTTAGGACAAGAATTACTAGTCCCCTTTTATATACAGGAGAACAGGCTCAGAAAATTCAGTGCTAGTAATCAAACCTAGCCTTCTTTTCAAAAGACTAGAGCGGCACTGTCCAGTATGATAGCCTGCAGCCACATGTGACTATTTAAATTTAAATTAATCAAAATTAAGTAAAATTAAAGATTCAGTCCTAGGTTGTACCAGCCATGTTCAAAAGCTCAATAGCTACATGTGACTAGTGGCTGCCAATGCCAAAGAGCACCGATGTGGAACATTTTCATCATCACAGCAAGTTCTATCAAATAGCACTAGATTAGAGCGTACTGAGAATCTAGAATGCAGGCTTACAATGCTTAGCACAACAGATCTTTGAATAAGTACTAAAACTGGTTAACCAGGATCTTCAAGAGATTGCTCATGATGATTCAGCAGAGGACATCTCTAACACAATAAGGGCAGGAGCCAAGCTAAGACACATTGAAGCACAACTATAACAAAGTCCATCTGAGAAACCACAGGAGCCTCTCAAGGGTAATCACAAATGCTGTGACTCATCCTAGAAGAGCAGTGGGCAAATAACATGCATAGTAAGGTGGTAGATTCACACGTACAAAGAAAAATGTCTAGGTTGAAGCTCTGGTTCCATATTATAAAAACCGACGCTCAATAATTCTACTTTCTGGTTTTTTAACCTATGTCTACACTGAACTGAATTTTCATCTTACTGGAAATCCTGGAAGATCACCTAAGTAGGTTAAGCCCTAGTTCTCAGAAAGTTCATTGTTCTCTAGACCTCAAAACAATGTGCTATTTTTAATAGATACCATTGAGTATTTAATCTGTGCCATGAATTGTACACTAAACTTTGTAAAGAAATGTGTGTTATTATTTAAATATTTTAAACATACAGAAAAAAATTATGACCACCCCTGTACCTAACAGCTAGACTGACCAGATCTCAACATTTTGCTATATTTGTTTCAGATCTTTTTTTCCCCCAAGATTTAATAATACATTACAGATACAATGAAAATACCTACTTAATCCCATTCCTCCCTCCCTCCCTCTCTTGAAGTATCCATTATCCCAACAGTGATATGTGTCATTCCAGGCCAAAATTTTTTTACTACATATACTTGTGTCCATAAACAATATATAGTACTGTTTGGATGTTTCTAAATGTTAAATATATGGCAACAAACTGTATCTGTCTGCAACTTGCTTTTCTACCCTTTTTGGTTTGAGATTTATCATTATTGATAAATGAAGCTTAGTTTATTCATTTAACTTAGTTCAGTTTAGCATTCTATTTGATGAACATACCACAATTTATTTATCCAAACATCTACCGCGGGACGTTTAGGTTCTTTCCAAATTCTTGCCATTCAGATAATGCTCCAGTGAACATCCTCCTGCATGTCTCCTTTGACATAAGCACATGGATTGGAACTCATTAGGATGTAAAGTATACGTATCTCAACTTTACTAGGTATTGCCAAATTGCGCTCCAAGTGGTCATATAATCATTCACTTCCACCTACTGCGTATAAAAATTCCCCAAACAATACTTTCCCAAAAAACCTTTATGTGTTAAATAATTTTCTAAATAAGAAATAATTTTCCATGTGCAATAACATTTTGAAGTAACAAACCAGCTTTCAGTTTTATAGCTCTTGGAATAAAGACCAAATCTGTATAAATACAACAAAATCCAACAAGGCCAAAATATCCCTTATGACTTCTCCAAGGCTGTCTTTCTTTCAATGCCTATCTATGAAACAGGAGCTGTGGTAGGCACTTAATCCTAACAACATTATAGAAAAATGTTTTTCAAACTTTTTTTTAACCCAGCCTATAGTAAGAAACATATCTTACATTGCAACGAAGTTCCCATCTGCTTACATCCATGTGTATTAATATATATGTATACTATGAAACAAAAGTCTCACAGAATAATACTTTCCCTTATAGCTGCAACTCTATTCTCTATCTTTTTCCCCTGATGCTGGTCACTCACTAAGCTGATTTCAAGACTAATGAATTGTACCTACAGTTTGGAAAAAACACTGCAGTACAGTGTACAACTTCCACTTTACATATTAACTAAAACAGAGGTTAAATAACTTACCCAAGTTCTCGGACTTAAATAAACAGTGAAATCTGGAATTCAAACCCAGTTTCAAAAGCCACACTTCTTGCAGTCCACAGCATTCTCCCTGCAATACACTATTAGTACTAAATCCACACCAACTGAAGGAGCTAATGCTTCAATTTATGCTCACATGAACCAAAGCAAAGAAAAATAAATTCTGTAAAAATATGGTGATATGATTAAACAAAAGTTGCAAACCAGTAATATACATATGATTTCATTCATGCATTATATTCCTGAAAGAGTCAAATATCAGTCCTAATCTTCCACGTTACTATGCTATTTACCATAACTTAAGTATAGGTGAAGTATAAATATGCTACCCTGTCCTTGGAAAAAAATAACTTAATTTCTCAAAGAATCAAAAATTTACTGCCTGTGAGCTCCTTCTCAAACCAAAAGACAAACAACTTACTTACGTCAAACTTTAACTAACAAAGCCAATGACTAATTCTAAAGTAAATACAGTCCAGGTTATAACCGAGCATGTGCAAGTGTGCAAATGTATCTTTTTCAATGTTTTCTAAATAAATAAACCTCAGTTGGAATTGAGTTTACGTCAATACACAACCAAATTTCTATGGTTACTATTTATTAGAAATAATTCCAGCTTGGTTATACATGGATAGCACAAGGTCAGTCTAGCCATCTATCCACCTAATTCCTCCATTAGGCAGCTCATTCAGGCTACAGTAGAATGTAAAGAAAAATTCAAACATTATTTGATTCATTTGGCTTAATGTTTTAACTTCAATACCTAAAATTATTATAGTAAAATCTCTTATTTTGCACATATATCATAACTACTTCTTGGTCTTTATTAAAATCCATTAAATATCCCACAAGGGAGCCCACAGGTTATTAATTGCTCATAAGTAGCTGATAAATACACACACTAAATCAAATCAGATGTTTATTGAGCATTACTTATTATGTGAAAGATTCTGTGGCCCTGTATAAAATATCTCAAACTAGCTACAAGCTAGAATTACTCATTAATATGTGTGTGGGCGCACATCCACACGTGCTTGTGGTATAGTTTTTAACAACTCCCTTCTCCAGTTGCAACAAAAAGTATAGACCTAGATCTCAAGAAAGGTAGAGAACAAGTTTTCTGGATGTTATGGAAATAGCATTTACAGATCATAGCAAGAAACACCAGTTAACACCCTGACAGGAGAACAGAGGTTGTAAGTGACTTTAGACTGGAGTTCTGCTAGAAATGTCTGGATCATTCCAACCAAAGCAACAGCTACTGACACCACAAAGACATGTTATGCAACTAATCCTCAAATATCAAATACTGGATCATTTCATTTCAATGAGTTATTATGATTTCATTACAGTGATCTCTTTTGGTTTTCTTTAATAAATTTATTTTTTTAATTTATTTTAGTTTTGGCTGCATTGGGTCTTCGTTGCGGTGCGCGGGCTTCTCACTGTGGTGGCTTCTCTTGCTGCAGAGCATGGGCTCTAGGCGCGTGGGCTTCAGTAGTTGTGGCACGTGGGCTCTAGAGCGCAGGCTCAGTAGTTGTGGTGCACGGGCCTAGTTGCTCCATGGCATGTGGGATCTTCCTGGACCAGGGCTCGAACCCGTGTCCCCTGCATTGGCAGGCGGATTCCTTTTTTTTTTTTTTTCTTTTGCGGTACGCGGGCCTCTCACTGTTGTGACCTCTCCCGTTGCGGAGCACAGGCTCCGGACGCGCAGGCTCAGCGGCCATGGCTCACGGGCCTAGCCGCTCCGCGGCATGTGGAATCTTCCCAGACCGGGGCACAAACCCGTGTCCCCTGCATCGGCAGGCAAACTCTCAACCACTGCGCCACAAGGGAAGCCCTAATTACAGTGATCTCTTAACTGTAAGCAGATCGGCATTATTGATGCAGCAATTAATGCATTCCCTTCCTTGTCTATTTTGGTTTTTTCAGAAACATTTTCGAATAGCTTATAAACTGCTATCACAACTTCAAATGAATCATTACGTTGGCACCTCTTCGCTTACTAGAGGTTTAGCTTACTAGACATTCTACAAGATCCTTTCCAGTTTCCAAAAATTAAAGATATAAACCCAGATAGGCCTTGTCAAGCTCTACTCTATATGGTAATATTCCACTAGGAAAAGAAAAAATGTCAGGATAAATTGCATATAAAGTATGATGCAATTTTATGTAAAAGAAAAAGTTTATATATATATATATATATATATATATCTAAACACATACTACAGAGAAGAACGGTAGAATTATAATTTTAATTTTTCTCTTGATGTATTTTCCAAAATTTTTAAAGTGATCATATATTGCTCTTATAATGAGGAAAAATAATTGTCACCAAAGCTTTCCCTACCATCCCCCAGATGAAATCTGTTCCATTTTAGTTTTCCTCTAAAATGTCACTTATCATATTCTGTTCTATATCACAGTTACATTCTCTTATATCTGTCTTCCCTGTTAGAATGCAAACTAGTTGAAGAATGGACCGCATCTGTTTACCTTTGTAAGCAACATAATATAGTGTATACAATAACGCCTTATAGGTGTTCTTTAAGGCTGTATTGTGCTTCAGCTGAAAACAGTAAGGCATATTAAGCTAACTTCATAGAGAGAACAGGACAAACTGTGAACTTTAGTCTTCTTGAAAAAACTCCCGGGGCTTCCCTGGTGGCGCAGTGGTTGGGAGTCTGCCTGCCGATGCAGGGTACGCGGGTTCGTGCCCCGGTCTGGGAGCATCACGCATGCAGTGGAGCAGCTGGGCCATGAGCCATGGCCACTGAGCCTGCACGTCCGGAGCCTGTGCTCCACAACGGGAGAGGCCACAACAGTGAGAGGCCTGTGTACCGCAAAAAAAAAAAAAAAAAAAAAAAAACTCCCACTGAATCCACAACAAAAACTAATACAAGCATGTACCAACATGAGTTCTCTTAATCAGATATATTCAAGGCTAGTAGATGTTAAAATTTTCAAGCATCAACTGCCTAAGAACAGCAGACCAGCACTTTGCCAGACCTAGCTAAGAAAGAAAGTCTACAATTTTATTTCTTAAGGTGACTTGGTATATAATATCCCAAGACAATGATTACCTTTCTCATTTTACATGACAGGTGGCTGTATTTCAGGTATGTTTTATATCTTAGATCAGGCTTTATGAATAGCTTCCAACTCCTAAATTTTTCAAAACAATTATATCTACCATTCTGCACTGTCCATTTTGTTTTATTTTTTAACTGCAGAGTACTTTTATATTTACTGTCAATTTGACCCTCACTCCAACTGAGACTGGCACAAGTATTATCTCTACCATTTGACAAAAGATGATTGAGTGGAGAGACTTCTAGATAAAATTTTAGTCATTATCTAGTGAGACTCAAAACGGTTCTCCAAAATCCAAAGTCCTGGATTTTCCATTATTCCATATTTCCTCCCAAGGGGGAAAAAAGGAATTTAAGTTGTGAACACTATTAAACTAGAACCATAATGAACTCCCCAGTCTATAAAACACCTGCTATAATGTTGCCCCTGAATACATCTTAAGCAACAGAAACCACTGCTATAGTGAGACTCATTCACAGCCAATAGTGCACAAAGCCATCTTCCCCTAAACATTATTTATAAAATAAGACTCTTTTCTTGCTCCAAAGCAGTATCCTATATATCAATTTTGTATTTTATCATTTATAGTTAGGCAGAAAAATCTAAATTCAGCTCTACAGTACATAAAAGTACTAATTTCTGTGGACCCAGTGCCCTCATCTATAAAATGAGAATAATAAAGATAAACTAACAAGGTTATCGTGAGAATTAAATTATTAATCTTATCTGCTTATTAGCAGACAGCTTGGCAAAGAGTAAGGGCTCATTAAATGTTAGCTTCAGTATTTCACTGATCTAAGATGGTGGGACATTTTCTCATATTTTAACAACTCTGAAATTAAAATGTGTCTTACAATCAATGATGTGTCATAGCTCAATCAATAGTATTTTTTCTTAATGGTACATAAAATTATGCTTCTTACAATCTCTGGCACCTTATATTTGATGAAATATATTAATATTATATTATATGAAATATATTATAATGATGCTGCTGAGTAAGTGTTTACCCTGCCACCATTCCTCTACCCAAAAGATCCACAAAAAATGGACCAAATCTACATCTCTAACCCTGATCTTCCAAGTCATGTTTCCATCTGTGACACGTGGACAGATTGGCAGCACCTCAAATTTAACAGGTTGAAAACCAGTCATCAACTCCCCAGAGCTGTTATTCTTTGTTTCCTATCCCAATTAATGACACCTTAAAGAAAAACCTGTACCTGAAACATTGTAAATCATCTATACTTCAATAAATAAATAAAATATCCTATAGATATTGTTACATACCTACAAGTTCAAATATTAAAAATGTTTCTGCAGCTTAAAAAAAAAAAGAAAAGAAAAATCTGACTCTACCTTTACCTCCTCCCTCTTCCTCTCCCATCTGAGGCCTTTCCTGTCTCTCCGTTGGAATCAAAGACTCCATCTCTGCACCCGTTTTATTTTGTACCTCTATTTCAGAAATTACCAAACTGTATCTTGCAACACATTTAGTTGTACATATGGATGTTTCCCCATCTTGGCTCTCAGTTTCTTGAGGGCAAGGTCCATTTCTTACTCATTTTTATATACTCAGGGGAAATAGTTCAATGCCTCACCCGTAGCTAAGTGCTCAATAAATGTTTATGGAAGTGATCACATCCTCTTTGTTTATAAGTTTGTTATAAGTTTCAATTATATGTAATTTAAGCCTCTATAAAGAGAGAAAAAGGGACTATCCAAGAGTAAAAGTTCCTTTAGCTTACAAAGGAATTTCACACACATGATCTCATTTAGGGTTTAATTCTCAACTCCTAGGTACACTGAACAGATAGTAACACTTCATTTTTAAATTGTGGCTTAATAGTCAAGAGGCTTGCCAAAAGTTTTCTGTGGTAGAAAAAAGAATTCAAACTCAAATCCAATTACAAACCCCATGCTTTCAGTTTATAAACTTTTATCCTTCTGCCCCTCCCCCTCAGTGTCATTCCCACTAACCTTCCACCCCAACGTGGTCTACCAGGCCCTATAGTTGGGCCCTACCTATCTCCCTTGTCCTGACCCATTTTTTCCCTTCCTCTGAGCATAGCAGCTGTATTTGCCTTCTTTCAGCTCCTCCTTCTCACCACAAGGCTTTTGCACATACTATTTCTTCTGCCTAGAATATTCTTCTTCTTCCCTTGTCTCACTAACTCCTCCTCTTCTTCTAGATCTCAGGTCAATCTTCACTTCATTAGGTAATCCAATTCTAATCTAAGTAGGTAACTTTCCCTATCACATGATCTCATAACAACATACACTCTCCTTTATAGCACAAATCATGGCTGTATTTTTTTCCTAATTGTAATTTTACATTAATTTGTATTATTCCTATTTGCTTAATGTCTAGCTCCCTCACTAGTCTATATAACTTCCAAGAAGGCAAGAAATTTTTTAAAACCACAATTCTGCCCCAAGTACCGGGCACAATAGCTGTTGAAAGAATATCCCCAAGCTTGCTAAATCATCCGAACCCCCCTCACGTTCAGCTAATTCTTGCATTCTACTTTACAGAGAAATCAGTTATTTTCTCTCCCTACCCCCAACTCATCTTTTTATTTTAATTATTATTATTTTTATACAGCAGGTACTTATTTGTCATCAATTTTATCCACGTCAGTGTATACATGTCAATCCCAATAGCCCAATTCAGTACACCACCATCCCCACCCCCCCAGGGTTTTCCCCCCTTGGTGTGCATATGTTTGTTCTCTACATCTGTGTCTCAACTTCTGCCCTGCAAACCGGTTCATCTGTACCATTTTTCTAGATTCCACATACATGCGTTAATATACGATATTTGTTTTTCTCTTTCTGACTTACGTCACTCTGTATGACGATCTCTAGATCCATCCACGTCTCAACAAATGACTCAATTTCGTTCCTTTTTATGGCTGAGTAATATTCCATGGTATGTCCTGCAATCACTTCCCACTAGGCTTCAAAGTCTGATTCTCTAGGAATTCCTCCTCCTGCTGCCGGATCCCCAGGTTGAGATGCCTGACGTGGGGCTCAGAACCTTCACTCCAGTGGGTGGACTTCTGTTGTATAAGTGTTCTCCAGTCTGTGAGTCACCCACCCAGCAGTTAAGTGATTTGATTTTCAGTGATTGCACCCCTCTACCGTCTCATTGTGGCTTCTCCTTTGTCTTTGGATGTGGGGTATCTTTTTTGGTGAGTTCCAGTGTCTTCCTGTCGATGATTGTCCAGCAGCTAGTTGTAATTCTGGTGTTCTCGCAAGAGGGAGGAGAGTACGTTCTTCTACTCCGCCATCTTGGCTCCTCTCCTCCCCCCAACTCATCTTAAGTTTCTCCTTCTTATAGATCCCTTCCCATTGGGCTACAAACGTTCAAATTTCCTTTTTCTTAAGACCACTCTCACCCCTCTTTTTTTTTTTTTTTGCCACACGCCTAGGCATGTGGGATCTTAGCTCCGCAACCAGGGAAAAAACCTGCACCCCCTGCAGTGGAAGAACTGGAAACGTGGATTTTTTTTTTTTTAAGATTTACTTGTTATTTGTTTATTTTATTTATTTTTGGCTGCATCTGGTTTTAGTTGCGGCACACGGGCTTCTCTCTAGTTGTGATGTGCAGGCTCCAGGAAGCATGGGCTCTGTAGTTGTGGCATGCGGGTTCCAGAGCCCGTGGGCTCTGTAGTTTGTGGCACACAGGCTCTCTAATTGAGGCGCGGGCTCCCTAGTTGTGGTGTGTGGGCTTAGTTGCCCGCAGCATGTGGGATCTTAGTTCCCTGACCAGGGATCAAACCCGCATCCCCTACATTGTAAGGCAGATTCTTAACCACTGGACCACCAGGGAAGTCCCTCAACATTTCTCTTGATTGCAAAACTTCTGAATGAGTAGCCTACACTTGCTGATTCCACTTCTTCACTTCCCAAACACTCCTTTTTTTTTTTTTTTTTTTTTTGCGGTATGCGGGCCTCTCACCGTTGTGGCCTCTCCCGTTGCGAAGCACAGGCTCCGGACGCGCAGGCCCAGCGGCCATGGCTCACGGGCCCAGACGCTCCACGGCATGTGGGATCTTCCCGGACCAGGGCACGAACCCACGTCCCCTGCATTGGCAGGCAGATTCTTAACCACTGCGCCACCAGGGAAGCCCCCCAAAGACTCTTAAACCGCTTTAATATGATGCCTACTCTCACACTACTCTAATGAAACTTGCTCTAGTTTTCAAATCCAATGACATTGTTTTTCTTTATTCTCAACCAGTATCATTCATCTCTATCATTTGATCGTTCCTTCTTGAAACTCCCTTTAGTCTAGGCTTCAGACACTGACACAGCACCTCCATTTTCCTACAGTTCTGATCACACCTATCAATTCTTCTGCCCATTCCCATAGGTACAGCATTAGCTAATTTTTCTCCTCTATTATCCTCTATGTACAATTTTATTCATGCTAATGGCTTTATTACCAAATAACTACAACTCCCAAAATTTATCTCTAATGCAGGCTTCTCTACTAAGCTACAGATCTACATTTTCAGGTACCATTTTCAAGGGTGATCTGCAACAAGACAAATACTTCCCAACTCAACATATTGTTTAAGTAACTTATCTTACAGACACCATGAACTCAGCTGAACCTAACAATTTTCCTTCCTCTCTATATATTTTCTTCCTCAATTGAGAAGTCTAGGATGACTTTCTGACTTAGATAAATAGATGTCACAGAGCAGGATGAAGGTCATTAACACTATTTTCATATTAAAATAAGTGCTCACTCAATGCCTGGGATAGTGCTAATCATCTTCCCAATTATCTCAGCAATACTTTGCTATAGCTATTTTCACCATCTCTAGTACTACCACCTTAGTACAAGCCTTTATCCATCTCTCACCTGAACACTCCAAGTGGACCCCCTGCTTCCACTGTTGCTAGCCATGGCCTCCCACTCCAGTCCATTCACCACAAACTGGACATTTGCAAAATATAAATCAAAGCATCTTTGATTTATAGTCTCTGCCTACCACTCTTCCAGTAACCCCTTGCTTTTCTCCTTCACCTCAAAATATTTGCTTCCAATTCACTTTGCATGAAAAACTTACCTCAGGTCTCTGATGGATGGTTCCTTCTCATCAATCAGGTCTCAGCTCAAATGTTACCTCCTCAATGAGGCCTTCCTTGAAAATCCTCCTTCAAATAGCTCTCCCACTCAGATCACTCTCAATCCCTGTATCCTACTTTCTTACCTTCACTGTACTTATCATTGCCTGAAATCATATTATTTTTTATTTGTGTATCTCCTTTTAATAGGAGCTTCATAAATACTTTGAATGGATGTATAAATTTTAAAGATGTAGAAATTAAGGTTCAATGACGTTAAGTAACATATGTAAGTTGTGGAGCTGATATATTCACCAACTGAGGTCTGCCTAAAACCAAAACTTTTAACATCTACCCTATATCACACTAGTAAAGCATAGTAAGAGTAAAAGCTAGAAAGACAGACTGGGGAATATAATCAGATAGTCAGATAATGAAGTTTGAAATTATAAAAGCAGAGCACCATTCCAAGGAGTGACATGCTCTATGATGTGATCATGGGTTTAGATGGCTGAAATGAGGTGGACAGAGGTTTATATCTGTATCATTCACCGCCCTCTCCTTGGCAACCAGACTTCTTGTATCCATTTGCAGATGAAGGCTCTACAAATCTGGCTCATAACTAATAACAGTAGACAGAAACACAAGTGAGCTAGCCCTTTGAATCATCTTTGCCCCACTTTGAATCACATGTAAAAGCAATTACCTTCCCACTGCCCAGCCCCTCCTTAGTTGCTAGGCAGATCTTCCTCATTCATGGCCCTCTGGCCTCTTCTCAATATCACTCATAGTAAAACACTATGGAAATTAATAAAGCAAACAGTTGTAAGAGAAAACTAATAGCCTAACACAATCCACAGGCCTATTTGTTCTCCAGTCTCAAATAAGTACTAAGAACTAAATGGACAGAAACAGAAGAAGTAATAGAATTTTTAAAAAGATTTTTTTTTGGAAAGCTGTACTTCCTAGTGATTAAGAATTGATTTTTCCCTATTTTATATATTTAGCAGAATACAGTTTGTATACATACACTGTAACACAAACTTTCTCCTGTCATATTTTTACCACATATTTTATCACTATGGGGTTCACTAGCACAAAAAAAAAGAAGTCCTGATAACTCATTTTCCTTTGATGTCATGGGCTGCTCTCAAATGTTCAGTGGATAGTTGCTTTTGGAGATTACACCTGAGAATTACCAGTTCATTTTTACTGAAGAGACAAATAGAAGAATGAAACAATTTCCTTTATGAAGCTGAATACAAAATTCTACCACATGCCTACATTTTTATTTCATTTCTCAGTAATCACAGAAAGGATCACAACAAAGCATGAAATGCAGAGCTGGTTATCTAAGCTTCCTCATCAGAAGCAGCTACACCTAAGTATTCTATACAGAAGGAAATAAGTTATTTTTCAATAGCCCTAGGAAAATGGAGCTCACTGCTCTTCTGTGACAGTTCAAATCTCATCAAAAAACTTGGTCCTTTAGTATCCTCCAATAGTTACCTATTAGTTGCTGTTGTTTTCAGTATTATGAAGTCATGGATTTAAGCATAGTTGATATGCTTCAATTCTTGTGGTTGTTATCCTTATTGATATTGCAACTTGCCCATCTTTGGCCATTAGGAGCCTCTCACTGATAATATCTTGATATGTATCTTTTCAGCCTTTTCCCCCATATAGTTACATACCATTTGACCATTCTCCTCACCCCTTTTTTCTTTTTTCATTGAGCTCCATTTTCACATACATTTTCTCATGTCAGTAATTTTTTTAAATTTTTTATCTTGCAATTTCAGACTTACAGTAAAGTTGCAAAAATAAAAATATGTTAACTGATCTCTTTAGAAAATATTCTTTTTTAAAGGTATGTAATGCCACTAAGTTCAGGGGCTATGCTGTTATCTTGTTCAGCATCATAAACATGAACTCAACATTTCTTTCAAAACATGAGGGCTGGGCTTCCCTGGTGGCGCAGTGGTTGAGAGTCCGCCTGCCAATTCAGGGGACACGGGTTCGTGTCCCGGTCCAGGAAGATCCCACATGCTACGGAGCGGCTGGGCCCGTGAGCCATGGCCGCTGAGCCTGTGCATCCGGAGCCTGTGCTCCGCAATGGGAGAGGCCAAAACAGTGAGAGGCCCGCGTACAAAAAAAAAAAAAAAAAAAAATGAGGGTCACAAATGATGTGAGGCATCATTTTGAGCATAATGGATCTCGTCAGGTCATTAAAAAAAAAAAAAAAAGACATTTCCAAGCCTACAGGATTAACATGTAAAAAGTATGTATTAATGCCTGTGAAGTAGTTTGAGAACCTGGCCAAATTCCCTTTTTTTAAAAAATGAATATTAGGAATACAGTTACTAGGAGGTAGGTTTTGGAAAACTGTTTTATATTATCAGCTACAGTTGAACATAACCAATGACCAAGAAATTTTAATCCCAGATATATATATATCAGATAGACATACAAAGGTAGAACTAAAAGATACAAAGTACATTTGGAGTGGTATTATAAAATCATAGTCCAAGATGGAAAACAAAAATGTCCAGCAAAGGTAAATAAACTGTGGCATATTCATACAATGAGATACTACACAGTAATAAAAATAAACTACTGCTAAATGCATCAAGAGGAAGCATCTGACAAGCATAATGTTAAGCAGAAGCAGCCCAAAAGAAATATCTTATAATTCCATTTATGAAAAGTTCAATATGTCAATAATACCTCAATTTTAAAAAGCTCAAAAACAGGCAAAATATACTCTATCTTGCTATGAACCTAAAACTGCTCTTAAAAAATAAAGTTAATTAATTTTTAAAAAACAGCTAAACTACAGTGTTAGAGTAGGATAATGTTACCCTTGGGAAGATGGAAGGGAGTAACGACTGAGAGGAAGGGTACGGTGGGCTTCTGGGGTGTTAGTAGTATTCTATTTCTTGACCTAGGTGGTGGTCACATGAGTGTGTTCACTTTGTGGTAATCCAGTGAGCCATACAAGTTAAGATTTGTGTATTTTCTTTTTTTTTTTTTTCGCGGCACACGGGCCTCTCACTGTTGTGGCGTCTCCCGTTACAGAGCACAGGCTCCGGACGCGCAGGCTCAACGGCCATGGCTCACGGGCCCAGCCGCTCCGCGGCACGTGGGATCCTCCCAGACCGGGGCACGAACCCGTGTCCCCTGCATCGGCAGGCGGACTCAACCACTGCGCCACCAGGGAAGCCCGAGAGATTTGTGTATTTTCAAATATAAACTCAAAATGGATTAAAGACCTAAATGTAAGGTCAGACACTATAAAACTCTTAGAGGAAAACATAGGCAGAACACTCTGTGACATAAATCACAGCAAGATCCTTTTTGACCCACCTCCTACAGAAATGGAAATAAAAACAAAAATAAACAAATGGGACCTAATGAAACTTAAAAGCTTTGGCACAGCAAATGAAACCATAAACAAGACGAAAAGACAATCCTCAGAATGGGAGAAAATATTTGCAAATGAAGCAACTGACAGGGGATTAATCTCCAAAATTTATAAGCAGCTCATGCAGCTCAATATCAAAAATACAAACAACCCAATCCAAAAATGGGCAGAAGACCTAAATAGACATTTCTCCAAAGAAGATATACAGATTGCCAACAAACACATGAAAGGATGCTCAACATCACTAATCATTAGAGAAATGCAAATCAAAACTACAATGAGGTATCATCTCACACCAGTCAGAATGGCCATCATCAAAAAATCTACAAACAATAAATGCTGGAGAGGCTATGGAGAAAAGGAACCCTCTTGCACTGTTGGTGGGAATGTAAATTGATACAGCCACTATGGAGAACAGTATGGAGGTTCCTTAAAAAACTAAAAATAGAACTACCATACTACCCAGCAATCCCACTACTGGGCATATATCCTGAGAAAACCATAATTCAAAAAGAGTCATGTACCACAATGTTCATTGCAGCTCTATATACAATAGCCAGGACATGGAAGCAACCTAAATTGTCCATCGACAGATGAATGGATAAAGAAGATGTGGTACATATATACAATGGAATATTACTCAGCCATAGAAAGAAACAAAATAGAGTTCTCTGTGGTGAGGTGGATGGATCTAGAGTCTGTCACACAGAGTGAAGTAAGTCAGAAAGAAAAAAACAAATACCGTATGCTAACACATATAAATGGAATCTAAAAAAAAAAAAAAGGTTCTGAAGAACCTAGGTGCAGGACAGGAATGCAGACGTAGAGAATGGACTTGAGGACACTGGGAGGGGAAAGGGTAAGCTGGGACAAAGTGAGAGAGTGGCATGGACACATATACACTATCAAATGTAAAATAGATAGCTAGTGGGAAGCAGTCATGTAGCACAGGAAAATCAGCTCGGTGCTTCGTGACCACCTAGAGGGGTGGGACTGGGAGGGTGGGATGGAGACCAAGAGGGAGGAGATATGGGGATATATGTATATGTATAGCTGATTCACTTTGTTATAAAGCAGAAACTAACATGCCATTGTAAAGTAATTATAGTCCAATAAAGATATTAAAAATATAATAAAATAATTAAAAAATTAAAATGAATGACTAATCAAAAAAGATTCGTGTATTTTAATATACATGTTATAAGTCAATAAAAAAAATTTTAATATACAACTATCAAATCTTCTCTGAACTTTATTAAAGACAGTCCACTATAAGGTATGTATAAAACACCTCCCAAACTTAAAGAATCTTGCTTTAAAAGTTAGAAAAAATAGTGCGGTATTTCCCTGCTCTAGCAGGAACTTAACTTACTCTGCTTATCCCAAATCAGACCTAATAATCCTAATGGATTCTGAGTTTATCTAAGAAAGGAGATATTTTAAGACCTATGTAGATTGCTTGGGCTCTTATCTACTACATAACAAGCACAGAGAAGGTACTCAACAAATATTTACTAATGATACACAGCCCAAACTTTAAACAAACTCACATAGCAAAATCTGAAATACCTAGCACTG
This sequence comes from Tursiops truncatus, assembly GCF_011762595.2. Lineage (NCBI taxonomy): Eukaryota > Metazoa > Chordata > Mammalia > Artiodactyla > Delphinidae > Tursiops > Tursiops truncatus. Next base: position 78,382,429 of record NC_047039.1, on the reverse strand, counting down.
GTAAAATAGGATAAACACTCAGTCTGTTGGCCTAGAGTGCAACTTCCAGAAACCCCACCTCTAGAAACTAAAAAATTTACAGAATGTACCGCTTATAAGGAAGAACACAATTTATGACACTATCTTTGGCAGAGGAAATTGGTCCTTTCCCCCTTCTGCCTAGCTCAGACAAGGCACAATCAACTTCCTGATGCCATAGCTAAGCAAAAGACACCCAGAAGCAACTCTGCCTGTAAGGGCAGGGACTACTTGAACCATGATGTGATGAAAACGTAGCAGCAAGGATTTAGCTGAGGCAGATGACAATGTTGGAGAAATAAGATGAGAAGAAAGCACTTGAGCAACCTGTTCTTATACCTAAAACCTCTAAAATCATTACTATTCCTACTTTCCAGAGTGGCAGTAAATCAAAATATATCTTTGGAGTCTCCCCAGGCTAGAATAAACCCACAATCAATAGGTGTCCTGAGTGTCCATCAGAGTTCACCTCCTAAGAGTTTCCCAGTAGTACCTGTTCAGTTAGTTAGATGGCTGATATGTAATGATAAATTATGATAAGCTTTTCTAAGGGCAAGTCACAACATACATTGACTTGGTATAGTTCTCATCACTAGTGACATTGTTTTGTTCTGTTTTAAAAACACAAGTAACAAATGTTCAATATAGAAAAAATAATTTTTAAATAATACAAAGAAGATAAACAAGAAAAGTACATGAAAATCACAGGTCAAACTTAAAAGAGCTGAGGTCTTTGGTATTTCTGGTAAGCAAAAAATATTACCTACTGGTGAAGGATCTGCTTCTAATAGAAGATTACTGATATGAGAGATGTTGAGGCACTTGGTTTGCTAATGGGTCCAGGTGAGTGTAATTATTATGCCAAGAAAACAGCAATGAGCAAATCACACAGAAAGACCAGGTGGAAAGCTGAGTGGCGATCTCCAAACATAACAAAACCATCTACAGGGATGTTCATTGTAGCATTGTTTATAGTAGCAAAATTATAAATTATATTGTTTATAAAGGCAAAATTTATAATAGCAAAAAAAATTCTGATCATCAATATGAAACTGGTTAAATTATATATGCTCATATGGGGAGTAAGAATAGGGAATGGAGACAGGAGAACTTTTTCCTTTCACTTCACATCCTAAATTGTTTGAATTTCTTATCATGCATATACATTATCTCTATAATAAAAACAAAACAATGAAAGCAATGAACAAAAAACTTAACAATGGTGTTGAGTGGGTGGTAGGACCATGATGATTTTTATTCTCCTTTTTACACTTTTCTGCATTTTCTCAATTTTCTATGATTAACAATATATTAGCATATATTGCTTTTTATACCTCCAAGACTATTTTTTTGTTTTTGATTTTTTAACAAGTCAAATGTAGTCACTTCTGGTTCAAATTAGGGAGGGAAATCCAGCGCTCAGTTATAAACACTGTGGCAGTTACAAAGAAATACGGAAAGACTCAATTCTCAAAATGCTTATTTGTTTGGAGAAAACAGTCTTGAACACCAAGACAACAAAAGTTAAAGAAAATCATTGATTTAATTTACTGGAGTTGCTTATGTGGTACTGGCTCCTATGGAAGCAAAAAGATATCAGTATTGTGAAGAAAGCTGTGCCGAATGTTTGAAGAAAGACTAAGTGAATTCTATAAAAGGGTGTTTTTTAAAATTCAAGTCTAACGTCCCACTCAACGTCAAAATTCCTTTTACCACTCATTCAGTCTCTGCTTAAAGTATCCTATGTCAAAAAATCCTCAAAAGTAGTCCATGCCATTAGTTAAGAACAACTCTGTTAAAGTTCTTCCTTATGTTAAGCTAAATCTAATTTCCTATCATTTTCAATCACTGGTCAACTTGTCCTAGTTCTGTCCCCTGGAGCAATAGTTTAGACAATTTTCATTTACTATTATGATCCTCCCCCCTCTTAAATCTTCTCAAGAACTAAACCTCTCAATTCCTCAAATGGTTTCTACACCATTATTCTAATTATTCTTCTCTGAAGAAATTCCAGTTTCTCAGTGTGCCTCTTAGAATCAAATACCCTGACTGAACACAAAATTCCAGAACTGATCTGACTAGTGCTTTTATCTCCTTTGTTTGGGTCACCATGAGCACAGCACAAGACTAGTTGCTAGGTGGTATACAATTCATTGTCAATTTAGTGGCACTGTTCAGACCATAAGTAATTTATGTTTTAATGCATTTAAGAGTTTAAAGAGTGTAAAGAAGAAAGATCACTGTGGACTGAGGAACTGAGGACATTTTCAACAACAAAAGTTGAGACTGTAAGCTGGGAAATGAAGAATACATTTTTGATAAGCGGAAAACACAAAAAGACTATTTCAGAGAGTATAAATGTGGAACACTGCCAAGGCAGGAATGAACAAAGTTAGTGCTAATAAGGATAGGCAAGAACATAGGACCAAAAGGAGGGCTGGAGTCAGACTATTGAGAGCCCTTAACCTGCAGGGAATAGGCATGATTAAAGAGTTAGACCAAGAAATTGACTTCTTGATTGAGATATTTGGAGATGATTAAATCAATACCAGTTTGCCAAATTCTACATCAGGTTAAATACTGTTTGAAATTTTTTTCTAAATTGAGGTATAATTTACAATGTTGTGTTAGTTACAAGAGTACAGCAAAGTGATTCAGTTATAATATATATGTATTCTTTTTCAGATCTCTTTTCCATTATAGGTTATTATGAGATATTGAGTATACTTTCCCATGCTATACAATAGGTCCTTGTTGTTTATTTATTTTATGTATAGTAGTGTGTATATGTTAATCCCAAACTCCTAATTTATCTCTCTCCCCCAATCCCCTTTGGTAACCACAAATTGTTTTCTATGTCTGTGAGTCTATCTGTTTTGTAAGTTCATTTGTATCATTTTTTTAGATTCCACAAATAAGTGATATCATATAGTATTTGTCTTTCTCTGTCTGATATACTTCACTTAATATGATAATCTCTAGGTCCATCTATGCTGCAAATGACATTATTTCATTCTTTTTTATGGCTGAGTAATATTCCATACTCTGTGTGTGTGTGTGTGTGTGTGTGTGTGTGTGTGTGTGTGTGTGTGTACATATATATCTCACATCTTCTTTATCCATTCATCTGTCGATGGACATTTAGGTTGCTTCCATGTCTTGATGATTGTAAATAGTGCTGCTATAAACACTGGGGTGCATGTATCTTTTTGAATTAGAGTTTCCTCCAGACATACGCCCAGGAGTGGGATTGCAGGATCATATGGTAACTCTATATTTAGTTTTTTAAGGAACCTCCATACTGTTTTCCACAGTGGCTGCACCAGTTTACATTTCCACCAACAATGTAGGACAGTTTCCTTTTCTCCACACCTTTTCCAGCATTTATTGTTTGTGGACCTTTTAATGATGGCCATTCTGACTAGTGGGAGGTAATACATCACTGCGGGTTTTTTGTGGGTTTTTTTGATTGATTGATTTCTATTTTTGGCTGTGTTGGGTCTTTGTTGCTGCATGTGGGCTTCTCTCTAGTTGTGGCGAGCGGGCTTCTCATTGCGGTGGCTCCTCTTGTTGCAGAGCACGGGCTCTAGGCATGCGGGCCTCAGTAGTTGTGCCTCGATGACTCTAGGCATGCGGGCCTCAGTAGTTGTGCCTTGTAGCTCACGGGCTTAGTTGCTCCACGGCATGTGGGATCTTCCCGGACCAGGGCTCGAACCCGTGTCCCCTGCATTGGCAGGTGGATTCTCAACCACTGTGCCACCAGGGAAGCCCTATCACTGCAGTTTTGATTTGCATTTCTCTGATAATTAGCAATGTTAAACATCTTTTCATGTGCCTATTGTCCACCTGTATGGCTTCTTTGGAGAAATATCTGTTTAGGTCTTCTGCCCATTTTTTGATTGGGTTGTTTATTTTTTGTTATTGAGTTGTATGAGCTGTTTGTATATTTTGGAAATTAAGGTATTGTCAGTCACATCGTTTGCAAATATTTTCTCCCATTCTGTGGGTTTTCTTTTCATTTTGTTTATGGTTTCCTTTGCTGTGCAAAAGCTTTTAAGTTTCATTAGGTCCCATTTGTTTATTTTTATTTCCATTACTCTAGATAAAAATATTGCTGCAATTTATGTCAAAAAGTCTTCTGCCTATGTTTTCCTCTAAGAGTTTTATAATATCCGGTCTTATATTTAGGTCTTTAATCCATTTTGAGTTTATTTTTCTATACGGGTTAAAGAATGTTCGAATTTCATTCTTTTACATGTAGCTGTCCAATTTTCCCAGCACCACTTATTGAAGAGACTGTCTTTTCTCCATTGTATAGTTTTGCCTCCTTTGTTGTAGATTAATTGACCATAGGTGTGTGAGCTTATTTCTGGGCTTTCTATCCTGTTCCATTGATCTATATGTCTGTTTTTGTGCCAGTACCATACTGCTTTGTTTACTGTAGCTTTGTAGTATAGTCTGAAGTCAGGGAGCATGATTCCTCCAGCTCTGTTCTTCTTTCTCAAAATTGTTTTGGATATTTGGGGTCTTTTCTGTCTCCATACAAATTTTAAGGTTTTTTTGTTCTAGTTCTGTGACAACTGCCATTGGTAATTTGATAGGGATTGCACTGAACCTGTAGATTGCCTTGGGTAGTATGGTCAATTTAAGAATATTGATTCTTCCAATCTAAGAACACAGTATGTCTTTGACTACATGGAAAAAGTTTCTAATTCAATTCTACTCCAAGATGAACTGAAATTGAGTTGTTATATAATATCATTACACAGGTTTCTTTCTGAATATGAACAACATTCCTAACTGCCAAAATATAATACAAGGAATGTCACTTTTAAAAGATTTATTTTTCAGGGCTTCCCTGGTGGCGCAGTGGTTGAGAATCTGCCTGCCAATGCAGGGGACACGGGTTCGAGCCTTGGTCTGGGAAGATCCCACATGCTGCGGGGCAACTAGGCCTGTGAGCCACAACTACTGAGCCTGCGCGTCTGGAGCCTGTGCTCCGCAACAAGAGAGGCCGCGATAGTGAGAGGCCCGCGCACCGCGATGAAGAGTGGCCCCCACTTGCCACAACTAGAGATAGCCCTCGCACAGAAACGAAGACCCAACACAGCCAAAAATAAATTAAATAAATAAATAAATATTTTTTTAAAAAAAGATTTATTTTTCAGCTCGGTGCTTTGTGATGACCTAGACGGGTAGGATAGGAAGGAAGGGAGGGAGGCTCTAGAGGGAGGGGATATGGGGACATATGTATGCATATGGATGATTCACTTTCTTGTACAACAGAAACTAACACAGTACTGTGAAGCAATTATACTCCAATAAAGATCTATTAAAAATAATAATAATAAATAACAAAAATATTTTAAAAATAAAAAGATTTATTTTGATCCATTTCTGTAAGTTTCTCCAGCATGAATACCTTGCCATTTAATATGACTACTTCTGTACAAGGTAGCCACTTGTTTCCATAATTAATAATCTTCAGGATCTACATTCAAAAGACAGTGACCTGCTGGTCTCCAATCCTCCAGGTTCAAAAGGAGAAATATGACTAATGTAACATTAAAGAGAAAGAGTTTAGCTAGCTAACAGAATTTCTAGAAAATGAAAGCTTCCTGATATGAGAACAAATGAAAACAGCAGCAGCTCCTTCTCTAAAGTTTAAATTCAATTAAATAGGAATTTCTGGTTCAATAATGCTCCTGCCTGAAGAATCTTTCATAAGGGCTAGTTCTGTAATACAGTGTGGCAGCAGAGATTTAAACTGTCCAATAGACATTGCAAAACCCAACCTCTCCCAAATCCTGCTACTCAACAGCAGGGATCTAAAGGAAAAAATAGATTCCCAGCTGCTGAGAGAAAATGTCTTACTAAAATCAAAGCAAAATTCTCATTAATGAAAAATCAACCATGAAAGAAGAAAATTTCTGTGTGTCTCATAATCCCTGCAAAGAGCCAAATCCATTCTGGGTTAAAGCAGATTTAACAACAGTGGAAGAGAAGAGAGGAAATCAGTTCCATTTGCCAGAAGCTGGGGGAAACGCTTAACAGAGATCACAACAATGCTTCTAATCCATAGAGCCAAAAGAAACATGAACTCTATCCAGTAAAAGGTGCCAGGAAAAGGTTCCTGTGGATAAATTCTCTCACTCACAACGAAGCCACCTTATTCCACCTAGCTCAACACAGATGTGATAGGCTGTAACTTGAGTTTCCCAAGATCAAATTCAATGGGTAATCCAAACCCTGCTTTTTCTGATCAGATAATCTCTAAAATCACAGTCCCTGCATTCATTCAAAAGCAGCATTGAGCTTCTACCACGTCAGGCACCCGGAATACAAAAACCATTAAGAAACAGTCTCTACCCTCATGGAGCTTAGTCCATGCACCTTGCCTCATCTTAAATCCCAAAGCTCTTGCCTTAAATATTTTCTTAGGTGGGTCAGTGGAAAGGCAATAAAGGACTTCACCTTTAGTTACTGTGATAGAAGTAAATAGATAAATCATACTTCTTATGCTCTGCTCCAAAAGGAGAGAAGCCGACACACCTTTCCAAGTCGAATATGAGCACATTCTTAGCCTAGAACCCACAGAAGGAGCAGGGGACAAAGACAAGCAATAAAGGGGTGCAAGCCAAGAAATACGCTGAAAGAAGGGATGTGACAGGTGTACCACTACACGTTCAAAGCGTGATTAAAAAGAACCTACTACTAAGCCGACTGAGGTTTTACCGTGCAGGGAGGAGGAAGAAAAGAATAGGGGGCTGCCCGCTATGAACAGACACCAACTATCCGCGGTCCCTAGCTCGTTCACTCTCGCTAGAGGAGAGCGCCAGACACTGTTTAATAGGATCTGGGCCTGCCAGCCAACAACACTGTCACATGGACACCGGAACGGAGAGCTAACAGTCCCTCATAGGAACACGAGGAAAAACAAGAGAGAATGGAAAGAACTCTTTAAATGTTCAAAAATGAGTTAACATAATGGTTCCCCGAGGCACGGATGGGACGTAAAGTTTGGAAAAGGTGGTAACCCGACGCCCACTGGAAGCCCGTGGAGATCCCAGGGAGACGTCCGCCCTTGCACCCCAGTCCGCGCACTCACCGCGCACACAGAGCAGCGACATGGCCGAGGCGCCGGCGAGCCTCCGCCGCGTCCCAGCCCTGCAGCTGCGCCGGGCCGCTCCCTCTTTCCTCTCAGCAGGTGCAGCAGCTGTTCCCGCTATCGACCCCACGGGTCTCGCCGCTCCTCATGGTCCCCTTCGCAGGCAGCCTCCCGCCGCTCCCTCGGACCCGCTCCAATTTTCACCGTCTGAGCGGGCTCCCGATAGTGGTGAGTACCGGCCGGCAGGCGGGAGACTGGGCGCGGCACCGCGGCGCCATCGCTGAGAGGAAAGAGCGACCGGGACACCCTCCCCTCACTCCTGCCGGGATCCGGGAGAGCGCCGGGACAGAGCCAACCCGTTGCGCCCCGCCTCCCAGCCAATCAACTCACGCCCAGTCCGCCGACCCCGCCCCCTCACGGGCACGTAGGAGGTGGGGTCCCCTTCCGCTTTTCTTAGTGAAAGAATGAAGGCGGCTCCGCACACTTACTAGGCTTGCTGCAGAGAGGGGCGGGCTTCCCCCTCACCTGCGTGGGGCGGGAATTGAAGCCTTCTGCCCCTCTCACGTGGGCGGGGCTTCCACCCAAGAACAGATTCTTTTCATTGAGAATATCTATCGGACTTCCTTCTGAGTCTATCCCTTGCAGCTTACTGTAACAATTTAAAAAGATCGTACCACACTTTGCTGTACACCTGAAACTAACATAATATTGTAAATCAACTATACTTCAATTTTAAAAAATGGACTTTAACAAGAAAGAAAAGCTTTTGTAACTTTGTATGGTGATGGATGGTAACTACACTTATTGTGGTGATCAGTTTGCAGTGTATACAAATATCAAATCATTATGTTGTACACCTGAAACTAATATAATGTTATATGTCAACTATACCTCAATAAAGAAGGGGGCTACTGTGCTTCCCTAGTGGCGCAGTGGTTAAGGATCCGCCTGCTAATGCAGGGGACACGGGTTCGAGCCCTGATCCGGGAAGATCACACATGCCGCGGAGCAACTAAGCCCGTGCACCGCAACTACTGAGCCTGCACTCTAGAGACCCGGAGCCACAACTACGGAGCCCACGTGCCACAGCTACTGAAGGCTGCACACCTAGAGCCCACGCACCACAAGGAAGAGTAGCCCCAGCTCTCTGCCGCTAGAGAAAGCCCGCGTGCAGCAACGAAGACCCAAAGCAGCCAAAAAAAAATAATAATAAATAAATAAATAATTTTAGAAGAATGGGCTATAGTTAATTTTTAAATAATAATAATAAACTTTAAACAAATGTCTCACCCTCCTTAAAAAAAAAAAGAAGACGACAGCCTAAAGGAAGATGTCTGGAGACCTCAGTTCTCATCTAGACCTGTTTTCATGGTCTCCATTGTATTTCCAATGTCTGTATATAGTATATAGTGCCTAGTGTATAGTAATCAGTCCGTAAATGTTGTTTTTTTGGTTTGTTTGTTTGTTTGTTTTTGCGGTACGCAGGCCTCTCACTGCTATGGCCTCTCCCATTGCGGAGCACAGGCTCCGGATGCACAGGCTCAGCGGCCATGGCTCACGGGCCCAGCCACTCTGCGGCATGTGGGATCCTCCCGGACCAGGGCACGAACCCGTGTCCCCTGAATCGGCAGGCGGACTCTCAACCACTGCACCACCAGGGAAGCCCCGTAAATGTTTATTTAATGAAGGATGGAGAGAAGATAGTCATTTTAAACTGAGGACTTCTGGCAGGATGATGTACATACATGCGAGGAAGTGAAAAAGACCAGAGCAGAAAACAGGAATGCACATAATATCATGTACAGATCCAACATCTCATCCACCCCAAATTTTGGATTTAATTGGTTTGTGGTAGAGCTCAGGCATCCTACCTTTTAAAAGCTCCCCAGATTATTCTGTGATGCCGGAGTTGAGCACCATTAGACTGGGTACTTTCTAAGTCCACATTAGATCAGCTCAAGTTTCCGTGTTTGTAAGCCCTTGGCCCAGTTGGATTCTGCCTGTCAGACCCAGGGAGGGTCTATATTAACGTAACACCGTCTTTGCCCTCCAAAAACAAGCCTAGTTAGCATATGACTCCTCTCACTGGAATATAGCATTTGGAGAGAGTGACACTCCAAATGATATAAGTAGGAACCTGGAGAAGGAAAGAAGACTTGGCCTATGCAGTGTTTGTCCAAATTTGGAGAAATACCCTGAGAAAGATTTTGAGCAGGGCAGCTGAGCCAGGCTAGTTAACAAAGATGCCTGACCCTAAAAACATTGGGCATTCTCTGGGCTGCTGGAGGTTGAAATATCTAGCTATTTAGCCCAGCTGTCCTAACCTCAAGAGCAAGGGACTAAAAAGGTGTTAAACTTCTGCATTCTGGAACTAAGAATGGAGACAACAAAAAACAAACCTCTTATGGAACCAGGGATTCTCCTAGGGGATGCAGAGGCCATCCAAGAAAGGATGGAAAGTCAACCTCACTTGGAAACAGTATAGAGTAGTGGGAAACAACCTAATAAAATTGTGAAGAGCGTGAACTTTGAAACCAATCAGATTCACCTGGTATATTACCTATTGTCATATAACAAATTACCCAAAACTTTAGTGCTTTAAAACAACATTTATTATCTCACAGTTTCTGAACAACAAGGTCCTACTGTATAGCACGGAGAACTATATTCAATAACCTATGATAAACCCTAATGGAAAAGAATATTTTAAAAAAGAATGTATATGTATGTATAACTGAATCACTTTGCTGTACAACAGTCATTAACACAACACTGTAAATCAATTATAGTTCAATAAAAAAATGTTTAATTAAAAACAATTTTAGTACTCTTTTTTTTTTTTTTTTTAGTGCTCTTGATATATATACCATGTTGACTTCAAAAAGTCTATACAAGCATGTTTCCCATCAGCAACCTGGGAGTGATATACTGATATGTACTGTGTAACACTGAACAGTAACATTTAAAAAATCTTTGTCAATTAAAGATATTTCAATATTATCTCAGTTTCTATGGGTCAGAAATCTGGGTATGGCTTAGTCGAATCTCTGGTTCAAGGTTTCTTACAGACTGCAAGCAAAGTTTCAGCTTGACTGCAAAAGGATCCACTTCCAATCTCACTCCTATGATTGTTGGCAGGTCTCAACTTCTCCTGGGCTCTTGAACTGAGAGCCTCAGTTCCTTCTTGGCTATTGGCTGCTCTAAGTTCCTTGTCATGTGGACCTCTCCAACATGGCAGCTTGCTTCCTCAAAGCATGCAAGGTGAGAAGGCAATAAAGTCTACTAGCAAGAGGGAAGTCACAATCTTTTGTAACCTAATAACAGAAGTGCCATCTCCTCCTTTTTGCTGTATTCTATTCATCAGAAGCAAGTCACACTCAAGAAAAGGGAATTCCACAGGACATGAATACTACCAGGAGGCAGGATCATTGGGGGGCCATCTTAGAAATCTGCCTATCACACCTGGGCTTGAGTCCTAGCTCTGGGACTTGTGACCTTGGGCAAGCTACAGGACCTCTATTTCCCAGGAAATAATAACAGTATCTACTTCATAAGAGGGTTTTGAGGTTTAAATGAGGAAATGCATTTAAATTACCTGGTACAGGGGCTTCCCTGGTGGCGCAGTGGTTGGGAGTCCGCCTGCCGATGCAGAGGACACGGGTTCGTGCCCCGGTCTGAGAAGATCTGATGTGCTGCGGAGCAGCTAGGCCCATGAGCCATGGCCGCTGAGCCTGCGCGTCTGGAGCCTGTGCTCCGCAGCAGGAAAGGACACAACAGTGAGAGGCCCGCGTACTGCAAAAAAAAAAAAATTACCTGGTACATACTAAATGCCCAATACATGTTCATTACTGCTTAGGTTGTGGACATGAGGGGGGATTGCAGCTGGGAGGTGAAAAGACATAAGCAGAGCAAGAGTCAGTGTCTGAAGGTTGTGATGTAGGCTTTGAGGCACCCCAGTTTCCCAGTTAAAAGTTCAGCGAAAGAAGGCACTAAGGTCCTCTGCTCTCTAGGCACTTGACCAGGACCAGTTATAATCATCAGCAAGGTAAGGATATCTTCAGAAGCAACTCAGAGATAAAAAGCCAGAGCCTTCTTGTCCCACTGTCTTCATTAGTTTTTCCAGTACACTACTTGAACGTTCTTCAGCATTTGAGTGGAATTCACACTTAGACTTAGCTGGCAGGTAGCTGACAGCTAAGACTCTTTGAGATCCAGGAAATGAGGAGGAAGGAGAGAGAGATCAAAGAAAGTAAGTAATAAAGGAAACTCAAAAATCTCAAGACAATAAAGCCAAAATACCCAGGGCTGGCATTGCTGCTGTCTTTTTGGAAACTCAGGCAGAAGGAGCAGAGTAAGAACCCTGTTGCAGGGGAACCCTCTACTGACTTTTATGACCACCTTTAAGTCATGCTCCAAGACTATTAAAAGTTTGCCCTTCTTGCAAGTTCCATATCTTTGGGAAATGTTTCCCAATGTCTTCACAGAGAAATTTAATATAAATAACTCAATTCAGGACTTCCCTGGTAGTCCAGTGGTTAAGACTCTGCACTCCCACTGCAGGGGGCATGGGGTTTGATCCCTGGTTGGGAAACTAAGATTCCACATGCCACACAGTGCAGCCAAAAATAAGTAAATAATAAATAAATAAATAACTCATTTCAACAAATATTTATTAAATACCTTTTAAGTCAGGCATAGAGGATACAAAAGTAACAAATCATAGTTCCTATCCTTGAATAGTTTATAAGGTGATAGGAAAGATCTATGACAGATAATAAGAAGGAACTAAACTACGGCAGTAAATACGGAACTGAGGGGGAAGGAAAGGGACAATCCCTCTAACACTTCCCTCGTGTTAAGGAGCCAAAAGTGATATAACTTGGCACACAGTGACTATGAATATAGTAGAGAATATCCTTTCTTTTGTAGCCAACAACTGGGTGAGAAGGCAAAGGAGAGAGTTTTTGTTTTTTGTTTTTTGCGGTACGCGGGCCTACAGGGCACGAACCCGTGTCCCCTGCATCAGCAGGCGGACTCCCAACAACTGCGCCACCAGGAAAGCGGAGAGGAGAGAGTTTTAAAGTCAGATTGGGGAATTCCTCGGCGGTCCAGTACTTAGGATTCTGTACTTTCACTGCCTTGGGCCCGGTTCAATCCCTGGTCGGGGAACTAAGATCCCACAAGCCGCAGGGTGCAACCAAAACATAAATAAATTAATTAATTAAAATAAAGGCAGATTGGCTAGGAAGATGACGATGCTACAGTTAATGTAGTTTTGGAAAGAAAGATGTGTTTCCTTTGGACACGTATATTAAGTTTGAGATTGCCTAGGATAACCTTCAGATATACCCATTAGACAGTGATGCATAACTGACCCTAAGAGAGCAGTCCAGGCTAGAGATAGAGATTTCAATCAATAAAGGTATAACTATTTTAATCCCTATTTTGTTGATAAAGAAAATGAGGCAAAGCCAGAATGCAAACCCAGCTGTATCTCTCACCAGAGCTCAAGAAGTTAGCCATAATGCTATATCATCTTTCAAGTACCAGAGGAATTGAGCAGAAGCTATGGAAGGAATCAAGATAGGCTTCACAAGGGAAGTAGCATATGGAGGAGATGGATCTCAAAATATAGATAACACTGGACATGAAATGATGGAAGAAAGGGCGTTCTATACACAGAGAATAAGTGGCACAAACAAATCAGGAAATGAAAACGTTCAACCTGTACAGGTATTTAAGAAGAAGCTGCAAAGAGCTTGAGAGTTGGCACTATAAGGTTGCCAGGAGACTACAGAATGAGAAGGGAACAAAGGTCGGCTTGCAGAGGACACCTACCAAGAGTAGGGAGACAGGAACGGAATGGTCAGAGAGGGAAAACAGGAAAATAAGTAAACCAATTGTATATACTTCCATTATAAATCTTATCGTATGGAAGAGTAATTGCACATCTGTCTTTTCTTTAGACTCAGCACGCCTCAACAGCAAAGGATGTTTTCTCTATCTTTCTGTAACACATAGCACAACATTTGGCAAAGGTGCCCCCAAAAGATTTGTTGACTAGAATAAATGAATGAATGAATGAGTGAGTGAGAATGTTTTAAGGATTAATTATTGTCAAAGATAAAGCTGAGGGGGCTTCCCTGGTGGCACAGTGGTTGAGAGTCCGCCTACCGATGCAGGGGACACTGGTTCGTGCCCTGGTCTGGGAAGATCCCACATGCTGCAGAGCAGCTAAGTCCGTGTGCCACAACTACTGAGACTGAGTGCTAGAGCCCACGAGCCACAACTACTGAGCCTGTGTGCTGCAACTACTGAAGCCCGTGAGCCTAGAGCCCATGCTCCGCAACAGGAGAAGCCACTGCAGTGAGAAGCCCACGCACTGCAATGAAGAGTAGCCCCTGCTCGCCGCAACTAGAGAAAGCCCAAGCACAGCAATGAAGACCCAATGCAGCTAAAATTAAAATAAATAAATAAATAAATTTATTTTAAAAAAGATAAAGCTGGATACCAGTCAAAGTGGTAAGGACAGATTTCAATCAGTATTATACTTTTGCAATAGGGAAAATAGTCTAGAGTGAACTGAACTCAACTTCAATTTGTGCAGAGATGACTGGGAGAATGATGGAACAGGGAGGAAGTTGGCGGGTTGGGCTCAGCAGAGTCAGAGAAGTGAAAAATTACAAGACCTAGGAAGGAAGGGGATTGGTCCATGCAAAACCCATCTGGGTTTGCTAACTGGTGCTTATTGAAGTCAGGCTCCTACCCTCCCACAGAGACTGGGAGACAGGGGCCCTATCTTTAGGTGTTGGCTGGAACAAACAGTATATCTTTTTGGCAGCATTGAGTTTTCTCAGGCAGGTGCTTTAAGAGTCATCCTTAGGGATGCAACCTTGCACTATTAGAAACTATGTTAGTGTTTTTTCAGCGTTTGTAGGCTGAGGTTGAGGACAAGCCAAGAAGAGGGCTCAGAGGAGCCCAGCTAGAGTTTGGTTAACAAGAGAATCTTTGTCATTACTAAATATTGTTGAATGCTGCAGAGATTTCTTTTCAAAGGTTCTATTGAGATATAATTTACATATCATAAAATCCACCTGTTTTAAGTGTACAATCCAATGATTTTAGTAAATTTTCAGAGTTGCACAACCATTACCACAATCCAATTTTGGAATATTTCCGTTGCCCCCCCCCAAAGGTCCCTTGTACCCATTTGCAGCCATTCTGTGTTCCCATCCACAATCCCAGGCAATCACTAGTCTACTCTGTGTCTCTATAGAGTGGTAAACAGTTTTTGGCAGGAAAGAGCTCTCTGCAGGAGGACCTTTGTCTTGCCACTAACCTTAAACCAGGCACCCCCATGCTCTACTCAACTTCGGCCCTAGCACAGCTTTCAAATCTTTTGATCACAGAATACATTGCCCAACCTATTGGTGCTTTGCATAGATCAAAGAAATAGAAATGAAAAATAAGTAATTAACAGATGACCAGATCTCTTCCCTAGCTTCCCCTTCAGTGATCGCACCAACAAAATATATGAACAAACTGTGTGACAAGATAGCATCTACAAGCCTGTGAGACAAGCCTGCACACAGTGGGGGACAGCAACGACTCTGACCCCCTATCTCAATGATTAACTGAGATTACTTCCCTTTTACCCTTTAAACATTTTCATCACTGAGCAGAATCTTCAGAGGTGGTTTTTGGGAGACACTGAATCCACCGTCTCCCCAGATTGCTGGCATTCTGATTAAAAGCAACTTTCCTTTCTACCAACATTTGCCTCTCTTGAGTATTGATTTTTTTAAAAAAATATTTATTTATTTATTTGGTTGCACCAGGTCTTAGTTGCAGCAGGCGGGCTACTTAGCTGCAGCTTGTGGGCTCCTTAGTTGTGGCACACGGGCTCCTTAGTTGTGGCACACAGGCTCATTAGTTGCGGCATGCACGTGGGATCTAGTTCCCCGAGCAAGGGTCAAACCCAGGCCCCCTGCATTGGGAGCACAGAGTCTTATCCACTGCACCACCAGGGAAGTCCCTGAGTATTGATTTTTGAGCGGTAAGCAGCCGGACCTGATTTGGTCACAATTTGCTTTTCTGTACCTTTCATATAAATGGAGCTATACAATGACACAAAGACCTATGTCTTTTGTGTCTGGCTTCATTCACTTAACATAATGTTTTTGATATTTATCCATGTTGCAACATTTATCAATACTTCATCCTTTTTACTGATGAATAACCTTCCATTGCATGGGTAGAATTTTGTTTATCTATTCATCATTTGATGGACATTTGAGTTTTTCTAGCTTGGGGTTATTAAGAATAATGTTGCCATGAATAATCACATATAGGTCTCTGTGTGGACATAAGAAACTGTCAAACTTTTTCAAAGTAGTTACACCATATTTCATTCCCACCAGCAATGTATAAGGATTCCAATTTCTCCATATCCATACCAATACTTGGTATTACCTGTGTTTTTTATTGTAGCCATTTTAGATATGTATGTATGTAATAGGATCTCATGATTTTAATTTGCATTTCCCTAAAGGCAAATAATGATGGGCACCTTTTCGTATGCTTCTTAAACATTCATGTATCTTCTTTGGTGAAATGCCTCCTATTCAAGTATTTTGCCCATTTTTAACTAGGCTATTTGTCTTCTTATTATGCTGCAGAGATTTTGACGACTTGGGCAAAGGCCTTTGAATTTGGCAATTTGAGGTCATTGCTATGGTAGACAACTGTCATTTGGGGAGTTTCACAATATCTCTAAACACATGGTTGACACTTTTCTAGGAGCTAGAAGTTCATTTTCCCAGTTTCCCACTGGTTTCCTTCCCCCACCTCAGGCTTCAAAACAGAAGAAGCCAGCATGAGGAGGTAGGTGCCCTATGGGATACATTGTCTGGAGAAGGCAATGTTTGGGCCTCCAACTTTCAGAGTCAGTAGCGATAGATGGTCTGGTCTAAGTAATTGATCTCTGTGACATTTGTTGCGCAGTGGGGTCTTTGCTGGTGCAGTTCTGTGGTATAATTTGGGTACTTCTTGTTCTTGACTGCTTAGCCTCTAAGCCTCCCAGAGATTAAATAAACTTTCCAATAACCCCAATTTTTTTCTTCTTAAACTAGCTAGAGTGCTCATTTGCAAGTAAGAATCATGACTAATATAACAGGTGACCTTTGAAAGGTTTCAAAGGCAGAGACACCCGTTTAAAATGTCTAACATTTAGGAGAAGATTCATTAACCTATAACAAATTCAAAAGAAATTGCAAATTAAAACAGCAAACCAATGACTTTCAACCTATAAAATTAGCAAAATTAGAGAAAAGTTATAAATCCCAAAGCAGCAAAACTAGAGTAGAGGGACTTCCCTGGTGGTCCAGTGGTTAAGAATCCGCCTTCCAAAGCAGGGGACGTGGGTTACATCCCTGGTTGGGGAACTATGATCCCACATACTGCAGGGCAACTAAGCCTGCACACCGCAACTACTGAGTCCGTGCACCACAACTAGAGAGAAGCCCATGTGCTGCAACTAGACAGAAGCCCACGCAACTAGAGAGAAGCCCACGTGCCGCAACAAAGACCCAACGTGGCCAAATAAATAAATTAAATTAAATTAAAGGAAAACAGCTTGAAATAATTTGCTTTGTTTTTATTTTTTTAATTTTTTAAAATTTTAAAATAAATTTATTTATTTATTCATTTATTTATTTTTGGCTATGTTGGGTCTTCACTGCTGCATACAGGCTTTCTCTAGTTGCAGGGTGAGTAGAGGCTACTCTTCGCTGCAGTGTGAGGGCTTCTCATTGCGGTGGCTTCTCTTGTTGCAGAGCAGGGCTCCAGGCGTGTGGGCTTCAGTAGTTGCGGCACACGGGCTCAGCAGTTGTGGCTCGCGGGCTCTAGAGTGCAGGCTCAGTAGTTGCAGTGCACGGGCCCAGCCACTCTGCAGCATGTGGGATCCTCTCGGACCAGGGCTCGAACCTACGTCCCCCGCACCAGCAGGCAGACTCTTAACCCCTGCACCACCAGGGATGTCCCTGCTTTGTTTTTAAATTGGCTACTGTGTTGCTCTTACTGGGGAAATAAAACAATCCTGCTAGCAAAAAGACCGATTCCTGCCAATATAGAAAAAGAACATACTTTATTATTTAGTAAGCACTAACAGATTACATGCATGTAAGTGACCCAGGAGGGAAGGAGGCAGGGCACAACCATTAAAAGAATGACACAGCCATTGAGGATACAAAAAAAATTAGTTAGAACCAACTAGGCCCAAGATGGTGGAAGATTTGACTTCCAGTAGATCTTGAGCCTCATTATACACTCATTCTAATATACTAGCATGCTAAATGACACACCCACCCGTGCCATGACAGTTCTTTTTTTTAAATAAACTTATTTATTTATTTGTTTGTTTGTTTGTTTTTGGCTGTGTTGGGTCTTCGTTGCTGTGCGCGGGCTTTCTCTAGTTGCAGCAAGTGGGGGCTACTCTTCGTTGTGGTGTGCAGGCTTCTCGTTGTGGTGGCTTCTCTTTGTTGCGGTGCACGGTCTTCAGTAGTTATGGCAGGTGGGCTCAGTAGTTGTGTCTCACTGGCTCTAGAGCACAGGCTCAGTAGTTGTGGCGCACATGGCTTAGTTGCTCCGTGGCGTGTGGGATCTTCCCGGACCAGGGCTCGAACCCGTGTCCCCTGCATTGGCAGGCAGATTCTTAACCACAGCCCACCAGGGAAGTCCCTTTTTTTTTTTTTATAGGCATGACAGTTCTGAGGCTGACCATAAAAGGCCATAAAGTAGGCAGTGGCCCAATTCCTGGAAATCCCCACCTCTTTCCCCAAATAATTGGAATAATCCTCCCGCTCATTAGCTTATGAAATTACCCAGCCCATAAAAACTAACCACGCCCACAGCCCTGGGCCTCCCTCACCTTCTGAGAGGGACCACATTCTGCCTATGGAACGTGTATCTCCAAATAAACCCACTTTCACTTTACTATGGCTCACTCTTTTTTTTTTTGGTTGCTCCAAGTGCGGCACATGGGATCTTAGTTCCCTGACCAGGGATCGAACCCGTGCCCCTTGCATTGGAAGCGTGGAGTCCTAACCACTGGACCACAAGGGAATTCCCATGGCTCACTTTTTTTTTTTAACATCTTTATTAGAGTATAGTTGCTTTACAATGCTGTGTCAGTTGCTGCTTTATAACAAAGTGAATCAGTTATACATATACATATGTCCCCATATTTCTTCCCTCTTGCATCTCCCTCCCTCCCACCCTCCCTATCCCACCCCTCTAGGTGGTCACAAAGCACCGAGCTGATCTCCCTCTGCTATGCGGGTGCTTCCCACTAGCTATCTATTTTACATTTAGTAGTGTATATATGTCCATGCCACTCTCTCGCTTTGTCCCAGCTTACCTTTCCCCCTCCCCGTATCCTCAAGGCCATTCTATAGTAGGTCTGCATCTTTATTCCCGTCTTGCCCCTAGGTTCTTCTGACGACTTTTTTCTTTTTATTTTATATTCCATATATATGTGTTAGCATACGGTATTTGTTTTTCTCTTTATGACTTACTTCACTCTGTATGACAGTCTCTAGGTCCATCCACCTCACTACAAATAACGCAGTTTCGTGCCTTTTTATGGCTGAGTAATATTCCATTGTATATATGTGCCACACCTTCTTTATCCATTCATCTGTTGATGGACACTTAGGTTGCTTCCATGTCCTGGCTATTGTAAATAGAGCTGCAATGAACATTTTGGTACATGACTCTTTTTGAATTATGGTTTTCTCAGGGTATATGCCCAGTAGTGGGATTGCTGGGTCGTATGGTAGTTCTATTTTTAGTTTTTTAAGGAACCTCCATACTGTTCTCCATAGCAGCTGTATCAATTTACATTCCCACCAACAGTGCAAGAGGGTTCCCTTTTCTCCACACTCTCTCCAGCATTTATTGTTTGTAGATCTTTTGATGATGGCCATTCTGACCGGTGTGAGATGATACCATGGCTCACTCTTGAATTCTTTCCTGAGCAAAGCCAAGGACCCTCACTTGGTGGCCCTCACCTGAGAACTCACCTGAGACCTGGGACATGACCATTCTCTTGTTCTCCATTTTTCTGCAACATAAGGCAGCCTGAAAAATTAGAATAAAATCTCACATAATTTATACAGCAAAGCAGTAGAAAGAACAATATCTCCTCAAGCGACAAAAGGCTGCACCTCTTAATAATCTCCTATACATCTCCAAAGAGACCCTTGTTTAAATATCTAGAGATCATAGGTCCACAACCTAGGAGATATCTCTATATTGTAAAACTGGAGACCAGACTTAATCCCTAGAGAGATTTATCTTTATTCTCAAGGTTAGAGTAAGGACTCAGATTTACCATGTCTGCAAGAAAACAATCTGAGAAAGAGGAAGAGGGTAAATCGTCCCTTTGCCTTTTATAAATGGAGAAAATAATTTTTGTTTATCCTTAAGCTTCCAATGTCCTCAACTCTCCAAGCAAATGTTCTCACCAAAAGGTGAAGAGATAAAATTTTATTATCTTTGGACATATTTCTTCAGCTACTACAATCAAACATTTCTTTGCAGTGGGAGTACCAGGGAACACTAAAGGAATCTTTAATTGTCCAAACCATTTTGGATCCTAAACTGATGTTTCCTGCAGTTTGAAGGCAAACTCCAAAAGAGTATGCTTGCAGCCTGGGCCCTGCAGACTAGTGGCCTCTACTACCCAATCAGGGGAAAGGGGCAGCAGGGCAGATGTCAGCTGTTCTCAGATCTTTTACAATCTCTCCTGAGGCAAAACTGGGGTCTCCTTAGAGACACACATTTACAGTTCTCCTAATTCATTTGAGAAACAATTCTTTAACAGAAAGATAAAAAGCAAATCAGCATTATCTCAAAACAGAGGTCTTTCAACAATTTTTAAGTATTAAATTTTCTTTTTTTTGTTATTACAATATATGGCCTATCTTCTGGGAAAAGAGGCACACAGATCTTAAAGTAACTTGTTTTAATACAGTGAATAATGCTCCACAGAGCTACTAATTTATTTTCCTTACCAAAAAAGAACATATCTCTTCAGGATTAGGGTCAGAGAGACTAAGGTTTTCTTTAAGGGTTTTGTCTTCTATAACAATGAGCCTTTTGATATGCAAATATAAACTCCCAAAAGAGATGGGTATGGAAAATTTGTTTGGCTTAATAAAGCATTGTGAATAGAGAGATGTGGGTGGGAATATGAGAGTGGGTCAAAAAAATATCCTGAGATGGATGAAGGACTTTTAAGAATATTTAAGGAAATGGGATGTTCAAATAGTCAATTTTAATTGTTTGGGTAGATATCTTTCTACCCCTTACATCACCCCCCAAAGCTTCAGTCAAGCCTGCCATTCACAAATGCCTCCCATGAGAGGTTTTGGGGGAAAAAAGAATTCCATGTCTAGGTTAGAAAAAACAAAAGAAAGATCAGCTGTGGGAGGTGAAACACCAGTGAACTACAGATTCAGCAAGGGCCAGGGACTCTAGGCCAAGAATGGTGATGAGAAATCAAGGTCCTCCCCAGTCCTGGAGTTCACAGAAGGATCCAGGATGGCACTGACTTCCCACTCAATATGGGGTAAAGGGCTAGATGCAATTTTATTTAATCTCAAAGGAAACGGTGACCCCCAACTACCATCTCAGTTTCACCTAAAATAGGGAAAGTTTGTTTAATCACCAAGATTATATCTATAAAAGCAGGAAGGCTATTTGAGTAGGCCCTGTGCATAGACAACATTTACACAATCTCTCCTTCTCTAAAGGAACAAGCTGCAAATGGACTATACAAAACATGTCTTTTTTTTTTTTTTTTTTTTTTAGTTTTTTTCCTGCATGCGCAGCTTGTGAGATCTTAGTTCCCCGACCAGGGATCGAATCCAGGCCCCCTGCAGAGGAAGCACAGAGTCCTAACCACTGGACCGCCAGGGAATTCCCTAAAACATCTGTCTTTTCAGCCAAAGGCTCCCAGGAATTTGATAAAACTAGGGCCTAGAAATGTGGACAAAAGGAGAGGGAATGACTGTCAGGGGCTGAGGGCTAATCCACAGCGCAGAATGCTTCCAAGGACAGAGGGTATGGTAGGAGAAATCCTAAAAGAAAGTCCAAATTCAATTCCCATCTTTATGAACCTAGACAGATGGGCAAACTCAGGTGTCTGGGGACAGTCATCCCCAGCTGGCAAAAAGAGAACAGGTACCAATTCTGAGAGCCAAAACACACAAAGATTTAGTAATGGTGGGGAGAGGGGGAGTAAGTGGCAGGAGGTAGGTTGGGAGGGGTAGGTGGTAGGGAAAAGGAACTCAGGACTGACAAAGCCCTGCCCAGTGGTCAAGGCACCATGAGGAGCTCTCTGGCACAAACCAAGACCCGCTCCCACCCTAACACATGTATTCGCAAGATCTAGGGCC
Source organism: Tursiops truncatus (assembly GCF_011762595.2). Lineage (NCBI taxonomy): Eukaryota > Metazoa > Chordata > Mammalia > Artiodactyla > Delphinidae > Tursiops > Tursiops truncatus. Next base: position 78,360,844 of record NC_047039.1, on the reverse strand, counting down.
CCCTTCCTCCTTAATCTGTTGCTCAGGCTCATTTTATTGCTCAGACTATACAATATAGAAGTGAAGTAGAGCCCCAAGTCTCTATGTACAGCCTTTGTTTTTCTTCCTCCACAAACTCTATACCTTGTCCACATATATCTGCTATCTATGTATGTCAATAGGTTCCAAATCTGTATCTTTAGTTCTGACTGCTCTCCTCAGCTTCAGACCTAAATGTCTAATAACCTGCTAGATTTCTCTACCTGAATATCACTCTGGTACCTCAAACTCAGCATGTGAAAATTTAAAACCATTGGGATGTCTTAAAATATATATATTCTACTTCTTGACCCAGAAACTCTACTTGGCAAAGTAAAATCTCCTTGAATGTTTTGTTTTAAAAGATCAGTGTGCTTAGAGCCACCAAATTATTATTTTTCCTTTGGGCCTAAAGTGAAAAGATTCTTATAAAGTTCTACAACTCTTTTACTAAGTAAGGGAATGTTAACATTATTTGGAACAGCAAAGAACCTAACTGTTTTGTCTGTAGATTTAATGCAAGCCTAATGAAAATCCTAGAAGATAGGGGTGTGTGTGTGTGTGTGTGTGTGTGTGTGTGTATGAAAACTGGCCAGCTGATACTAAAATTTATATGGAAATGGAATGGGCCAAGAATAGTCAATATAATCTTACAATCTTAAAGCTGGAGGGTATGCACCACCAGATACCAAGACAGTAATTAAGACAGTGAGATAATGGTGCAAGGATGGACAAATAAACCCACAGAACAGAGGGTCCAGAAACAGACTACATATTATGAACACTTGTTTTATGAAAAACAGACACTACAGAGGAAAGGGGGAAAGGATTGTTTTGTTAATAAAAATCATCCAAAACTTGGAAATGCTGCAAAGAAAAGATAGCAAGGGCAGCCAAAGATTAATTAATCCAGGCAACAAACTTTTGCTTTACTCATTAACTATTATTGGTTAAAGTCTAACCCTGTGAAGTCATATGTTAACCTATAGATTTTTGTCTGGTAATGAAGCAAAGGATTTCTGATTAGTAGAAAAGGTTATGGTGCTATTATACTATAGACATTAACTACTTTTATATCTAACCTAAAATCTTATTCTAGCATTCCTTTTTCAAATGCCTATAAATACCCATTATGGTTAATTTTATGTGTCAACTTAAATGGGCCACAGGGTATCCAAATATTTGGTCAAACATTATTCTGGATGTATCTGTAAGGATGTTTCTGGATGAAATTAACATTTGAATATGTAGACTGAGTAAAGCAGATTGCTCTTCTTAATGTGGGTAGTCCTCATCTAATCAGTTGAAGACCTCAATAAACAAAAGGACTTGGGGCTTCCCTGGTGGCGCAGTGGTTGAGAGTCCGCCTGCCGATGCAGAGGACACGGGTTCGTGCCCCGGTCCGGGAGGATCCCGCATGCCGCGGAGCGGCTGGGCCCGTGAGCCGTGGCCGCTGAGTCTGTGCGTCTGGAGCCTGTGCTCCGCAACGGGAGAGGCCACGACAGTGAGAGGCCCGTGTACCGCAAAAAAAAAAGATCAGTCTGATATTAGACTGGCAGAAAAATCAGGAAACATTTAAAAAAAAAAAAAAAAGAAAGAAACAAGAAACATCTCAAATAAACAATGTAACCTTACACCTAAAGGAACTAGAGAAAGAAGAATAAACAAAACCCAAAGTTAGTAGAAGGAAAGAAATCATAAATATCAGAGCAGAAATAAATGAAATAGAAACAAAGAAAACAATAGCAAAGATCAATAAAACTAAAAGCTAGTTCTTTGAGAAGATAAACAAAATTGATGAACCTTTAGCCAGACTCATCAGGAAAAAGAGGGAGAGGATTCAAATCAATAAAACTAGAAATGAAGAAGGAGAAGTTACAACAGACACCGCACAAATACAAAGCATCCTAAGAGACTACTACAAGCAACTGTATGGCAATAAAATGGAAAACCTGGAAGAAATGGACAAATTCTTCGAAAGGTATAACCTTCCAAGATTGAACCAGGAAGAAATAGAAAATATGAACAGACAAATCACAATTAATGAAATTGAAACTGTGATTAAAAATCTTCCAACAAACAAAAGCCCAGGACCAGATGGCTTCACAGGTGAATTCTATCAAACATTTAGAGAAGAGCTAACACCCATACTTCTCAAACTCTTCCAAAAAATTGCAGAGGAAGGAACACTCCCAAACTCATTCTATGAGGCCACCATCACCCTGATAGCAAAACCAGACAAAGATACTACAAAAAAAGAAAATTACAGACCAATATCACTGACGAATATAGATGCAAAAATCCTCAACAAAATACTAGCAAACAGAATCCAACAGCACATTAAAAGGATCATACACCATGATCAAGTGGGATTTATCCAAGGGATGCAAGGATTCTTCAATATATGTAAATCAATCAATGTGCTACACCATATTAACAAACTGAAGAATAAAAACCATATGATCATCTCAATAGATGCAGAAAAAGCTTTGACAAAATTCAACACCCGTTTATGATAAAAACTCTCCAGAAAGTGGGCATAGAGGGAACCTACCTCAACATAATAAAGGACATATATGACAAACCCACAGTAAACATCATTCTCAATGGTGAAAAACTGAAAGCATTTCCTCTAAGATCAGGAACAAGACAAGGATGTCCACTCTCGCCACTATTATTCAACATCGTTTTGGAAGTCCTAGCCACAGCAATCAGAGAAGAAAAAGAAATAAAAGGAATACAAATTGGAAAAGAACAAGTAAAACTGTCACTGTTTGCAGATGACATGATACTATACATAGAGAATCCTAAAGATGCCACCAGAAAACTACTAGAGCTAATCAATGAATTTCGTAAAGTTGCAGGATACAAAATTAATCAACAGAAATCTCTCGCATTCCTATAGATTAATGATGAAAAATCTGAAAGAGAAATTAAGGAAACACTCCCATTTGCCATTGCAACAAAAACAATAAAATACCTAGGAATAAACCTACCTAGGGAGACAAAAGACCTGTATGCAGAAAACTATAAGACACTGATGAAAGAAATTAAAGATGATACCAACAGATGGAGAGATATATCATGTTCCTGGATTGGAAGAATCAATACTGTGAAAATGACTATACTACCCAAAGCAATCTACAGATTCAATGCAATCCCTATCAAATTACCAATGGCATTTTTCACAGAACTAGAACAAAAAATCTTCAAATTTGTATGGAGACACAAAAGACCCAGAATAGAAAAAGCAGTCTTGAGGGAAAAAAATGGAGCTGGAGGAATCAGACTCCTTGACTTCAGACTATACTACAAAGCTACAATAATCAAGACAATATGGTACTGGCACAAAAACAGAAATATAGATCAATGGAACAGGATAGAAAGCCCAGAGATAAAGCCACACACCTATGGTCAACTAATCTATGACAAAGGAGGCAAGGATATACAATGGAGAAAAGACAGTCTCTTCAATAAGTGGTGCTGGGAAAACTGAACAGCTACATGTAAAAGAATGAAATTAGAACACTCTCTAACACCATACACAAAAATAAACTCAAAATGGATTAGAGACCTAAATGTAAGACTGGATGCTATAAAACTCTTAGAGGAAAACATAGGAAGATCACTCTTTGACATAAATCACAGCAAGATCTTTTTTGATCCACCTCCTAGGGTAATGGAAATAAAAACAAAAATAAGCAAATGGGAACTAATGAAACTTAAGAGCTTTTGCCAAGCAAAGGAAACTACAAGCAAGACAAAAAGACAACCCTCAGAGTGGAAGAAAATATTTGCAAATGAATCAACAGGCAAAAGATTAACCTTCAACATATATAAACAGCTCATGCAGCTCAATATTAAAAATACAAACAACCCAATCCAAAAATGGGCAAAAGACCTAACTTGACATTTCTCCAAAGAAGACATACAGATGGCCAAGAAGCACATGAAAAGCTGCTCAACATCACTAATTTTTACAGAAATGCAAATCAAAACGACAATGATATATCACCTCACACCAGTTAGAATGGGCATCATCAGAAAATCTACAAACAACGAATGCTGGAGAGGGTGTGGAAAAAAGGGAACCCTCTTGCACTGTTGGTGGGAATGTAAATTGATACAGCCACTATGGAGAACAGTATGGAGGTTCCTTAAAAAACTAAAAACAGAACTACCATATGACCCAGCAATCCCACTACTGGTCATATACCCAGAGAAAACCATAATTCAAAAAGACACATGCATCCCAATATTCATTGCAGCACTATTTACAATAGCCAGGTCATGGAAGCAACCTAAATGCCCATCAAGAGACGAATGGCTAAAGAAGATGTGGTACATATATACAATGGAATATTACTCTTCCATAAAAAGGAACAAAATTGGGTCATTTGTAGAGACGTGGACGGATGTAGAGACTGTCATCCAGAGTGAAGTAAGTCAGAAAGAGAAAAACAAATATCGTATATTAACGCATATATGTGGAACCTAGAAAAATGGTACAGATGAACCGGTTTGCAGGGCAGAAATAGAGACACAGATGTAGAGAACAAACGTATGGACATCAGGGGGAAAAGTGGCTGGGTGGGGGTGTGTGATGAGTTGGGAGTTTGGGATTGACATATATACACTAATATGTATAAAATGGATAAATAATAGGAACCTGCTGTATAAAAAATAAATTAAGTTAAATTTTAAAAAAAATTGACAACCTCAAGAGTTGGCAAGGATGTAGAGAAACTAGACCTTGTTGTGGGAATGTGAACTGTTAGAATCTCTTTGGAAAAAAATGTTGGTGATGCCTACTAAAGCTGAACATAAACATGCCCTATGACTGAGCAGTTCTACTCCGAGGTATATACCCAATAGAAATTCATGTACATCAGTCAATAAATTTATTCTTAAAATTGCAGAGGAAAAATAAACACCAATTCAAGATACTGGTTACTTCTGGGAAGAGAAGATGAAGAACAAGGGAGAAACAGGAATGAGATTAGGAAGAAGTATATATAAGCTCAACTTTATCTGAAATATTAATTTCCTTAAAAGAGAATTTGAAGCAAATGTGGTGGTAAAATACTAAGATCTGATAAAGCTGTGTGAAAAGAATGTAGGTTTGTTACAGTATTCTTTACAACTTTCTGAATGCCTAAAATATTTCATAAAGAAATTTTTTAAATCTTGTAGAAGAATAAAGATTCAGAGAATGTTTAGGAGCCACTAGTTTAAAAAAAAAAAAAAAGACTGTAATAGGAAAATACAGTATAAGGCCAATGTTGTATATGTAAACATACCATAGATACATATTCACATACAGATACTAAGTGATGAAACTGACACTTTATCTCTGGGATCTTCCTCCCAGAAACCCATAACCCCAGTCTAATCATGAGAAAATCATCAGACAAATTCCAACTGAAAGACACTCTACAAAACACCTGATCACTACTCTATAAAACTGTCAAGGTCGGGCTTCCCTGGTGGCGCAGTGGTTGAGAGTCCGCCTGCCGATGCAGGGGACACGGGTTCGTGCCCCGGTCCGAGAAGATCCCACATGCCGCGGAGCTGCTAGGCCCGTGAGCCATGGCCGCTGAGCCTGCGCGTCCGGAGCCTGTACTCCGCAACGGGAGAGGCCACAACAGTGAGAGGCCCGCGTACCGCAAAAAAACAAACAAACAAACAAAAAACAAACTGTCAAGGTCATCAAAAACAAGGAAGTCTAAGAAACTGTCACAGTCAAGAGGAGTTTAAGGAGACATGACAACTAAATGTAATGTGCTATCCTGGATGGGATCCTGGAATAGAAAAAGGACTTGAGGTGAAAACTAAGGAAATCTGAATAAAGTATGGACTTTAGTTAATAATAATGTATCAATATTATTGATTAATTGTAGCACACAAACCATACTAATGTAAGATGTTAATAAGAGGGCAAATTGGGTGTGGGGTATATGGAAACTTTCTGTACTATCTTCACAAATTTTTTGTACATCTAAAATTAAAAGTTTATTTTTAAAAAGTCAAGTAATTTACCCAAATTCATACAGCTAGTAAATACTCCTTACCCAAAGTTCAGAGACCAAACCAAATGACTTCAAACTTTGAGCTTTTTCCACTACACAAAACCCTTCCAACTTTACTCTCTTGGATTATAGAGGTATTTGTATGACAATCGGAACAAGTTCCATAAGGGAAGAAAAATTTTTTTTTCTTTTTCTCTTTTTTCATTTTGCCTAGCACACCACTGGTGTTCAGTAAAGCCGCTTAAGTTAACTACTCACAGAAAGAAAGTCACAGAGATCTAAAGAATCTGAGACTTTGAGAGAACTTTAACATGTCCAGTCCATCACACAGCCATCAATACCGCTGGTTCCAGAGAGAAGCCCGCCAGGCCCCGAGCTCAGAGCCACTGAGTTCTGCAAGGGTCCTGTGCTGCCATCTACCGGTAGCTCGTAAAGCGTCGACTTCCCCTGCTGTATCTCGGGAACCCGTGGGGCTGGGGGTAGTTGGAGAGAAGATTCAAGTGCTAATTAAAATACAGAATATATGTAACTGTCACATAGTTCAATCGACACTTGTACAAAGCAAAGACTCTTCTTTTCTCCGGCGATTGCAGGCTCCCATAACTCCGTATTAATACTTAGGCTCATAAATTCACAGACTTCTTGCTGACCTACCTCCACAGGTACAGATCTGACTCGTACTGCCAGTCTCTCAAAATTCAGAATCTCCCGCAAAGCGTAGGCTGCGGAAACTGCTCATCCTCACAGTCTTGAGACCCCGCCAATCAGATTCCCGCATTTTCACAGAATCCTGAGACTCATGGCACTACTTTGCAAACCCCACAGACCTCCCCCATTAGGGCAAATAAGCGCGCTAACGCAGACGGCTTCACTAAGAGGTTCAAGTTTCGCAGGCAGCTCACACCAGCTCGAAAGCCTAGGAGGGCCCCACTCAGGCTTGGCGCCCGCAGGCTGACGCTTTGGCGCTGGTTCTGGCTCCCCACCTCTGGCCGGATCCGATCAGCCTAGGCCGCCGACTGCGGGCCGAGGTCCCGCCCCTCTAGACCTGTCATCACAAGCAGCCGCACGTGGCCGGGGTGGGACCTCAGGCGACCTGCAACCATCACTTTGTCTCCTCCGCCATCCATTGGGGCCGCCGCAGCCAATCAGAGCCAGCGGTTCCGGGCTGGAGAGCCAGCTCCAGCGTGAGGCAAGCGGGAGAAGGGGAGAGGGGGAGGAGAGGCTCCGAGATGGGAGGGGGCTAGCAGGGGAAGGGAGCCTGGCACGGGTTCTGCCAGCCTGGAATCCGAGGGGGCGGGTCCTAGTGAAAGGCGGAGAAACCAAAAGGGGGCGGGGATCAGGGGTTGGACGAGGGACAAGCAGAAATTCAATGGGGAGACGCCGAGAGGAGAAGGGGCGGAGCCAGGGAGGGGCGGGACCTGGATTACAGGGGAGGAGCCCCAGGATTAAAGAAACTGGGAGAGGGGAGGAGCCAGGGGAAGGTGGGAGGTGGGACAAGGGGGAGGGTGGGTCCCGTCGTTGCGGGGGCGGGGCTCGGACCAAAGGGGTGAGGTTTGCAGGCCGAGGCTGCAGCTAGGGCTGCTGTGTAACTGCCCCAATCCATTACCTCCCCAGGTGCAACGGGACTCGCGGAACTACAGGTGTGTGGCGGGGTGTATGTGGAAGAAGGGACAAGGACGGGGGTGCGCTTGGGCAGACATGAGGAGGTGGGGATCACGTTAGAGAAGGAGAGGATCTAGAGAAATGCTGGGTGGGGGTGGAGTGAAACAGTTGGGGGAGGAGTTGGGGGCTCAGTGTAGGGGCTAGGAGGTGCATTCTCCAGTAGCCCTTGCGGGGGCGGGGCGGGAGTGCTTTGTGAGGTGGGAAGTACAATGTGAGGGGGTCAGGTCGCTATCAGAAGTGGAGGGTTCAGACGACACTTGAGGGGGAGGGGATCTGAAGCGCTTTAAGGGAAAGGGGAGGTGTCGTGTGATGGAGACGGGCTGGTGGTCCGGAGTGTGGGAGGGGCTGTGTGGAGGAAGAAGGGATGGGGCTGTGGGCACTGTGTGAGGGGAAGGGGTTGCAGGTCCCATCTGGGGAGGGAAGAACCCCTAGTGCTTCGAGAAAGTCTGGGGGCATTGTAGAGACTCCGGGAAGATGTTTGTGTACTGTGTTTCAGGAATGAGGGTGTTGGAATTAGGGGGGTGAAGAAGCCAGTCTGTGGTGTTCCCGGCTCGTCAGCTCCTAACTCCACCTTCAGGCCTGAGCACTCTCAGAGAGGATCCAGGCCCTACTTGCCACTAGGGCTTGTGTGACTCTCTCAGTCGGCTTTGGATCTGTCTGGCTGAGACAGGTTTTTTCCCCTTAGCTGGTGTCCCTGGGGACCCTTCCCCTGCTTCGGTTCCTGTTATCCCCCCACTCTAGTTCCTGTTCCTCCTAGAAGCTTGCCTTGGTCCCTGTCTTCCCCCTCCTCCCCCACTTTGCCCTGCCCTTATGCTCTGGGTGTGCTCATTTCCCACTTCCTTCCTCACCCTGGGGCCTGGCCTGGTCCTTGCCTGTCTAGGAGCTGTGCCCTGCCCCAGACTTCGTACTCCGTGGCCAGAGACCTAAGTAACCAGCAGCAAGGCCCAGACCTCGCCCTCACTACTGCAGAGGTCTCTCCCAGCAGCCCCCCAAGTGAATGGTAGACACCTTTTTACCACTTGCCACAAACTGATTTCCCCACACTCTTCCTTCTCCTGGATAGGGAACCCTAGGCCCCTCGAAAATTCTGGGCTTCTGTGGGAAGGGGAAATGGTGAGAAGTGCTGAAGTTCTATGAGGCATGTTTTGAGAGGTGGGCCACTATTGTCGGCTGAACTTGGGAAGGGATGTGAGGTTCCAGTCTCTGCTGGGGGAGGGAGAGGGAATGGCTCCCCACCTTCCTGGCTTGGAAGCTATCAGAACTGAGACTAGGGCCTAGTCCTTGTGGCGGCTCCTCTGGTTCCCTGAGGGGACTTGATGTAGTGCCAGAGCTCTTTTTGCCCCTGGGCAGGCTGGGAGAGGGTGAGAAAGCCCTGTTTTCCACACAGTGGCTGAATGAGTATGACAGTGTTGCTGAAAGGGGCCCCAAGCCAGTCTCCTCTGGCTGAGAGACGGGCTGGGGAGGGAGGGGGTGCTGAAGCCAGACAAAGCCGTGGGGTAGGGTGGGGTAAAGGAGGGCAGGCTGAAACCTTTGAGGAGGAGCTGATTGCTATGGCAACACAGCTTCCCAGACTGTCTCTCTGAGAGGCAGGCTTAGGGCGGACTCACTCCAGCTTCCTCAAGACTGAGGCATTTGTGTGAGTGGGTGGAGCGTGAAGAGAAAGGGCATCAGTTTGCTGTGCAGAGACTGGAGTATATAGACTTTCTGCTTCGGTACAGGCAGCAGTGCATTCAGATGCTTGGATCCATCCTCTGAAAATGGATATGAGTGAACAGCAGCCATTAGAATTATAGCAGTATAAGGTCCGAATTGTAGAGGCCCTCAATGTCTATACAAACGCTCATTTTTACAGATTTGGAAATTAACAAAGAGACTGAGATTTTCTCCAGGTCTCACAGTGAAAGAGCAGGTGTTAGGATCCAGGTCTCCTGATTGCTCTTTACTCAGCCCAGGGCTCATTGTTTCTTTCAGCCAGTGTTTATTGAGCACCTATTATGTGCCAGGCACTGATGCTGATTCTGGGAATACCAGCATGAACAAAATGGACAAAGTTGCTGTTCTCATGGAGCTTCCATTCTAATAGGGGGAGAAATAAATGTGTGTGTGGCTGGGAAGGGAGAGAAAGGGGGGAGAGGAAGGGGGAAGGGGAAAGAGGGAGAAGTGTCAGCTGGTGATAACTGTTATGAAAAAAATAAAGCAGGGTAAGAATTTAAGGCAGCTAGGTAAAGCCTCTTGATTGTACCATGCTGCTTGCTTTCCCAGTACACACTGAGGCCTAGAACATCTTTGATCCTTCCCCCTGAACTTCTGCCCCCTGACTTTTGCAAATAACTAAGGCCTGGGCCTATGGTAGTGGCAGTTAGATAGAACAAGGTGGGGTCACCAAGGAATTACTCCTTTCCTACAGTGTTCTTTGTCTACCTGTCTTCCCAGTAAGCTTTTGCTAAGGCAAGTGGGCTTTTACGTTGGTACTCTGCAATTTTGTTCAGGGTGTTGAAAATTTCCTAAATCCCGTTCCTTAGCATTAGGGAACCAGCAAGGAAGTCAGTCCACGGCAACTGGGTTCTTTTTCAGCGTTTTTCCCCTGGTCTGAGGTAAGGAGAAAGGAGGCTAGAGGAACTGTTACTTGGTTGTCCTTCCTAAGTCTAGGGCACAGGGAGGAAGTAGGGGAGGAGAGCCTCATTTTACTGTCCAGTGACAACCTCAGGGCCCTTAGGGCCCACCACTACAAGCAAGGTAGAAACAAGGACCTTGGGGCTTCTGTGGCTTCTGAACTATAAAAGAATGCACTCCCGCTCTTCTGGAGGCACAGCCAGGGAGCCTGCCCTGGCTGATGCTAATTCTCTAGGGTCTCAGTTTGAGTCTTTCCTCTTTTGGCTCTGGTGTTTGCCTCTTGTTTTGTGGAAGACCTGAGTCTTAGAAACCTCTTAAGCTCCAAACTGTCTGAGGGAAAGGTAGGCAGGACTGTTTCTTTTCTTAGCTTGCCCGTAGATCAGCCCCTCTAAAAAGTGTCTTTTAATGTCTAATCCTTGCAAAGGTTTCCATCCTGGTCATTTAAAGGATAAGAGAATAAGAATTAGGAATGCTGGTTCTGCTGCCACTTAATTTGGTTGGGTCTGGGCTGGGCTTGGGGCCCAGTGACTCAGGGGGAGGGTGGGGAGTTTCGAGGGAGCTGTGAGTCATGGGGGTGAGCTCTGTCAGAAGAGTTGGGCATATTTCCCCCTACTCTGGGCAGGAGCCTTCCTATCCCACTTCTTCCCCTGGGTGCTCTGCCTCCTTGAACAGGGGCTGATGAATAGAAAGAGTGTAGAAGGGCTGAAGCAGCCTGATCTCAGAATGGAAGTTTAGGGGCACAAAGGATGATGTCTAGTTCCTGAATTAAAAGGTATCCCTATCTCGGGAGCCCTTGGGGCCCCTCTAATGAAGGCAAAAGAACATCAATATAGAGTAAGAGAGGAACAATACTATTTCTCAGTGGAAAGAGATGAGATCCCACTTCAAGACCTTTTCATCTACCCTGGCACGAAGGAAGCTTCCTGGGATTCAACAGCCCTCTGGTCTCTGGACCTCTGGTTTGCAAGGCACGGAGAGATGAACGGGAGTGGGGATATTTGGGATCTGGTGTTGAAAGAGCAAGCTGACTTTGGGGATTGTCGAACTTTGTCTGTGAACGCCCTAGGTCGTCCGACTGACCCGCCTCTGAAGAGGAAGGGAGGGGTGAAAAGTGGGAGGCCTACGTCTTTCAAAGTGTTAAAAGGCAAGGCTGAGAGCTGCTTTGGACTCCTGCAGCTGAGGGGTTAAGGAGATGGGCGGGGCGACCCTATGTAGGCCGGCCCCCCCTTGTGGACCAATGGGCTCGCGTCTCTTGGAGGGGGCGTGCCTCACGCTTGAGGTCGTGGGGAGGCTGGCCTCCTTTAGGCCAATTAGCATGGTCGCTGCCCATGGGGGGCGGAGTTTGAGGGGGGCGTGGCGGCCGCGGCTGCAGCGGTGGGGGAGTGGGGGCGCTGGGCGGGGCGGGCTGCCCCATCAGCTGGTAGGAAATGGCCTGTGAGTCAGAGGGGCAGCGGAGTCGGCAGTGCGGAGCCCGGGCGCCCGCGGGGAGGGACAGTCGCGGGGAGGGGCGAGGCAGCGGCTTGGGGGCTGCGGGCGCCAGGGCCCGCTAGTGTTGCACACGAAGCTGAACAGAGAAGATCCTAGCAGAGCAGGGCTCAGGCTGAGCCACCCTTTGTCTGGGTTGGGGGCCCGTGGTGGGGAGGATCGGGCATTCGAGGGGAGGGACCGGGACGGGACGGAAGGGCCTGGAGCAGCGGCGCCGCGGCGGAGCCAGTCTGGGAACGGGGTGAGTTTGTGCTAGGGGGAAATAGCAAATCTCCGCAGCTCCAGTAGGGAATGGGGCCTGTCCCAGGCTGTGGGGAGGAGGGGGGAGAGAAAGGACCTGGGAGGCTAAGCAGGGGGTGGGGGGGATCGGTCAGAACAAGGAGTCCTGGAGCCGGGGTGCTGGGGTGAGTCTACTGGGCTCATTTTGGAGGAGGTGCTAAGATTTGCTTCCTCTCCACGGAGGGTGGAGGGCTCTAGGCCAGAGCGAGGCAAGGGGTTGGTGAGAGGACAGAGGTTAACCTTTCTACCCACAGTAGTGGTCCATGGGAACAGCCCCCGTAGCTAGTGTAGACGTGTGCAGGTACAAAATGTAGAGCAGCTGGCAGCAGTTCCTTCTGAATGGCGTGAAGGTGAAAAGCACATGGAGAGGAATTCTCCTTCCGGCCACCTTCCTTGATCAGGGTAGAAATGGATATCTTTAATACTGAAGGGGAGAGTGAGCCTGGCAGCTCAACATCCACCTACCCCACCTCCCAGGCCTAGCAGGTGTCTGAGGGTACAGACCCCGTGGTATTCTGGGACTTGTTGTTTTTGCTGGCCTTGCTCCCTTGGTATGTTGGGAGCTGTAGTCCTTGCCAGCCACAGCCTGGCACAGCTGTTTGATGCCAGCTGCTGCCCACCCCCTGCACAGAGTGAGATTTGGCCTACCCTGCCCCTCCCCTGCCAAGTCCTGCCCCATGAGTCAGCTTGAAGCCATGGTCTAGAGCCAGACTGGCTGGGTGGCAGGAAAGTGAGTCTTAGAGATTTTCATTGACAGGGCAGGAACTGAGAGGGCTCTGGGGTAATGAGCAGGTGCCAGCCATGCTGGGGTCAAGTAGGGCATCATGTCATCACCTGGCTTCCCCAGGGCAAGGGCTCAAGAGGTCAACTGGGATGATGGGATGACTTAGGGGTGGGAGTGCTAAGGAAAAGGCCCTTCCTGAATCTGTATAGCATGGGTAGAGGAAAGGAGGAAAGAGATTAGTACAGGTCGTACCCTCTGACAATGCTGCCATTGGCGTTCTGCCCTTTCCAGACACCCCACCCACCACAGGGAACCAGAATTTTCTTAGGGCTTCCAGTTCTAATGAGAACGTGGTGAAATAGGATAGTGTAGGATAGTGCAGTGATGGGAACTTAGTGTAGGAGAGTTTTCCAGTCCCTGGATGCAAAGCTCCCCTTTCTCCCTGTGTCCCACCCCCATCTTTAATTTATTTTATTTATTTATTTTTGGCGGCGCTGGGTCTTCATTGCTGCACGTGGGCTTTCTCTAGTTGCGTCGAGCGGAGGCTCGGGCTTCTCATTGCAGTGGCTTCTCTTGTTGCGGAGCACAGGCTCTAGGCACGTGGGCTTTGGTAGTTGTGGCACACGGGCTCAGTAGTTGTGGCTCGCGGGCTCTAGAGCACAGGCTCAGTAGTTGTGGCGCACGGGCTTAGTTGCTCCGCGGCATGTGGGATCTTCCCGGACCAGGGCATGAACCTGTGTCCCTCGCATTGGTGGGCAGATTCTTAACCACTGTGCCACCAGGGAAGCCCCCCATCCCCATCTTTGTTGTTGCTGATTTTCCCTATACAGTTAATCTCCCTGCTTCTCTCATATTTTGGGAGTTTTTCTCTGCACTGTCAGGACTGCTGCCCAGATCTCTGGGACTTGCATTTTACTTTTTTGAGCCCTGCTATGTGCTTACCCCTGTGCTTGGAGTTGGGCAGAGGAGTGAACTACAAACCTATCCTCAAGAACCCTATGGTCAGTCTACAAGATGTCTTACCCACAGGAGCAAACAAAGCTTTCACTGGGCTACAGGAGATAGTGGTACTGCTATAGGTGAGGTCTCAGAAGAGACAGACATTTATGGTCCAGGGTGGCCGTAGTAGGCTTTATGGAGAGGATGGCATTTGGCCTAGCCAAGGAAGGTTAAGACTCCAGTAGGCATAAGGGGACATTCCTTGAATGAGAAAGGGTTTTGTGGATAGCAGGCAGCACAGGCTACTGACCAAAGGATAAGCTTGATCCTGGGGGAAATGTTTTCTCCCATGAAGGAAGATGGCCTTCAACTGGACATCCCCTCACCCAATATGGACTCCTGAGGGTGGACTAGTCAGTGAAGACCATCTTGTACCCTGACAGAAAAGCAGTGGTTTTGGTTTTTGGGTGTTGGATGTGTTGGGGAGGAGTGGCGAGGTACTCCTGCTCTCTGACTGTCACTGTCTTATCACTAGTTTGCAGGGCCTAGGGAGGGGGAGGGGGAGGCCCTGGAAAGTGCCTTCTAGCAGTGCTTCCTCCCCCACCCCGCCCCCTCTAGACTTGTTTTTGGTTAGATTTGTTGCTTCCTGTTAAAGGGACAGACTGCTGGGGCCAATTGGGAGTTTAATGCTGAAGGGCCCACTTTGAGCTGACCTGAAGTTTGTACTTCTAAGGAGCGCTGTTGGGGATGTAAGTTTGAGCTGACCTGAAGTTTGTACTTCTAAGGAGCGCTGTTGGGGATGTAAGTTTCTGTAAGGCTTCTGCCCTTAGGGTTATGGGATGGCACTTGTCCCTTTAGAGATAGGTATGTGGGAAGGAGTTGTGCAACTCAGTGGCCTTGACTAGGAGAGTTGAATTCTTGCTTTGGCCACCTCTCAGTTGGCATGGTCTCTTGGATCTTGGGGTATCTCATCCCCCCTCTCATTCAGGGCAGGAGTCCCCTAGCTGGTGGCCCTGATAAGTAGTTATCCTGCCTCAACTTACTTGTCACATCCTTATTACAATGAGCTAAGACCTGCCTCTCTGTGACTCCTTGTGTAGCCCAGTTCTGCCCTCTGGGCCCTGGATCCCAAGACTGCCCCTTCTGTTTCTGAAGGGCTCCTCATACTGGAGGAGGATGTCCTGGCGTATACTCTGTTAGCTGACAGTTGGAGAGCAGCCTTACTGCTGGCTCCAGAGATCCTGGCTTATGTCTGTTTTTCTCTCCTCAGGGTCTAGCTGAGCCTAGGAGCTGCACGGAATGGTGGCAGTCACCTCGCCAGTGCAGCAGGCATGGACCAGACTGCAAGCTAGGAGAGCAAGGCATCAGTCAGGAAGAGGGAACACACAGCTAGGCTTAAGGCCTCTTTATCGGGGTGAGTGCCAAGGAGAGGGAGGGGGAGCAGGTACAGTTAGAAACCTGAGCTAAATGTGTCACCTTCTCAGAAGTTCTGCGAGTGGCCTTTATATTCCATTAGTCCATCTGAAGGTATTAGATTGGGACACCTTCGCCCCCAGGAACCTCACAAGCTCACCTCTTCAGTCCAGGGGAGGATCTGAAATTCACCTGGGAGGGAGATGATTCACTGATTGCCCTGACCATCTTTTCTTCTCTTCTCTTGCACAGATGTCCCCAGGCCCCCCAGCCCAGTCCCAGCATAAAGGCTCTGGGGGGGGGTCCCCCCTGACCCAAGGGGGGGCTTCATGCGCCACGTGCAGGCGGAGCCGTCTTCATCCTCAGAGCCAGAGGCTGGCCCTTCACAGCCTGCAGTCAGGCAGGGGGCCCTCCAGGGTGGCCTGCTCATGGGCTACAGCCCGGCGGGGGGGGCAACATCCTCCGGGGTCTACCAGGTATCCATCTTTTCCCCTCCAGCTGGTGCCTCCGAGCCTCATAGGGCCCTGAAACGGCCAGCCCCACCCACTGAGGGTCCCCGGGAGCTGAAGAGAGGCCCTGGGCTGGGGGCCAGAGAGGGACTACCCCCTGAAGAACCACCTACTCTGGGGCTATTGGGCCCAGAGGGACTGGGGCTGGGACTAGGCGTGGCCAGCCAACATTTCTGCCATCATGGCCTCTGTGTTGTGGAACAGGGAGGTAGCTCCACCTCACCTTGGACTTCAGGGGCCCCGAGTCCCCCCTGGCCCCCATCAAATGCTTCCTGCAGTACTTTGCACACCAGAGACTGGGTTTCCCCACATCCTGGGGGACAGGGGTCCCTGGGGGAGTCCCCAGGGCCAGCCCCTCCGGGCCAGCTGCACACACTTGACACTGATTTGCACAGTCTTGCACAAATAGGGGGTAAGAGCCTAGTGGCTGGGGTGGGCAATGGGGGCAGCCCCTGGTCTAGGGAGTCCCCTGGCACTGCCAATGGGCACAGCCCCGAGCACACACCCCCTGGCCCTGGACCTCCAGGCCCCTGTCCCACCAAGCGAAGGCTGCTTCCAGCTGGAGAAGCCCCGGATGTCAGCTCTGAGGATGAGGGGCCAGCCCCTCGGAGGCGCCGGGGAACCCTGGGCCACCCTCCTGCTGCCAACAGTTCTGATGCCAAAGCCACACCCTTCTGGAGCCACCTGCTGCCTGGGCCCAAGGAGCCTGTGCTGGTAAGCCAGGAGAGGAAGTGGTCTGCTCTTAAGTGGACATCTGTGTGAGGAAAGGTGATGGGCTTGGGAGGATGTTCCTATGAGAGTTTGTGATGAGCCCCTGCTCCAAACATACCTGGCCTCCACCCAATCTCTGTCCCTAATCTTTCCTCTCCATAGGACCCAACAGACTGCAGTCCCATGGGGCGGAGGCTGAAAGGTGCCTGTCGCCTGAAGCTGTAAGTGACCAGCTTCTCCCTCTACCCCTCCCTGAAAATGGGGCAGGTGTCTGTAATTCTTTTTCCAACCCCAGGGTGGGGGACCTCAGGGAAGGAGCCCTAGGTAGTAGCAAATTGTGGGGCCCAAGGACAGTAGCAAGCGTAGCAGAATACCTCAAGCCAACCCACTTGTGTGTCCCCTCCCCTACCAGGAGCTCCCTTCGAAGCCTCCGGAAGAGGCCAGGCCTGCTGAGCACCCCCAGTGCCTCCCCTGTTCCTACCCCCGCCATCAGCCGTACCCTGTTGGGCAACTTTGAGGTAGTTCCCCTTGGGTTCCTTGATTGGTGGATCTTGCGGGAAGGGATGGTGGTGTGTGTGGCTTGGATGGGTAAGGAAAACAGCTAGCATCTGTCTCACAATATGTTTTCCCACCCCATCCCCAGGAATCATTGCTGCGAGGACGCTTTGCACCATCTGGCCACATTGAGGGCTTCACAGCAGAGATTGGAGCTAGTGGATCCTACTGCCCTCAGCATGTCACGCTGCCTGTCACTGTCACCTTCTTTGATGTTTCTGAGCAAAATGCCCCGGCTCCCTTCCTGGTATGACCTGACCTAAACCCAAAGTTAGCTCATGAGGGGCATGAGGGGTTGGGGGCAGGGGGTATTCTTTTTTTTTTTTTTTAACTGACAAAGCAAAAGACTTTATTGGGAAGGGCACCCTGGGCAGAGAGCAGCAGAGTTAGGGAACCCAGGAGAACGGCTCTGGAAGTATTCTTTAGATGTTCTCGCCTAAGAGTCAGAGCCAGGTGGGGAGAACTCTAGTGTAGGGCAGGGGCCAGGTCCCAGAATGAGAGATTGTGGAGATGGATGAGTGTTCAGGAATCTCCCAGACCCTACTTTGTCTGATGGCTCCATGGCCTTCCCAGGGCGTCGTGGACCTGAACCCCCTGGGGAGGAAGGGTTACAGCGTGCCCAAGGTGGGCACCATCCAAGTGGTGAGTTTTCCCTGAGGGGGAGTGGGAGTGGGGACAGGAAAACATCCCCTAGACCCTACCAACCTTGCCCTTCCTGTCCCCAGACCTTATTTAACCCCAACCAGACTGTGGTGAAGATGTTCCTCGTGACCTTTGACTTCTCGGACATGCCTGCTGCCCATATGACCTTCCTGCGTCATCGCCTCTTTTTGGTGCCTGTGGGTGAGGAGGGGAATGCTAGCCCCACCCGCTGCCTCCTCTGCTACTTGTTGCACCTCAGGTGAGGACAGGGCCCTGGATATCCTTTCCACAACCCAGGCATGTCCTCCCTGAATAGCATCTCTCCTTGCTTGTCTACAGTCTGGGGTCTTACTTTGATCACCCTGTCCTCCCCCAGGTTCCGGAGCTCCCGCTCAGGCCGCTTAAGCCTGCATGGAGACATCCGCCTGCTTTTTTCCCGCCGGAGCCTGGAACTGGACACAGGGCTCCCCTACGAACTGCAGGCTGTGACTGAGGCCCCTCACAATCCACGTTATTCACCTTTGCCCTGATTGTCAGTGCCCTGAACCCATGTGGGCCAAGGACCTGCCCATCCTGCTCCATCCTGGACAGAGCAAACACGTGGAGAGGTGCGAGAGACCCTTCAGGCTTGAATTAAAGCCCTCACCACGCTCATGCCCAAACTGATTATTTGGGTGTTTAAAGCTTCTGATCTTACCACACTCTGCCCTACTCTGGGTACTCCACGTGCCTGCCCCCTCCCTTGGATTTCCCAGGCCAGCTGCGGTAGTGGGGAGGAACTGGAGCTACCCTGAGGTTGTCCTAAGTTCCCAGGCAAGTCATGCCAGCGTTGCCTCCCTGTCCTGGGCAGGGGCCACTTATTATTTTATTTATTTTAATTTATAATTTATTCAAATTGGATTGCCTTGGTAACGTCCCAAACCTGATAATTGGCATTGCCCCTCCTCCTTTCCCACTCTCAGATATTGCTCCAACCTCAGGAGTTGAAGAGGCTGATATGGGGGCTGTAGGAGAACTGCTCTCCCTCAGCTGAGAGCAGAGAAGTATTCCGGAAGGACTGAGTCACCAGCCAAAGACTCAGCTTCCCCCGTCCTTCCTTATTCCTTTCACTTCCCCGACCCTCTCACCTCTCTCTGAAGGCCAACTTGTGTGTGTGTGTGTGTGTGTGTGTGTGTGTGTGTGTACGTGTATGTGTGTGAGAGAGAGAGCATGCGTGCAGGCACACACACACAGGTGTCAACCACACCTCATCTAGGACTTCAGACTCTGGTTGTCCCTCTCCTTCTGCCTGTGTCTCCTTGCTTTGGGGTCCTGACTGAGGAAGGTGTTCAGGGGACAGAGTCAGGGCCAAGGACTGGGGCGCCTCCTCTCACCTGGCCAGACTCTGACCCACCTACCTCAGTTGGGGTGAGGGTCACCCCTCAAACTCAGTCATGTAGTTATCAACTACCCCATTCCCCACTCTAGACTCTGACCTAGCCTTAGCCCTGATACCCGGGGCTGGGCTGAGGGGAACAAGCATTTGCTAAAACTTGAAAAAAAAAACAGGAAAAAATTGTACCTGGTACTTTTTTTTAAAAAAAAAAGAAAGAAAGAAAGAATAAATTCTTGTTTGAAACTTGAACTAAGCCTTACTTTTTCTGTTCGGGAGAGCATGGGGATGGGGATGGAGAGCCTAACTAGAGCCGGGACTCTGCCCTTTCCCCAGGAAAAAGGCCTGAGGCAGGGAAGTCTTAGGGGAAGCCCCATGATTCTTAGGGTCTGGTCTTGCCCCTTTCACATAATGGGGTGGTGTGGTGGGGAAGGTTCTGCTGTAAAAGCTGAACTCTGAAGGCGGATCTGGATTCTTACACTGGTTCTGTTGATGATTTTAGCTCCTCTGAGCTTCAGTGCTCTGATATGTAAAATGAGGGTGACTGTGCAAGTCTCCTAGTGCATGTGACAGAGCATCGGAGATGTGTGCAGGGTGACATGCTCCAGAGAAGGCTGAATGTTGGGGCTGTGTGCCGGACTCTGTATGAGAGGGAACCTGGCCTGATAGACCCTGACGGGGTAGAGGAAGAAAAAGCTATGATGCCTTGGGAAAAGAGGGGAGGGGGAAACCTCAGTCCAATCACCGGGCAATGTTAGGCCCAGTCACCATGGTAACGGGAATGGGGTCGGTCCCCAGTGGGAGGGCTGGGTACAGCACAGCAGGACTACCAGAGAATGTCACTATGGCAACCACGGCAATGAGTCAGCTCCAATCGCTCGTCGCTATGGTGAAAGATGGCGATTATACGCTCAGAAGGGTAAACTGAGTCTCCAGTGGGGATAAAGAATTCTGTGGGAAGCTTTTCTGGGACACCTGCACGCGAAAAGTAGCCTCCATTTGGTCACCGTGTTCGGGATCTTGGGCTTGAACAGCGAGAACAAGAAAAAGCTCCAGCCTTGAGCCCTCTCTAGAAAGTCTGCGTCTCCCAGCGAGCAACTTGATGCACGCTTCTGCCGAGTAACGCTGATTGGCTGAATGTGGAAGAGGGCAGGGAAGGCCGGAAGTATATCCGGGGGAGTGGAAATACGGAAGGAAAGGCTCAGGTCCGGGCATCTAGAGCGACTGCTCTGCTCCGCGTCTCGTTGGTTCCGGAGGTCGCTGTGGCAGTGGGAAATGCTGGCGCGCTCGGTGCGGGCGTCTGGGGCCCTTTTGCTGAGGGTGAGTGCAAGGCATCCTTTTCTAAGGGTCGGGCCAGAGATCACTTGGGTTTTCAACTGGGAAGGGGCCAGATTCTAAGTGTGGGGAGAGAACTGGGATCGGAGGTTATGGTACTCGCCTGAGTTCCTTTCCGAGAACCCTTTAGGGTCGCGGTTTAGGGACATGCCTCCGGGACAGGCACCGAGAGGGGCGGGGTGCCCGACCGACTGGGTCTCTGCTGATCCTCGTCTTCCCTTTAGGGCTCCGTGCAGGCTTCTGGCCGCGCTGCGCGCCGCGCCTCCTCTGGATTGCCCCGAAACACCGTGGTGCTGTTTGTGCCGCAGCAGGAGGCTTGGGTGGTGGAGCGAATGGGCCGATTCCACCGCATCTTGGAGCCTGTGAGAACCTCTTCTGCCCACCCCGGGCCAGCCTGAATCCCAGTTCCCTCACGACATGGGGGAATGGGGTGAGACCTCGTTGGGGCCTGCCTTCACCTTTGGCTTCTGACACCCTAGGCCAGACCTGGCAGGGCCCAGACTGCTGACGGTCATACCCATCTTACCACCTTTTCCCATTGCGCTAGCATCCCACAGGCCCCACATTAGGAATCTCTTCTATTAATCCTCTCAGCTCCACCTGTCTGCATGGAAAAGTCTACTCTGCTGGCTCCTATCTCCTTGACTGTCCCTTCCATTCAGAGATCCAGCCTTACATTCCTATCCTTACATTCTTACGTACCGGTGACACCCCAAGCCTTCTGTTTTTCTGGGCAGAATCTATGTTGATTCCCTACCCACTCCAGGCCTAGCTTCGATCTCAATCCTACAGCCCCCCATCCTTCTGAAGACCTGTAACTCCTCTTCCCAGGGCTTGAATATCCTCATCCCTGTGTTAGACCGGATCCGATATGTGCAGAGTCTCAAGGAAATTGTCATCAACGTGCCTGAGCAGTCTGCCGTGACTCTTGGTGAGGGGTGCGGGGTGACATGGGTGCTCTGAGGCCATTAGGATGTGGTTGCAGGAGAAAGAGCTGATTGGGACCTGGAGGCCTGACCTCCTTTCTCTCCTGCTCCTGCACCTACAGACAATGTAACTCTGCAAATCGATGGAGTCCTTTACCTGCGCATCATGGACCCTTACAAGGTATCTGTCCTCTGCTTTATTGAGCTCCTGAGTTGCTCTCCTCACTAAAATCCTGCATGCAAGCTACTGACACTATCCATGCCCCTTTCAGGCAAGCTATGGTGTGGAGGACCCTGAGTATGCTGTCACCCAGCTAGCTCAGACAACCATGAGATCAGAGCTCGGCAAACTCTCTCTGGACAAAGTCTTCCGGGTAAGGGGATCTGAGCCAGAGTTAGGGTTTGAAGACACATACCTGGCACTCTCAGTCCTTTCTGGGGATCAGTTCCGGGACCTTCTCGGTTTCGCCCCCTGAAGGTTGGGTTGAGGCCATGGAGCTTACACCTCTCTTCCTCCAGGAGCGGGAGTCCCTGAATGCTAACATCGTGGATGCTATCAACCAGGCTGCTGACTGCTGGGGCATCCGCTGCCTCCGTTATGAGATCAAGGATATCCATGTGCCACCCCGGGTGAAAGAGTCCATGCAGATGCAGGTGGGGGCCAGAGAGGGATGAGGTGGAGTACTTCAGGATGCTCCAGTTGCATAGGGACCTGGACTCCCTTCCCTGTTGTGATGGGTACAATTGCAGGTCTGTGTAAGAGTTTACTTTTACTCTGGTTTCTTGTTGATGGGGCTTGCTGGGGGCTTCTAGGTGGAGGCAGAGCGGCGGAAACGGGCCACAGTTCTAGAGTCTGAGGGGACTCGAGAGTCGGCCATCAACGTGGCAGAGGGGAAGAAGCAGGCACAGATCCTGGCCTCTGAGGCAGAAAAGGCTGAACAAATAAATCAGGCAGCAGGTCAGCAGAGGGTAGAGGCTGAGTGATGAACAGGGTATGGGTCTTTGAGGCTTGCTACTGGGACAGGAGCTTTTGGGGTACCCTGACCTCATAGGTTAAGCTCTGTCTCTTTTCTTCCAGGAGAGGCCAGTGCAGTTCTGGCCAAGGCCAAGGCTAAAGCTGAAGCTATTCGCATCCTGGCTGCAGCTCTGACACAACATGTGAGAGACCCCCTAGGTGGGATTGGGGATCAGGAATTGGCAGTAGAAGAGGTTCTCTTATCTACCCTTGGGAGAAATTCCTGCCATTTTGGTTCCACTGAGCCACATTACATGATCTCTTGTATTGTGATCTGCATATCCTCTTTCTAGGAACCTGATTTCTCTCCACTTCCTTTCCTCCCCCCCCCCACCCCCCATGCAAGTCTGTGATCTCTGATTTTTATCTTCCCTGTGGCCACAGAATGGAGATGCAGCAGCCTCCCTGACTGTGGCTGAGCAGTATGTCAGCGCATTCTCTAAACTGGCCAAGGACTCCAACACTATCCTGCTGCCCTCCAACCCCGGCGACGTCACCAGTATGGTGGCTCAGGTTAGAGCGCCCTGAAGACCCAGCATAGAGCACCAATGCCAGAGACTGAGACGCTACCACCACCACCATCACTTTCCCCATCGAGTCCTCTAGAGTGCCCTGAGACCTACACCTCTCTTCATCCCCTGAACGAGACACCCCCAGTCATCCCTAGCAATAGGGAACCTCTTGAGACATCTTTCTTTTTTTTTTTCTTTTTTTTTTGCAGATGCCTGTATTAGTATTTTGAGGGTGACCCTGCTCTGGTAGTTTGTAACATTCCTAGAACCGACTCCAAAGCTTTTAAGACTGAGGCTTGAGAGAGAGAAAGGAAAAACAAGCTTACTGGCCCCGGCTCTACCTTCTTCCTTTGAGCCGTTGGTGGGTTGGGCTATACCTTCTGCCATGTGTCATCATGGCTCTCTCTCTGTCCCTCTCCTCAGGCCATGGGTGTGTATGGGGCCCTCACCAAAGCCCCGGTGCCAGGAGCCCAGGACTCAGTCTCCAGCAGGAGCAGCAGAGATGTCCAGAGCACAGATGCAAGTCTTGATGAGGAACTTGATCGAGTCAAGCTGAGTTAATGGAGCTGGGCTTGGTCAGGGAGGCTGGGGACAGGGAAGCAGCGCTCCCAGATTCTGGCTCTAGCCTCCCTGCCAAGATTTTGGTTATTATTTTTTTATTTGAACTTTAATCATGTAATAAACTCACCAGTGGCAAACCAAAACTGTCCTCTTTGATTGGGGAATGAAGTTGGGAGAGTCACCGGTGTTCTCCTTGGATGACCACTGCCACCTCCAGTCCTGTCAGGTCTTGGGAACTGATTCCTCCATGAGCAAGATTAAATGTCATATAAAGTGAAATCATCCTGCATGTCTTCAGGAGAAGCTGTGGGATACAGTGGAAGGATTAAACCACATGTCTACTGAACTGCCAGCTGGGGAGTGTAGTCCCCCCTCTTGCTAAGTGTAGGGCTGTGAATTTGAGCAGGTGTTGGTGTTTTTTTTAATGGGAAAGAGGGCCGTCCTGGTAGAGTAGTGCTCAAAGGGTCCTCAGGGACTGAGGACACTCATTCGTTCATTCAAAAACATTCAGTGCTCAGCCATAAGAAGGAATGAAATTGGGTCATTTGTAGAGACGTGGATGGGCCTAGAGACTGTCATACAGAGTGAAGTAAGTCAGAAAGAGAAAAACAAATACAGTATATTAACGCATATATGTGGAACTTAGAAAAATGGTACAGATGAACCAGTTTGCAGGGCAGAAATAGAGACAGACGTAGAGAACAAACATATGGACACCAAGGGGGGAAAGTGGCAGGGGGCAGGTGGTGGTGTGATGAACTGGAAGATTGGGATTGACATGTATACACTAATATGTAAAAAATGGATAACTAATAAGAACCTGCTGTGTAAAAAAAAAATTAAAAAAAACCCAAAACATTCAATGATGTCTACCATGTGCCAAGCTCAGTGCTACAGAAGAACCCAAATCCTATCGTCCCTGTTTTCACAGGAAACAGAGCTACAAAGTGATAAGTGCTGAGGTGGAGGAAAGTTCTGGCTGAGTGATCCTTGGGGGAGGATCATGTCACTTTGTGGGCAGCAAGGTTACTAACTCGGACATTGGGCTCAGGCTGGAAAAATCAATGCTTTCATCAGGCTACAGTTGGGGACTGGAATATGCAAAGGCCCACAGTTCCAGAGAAGTTGGAGTATTCACAGTTGTTCTTTGTGGCTGATGGGTGGGGTGTTAGGGGGTGTGACAATGCGGCAGGGGCCAAATCTCAGGGAGATAGGGTCTTGAAAGAGTTTGGCCTTTATCTGGGGAGCAGGGAGCATGAAGGGTTTTTTCCCTTCCCATGAAGAATTTTAAGAAGATTAAGGTAATCACATCAGAGTTTCAGATGGAGCTGTCCTGCTGCGATGTGGTCAGGGGATTTGAAGGAGAGATGGGAGGCTGGAAGGACAGTAAGAAGGCTACTTCAGTGGTCCTGGAGAGGGTGGTGAGGCCTGAACATAGGTAAGGGGCTTTGGGGATGAAGGTGGAGGGATATTTCAACATATTTCTGAATTAGAATTTATTCATTTATCCATTTAATGATTTTATTGAATCCCAACTATATGCCAAGCACCGAGGATATAGTAATAAAGAAAACAAAATTCCCTACTCTCAATGAGCTTACATTCTATTTGGAAGGGACAAATCATTAATAAGATGTATAGTATTTCAGATGCTGATGAGTTGTACTAGAGAGGGAAGTAAAGAAAGGAAGGGAGGGCTTCCCTGGTGGCGCAGTGGTTGAGAGTCCGCCTGCCGATGCAGGGGACACGGGTTCGTGCCCCGGTCCGGGAAGATCCCACATGCCGCTGAGCAGCTAGGCCCGTGAGCCATGGCCGCTGAGCCTGCGCATCCGGAGCCTGTGCTCCGCAACGGGAGAGGCCACAACAGTGAGAGGCCCGCGTACTGCAAAAAAAAAAAAAAAAAGGAACTGATAGTACATTTAAGCTTAGATATGGAGATGAGGAGGGGACGGCCCATTTGGGCATCTGGGAGTAAAGCTGACAGGAGTTGGAAATGCAAAGGTCCTGAGGCAGAGGGTGGCTTCCTTGTAATGTGAAGAGCAAAGCAACTACAGTGGATAGAACTGAGTTAAGGAAACAAGTGGCAGCTAGATGAATCAAAGAAGGAAGTGGGGAGTCAGTGTGTAGATTTGTAGGGCCATGTAGAACCACTACAAGAATTTAGGCTTTACTCTGAGATGAGGAAACCATTGGAGACGTTTTTTTGTTTTAAATGGTAGCTTTTCTGAGATATAATTCACATACAATGTGATTCACCTGCTTAAAGTGTAAATTCAATAATTTCTAGTATATTCACAGAATTGGGCAACCATCACAATTTAGAACATTTTCATCACTGCTCCCCAACCCCACCCTGCCACAAAACCCCTGTACCCATTAGTAGTCACTCCTCTCTCCCCTCAACCCTAGACAACCACTAATTTACTTTCTGTATCTTTAGATTTACATATTCATGTAAATGGAATAATACGTGCTATTTTGTGATTGGCTTCTTTCCCTTAGCATGTTTTTTTAAAAATATTTATTTATTTGGCTGTACCAGGTCTCAGTTGTGGCACCCGGGCTCCTTGTTGCCGCGTGCGGGATCTTCATTGCAGCATGCAGGATCTTTAGTTGCGGCATGTGGGATCTAGTTCTCTGACCAGGGATCGAACCTGGGCCCCACGCATCAGGAGCGTGGAATCTCAGCCACTGAACCACTACGGAAGTCCCCTAGTGAGCATGTTTTTAGGTTTCATTCATGTAGTTGCATGTAACCACTTGTAGTACGTCATCCCTTTTTTTATTGGCCAAACAATATTCTGTTGTACAGATATACCATATTTTGTTTATCCATTTATCAGTGAAGGCCATTTGGGTTGTTTCCACCTTTTGGCTATTATGATAATGCTACTATGAACCTTCATGTGCAAGTTTTTGCGTGGCCACAGGTTTTTCTCTTGGGTATATACCTACAAGTGGAGTTGCTGGTCATATGGTAGCTCTACGTTTAACCTTTGGAAGAATTGCCAGACTTCTTTTCAAAAGCTGCTGCACCATTTTTCAATTCCAACAGCAGTTTATGAGGGTTCACATTTCTTCACACCCACATCAATGCTTGTTATTTATCTTTTTTATTATAGCCATCCTCCTGTGTTTAAAGTGGTATCTCTAGCATTTCCCTGATGGCTAATAATGTTGAGCATCTTCTCATGTGTTAATAGTTCATATATTTTCTTCGGGATTTCCCTGGTGGCACAGTGGTTAAGAATCCGCCTACCAATGCAAGGGACACGGGTTCGAGCTCTGGTCCAGGAAGATCCCACATGCTGCAGAGCAACTAAGCCCTTGTGCCACAACTACTGAGCCCGCATGCTGCAACTATTGAAGCCTGCATGCCTAGAGCCCGTGCTCCGCAACAAGAGAAGCCACTGCAAAGAGAAGCCTCCACACCGCAACGAAGAGTGGCCCCCGCTCGCCGCAACTAGAGAAAGCCCGCACACAGCAACAAAGACCAACGCAGCCAAAACTTAAAAAAAGCCTTCTTTGGAGAAATGTCTATTCAGATCCTTTGCCCATTAAAAAAAATTTTTTTAATTGAAATATAGTTGATTTACAATGTTGTGCCTCTTTGCCCATTTTTGAATTGGATTGTCTTATTACTGAGTTGTAAGATTCATCCTTGGAAAGGATGAATAATAAAATCTATCAGTTGGAGTCAGCTTGGCAAAAAGGGGGAAATAAATATTATCCCTATTTTACAGATGAGGTAATGCCCAATAATGACAGTGAGTGGCAGGGCTAGGATTCAAGCTAAGTTTGGTTCCAGAGGCTTAGATCTTAGTCTTAACCAAGAATGGACAGTGGCTCCCTGAACTCTTCTAGTTTAGGGCCTTGCCCCCAATTCTAAATTACTATACTCTCCCATCAAACTCCCGTCTCTGGCCAGCCTTGCGTTCCTTGCCGAACTTCCTCGGAGGCGCCAGCAGATGGCGATAGGGACTCCCGAGGGTCGCTCTAGCCGGCGCACGCACCTCTGTGGTGCCAGGCCGCAGGCGCCGACGCTGCACTTCCGGGCGCCATTCAAGGTGAGCCAGGGTCTCCCCAAATCCCCTTGCGCTCGCTTTTGTCTGAAGTTAGGGGCCCTTCCACCCCACTAAGAGCTCGCAGTCTAGCGGGCCCCGTACCCAGGGCAGGGTGCCCAGCCGGAGGCCGGGTAGCCACCTGAGGCGGCAGAGCCATCCGGACGTCTGGGTCCCACCGAGGCCCAACTGCCTCAAGACCTCGCACCTCTGCCCTGCTGCGCCGGGGAGGTCGCGCTTCTGGTCTCCTGGCGATCCTGGCTGTCCGGAAGCGGAGTAGGACTCCTTCCCTTCGTCCCCTGGGTCCCCACCAGGCGGCGCCATCAGCCTGGCCGGGATTCCCCTGCGGCTGCGAGCCCTGGCCACTCCAGGGGTGTTGAAATTGGCGAGGAGAGAGGAGAAACGGGCTGTCAGAAAGCAGTCTACCACTTGGAATAAGTTTCCCTCGTGGGCTGTGTTTTCCATCATTAGGATCTCCTGGCGTACAAATTCCTATGCTCCACCCCCGAAGATCCTGATTCAGGGTATTTGGGGTGGCGCCTGGAAATCACTATTTTAAAACAGCTGCTTCAGGTTGATACCCATAGCCTGCGCACCTCGCCTTCAGAAACTCTGGTATAACTGGTGGAGAGGAACATTGCACTGGGTTGGCTATGGGACTGTTTATCTTCAGGAAGGCTTCCAAGAGGAAGTGATTCTAGCTGGGCTTTGTATTGAGAGACTAGACTATCTGCTGGTTCTTTGCCTCACAGTTATGAATTCCCTCCCCCGCCACCACCAGGATGCGGAAGATCTCAGTGCTGCTCTTCCTGGCCTGGGTGGGCTTCCTCTTCTACGCCGGCATTGCTCTCTTCACCAGTGGCTTCCTGCTCACCCGTTTGGAGCTCACCAACCATAGCAGCTGCCAAGAGCCCCCAGGCCCTGGGTCCCTGCCATGGGGGAGCCGAGGGGAGCCCGGGGCCTGTTGGATGGCTTCCCGATTCTCCCGACTTGTGTTGGTGCTCATAGACGCTCTGCGATTTGACTTTGCCCAGCCCCAGCTCTCACATGTTTCTGGGGAGCCTCCCACCTCCCTGCCCTTCCTGGGCAAACTGGGCTTCTTGCAGAGGATCCTGGAAATTCAGCCCCACCATGCCAGGCTCTACCAGTCCAAGGTTGACCCCCCGACCACCACCATGCAGCGCCTCAAGGCCCTCACCACCGGCTCACTGCCTACCTTTATTGACGCTGGCAGTAATTTTGCCAGCTACGCCATAGCGGAAGACAATCTCGTTAAGCAGCTTACCAGTACAGGTTAGTCAGGCCTCTTTGGTGGCCAGGAGTACCTTGGCAAATTTCTTTAGACGTCAGAGAGCCAGAACTTTGGGTGCCCAGCTGCGTGCTTGACTAGGAGGACAGGAAGGAGAAAGAGACCCTGACTCTGTATGCAGGGAGCTCAGGTCCGGGCTCTGTCCTTCTGGCGTTTGTAATCTGCATGGGGTATTGGTTTTACTTTGGGCGAGCTCTCAGTAAAGGGGCAGGGGAGAGACGAAAAGAAGATGTGGGTCTGGTATTTTCAAAAGCGTGGAGAAGAGAGCAGAGGGTCCAGGCCCCGTCCACTCACTGACTCGGAAAAAGCAATATGTACCCAGGAAAAATAGAGCAGCAGAGGTAGCCAGGGGCTGAGAACTAGCAGAGCTTTTTATAGGAATAAGTAGTAAAAGGTCTGGGTGGAGTATGGTTACCAGGGAAAGCTTCCTGGCAGAAAATTTTAGGCCTTGAAGGATAAAGAGTTGTTTGGATGGAACTGCTGTGCCTTATAGTGCATGGTTGGGATTTCTGATAGATCTTTAAAAGGCCTTTCCTCTTCCCCGTCTCCTGACTCCTGCTCAGGCTGTGACCCACTCATGTCCCTGCAGGGAGGCGTGTGGTCTTCATGGGAGATGAAACCTGGAACGATCTTTTTCCTGGAGCTTTCTCCCAAGCTTTCTTTTTCCCGTCCTTCGATGTTAGAGACCTACACACAGTGGACAATGGTATCCTGGAACACCTCTACCCAATCAGTGAGCACGGGGCCAGAGGCAGGCCTAAGACTGGGAGCTGGGGAGGGCTATGTCAGTCCACAAATTCTGAACCTCCCATGGATGCAGTGGCCTGGGCTTGTGCCCCTGGACATAGGAGCATCAGAGCCTGGCTGGGGTTGAGGAGTGGGCCTTAGTCCCCTGTGCTCAGGTTCTCTCCTTCACAGTGGACAGTGGTGAATGGGATGTGCTGATTACTCACTTCCTGGGTGTGGATCACTGTGGCCACAAGCATGGCCCTCATCATCCTGAAATGGCCAAGAAACTTAGCCAAATGGACCAGGTGATCCAGTGAGTGTGGGATATTGGCTGGGGGAGTGGGTTTGTGTCTGAGAATCTCATAATATATGGTCCCAAGAGAAAAAAAATCTTTATTTGGAACTCTTACTTGGCTAAATTCTGTCTTCTCTAGGCCTTTTTCTGAAGCTAGGGGCCTCATCCGTTTTGAGTAACTTAGCATGTGATTTTGGGCAGTAGGGTTATGACCGAGGAAGTGTTTTTTTGCCAGAGGTCTAGGCCCTACTAGTGGAAGTTAATTGGCTGGGGGTGAATGGGCCCCTGAGAAAAATCTTTTTTTAATTAATTAATTTATTTATTTATTTTTGGCTGCGTTGGGTCTTCGTTGCTGCGCACGGGCTTTCTCTAATTGCGGCGAGCAGGGGCTACTCTTCATTGCGGTGCGCGGGATTCTCCTTGCGGTGGCTTCTCTTGTTGCAGAGCACAGGTTCTAGGCACGTGGGCTTCAGTAGTGTGGCTTGCGGGCCCTAGAGCGCAGGCTCAGCAGTTGTGGCGCACGGGCTTAGTTGCTCTGCGGCATGTGGGATCTTCCCGGACCAGGGCTCGAACCCATGTCCCCTGCATGGGCAGGTGGATTCTTAACCACTGCGTCACCAGGGAAGTCCCTGAGAACAATCATTATCCCTACCTTCTGACACATTTCTTGGCCCCCAGGGGACTCGTGGAGCGTCTGGAGAATGACACGCTGCTGGTAGTGACTGGGGACCATGGGATGACCACGAGTGGGAACCATGGAGGGGACAGTGAGCTGGAGACCTCAGCTGCACTTTTTCTGTATAGTCCCACAGCCCTCTTCCCCAGCACCCCACCAGAGGTGAGGCCTGAGCTGTGCTTTGTGTGGTTTCCCGCTATTCAGTCCGCATCATAATTGTAGCATCCTCGTGGATCCCTCCATTTTAAGCCCCCAAATTCATAACCCTGGGCATCCCCCATTCTTATTTCCTACCTAGGCCCCTATGTCTTCCATCCTAAACAACTGACCTCAGCTTTTTGCTGAACCCGTTGACCCCTGTCCTTGTTCTCTAGGAGCCAGAGGTAATTCCTCAAATCAGCCTTGTGCCTACGCTGGCCCTGCTGTTGGGCCTGCCCATCCCATTTGGGAACATCGGGGAGGTGATAGCTGAGGTCTTCTCGGAGGTCGAAGACTCCCAGCCTCACTCTTCTACTCTGGCCCAAGCCTCAGCTCTCCATCTCAATGCCCAGCAGGTAGGTAATGGGCTGGGCTTCAGGTGACAGAGTTAGGTTGAGCATGGGAGAAGCATAATGACCCACTCTGTTGTCCTTTGTTCAGTCTTAATATCACATTCCATAGCCAAGTACGCCCTCTCTCCCTGTCCTGGACGGAGTTTGGGTCCCTGATTTCTAGGTACCCCACATGGTAATACTTGTCCTTGTCTGTGTCCCAGTTCACGTCTCTGATCTTTTCTGCCAGGTGTCCCGATTTCTTCACACCTACTCAACTGCTGCTCAGGACCTCCAAGTTAAGGAGCTTCATCGACTGCAGAACCTCTTCTCCAAAGCTTCTGCTGACTACCAGCGGCTTCTGCAGAGCCCCCAGGGGGCTGAGGCAGCACTACAGACTGTGATTACTGAGCTGCAGCAGTTCCTGCGGGGAGTTCGGGCCATGTGCATTGAGTCTTGGGCTCGTTTTTCTCTGGTCCGCATGGCAGGGGGTGCTGCTCTCTTGGCTGCTACCTGCTTTCTTTGCCTACTGGTATCCCAGTGGGCAGCATCCCCAGGCTTCTATTTCCGCCCTCTCCTAATACCCATGGCCTGGGGTTTGACTGGAGCCTTAGTGTGTGCTGGACTCCTGGCAACTACTGGGCTGAAGCTGGATTCAGTGGTTCTAGGGGCCATGGCTGCAGTGGGCTCACTTCTGCCTTTTCTGTGGAAAGCCTGGGCTAGCTGGGGAGCTAAGAGGCCCCTGGCAGCCCTGCTTCCCATGCCTGGGCCTGTCCTGTTACTCCTGCTCATTCGCTTTGCTGGTTTCTTCTCTGATAGCTTTGTTATAGCCGAGGCCAGGGCCGCCCCCTTCCTTTTGATCTCACTTATCTTGCTCCTGGTTGCCCAGCTTCACTGGGAGGGCAAGCTGCTGCCACCTAAGCTACTCACAATACCTCGCCTTGGCTTTCTGACCCCAGCAGGCCCCCCACGTCACAATGGCACGCATGCCCTGGGGCTTGGAGTTGGGTTGCTTTTATGTATAAGGCTAGCTGGGCTTTTTCATCGCTGCCCTGAAGAGACGCCTGCTTGCAGCTCCTCTCCCTGGCTGAGTCCCCTGGCATCCATGGTGGGTGGTCGAGCCAAGAATGTGTGGTATGGAGCTTGTGTGGGGGCGCTGGCGGCCCTGTTAGCTGCCGTGCGCCTGTGGCTTCGCCGCTATGGTAATCTCAAGAGTCCTGAGCCCCCTGTGCTCTTTGTGCGCTGGGGGCTGCCGCTGATGGGACTAGGCACTGCCGCCTACTGGGCCTTGGCATCAGGGGCGGATGAAGCACCCCCACGTCTCCGGGCCCTGGTCGCTGGGGCATCAGTTATGTTACCTAGGGCTGTGGCCGGGTTGGCTGCTTCAGGGCTCATGCTGCTGCTCTGGAGGCCTGTGACGGTGCTGGTGAAAGCTGCAGCGGGTGCTCCACGGACCAGGACTGTCCTCACTCCCTTCTCAGGCCCCCCCACTTCTCAGGCTGACCTGGATTATGTGGTTCCTCAAATCTACCGACACATGCAGGAGGAGTTCCGGGGCCGGCTAGAGAGGACCAAATCTCAGGGCCCCCTGACGGTGGCCGCCTATCAGTTGGGGAGTGTCTACTCGGCTGCTATGGTCACGGCCCTCACCCTCTTGGCCTTTCCACTTCTGCTATTGCATGCAGAGCGCATTAGCCTTGTGTTCCTGCTTCTGTTTCTGCAGAGCTTCCTTCTCCTGCATCTGCTTGCTGCTGGGATACCCATCACCACCCCTGGTAAATACATATCTCAGCCCTGATTCATCCAAGGGCAGTAGTGATGTGAATTCAGCCCCTCTTATTTTCAGGGAGGTGTTGCTCCTCAGGTTCTTCACCTTGATACAGGGTCTCACGCCCCAACAGTTGAGAGGGTCTTCCTGATGTCCTGTCTCTTATCTGCTGTAGCCAAGCTAATTGATCCCTCCCATTGGCTTTCAGGGCCAGCAGGGTTCATGGAGGAGGGAGACAAACAGTACTTCAAGACTCAATTCTTAATGGAAATGTTACATCCTCGTGAGCACATTTCCTGATTCTCCAGTGATGAGAGTGGTGAATTGAGCATATTCACCACTCATAGTGAGCTGTGTGTATATGAGAGAAAGAGGCTGACCACAGATTAGAGCAGTGGGGCTTTGTGCCACGGAGGGAATAACAGAGTGTTGACTGTTAGAAGCTTGGGGTGATGGGCATGCT
Source organism: Tursiops truncatus (assembly GCF_011762595.2). Lineage (NCBI taxonomy): Eukaryota > Metazoa > Chordata > Mammalia > Artiodactyla > Delphinidae > Tursiops > Tursiops truncatus. The sequence goes on along the minus strand of NC_047039.1, from coordinate 78,327,713 downwards.
CGCGTGTAAGAGACAGCACTGAGGTCGTAGGTGTATATGATCTTGGGGCAGTGGGCTGTGGGTTAGGGAGTGGGATGTGACTGTAAAGAGGCATATCTCTTCCTCCAGGTCCTTTTACTGTGCCTTGGCAGGCAGTTTCTGCTTGGGCCTTCATGGCAACACAGACCTTCTATTCCACGGGTCACCAGCCCGTCTTTCCAGCTATCCATTGGCATGCTGCCTTCGTGGGAGTCCCAGAGGGCCATGACTTTACCTGGCTGTCTGCTTTGCTGGTGGGAACCAACACCTTTGCCTCCCATATCCTCTTTGCAGGTAACTCCTCATTCCTCCCTTGCTTCCATTGTTTACTCTGGCTTCGTGGAAGGAAAGGAAACCCCAGGATTTGAGTGGGGAAATGTGATTTTGTTAGATCTTTGGCACCCCTTGGCCTTTGCTAATTGGAGGCTGAGCCAACTAGGGTAGTTGGGGGCCACGGTGGCCTGGTCCCTGGGTCCTCCATTGATTCTAGCCCTGCCTTCCTCTGAGGCAGTAGGTTGCCCATTGCTCCTGCTCTGGCCCTTTCTCTGTGAGAGTCAAGGGCCCCGGAAGAGGCGGCAGCCCCCAGGGAATGAAGCTGAGGCCAGAGTCAGGCCTGAGGAGGAGGAGGAGCCACTGATGGAGATGCGGCTCCGGGACGCGCCTCACCACTTCAATGCAGCGCTGCTGCAGCTGGGCCTCAAGTACCTCTTTGTCCTTGGTATTCAGGTGGGTGCAGGGGAGAGATCATGGAGTTAGTGATCTTTTCTCATGCTGTACATCACATTCTTTCACACTTTGCCAAAACCCTAGGAGAGAGCCTTGACTGAGGTATAGATAAGTGAAGTGATTGCCCAAAGGCCAGTGGCCTCAAATGGCAGTATTAAGACTTGAACCTGGGTCTCCTTCATCCTAGTCTTGGATTGTTTCCTCTCTACAAGCTAGATCTGGACCTGATGGTTTCATCTGGGGATTACTCCATTAGTGGACAGACTGGAAAATCTGAGGTGATGGCCAGGATTCTTTCCCAATCTGTGATCATTGATCTTCCTTTCCTTCAGAGGCAGAAGGTGTGACTCTGACATTCCCTCCACCCTGGGAGGCAGAGCCTGAGTGTCAGCAGCACAGATGAATAGTGCTTGCCCAAGGTCACACTGCAAGTCGTGGCTGGGCCAGGAAAAGAATTAGGTCTCCTAACTCCTAACCCAGGGTTTTTTTCCACTGACACACACTACTTTCCTTCCCCTTCCATTCTTCACAGGGACCTGCAGCAATTCTCTATACGACCTGCTTCCTCCTCCCCTTCCTTAATAACTTGACCTCTCCTCTCTTCCCTTAGATTTTGGCCTGTGCCTTGGCAGCCTCCATCCTCCGCAGGCATCTCATGGTCTGGAAGGTGTTTGCCCCCAAGTGAGTGGATTTGCTTGAGAAGTATTGGTGTGGGGGAGGGTGAAGCTTGGAGCAAACAATGAACATTCAGAGTGGACAAGGTTTTGCCTCAGCAGGGAAAAGGCTCTAGACCTCCTGTCTGTGTCCTTTGAGATTCCCCACCTTTCTTTGCAGGTTCATTTTTGAGGCCGTGGGCTTCATTGTGAGCAGCGTGGGACTTTGCCTGGGCATAGCTTTGGTGATGCGAGTGGATGGTGCTGTGAGCTCCTGGTTCAGGCAGTTAGTTCTGGCCCAGCAGAAGGCTGGAGAACAATCAAGCCTGGTCTATACGGGTGCTGGATCATCTGCAAGAGAGGCTCAGTCACACCTCTTACCACCATGCAGCCAGGATCTACTGGCATCTGGGACTTCATTATTTTATAATTCAAAATCATAGTGGAGCCTAATCCGTAACTCCTGCTTTGGATACATCTGAGAGACTGAGGGGCTGCCTCCGAAGTGGAATGAAATAATGATGTAAATATGTGTGTCTGAGGTGTAGGGGAGCCCCCACTGTCCTGTAGGGGATATGTGGAGGGTCAGTCTCCCCTCATCCAGGCACAGATGGGATCAGCCGTCTTATGGAGACCTGGCCACATCTGAGAACTCTGGGAGGTGGTTGGAGTTGTCTGAATTCACTTCTCCCAACTCCTCCCAAATCACTACTGTTATTCCACCTGCCATTTTCCTTTGCCATGGAACATATTTTATTAAATTCTTTTGCTTTGGCTGATAACAGAGATGGCTGAAAAGACAGGCCCAGGCATCATGGAGCACACAGACTTTCACTGTCTAAAGCCCCAATAGTGCTGTATCTCCTCCTCCTCAACTGTGTCCTTTCACTTCAGAAAACCCTTTGCCCTTCACGTCTGTGGAGGCTTCCCTGGTTTCCCAACCTATGCTGCCTTTTATCAGACCTACTCGTCCATCTAACACACCTTGTCCCATTGATTATTCCTGACTTGAAGCCAAAATTTTATGAATCTAATGCTCCTCACACATCTCCTGTGCCCTCCATCCACCTCACTACCCCTGTGTCATGTTGAAGTGCTGGCATGAAATCCTTATGGAAACATCCATCAAAGAAGTGGGGAAGAGGTTCTGAGAAGGGTCAGGACTGGGGTTTGAGGTTTGAGGGTGCCCAGGACAGGAAGAGATGATGTATATGATTTGCAAATAATTTCTCCCACTTTGTGACTTTTCTTTGAGTTTTCTTTTATTTCTTTTTTTTAATTGAGGTATAATTGACATCTTTGAATTTTCTTTTTTTCCCAGTTTATTGAGATATAATTGACATACATCACTGGATAAGTTTAAGGTGTCCAGCATAACAGTTTAACTTACATCTTCGAATTTTCTTGACAGTGTCTTTGTAGCACAAGAGTTTTTAATTTTAATGAAGTCCAAGTTATCCATTTTGAGTTGACTTTATAGATGGCAAGTGTCGCAGCTTGTTTCTTCTTTGCATACGGATCTCCAATTCTACTCCATATGTTGAAAGGACTGGGCAGGTATATTTGAGCAGGGCAGGCTGCACAGGCACAGGGCTGCGCTGCCAGCTGGTCGGACTGCATGTGGTTGAGCAGACTGTGGTGAGCGTGTTGGTGCTCCATGGTGAGCAGAGATAGGATGGGCCGATTACCGAGGGCCTCGGTCTCAGGTCAGTTCTTTTTGAAGACACTTCTGGGGCTGGACCTTTTGAGGCGGCTCCCGGCGGTACTACAACTCCCAGCGTGCATCGCGCGGGCCAGCCCTCCGCGGCGGGGGAGATCCCCGGCCGATCTGGATGTGTGGCGGCAAAGGAAGAGCTGAGCCGCGGGTTCCGGGTTTTTGAGGTTGACTTAAGGCTTTGGCCTCCGCGAGGGCTGAGCCACGGAACTGCGAGCCGTGTGACCTACCCACTCAGACACGCCCCCGGCCTCTGGCCCGCCTCTGCCTTCCCCTCTGGTCTGGCCCCGACTCGTTTCTTCTTCCAGTTTCCCGCGGGGAGTAACCCTTGACGACGACCAACCGCAGCCGAGCATTTTGCCGGCCGGGCCAATCTGAGGCGCGGGTGGAAGAGGCGGAGGTAGAAGCCCCGCCAGGCAGCGAGCGGGGTGTCCGTTTCTCCCGGAAAGGGTAGGCCGCCCCGGCTGGAACCCCGAGGGGAGCAAAAGAACCTTGGCGGGGTGCGGAAGTGCATGGGCCTCTCCGCTCTCAGTGGGGCGTCGGAGGGGCCAGGCTTACCCTTCAGCGGCACTCTTCACGTGTCTGGGCCCAGTCTCGGCCGCCATGGCTCACAGGACCCCTCCGGGCTCTTCAGCTTCACACGCCAGCTGCCTGGACCTGTGGAGGGAAAAGAATGACCAACTAGTTCAACAGGCCAAGGTAACGCGGTTGCTGGGACCCTCGCTTTGCAACCTCAAAATACCAGGAAAGGGGTATGCAGTGGATTCACGCACCCTTTAGGAGCGTGACCTCCCCTAAAGAGCCAGAAATGGCTGGTGAATGACATCCCTTGCCACAGCTGCAAGGGGAGAGGGAAGGACTGTACCCCACCCCACATTTGTTAGGTTGCTCAGGACTCAGGTCTGTCTCCGAGGCGACAGCAGTTGGCTCAAGATGCACTGGAAGGGCTCCGGGGACTCCTCCATAGTCTGCAGGGTAAGTAGCGCCCCCTCTCCAGTTGCAGCGAGTGGGGGCCACTCTTCGTTGTGGTGCGCGGGCCCCTCATTGCGGTGGCTTCTCTTGTTGTGGAGCACGGGCTCTAGGTGCGTGGGCTTCAGTGGTTGTGGCACGCAGGCTCAGTAGTTGTGGCTCGCAGGCTCTAGAGCGCAGGCTCAGCAGCTGTGGCATACAGGCCTAGTTGCTCCGCGGCATGTGGGATCCTCCCGGACCAGGGCTCGAGCCCGTGTCCCCTACATTGGCAGGCAGATTCTTAACCACTGCGCCACCAGGGAAGTCTCCAAAGGGTGGATTCTTTATTGAGGCCATTTTGGTTGGGGTGGGGTGATCTCTTTCACCTGAGAGTGGTCTGTGAGACCAGCATTTGTTGCTCCAGGGCTCCCTGCGGCTGTTTCTGTTCTCCGCTTGGAACTGACTGTCATCTGCAATTTCATTACCCTGAGGGCAAGCCTGGCCCAGGGTTTCACTGAGGACCTGGTACAGGATATCCAGCAGGGCCTAGAGAGAGGTGAGGGCCAGAGATTGCCTTCCATGCCCCTGCCAGCCTCAGGCTGGGCTTAAGTTCTTGCAAGGGGGATAGGAGGAGCAACATAATCTGTCACCTCCACGGAGATGCCCTTCCCTGATCCTCCATGTGCTCCTTGGACCAGGAGCACCTTTGTGACCTTTGGGCTCCTGCAGAGAAGAAAAGCCAGAGATGAGGCCCCACCTCAGCTGTATGTGTATGTATACTCTACAGTGCTGGAGACCCAGGAGCAGCTGAAGGCCAGGCTGGAACATGGGCTCAGGGGGCTGTGGGACTCCGTCCTCCATGTTTCCTCCCTTCTGCCGGAGCTGCTCCCTGCCCTTCACCACCTTGCTGGCCTGCAGGCTGCCCTTTGGCTGAGCACTGACCGTCTTGGGGACCTGACCTTGCTGCTGCAGACCCTGAATGTTAGCCAGGTAATTCAGGTAGTGATCTGGATCTAAGGGTCTCTTTCCTCCTCACACCCTTCCTAGCTGCAGTATCATCATTATGTGTTGGAAAGGCTGCTGGGTTGGTGTTCAGAAGACCCAGGTTCTCTCAGGGACTCTTAGGTGACCTTGCTCTGGTTTGTTCCTCATTGGAGGGATTCTCTTGGGAGCTTGATTATCTTGGGTAGAATTAGAGCTCTCATGACCTTGCTGAAGTCACCTCCCAGTCTCAGTCTTTTCATCAGTAACCCAAACATGGTCGTTGCCCTGTGTCCTTGTGGGCTTATCCTGAGTGAGGAGACTCATTAAAATAGATCATCTCTGCCCCAGGTTTTTCTTCCTCCCTTTATCCTTGCCCCACAGCTATCGATCTCTTAGAATTGAGGGAGCAAGAATCAGGAGGATCCTTAAGTTCAAAGTCCAGCCAGGGTGGACTGAGATAGGTGAAGGGGTAGTTACAGGCTTGGAACCTCTGATCATCCTTCTTTCCCCAGAGCAGAGCCTCTGAGGATCTGCTGCTGCTCCTGAAAACTTGGAGGCCCCCAGCTGAGGAGTCAGATGCTCCGTTGACCCTGCAGGATGCCCAGAACTTGAGGGGTGTCCTTCTGACAGCATTTGCTTATCGCCAAGGCCAGCTAGCAATCTGACTTGTCCCTTCCTCCCCACTCCCTGTCTTAAGGGGTCCTCTGGGCTCATGTCTTCTCTATCCTCTGCCCTTCAGCTCAGTAGAGCTTCTCTGTGCTCTTCTTCCCCATCATGCCCCCTGCCCTATTGGCCTCTCTAAGCTCACACCCTGGTTGCCCACAGGCCTCCAGGAGCTGATCACAGGGAACCTGCCCAGGGCACTGAGCAGCCTGCATGAAGCGGCCTCAGGTCTGTGCCCACGGCCTGTGTTGGTCCAGGTGTACACAGCCCTGGGGACCTGTCTTCGTAAGATGGTAAAGACAGTCTTAGGGTGGGTTGGGGAACCCAGGAGTGTTAGGAGCAGCTTTCTGCTTTGTGAGGGTAGCTGAGGCTTGTGTCCTCTCACCACTCTAGGGCAGTCCACAGAGAGCTCTGCTGTACTTGGTTGCAGCCCTGAAAGGGGAATCAACCTGGGGTCCCCCGCTTCTGGAGGCCTCCAGGCTGTATCGGCAACTGGAGAACACGGCAGCAGAGATTGAGTGTCTGGAGCTGCTGGTTGAGGTAAGGAACTGTGTCGGGCGAAGATACGGGGACTGCTGAGATGCTTGTGTTGGGGTAACTAGTCAAGGTATAAGTAGAAGGAAGTATGGTTCTCAGGGATTATAGATATACGTTCTTCTTTTTGTTCTCTCTAGGCCTTGAGAGTCGCTCATATCCCTGAAGCCCCACAGCTTCTCATTGAGGTAGAGTTACTACTCCCACGACCTGACCCAGCCTCACCCCTTCACTGTGGCACACAGAGCCAGGCCAAGTACCTGCTGGCAAGCCGATGCCTACAGACGGGAAGGTGAGGTTCACCTTGCTCACCTGAGCTCCTCTTCCCACTTCTGACGCCTCCCCTGTGCTGTGACTCTGCTTCTGTTCTTACGAGTTGGGGGGAATGGACAAGTCAGGGGCAGGACATGGTTCCCCACTCTCAGCTTCCTGCCTTGCTGCTGGACCTGAACTGAGGATTCTTTACCCAGACACTAACCTCGTGTATCTTGAAAATTCTAAAGTCTTCTCCCAAATCCAGTCTGTAAGTAGTAGAGATCCATATTGAGCCCCAGTGTTGGAGTCCCCAAACCTCGCCCTCCCCACACCCCAGTGCCCTATAGCTAAAAGCCCTTGGAGTGCCCTGCTATGGCCTAAGGTGAGGCTCATGGGTTATGACTCTTCAGGGCAGAGAATGCTGCAGAACATTACCTGGACCTGCTGGCCCTGTTGCTGGATGGCTCGGAGCCAAAGGTGGGTATGTCGTGTTTCTCTGCAATGGGGTGGAAGGGTTGGAGTCTCCTTTGGAGTAGAGCAGGCCTCCTTTTTTCTGACTTTTCCTCTGCTGTTCTTTCTGTCCAATCTGGGGCACCAGACTGGGAAGGTTCCCAGAGCAAGGGGGGATTTGGGCAGCAAGCAATGGGTGGTCTCTGCATGATACCAGAGCCTGGTGAAGAGGTTGGGGGTGGTGGCTCATGTCTCTTCAAGACATTGCATTCTCCTCCCACCCCAGTTCTCCCCACCCCCATGCCCCCGAGGGCCCTGTGTGCCTGAGGTGTTCTTGGAGGCAGCAGCAGCGCTGATTCAGGCAGGCCGAGCCCAGGATGCTTTGACCGTGTGTGAGGAGCTGCTTAGCCGCATGTCATCCCTGCGTCCCAAGAGGCCCCGGCTGTGGGAAGATGCCAGAAGAGGAACCAAAGAGTTACCACACTGCTCACCCTGGGTCTCTGCCACCTATTTGCTTCAGGGCCACGCTCGGGTGCAACTGGGGGCCGAAAAGGAGGCAATTAGTGAATTTAGCCGGTGAGCCCAGGAAGCCAACCAGGACCCTCCAGGAAATGTGGAGGGATAATTTTCTAATTGGGACCTGAGTTGGTGAGCTCCATTCTTATCTACTCACCCCTAGAGTTTCTGAGGTTGACTCTTCTTTACCCCTGCTCTGTGTCCCACTTCAGGTGCCTTGAGCTGCTCTTCCAGGCCACACCCACGGATAAAGAACAAGGTGATCTAGACTCTCAGTTTTTCTCTGTGGTGGTGGTGGCTTCCTTTCCATGTGTCCTAGCCCACCAGGAGATTTAAGAGAAAGGGACTCCAAACAAGAGATAGAGAGGGGACTTGAGGTGTTGGTGACAGTGTGGCTGGGAACACATGTCTTGACTTTGGGAGTGGTCTCCAGGGCCTGCTTCCAGCTGTGAGCAGGGGTGTACATCAGATGTGGCACTACAACAGCTTCGCGCAGCCGCCCTGATTAGTCGTGGACTGGAATGGGTGGCCAGTGGCCAGGATACCAAAGCCCTACAGGACTTCCTTCTCAGTGTGCAGGTGTGCCCAGGTATGTACATGTGCAAGACATCAGCTATGCACAGGTGCATAAGGACAGAGAGGGCCGTGGGGGAGGTACTTGGGGATTAGTGTAAGAGTGATATTCCTTGATAGGAGGGGTGAATGGGGTTGTGCCTGTATATATATAGGGATATATCCAGGTGTGTAGACATATGCAAGACATATACAAGTGTGTATGAAGGCCTCTCAGGAGTTCTCTAGGCTTCCCAGTGTCTTCAGACACAGAGACCATAACTGTGCTGAGAATGTGTTGGGCAGGAGCAGGGTCAGCTGGGCCCTTTGTCCTGGGCAGGCAGTGCCCAGGGCTAGGCATGGTTGGCAGTGATGTACCCCTGGTACCATGTAGGCAAGACACTTCCCTGTTCTAGGCCTTAGTTTTCCCTTTTATAAAATGGTGCTTAAGTCTGTGTCAAGTTCTAAGGCTCTCTACTCTGGGGTGGGGCTACAGGTAATCAAGACGCTTCCTTTCACCTGCTTCAGACTCTGAGGAGGCTGGATCGGAGGGATGAGGCCACTGCTCTCTGGCGGAGGCTGGAGGCCCAAACTGAGTTGCCACAGGAGAATGCTGCATGGTGAGGTTAAGAGGCAGCTGGCGTCCTGGAGTCCTTGGGCCTGTTGGGAGTGGTGGTGAATGAAAGGGAGGGAATGGCTGTGCAGTCTTCTGCCTGTCCTCCCTTAGACATCACCCTTTTTGTTTTCAGGTCTCTCCCCCTGTACCTAGAAACCTGTTTGGGCTGGATCCATCCCCCTGACCATGAAACCCTTCTTGAGGAATTTCGGACGTCTCTGCTGGAGACTTGTGACCTGTAGCTGCCACGTTTCAAAGAACCTGAGCTGGGGCCTCAGTGGGCCATCTGTGGGGAGGGCTTTCTGCTATACCGTCCTTGGGGAACATGGCTGGAGCTGACCATTCCAATATAAGTCTGGCATTGGAGAGGCTGGTGGTAGTTCTCCAAAATTTGGTCTGGTTATTGCTGTTCTGGTTCCAGAAGAAGCCCCCATTCCACCAACAAGGCATTGACTTTGCTCATAGCACCTTTTTTCCTGTTTGCCTTTTCATGTGTTGAGTAAAATTTCATGCCTATCTCTTGTCTGCCTACTACATACACTTGAGTGGGAAGACAAAGCTGTCTGATTCAGTTGAGTGCTGGTTGTCTATGATACCTTCTCCCAACATCATCTACCTTATGAGCCTCAGGAGAAAGGGCTACAGGAATCCTTACTCAGGTGGCAGTGCTTTTAGTCCTTCTTGATGCCTAAAAGTAAAACCCCAAAGCCCAGGATCCTTTGTGAGGTGACAGAATGAGTGGAGTTAGGTCTGGAAGGTGGTGTCCTCAGGAGAAGGGCAAGTATCTGATTCTTAGAGCAGAGAGACAAGCAGACCTGAGTCTCTCAGAATGACTCCCCACCCCCTCCCTCATTCCAGATTTGGATTTCCACTGTGTCAGTCAAATGTGACTGTGTGGATAGGGGGTGAAGGGTGAATTCAGTCAACAGGCCCCCAAAGCTGCCTATTGAATATAGTCAGGGCTAGCTGGCATTTTGGGCCCGAGGACTTCAAGTCTCAGCCTACAATTTTCTTGCTGCTTTGGGTTCTGTTGAATCTGCTGTGTGTTCTGTAGTTGCCTAGTGACTCCTCTCTGGACTTGACTGTCCTCCCTCGTTTAGCCATAAATATTAATACCTGTTGGTAAGAGGAAGCATATATCTCTAAGCCCTGAGGAACTATAAAGCCTATGGGATTAGGATTACCAAAGGGTGCAATGACAATAAAGTAGAGTGGATTAAGAGCTGGGATGCTAGTCAGAGTCCAGAATACAGATGGCTGGAGCCAGCGTATTGAAGGAGCAAGGAGAGGGGTTAGGGTGGAGACTCAGGTTTTGGGAGAAGATGGGTGTGTAGGTTATCACTACAACAGGACTAGACTAATACAAGGGTTCAATCCATTGTGCCAGGTTTTAACAGCAGGATAAGCTCAGGAGCCAATGAACTGGAGCCAAGTGGGAGAGCCTGCCTCCCAGGGATAAAGCCTCTCCTTTCGCCAGTCGATCTGGCCCTCTTCCTTTCGTTGATTGGTCGAGAATCCCAATCCGTCGAGGAAGCGTAGCGTTGCGGCCAATTGCCGTGGCGTTACTAGGCGTGTTGCATCCCTGAGGCGGGAGCCGGGCAGCAAGCGAATTTCCTGATTGGCTCCGGTCCGCGGGTTGCTGGGGGGAGGCGCGGAGAGGCGGGAGGGAGTCCCCAGGGCAGGCGCTGATTGGCTGAGGTGAGAGCACCTCTCCTTCCGATGATTCGGCTCTTCTCGGCTCAGTCTTAGCGAAGCGTCTGCAGCCGTCGTTTGGGTGGTTGCTGCCGCTGCCCCCTCGCGGATCAGGCGTCAGCGTCTCCCGCCCGCCCGCCCACCGCCCCGGTGCCGCTGGGAGGAAGCGAGAGGGAGGCCGTCTGCGGGTTTGTCGCTCCACTCGTCCTCAGCCCGGGAGACCCAAGACCCGGCACAGTCGGTCGCCTGCCACCCCTTGTAGCCGTTACCCACGGGCCGCCACAGCCGCCGGCCGGGAGAGGCGCGCGCCATGGCCTCCGGAGCTGAGTGAGTGTGTGCGCGCGCCCGTCCGCCCGCCGCGGGTGCGCGCACCGGCTGACCCGCTTCGCTGGGTAGGCCCGGCCGGGCCTGGCTGTGGGCGCGTCTAGGAGGTGGAGACAGGGAAGGAGGGAGAGGAGAGGAGAGGAAGGGGGCTAATGAGGAGCCGCGGACCCATTTGGGCCCGGCTGCGCCCCCGCGCGCCCCCTAGGCGGGGCTTGCGTTGGGCCTGGGTCGGGGCCTGGGCCAGATCGTGCTGTGTCATGCAGGCCCGGGCCGGCATGACTGGCTCCTCTGGGCGGCCGTCCCGGCCTAGTGAGGTCTGCGGGCCCACACTGCTGGCGCGGCGCCCCGGGACCTGGGGGCGCCCACCTGCGATCCGGCCTGCCACCCGCTCTAGGCCTTTGGTCCCCAGAGAGTGCAGGCCCTGCGGGCCCAACGCCCTAACTGCGCCCGGTGGGCGTGGACTTTGGGCCACGTGAAGGCCTTAGGAGCCCGGAGACCGAGGCGGAGGCCGGAGCAGGGGAAGGCCTGGCGAGCTCAGGGAAGCTCACGACGGCCACTTTTAGAGCCGGCTCGGCCTGGCTTGTGGTTGGCATCGTCTACGACCTGAGTGGTGAGAAGCTGTTGGGGAGAGGCGGGCCCAGCCTTTCGCATCTGGCCGCCTTCATACTTTAGGCCTGTTGTTATTCATACGAGAAGGCTTTAGTTAGTTTTCCTTGATGTTGTGAAATGAGGTTCAGTAGGTTCTTGCTAAAATTCAAACTTCAGTTCGTATTTTGTGAGCTTTCTAGATTTCAGCCTTTGAGGTGTGAGAGTTAGAGATGCCTTAACTAGTCAAAGACACGTTCCTTTCCCTAAGCAGTTATGTTTGAGCAATCCTGGGCCCTCTACTAAGGAAAGCATCAGATAAAACCTGGCCACCTCTACCTATTTTAGAATTAAGAGCTTTAGATACTGGTGGGGGGGGGGCGGGGGGAAGACACCCTCATCCTATGGAAACCCTTCTATGCAAATCACCTTCCTGACTTGAGAGTTTAGTTTTTTTTGAGATGTGTTCCTTTTTCTCAAGTTTCTGAATTGAGGTGAAGTATTACTCAGGTGCCTATTTAAAAGGACTGCTTAATAAAGAATTAAAGTAGTCTCTTAGTCTTTAGTTTCCAAGACTAAAAGTCCAAAATTCTTGGAACCTGGCATCATAGACAGTTTCTGATCTCTAGGTCATCTTGATGACTTACCTGAACTCTGTCCAAGTCCCCTGTGGCCCATTGGGGTTCTGGAAAGGGCCTGACTCATGCATAAGACCAGTGGGATGTCCCCAGAGAGCCTCCGGGACAGCTCTTGGCCCATGATCAAACTGAATTCCCTCATTTAGAGATTACTTCCTTTGATCTCAGTAGATAGATGTGGAATTAAAGGTCCTTACTTTAAGGGAAAAGCATCCCACTCATCTCCAGTGCTGGGGTCAGGAATGGTAGGCAGATTGGAGGTTTTCCTAGGATGCAGCTTTGGGGTTAAAATACAAACTGATGACTAGAGGCATCTGGCATTTTGTTTTTCTCTAGCCCTGGTCCTATACATCAAACGGGAAGATGGGCAGCCCTTGAAGGGTATTTTAATGCATAGGGGAGACGGAGAATGGATGGATTTAAATTGCCCTCAACTCTCATATTGACCATGCTTGCTTTCTAGGGTGTTGATAAGCATTGGAAGAGTATGCAGCATTGTGATCACCACCTTGGGGTTGGGGGAGGCAAGTTTAAACCTAAGGAAACTCCACTCTTGGAAACTAGTTTAAAGGGAATGAATAAACTAGTTTAAAGCCTATGTGAGAGGCTCAGCAGAAAACTTTCAACCTTTTTAGATGAATGGGATTTGTATTTCTTTTGAGTGTATCAGGACCAAAAGATGTAAAAAATCCCGTAACTCCCTAGCTCGTATTCTAGAGCATAGGCATCTTTTTTCTTGCAAGTTGTGAAGGTATTTCCAATAGGAATACTTTTTTGTCTTCTTTTGTTGACTGATAGATGCTTAGAACGATGCCTGACGTATTTTTTATGTATATGTATACACACACACACACACACACACACACACACACACACACACACACGTGAATTTGTTGAGTGAAGAAATAACCCGTGGAAAAGCCTCCTTTTTATTTATTTCTTGGCTTCTTCCATTGTCTGGCCCTCTTATTTTGGTTAATGCTCATGTTTTCCTGAGCCTTACTAAGAGGAGGTAGCTCTTCAGAGGGAGAGCCCACTGTGTCTAGTTAGTGAAGGCTGGAGATGAGCTAAGTGAGAAATTGGTGTCAGATGAATGATCTTAGCTTCTAGGAAATGGTAGAAACTATTTAGATAGTTTAAACTCAGTTCAGACTCAGGCAACCTTGATTTGGGTGAGAGGGATTTGGCTTTGCCCCATGTCTCGGCATTTCTCGGTTTTAACTTTTTGAACCAACCCCATGGAGTTGTGTGTCTTTGCAGAGGTTTCTGAGATTCCTTTTGAGCTTGAGCTTCTTTCTGATGAAGGTTTCAGGTGTGTTAGTGTTTTGTGTGTGTTTTTTTTTTTCCAAATATGATTGTCTTTATACTTTGCATTCCTGTGGTACATAGAATGCTCTGGCGTTCAGCAGGTTTAGCCAGTAAGAAGGGTAATTCTAATGATTCTTCATTGTTCCAGGATTGCTCTGTGGGGCTTGGGGCCTCCCTGAGCCCTACGGGAGACTGTCTTGCTTCCTTCTGCAAGAAGGTTAGCAAGGAAAGAGCTTGTGCTATGTTCTGCAGTGCTAATCATTCTGGCCGTTGATACCATATGTCAGGCGTTGTGTTGAACTTGTATACATTATCTTGCTTAAGACAGTAATCCTCTGAGATGGGTGCTACTATAGTCCCCATTTTACAGAAGAGGACATCAACCTCCAGAGAGGTTAAATAACATGGCCAAGATCACAGTTAAGTGGCAGGGTTGGGATTCAGACCCAACAGGTCTGACTACAGAGCCCCTTCTCTTAATCGCTATTCTATACTGTCTGAGACTATTTTCATTTTGCTAAATACTGCTCAGTCTCCACTTTTATTTTGTTTTCTTAGTTTCCTGACCCTGGGGCAAGATCACCTGGGACCTTACAGCTAGGATACCAGTACTCAGAATACCAAGAGTTGCTGGTAGAGACTGGTGGGGCCCTTGTTGGAATATGTTTTGGAACTGACTTCATTTTCTCTTTCTAGTTCAAAAGGTGATGATTTATCAACAGCCATCCTTAAACAGAAGAACCGTCCCAATCGGTTAATTGTTGATGAAGCCATCAATGAGGACAACAGTGTGGTATCCTTGTCCCAGGTAAGTTGGGTCCACAGTCCAATCTTTGCTTATTGCACTTAACCTGAGGGCTTTTCCCAGGTTTCTTTTCTCATTTTTCTTGCAGTGACCACAGATAGAGTGGGGTTTACTGGGAATCCCAACCTCCAGGGCTGCTGCTTACCCCCTGGCCCAGTGACCCAAAGGCCTTAACCTTCTTTCCTCAGCCCAAGATGGATGAGCTGCAGTTGTTCCGAGGTGACACAGTGTTGCTGAAAGGAAAGAAGAGGCGGGAAGCTGTGTGCATTGTGCTTTCTGATGACACATGTTCTGATGAGAAGATTCGAATGAATAGAGTTGTTCGGAATAACCTTCGCGTACACCTGGGGGATGTCATCAGGTGTGTGTGGGGTTCTTGGCCCCTCAGGGATGGGAGGCCAGAGACAGCCTGCATTACAGGCAGTACCCCCACCAAGGCCTTGGCAGCTGCAGATATTGGGAGCTTGCAGGCCATGGGAAGACTTATGTTTCTAGGTTGTCTTTAGGTTTTGGTTCTGCCTCTGGGACTTCAAAGCCTGCCTTTGCATGACCCTTGGGACAAGTTGGCATTTCTATGACTTTCTTGGTACCTTTATATTTTTCTACCAGAGGTATAACTTATCACACCTTAGACCCTGGTTTAGGATGCCATTTGAGTATTTGTATCTGCCAAGTAACCTTACAGCTGGGTTGCATTAATGGCTTTTGTTGGGGCTGGAATGAGATGGGAGTATGGGCTACGAGGTGGACTCGTAGCAGGTTTGTATAAAGATCCAAGTTAATCTAGGAGAGAGGCATAGTTTGAGCCACACCTAGGATAGCACCAGTCTGAGTGATTTTAGACTTAACTTTAGGCAAGAGGCTTCCCCATCTTGGAGTCATCTCTAGCCACTGCTACCCAACCATCTGTCACTTGGCCAGGAGCATCTCAGACTTCTGATTCTTTTCCATGGATTCTAGGTTTCATGTAGCCTTCTTCCTGGAGGTGCTTAGTCACTTTCTCAAGGTGCTCTGACCACCTGACTGAGATTATTTTTTCACTTCTATTTCTCTGACCCTGACACTTGTCAGACTAAGGTCTCCCTTTGTAACATTGGGTTACCAATACTGACCAGAATGGGTCATCGTTGGATATCTCTCACTGAAGACCTTCCCTCTTGTGTCTTTGTGAGGGTTCCAGATGTGTGGGTCTTCCTTTTGGCTCACTGATTGGGAGTGGGCCACCCCAGCATCTTCTTCTAGAGGCTCCCCCTACTACCCCACCCTGCGTGTGACCTGTTCTGCTTGGCTGTTTCTTTGCCCTCACTCCCACCCTACCCTCCTGCCTCTCTTCACCTAAAGCCATTCCCTGCCTTTTCTCTTTCGCTTGCCATCGGCTGTCTATGCCAGGCCCTTTTGGACACCCAGTGCTTGGGGCTGCAGTTTGGTTGGTAACGTGGAGTCTGCTTATCATCCTCAGCATCCAGCCATGCCCTGATGTGAAGTACGGCAAACGTATCCATGTACTACCCATCGATGACACGGTGGAAGGCATCACTGGCAATCTCTTTGAGGTTTACCTTAAGCCGTACTTCCTGGAAGCTTATCGACCCATCCGGAAAGGTGAGAAATAATTCTAGGGACTGAACTTAAGGGTGATTGTTTGTAGGGATACCCAAGAGTAAACCTTGGGATATCTTTGTCTCATTCTCATATGTGTGTCTATACACACACATTCTGTACATATGCTCATGTGTACTCTCTCCTTCCCCACTTCCTTCCACTCCCCCATTTCCCCATTCCCACTCCTTGCTCCAGTAGAGTAAGCTGTCTTCTCTTTTATCTCTGAAGGAAGAGGTGGGCCATTTTGGCTGTCCAAAGTGTACTTAATATTTAGCACAGTTCTACCATTGGTGGTTGTCGTGAAAGCCTGGGTTATCTATACCCCAGAAGTCAAAAACCTTATGGGCTTCTTTCTGACACGTCAGGTTTTGTTCACTATCTTGAGTGGCAGAGGGACTCTTCACAGTTTACTTTCTATTTTTGCCTAATGCTTAATGAGATGTGGATGGGAAGGAGAAAGGGCAATATCTAGTGAACTTGGCATTCTAGATTCTAGGTTTTGATGAGGAATTCTCACTTGGTCTGGTAATAGATACCTCTAACTGCTCTTGTGCTGATTGCTCTCACAGGAGACATTTTCCTTGTCCGGGGTGGAATGCGTGCCGTAGAGTTCAAAGTAGTGGAGACAGATCCCAGTCCTTACTGTATTGTTGCTCCAGACACAGTGATTCACTGTGAAGGGGAGCCTATCAAACGAGAGGTGAGTTCTCTCCCTGATCCCGGTACCCTACTTCGTGATTACTTAGTGGGACAGTTGTGTGGTAGTTCCAAAGAATATTCAGACTTGATAGCTAAGCTTCTTCCCAGAGGTGGAAAACCTAGGTATTCATTTCTGGGCCTAGGTGTTTCTTGGAAGTATCTGATACCAATAATTTTTAAAAACCTAGATTGAACCTAAAAGGTCTAAGTGGTTGGAATAATTTTTGAGGAAGTGGTGCTGATGCTGGCATCTAGACCCCTGTGCATTTCCCACAGTTTCTAGCTTCAGGTCTTAGGGAAGCCCATCCCAGTAAGACTAAGGACAGTGTGATAGGGAAAGGCTATGCTAGAAACCTTTGCCTTGGCATAAATAAATAATTAAGTAAGTAAATAAAACAAAAGCAAAAATTGGGAATTCCCTGGCGGTCCAGTGGTTAGGACTCTGCACTCTCACTGCTGAGGGTGCAGGTTCGATCCCTGGTCAGGGAACTTAAGATCCCACAAGCTGCACAGCACGGCCAAATAAATAAAAATAAAAACAAAACAAAAGAAATCTTTTCTTTGGGATTTTTAGAGTTTTCCTTTGAGGCATGATCCCCTTAGAGGAGAATCTTCTCATACAGCAGATTTCTCTACATCAGATTTGGAGAAACTCACCTTTTGCTGATAGTAGTATTCCTGCCTTCTCCTTTTCTTTGTCTCTTCCATATTCAGGATGAGGAAGAGTCTTTGAATGAAGTGGGCTATGATGATATTGGTGGCTGCCGGAAGCAGCTAGCTCAGATAAAGGAGATGGTGGAGCTGCCCCTGAGACATCCTGCTCTCTTTAAGGCAATTGGTGTGAAGGTGAGCATCCTGGGCTCTGTAGGATATAGTCTAGGGTGGTGATCAACAGCTACTTGCTGTCTAATTCTAGGACGTCTTCATACATGTGTTTCATCATTGCCTTGGATTAGAGAGGAAGTACTGTATTTGAGTTTATAGAGGGCTCTAAATTCATTCATGCTACTAATGATCTACAACAGAGTGGGCCAGTTAAGTTCTCTGTTGTTTTTTTTTTTCTTAATTACAACCCTTTGAGAGGTAAAAACCATTTTCAACTAATGGACCCTGTAAATAAAATCTCACCATAGTTTGCCAACCTGTGTAGAACAGTGCTGCCCAGTAGAAGTAGAAGTTAAGGAAATTTGCAGAGTGTGAAGGATCCTGAGTCCAAAATATTTGCGAACTGCTGGTCTGAAATGTAACATCCCAATCATTCCCATATCATGGGACACCCTGAAGATGAAAGACAACTTCAAAGAGGAATACTTGTGGTAGTTGGTAAGGGAAGGCATTCCAACATGATGATAAATCCTGGAGGGTTGGGATAACTGGAGTGAGTGAGCCTCTGGCCGACACTCTTAAATGTCTAAGCTAGTCCTTGGTTCTTGTCTGTCTAAATTCAGGCCCTTGGCCTAATGGCCTCTTGCTTTTCCTAGTCCCTTCAGACTTCAGACTCAGTCACACTAAGAGTCTCTTGGTGTGGTTTCTCTGCTCTTTGTCTCCTATGCATTCATAAGTATTGTCAGCTTTCTAGCAGTATTTTCTCTGCTGCTAAGAGGAGTGAGTATGGTCTGAAGTAAACTGTCTTCCTAGCAGCTGCTGCTTGAGGGCTCACTCTTACTGGTGTCAGAGTTGAGCTCTGATTCTCACCCTCTCTAGATGGAGCCCTTGTCAAGCCATTTTAGGGTGGCTGGGGTTGGGAGAAGGCGGGAGTCTGAACCTAATTACACCTTCTGTACTGGTCCTCAGCCTCCTCGGGGAATCCTGCTCTATGGACCTCCAGGGACTGGAAAGACCCTGATTGCTCGAGCTGTGGCGAATGAGACTGGCGCCTTCTTCTTTTTGATCAATGGTAGGAGCCTTGGTTCACTTTGTGTTTGGCTGGACTCAACTCTGAGCTGAGCGTGACCCAGTCTCATGAGCTGGAGAACTCATGGACATGTTCATTTGTATACCTATGCTTGTGTATACTTCAGTAACTTTATTCTAAAGTACATTGCAGACAGATAAGCAACAAGGGGATGGTATTCTACTCTGGTGCCGCCTGATCTGTCCCCACCTTGAGAAAGATTGTGGACAGACTGAAGACATTTAAGAGGAGTAAGTTAGAATGAGAACTCAAAATGTCCATGCTTACTTATTTGAGAGGGTTTGGGGGAAGACTGGCTGAGATCAGCTATCTCTTTGAGAATGAAATTTAGCTGGTAGAGGTCCAACTGGTGTGCTGCTTCTGCTCTGGCCAGAGGTCTCATAGCATCTGCTGTGATCATTTCATACTTCCAGCTCAACTGTTCGATAAGTGTATTGAGCTCCTTGACTTTTTATCCTGGCTTGGTGGCTACCCTGGGATAATGGTTGGTAGGGGCTGTGAGAAAGTAAGTAGAGGTTATTATCATATTCTCACCTAGGACCTGTCTCTGGACTGGGCGAACAAGATAGCTGATTTCTTTTGAGATTGAGAAAGGATATAGTTTTGTCATTGTATCCATTCTATATGCTTTCAGGTCCTGAGATCATGAGCAAGTTGGCTGGTGAGTCTGAGAGCAACCTTCGTAAAGCCTTTGAAGAGGCTGAGAAGAATGCTCCTGCTATTATTTTCATTGATGAGTTGGATGCCATTGCTCCCAAAAGAGAAAAAGTAGGAACTTACCCGAGGGGATAGTGGGGTGTTGAAAGGTCCTGACTTCACTTCTGACCAGACATTCTGTCCCGACAGACCCATGGGGAGGTGGAGCGGCGTATCGTATCACAGTTGTTGACCCTCATGGATGGCCTAAAGCAGAGAGCCCATGTCATTGTTATGGCAGCAACCAATAGACCCAACAGCATTGACCCAGCCCTACGACGATTTGGTAAGGACCCCAAATTTCTTTTTTTGCTGTCCTTGCTCTTGGGGAGATTGTGGCTCTACTGGCCTTAATCCCATTGATCCCACATCTGTCCTTCATCTAAGTCACCTATTCCTGAGGATTTCTTGAAGCTCTTTGCAGTGTTAGGGCCCAGGTTTCCTTTCCCTTTTTCCATGTCATGTCTAGGGTGACCACCCATCCTGGTTTGCCTGAGACCAAGGGATTTCCCAGAATATGGGGCCTTCAGTGCTAACTTCAGGACATTCCTGGGCAAACTGGGATGGGTGGTCACCTTAGGCCTGCCCTTTCTTCCCTCTGCACCAGAAATGATTCCTGTCTATGTTTACGCACTGTCTCACAGGTCGCTTTGACAGGGAGGTGGATATTGGAATCCCTGATGCTACAGGACGCTTGGAAATTCTTCAGATCCACACCAAGAACATGAAGCTGGCAGATGATGTGGACCTTGAGCAGGTGGAGTGATGATGAGGGCTGGCCAGAAGTTAGGATATCTGTTTCCAGGCAGTTGAAGGGAACTGACTAGGGACATAAGCTTCAGATGTGAGGCAATTGATTTTGATTCTTGTGCAGGGGAAGGGAAGTGATCTCAGATTGAATCCAGGAAACTAGGGTTGGCATGTTTCTCGGCTGACACTGAATTAGAGTGAACCAGAATTTGGGGGGCAGCTTTATTTCCAGGCCCCGAGTCCAGGCTTGAATACTTAAAACCCAGCCGATGAAAGGGCCACTAGTATGTGTTCAGGGAAATGGAAGGACCCAGAGATAGAAGTCAGGGGAAGGGACCAGGATTCTGTTGTCTCTGAGCTTCCTAAGGCAGCTAGGTCTCAGAGACAGCATAGTAAGAAGATCTTCTCTCTGCAGGTAGCCAATGAAACTCATGGGCATGTGGGCGCTGACTTAGCAGCCCTGTGCTCGGAGGCTGCTCTGCAAGCCATCCGCAAGAAGATGGACCTCATTGACCTAGAGGACGAGACCATCGATGCTGAGGTCATGAACTCCCTGGCAGTTACTATGGATGACTTCCGAGTAAGGGCCTCTCCCATATCTCAGGTACACACACATGCACTTTGATCTCCCCTGGCAAGTCTCATCCCCAGTTTTTCTTCCCTTTTTAGTGGGCCCTGAGCCAGAGCAACCCGTCAGCACTGCGGGAAACTGTGGTAGAGGTACCACAGGTGACCTGGGAGGACATTGGGGGCCTGGAGGATGTCAAACGTGAGCTTCAGGAGCTGGTCCAGGTAGGGTGCTTGGTCCAGGGTGAGTCACTGCGTCAGTACGTTGTAATTGAGCTGGGTGATATTGGGGTGTTGTCACATTCATTGCAGAAATTGTGAGCATAATTCGGGAACCTGCTATTCTCTGGTTGGAGGCACTAAGGAGCCTGCTTTTAGGGAACCTGGGTCTTCACCATGGGATGGTGTGGGAGGATGCTTCTGTTTGGTTAGGTTTCTTTCAAACTATGGAGGTATCCCTGAACCCTCTTTGCTTTTCCTCCTAGTATCCTGTGGAGCACCCAGACAAATTCCTCAAGTTTGGTATGACACCTTCCAAGGGAGTACTGTTCTATGGACCTCCTGGTTGTGGGAAAACCTTGCTGGCCAAAGCCATTGCTAATGAGTGCCAGGCCAACTTCATCTCCATCAAGGGTCCTGAGCTGCTCACCATGTGGTTTGGGGAGTCTGAGGCCAACGTCAGAGAAATCTTTGACAAGGTGAGCTATAGGTGGCTGGGCTATCAATTCACTTGCTTGGGGACAAGTTAAGGGTGGAGGCTATTCTTTGGGAGAGTAAACACCATCTCATTCTGGCAGCTCAGCTAGGGCAGTGAAGGTCACTTTATCTTCCGTTCCTTCTCCAATCTGAGAGATCCGATTGTGCTAATGCTTGAGTCCATCTGTCCCCTCACACAGGCCCGCCAAGCTGCCCCCTGTGTACTGTTCTTTGATGAGCTGGATTCGATTGCCAAGGCCCGTGGTGGCAACATTGGAGATGGTGGTGGGGCTGCTGACCGAGTCATCAACCAGATCCTGACAGAAATGGATGGCATGTCCACAAAAAAAAATGTGTTTATCATTGGCGCTACCAACCGGCCTGACATCATTGATCCTGCCATTCTGCGACCTGGCCGCCTTGATCAGCTCATCTACATCCCACTTCCTGATGAGAAGTCCCGTGTTGCCATTCTCAAGGCCAACCTGCGCAAGTCCCCAGTTGCCAAGGCAGGTGCAAGGTCTTGGGGTCGTGGTGACTTCTGTGAATCTGCAGGCTGTGTGGAGTGGTGTTTGGTTCCTGGACAGGATTCCGTTGGGGATTCCTGGGGTTATGGTTGAAAAGGGAATATGGAAGATTTGGGGGTATTAGGGTAATCTAGAATAAGGAATAAAACGGGGTGGCAGAAGATGGGACAAACTGGAATTGGGAGTGTTTGGATGGTCAAAGATCCATGTATCACAGGGGAGGAGAGACTGAATGCTAAGATAGATATGTTGCTTCTTTTAGGATGTGGATTTGGAATTCCTGGCTAAGATGACTAATGGCTTCTCTGGAGCTGACTTGACAGAGATTTGCCAACGTGCTTGCAAGCTGGCCATCCGTGAATCGATCGAGAGTGAGATCAGGCGAGAACGGGAGAGGCAGACCAACCCATCAGCCATGGTGGGTCTGCATCCTTTCCCCAGATGTGCCAATTGTGGGAAGCCAGGGGACAGTCTCCACAATGCCCTAGAGTTAAGAGTATAAGATTTTGGAAAGATCACCTGACTGAGATGTTTAGCAGGGCATCAAAGAGAAAATGCTGAGCATATAACCTCTTCAATCAGGAATTATAAAGGCTGAGAAGAGATCAGCAGAGAAACACATAGAGCAGGGCTAAGAACCTAGTGTCTGTGGACCTATCCTTGGTGTTCCATGGACCCCTTGAATTAAATGCACAGTTTGGTGGAGTGTGTGTGTAAGCTCAATAAAGATAGGGACTCTATATCATCTTGCTTGTTTCCCATTGTATCATGGCACAGTGTTAGAGACTGACTTCGCGAATAAAGAAATAAATGGCTTTCTTTACCTTTTAGAAGGGGCCTGTGACATCTCTCCTTCCTCTCATCAAAGCTTATAAACTAGGGCTTCCCTGATGGCGCAGTGGTTGAGAGTCCGCCTGCCGATGCAGGGGACACGGGTTCGTGCCCCGGTCCGGGAAGATCCCACGTGCCGCGGAGCGGCTAGGCCCGTGAGCCATGGCCGCTGAGCCTGTGCGTCCGGAGCCTGTATTCCGCAACGGGAGAGGCCACAACAGTGAGAGGCCCGCGTACCACAAAAAAAAAAAAAAAAAAAAAAAAAGCTTATAAACTACTGATACACTGATCCGAGGGCAGTCTCATAAATCATAGCAATTGAGTGGCTTCTCAGTAGAAGAGATAGGGTGTGAGCCTGGGCTGTGAAGAGAGAGAATTTGGGTAAAGGAAATAAGGCGCCCAAATAACCCGCTTGATAAGTAGGATTACGGGAACTGGGAAAACCTGGGTAGAATTGAAGACATATGTTGCTGGAAGTGAGGCCAGTAGGTAAGGTGTAATCTAGATGTGATAAGCACTTTGACATTTTCTTTTTAAAAGTTTGTGTTTTTGAGGTATAATTTACATATTGTAAAATTCGCCCTTTTTAGGTGTACTATTTCTGTGCTTTTTGACAAAATATATAAGTTCTATAACTACAGTTGAGATAGACAAATTTCCATCATCCCCAAAAGTTCCCTCGTGCCACTTTTTAAATTTTTTTTATTTTTTGGCCGTGCCTTGCAGCACACGGAGTCTTAGTTCTCCAACCAGGGGTCAAACCCCTGCAGTGGAAGCGCGGAGTCTCAACCACTGGACCGCCAGGGGAGTCCCTCTCATACCACTTTAATCAGCTTCTTTTTCCCACCCTAAGCCCTTGGTAACCACTGATAAGAATTCTGTCCCTACAGTTTTACCTTTTCCAGAATGCATTGACAGGTTTTTAAGCAGGGCAGTGACTCGGTTTTAGGAAGATTGGCCTGGCAACCTGTTCAGGAGAGGCCCAACTTATTGGAGAGGCCCAATCCTCTAAGCCTCTGCCATAAGCTACTGCAGTAATGGGGTCAGGAAGGCCAGGGAAGGAATGCAGGCTGAGCCTTAACTAGCCCCGGTGGTCTGTGTTTACCTTTCCTGCAGGAGGTAGAAGAGGATGATCCAGTGCCTGAGATCCGCCGAGATCACTTTGAGGAAGCCATGCGCTTTGCCCGCCGTTCTGTCAGTGATAATGACATCAGGAAGTATGAGATGTTTGCTCAGACCCTTCAACAGAGTCGGGGCTTTGGCAGCTTCAGGTAACTAGGTTTCAGTGGGCAGTGCTTAATTTGTCTTGGATAACTCTACAGCCAAGGTAGTTGGAGCCCTAAGGAGGCTAGAATGGGTAGTTGTGAAAATCCTAAACAAGCCCTGCCCTAACCCTCTTTTTTGCCTCTGCTCTCGTGCAGATTCCCTTCAGGAAACCAAGGTGGAGCTGGCCCCAGTCAGGGCAGTGGTGCTGGCACAGGTGGCAGTGTGTACACGGAAGATAACGACGATGACCTGTATGGCTAAGTGGTGGTGGCCAGCGCGCAGTGAGCTGGCCTGGCTGGACCTTGTTCCCTGAGGGTGGGGGCGCTTGCCCAGGAGGGACCAGGGTGCGCCCACGGCCTGCTCCGCTCCTCGGTCTGAACAGTTCAGCCGCAGCCAGATTCTGGACCGGGGCTTGCTGTTGCAAAAAAATACAAAACAAAAGCGATAAAATAAAAGTGATTTTCCATTTGGGAGGCGGAGAATGAATTACCATCAAGAAATTGGGCCTTGGGCCCATGCTCTTTCTGTTGTAGTTTGGGGCAGTGCAGGGGACCTCTATGGGTGTGAACAAAGGCATTATCGCCATTCCCCACGGTAAAGCATCTGCACTTCACTCAATGCTGCCCAAGCCCTCCCTTCTTCCCCCTACCCAACCTGGGTAGGAGGGTGAAGGGCTACAGTTGCTGAGTGTTTATATAGAGAGTAGGTTGGTTCTTATTTTACATGCTTTTGAGTTAATGTTGGAAAACTAATCACAAGCAGTTTCTAAACCAAAATGACATGTTGTAAAAGGACAATAAACATTGGGTCAAAATGGAGCCTGAGTCCTGACCCCTGTGCCTGCTTCTTTTCCTGGGAAGGGCCTTGGGCTACTCCAAGAGTGCCAAGGCACTCTTCCAAATGTGAAATTCTAGAATTAAGATTGCACCCTCTTCCCCTACTGATAAACATTGGTATACTGCTGCCTCGCCCAGTGTCTGCAGTATCACTGGATAGGACTGCAGTGGAGGGAGAGCAGCCTGATGGAGCTCCAGATGTGGTGAATGTGGGATCCTCTACCTGTATTTGATGTGGATGGTGAGATTAGGCCTGCAGAGTCCCCTTTTCCTGACCAAGGCTGAATTGGGGTGTCCTCCAAAAATCTAAAAGTTGTAGAAAGATACAGTTTCTGTCTGGAGATGGATGTTCTCTTGATGCATCTAAAAATTTCAAATATTCATGTTCTGGTTGAGGATCACTTACAGTTATGTCCACCTTTATGTAATTTGTATTATGAAAACATAGCTTTTTTTCTAATATAAAATTCTAGTATTGGATGTGTTTCTTTCTAAACGAAACATTCTCCCCTGCTCCTCGTTTTTCAGATGATTGCTTGCATAGTTTTGTCCAGGTATAGAGTATCCTCTTCGTTCAGCAAGTACTAACGTAATCACTTCGTGCTTCTGGGATCAGTACCTCGATGCCTTATCGAAGAAGGAGTATGGTGCAGAGAAAATAATCCACTGAGTCAAATTAGTCATTCTAGTACTTATACCAGCCTCTGGTTTGATCTACATAGGTAGGTAAACTACAAGGACTCAAGATAGTCTGATTAAACTAGGGGTGATTAAACTAGGGCATCTTGAACTCATGTGCTGTGAAATAGATATTCTTGAACTTTTGTGATTTGCATTGACTGTCCCTTGTGACACTTCCTCCACTGGATCCTGTCTTTGGTCCTCCTTTGGTTTTCCTACCATTTTAGGTATCCTGACGGCTTAGCTTTCAGTCTTCCTACTCTGGACATTGTCACTCTATCTCATCCCTGTGGCAACCTAACCTCAGTAAGACCAAAGACAAGGTCTTTTGTGGTAAAGACATTTGGTACCTCTGCATCAAGCTATGGGAACAGAACAGAAGGCAAGATCCCACAAAATAGGTAGAGGTACTGGTTGATATGCGATAGAAATTTGTGTTGGAATGATTGCTTTGCACTCACTTATAACACGAAGTGTGTCTATAGGGAAGGTGGTTGGAGCTTTATAGATTCTTTAGGAAAAAAATAAGACTAGACTTGTGAGAGGCCTGGTTTTGCTTCTCACACTTGTGCATATAGCAGTGTAGCGTCACACAAGGCACGGAGCTCTTCTGGGGCCTCGAGATTTCTTAGTCTGATAAAATGATTGACAGTGCTTCGTAAACTGTAGAAAGCAGTGTGAGGGACTGTTTATTGTCAAAATGCACCTGCAGAAGCCTGCATACTTAAACCAAGAGGCAAATTGTATAGGCAGTTCATCTTTCTCCCCACAGGGTTCCCAGAAAGAAATTGGAATGTGATCTTACTATAGCCATCTTCCCACAGGATAAGTGCTGTGATTAGAAGATGGGTTTCTAACCAAAAATATGGCATCAAATTAGATCATGGAAGACCAACAGTTTACCACAGAGGCGAAAGCAAAGATGGAACTATAAATCTAAAATCTTGAAATACATTGGGGTCCAAGACACTGATCCTGCAAGTAGCCCTGAGAGTACTGGTTACATGGTGCCCAGGATGCCAGTCATTAGTTTGACCGAACTGAACAAATGTTAAATGGTTTGTTAATCTTGCCCGGCCCTACAACCTACTGAGGGCTTAAAAAGACTTAAGAATATAGGACTTGGATGTTTCATAAAGCTATTCAGAGTTGCATAGACTCATTAAATGGCCCTATGTCAAGTGGAAATTCAGAATTGCATTGTCTTTGAGACTATGAGACTATTTTTCTGGGGGTGGATAGGTGGGGAGAAGGAAAGTACCTTCAGTTCCACTCCTGGCCAGCAGGTGGTAAGTTGGGCTCAGACCCTATAGACAAGTTAGGGCTAAATAAAACTTTGGAACAGAATAGTAACATTAGTGAGAGGAGGCAGAGGGAAGCATGTACCTTCTGACTGTTTTTCTCAACCAACTATACAGAGTAGAGCGAATGTTATGATTGGGAAGAGCACTGGTTTGGGAGTGTGAACTTGACCTCACAGAACCTCACTGTCTTTGAAGGACTTGATAGCCATAATATCAGGAAAGCAGTGCTATCAACAAGACATAAATTGTTATGGGGCTGCAAAGAAGGGGAAACCGTACTAAGATAGGAGAATCTGAGAAGGCTGTGGAGGCAGTCTGAGCTGGGGGTTAAAGGAAGATGGGAGGCTTGACATGGGGTCAGAGCATGCTTAAGAAGCATCAGGTTGACTAGCAAGGGAGTGAATTCTGAGAGGCCAAACCACATTGTGAAGAACCTCAAATGCCAGGTGTGAACTTTATTTTAATGATCTTGTGGGTCCTCTGGGGGTTTAGGCAGGAAAGTAACCGTCAGATTTCAGGGCTAGAGAACTTTTTTTTTCTTCTTTTTTTGTTGTGGCAAAATAACATAAAATTCATGCAAAAATTTCCAAGTGTACAGTACAGTATTGTCAACTACATGTGCATTGTTGTGTATAGACGATTCACTTTTTTTTCATTGACAGTTCACTTTTTTTTTTTTTTTTTGCCTCACAGTGCGGCTTGTGGGATCTTAGTTCTCCGACCAGGGATTGAACCCAGGTCCCCGCAGTGAAAGCACTGAATCCTATCTGCTGGACTGCCAGGGAGTTTCCAACAATTCACGTTTTTTTTTTTTTGTTTTTCTTCAGTACACGGGCCTCTCACTGTTGTGGCCTCTCCCGTTGCGGAGCACAGGCTCCGGACGCGCAGGCTCAGCGGCCATGGCTCACGGGCCCAGCCGCTCCACGGCATGTGGGATCTTCCCGGACCGGGGCACGAACCCGTGTCCCCTGCATCGGCAGGCGGACTCTCAACCACTGCGCCACCAGGGAAGCCCAACAATTCGCTTTTTAAAAAACTTTTATTTTTGGGAATTTCCTGGTGGCCCAGTGGTTAGGACTTGGTGCTTTCACTGCCATGGGCTCGGGTTCAATCCCTGATTGGGGAACTAAGATCTGTAATGCAGCCAAAAATTATATAGTATTCCCAATAACCAGAGATAATCATTTTTTTTTTTTCTTTTTTAGTTTGGGGCGTGAGGTTAAAGGAGGAGTCAGGAGCAGGCTTCTGGCTTCAGTACTGGGGTGGATGTTGTACACCCCTTCAATAGGAATTCGCACATTGGAGGACAGGGTTAAAGGGAAAATGAGTAAGTTTTAGACAGGTTGTATATGAGACAATACTAGTAGGTGGTAAGATAGGTGGATCCTGAAGCCTAGAGATGGTTAAAAAATGACCCATGTTTTGAAATATCGCACTTAATGGAATGGGTTCAAGACACTATGTTTTTAATGGTATTGGTAAAATTGGATATCTTTTTTGGGGGTTGGGGGAGTTAGATTCTCTCCTCATACTGTACTCAAAAATTAGATTAACAATCTAAACATAACATCTATGGGAATTCCCTGGTGGTCCAGTGGTTAGTGCTCTGCCCTTCCACTGCAGGGGACACGGGTTCAGTCCCTGGTTGGGGAACTAAAATCCCACATGCTGCACAGCATGGCCAAAAATAAATAAACAAATGTCCATGAGGGTGCTAGAAGAAAGTGTCTTAGAATCCATAAGGGAACATGTTGGTAGATTTAAACTTTGGCATGGTAAAATCGCTTTAAAATTAGAAAATAAGCTACAGATTGGGAGAAACTATTTGCAGCATATTAACAGGTTGAGTTAATATCTGTGACAGACAGGATAATGCCATTCCCAAACCCCCTGACCAATGCCCACATCCTAATCCTTGGCACCTGTGAATATATTGTGCTACATGGCAAAAGGGAATTAAAGTTGCAGATGGAAGTAAGGTTGCTAGCTAACTTACTTTAAGATAGGAAGAGTATCTTGGATTATTGAGGTGGGTCCAATGTAATTAAAAGTGTCCTGAAAAGTGGGAGAGGGAGGAAAAAGTGATGTGAGAAGAACTTGACTTGCCTTTGCTAGCTTTGAAGATGGAGGAGGAGGGCCAATAGCCAAGGAATGTGGGCAGCTTCTAGAAGCTGGGAAAGACCAGGAACGAATCCTACCCAGTGCCTACAGAAAGGAATGCGGCCCTGCCAACCTCTTGATTTTAGCCCTGTGAGACTTCTAATAAAATTAATTTATGTTGTTTTGTGATAATTTGTTATGGCAGCAGTAGAAAAGTAATAAAATACCCAGCAGACAATGCAGTAGAAAAATGGGTATACGATATGAACAGGCAATTATAGAAGAAATTCAGCGATCGCTAAACATATGAAAAGGGACTTGTTTTTGTGGCCTTGGAGGTGCATGAGCTAAACTAGAGAGAGAAAAGAGCAGAGGGCTGACAAGAATTGGCTAGAAATATATGTGGGGAACTTGTGTATCAAGTATGTGAAGAAGGGGACCATACCCAGGACCAAGAGCAGCTGCCTAGACCCAGACCAATTGTGCTCGTGTGAATGGATATATTTTTCTTCTGTTGACTTGCTGTGAAGTTTTTCTCAAGGGCAGCATTGGTCTGTGCTCCCCTGGCCTTAACAGCTTCACCCTGTAGAGTGAGGACTCCAGGTTGTAGACTCCAGGTTGATCATCTGTGAACAGCTTGAAAAGAAAGTTAAGCCTATAGAATCCTGAGCTCTCTACTTCTGGGACCTGATCCTGAGGAGATACAGCTGCAGCAGAATAGGGAACCGTCATTTCCAGTACCCCAGACTCCAAAAAAGACATGAGTGGGGTTTGTCTAGTTCAGCTAGTTTATTAGGATTTCCTTTGTGTCTCCACCCCCCAACTGGTTTGGCTTCAGGTCTTGGGGTACTTATATTGGGTGCCAGTACTACCAGCCTTTTCTCTGCTGACTGGATTTGGTGGGCAGGGGTCCATGGGTACCCAGAAATTTGGCTAACATCCTTTGGAGACCCCTGGTAAGGGGAGCCTGAGGTGTGGGGGAGGAAAGATGCTTCTGGGCCCAAGGGCAGTGCTTACAGTGCCGAGGGGCTAGGATGTCACCAGCTCCCAGCCTTGCCCCTCTCTGACCTTGGGAACCTGAAGCCTTGGAGTGAGGCTGCAGGGAGGGAGCAGTGTGTCGAGAGCTCTGGTCCCTGTGCTGAGATCTTTGCAAAAGTCTGCTTACAGGGACCTCTGCTAGTCTGGCCTGGGCTAGGTGGCTTTTCCCTGTAACTGTGGTTGAGCCCAATTTTGCATCCCCTTCTCTGTGGTCTCCTTTGGGTTTCCTGGGGCGCTCTCTCTTTTTGGCTGAAGATAGGGCTGAAGCCTTGTCCTGTCTCTTGCCTGAGGCTGGAACCTCAGGGTATGAGGGCTCTTCCAGGCCTGGGCAGTGAACACATGACCCCTGGGATGACATCTTCACATTCATTCTTTGCTCTTTCTGAGGCTCTTGTTCTGCCCTGCCAGACTTCCATAGCTGAGGTTGGATAGAGGAGTGGGAGTGATAACAGTGGGGGACCTGGATAGGCTGAGTTACTGTGCTCTGAGGTTTAGGGGGATGACAGCTTGAAGAGTTGGGGCACAGACTGAGGGGATGAATCTGCTGTGGTGGGCAAGAAGAGAGTCTCCGGGTGGCTTGAGTTGTGGAGCTCAGGGCAGGGGAGCTGCCAAATGATTGACTTGGGCCAAGAGATCTGGAAGCAGGGCTCTGCTCTAGTTTCTTCAGCCTGAGTTCCAACTCTTTACTCCAGTGCCAGGCCTGGACCCCAGAGTGGGTGGGCATCTTTGGGACAGCCTCACCCTGGGAGGATGGAGTCTCTGCCTTAGCCCCTGGGAACAACTCTCCCTTGGGTAGGCCAGGCTGGTTGGACTCAATCTTCAGAGCTTCAGCTTGGGTGGGAGGCCAGGGTATTGGCTGTAGGGGATCCACTGCTGGAAGGCTGGGATCCTGGGGGATCCCTCTTTGTTGCACATTCCTCCACACAAACTCAAGGTCAATGTGTGGATCTGGTAGAGGAGCAGAGAGTGACCTGGGGGTTGGGGCTGGGAGTTCAGTGGTGCAGCAGTTCCCTCTCTGCTCTACTGTTTCCCCCTCAGGTTTACAGTTGCATTGGTCTCCAATAGGCTCACTTGTGTGAGACTTTGACATAGAGTTTGGGCATGGGCTGGGACCCCACAATGGGGACACAGGAACACAACAGGTTTCTTTCTGCTCCATGTCCCCCGCAGTAGGCTCAGAGTCAGATTGGACTCCCAAGGGGTTGGCTCCACGTGGGACTTGGGGTAAGCTGCAAGCTAGGAGCTCAGAGGCCCAGGAGTTCTTTCTCCTTTCTATGTCCCCACATGTAGCTTCAGAATCAAACAGGACCCCCGTAGGGCTAACTCTGAGGGAATCCAGTACAAGAACTGCGGGTGGGCTGAAGGCCAGAGATAGCGATTCAAAAGCCCAGGAATTCCGGGAATGATCAGTGTCCTTCCATGCAGTTTCTGACCCAGTAAGCCCTCCCACAGGATTGATTCTGTGGGGTTCTAGAATATGAGCTAGAGATGGGCTGTGGCCAGGGCCTGGAGATTCTGAGGTCCAGAGGTTGTCTGTCTGCCTCATGGCCTCCCACAAAGCTTTGGACTCAGACAAGACTGCCTGGGCACCCGTTCCTAGGGACTCCAGCAGAGAGGCTGAGGGAAGGCTGGGAGATGAAACTGGGTCTGCAGAGACCCAAAGATTTTCTCTACTCTGCGTGCCCTTCCACGGAGTCTCAGATCCTGATGGGACACATGCAGGCATGGTTCCATGGAGTCCTGGGTCGACGTCCAAGGCTGAGGGCTCAAAGGCCCAAAGGTTTGTTGAATTTTCTCTGCATCTCCACTGGGGCTCATATCCAGATGGATCTCCCAGGGGACTGCCTCCCTGGAGTTCTGGCAGGGGATGTGGGGGAGGGCAGGGGGCTGGCGTTGGGGGCTGAAAGGCTTGAGTACTCTCTTTATGTCCTGTGGTTCCCCACTGAGTCTCATATACAGGTGGAACTTCCAGGGTGCTGGTTCCTTGGGGCTCTGTCATGGGGGCTACAGATTGGCAAGGGACTGAGGTCGGAGGCTTAGAGATCTGAGGATTCTCTCTTCGCCTTGTGGTTTCCCAGAGGGCTTCAGGTCCAGAGAGGCCTCCTATAGGGCTGGCTCCTTGGCATTCTGGCAGAGAAGTTGGGGTTAGGCTGGGAGTTGGCACTGCTGGCTCAGGGGTTTTGGGGTCCTCATTTTGCCCCGTGGTCCTCCATGGGGCCTCAGACCTAGTTAGGGCTCCCAGAAGGCTAGCAGGATTTTCTGCTAGGGAGGCACAGAGTGAGTCTGGAATGTGTTGTTGGAGGCCAGGATCCCATGGCACCTTCCACCAGACCTCAGATGAATGGAAGAGTTTGGAGGGCCTGGTTCTTTGGAGGTTAGGCTGTGGGTGCAGGGCTTGATCCTCAGAGACCCAAGGGACCTCTCTCCTCTGTGTAAGCCACTGTGTGTTTGCCTCAGTGCCAGATAGGACTCTCTTATGGTCCATGGGAAAGAATTTAAGTTGGAGGGGAAGTGATGGGACAGGAGGGGAAGATGGGGAGGGAAGTTGCTGAGAGTCAGAGGCCGTTCCTTCCAGATCTTCTGTAGTATGGACTTCGTGTGTAGGAAGTGGGGTTGGGGAGCAATACTGGGGAAGCAGCAATACTGGGGTTCTAGGCAGGAAGGCAAACTTGTTAAAGGAGACAGAAGGACTGACAGACAACTTCAGGGGAGAGAGGCCACCTGAGCTCAGGAAGATGGCCTCCAAGGACTCACTGTGCAGAGAGGGGAGACCCCAGAAGAGCTGGCTTTCTCTCTGCTGTAGGTGGCTCCCTGATGCTGTCTTGTGCCTCACAGGCAGGTTGGTCAAGATCTGAAAGGTGGGGAAGGATCTGGAAGGGTTTGGGGTCTGTGTGAGTACTTGCTCTAGTGTCCCTATGGACTTGTGGAGGCCCTCAGAATCACAGGATGGCTGGGATGGGGCTGTGGTGGCCTGTTCTCCAATAGGAGCTTCTTTGGGAAGAGAACATGGCTTCAGTGGATCCAGAGATACCTCCTCTTCTTCTTCCTCCCCTGACTTCTGCTTCCACAGGCGATCAAGGAAAGCCACGCGGTACAGAAGTGGTAGGCCCTGGGGAGTGGAGAAAGATACAATCTTTCTGGGGAGTGGAGAAAGATACAATCAGGCATGAAGCCTTTTTCAGAGACACAAGATGTACCGTTAAGCCCTCAGTCTTTGTTCTACAGTGAGTGAACAGTTACTCACTGGGGCCCACATCTGTGGACAATAGTCACTTACCCATCTGGTGTTAATGGCCATTACCCAACTACATTTGGAGATCGGCATTCCCTTACATAACCCCACATCTAGGGTCAATGATCATTCAGCTGGCTTGAAATCTAGTGTTAATGGTCACTCACCCAGCCTCACATTTAAGGCTTATAGTCACTCTTTTGAGCCCACATTGATGTCAATGATTCCTTACCTGAACTCATGTGGTGAGTCATTTACCCAGCTGCACACCTATGTCACCCACCTTGCCTTGCATCTTGTCCCCAGAGTACCAGGGCTGAAGCTGTCGCCATCTCCCAAGCTGCCACCACCTCTGGATCTGCCAAACCACAAACAAGAATAGTGTTACCAGGTTCCCTGGACTCAGAAGGCAGCTGCTGCCACAGTGTCTGCAGGCCAGGGCATGGGTCAACTGGCCCCAGAGAAGCCCCATGTCCCCCTCAGCCCCAAGCAGGCCCTCTGGCAGCCATTCCATTTTTCCTCAGCCTAGTGGCAGTTTACCCTGAGGTCATCACTGCATCACAGAACAAAGAACTCCCATCCCCCACATACCTAACAGCAGTCTCTGTGAATTTAGAGCCCCAAAATTGCGCCCACCAGACAACTCATACTTTATTCAGTGAAAGCTTAGTGATCCCCTTTTGTCTTGATTAACAAGGTCAGAATTATCTTCAGGCATTGTGGTTGAGGACATGGATTCTAGCATCAAACTACCTTATTCAAATCCTAGCTCTGCCACTTCCTACCTGTGAAATCTCAAACTACTTTATCTTTCAGTGCCTCAGTTATACACATAGGGTTGTTTTGAGGGTTAAATGAAAACATTTATATGCTTAGAGTAGTACATAGTATATGCTATGTTAAAACATTATTTCTTTTTTTGCCATAAATGATCAATAACCAATCTATAACAAGAATAGAATAGAGGAGAGTTTTATTTGAGCCAAGCTGAAGACTGTAGCCCAGGAGACAGCCTCTCAGCTCTGAGGAACTGCTCCCAAGAAGCTTGTTTTCCAGCACAGCTTTATATCTTGTCAGAACAAAGGACATCAAACATGACAGGGGTACATTCCTTCAACGTTTCAAAAAAGACAGATTAGCTCGTACACAGCAAGTCAGTATGACCTTGGTGCCTGGGAAGGGAGCCTTATCGTCAAAGGAGTACTAGCATTGACATCCCAGGAAGGAAGGCATTTATCTCTAATTTCATAACAGATATTCTTTACTTCTGGACAATGCACACTTTTTTTTTTTGCACGCTTTTCTTTAATGGTTAAAGCAGATGTGCAATGTATGTTTGATAGACCACAAGACAGGCTTGTAGTTAGTATAAAGTTCAAGTCAAATCATATGTAAGCCAGAATGACTTCCCTATACCTCAGTATATGAAAATTTCTTCCATCACTTTTAAGGTTCCTGATTATACACCTCATTCCATCTTTAATAGATGGAGTCTGTTTCCTCTTTTACATCTCATGTCTTTAGGTTGCCCGAGACCTTTTTCACAAATATTCATGTTAAGGATGACAAATCAAACATGCTTGACCCTTTTTTTTTTTTTTCTTTTGCCCCTCTTTTCCCTAAAACCACCACTCTGTTTCATGTCAACTCCTCTTTTTAGGGTCAAACTTCAACATCTGCCTTTGCAGTCCAATTCAATGCCTCTCTTCTCACCCCATCCCCCATCAACTGCCAGCTTAGTCTGGTAGGAAGAGCGCTGAGCTGAAGTTGAGGAGACTTGGATTTTCTAGCTCTGCCACTGTTTGGCCATGTAATCTTGGGCAAGAAAGTTTTCTCCGTGGGTACCATGATTGGGACTAGATTTATTCATTCACTCATTCAGAGAATATTTATTAAGTGCTCACTATGGATCAGGTATCGTGCTCAGGCTTGAGGAGGCAGAAGTAAGACAGGGTCTCTGTGCTAAAGTAGGTCCCATTTCAGTGAGGGAAGCAGTCAAATAATAGACAATTAAAATAGAGATATGTACAGGGTATTAAGGGGTGTGGAGGACATCTAACCACCTTGGGATAGGGGGTTGCTTGTCAGGGGGTGCTTCCCAGAAGAGATGACCAGTGCTTGGTTTGAGGAATCAAGAAAATGAGAGTATAGGGAAGAGGGGACAATCCAAGCAGTAGAAACAGCCTGTGTAAAGGTGGTGGGTCAGAGAAACCATGTCCCATTAGGGAAATTGAAGGTGTTGCAGTGCAGCTGTAGTATTAGTTGAGGGTTGGGGAAGCAGGAGGATAGACAAGATCACAAAGGACCCTGAATACCGGACTAAGACGTTGGAAATTTATCCTGAAGGTGATGGGAAATAATTGAAAATTTTTGAGCAGGGAAGAGACAAGATCAAGTTTGTGTCTTGGAAAGAGCACTCTGGCTGTATTGAGGGCAAAGAGATTGAAGGCAAGAGATTGGTTAGGGAAACTTTGCTTTAGTTTAGGCAAAATGAAAGATGAGGCCTGAACCAAGGCAGTGATGGTGGGAATGGAGAATAACAGGTTCAAGTAGAATTCTAAAGTTACAGTTGATTAGACTTAGTTACCAGTGGGATAGGATGGAGTAGGGAGGGAGTTGAGAATGACTCTAGGGATTCTGACTTGGGGAACTGGGTGTGTATGTTAGTGACATTTTACTGAGGTAAGTAACACAAACCTGGTAACCAATTTAGGGTGAGGGGACAATGTGTTCCATTTTAGACATTTGCATTTGAGGTTCCTGTGACAAGGAAATGTCAGGCAGGAGGCAGATAGATACATGTATCTGAAGCTTGGGAAAGTAGTCTGTGGGGGAGATATAAATTTGACAGCCAACAGTATATATGTAGCAGCTGAAACCGTAAAACGGCTTAAAGGTACATACTGAGGGGCTTCCCTGGTGGCGCGGTGGTTGGGGGTCCGCCTGCCGATGCAGGGGGCGCGGGTTCGTGCCCCGGTCCGGGAGGATCCCACGTGCCGCAGAGCGGCTGGGCCCGTGGGCCATGGCCGCTGGGCCTGCACGTCCGGAGCCTGTGCTTCGCAGCGGGAGAGGCCACAGCAGTGAGAGGCCCGCGTACAGAAAAAAAAAAAAAAAGGTACATACTGATATTTAACATTTGGCCCAGACAATGTGGCCAGCAGTTTTTTGTGTTTTTTTTAAACTTGAATGGTCAACATTATAAGATTAGTAGATTGTACGTAATAATATTTTTGGCTTAAAATCTGGCAACATAGGGCTCTCATTCCCACAAAGTAATAACCATTAATTAATTAATTAATTTTATTTATTTATTTTTGGCCACGTTGGGTCTTCATTGCTATGCGTGGGCTTTCCCTAGTTGCAGCAAGCGGGGGCCACTCTTCGTTGCGGTGCGCGGGCTTCTCACTGTGGTGGCTTCTCTTGTTGCAGAGCATGGGCTCTAGGCACAGGCTCAGTAGTTGTGGCGCACGGGCTTAGTTGCTCCGCAGCATGTGGGATCTTCCCAGACCAGGGATCGAAGCTGTGTCCTCTGCATTGGCAGGCGGATTCTTAAACACTATGCTACCAGGGAAGCCCAGTAAAGACCATTGAGAGCTAAGTAGCAGGTGCTCCCTTCGTGGCCATGTGCTTTCCAGTTCACCATGTTCTCTTTGTTAAAGCCGAGGCTGAGGGCTAGTTGCTGTTTATCATTGTGCCTATGGTTTTGTTGTTTTCTTACACTTGCCTATTTTTAGTCATTTGCATTACCTGCCTGGTATCTGAGTTTCCTACCTCTGGATGAATAAAGTAAGTTGAGTTCTGATAG